>NC_084466.1:75362500-76612500 GCF_027409185.1 Cynocephalus volans
GGGAATAAATTTTTCCCCCTTAGTTTCAGGATCTGTTTTCAATGTCATGATCCTGATATTATATTTTGAAAATGTTACTAAATAGAACTAATGCTATCTAAAATGTGAAGTTGGTAAGATTTGTTGTCGGTTTCTCTTTAGGTCCTTTAACATTTCCTGCCTTTTATTCAGTGCTTCCTTACCCCCCAAGAGTCTGGTGGCTCAGTGCTTTTGTGATGCTTCCTGACTGCTTACAGCTCCAAGCAGTCATTCTGGACCTTTCTTCCTGCCTGCCTTCTATAAAACTCGTTGACTCTCTGTTTCATTCCTTCAGCGTTTCACACTAATAAGAAATCTGATTTGTTCATCTATGGCCAGGTTAAGTTCAGAGCAACAATGCAAAGAGGTACAAAGGTCCCTGCTCTCAGATAGTATTAAGTGATTTCAATTTTGGGAGATGGGGGAGTTTTCAAAATCATATTGCATAGACAGTTACTTAAGTCTGCACACAGAATTGAGTCTACTGTGTGTATAATGTTTCATGCATAATTTTTGTGTAGGAGAGATGGAAATAAATTTGAATTCTTAAATACATTTATCTTGTAATAACCAAGAAAGGGTTTTAGAATGGGCTTGGGAAAAATTTTTTCTTTCTTTCTTTTTTTTTTGCTTCTTATATTAAAGAGTAATATATTAGTGAAGAAATAATTCATGAACACAAATAAGAAAATTTAATAAATGATCTCAGCCTATGTTTATATATACAAATGGCAATACATATATTTTAAAATAAAGCTTTAATTAGTAGCTCATCAAATTAAAAGTGTACTGAGTGGTGATGGCCTCTGGCTTAATTTAGCAGGTGACTTCGTGGTGGCGGTGCTAGAGTGGAATTGTTGGTGTCATTCTTCAAAGATTGACACAAAAATAACAAGATAATATCCTAACGGAATTTTAAGGAACTAAAGATTTAATGAAGTTTGAAACAGAGAGTTTAGTTTTATTAGATTTTCAAGAAAATAAAGTGCGGTGATTTATTTCAACATCACTTTAACCATCAGTGAAATTTACAAAAAAAATAGTATTTTAAATGTTCCTATCCAAATTTAATATTCTTTTAGAATGTTTTAGGGTAACAGAGCAACCAATTATTTCTGTCGCCCAAATCCTACAGCTTTAAGGACTAATCTCATAGCAGTACAGAGAATTTTTCCTTAAAAAATAGTTGCAGTTTTCTTTGTTTTATTTTTAGCTCAGGACTGCTGTATATTTAACAAAAGAGGGAATCTGGATAAAGACAATATTTCAATCATCTGATGGATACCTATGTCTTATTATCGCTTTACCTATTTCCAGACATTTTTGCCAAGTTTCAAACACTACACATTTATCTACTGAATTAAAAAAATAAGGTGGCTCTTCGCGTCTTCCCTGCCCCTTCGTTAGCTCATCTCGGCGCGACGCAGTCGCGCTGAGCTGGGCGTCAGGCGTGCACTGGCGGTGTCCGGTGTTCTTTGGAAACACCTAGGAGTGAACGATGCATTCTGCCTGGGAAAATTATGGAGAAGCTTCCTAAAGAGAGAAGGTGGGAAAAGAGGGTTCTGGAGTCTCTCGGCTCTTGAAATTACCTGTCATGCATGAGATAAGAGATTGGAGTAAGAGAGCTGTCTGGCCTTCTGCCCTTCATCCTTGGTTAAGGAAATGACCAACCAGTACAGTATTCTCTTCAAACAAGAGCAAGCCCATGACGATGCCATTTGGTCAGTTGCCTGGGGGTCAAACAAGAAAGAAAACTCTGAGACGGTGGTCACAGGATCCCTGGATGACCTGGTGAAGGTCTGGAAATGGCATGATGAAAGGCTGGACCTGCAGTGGAGTCTGGAGGGACATCAGCTGGGGGTGGTGTCTGTGGACATCAGCCACACCCTGCCCATCGCTGCGTCCAGTTCTCTTGATGCTCATATTCGTCTCTGGGACTTGGAAAATGGAAAACAGATAAAGTCTATAGATGCAGGACCTGTGGATGCGTGGACTTTGGCCTTTTCTCCGGATTCCCAGTATCTGGCCACAGGAACTCATGTGGGAAAAGTGAACATTTTTGGTGTGGAAAGTGGGAAAAAGGAATAATCTTTGGACACGAGAGGAAAATTCATTCTTAGTATTGCATATAGTCCTGATGGGAAATATCTGGCCAGTGGAGCCATAGATGGAATCATCAATATTTTTGATATTGCAACTGGAAAACTTCTGCATACACTAGAAGGCCATGCTATGCCCATTCGCTCCTTGACCTTTTCCCCGGACTCCCAGCTCCTCATCACTGCTTCAGATGATGGCTACATCAAGATCTATGATGTACAACACGCCAACTTGGCTGGCACGCTGAGTGGCCATGCCTCCTGGGAGCTGAATGTTGCATTTTGTCCTGATGACACTCACTTTGTTTCCAGTTCATCTGACAAAACTGTAAAAGTTTGGGATGTTGGAACAAGGACTTGTGTTCACACCTTCTTTGATCACCAGGATCAGGTCTGGGGAGTAAAATACAATGGAAATGGCTCAAAAATTGTGTCTGTTGGAGATGACCAGGAAATCCACATCTATGACTGTCCAATTTAAACGTCCAAGTCTTCAAGGTTAATGCTGCAAAGAGAATATACAGACTGATCGTGACATTCCTTATCTTTTTAGGCTTGTTTCAAGAAATATACCATTTATAGTAGCAAAGACTTAAATTTTGTAGATAGGATATAAATCTTTTTGTGTTTTATTGGAAATGCTGTTCATGCTTTAACATAAATAAAGCATTCTTAATGCAAACAAACAAAAAAAAATAAGGTGGCATGATTTAAGGTTCTTGAAAAATCTGATGATACTATTAATGTATCAAAAATTTGCATATGGAAATTAGACTCTAGCTGGGTAATAAAATTTATGTTATGATTTTAATTCCTCAAAAAATAATTAAATAGACTCATAATGTTCAAGTGGGCGTTTTCCGGTTGACACACCAGGTACTAGGCCTGGACCTGGAGGCTGAATACGGTAGCAATGGCATGAAGGGATGAGATTCAGAGGAAACAGAGATAAGAGATGTGGCAGAATGGGAAGAAATGAGACATTGGTGTCAGAACGACATTCCAAATACCAAATCAGCTACTCTGTAGCTGTTCAACCTTAGGACACCACTACAAAATGGGAATAATAATACCCACATCACAGTAATGTCAGGATGGCCATAGGAAACTGTGTGAAGAACTGTTGGGTAAAGTGTTATACAAACAGGTGATTACAACCTGGGAGAGACAGGGGAAAGACAGAGCAAGTCAGTTTTATCCTCTTCACCCCATCCCCACTAAACCATCTTACTCAGGGCTCATTTGTGTATGGGACAGAAATTTACACAGAATAGCTGTATCAATGAGAACACTTTTAGCTGCAAGTGAAAGCAACTCACTAAGTTAAGAAAAAAACCCAGAAATTTATTGGTTCATGGAACGAGAAAGCTTAGGAGGTGCTTAAAAAGATGTCATCAGAAATCTTCACCATTTTCAGGATCTCTTCCTCAGTGGTGTTTTCATGCTTAGGCAACCTCTCTTCAAATGGTGGCAAGAATGGGCCAACACCTCCAATGTCATAAAGACGTTCATGCTTGAGATCTCAGAAGGGCAGACATACTTTCTCTCAATGTCACCGTCAGTCCCCACAAAAGGATTCTGAGTCATTCAGAGTAGGCTGAGTGCAAACTTCTGAGCCAATCACTGTAGCTGGAACATGAAGTGTTTTGATTAGCCAGACTAGGAGGCAGGAGAGGTATGGTCTTGTGATCAATAGCCCCACCAGGAAGAGAAGAGACTGTTTCTAAAATGAAAGAACCCAAAAATATGCTGGGCAGGCAAATTGTCTCAGATATGTGGTACGCTGATTCAAGTGAAAAAGAGCTCATTCCTGAAGGGATAAAGAATCACACAGGAATTGAAGGACAGGAAATGAGATACACTGGGGCCACACAGGGACTGGAAGTGAAAATTTTGCACCAAGACTAGACCAGTTTGTATTCACCTGTTTTATGCTCCTGTAGCATCCCGAACTCTCCCTGTCATAACATTTGTGACACTTCATCATAATCAGTTCCTATCAGTCCTTTTTATAGAACTTCAAGCCCTATGAAGGCAAGAACTTTTATTGTCGCATTTACTGTGGAATCCCCAGCACCTGTAGTAATGTAGGGATCTGAAGTAGGTTCAGCAAGTGTTTGATTGGATGAATGGATGGACAGATAAATGAGGCTGCTGTCTTCATCTCTCATGGTACTAGGTATCTGTCATCCCTGCATGCTGGCTCCATTCATCTTTCTCTCTGCTGTGCGCAGACCCCTCTGTTATCTCCAGGTATGCTTGTCCTTGGCTTTGTCCAGCTGTAGCACTGATTTGGCCCCGATTTTGTATGTTCTTTTAGTTCTAGAGTCTCTTAGTTTCCAAATTTCAAATTTGAGAGAGAATAAAATTGGACAGATTTTGGGTCAAGTGTTCATGCCTCATCTTAGCAACTGCAGATGCATGTGATGTCACAAGCTACTTAGGGCTGCAGAAACCCATCTCTTCATCAAGACCTCCCTCAACACTCAATATAATCTAAATCTGCTGGAGGAAGTGATTACATCTTTCATGTATCATAACTACGATACCTCCTGTCATCTATTCATTCAATAAATAAATTCTTACTGAGGCGATAGACCCTAGACTACATCTCAAAGGGTGGAGAATACCTATGGAGTGAGATCCTTACAGGGGAATCATTCTAATGATTCATTTGTTCAATCAATATTAATTGAGCCCTGAGCCCCTAGTTAATGTTAGGAACTATGCAAGAATCTGGGAGTGAACAAAGCAGACAGTTCCTGTTTGCACAAAGTATACTTTCGTGGGAAAGATAAACAATTAAAATAATTGTTAGAACATGCTATGAGAGCTATGACAGAGGGAAAAGATGTTATAAGGAACGAAATAAGAAGAGGACCTAACCTCAGCTAGGAGACTGGCGAATGCCTTCCTGAGAATATGGCCCATAGGAGGGCATGGGAAGAAGGATGGGGACTCAGATTAAAGTAGAGAATTGGAAAGAAGAGTATTCCAAGCAGGGAACATGTGCAAAGGCCCAGAGGAACTGAAATAAAATAGACACACACACGCACACGCACACGCACACGCACACGCACGCACGCACGCACGCACACACACACACAGTATTGGCAACCAGGGTTTCAGAACAGTCACTTTCACTTTAGGAAAATGTTACCCTATTACGTATTGTTGCATCATGTCTGTTTCATTTAACTATAGTTCATGGAAATTCCTCCAAATCAGTTGGTACAGATCCAATTCATTCTTTTAAAGACTGCATCCTATTCCGTGTCTTAGATGTACTGCAGTTTATTCAACTATTCCTGAATGGACAGGTCTTTCTTTCCATCTTTGCCACTAAAACAATGTTGCATAAATATCATATTCTTTTTCTTTTTTTATTGCCCACAGTCTTTTATTTTATTTTTATTGCAAAAAGAACTCTTAAAAATGAATTAAAAAAATCTAAGCAGAAGTTTGGTGAAAGACATTAACAGATAAATCACCCCCCCCCCCCCCCCCCCAAAGAAACACACTTGGCCAATAAGTACATTTTAAGATCTGGTTGTGGGTAAGGGCGTAGTTGGCCCTCAGCTCCTATCTCAGGACCCCGGCAACTCAGCTGGCTTTGTTGCTAGCGTGGATGTGGCATATTCTTATAAATACTGGAAATTTTTTTCCTACGAGTATTGTTACTGTTCCTACATATTAATAGGCATATCAATTGCTTTCCCAAAATACTATAGCAGTTCGTATTTTCACCGATTTTTTTCATAGCATCTCCAACAGCAGTATGTATCATCACCCTTTAAAATTGTTGTTAAGGGCTGAGCCCGTGGCGCACTCGGGAGAGTGCGGCACTGGGAGCGCAGCAACGCTCCCACCGCGTGTTCGGATCCTATGTGGGAATGGCCGGTGCACTCACTGGCTGAGTGCCGGTCACGAAAAAGACAAAAAAATTAAAAAAATTGTTGTTAATTATGTAATATTTCATTGTTACTTTATTTGTATTTCCCTGACTTTGGAGATTAAACCTCCTCTTACATGCATACTAGTGATTTGGATTTGCCTTTCTGTGAATTGTCTATTCATATCTTTTTTCCATTATGTTTTCATGAATTTCTATGAGCTCTTTGTTTATTGAAGGTATTAATCTGTCATATGTGTACAAATTTTAAAAATCTATTCATCAGTTTATTGACTCAGTTTATTATATCTTTGCCGTGCAAAGATTTAAAATTTTTATTGACTTGGTTTATCATATCTTTGCCATACAAAAGTTTAAAGTTTTTGTTTAGTTAAAATGTACTTATATTTACTTTAGGAGCATTGGGCTATCTTTCCGTTTTGTATAAAAGTCTGCCCAACCCCTGGTTTGTATAAATAAATTAAATTTCCTTTCATAAAATAATTATTATATCATTTTTTACATTTAAGCCTTTCATCCATTTAGAATTTTGTTTTAGGATTGTGTGAGATAGGGTCTTAGTTTATTATTTCCAAAAGGATAATCAAATGTTTCAACATTATTGATTGCTTAAACTATCCTTTGTTCACTGAATTGAAATGCTATCTTTATAATAGATTAAATTCTCCTATATATTGAGGTGTATTTCAGGGTTTTCACTTCTGTTTCACTGATCTATGTCAGTTTCTGTGTCAATACTATGCAGTTTTGATTATAGTGGCTTTATGATATATTTTAGTATTCTGTTAGGCAATTCCTCCTCTTCACTAGTCTTTAAATAATTTCTTCACTATTCGTGGACATAAATTCATCCATACTGACTTTAATACAATGTGATCCAAATTCTCCATCCCTTTAAAATTAGAAGTATAATTTCAATTTCATTTCTTGCATGTATTAATTTTAAGAGACTTGACATTTTAATGATATTGTCTTTCTGTCCAAAGATATGAAATCATTTTCCATTTAACTTCTTTTACATCATTTAATAACATTTTATAGTTTTCTTCATGTAGGTCCTATGTTATTTTGTTAAATTTATTTTTAAATGTTTTACTTAATAGTTTTCATTGTGAATGGAATATTTCTACTAGTTTTTGCTAATACAGGAAAAAAGCAATTGCCTTTGGTACATTTATTATGTATTCAACCATCTTACTAAATTTCTTACTAAATAGTAGTAGTGCTTTGTTAGGATCTTTTGGATTCTTTAGGTATACAGTAATGTCATCAGCACACGTAAACTAAACTTTTAATCTCCTCTTTTTCAATTTGTACTGTTTATTTAATTTTCCTGTTTTATTCCATTTTCTAGAATCTTAGAACATTGTTGCATAATAATGGTGGTATTGAAAATTTCTATTTTGTTCCTGAATGTAATGAAAATGCTTTATCATTTGATAATTTTGAAATAATGTTTTACAATTTGTCTTAGTATTTTATTTAAGTAGTTTCCTTTTATTGCTATTTTAATTAGAGTTAAAAAAATTTTTATTATTATTATTATTTTTTTAAATTTTATTTTGTCGATATACATTGTGGCTGATTATTGTTGCCCCTCACCAAAACCTCCCTCCCTCCCCCTTTCCCCCCCTCTTCCCCAACAATGTCCTTTCTGTTTGCTTGTCGTGTCAACTTCAAGTAATTGTGGTTGTTATATCTTCTTCCCCGCCCCCCCGGTTTTTTTTTTTTTTTTTTTTGTGTGTGTGTGTGTGTGTGTGAATTATATATTAATTTTTAGCTCCCACCAATAAGTGAGAACATGTGGTATTTCTCTTTCTGTGCCTGACTTGTTTCACTTAATATAATTCTCTCAAGGTCCATCCATGTTGTTGCAAATGGCAGTATTTCATTCGTTTTTATAGCTGAGTAGTATTCCATTGTGTAGATGTACCACATTTTCCATATCCACTCATCTGATGATGGACATTTGGGCTGGTTCCAACTCTTGGCTATTGTAAAGAGTGCTGCGATGAACATTGGGGAACAGGTATACCTTTGACTTGATGATTTCCATTCCTCTGGGTATATTCCCAACAGTGGGATAGCTGGGTCGTATGGTAGATCTATCTGCAATTGTTTGAGGAACCTCCATACCATTTTCCATAGAGGCTGCACCATTTTGCAGTCCCACTAACAATGTATGAGAGTTCCTTTTTCTCTGCAACCTCACCAGCATTTATCGTTCAGGGTCTTTTGGATTTTAGCCATCCTAACTGGGGTTAGATGGTATCTCAGTGTAGTTTTGATTTGCATTTCCCAGATGCTGAGTGATGTTGAGCATTTTTTCATATGTCTGTTGGCCATTTGTATATCTTCCTTAGAGAAATGCCTACTTAGCTCTTTTGCCCATTTTTTAATTGGGTTGCTTGTTTTTTTCTTGTAAAGTTGTTTGAGTTCCTTATATATTCTGGATATTAATCCTTTGTCAGATGTTAATTAGAGTTTTTATTAAGAATAGCTGCTGAATTTTATCAAAGGCTTTTTAGCACCTACTGATATAATCATTTGGTTTTTATCCTTTAATTTGTTAATGTAAAGAATTATGTTAGTAGATATCCTGATTTTGAACAATTCTTAAAATCCTGGAATAAATACTACTTCTTAAAAAAATTAATTTATTTACTTATTTTTCCAGAATAAATACTACTCAGTCAGGGAGAATTATTTTCCTTTGGTACAATGCTGGTTTAATTGTTAATAATCTAATAAGAATTTTTGCATCTCAATTTATGTTTGATATTTTTCTGCAGATTTTTATACTATATCATTATTATATTTTATTCTTTCATTGTAGTAACAATTTTATTCTGGAATTTCTTTTTTCCTTTTTTTTATGTTTCGTGATTTGATAATGTTACTATTAATTCCCTTCTCACCTCTGCCCCCTCACTTTAATTTAGAAGTTCCCTTGTCATTTTCCATTCAACTAGTAGTTATCATCTTTTCCCCAGCACTCATACATGCCTGTTTATATATCATTGTATGATTCTACGAAACAATTTTCTCCAACTACTCCAGGGCTTTTACCCAACCCAGCAAGGGGCATTTTAAGAATATTTTTACTTCCCTCCCTCCTGACTCCCCCATATAAACAGAAAACTTTCACCTCAGCCCTTTCTTCACTACCACCCCACTTCCTAGGCTTTGTTGAGATCATTTTTTACTTTTTGAACTGTTGTAGCCTTTCCCCTGTAGCATAACTGTTTTATTGCAAGAATCCTTATTTAGGACATATTTTAAACATCCACAGTTATCATTCATTTAAATTTAAATATGCATGTTGCAAGATTAAATATTCATTGCTGTTTTCTTCCATATTCATCTGCTACAATTCGAATGTGTTCCCTAAAGCTCATGTGTTGGAAATTTAATTCCCAGTGCAACATTGTTGAGCAGTGGGACCTTTAAGAGGTGATTGAGTCATGAAGGCTCTGACCTCATGAATGGGTTAATGTTGCTGTTGTGGGAATGGGTTGTTTATTGTGGGAGTGGGTTCCTGATAAAAAGGATGAGTTAGGCCCCCTTCCCTTTCTCTCTCATGTGTGCTCTCTCTCACCATGTGATGCCTTCTGTCATGTTATGATGCAGCAAGGAGGCCCTCACCAGGTGCTGCCCCTTGATCTTGGATTTCCCAGCCTTCAGAATCATGAGACAAATAAATTTCTGTTCATTGTGAATTACCCAGTTTATGGTATTCTGGTATAGCAGCATAAAATGTACTAAGACATCATGTTTCCTTTTCTTGAGGTCTTTCTTATTAATCTGCTATATGGTTGTAGTTGTGTTTCCGGTATTCTTCTCAATGGGAGTTCTTTGAACTCCTGCTTTTTGGTGAATATATTATTGTTAACCTGGCTGTAAATGGTATTTTGGATGTTTTTAGAATTCTTGGGTGGCTGTCCTTCTCTCCCTAGGTCAGTTGATAGTATTCCATTATTTTCCAGGTGTGTAGATCAGAATCCAAGTCATTCTGATATTTTCTTTGTTTTATTTTAACTTGTTCTTTCTTTTGAAAATCTTGTAAGAATTTTTTTCTTTTTTCTTAGAGTTCTGGAATTTTACCTAGACCTGCTACCTTTGTGTCCTGCATGGAAATCAGCGAGCATATCAAATCTATTCTTTTCCATCAACTCAAGGACATTATTTTTCTTTTATGTGCATAACTATTGGTCTCCTCAATCTGTAACATTGTTTCCAGGAACTCTGTACGTCTTATGTTAAATATCCTGGATCTGTCTGTCTGGTCTCATGTTTTCTCTCATAACTTCTAGACCTTTGTAATTTTTTCTTTTTCTTTCTCTTTTTAGCAATTTCTTCCACTTGATCTTCCAGGTTTCTCATTTGGGTATAACTTTAGTTTGAAAATCATGAATTTTAGTTCCTGTTATGATCTGAGTTGTGACCTCCCCACCCTCATACCCCAAATTCATGTGTTGAAGTCCTAATCAGTGTGACGATATTTGCAGATGGGGCTTTATGGGAAATAATTAAGGTTAAATGAGGTCACAGGGTGGGGCCCTAATCCTATAGGTGTCCTTATAAGCTCGCTCTCTCTCTCCAAGCACAGAAGAAAGGCCATATAAGGACATAGAAAGAAGGCAGCCATCTACAAGCCAGGAAGAGAGCTTTCACCAGAAATTGAATTTGTCCACACCTTGATCATGAACGTGCAGCCTCCAGAACTGTGAGAAAATAAGTGTCTGTTGTTTAAGCTACCCAGTCTGTGGTATTTCATTATGACAGCCTGAACAGACTAATAAAGTTCCCAAATACCCTTTGGGTTTTTTTTTGGGGGGGGGGGTATGTGGTGAAGTTGAATTCTCCTCTATACTGCTTTTACTGTTGTTGTATTTAGTAATACTAGTAGTAGTAGGGTTTTGGTTTGGGTTGAAATCTGTCTTTTGCAGTTCCTTTTGCCAGAAATGAAAAACATACTCTCCTGGATGTCTTGCCTAAGCTATCTCTGTCTGGTTGCTATGTCACTCTTGGATGGGCTTATTGTTTTCTTTGCCCACTTGCTGAGGCCCGGGTCCTGATGGTGATGCTGAGGTAGCAGGACTAAACCTGTCTGCTCCCAGGTCTTAAAGGCTAGCACTTGGCCTCACCAGCAAGGAGGATTCAGTACTGGGGAATTAGTCATAGTGAGGATACCAACATGAAATTCAGCTGAAAGAGTCTTAAACAAAAGATATATTTGTTTCTGAAAACTGAAGAATAAGTAGCAAAAAATTTCCTATTTATCGTTGTTCTAGATGTGCTACTGATACAGTACTGCAATTAGCTTTTATCTGCATATTACAGGGCTCCTAAAGAAAACACCGAACTCTAGGGATTGTTCTAGTATATCTTCCACTGCTGACAACTGAGATTGGGTTCCCGAGGATGGGTTCTTCAACCCTAGCATGCCCCAGTTTCCTTCCCTTTAACACAGGATAAGAATATGAGCCCTACTTGCTTCGCAGAGTTGATGTGAGATGGAAATGAAACAGCAGAACATACTTTAAAGTGGTGTAAAACATATGATATGATATTACAGTACCATAGGACGTAGTGCCTTATAAGTATGAAAATACAAACGTTCCTTCATATGGGAGGTATCTCTGTTTCACATATCTATATTTTTGTTCTAAAGTCTTCTTGCCCCTTATTTTAGTCTACAAAAGGAGAAAAGAAGAGAAAGTAAGCTGTGGTAAAGTTTTACTAGATGGTAAGTGCACTTTCATACAGATGATCTCAAAACTGTAAGGATTATCCCCATTTTACAGATGAGGACACTCAGGAAGTGTCAGAGCAAGAACTTAACTTCACTGTCCCGACTTCCACAATGGGTCGGGACTTGTTTTGCAGCCACCCGAGCTCACGACAGGTGCTCCCTTGCTCTGATTCCCTGTGTGCCCTGTTGTTATCGGTCTGTTCCACGTTTGTTCACATTTGTTTGCATGGTTGCCTTAGAATCGCTCTGATTATTTTCGGTGTTACATCTTGTCTTCTAGTCACACGCTATCTTCATTTTCTGTCCCTCTTTGCTTACTCTTTCTCCCTCCTCTCTCGCATAGGCAAACTTAGTGAATAACTTGTCTATTCTTAGTCTCTGTTTCTCCTTTCATCCTCCTCCACAGGCACTGTCATTTGTTTTCTGCTCTTATCACTTCATTAAAACTGCTCTCTCCAAGGTCACTGGTGGCCTCTGTGTCCCTAAATCTAATTAACATTTTTAGTAATTACGTTGCTTTACTTCTCTGCAGCATTTTGTAGTGTGAATGATGCCCTCCCTTGTACATTTTTATGCATTTTACTCTCCTGGTTTGTCTCCTACCTCTCCAGCAGAATTTCCTAGTCTCTGCCAAAGGCTTCTTTTCTTCTCTAATTTTTGAAATGAAAATGTTTCTCTAGGGTCTGGTTATTTGCCTTCAGTTCATTCTCCCAGAGAGATCCTAACATTGCTATCTATATGCTGATGACACTGAAGTCATTTTATCCAGTCCAGATTTTTCTCCTGACCTCCAAATGCGTTTATCCAACCCACTGGACATCTATGATTAGAGGTCTCATGATGTCTCAACTTCATGGGGTCTACAACTGAACTTTCTTTGTCCTATGTTCGCTAGATGAATAAATGTAACCACCACCTACCCAACTGCTTGGATAAAAAGCCTAAGAGTTTTCCTCGACTCTTCTCTCATAGCCCACTTTTAGTCAGCTCCCCAAATCTTGTGAGTAGCTCTCAAATCTATTCGTTTCTTTCCCTTCATCACTGTACCCCCATCTATTCTAGGCAACTGCTGCTTGCTTGCTCCTCTTGTTTCTCTCCAATTTATTTTCCATTCAGCCTTCAGAATGAGCTCCTTAACCCATGGATCTGAGAGAGACCAGCATGCAGGTGGGAGCCTGGTTGCTTCTTTCAGGTTCCGAGGGAGAGAGATTGCACAGGACTTCTTTCCATTTGGGCTGGAGCCAAGGGGGGAGGATCAGAACACAGTGACCCTTGAAGAGATTGTGGCTGGAGGATTTTGATGGATTCCTGAAGAAAAGGGCAGGGTAGACTGTGAGAACGTTCCTAAAAAAATCTTATTTTGATTTCCTGATAGGTTACATGGAAGCTGAATAGGTGGTTTCAATCCTCCTTGCCTCTGAGACTGGCTTAAGGAGACATGGGAACAGAGAGTTTTAGTCCTGGTATCCCAGGCACAGAACCTGAGTTGTGTGATAGGAGATGAACTTATATACAATGAGTTTTTCTATCCATTATTTCTATGCCTCTTTCATCAGCATTCGAATTTATCATTACATTTATTTCCAGTTCAAGCCGCAGTAACAGGTTTGAATGCAGTTCCAAGTAAAGGGCGTCATTTCTAATGAGATGCAGTGCAATAAATACCTTTGCATATGCACCCTCGTGCCTCCTCTCCTCCTTCCCCTCCTTATGAAGGCAGCATCCCAGCTGCTCTAGTCCGTTGCTCTCTTTCCCTTACATAGTTTCTGAACATCTTATAGCACTCAGCTTTAGTATATGTGCTGCCGAAGCGAGCACTAGCACTCAGCTTTAGTACAACTCATTTTGAGACTTAATGATTCAATACCTTTCCTTTTGAAATCATCTTTTTATAGACTAAAGTCATCTCAGGCCCCCAACATCTCCTGCAGGAGCTTTAACAATTGCCTCCTTAACTGGCCTCCCTGTACCCAGTCTACATCCTCTCCAATCTATCCCTTTCATTGCCTCTGCAGCACTCATTTTAATCTGAAGATTGGATCCTTGTTTAAATCCATCAACAGCTATCCTTGTTTACAGAAAAAAGTCCAAAGGCTTAGATTGGCTGACAAAATCTTCTACCACCTCTTCTCATCACACTGCACGCTATCCTCACATTGAACTTCTTGGACTCTCTGTGTATATCACTATTGCTACATTCATCTGCACCTTTGCACATGCCATTCCTCTGTCTAGACTGTCCTTCCAGCCTCATCTGCAGAGCAGACTCCTGCTTAATCTAAAGACTCAGGTCAAAGATTGCCCTGAGGAGCCTTCCCCAGCCTCTGTGTTACATCTGACCACTCCTTTCTTGGTGTGTTTGCTTGTATCTTGTTATTACCTGTAAGATGGCACTCATCACACACTGTGGAAATAAAGCTTTGCTAACATTCTATCTCTCCTGCTAAATTAAATGAACTTTAAGCTTTAGTTGATACCTGGTACACCAAAAATGTTTGCTCCATAAATGTTTGTTTTGAAAAGAACATTTATGTTTTTCAGTGTTATGATATGTTTTTCAATGTTTTGTTGTTCTTTGTTTCTGTGTAGATGTGATAAACAAGCAAATAATGTGTGACTTGTTCCCATACTGTCCTAAAAGATTCACGTGAAGCCTACTTCCTAAATCATTGACTATGTTCTCCAAATTTGTCAAACTAAATTTAGTCTGGTATTTATGATAATGCTAATGTCTGCCTTTATATTTTCTCTGGAAGGTTGGGCTTGATCAGAGTAGGGAGCTGAGTAGAGAGTAGAGGGAACACATCAGCAAGCCTATGCCTTTTTGCAAATTGTTCAAATAATTCCCTCAATCTGCCTTTCTGGTGTTGCAAGTCTACTATGAAGGAGGTCTATTATAAAGAATAGATATTTGGCCACGTAACAAAGAAAGCCTATCTCCATGGCCTTCTGCAGTGTAGCAGGGCTTGCACATTGGCCTCCTTCAACTGAGAAACTGCCAGTCCAAAGTGAGATGAAAGTTTCCACCAGATCAAGCCATTAAAATAAAGAATACACACACCAAAGCCCAGATCCAGCCTCACACCTGTCTGTACCTTCCTGCTCCCTTTCTGGTTTATCCCATTTATGTTCTCACTGCTGGTTTGTACTCTTGCACCTTCCCTGCCTTCTAGTATACTCCTCTATGTAGCTGCAAGGAGTTCCTGCTGTTCTGTTGTGCCTAATTGCTACCCTGTTGGAAGCAGTTCCAGGGCATCCTGGGTAGGGTTTAAGCTTTGCTTGGTTGGCCTGATGCAACTAACTTGTTGCAACTATAGAATCATATCACATAAGTGAATACAATGTAACCAATGTAAATAAAACAATTTCTGAATTACTTGTGACTTGGTCTGAGCATGATTCAAGATTTGGCTTTTTTTCAGGAAATCGTAGTAGTGCCTAAGAGCTAAGAGGAGCAATCAAAGAAGAAAGGAAGTTTAGATTTTACTATTGCTTGTATGGAGAATGTATTGGTTAGAAGGCTGCACAACTGGAAAAATATCATTTCTATCAACAAAATATTAAATGAATGGTTTGTCTCTAATAAATCAATTTTAGTGGAAATATTTTCTTTTTTAAGACATACATATACAGAAAACATTTAAAACTTTCTAAAAAATTTCTGCACTTTGGATAAGCTTCTGTTTAAAAAATGCTCCATGGTGACATTATTAACCTTTAGCCACAATGAAATAGTTACCCTTGGGACAGAGAGTCAAGTTTCAGCAATATCTTTCATTTTATGTAAAATGTCACATCATGTGCTTTCATCACATGCTTTTATCACATGCTTTCTTACATGTCTATAATTTTGGTTGTTATTTATATTACATTTCTAAAATCTCTCCAAAGAAAAACTTTCCACCTAATAAGAAGTAGGATATAGTTTTTAACGTAATTAAAGTATTTTTATATATAAAGCAAAATTATCTGGCTTATATATTTCATTAAAATTTTAATAAGTACAAAGCAAGACTCTTCATGCTTTGGGCTAAGTTTAGATTATTTAAAAAAATAGTCTACAATCTGGAAATATAAATACTTCCCGAAGTGACGTAGCACAGCCCATGGTAACTCTTACCATGTTTCTCTTTTGGGCATACACTGTAGGTAGTGTGTGGCACAGTGCCTGCACAGAGTGGGCATCTGTTAAACGCTGTTAGGGACACATAGATGTGTAAGGACAGAAAAGATAAAGGGGGCAATGAGATAATGTAATGAGGGTCTTGATTTAGACTGGAGGTCATATTTTCTCTGAAAAAATATGTACAATATTTTTACTTATTGATTTATGGGTTTGCTGATAAATTACGGATGTTAACTTGTTTCTTCTGTGTTGAAACTCCTTTCAGTTTGTGTTTTCGACTTTGTTTATAGTGTTTTTGCCATAGGAAAAAAAATCTTTAGATTTAATAAGTCACATCTGTCAATCTTTTCCCTGATGTTTTTGGGTATCTTGACATATTTAGGTTTTTCCCACAAAGACACTAGTTACATGGACCTGATCCAATAATTAGTTTTCAAACAATGACTGTTCCCATTCTGGGTACTGGTGGTTAATCTTACCTTAACACTTTTTCCAGTGTTCCTGGGAACGTGAGAGCATTTTGAGGGGGAAGGGAAAAGCAAACATCAGCTGTGAACAAGGTGACAAGTTCACTCAACCATAGTTCATGTGAATTAAAAGAAGGCAGTATATAATGGTCTTAACGAAGTTGAGTTTTGTGAGCACTGAGTGAGGCCATGGGAAGCTGTATCTGACATCCTCCCCCAGAGCTCCCTGGGATCAGCACAGGACATCTTGCGGAGACTGTCCAATTGTGAATTTTGGGACAATCCCACTTAATTTCCTTTTAAAAGCTCAAATATCACTGACTGCTTGGCTGCTGGTTAACATCCTAATTATCAGTTAGCACCTTAGGAGGGATTTGTACACAGCCACCTGGGAGTAAGGCCCAGGAAGAGAGACGGCTTCCAGTCAGCTGATACACCTCACGTCTTTTGCTCAGTTCATCCTCACTATTGTGCCCTCGAGGGCAGTGACAGTATATTTTCATATTACAATTGTGAAAAATCGGAAAGAGAACAGAGAAAATAACTCGTCTCGTGTCGCAGAGCTAATTAAAGAGAGAGCTGCATCTAGGCCCTTTGTCCCTGACTCCCCGAAGCTTCTGGTTTCCAATTTTGAGGCAGCCTCACCAGGTGGAAGAAATTCAGCCCTGAAGCCACAGTCTTCAGCGGGTAGGTACTCTCTGCAAAGAAATCTGAACTTTGAAAATACTAAAATCAGCTGTAACAGTGGGGAATGACTCAGCAGTAAACTAGTAAAAGAAACTAAAAGCATCATTAATTGCTTTAAAATATTAAAAGCTCCCCATTAAGACTGGCAGGTTTACATATGGTCTTATTAGTTCCAGGCCCTTTGGCTATTTATACTGACAAGAATTGATTCTTTTTTTTTTTTTTTTTAGCACATTCACAGAAATCTTCTTTCAAGTGCTTGGATTTCTATAGGAGACAAAAGGTCAAATTCTTATTCATAACCAAATTTGAAGAGATTTAGAGCTAACCTGTACTGGGAAAGGTATTCCTAACTCTAATAATACATTTCCCAAAATCTCTCTAAAATTTATTTGCATGTGTTTTTATTCCCCCATCCCTGTGCTTTCCCCAGAGTGAATGTAATATTCTAGTTTAAACAGCACTTGAACAATTTGAAGATCTAAGAATAAATTAATTTAAAACCAACACATGCTCAATGTAGATGTAGGGGAGGAAAAATATCTTTTCCTTCTATCCGTTTTAGGTTCATGGCTGGGGCCCCTGAAACAAAAGACAAATTAACAACAGAAAAGCATACAAGTTTATTTAAGATTTTTGTGACACAGGAGCCTTAGTAAGGAAATGAAGACCCCAAGCAGTGTTTAAACCTGGGTGTTTTTATACTAGGTTTGATGAAGAGTGGAAAGTTGTGGAGAAATAGGACAAAGATGGTATGAACTAAGCATAATAAATACAGTGTAACCAATGCCATTTGGCAAGACTTGATTGTTCTTTGTATCCCTTCCTCTTCATAGATAAGGAAGCTTCTTTCCTCCAGTAATAGCACCTTTCACATGAGGGTCTTACGACCGGCTTCTGGGGAAGGTCAGAAAATTGTTCCTTGGTTTCATCATTTGCGTCAGGGGAAGGTCAAAAAGTCTTTTCTGCACGTGCCATTTTTCAAATTCCTTCAGCTTAAATATTGAGTATACCAGGATGCCATATTTTGGGTAGTGTGTTCTGAACCCCTTCATAAAAAACTTGAAAAATATAAAAAAATTTATAAAAAGAAAACCGAATCCCCCTAATCTCACAATCTGAAGAGAATCACTGTTACAACGTAGTGATTTTATACACACATGCACGTGTGCACACATGCATACACACACACACGCTCTTCACACGTGTATGCTGATAAGTGATAGAAGCCGTGTTGTACAGACTTCCTGGGATGGCACAGACAGTGCACGTGTACCCTTACTCCCCACCTTTCATGTGCAGGGCAGGTATTCAGCGATCACAGCCTTCTTTCCTGCTGAGCCCAGATGCTGTTTCAGAACAACCTTCAATGCAGCGCTCCAGATAGCTACTACAAAAAATTTCAAAGTCCTTGGTCTATCCTGTTTTGTATCTTGATTTTTTCCCACTAATTTCTTGGTATGCATTTCTCCCAGTTATTAAGAACTGTTATAAAACTGCATGATACGCCTATAAATATACAAAATTGTATTGAACCTGTAGTGTTGGGTGTATGGTTTTTGCAAATTTTGCTGTTTTAAATAAAGCTGTGGTCAACATCTTTGTATTTAAATTTTGACTGAAACTCTGATTATTTTATAGAGAAATTTTTCAAGTTTCTTTAGACGTAGGTTCACTGGATCAAGGATTGAAAATATTTTTATAACTTCTAATTTCTTTAAATTACATTCCAGAAAAATCAGACCAATTTCATAAAAGGGTATAAGAATCCTGCTGTTGATGAACCTTTACCAACATAAAATATTATCATATTTCAAATTTTTGCTAATTTACTAAGAGGGGAAATTTATATAGTTTAAATTTGCAATTCTCTTTCTACTAATAAGGTTAATTATCTGTTTATATTTTAGCCCATATTTCTATTGGAGTGGTAAAGTTTTATTTATTTATTTGTACAAATTATGTATATTATGAATATGAATCCTTTGTGGATGATGTTATTTCTCTGTTTGAATTTAACTTATAGTGTCTCCTAACATATTGAAGATTTCCATTTTTATCTAGTCAAATCTGTATATCTTTTACTTTGTAATTCCTCTTATTTCTTTATGTTTGGAAAATTCTCCATTCGGAGAGAAGAAAAATATTTACTTGAATTTCCTTCCAATATCCTACCATTTATATGAAACATATCAAAAGAAAAAATTATTAAATAAAGCCGTGTCTATGTCTTGTAAAATTTGTAATAGGCCAGGCTAGATAGAAAGTAGGCTATTATGTGCTCTGCTTTAACTAAACTGAGAAAAATCTTGCTTCTAAATGGCAGTCTCAGACAGGAATCATAGCCAACTCTGTACCCCACAGATAGGTACAATCAACTGTGTTACAATAAAAAAAAAAAACGGCAATCTCCTCACCCATCATTACATTACTATAGATTTATTCTGTGGGGCCCTGAAGTTTCTTTTTTAATGTCCCTCTTCATTACCGAAAGCTATCATTTCAGAGTTAGCTAACATTCATTGCTGATTAATAATCCAAAGGATGTGCTGCCCTTCTAATAAGCTATGAATTAGCACAGGATCTAGTAGAAATGGTGGCTGGAACCTGTGGTTTGGGTGCAAAGGTGAGAAAGAGGAGCAGATGCTGGAGGCTGGGAAACAACAAAGGTATCCGCTGCTGCTTGATTCTCCACTGCTGGACCTGGTGCCACCAGGACACTTGCCAGGATCTGTGATGATTTAGTGCAGTTCTTACTCCAGCTTCAGAGCATATGTGGACAGACTTTCAGAATCCCTTTGATTCTATCACCAGACTTTTAGTATCACCTAGTCCTTTACTGTCTGATCAGTGCCAGGTTAAGACACTTTGTGTATTGCATCATTCGCCCCCCCCCCCCCACATGTGCACCCCACATGAAAGCTCTGTTTTATTGGAGTAAAACCTGATCTTTCTATACCTGGAAGTGTGCCTGTTTCATAGTAACAGCAATGATAATAATAGCTGCTATCTATTTATTGAGCACTTACTTTTTGTTTATTATTTGATCCTAACAATCACCCCGTGAGGTAGAAATTATTATCTTGGTTTTATAGGTAAATTTTAATTCTCAGAAAGTTAAAAAAACCTGGCTAAGGGCACATACCATTTCATGAGATAGTTATGGAGTTACTTCTCAGTGCCAGGCACTAATAAGGATGTTACCTCATTTAGTGATCACCGCAGTCTTCTCAGGTCACTTTAGCAATAGAGAAACAGAGGCTTAGCAAGGTTTAGTGTCTTGCTTCAGGTCGCACACAGCTAGAAGGTGGTAGAACTGGGGTTTAACTAGGTACACAAACTCGATAGGCCTCTTCCCTGCCCTGTTAATTACTGTGTTAACTTGTAAGTAGCAAAGGTAAGATTCTAATCCAGCTCTGACTGATCCCACAGCCCATGCTTTTAAACAGGGGAGGCTCCCAGATGCTGTGAGTAAGCAGCAATCACAGTTTTGTAATCCCTTGTGAGGAGTATTGCATCACGTGAATATTTAAAGCTAATCATTAAAGCATGAAAGTTTATCATCCTGTACTTTTAAAATCATTAATGGATATTAAACAGCTAGATAGGAAAAATAAGTCCCATTGGTGTACAGTCAAGCTAGGCATCTATAATTAACAATTTATTGCATGTTATCAAATGGCTAGAAGAGAGGAGATTGAATATCCTCATCACAAAGAAATTATTAGGTTTTGTAATGATGAATATACTAATCACCCTGATTTGATCATCACACATTGTATACATGTATTGAAATATAACTTTCTACCCCACAAATATATGTAACCAATATGTTTCAATAAAAAATAAAAAAATAAAATTATTAGAATGAATGACAAGTTTCTTATAACGACATTTTGCTTTTTCCTAACATACCTTCTTGAATGAGAAAAGGTGGGATAATTATGCTCATGGATTTTGTGTACCAGGAATCCAGACAAAGCAGAGCAGGCATGCCTGTCTGATCAGTGCCAGGTTAAGACACTTTGTGTGTTGTCTTATCTCTGCTCCACGATGTTGGGGTCTCCCCAGTGGTTGGTGGCTTGAATCATCCAGAACACTGGTTCTTAAAGCATGGTCTCCAGATCACCTGGAAACTTAGGAATGCAAATTTTCTTGTCCCACTCCAGGTCTACTGAATCAGAAACTCTAGCAGTGGGGCTCAGTTGCCCATGTTCTAATAGCCCTCTAGTTGACGATGATGCGTGCTAACATTTGAGAACCACGGATTTAGAGGCTTCTTCACTCACGTATATGCATTCTGGGTGGGACGACTCAAAAGGAGAGGTCAGCTGGGACTGCCAATCAGAGCATCTATGTATGATCTGTCCATGTGGCTTAGGCTTCTCACAACATGGCACCTGGGGTCCCAAAGGGAGTTTCCTGAAGAAAAGCATCTGGAGAGCAAGAATTCAGAGAACCAGGTGGAAATTGCATGGCCTTTTCTGACCTAGCCTCAGAAGTCAGCCAATTACATCTGGCCGGTTAGCTCAGGTGGTTAGAGTGTGGTGTTGTAACACCAAAGTCAAGGGTTCAGATCCCCATAGTGGCCAGCTGCCAAAAATAAAGTCACCCAGTGCCACATCGTTACTCCATTCTATTGTTGAAGCAGTCACAGCCTGCTCAAATTCATGAGATGGGGACAAAGACCCCACCTCTGGATAGGAGGAGTGTCAAAGAACTTGAGCCATATTTTAACACCATCAGAATCTGCCCTCTGGCCAGATCCCCGTATGCAGACTCCACTTACAGGCTCCTCCAAAGTCTCATTGCACTTGGCATAAGGCTCACACCCAAGGTCCACAGGAATGTGATGTGAATAGTTTGTGTTGAAAATTTTGTGGAAGAAAATAGGTTGATGGACTGGCAGGTTAGCCCAGTCGGTTAGAGTGCGGTATTGTAACACCAAGGTCAAGGGGTCAAATCCCTGTACAGTCCAACCGTTAAAAAAGAAAAGAAAAAATAAGTTCTGAACCACTTCTTTTAATCATTTAATTACTTCCCTTATGAAGATATTATAAGATTTTCTGAATGCATGCTGATTCATGTGACTTTTTTAAAACAATATATAGCATATAATATATAACTACATAGAGTGTGATCGCAGTGAGTTATTATTGAATAGAGTTTTAAAATTTAGTGCTTGAACTTTTTCTATATTCCATCACATATACATTTAGTTTCACGTAACGTTCATTCTTCCCATTTCTGTATTTAATGCACTGTATCAAAGCACAAGACTCCTATGAATCACACAAGGCATGACATAGAGAAGCTATTATCTTGGATATCTCTGAACACTATATTTCTCATAAGTCATTTTCACTGAGAACCTAAGGAGGAAGTGGTGACTGTAGTCTAGAAGATTAGAGGCCAGACGAGAAGGCAGTGACTTCTTGACTGGATCATCCCAGCTTAAATGAAAATAACTGCTCACGTGCTTTATAGTCACATTTTCTGAATTTTAAGTAACAATTTAAATTTGTCTTTTTTAAGGCTCATACATGATTTCCAGTCATTCAGATTTCATGCCAATTCTCAGTTTAATGTTACAATGCGAGTTAACTGAGAAGGTTTGATATTGTGTACCAAGGGCTAAGTCCATGTGCAGAAATCATATACCTGACATTTAGTTGTGGAGGATTAAGAACTGGCATATCCCTTACATCTCAGGTTTTAAGATGTTTCTGTGTGTGGGTAGTGAAAGAGAACATGGAATGGCACTGGAGAAGGAATTGGAAAGTAAAATTCTTTAAACAGTGTCTTGAAGGAAGAGGAAATTATACAGGGATTTAATTTTAATTTCAGGTATTCTACATTGCTACCATCATGGCACAGGACTTTTCAGAGAGGCTGAAGTACAAAGTTACTCTGTCCAGGCTACCAGTGATTTTTACAGTAACTGCAAATGCACGGTGAGGTTGTTGCAAGCTATTTGGTGCATTTGCAAAGAAAGTAAATCTTAAAGAGTGTGAAAAATGGGGGGCATCTATAATGTTAGGTTGTGTGTTTGTGCATGTCCACACACATATGTGAACAAGCTAAAAGTGAAGGAGAGGGAGGTTTGATTAGGAGAGCAAATAGCCTCCTGAAATGTTTCTTAGTCATTTGCTCTATTGGATCTGAACTCAGGTTTTTCCTGGTCTTCAACAGTTTCCATTAACTTTCCAATTTGGTTTCTTTTGTTCTTGTCTTCCAGCTTCAAATGAGTGAAGCTACTTCTTTAAGTCAATCCATTCATTTGTTCATTCATTCACTTGTTTATTCAGGTGTGTGTTTTTTCCATCGAAAGCACCAAACAAGGGGTCAAAGGTATAAAAATAAATAAGGAATGGTTTCTGTTTTCCAGGAGCTCACAGGTAACAGATAACCAAATAATTGTTAAGATGTGGCGAGTGCTGTGATAATGGTAGATGCAAAGGTCAGGAGTGGAATCAGAAATGTATATTAAACTGGGTCTAGGAGTGGGAGATAAGGAAAAGCTTCACGGGTAAGACATCTGAGTTGGGTTAGAGTTGGAGAAGAAAATATTGGGGTAGGGTAGAAGTACCATATTGGGCATTCATACAATTTCCTGGGAAAAAACATTTTGAGTCTTGATTCTGCCATCTAGCATATTAGTCATCCCTCTCGGCTAAGTCATCTGCATGTTTTGTGTTGTCTGTGTGTTTATTGGCTGTTGATAAAAATATTCAACAGGAGATGCTAAAGGCAAAATGTATTCTGAGACACACTACTAAAAGCTTCCCTCATTTATTTAACTATTAACCTACCAAATTAAATTATCCTTCGTTCCACATTTCTCCACCAAATCTGCAGGGATATTACAAAAGACCTCTTAAATGCTTTGCTGTGATCAACGTATGTTCTGTAGCACTTAGCCCTTGGCTGTAAATAATAGAAAATCCCAACTCAATTGGCTTAAACAGTAAAAATATGTATTATCTCACATAATAAGAAGTCCAGGCATAGGGAAGCTCCAGGATTGGTTAATTTAGCAGCTCAGTGACATCAAAGATCTGGGTTCTTTCTATTTTTGTGCTCTGCCATTCTTAGTGTACTGGCTCATTGTATTAGTCTGTTTTTGTTGCTTATAGCAAAATACTTGAAACTGGGTGATTGATAAAGAATATTTATTGCTTACAGTTTCTGAGGCTGGGAAGTCCAAAGTCCATCTGGTGGTGGCAACAGTGATCCAGGGGTCTCACATTGCAAGACAGTGGAAGCAGAGAGAGCAGAGAAAGAGAGAGTATCCTCCTCATTCACTCTCTTTTGACAGCCCTCAGAACCACACCCCTGACCACCAATATCGATCCATTCTCTAATGCAGACCACTGCACGGTCCTGCCCTCCAATCACCTCTTCAAGACTCCACCTTTCAATTACCATGATAGGATTTCCCACCCTTTTAACAGTCACAGTGGGGGCTAAGTTTCTAATACATAAAACTTGAGGGACACAATACAAGCTTCAATGAGTGTTGGGGGGGACCGTAATTCAATCCACTACACTCATCTTCAGGATAGTTTCTCTCTTGATCACAAGATAGCTGCAGTAGTTCCAGGCATAATGTCCAGAAAACACTGTCTAGTAGAAAAGGACATCTTTTCCTGTGTCTGTTTTTTGAATCAGTGAAGAAAGCTCCCCAGCAGATTATATCTTAATGATTAGAATTGTACCAAATGCCCATTTCTAAGGTAGTTTCTGGCAAGGGGTTATCATGATTGGTATAGACTAATCAGGATTTACTCCTCAGCTAGGGATTTGAATATCTTCCCTAAGCATTTGACCACAAGATGTAAGGTAGACAAGTGAAACAAGACAAAACAGGGATCTTCCAGGAAGGAAGAAGGTTGGGAGGAATGGATTTTGGGTAGAAAACCAACAGTGCTTGCTGGTGCTGATAGCAGTGATTCTCAAACATGAACAAATGGTGTGTCTCCTATACAACATCGTATGTTTTGCAGAACAACTTAAGTTATGTTATTACATCCCAGGAACAATAATTTTTTGAGTAGAAAATATGTTATTTATGCCTGTCTCCACATGGGAAAATCAATAAGCATAGAAATAAGTGATTATATTTATGAGTTTGCCCACTTTATTTCTTTACTTACCAAGTTGTTGTTTGCTGGTGATCGTTGGTAGATAACTGGCTATGACTATCAAAGGTTGTTTTTAAAGTACAGTAGAAAAATTACAACTATAGATTTATTGTATTTTTTTCATAATTTTAATGTTAAATTCCTTTGATATCACGGAGCAATCCAGATTCCTTGCATTTCAGTAGAAATAGCTACCAAGTTGAGTTATTTATACATATTATTGCCTATCCACCAGTTTCTGCTTCTTTTTCTTAGTACAATTCTTATGCATATCCAGCATTTAATTTGGTTGAAGGGCTTATACTTAGGATACTAGGATGCATATTAGAACATTTGCATTTAAAATATTTGGGACCAGAAGGGTTTACATTAAAAACAAGAACAAAGCAAAGCAAAAGAACAACCAAACAAGCAAAAACAAAGACTCCTTCTAGGTATGGAATTTCAGACATCAGTGAACAGAAGTAAGATTGACCTCAGTTCTGCAAAATTTATTCCATACAGAAAGCCTCCTTCTTTGTCCACTGAGTAAAGATGACCTTGTTGAGGTTAATTACACATAGGCTAGGAGGGCCCAGACTGTTCAGGAAACATTGGGGTAATGCTTCAATATCTCCTCCAAATTTTGGAAAAATAATTCTACATTTAGAAAGTCAATTTCATTTTTTTATAATAACGGAAATGAAAAAGCAAGCATCTAAATGATTTCAACCTCTCATTGGAAGCTGAATGGTTGCTGATTGCTGTAAGCTGAATTCTGTTTTATTTACCTAGTATTACTGGTGTTACTAGGAAACCATGCTTCGTAGTTTAGCACTTTATTGTGAAAAATAAAATGCCCAATTATTGCAAAGGTATCTTGATGTGTGATTTAGCCTTTTATGTTTAAAACCTCTGCATGTTTTTCCGAGAGTTATTTTGTGATGAGTTAAGTGACACATATTTAATTTCTTTTCAAAATTATGTATATCAGCCTCCCCAGAGCTGATTTATATTTTACATTTTAGCGTATTTATTTATTTTTTAACTGTTTGCAAAACTGTTCCAGAATCGAGCAACTTTTCTAGTGAGTCAGTAGATGGTTTTAAGGTCATTGTTATTTTGCTCTCTTCTTGCTACTATGGGGCTGTCTGCTTATGCCCTATGTGAGCTTCTCTGATGAAAATTGCATGGACCCGGAATCATTTACTGTGTTAAATGCAAAATTTATCTGTCGTTATCTGATTTGCAGTGATTTATTATTATTATAATGTAGTATACCTTTGGGAAACTATAGTATGTACTAATTTTCATTTGCATGTTAAAATTTCCTATAGTATTGGAGAATAATTTATTTGTGACTTCCCAAAACTACTCTTCAGTGTGTTTGGAGGATAAAATTATTCTGGAACAATGACAATTATTGTGATGTCTTAGATTTATGTAGTTCTTTCCAATGAATTATTTCACTTGATTTTATGCTTATAATAACCCGTCAAAATATGTAATAAGATGCTATTATTCCCATTCTTAAAAGTAAGAAAATGAATATTCAGGTAAGCGAAGTTTCCAACATCAGACAACTGGTAAGTGGGAGAACTGGGACTTGAACTTGGTTTTTCTGACTCTAAATCCAGTGCTGTTCTCTGTCTACAATGCTTTTACCATGTGTTTAATATGCAGTACATGCTTGCTTATCTGTACTCTCAGAATTTTGGTAAAAAATGTCTTTTGTCAATCAATGACAGCTGGAATAGATTTAATTTGAATATTTATTGAATGCTTACAACATGCTAGGTTCTGTGTTAGGCTCTTGTATATACATTTAATATTATCTCATTTAGTGCTTTTAAGGGATCTTCCAATTCCATCCCAATCTGGGATTGTTTAATCGTTGAGCATCTGCCATATATAACATACATGTTGTTTACAGAGGCTCTAACAGCTTCCAGGTGGTGAAATTAGTTAGGCTTTTATGTTTATTTTGCTTAAAAGACCAGCAACTCTAAATTTTATAATAATTTAAATGACTTCTTTGAATAATCCTATACAATTTACAGAATAATCCTATAAAATTTACAAGCTTTTTCTATAAGCTTGTATTAGTAATTCCTTAATTCTGATTTTTAGTTTCTTACTCAGAATTTTATCAATCACTTAAAAGTATTCTGTTTGGAATGGAAGTTACAGTTGTGTTGAACATTTATGTGTTAGTATATGAATAAAAGTCTGGAATCAGGGTTTGAATTTGATTACCTGGCTTTCATTTGCCTTATTTATATTGAGAAATGTCTTGATTTTGAACGTATAAACAGTGGTAATATCTTTCTCAAATGGTTAATGTGATTGTTTGTGATTAAGGCTGCTGCTGAAGCTCATCAGCATATCTTTGGCTATGGATATCCACTGAAATCTGGCGGATATATTTAAAATTTGAATTTAGTTCCTTGCTGTTGAGCTACTGAGGCATGAAAAAGAGTCAGGGATTCAGAAACCTATAGTATTAGCAATGAAAAAATTAAAAGGCATTTTTGCAGCAATAATAATTGAGGGCTATTGGCTATTGACATAGTGGTTCACTGGCTATCTGAAAAGGGGTGCTATTACAATTCTCTGCCAGGTCAAGTGCGTGTATGTGTGTGTGTGTGTGTGTTTAAGGAATGGATTGCAAATATTATGAGTTGACTCCCTAAAAATAGATCCCATGGGCAATTGCTATCTGCCCATTTGTAGCATTGTGGTTGCAGATACATTAACCTTGACCAAACAATACACACAGTAGAGAAAAAGTAGTGATAGATTAAGACTGCTAATCACAGATGTAGTGTTTTTCCAGGAAACAGAGCTGAGAAGACTTCAATAAGCAGTTACTAAACTCCTGTAACTTCTTTAACTCATTCTACAAATATTTCTGAGTACCTGCTGTGTACTAGTCACTGTACTTGACTTGGATGAAACAATAAATAATAAATGTCTTCTGACCTCAAGGACCTTTTAGTTTGGGGAAGGAAAGACAGACACATAAAATAAAATATGATATAAAGAAATATAACACAATATTAAAAAATTAGTCACCATTTCCAAGTCAGGGTACTACAAAATAGTAAGGAGGATTCAGCAATTGAAAAAATTTTAATATAATGCACCATTTTAATACATTAAAAGAGAAAAAAATCATATGATCATCTTCACTGATGCTGAAAAGGCATGTGACAAAAATTCAACATTTATTCTTGATAAAATGTCTTAGTAAAATAGAAATAGATGGGTACTTCTTTAACATAAATAAGCATATGTCAGTGCCAACTTCATCATTAAGCATAACTGGAAACATTCCCTTTGAAGTCAGGAATAAACTGAAAATCTTTACAATCATCATTATTATACATCATTGTTCTGTTGGTTCTGCCAATGGGATAGGACAAGAGAAAGACAGAATAGGGTGGAAAAGACACTATGGCAGTTTCCAAGCCCAAGCCTTAGGCTGTCTCTTGGATTGCTCACTCTTGGTTGCTGGCCCCTATGCCATGAGGTAGCCTCAGCAGGCCATGGTCAGGTTCACAGCCCTAGATGACCTGTGAAACAAAAATGAACTGTCTCTCCCAAGCTCTATCTCTATTGCACATTTGTAAGCAAAATTAATGTTTGCTGTTATTTCAAACCACGAAGTTTTGGAGTGGTTTGTTCTAAAGCTAGGGCTCTTTCACCTGCTGGTAATCCTGCACCAACTGGGCTGATTGTCAAGCTAATGCTGGGTCTGGAGCCCAGAGATCCCTCAAGCCCATTCACAGACTGGGTCACAAACCCTTCACACACCAGGCTGGGTCACCAGACCCCACACATGCCAGGCTGGGTCACCAGATCCTTTCATGCAGGTCTATGAGCTAGGTAACTGGCCAAAAGATTCTTGGAAGCTGCAGGTTGGAAAGCATGACAGTGCAAGGTGGATGCCCGAGGCAGATGCCTGCCCGCCTGCTTCACTAAAACTCCTCTCTCTCTCTCTCTCTCTGCAGAACACAAGAATAGCAACAAAACTAAAAAGATACATTGGTGCCACACGCCCCCCCACAATTTGCTTACAAAGGATGTGCTAAAACCACACGCAACTGGACCTGAGGTGAGGGCCCTGACCAAACTATTCTATTTTCTCAATAATCCACCCCTTCAGAGTCCTCACCGTACAATCTACGTGTTCAGAACCTTCCACAATATTCCCTTAGCAAGGATAAATTACCTTACATTTACATACTACACATTCCATCCCAGTCCCAAAAGTCTTTAGCTTGTTGCAGCACCAACTCAAAAGTCCAAAGTCTCATCTGAGACTAAAGGCAAAACTCCTTCCAGTTGTGAGCCTGTAAAGAGTCAAAAACAAGTTTATCTACTTCCAAGATACAGTGGGACAGACACTGGGTACACATTCCCATTCCAGAAGGGAGGAAAGAAAGGAAAAACAGATCCCAAACAAATCTGACACCCAAACAGGGCGAATGTTAAGCACATTGGGGCACCTGGATCCCCAAAGCATTGGACAACCTTGCTTCCTCAGCTCCGCCAAGTGCAGACCACTAAGCTGCCCTGGTGCCTGCAGCTTTTCCAGGCCAGTGCTGCACACTGCCAGCAGCCCCACAGTTCTGGGCTCCTGGTGGCAGTCCTGCTATCCTGGCTCCAATAGACATTTCCTCAGTGGGGGTTCTCTGTGGGGGCTCCAACCCCACTTTTCTGCTCCACATTGCTCTGTAGACGACCTCCGCAGCGGCTCCACCCCTGCAGCAGGTCTCTGCCTGAGTGCCCCGAATTTTTCATACATCTTCTGAAATCTAGGTGGAGGCTGCCACGCCTCCACTGCGCTCACATACTGCTGGCCTGCAAACTTAACACGATGTGAACGTGAACGCCTCCAATGTTTTCGGCTTTTTTTCTTCATCAGAGGTGCTGAGGCAGGATTGCTCCAGCCAGAGCAGCTGGGATGCCAGGAGCAGTTTGCCAAGGGCAATGACACTGCAGGTCTGCCCTCCAGGACAAACTCAGTCCTCCTAAGATGGGAGGGGCACTCTCCCAAACTTCTCAAACAGCCCTCAGGACCTGTGATGGGTGGGGCACCTACCCAGACTTCTCAAATGCATTTAGGGCTTTTTTCCCCACTGTCTTGGCTCTTGGCATCTGGCTGCCTCACCACGGTAATGTCTTTAAGCAAACAGTTTATCTGCTTCACCCTTGGATTTTTCTCCTGCTCTCCGCTTCTCTACCGCATGGCCAGGCTGCAAATTTTCCAAATCTTTATGCTCTGCTTCCCGTTATATTCTGGCTTTTGAATTTCTTCCATCGGCTTAGCTTACATGGCTATTTATAGTCTCAGGCAGTTCAGCAGTGTTTGCCCACAGAGTTCAAACAGCTGCATTCACCCAGTCCATCAAGGAGTGGCTGCCCTGCCTCTGTGCACATCCGCGGCTCTCCTGTAACCGCTGCCACAGAGACAAGCACGTAGTAATGGAGACTAACTTTTCCACCTCTTCACCAGGTGAAAACATACCTGAAATTCTGCAGTGGCACCCATCCTCAGGTCATCTGCCCATCTGCATGTGGCACTCTTTTCTCAGGTTTTATGGTACCTGGCTGGCCATTGGGTTTAAGTGACACCCTCCAAGACTTTTGCCTTCAGACAAATGCAACATGCATTTACTGTATAGTCTCTAGAGCATGTTACACCATCCACCCCTAGGACTCATAGCTGGAGCCACCAGGGGCTCTCCCTGTTTCTGCTGCTTTACTGTCTCAATTTCTCATGCACAACAGGTTGTGCCTGGAGACTCATGGTTTCCTCCAACTCACCACTGGGTTGGTCATCTTCCCTGGTGTGGGAGGCAGGAGTGCCCAGGTGCTGCACGTCGTCCTCCAGGACATTTATCCATGCTTCCAACAACTCTGCTTTCTGCCGCAAACCTCGATCAGTTTGCAGCAAAGTGATCAGCAGCTGGGCTCCGGTCAGCAGAAAAGTGGCCACTGAGCACCACATGCTCAAGATAGCCACATTTCCTCCTTTTTCCAAGGGATTCGGCTCCTGTACCTGCCCAGAATCCTGCCAATTATGCCAATTGTGGGGCTACTGCTAATGTCTGGAATCTTATTGACATCACCAATTGTAGTGCTCTTAATTCTGTTTGTGACACCAATTGTAAAGCTAGGCTACCATGCCAGTTGTCGGGCTCTTTTACCTGCTGGTAATCCTGCACCAACTGGGCTGATTGTCTAGCTAAGGTTGGGTCTGGAGCCCACAGATCCCTCAAGCCCAGTCACAGATTGACTCACAAACCCTTCACATGCCAAGCTGGGTCACCAGACCCCTTACACGCAGGTCTATGAGCTAGGTAATCGGCCAAAAGGTCTTTGGAAGCCACAGGTTGGAAAGCGTGGCTACACAGGGTCCTCTCTCTCTCTCTCTCTGCAGAACACAAGAATAGCAACAAAACTAAAAAGATACATTGGTGCACATGCGCACTAACCGTGCACACACACAATTTGCTTACAAAGGATGTGCTAAAACCACACCCAACTGGACCTGAGGCAAGGGCCCTGACCAAACTATTCTATTCTCCCAACATTTGTTAATACAGCAATGAGTAATTGGAAAAGACTTTGGTACCTACAAGTGGGGTGCTGCAGTAACAAAACCCTAAAACAAGTAGCATTGGTTTTGGGACTGGGCTGCAGTCAGAAGCCAAAAGGGCCTTGAGGAAAATGTCAGTAAAATCTTCAAGTGCATTGAGGCAAGTGTAAGCAGAAGCCTAACAGGGACTCGTGGGGTGATGGTGAGAGGACATATCACAGGGAGAATATTCTTTCTCAAACTGATTATATCCAAGAAAAGAAAATTATGTAGATTAGAGGCTTCTCTTCAGTGGCTAAGAGCAGGAGCAGTGTTATTCTTTGAGTTCTGAGCAAAGATATCCTACCTTTACTTCATTCCTGATTTTGCATAGCAGTTCTTAGCTTTACAAATAATCTCACATATATGACCCTGTTTTACACTTTAAACAGCCTATTGAAGTAAGCAGATCAGGTATTACTGAATGACTTCATTTTAAGATAAGCAGAACCAGGCACACCGCCAGGGCCTCGGAGCCCGCTCAGAGTCCTGAGGCATAGAACCAGGGACTGAAAGCCCCCCACAACCAGGCACACCACCAGCACCAAGGAGCATGCTGAAAACATCACCTCCATGTGGGTGACCCACCACAGCCAGCACAGTAACCACAGCTGCCGTGAAAGTGGCTAGACATCACAACCACCACGCAGATGGTCTGCCAGCCACTGGAATGCATTGACACAAGGAAAGTCACCAGCAGAGACCGAAGAGAAGAAGAGGATGTCTCTGTCCACAAAGCCTATTCCAGAGTGACAGAAGAAGCATCTGCTCTATGATAATATTGGGGGACCTGAGCACACCTCTCAGCATTGGACAGATCATCTAGGCAATGAATCAACAGAGTAACCATTACTCTTCCAGAGGGGGAGAAGAAATCTAGGGTTATCGGTGGTGGGAGGGGGGAGCGTGAGGGGGATAGGGAGAGACTGGACAAGGGGCATAAAGAATAAGCACAATTTGCAGCTATATATATACTAGTAATATGGATTTGATCAGCATATGTCAACATTGAACTCCCAAAATATGTATAATTAATTATGATTCAATTAAAAAAAAAGAGGTCAAATGACAAGCACAAGTCGTCTCATTACTTCTGACTCCACGGAGAGTGGTTTGCCTGCAGCGGGAGGTAATTCTACGTGGGAGAGTGGTAGTCCGAGACACTGGAGAAGAAAGGACGTGGCTAGGCAGGGCCCCATTTGACGGTCTCTTCCAGAACACACATTCTGGGAGCAACAGATCATTGTGGTTGTACTGACTTGTTTTTCTTTCCTATCCTACCTCTTTACATTCTGAATGTAGTTCCAAATAAATGTTTCAGGTTCCAGAGGGTTGGTTTTTGTTCCAAGAACTTCAATATTTGATGAGTTTGGAAACTGAGAAGCTGATAAGAAACACATCCAACACAAGTTGCTAATAGATTTCTTTCACAGAATTTTCTTATTTCCCTAAAATTCATACTTAAAGGTGAATCCAGGGTAGAATTCGTGGGTCCACTTATAAGTGATGTTCCTTTTCTAAATAAGAGGAACACACAGAGGATATGGGTGGTCTTTAAAGAGCTCACTTTTTGCAGGGCATCTGGTCCTTTAAAATAGCTAAGACTGCAGGCTACGTTTTTCACCTCTGAGGTGATGCAAATATGGTAATAATTACCCAAGATTTTTACCATCAGTGGGCAATATTGAGAGGTTTGAAATAAGGAAGGGCAAGAGATAACCGTTTGCTATTTGGATAACTGGAAAACTACAAGACAGTGTCTGAACTGGATTAATATTTTCAGTTTCTTCCTTCACATTAGGATTGGGCATGGCTCCTCCAACCCTCTGACTTCCCAGGGGATTCCTGTCTTCAATGTTCTCCTTCAATAATGGCAAAGATTCTCTGCTTGACCAAACTTTAGTGAGGCTCCAGAAACTTCTCCAGGCCCATGTATCCACTTCCTTGTAAAATACAGTTTTAGCAACAGCCCTGCTAAGTCAGTTTAGCAAGAACTACCCTCCCCCACCCCATATCTGATTGGATTCCTCATCCTCCACCGTCCCCCAGGCAATGTCTGATCACCCTGGCTCTTTTCAGGTAGAATGCTATGAGGTCGGTTTAGCCAGAATCCCCTTTACTCTGATGTCTCCTATTAGAAATTTTCCACCCACTGATCGCTGCCCTGCCCCTTGGCTATAAATTCCTACTGGCCCATGCTATATTTGGAGTTAAGCCCAATATCTCTCCCCAGTGACAAGACCCCATTGGCAGTGATCCCTATACCTATCATGGTGGTCCTGAATAAAGTCTGCCTTACCATGCTTTAAGAAGTTATGGAATGATTTTTCCTTTAACAGTTAACACTTGGTGAAAGGACGAGTCGACACCAGTTGACGATCCACCGGAGAGAGCTAGGGAAGGCTGATTGGCTTAAAATACAATCCCTACTTAGCATACCGCATGGGGCTTGGGGTGTGCTGATTGGTGTGCGATTCACGCCTGCGGGAAGGAGAGTACCGAAGAGAAGGGCAACCAGCGCCATGATGGGGTGTGGCCGAGAAGGACTTATGTGATCAGGGTGTGATCCCTTGGGGCATTTGGGTTCTTACCCTTGGGATCATCTACAGAGTTATTTTTATCTTTTAAAAAATCACATCATGAATCATGCATCTGGCAGCCTTCTGCCTTAAAGAAGCAGCACTGGCATACCTGAGGCCCAGGTGAGCAGAGCTCTGGCCTCAGGGCAAAGGAGATTCGGCAGAAACAGAGAAATGCAAGGCCTTGGAAGGGAAACCTATGCAATGTCCACAGCCACCACAGATTGCCACACAAAATGAAGGTGTCAATGCTAGAGCACTTTGTAAACTACCAAATGTTCTACAAATATAGGTCATTAAAATAAATTGGTCTAAGGTATTCCATGAAGTCAGGCAGTATCTGTGTACTCTGGAGACAACTCTTATGTATGCTAATATTGAAATAAAGATTAAATATGAAGACAATCACCATCAATGATGTCAATCGTATTAAATGAATTAAGTCAGTGGCATTTGCTGAAAAAGCAGTGAAGGGCAATATGCCATTCTAAGTTTAAGTAGAAAGTCAATAAAGTACCTCAATCCCAATAAAAATTTGTGAAATATATTGCTTGCTCATATTTTGCCGATGAGAAAATAAGATTAAGAAAGAGTTCTCGAGACTTTCATTTCCTGCTGCCTCATTGCTGCCTGAGCTTTCTGGATGGGCCTGCTGCCTGTGTGGCCACATGGCCCCCAGCTGTAGGTGCTGAGCGGAGGGAACACCGGGCTCCGGGTGGGTCTGTTCATGCTTGCTGGTGACTCAGGACTTGGGTGGGTGATCTGACCTGAAAAGATGAGCTATCACAATACGATATTTTTCTCTCCAGACATGGAATCAAGGAATCCAGCAGTTGGCACCTCCATGTTCATTGCAGCATTGTTTGCAAAAGCCAAGATATAAAATAACCTAAGTATCTGCTGACAGATGAATGGGTAAAGAAAACGTGGTGTGTGTGTGTATATATTTATACACAAATATATTCCATTATATATAATGTATTATATATATTATACATATATAATGGAATATTATTTGGCCATGAAAAAGAAGGAAAGAAGGAAATTCTTCCATTTGTGACAACATGGATAAGCCCAAAGAACATTATGTTAAAGCCAAATGCAGAAAGACAAGTACAAGTACTGCATGATCTCACTCACTCGTGGAATCTAAAAGAACCAAATTCATAGAAACAGAGAGTAGAATGGTGGTTGCCAGAGGTTAGGGGTAGGAAGAAATGGGGAGACATTCATCAAAGGGTACAAATGGCCAGTTATAAAATGAACAGGTTCTGAGGATCTAAGGTACAGTATGGGTGGTGACAGGTGTATTAATTAATTTGATTATGGTAATCAGTACACAATGTGCATGCGTATCAAACATAATATTGTATACCTTGAATATATGCAATCTTTATTTGTCAATTAAACAGTTTTTAAAAAAGAAAAACAACCCAGAATGAAGTCACTAGATTAGAGATTTGCAGGCCTAGTGAGGAGGCTGCCATTTATGGTCACGTTTAAGATGGGTAAATGGAGAAGCTGCACAATAGAACCGAGAATGACAAGCATCTGAGAAGCACAGAAGTGGCCACACAGACAGGGAAGAGAGAGTGACCACTCCCCAAAGGATTCTACCCATCCTTTGGCAGGGACGTTCTTCCTTGGTTTCCCACAATAGTTCACTGATTTAAAATAAATTCTCTTTTTTTCTTAAGAGAGTTAGAGTCATTTTTAAATTTATAAATGCATTAAATGAAACGAAGAGGTTATGTAACTTGCTGGAGATATCACAGCCAATAATTGGGGGAAAAATTGGGCATACATGACCTTTAAGATCTCTCTTGCCTCTAAGCTCCATCTTTTCTTCTGAGAAACTTTTCAATATTTACTAGGAACCTCCTGAAAGACTCAAAGAATGGGTGAATTTCAAGGACCGTGGCACTACCTTAAAGCAGAGAGCTTGAGTCAACCTTCAAAGTAAACCATGTAGACAGCCACCTACGTTGTTAATGAACATTGCTCTTTCATTGGCTTTAATGTAAGGGTAATTTATAGCAATGCCTTGAAGAAATATTGTAAATGATCACTTGGAGAGCTTGACATTCTCTTTCAAGGGCAGTCTCTATCTTCATTGCAGCACCCGTGCTTTTCCTAGAAAGACTGTGCCGGCAGTTACTATTCACGTACAACACCATAGGCTCCTGTGACACTTTTGTTATAATGTAATCCAGTTCACGTTTATTCCATTTTACAATTAACTTAGGGAAACAAGGAGCAGTTGAACCAGTAGAATGAATTAAATCTATGAGAAAATTTTCATCTTCAAGAAATTTATTCCAAAGTGCATTTCTTTAGATTTCTAACGTATTTCAGTCAAAGATTTGAGAATATCGAATTAGTTATCATCAGGGAATGCATTTAAGAATTTTTTCAATTTGGTGATCACAGGAGATTTGACATACATTTAAAAACTTTCAGTTTATTATTTTGTGGTTATCATCAAGGATAAAATACATTTTATTTTTAAATGTTATAAAAATCAATTTTGCCATTGTCTTTTGGGTACTGAAAATACACAGATCATGTTCAACTAAAGGATTTATGAATCTTTATAATGAATTCAGCAGTAAACCAGATACATATAAATTTGTATGACATGTACGTCAAATGTGTGACTGTGGAGTTACGTGAATGAATGGTAGAACCATTCTAACATATTAGTTATATATCACACCTCTCCATTGTTTGGAAGATAGTGTGAAAGGTGACCATCACCTGTTGTACAAGAATGGCATCAGAAAAACAATGACTACATTTTTCAGTGTGAACATAGAAAGTTTCTTCTCCAATGTTTAAAAGTATTGAAATTCAATATATTAAATGTAATTGTACTTGAATTTTAAAAAAGAAAAAGAAACTGAAGTGAAACCTAAGAATTTTCTCTATTTCAGATGAATGTTGTTTCCTTTTCCTGATAAGTGGTACCGTTTTCTCAAAGATCCTTCTGGCTTCTGCCTCCAGATAGAGGACTAAATATTCTTTAATTCAGCCCTCTCACTAAAGTCCATGGGGATACGAGTTAAAATATATAAATGGGAAGACAGTCATTATAGGCAGAAAAGAAGGTGGTGTAGGCTGCAGCATCAGCAAACCAGGCAATTTGGTAGAGAATTTCTGGAAGTTTAAAAATAGAGGGGATTTGGGCTGGCTGGGTTGCTCAGTTGGTTAGAGTGCAGTGTTGCTAACACCAAGGTCAAGGGTTCAGATCCCAGAGCTGGGGGAAAAAAAAAAAAAAAAAAGAAAGGATTGTAGTGAGGAATAAACCAGAACGGAGCGCACTTCATCCCAAACATGCACCGAAGTCTGGAGTGGAGAGGAAAGTTTCCTCACTCAGAGACTCAGAGACAGCGTGAAGGCAGAAGAATGGTTGCAAGGAGGAACCCATTGGAATGGCTAGCTGAAGGGAGATCTTCAGAAGAGATGTGCTGGTTTTGTCTCCCCCACCTCTCCCTTCTGCATCTCTTCATCACCAACACACCACAGTTCCTGGCTTTGTGTGGTCATCTCCAGGCTAAACTCAGAGAACTGCACTTTAAAGAAATTTATTGCTCTGTTGCGGTGTCATTTGATGTTTGAAACACTAGACTCTAGCTCTCATCATTTTGCCCTGAAGAGCGAGATTGTGCAGGCTGGAGTGGGTGGGGTGTGGTCCTAGTACCTGTGTGCTCCATCTCTGAGCACCCAGATAAAAGCTTGCTTGAAGGCTTTTAGGGAAACAGACCTTGGTACTTGCAAAGAAAACCCATCCTAGCTGTCTTCATTTATAATATGAGTGGATATCCTAGATTGTCAGGTATTTGAGAAAATAAAACAAAGAATAATTTTAAAATTATTTATTTAATATTCATTCAACAAATGTACGTTAAACATCCAGTATGTTCTAGGCATTGTTGTTGGCACTTGGGACACATCAGTAAATAAAACAGATCTGTGCCTTGTGAAGTTTACATTTTAGCAGGAGAGACAAATAACAAATAAATGATAAACATAATAAATATGCAATTTATATAAAATGGTAAAGATCAAAACAGAACACATAAAGCAGTTTAAAAGGGATACTTTCATATTTTTTTTAAAAAAGGATAAAAGTATGGGGCAGAATAAGTTACAGTTTTAAATAGAGTAGTCAGTTCAGGCCTAATTGAGAAGATGCCATTTGAGCAAAGAATTAAAGTAGTGAAGGAGTTAGCCAGGACAGAAGAGCTTTCCAGGAAGATGGAACAGTCAGTACAAAGTCCCCGACACAGGAGCTCTTCTTGCAGCTTTAAGATAAGCAAGGATGCATCACTACGGGTGCAGCAGAGGGCTCAGGCAGAGTAACAGGCTAGCAGAGAGGTAACTGAGGCCAGACCATGTAATGCTTTGTAGGCCAGTGTAAGGGCTCTGGCTTTTACTTTGAATGAAAAGGAAAGCCCTTGCAGAAAAGGGATGAGAGGAGTAACACGATCTGACTCCAAATTTAAAAGTATCATTCTGGCTGCTGTAGGGAGGGGCGGAGCAATCATAGAAGCAGAAGACCAGTTCAGAGGCTGCAGCTGAAATCCAGGGGAGAGATGATGGCAAATTGGTCTAGGGTGTTAGCAGCAGGAATGGTGAGAAGTGGTTGTATTTAGGGTATAATTTGGAGGTAGAGAAGGCAAAGAAAAGCCATGGTCTGCTTAAGAGGCTTTGGTGAACTGAGGGAGGAAGTCCAAGTTCAGAAACCAGAGCAGGTAGCTCAGGTGACAAGGAGCTAATGGAAGACTGAAAACAAAATAAAACAAAAAACCCCCAAAAACTTTAGCAAACAAACAAACAAAAAACCCCAGAGAACCCTCAAGGGGATGCGATAAGATCATAGAAAAAACCTTTTTGAAAAAAACCCATAATTTCCAAAATGAAAAACTTACTAGGCGAACTGAAAGACTATCCATTGGTGAGAATTCTCGAAGATAAATGATAGAAATGTCTCACTATGTACAGAAAAAGCACAAAGAGACAGAATTTAGGAGGAAAATATATAGACTTGGAAAATAAGTTCAGGGAACTTAATTGTGAGTAATAGGACTTCCCAATGGTGGGAAAAAAACAGATGGGGGAGGGGAAGCAAAAATTAAATAAGTTCCAGAAGAAAATTTCCCTAAGCCTAAAAAAAAAACAACCAGTGAAAAAAGGTTTGATATTATATATTGAAAGGATTTACAAGGCTCAGGCATGGTTTAATAATAATAATAAAAAGGTCATATGACTGGACCTATCCTGGTGAAATTTCTGAATTCCAGGAATCATCAGGAAATCTTTTAGATTTCTAGATTCAAAGGACAAGTTACAAAGGATGAAAGACTAGCATCAGATTTCCATTTTCTAGACTGAGTCTGGAAAGAAGTCTTCTGAGGAAATGGACTGTGATCTAAGATTTACATATGTTGATAAGACATTGTTCATTTATTAGGGCAAAAAGAGGGCGTACCACTCATGCACGTTCTCTGAAAAAAAATTTTTGAGAAAATATTACCAAAAATAAAAATGGAATGAATAACTGGAAAATATTAGTGATATGGGGAAGGCAAATGTTTCTTCTCTTGAGAAGAAAAATGGTCAGTTGAGTCTGTCTACTTGCCTCCCTCCTCAATGGATAATGATAGCGTTAATAGAAAGTGGTGGTGAGGTGCTTCAAAAACCTTAAACAGAGGATACATATAAGGGAAACTGAGTAACAGCCTAGAGCTGAACCTCTAAACTATCTAGGCAAAATCCAGAAAGAAGTTGAAGGCAGGAGCAAGAGAAGGGGGCTAGAGCTGGGAATAAAAGCAATCTCAAGTTTCATTTCCAGACTTGGGATAATGTCACTGAATAAAATATCTTGGTGGACGCTGGGAGCGCAGCGACGCTCCCGCCGCGGGTTCGGATCCTGTATAGGAATGGCTGGTGCACTCACTGGCTGAGTACGAGTCACGAAAAAGACAAAAAAAAAAAAAAAAAAAAAAGTTAAAATATCTTGGTGGAGGTAAAAGTAATTGTATTTTATATGTCACCAGTCAATTTGAAAAGTGTAGAAGAACTTCCAAGTCAATGTTGGCAGGGAGAGGAGAGGGAATAAGTGAAATTGACCCAGAAAACAAAAGCAACAAAGTGCACAAAAGGACACAAAAGTTGTAAATAGTAAACTTAAAGATGGAAAGTAAAATAAACTATATTACTTTTCAAGAGAATTATAAACAAATTAAATTTACCTATTAAAAGACGGAAATCAATAAATTGAGATAAAACAGAAAATCCAGCTACGTGTTTTTAAAAATGACCTACTTGAATCAAAGTGACAAGAAAGATGAAATATGAAATCAGGTTTTTGTTAAGATGTGATACTTCTCGCCCTTTTAGTGCACCACAGACTTCCTGTTTATGTATAATAAAATTCCTTTGAGCAGTTCATGATACACCAGCAATAATTTCCATTTAGAAAGAAGGGGTCCTGGATACCAAATCTTCCTTGGGAATTCCAAGCACTTAGTGTGATCAGAGGGGACAGGAACTGACAATTAGTCAGAGTTCCTACAGTTATGAAAACAAAGGAGAGTTAAACTATCCCATATTTTGTGGGGATCTGCTCTGTTAGTGAGTTTCACTAATGTAGAAGACTCCGCCTTGGGCTTCCACCTTTACACATTTGTCAATATAATCAAATTCAGATGAAGCCTGGCAATTTGTAATTTTTATAAGCTCCCTGGTGTTTCAGAAACGCAATTGGGTTTAGGTGATTCCTCTTGGCCCAGATGCAGCCTGTGTTAATTGTTTTTTCTTTCTAAATTAAAAAAAAATTTTTTTTATTGTAACATAGTTGATTGTACATATCTGTGGGGTACAGAGTTGAATATTCAATACCTGTGTGTAATATGTGATGATCAAATCAGGATAATTGCTATACTCGACAGTATAGAACGTAATCGTTTTTCATGTTCCTTTACCAGTTCCTCCTGTACCCTTCCTCCCCCTTTCCCTTTCCCACCTGCGGTGTCCTCAGTTTTGTCTTCTCCTTTTGAAAGTTCAATGTATTATTATGATTGTTGTATCTTTCTTTCTTTTTAAAAAAATTAGTTTATTTTTTAGCTCCCACTTACGAGAGAGGACATATGGTATTTCTCTTTCTGTGCCTGGCTTCTTTCACCCAGCATGATTTTCTCCAAGTTCAGCCGTGTTGCTGTGAACAGCAGTATTTGATTCTCTATGTCAGAGTAGTAGTCTACTATGTGAATTTACCTCATTTTCCTTTTCCAATCATCTGATCTTTGGGTATATACCCAGCAGTTGGATTGCTGGATCATATGGTAGTTTTTTTTTTTTTTTCTGACTGGTAAGGGGATCGCAACCCCCAGCACAGTGTGGTCTGCACCACGCTCAGCCAGTGAGCGCACTGGCCATCCCTATATAGGATCCGAACCGGTGGCCCTGGCGCTGCCAGTGCCACACTCTCCTGAGTGAGCAATGAGGTCGGCTGGCCCAATATGGCAGTTCTATCTGTAGTTGTTTGATAAACCTCCATAGTGACTACACCATTTTACAGTCCTAGCAACAGTGTAGGAGGGTTCCCTTTCTTCACAACCTCACCAGCATTTGTTATTCTCTGTCTTTTTGATAACAGCCAGTCTAACTGGGGTGAGATGATATCTCCATATGGTTTTGATTTGCATTTCCCTGATACTTAGTGATGTTGAGCATTTTTTCATGTGTCTGTTGGCCATTTGTATATCTTCCTTTGAGAAATGCCTATTCAGCTCTTTTTCCCATCTTTTATTTGGATTATTAGTTTTTTTTACTGTGAACTTTTTGAGTTCCTTGTATTAATTTTAGATATTAATCCTTTGCCAGATGCATAGCTTGTGAATATTTTCTCCCATTCTGTAGGCTGTCTTTTTGCTCTGTTAATTGTTTCTTCTGCTGTGCAGAAGCTTTGTAGTTTGATATAACCCCATTTGTTTATTTTTGCTTTTGTTGCCTGTGCTGTTGGAGTCTTGTTCATAAAATCTTTGCCCAGTCCTATTTCCTGAAGTGTTTACCTATGTTTTCTATTGGTCGTTTTATAGTTTGAGGTCTTACATATAAGTCTTTAATCCATTTTGAGTTGATTTTGGTATATGGCAAGAGGTATGGGTCTAGTTTCATTCTTCTACATATGGATGTCCAATTTTCCAAGTACCACTTATTGAAGAGGCAGTCTTTTCCACAATGTATGTTCTTGTTGCTTTGTCAAAGATCAGTTGGGTCTAAGTCTGTGGGTTGATTTCTGGGTTCCCTATTCTGTTCCATTGGTGTGAGTGTCTGTTTTTATGTCAGAACCATGCTGTGTTGGTTACTATAGCTTTGTAGTATATTTTAAAGTGAGGTAGTGTGATACTCCCCACTTTGTTCTTTTTGTTCAGGATTGTTTTGGCTATTCTTCCAACCTAGGAGCATGGAATGTCTTTCCGTCTTTTTGTGTCCTCTTTCTTTCAGCAGCAATTTGTAGTTCTTGTTGTAGAGATCTTTCATTCCTTTGGCTAAATTGATTCCTAGGTATTTGGTGACTATTTTAAATGGGCTTGCTTTCTTGATTTCTTTTTCTGTTAGTTTGTTACTGCAGTATAAAAATGCTACCAATTTTTGTGTGTTGATTTTATATCCTGAACTTTACTGAAATCATTTATCAGCTCTAAGAGTTTTTTGGTAGAGTCTTTAGGTTTTTCTATATATATAGGATCATGTTATCTTCTAACAGAGAAAGTTTGACTTTGTCTTTTCCAGTCTGGATGCCCTTTATTTCTTTCTCTTGCCTGAGTGCTCTGGCTAGTACTTCCAATACTACGTTAAATAGGAGTGGTGATAGCAGGCATCCTTGTCCTGTTCTTGTCCATTTAGGATGATATTGGCAGTGGGTTTGTCATATATGGCTTTTATTGTGTTGAGATACTGTCCTTCTATACCTAATTTGCTAAGTCTTTTTCAGGAAGGGATGTTGAATTCTGTCAAATGCCTTTTCTGTGTCTATTGAAATAATCATATGGTTTTTGTCCTTGATTTGGTTGCTGTGATGTATCACATTTATTGACTTGCATTTGTTGACCCATCCTTGCATCTCTGGATGCAAGCAGTACTAAGAGTACTCCCTCCCACTTGATTATGGTGTATAATTTTTTTGATTTGTGTTGCTGTTTTCTGATTGCTAACATTTTGTTGGAGATTTTTGCATCTATGTTCATCAAAGATACTGGCCCATAGTTTTTTTGTTGTTGTTGTATCTTTGCCTGGTTTTGATATCAGGATGATGCTGGCCTCATAGAATGAGTTTGGGAGAATGTCTTCTGTTTTAATTTTTTGGAATAGTTTGAAGAGAATTGGTATTAATTCCTCTTTAAAGGTTTGGTAGAATTCAGCAGTAGAGCCATCTGTTTCTGGGCTTTTCTTTCTTGGGAAGCTGCTGATTACTGTTTCAGTCTTATTGCTTGTTATTGGTCTGTTCAGGCTTTCTATGTCTTCTTGGTTCAGTCTTGGTAGTCTATACATGTTGAGAACTTTATCCATTTCCTCCAGGTTTTCAAATTTGTTGGTGTATAGTTGTTTGTAATAGTCTCTAATGATTCTTTGTATTTCTTTGGTATCAGTTGCACTGTCTCCTCTTTCATTTCTGATTTTTGTTATTTGGATCTTCTCTCTTTTTTTAGTTAGCTTAGCTAATGGTTTATATATTTAGTTTATCTTCTCAGAAAACCAACTTTTTATTTTATTGATCTTTTGTATCATTTTTTGGGTCTCTATTTCGTTTAGTTCTGCTCTTATGTTAATTGTTTCTTTTTTTCTACTAATTTTGGGGTTGGATTGTTCTTGTTTTTCTCGTTCTTTGAGGTGTAGCATTAAGTTGTTCATTTGAAAAGTTTCTATTCTTTTGATGTAAGCATTTATTGCAATAAACTTCCCTCTTAGTACTGCTTTTCCTGTATCCCACAGGTTTTGGTGTGATATGTGTTTATTTTCATTAGTGTCAAGAAATTTTTTGATTTCCTTTTTAATTTCTTCTTGGATCCATGGGCTGTTCAGGAGCATGTTGTTTAATTTTCATGTATTGGTATAGTTTCCAGAGTTTCATTTGTTATGGACTGCTAGTTTTAATCCATTGTAGTCTGAAAAGATACCTGAAATGTTTTCAGTTTTTGAAAATTTGTTGATACTTGATTTGTGACGTAACGTGGTCTTTCCTGGAGAATGTTCCATGTGCTGATGAGAAAATGTATATTCTGTAGTTGTTGGATAAAATGTTCTGTAGATATCTGCCAAGTCCAATTAGTCTAAAGTATAGTTTAAATCCTATGTTTCCCTGTTGATTTGTTGCCTAGATGATCTGTCCAATGCTGAGAGAGGTGTGTTCAGGTCCCTAACTATTATCATATTGGGGTCTATCTCTTTCTTTAGGTCTAATATTGTTTGCTTTTTATACCTGGGTGCTCCATGTTGGGTGCATATGTATTTGTCATTGTTATGTCTTCTAGCTGGATAGATACCTTAATCATTATAGTGGCCTTTTTTGTCTCTTTTTATAGTTTTTGACTTAACGTCTATTTTATCTGATATGAAAATAGCTGCTCCTGCTCATTTTTTATTTCCATTTGTGTGGTATATATATATTTCCATCCCTTAACTGTTAGTCTGTGTGTATCTTTACAAGTGATGTGAGTCTCTTGTAGACAGCATATAGTTGGATCTAGTTTTTTAATCCAATCAGCCAGTCTGTATCTTTTGAGTGGGGAATTTAATCCATTTATGTTATATTGTTACTGAAAGGTATTGTCTTACTTCTGGTATTTTATCAGTTTTTATTTGGATGTTTTCTTTCTTTCTTTCCCTTTTATTGTTTGTTTGGTGTTTGCTGATTTTGGGAGGTGGTAAGATATAGTTTCTTTCTCTTTCTTGTTTGCATTTTTGTTCTACCAGTGGGTTTTGTTCTTTCCTGTGTATTCATGGAAATGATAACCATGTTGTGGATTCCTGATGCAGGAGTTCCTTGAGGATTTCTTTTAGGGCTGGTTGAGTGGTGGTGAACTCTCATAGTTTTGTTTGTCTGGGAAATACACTATTTGTCCTTCATTCTGAAGGTTAGCCTTGCTGGGTATGGCATTCTTGGCTGGCAGTTTTTTTCTTTTTTAAAAAAATTTTTATTAAATCAAAATTGATCATACATATTTTTGGGGTTCAACATTGAGATATGCTGATCAAATCAATATTACTAGCATATATATTGTTACAAATCATAATTATTCTTTATGCCCCTTGTCCAATCTTTCCCCATTCCCCCTCCTTCCCCCCTTGCCCCTCTAATTACCCTAGATTTCTCCTCTTCTTCTGAAAGAATAATGGTTGCTCTGTTGATTTGTTGCCTAGATAATCTGTCTAATGCTGAGAGGTGTAGTCAGGTCTCCCAATATTATCATAGAGCAGATGCTTCTTCTGTCACTCTGAAATGGGCTTTCTGGAGAGAAATACCCTCTTCTTTTTCTCTGCTGGTGACTCTCCTTGTGTCAATGCACTCCAATGGCTGATGGATGATCTGTGTGGTGGTTGTAGCGTCTAGCCACTTTTGTGGCAGCCATGGTTATGGTGGTGGCTGTGGTGGGCCACCCACATGGAGTTGATGTTTTTGGCATGCTCCTTGATGCTGGCGGTGTGCCTGGTTGTGGGGAGTGTCTGGTCCTCAGCTCCATACCTCGGGTCCCTGGGTGAGCCACAAGGTGCTGGTGCAGTGTGCCCAGATGTGGGAGGGGGTCCAGTCCCTGGCTCCATGCTTCATGTCCCCTGGTGGGCCCCAAGGCACTGGTGGTGTGCCTGGGCCAGAACTAATTTTTTGTCCTTTGCCTACTTATTAATTGGGGGAAAGTCCTGTGGGAACCAGTACTTGAACTGTGTGGTTGAGCTAAATTGCTGTTTTGCAGTTGTTTCTCCATGGAAGGCTTTTTGTGCAGCTCAGCATTTAATGGTTGGCCTTCTAGGTACTTCTGGTTCTCCAGAGACCTGGTGCATCTGGGTTGTGTAGAAACTCTGATCTGGGCCTGAGTTTTTTCATCAAAGTGCACCCCATGCAATTCTGCATTCCTGACCAGTCTCCTCCAAGTGGTCCTACACTGACTGGATGGCAAATCAGCTGTCCTTGCTGTGTCCCAGTGTTCTCCCAGTGGACCTGTCTCCCCTACCACCTGTGCTGCAAACACTTCCCATGGTACAGGCCTTGCGCCGGTCCTTTGCGATGACTCACCGGCCTCTGAATGGCTCCCCTTTTTCAGCTGTTCTGGCTCCTCACTCTTGCGTGGGTCCATGGGAACCCTATTAGTGGTCTTGCTGTCCTGGGGGCCACCAAGGCTCCCTTCTCCCCTGCTGCCTCCAAGCAACTTCATCTGAAGGGCACAGCTGTGGCTTCTGCCAGCTCCATGTGCTCAGCAGCTTGAACCTTAAAGCAGCGGTGGCCTGAAATGCTCAGAGCAGCTTTTTCTTTCTCTCATTATGGCTTCTCCCACCTTCATTAACTCTGTAGATCTCTCCTCCTCTTCCCCTGAGCTCCAGCGGCCCCAGCTTGGCTGATTTTTATAGTTGTAAATTGGTTGATTTGTGGGGGACAGTGATGCTGGGGACCATCTATTCTGCCATCTTGACTGGAAGCCCCAATTTTTTTCTTTTAGCATTTTGAATATAACATCTGTATTAATCAGGGTTCTCTAGAGAGACAGAATCAATAGGACTATAATTATATGAGAGGGATTTATTAGGGGAATTAGCTCACATGGCTATGAAGAAAAGTCCCATGATAGGCCACCTATAAACTGGATGCCGGTAGCGTGGCTCAGTCCAAGTCCAAGTCCTCAGAACCAGGGAAGCTGATGGTGTCCTTGGTGTAAGTTCTGGAACCCAAAAGCTGAAGAGTCTCGAGCTCTGGTGTTCACGGACAGGAGAGAAGAGTGTATCCCAGCTCCAGAGGATCGAGAAAGAGCTTCACCTCTTTCCTCTGTCTTTTGTTCTCTCTGGACCCCCAGTGGATTGGATGGTTCCCACCCACACTGAGGGTGGGTCTTTCCCACCCAGGCCACTCAGACTCTCATACTAATCTCTGCTGGAAACACCCTCATGGACACACCTAAAAAGATTGCCTTACCCGGTTTCTCAGCATTCCTTCATCTAACCAAGTTGACACCTAGAATTAACCTTCACAACATCCCATTCTCTTCTGGCCTGTAGTTTCTGTTGAGACATATGCTGTCAGTCTGACAGGGACTCCCTTATAGGTGACTTGATGCTTTTCTCTTGCTGTTTTTATGATTCTCTCTTTGTCTTTGAGTTCTGCCAGTTTGAGTATAATGTGCTTCAGGGACCCTTTTGGATTGAATCTATTTGGGGATCGCTGAGCCTCCTGAATCTGAAGGTCTGTGTCTCTCCTTATACCTGGGCAATTTTCCACTATTATTTCATTAAATATGCCCTCAATGCCTCTTCCTTTCTCCTCCCCTTCAGAAATACCCATGATTCAGATGTTTGTGTGCTTAAGGTTGTCTGCTATTTCTCTTAGATTTTCTTCTTTTTAAAAAACTTTTTTCTTTTTTTTGCCTGCCTGAGTTATTTCAAAAAGACTATCTTCAAGATCAGAAATTCTTTCTTCTGCTTGCTCTAGCCTGTGGCTCTCAGTGTGTTTTTTATTTCATTGAATGACTACTTCAATTCCATGAGTTCTGTTATATTCTTTTTTAAAGTATTAAACTCTTTGTAGATTGCTTCCTTCATATCCTGGATAGTTTTGCTCAGTTCATTGTGTTGTCTGACTGAATCTTCTTGTATCTCATTGAGTTTCCTTAAGATTTTTACTCAGAATTCCTTTTTAGTCATTTCTAGGGCTTCCTGCTCTACGGGGTCTGGTTATTGAGAGTTATTGTATTCCTTTGGTGCACTCATATTTTCTTGTTTTTTCATGTTTTTCGTATCTCTACATTTATGTCTAGTCATCTGGTAGAGGTTGCTTATTCTATTATTCTCTGGATTCTGCTGTGACTCTCCTGTGTCAATTCAGTCAAGTGGTTGGCGGTCTGCCTGCACAGTGGCAGTGGGTGTTGTGGCTGCTGCTGTGGTAGCAGGCAACCCTTGCAGTGGTGGTGGCTTTGGCAGGCTGCCTGAGTGGCAGCGATGGCTCTGGTGGTTGTGGGCTGCTTACATGATGATGCTGACCGCCAGGCAGAGCTGGTGGTATCAGTGACCGCAACAGTGGCAGTTGCACAGCTACCCACTTGGCTGTAGTGTCCACTGTGGCAGCCTGCACAACTACAGTATCTGCAGTGGCAGCGGGGTTAACCCACGGTGAAGGTGGTAGTATCAGTGGCTGCAACTGCCTCCCTGGCATCTGTGGTGTCCTTAGCCACAGCAGTGTTACCCTGTGGGGGCTGCAGCGGCACTGGTGGCTGCACCTTCCTCTCTTGCATCTGCAGTGTCCACAGAGGCAGCAGAGTTACCTTCTGGGAGTGTCAGCAGCACTGAGGCTGCAACTGCCTCTCTGGAATCTGCAGTATCCTTGGCAGCAGTGGGGTTAACTCGTTGTGGCCGCAATAGCAGTGCTGGTTGCAGTTGCTCTCACATCTGCAGAGTCCACTGTTACGGTGACAGGCCATCCACAGGACTGCAGCTCTGCGGGGAGCTGCTTGGCCATGGGCAATGGTTCTGGGGCTGGACAATGGCTCTGGCAACTGCAGTGGCAGTGACAGTGGGCCCGTTTTGATCATCTTCTGTAGTAGGAATGCACCCTGGGCACCTCTAGGCCACTGTCTTCCCAGAAGTCCAGCCTGTATTAGTATTGTGTGACACAGTGAAGATAGAACAGAACCAGCACCCACCTGTACTACCTGAGAATCTTGACAATCTCTGAATATGCCATTTGATTGAGGAATACACAGTGGACATCTCTTATGCCTTGTCCCAGCAGGGGATTCTGAGTGTCTTTCTGGCCTGGCAGTTGACAATCATATGATGCTGTCAGGATCAGGCAGCCCTTAGGGTTAGAAACCCTCCTTATGCTTCCTAAAATAGGTGGTCAAAATACAGCAGGTAATTGCTGTTAGCAAGTAGAAAACCTCTATACTATGTTGATGAAATTTATATTTGCTTGTCCAATGGCAAAATCTAGGGACAGAAAGTGTGAGTTACAAGTTAATTTTTTCTATCTATGCTAGCCAAGTGAACACTGAGATTACTTTCTGTATTTCAGGAATCATTGCTACTTCCCAATAGCTCCTTGACATACTATATAAAATGCATTTTAATTATGTTTCTTTCCATGGCCTTTGTTCTCCCAGGCTTTTTACAAAAAGCAACAAGAGCCTCTATAAACACTTGATGCTATTTTTAAGTAGCAACCCAAGACCTAGTTGTTCTGCCAGCATATAGTAGTATTACAAAATTATATTTAGCCTTGTTCATGGATTTTTTTTTTTTTTTTGAAGGGCCTATATTCTAGCCATCATTTATTTTCAGGCTTAGAGTAAGAATGAAAGGGGATAAAATAATGCATAACTTCCTCTATTCTCCATAAATTTTTCCCCACATGGAGATCTTGCATTGTTAATAACAATGACTATAAAACTCTCTCTGGCTTGTGAGTTCTTCAATGTCAAAAATTCTGTAACCTTCTGAAAGGTCTTCAGCCTTTTGTGTTTGCCCCATGCTTTAGGTTACTGGACTTTTCTTTGAACAGAATAAAGAAGCTTACATTTTCAGAACAGGATATTTGCAAGGTATTACCCTGGAATTTATTGTTCTCTTGGAGATCAATTTTAGCAACAAGAAAAGTGGTATGATCAGACATTATGGCCCCTGATGTGACGCCATGTGAAATTCTCAGCATCACCTATGAACTGTTCTTGCTGGAAATGCTTACCTGAAACTAATACAGCTTTTAGATCTGACCTCCAGCTCACAGAAAATACAGGGAAAAGGGAAAAGAGTTAAATGATACCATGAGAAAACAATCAGATAAATCTAGAAAACAAGACGTTTTGTGGGAGATCTAGCCTGGGTTTGTATTTAACAAGTCAATGTCATAAGAAGAAAAAGTGCTTCTGTTCTCTATGAAGAGACTTAAGAAACACAGCAACTGAATGCAGGGTGTGGTTATTCATTGCTTCCTGTTTTGAGCAAAAAAGCTGTTCAAGACATTTTTGGAACAAATGGAGAAATTTAAATATGGAATTGCATTCAATGCTATTAAGGAACAATTGTTAAAAATTTTAAGTGTGATAATGATAGGCAGTTGTATGGGAAAATGTTATTTTTAGAGAGGCATGTGGATATATTTAGGGGTAAAATACTTGATGTCTGAAACTTACTATAAAACAAAAAACTAAAAATTAAAAACAAAATTAAGCAAATAAAATTAAAACAACTATGGCAAATATTTAGCAATTTTTCGACCTAAGAAATGGGTATTTGGGTGTTCATTATAGCATTCTCTGTGTTCCTTATCTTTGAAATTTTTCTTAATAAGATGCAAGGCAAGGAATAATTCTCAAACATCACTACATAAGACAGTGGTAACTACAACAAAATCACTCTCACAGAAAAACATTTTATACTTGCCAATGAATCCTACCCATTCCCCTTTTTTGTTGAAGTTTTCTATATTTCTTTTAATCCCTTCCACTCATTTACTGAATATGTTAGCACCTGATTCACTATTTTCTCCACCACTACTATTGTCATTAGATGAGGTGAATTCAACACCCACAAAGACAACCATTCAATACCTTGGTCTCTGGGTTCCTTCATTTCTTCACTTGTAATATTCCTTTCCTCTAGCCCACTGCAAAGCCTTGCTCTCATTGTCACGTCCTAAACCTTGAACTCTACTACCTCCAGAATCACAGTGTTGAATGTCATGTGTTCTAATTGCCATCTCTCATCTTTCTAGTGTCCCCATTGCAACAATTCATTGCCTCCATGCTGGGGACTCCCAATCCATCACCTTCCCAATTATTTTGCCTGTGGTCCCCCATGTTATCCACTTCCCATAGCCCAGCACTATAATACTGCCTTTCTCTGCACTCTCAAATCCCCTGTCTTTATCTGCCTTCATTCTGCTTGCCTGGCAAAACCCCACCTTGGTTCAACCCAAGTCCTCACCCTCTGGGCCAGCTGCATGCCTGCATCTGAGCCCCTGCATGTGGCTGGTGGGAAGTGCACAGCCATGCTGACTCGTATCACTTTAAATCTCTGGCCACAAACCTCAAGTGAGCCCTCGGGACTCCCACCATTCCACCCTCCTCAGACCTCTGAAACCACATTCCCCTTCCTCACTCTCAGCTGACCAACTTGCTTCTTATTTTACTGAGAAAACAATAGTCGTTAGAGAACTTCCTCATCTTCCCACCACAAAATCCATTCTTCTTCGCCTTTACTCATAAATTCAGCCTTCCCTTTTCAAGGGTGGATAACCTTTTCCTGCTCCTACACAGGGCCAACTCCTTCCTTTTGTGCAGTGGGACTCACCTCTCTTAGCACTCAGGGGCTTTGGTCCTGCAACTTCCCTTCTTTTTTCGTGTGTCAAAATTTCCCACTAGACTGGATACACATGAAGAAGGCTGTAATAGCTCTTATTCCTTAATTGTGTTGCTGGGCTCACATTATAGCAAAATTCTATGAAAGCTTTGCTTAAATTCCATGTGCCAGCTTCTTAATTTCCTATTCTTCTTCCTGTTCATGCAAAAAAAAAAAAATTAATAATAATAAAATAAAATAAAATAAAAATAATAAATAAATAAATTAAAGAGAATAATATGGTGAACATCTTTGTCTCCATACCCAGCTTCAGAAGTAAAATATTACACACACATTTAGAACTCTTTCATATCTCTCCTGGATCACTTCCCTGTCCCTCATACTCTACCCCAGTGAGAGCTCATGTGCCACGATGAAAACGGGGCCACTCAGGTCTCTTGCAGTGGGGAGCTGAGTTGTCGATGGTCCCAGCTGACTCTCTGAATTTACCACTGTATGGGCTTCCACCAGGCTGCTCCCAGCAATGACTGAGCAGTGTGGAGGTACAAGTTTAGATCCATTTCCGTTCAGTGCAAGACTTCTCTAATGGGTGACTTTGGCTCAAGGACTCCTCAACTTTGGCCTCAACTTTCTTGGACCCCTGCTGCGGTCTGCGACTCCTCCCACCCATCCTTCTTTCTTTCCTCTCTCTGTTCACAGATGCCAGACCCACACTGTGGTGTGAAGGTTCTTCCTGGCTCCTCCTGCTTCTTCCCCTTTATCCTGCGCAGCCATTTCCCTTAGTAAGTTTCTTGCACATCTAATTCATCTTGGTGTCTACTTCTCAGAGAACCTGATTCTAATTCCAGTTTTGGTGCTCATTATTTTTATATCTGTCTATCTGTCTCTTTTAATATGTTCATACATTATTGTTTTATGTTATTAAACTTTGTACACAACCTTCTGCAACTTGCTCTTTTTTTGTACAATGATATTTAAGATTTATCTGTGGAGAAATGTGTAGCTCATAATTCATGTTCACTGCTATATTAATACATTATGTAAATATACTGTATTTATTCATTCTCCTGCTAATGCACATTGTGCTGTGCAAATTTTTGCTATTATAATGTTGCAATGAACACTTATCTCTCTCTACTGTGTACTCCTGTAAGTTTCTCTGATATAATGAGTCAAATGCTCTGTCTCATTCTCTGAGAGTCAAATGCTGAGTCATAGAGTATGCACATCTCTGATTTGATAAAGTATTGCCAAATTGCTTTCCAAAAGGGTTGTTTCAATTTTCACTCTCACCAGCAGTGATTGAGATGTTCTTGCTTTTCTATGTTGCTGTCGTCTCTTGGTAGTGTTAGATTTTTTGATTTTTGCTGATATCACGGGTCATAGGTATTCGAGTATGGTTTTAATGTTCATTTCTCTGGTTATTAGTGAGATAGAGCATCTCATAAGTTTATTAGCCCTTTGGAGGCCATCTTCTTTGAAATGTCTATTTATAGCTTTTGCTCATGTTTCTATTAGGTGTTTTTCTTATTGACTTATTGGAATTCTTTACATATTATGGATACTAAAGTTTTGTCAGTTATATTATTGCAAATATATTATTCCAGACTGTGACATGTCTTTTCACTTTGCTTATGGCATCTTTTGAATCACAGAAGTTTAAAATTTTAATACAGTCAGATGTATAAATCTTTTCCTTTCTTTTCCCTTCTTCCCTCCCTCTCTCCCTCTCTCTTTCTTTCTCTGTCTCTTTCTTTCTGTGTGTTTTCTTATGGAAGTCCTACTTTATCTTGAGATCAAAAAAATATTAAATATATTCTTACAATTTATTCTAGAGGATTTAAAATTTGCCTCTCACATTTAGGATTTCATTGTGCCTGGAATCAATTTTTGCATAGAGTTAGGTAACAGTCCAATTCACTTAAAAAATTTTGAATAATGAATTGACCCAGCATTGTATATTGACTAGCTTATTCTTTCCTTGATAATCACTAATGCCAAATATCAAGTCTCCATATCGATTTGGGTCAGTTTATGAACTCTGTATTCTGTGTCATTCTTTGTTTGTTCATTACTGCAACACTTTCATACCTTTTAAAGATTACTACAATTTTATGAGCTTTGCTGTCTGTTTTTCTTCTTCAAAATCTTTATGGCTCTCTTCTATCTTTTGCATATCTATATAAATCTACAATTAGCTCATCAGATTCCATGAGAAATTCTGTTGAGAATTTGATCAGAAATGCATTGAAGTATCCAATTAGTATGAGAAAAGTGTACAAAACTGATTCTTCCTATGCATGAACATGGTGTATCTCTTGATTTACTTGGGTCTTTAACATCTTCCATGAAGTTTTACAATCTTATTCCTAAACACCTTATATGAAGGTACTTCAAACCGTTTGTGGAAAAATAGAATTAAAAAATATGAATCTTTCCACAAACTGAAGTACCCTCATATTTTTGTTGTTATTGAAAATGGCCTTTTAAAAAAAAAATTCACTTTCTGTTTGTTTTTGTGTACAGTAACCCTATTGATTCTTGCATACTGATTCCATATCCAGCAATATTGTTTATTTCTTTTGCTGATTTCAGTATTTTGACTATATATTCATTTGGTTTTTCTATGTAGACAATTATATCATCCCTGAATAAAGACAGTTTTATTTTTCTCTTTCTTATCCTTATGCTCAAACTAACACCTCTTAGTATCAATCTCAAATTAATCCATTAAATCCGGCTTCTGTTTTCACCATTCTACTGAAACTGTTTTTAGCACAGTCGTAAATAGGCTTCCTGTTGCCAAATCCAATAGTTAAATCTCAATCCTTAGCTTACTCAGGTTCTCAGCAGCATTAAGGAAGGATGGTTATGCCTTCCTTTTTGAAAGAGTGTCCTCACTTGGCTTCTGGGACAACATCTTCTAGCTTCTTCCTATGTCCCTGGTTGCCTATTCTCAGTCTTGTTTTCTGGTTCTTTGTCTTCCTAATCTGTCAATGTAGAATGGCCCAGGAATCAGCCCTCTCTCTTTACTATTTGCGTTCATTCTCCTGTGACTTCATTCAGCCCCACGTGCTGTTAACTCAGATTTATATCTCCAGTACCAGTCTCTCTTGACCTCCTCTAATAGTCAATTCAACGTCTTTGCTTGGAAGTCTAATAGATGTCTCAAACTAAAATCTAAAATACACACTTTTCCCAAATCAGACCATTCCTGGGTATTCTTCATTTTGGTAAATAGCACCACTATTTTTCTGTTGCTCCAGCCAAGTGCTAGGAGTCAGTCTGGATTTGTTTTTTGCTCACATTCAACATTTGGTTTATTTGCAAATAACTGAATAAAGAAGCTCTACCGTAGCCTCTTCTTCCTCCAGGTGGACCTACCCTGTCCTCTTCCTTTGGCCTCCAGTTCAGAAAGAGAAGCCACATTACTGATTATAGAAGATCCAAAATCTCACTCATGTTACATTTGAAAATGATAGAATTAAAAAATATTTAAATGCATTTTATTAAAATACTGTGCTGGGTGTCTTCAAGATTTAGCCTTTTTTATGTAAAGTGGGCTAATAAAACTGCATCAAAGGGCTGGGCTGTCATGAGAATTCACAAGAGCCATGGACAGAGCCTACCTAGGAGGAGCCCAGCTTACAGACTTGGCTCAGTCCTCACGCATTACCTCTCTCTCTCCCTAGGAGAGTAATGGAATGTGTTTTTCCCCCCTAGAGCATAAGCTGTTTTAATTGTGGATATTTAAAAAATGTTTGTTATTAATTCCTTTCCATAAATGATTAAAAAGGCTGCCTCTCTTCTCTGTGCACTTAGCTAAAAGCTTCTCATCCTTAATGTAGGCTTGACAGAAGAAAATGTTTGAAAGAGGAATTATGTGCAGGAGATGCCAAAAAGCCATTACTGGTTAAGTAAACGGATACTCGATGTTATCACGATCCACAAGTGCTTCATGTCCATCACCTCACCAGTCACCACAATTCTTTCTCAAGAAGAACATGTTTCATTTCCACTAAACATATAGGAAAAGCTGAAAGAAGTTATGTTTTTCCCAAAGAGCCAAGCAAACTGAGTATTAGAACACAACGGTCTTCACTGATTTATAACCTGGTCCTCTTGTGCTTTGCTCCTCTAGAGAATACGGATTGGTTCATGTTTAAACTAAATAGGAAAGTGAATCATTTTTATCATTTCATAACTTAGCAATGCTTGTTGTGTGTGTGTGTGTGTGTGTGTGTGTGTGTGTGTGTGTGTGTGTGTGTGTCTGTTTTGGCAGCTGGCCCTTACAAGGATCCGAACCCATGACCTTGGTATTACCAGCACCACACTCTTCCAAGTGGGCTAACTGGACAACTGCAATGCTTATTTTGATTTTCATATTTAACAAAAGAGAAGAAAATATGTAACTATTACAGAAAGTAGTGCTACACACAATTTCCAGTGTTTGTCTCTGATTCCCCAGGCACTTGGTTAAAAACTTTGCAAACTCAATGTGAGCTCTATAGAAGGAAATGTTGGAAAGGAGAATCGTATACAGGAGATGCCATAAAGCTGTTAGTAAAGAATAGCTCCAGGTAAATTGAAAGGAGCCTTCTAGAGATGGCAGAGTTTGGGAGAAGCAGTGAATATATTTTCTCTTCTCATAGTAGGGAACAAACGGTCAATGCTAGACACTGGGATTTCCTAAGTGATTTGATTTTTTCTGCTCAGTAGGAGCAAATTGGTCTGGGAGGATAATTGGGGTGCCTTGCTAATTGTTGGAGGAAAGAATGCTTAACTTTCTATTTGAACGGTAGTTTACTGAATCTCGAGATAAAGATTCAGTGCTGCTGCCTCTTTCACAGCATAAAGCAGAAATTGAATTCCAATGAGCTAGGTGTGTCACTCTGTTAAAATCATTCAATATTTATTTATTAGTGAATTATTTGTTTATTCTTTCAACAGACACCATGCTAAGTGCTGAGGATATCAAATAAGACACAAGCTCTTTCTTTGAGGATGAATTTCTGTGTGTACCAAGATTATCTGGAAGGGGGGAGTTTGGGCCATTTAAAAGAGGACATCACAGATTGGAAACCTTGTAGCAACAGCTGTGGCCTGTGTTGTATGCAAACAGGATTTTTGGTAAATTGGAAAGGAAATCTGGGCCCCTTTTGCTACAGTTCAAGGGATACAGTAAGTACCCTCATGTTCCAAAAGAGAATACCTCTTAGTTCAAGATATTAAACCAGGCAAGCAGAGGACAGAATGAGTAGTCATGTGACTTGAACTCGCACTTCACTGGGGTAACCACCCAGAGAAAAGTGAGTAGAAGATGTCCTGGAGTGACCGCTCCAGCCGACTCCTGTCTCACGGAGGAACTTACTATTAAAATATTTCTCATGCCAATCTAGCAAGTGATAAGGAAGGGCAGTTACTACAGAGCACTGAAAACATTACCTAAGTACCTGTGCCTATAGATAATATGCAGTATTTATTTCAGTTTTAGTCCCAGTAGAAAATTCCTTCTGAGATTTCCTCAGGTTTCTGAGCAGGAGATTGGGTCAAAAGCCAACTATGACACCACCATACAATATGTATGACAAAGAATTTTATAAGGAAAATCCAGGAATGAGGACTATATATAAAATTTCATAAATTCCTTGCTCACCTACCCACCTATCTATTCATCAGTTCATTCGTAAGATATTTACTAAACATCTCTGACACTCCAGGTCTTGTGCCTGCCACTGAAGACACGGCAGCAAACCCTAACTTAAGAAGCTTGTAGTGTTGCTTCCTCAGCTGTTGCATTAGGGAGAATTCAAGAAAAACTGTTATGGAACCACTTTCTGTTATGGTCTATCTACTAGGGTGAGGTTTAGAAGTAGGGCCACAATATTCTCAAAAGATTGTTTCTCTTTCTCCTGCCCCGTCTGCTTTATAGAACTCACAGTCATCCCCTAAGAGTTCTGCACAACCTCGGGGGTATCTGTTTGACATGCAATTTACAGCGTTTCCCTCTTTTCCATATTATGTGAACAGGGTCTTCCATTTCTACTGAAGTTAATATCAGCAGCTCGGTTGCCTGCCATTTTCCTCATTCCTCCAACTACCCACCCTCTTTTCTACCACTATTTTCTCCTTATTTAGCTGAGAAATGAAAGGCTTCGTAAGAGAATTCCCTCAGACATCCCAAACCAATCTACTAGTCTCTTAGCAATGTCATAACAGGTATTCCCCCTGTTCCTATTTAAGGCCAACTTCTCTACTCCAGCCCTAGATCTCATCCTCTCATCCTTTCCAACTGTTCAGGCACTTGGCTCCAGTAATGACTTCTTTGCTCTCTTGCTTCTCTCTCCTGTAAGTATCCCTCACTCCTGGACCAATTCCCACCAGCATGAGAGCATAATGCACACACAGTGCTTAGGACACAGCCTGTCCACCATAAGGGCTTACTGTATGTTGGCTATTAGTATTATTATTACCATCATTATTGTCACTATCGTATTCAGGGTTATCCATACTGAGCTTGGGCATAGTGAAAAGTACCAGGCCTTCCATAGTCAAGTCTTGGAAACATTCATTCCAGAGATTGTCACCAGGACCAACATTTGGGCACTCAAGGATGAGGAAAATGAAAAACAAGCCCTGAGTATTTTCTGTTTTTAAGAAAAATTATTTCAGGAAATAGGAAGACAGAATAAGCTGGCACCACAAGGTACGCATGCTTGCATGGAGGTTAATGGGGGTGAACCAACAGAAAATATATAATTTTAAGTGTTGCCCATAAGGCAATATATTAGGACAAACCTGAAAAATGCCAGTAGGAAAATAGCTCAAAGTCTTAGCTCAGTAGGAAGAGAAATTTTTAGTTAATATTTTGATTGACTATTGACTGCTGGGATAGGCACATGGCACGACTTCTCTCTTCAAGAAGTTGTTCTTAATAAGAACATACAGAATTAAAAATATATATAGCAAGGGAATTTATTAGTAGGTTCTCATTGTTATTTACCTAGCTAGTCCTAAAAAAATTATCCTGGAGAAATATAGTTTAAAATTAAGTATAAGAATTTTGATTTGAGAGTCATATGTTTAGAGACAACTGGTGCTCATATGTTGAGAGCTTTGGAACCCATGTGGACCCAGTCAGTAGACATGCTGAGACTATACTCAGGAGACACGGGTGTAAGCTGGGAACTCACAGGCCTGGGAATCTGAGAAGTGACCCAGGAGCAATACTGACTCATATAGTGAACACGTTGGTTTTTGCACTGCAGTGTCTATTCTCCCTTCGTGTAACAGCATCCCAGTTGTGCTTTGGAGGAACACTCCTCTTCTGATGGATATAGTCAATAGTGCTTCCTGTCTTCTCCTGGCCTGTGGATAGGCACACGACCTAAGTTTAGCCAATATGATGCCTTCTCCTTGGAACTGAAATCTTAGGGAATGTATTCAAAGTAGATTCATCCCAGCGGTGACCTCCTGAAGAGATCGTCCCTTTATTCCTGCTGCCTCACTGTCCAGAACTGCTCTGGTTTCTGACCTGACCTTCTGCACTGGGTTTAGGTTTTCTTTTAGCTCTGTGAACTACTCGACTTCTTTCCAATGTGTTTTTTTTCTTTCCCCTCTACAGAAGCTCACACTGATTTGTGTTGTGTGCTACCAAAGAAACTTTAACTGGTGTACATCCCCACCCCAAGTGAGGGGACAATGGGCAGTTGGCCAGTGGTAGTTAGGATGTGGCTACTGTCCCTGTGAAATGGCATTTATTTTCTGGGGGTGCACTCTGAGGGTGAGATGGGCCTACAGGCAATTCTGACTTCTGTCTGAGTTGGAGCAGGGATCCATTCATAGTGGAAATTACTGGGAACTGGACCGTCTGATCCCTGGGAAGGGTGGGGGTGAGAGTGGAAGAATTTGGCAAGAGAGAGGCAGAGAGTCAGGGTCCTGGACAAACTACTTGGGGTTAGGAAGTAGAAACTGAAATTCACTCCTAAAACCAAACAATCCTTGGGGCCCCCTCTGGCCGATCAAGTAATGGATTTAAGGAAGCAAGGCAAGTGCAAGAATCAACCCGCTGGGAGTAATGGATGCCCAGCCATACGATATGAAGGAGTCAGAGAGAACTGGGGTTTAAAACCCAGGTTCAAAATCTGGGCTTTTCCCCTGGTGACGATGGGGAGGTTCCTGAGGGGTGAAGTCAATGTGTCTTCCTTTGGGATGTTTTCCCTGCCATTTCTCCTTTTCCGTCTCTCCATCCTATTCTGGAGACTAGGTTTTGGTGCTCCTGCTACGTGCCCCAGTGGTAATTTCTACTTTCCCATTATGGTGCCTGTGAACTTTGTGTTATTGCTTTATTTATTTGTCTCCCCAACCAGACTGTAAACTTCACACAGCAGCAACCTTATCTTTCTTGTTCGCCTTTGCATCTTCAGTGTCAAGCATGGTGCCTGACGCTTACTAAAAACGTGTTGACTATTAAAAAACTAGAAAGGAGGTTGAAGATATGAGAGGTAGAAGGAGATTCTGTGAAAATCAAGGCAACAGAAAGTCCTTTTTACTTCCTGCAGTCTTACATTAAGTAATGTATTTATGAAGTACTATATCTGAGGTCAATTTTAAATGGTAAAAGTAAGAGGTCCCCTGGCAGTAATTGTGGGATTCTTAATAAGTTAAAACTTTTCCACAACATGTTAAATATTTTCACAAAGGATTTTTTTATTATGCTAGTCCAATCTGTAGGAAAATGTTTAGCTTCACAATGACACATTACAATTTTAATAACACCTATTAAAGTGCTTTACACATAATAGTTGTTCAGCAACTATGTGTTAATGGACCAAATATATTAAGCAAAATTGGCCACTTTTTATAAAACACTTTAAAGGCTAAGAATACCTATTCACTATTTAATTCTACAACAGCTCACATTATAGCACAAGATGAAATGAGAATTTAAAAAAAGGAAAAAGAATTTTATCTTTTTTTCTGATATAAACTTTATCATAAATTATTCTTGTTCATCCAACCAGTGATGTTTGGATTCTGAACTGGATTGCAACACATTTTGTCACCTGCCACATTCTTTCATAAAGAACCTTTGACAAATCTCAACTGTATGCATTAACTGTGTTCAGTTCTTAATCTTATGTGAAAAGATATGTCCATTTACCAAGCAAGAAAGGGTCACTTTCCTCCTCTTGTTAGAAAATAAAAGCTTGTAATATTTACAAAGGTAGACTTTGCCATGGATTTCTGTCTTTATAAATCATCATAGACAGTGATTCTTTGCAAAACAGTTTTCATGTAATATTTATGTGAGCTGCACATGACCTTGAATGAAAGCCAAGTTTAGAAGAAACAGCCTTCTTACTGTTTGACAAAGCGCTTCTATATTTTGCCAGATATTACTCGGGTCATATGTGATTTTTTTTTTTTTTGAATGAAATAGAAGTTGTTTATTTTAAAGCTAGGCTGTGGGGAAGTATGACTTTTCTTTTTAGAATCAATACTATTTTATCCTGTACTTGTAGGAAATCTCTTCAAACAAGAAATACCTGCAGTAGAGCTGGGTGTGGAATGAGTGTGGTTAAACAGAAAATTAAAATGTCTTCCTGCCATTCACAGAGTTGATTCTGCAGAGAATCATGAGAGCAGATAGAAAATATCAGTCGCTGTGTTTGATAAACATGTACCCTAATCCTACTTTTCAGCACAAAAGAAAGTCTGTATGGTAGTGATGGGCAGTGATGCTGGGTTCTAGCTTTGCCTGTAGAATTTATTAGCTGTGTGATCTGGGGCAATTTACTTAACTTCTCTGAATTTTCCATTACCCATTGGTGAAATATAGAGACCTGAGCTGGCTGGCCTGCATGTTAAGGCTTCTGCTACCTTCCCCACTTGCCATTCCCTTCCCAGCTCTCTACCTCATACTCATTCCATGTCACCTCTGCTTATTTTCTTTATAGTGCTCTCTGAAATGATCTTATTGGTTCATTTACTATTTTTTCCTTCACCAGGATATAGATTCTGTAAGAGAGGGATCTTCAGTATTGTCCTTACTCTAGAACAATGCCAAGCTCTAGAACAATGCCAGGCAATTAATTAGTACGTAAAAACAATTGGTGAATTACTTCAGGGCATGCACCCCAAAGAACTGAAAGCAGGGACTCAAACAGATACGTGTATACCCATGTTCATAGCGGAATTATTCACAATAGCCAAAAGGTGGAAGCAACCAAAGTGTCCAATGGATAAACAAATGAGGCATATAGTTGCAATGGAATATTATTTAGCCTTAAAAGAAGGAAAATTTAACACATGCTACAACACGGATAAACCTTGAAAACATTACATGAAGACATAAAAGGACAAATTTTGTATGATCCTGCTTACATGAGTAGAAGGTAGAGTAGTAAAAAAAGTAGAATGCTGGTTGCCAGGGGCTGGGGAGAGTGGGAGATGGGAAGCTGTTGTTTAATGGGTACAGAATTCCAGTTTGGGAAGATGATGAGGTTCTGGAAACGGATGGTGCTGTAGGTTGCATAACAACACAAATGTACTTAATGACTTGACTGCACACTTGAAAATGGTAAATTTTATGTTATATGTACTTTTCCACACACAAAGAATGCATGAATGAGTCAGTGTGGAGGTCCTTCACAGAAGTGGTTCTCACTCCCTGGAACACTGTTCTCTGTCATTCCTCCATCCCTGCCACACTGTCCCCTCATCCCTCCACCTAGTCAACTCCTGCTCATATATATCAGTCCTCAGCTTAGATCAGGGTTTCTCATCTGCAGCACTATGGGCATTTTGCACTTATTAATTCTTAGTTGAGAGGGGCTGTCCTGGGGGTGAGACTTGGAAAGAGGTTTAGTAGCATCCCTGGTTTCTACTCATTAGAGGCCAGTAGCACCTCCTTTCCCAACTGTGACAATCAAAAACATGTCCAGGCATTGGGGAATGTCCAAGGGGTGGGGTGTAGGGGGGCAAAATCCCCTTTGGTTGAGAGACACTGGTTTCTCCAGAAGTCTGGGTGAAGAGGTGTTTTGTGCATCTGTTCTACCCTATGCTTTCCTATTATACTCTGACCACACCATCCCACCACTAGGCTGGCAACCATAGCACTGAACATGGGACCTGGCATATAGGAGGTGCTTAATATATGTTTGTTGTTTTATTGATTTGAATTCAATTCTTCAACTTCAAAATGGAGGTAATACCTGATTGCTTCCCAGAAATGGTGTGAGCATCATTTAATAAAAGAAATACTATTTAAAAAATTATAAGGCATTATATAAAAATGAATTTACACTATTATTGCTATGATAAAGTCTTCACTTGGCTCTACTCTACCAGAATTTTATCTTCCTAACCTCTTAATGCTTCCTATAGTTTATATCGTTAAACAAAGTACTATATCTTACATAGCTCAGTTGTATCATCTGATAAGTCAGTGGCTGAATTGGGATAGAGTAAATACTATCAGTAAGCCAAATTTTATCATTAGAAACTCAGTTTGGGTATATAAAAAGACAGGTTAGAAATGCACTAAAAGATTGCTAATTTGGGGCTTGATCTTTGAAAGAAAAGAACTTAAACACAAATAAAAAATGAATTTATTTGGGCTTATGGATTTTTACAAAAGAGTTCTATACTTGATATATCTAAAATAGACAGCTTAATTATTGTCATTAATGTACTATAAAGGTACCAAGTACAGAACAAGAAATTAAAATGGTATTCAATTTATCTGCTCTGATAGAAATAACTTAGAGCTACATTTTCTCTTTTGAAATAATCTGTTGTGTTTTTTATCGAGTCAATATGTGTTACCATCAGAGGGTTCATGTTCCTACACAAAATAAAAGGAATGTAATATATTTCAAATCACAAGGTAACGTGGAAGAAGCATGTAGATAGAATGAGCATTAGAAAAATTTAGAAGCAAATAATGTACCACAGACCAGAGCAAAAGGAATAATTGCCTGAAAAGAGGAATACAGACATTAAGGAATAATAATATATTTTAATTAAAAACTAAATTTGAATTATTTATAAAAATTTTTTTAAATAACCAAATATGGAGGAGTTAAGATGGTGATTATGACATTTCTAGCTCATCTTTCTGCCTGCTCATTCCTTCCTCATTATTTATTAGGCTTTTGTGTAGCCAGCACATGTGATAGCTATTGTAGATACAAAAATAGATTTATGCTTAACTCTTCTTTCTTCCTTGCTAATGTTCATCCCGAAGGACTCAGCACTCTTATGGAGCGGGGCAGCAACAGGCATGTCAATCAGCAATAACAGTACAATTTAATACGTGCTGTTACAGACTTGTAATGCATACTGAAGTTGAGCACAGACGAGGAAAAATGGCCTAGGAAGGTTATTGGACAATGGAAGGTTTCACATGAAACCTATCAATTGCATTGGATTTTTAAGAATGAATAGAAATATCTCAAGTGATGAAAGTGGGAAGGATCTTCAAGAAGGAACAGAATGTCGAAGTTATGGAGCAGTTTAACAGCGTGGTGCACACAGCAAAGTGTAAAGGTTTTGCCACTTCAGTGGGGTATACAACTGATGTCAGGGAGATGAGCCTAGGAAATAAGCTAGGGCCATGTGTGTCAGACTTAGGAGTTTGGCTTTGAGGATTTTGAGCAGGGGAATGACATATATTTCAGGAAGATTTCTTGGGCATCTATGTGTAGAACAGACCGGAGTGGGGACAAGACAGGAGGCAGAATGCAGGGAGGATTAAAGAGGCTAAGGAGAAAAGGTGAGGCCGTGGCACAAGGAATGGAGAGGAACAGATGGATTAGAGAGATACTGTGGTTGGTAGCCCATGGCAGGACCCCAATAAACATTAGTCGAATGGGATACAACTGGAGTTGAATGTAACTAGAAGGTCCTTGGCTTGGGTGAATAGGAGGAAAGTGAGCGCGCTTTTCAGTGGATACTCACAGAGTGCCAGTGTTGCTTTTAGTCTCTACCTCTATTTGGGAGTAGAAAACACATAATAATCTATATTCTCATATATTCATTCATCTTTATCCATTTGTTCACTCATTTTTCAACAAGTATTTATTGAGTACCATTGATGTTCCAGGCACTGGGACATTGTGGCTTCCATAGTGGATTAGGCAGCTTCCAGTCTAAGTGAAATAGCAGATATAAAACAAACAATGATAGAATAAGTAATTACAGCCAGGATCAGCACTATGAAGGGCAAACCCAGGGTATTATTCTATGATAAGGAAGGTTTAGGGGGTATGTGGCCAGAAAGGGAGGTCCTTTAACAGTATGGTGAGGCTTAAAACTTGTTTTTCTAAAGAGGATAGCTTTTTAAAATATCTAACATACTATGCAGAGTTTGTAAAGGTCAGTCATTATGCTGTGGTATCATTGTTGGAACTCTTCCTATGTGAAGGGCAAATCCTACCCATTCATTCTCCCTTCTGCCACTGTTAGTAGAGATCCTTCTGGTTAATTATTAACTAGCAAATGTATCTCTGCAACACCACACTAAGTGGTAACATACTAAGGAAGGTGAATTTGAGGTCCTATTCACACTTCTGGAGGGAAGAAAGCTGGACCATGCTGACAAGCAGTCCTATTAATCACTTCATTTTAGATTTACTATGCTGTTGAGTTTGTTTTTCAGTGGGGATTCTTTTCTCCATTTGAAAATAGATACTTTCTGCAGTTAAAGGAAATGCCTACAAGATTTACAGTGACACCATCCATACTAATTATAGCAAAAGGCTGCATGGGTTTTGAGGAAGAACATTTATGGGTCTGGAGACCATTGTAAGTCATATATTGGTCTTTGCCATCACTTTCAAATGATACAGACTGTCTCCAGGTGTATCAAATTAACTGAAGAAACCTGCAGTTCAGTATTTAATTGGTCTAGAGCAGTGTTTTTCAAACTATAGATGGCAACTCATTAGTGGCTTTTGAAGTCAATTTAGTGGGTTGTGATCAACATTTTTAAAAAGAGGAAATAGAATAGGAAAAGTGAAAATATCAGAATATTGCATACAGTAAGAGTAAGTAGTGTTTTATAAAACTTTTGTTTTATATATATTCATATATTCATAGCATTGTATATACATATGTAATATGTATTATACATGTAGAAACTTATGTGTATACCACATCAATATGTAAGATGTCAAAAATGTTTCAAAGCCTTAGATGTGGAAAAAAAAGTTCAAAAAAAGCCTGTTTTAGTGAAATCTTACGTTAATATACCAGTCCCAAATTAATTTCTTATTATTGCTTAAAGCACACTGGAAACTATCGAAACTTTGGATAGAGAATTATTTAACAAATTTTAGCTGTGAATGAATACTGGGTAAAACAAGTAGGTAAAATTACTTTTGGTTTGGTAAATATATATTTGACATACTAAAGAAATGTTTTTTAGAACCTCATGGTTTATTAATTTTGTTATTTAGAAAGAGTTCTACTCTTTTTGCATTTAAAGAATTCTGTATCAAATATATGAAAGGGACCGACTCAAAGGAGATTAGAGATTCAGACTTTTGAACTCTATTTTTATACCTGACAACAGATTGGTTTGTGATCTGTGACTATTCATTATGAATGCTTTCTTTCTGTCCCATATTTAATCATACAAACAGAAATACTATTATTTATTTTATTTACAGTACTTTATAAATAGTAATTTTTTTAACACAGCATATTGAAATTATAGTTTTCAAGTCACAACTATTGGCATTCTTTTGCATTTCTACCATATGGAAAAGACAAGGCCATGGTTACTATTTTGTTATAAATAAATAATACACATATGTTTTCCTACCTGTATCACATGGCGATGCTCCAAAGACTCCTGCTTTTGATTTCTTACAGAAATTATAATTCACTACTTTTCAACACCAGTCTCCTCATTTTCACTCTCCACTGCCCAGTCTCAAACTCAGCCTTCTGATATCATGATTAGGCCTAATAACTGAGTGGCTGTTTCTGTATAAATCCTCAGGGTTTATTCTACTCCATAGCATACAGATGCTGGTCATTTAATGCCTTCCACAACCCCATCTTAGAAATCTTGCCTCACATGTAGTCCAGAAGGGGCAACTTATGATTCCTCCCTCTGACCAGAGCTGATTGGAATGTGGTGGAGGATTGATCCAAGCTGGGTCAATGAGAATGGAGGAGACGTGGGACATTGAAATAACTCTGTCCTGTAGAGCTGGGGCAAGAGTCAGTAAGGACGATGGCCAAGCAGAACCATCTACCTCTGAGGACTCAGGGAAAAAGAAACAACAGTTTTGAAGCGAAAGTTAGGAAGCTAGAGGCCAGAGGAGAGAAGCAGAATTGAGCTTAGCCATGTTGCTTTGAGAGGCAGAGAGTGACCTTCTGTTCTAGCTCCAAGCCCTGTGTGTATGGGCTATCCTTCGTTTTCATCCCTGGGCCCTGTGAGATCCCTCTTTACTTAAGCTACCTGGATGGATTTACCTTTCTGTAAATTCTGTTAATACTGTAAATGTGCCCTCATTAAGACATTGCCTTTATTTCATTCACTTTGTTTCTCTCCCAATGCAATTTCTTCATTCCATTCAAACTTGATTCAATTCTCTGGTATTCACACCCCTGTTATTTCTTCTCTTCCCCTGTAACTTACCCCTAAAATCTTGTTTCTCATTGAACCAAAAAATATTGGCAATGATAGGAATCAAAAATAAAAGCAGAAAAAGATAATCATTTTATTTTAGTCAATGTTAAACTGTAATGTGTTCACATTTTTGAATTAGGGGGAAAAAAGGCAGGCAGGGCTCACCACTTACTCAATATGTGATAGTAAAACCCACATTTTTTTGTCTCCTTTTGCTTCTAGTAACTATCACAGATCTTTTGTAAACACATTGTTTTCTGGCCAACATATAAAATGAAAGATGTACTCCCTGCAAAATAAGATGGCGTGGAGCAGTGCAGCTTTCAACTGGAATTGCTCTCTCTCTCTCTCTAGAGTTTGAAATCATCATAGCTTTGAATGGGACTTTGCCTTAAGAAAAGAGTTAATTTCATACCAAAATTAATTGATTAGTATCATAGAATAGGATTTTCTCCTGAATAAACAACTAGTCTCCAAGAAATGTAAATTCAAATAACTCAGTATATTGATAGTTACTAATGTTCTTATAAATATTAGTTTTATGGAAATTTCCATTCTCTTAATCAAATACATATTTATTCTAATTACTGTCAATATTAAAAACATGTAAATATTTTAGTAGTTCTTGTGGCCTGGAAAACATTATGAGATAACTTTTTAAAAAAAGTCTAAATCTTCTGTTTTAGCATTTAAGAATGATAACAGTGCTGCTATAGTTTGAATGTGTTTCCCAAAGTTTATGTGTTGAAAGCTTGTTCCCCTGTGAGGAGGTGTTGGGAGGTGAGGCCTAGCAGGAGGTGTTTGGGTCATGAGGGTAGTGCTATTGATGAACACCATTATGGTGGGAGTGGGTTCCTTATAAAAGGACAAGTTTGGCCTTCTCTTGCTGTCAGGCTAGGCTAAGGCCTGGAATCCTCACAGCGCTGATTGTATAGCTCTTAATCCTGTTCGTGACACCAATTGTAAAGCTAGGTGACTACACCAGTTGTCGGGCTCTTTTACCTGCCAGTGATCCTGCACCGACTGGGCCAATTGTTGAGCTAGGGCTGGGTCTGGAGCTCACAGACCCCTCAAGCCCATTGTCCAAACTGGGTCACAAACCCTTCACATGCCAGACCCCTTCACACAGGTCTCTGAGCTAGGTAATGGGCCAAAAGTTCCTTGGAAGCTGTAGGTTTGGAAAAACCTGGTCACGCTGGGCAGATGCCTGAGGCAGATGCCCACCTGCCTGCTTCACTCAAGCTACTCTCTTCTATCTCTCTCTCTCTGAAGAAGATGAGAATAGCAACAAAACTAGATGCACTGGCACACATGTGCACCAACTCCACACATACACACACAACTTGCTTACAAAGGATGCTGAACCACACCCAACTGGACCCGAGGCCAGGGCCCTGACCAAACTATTCTATTTTCCCAACATTTGCCCATCTGTCTTCTGCTATGGTACGAAGTAGCAAAAATACCCTCACCAGATGTTGGAGCCTTGACCTTGGACTTTCCAGCATCCAGAACTAAATAAATTTATGTTCATCATAAATTACCCAGTCTCAGGTACTCTGTTACAGTGGCACAAAATGGACTAAAACAAATGCTCAATAAAAACCCTATATATAACCAAATTACAGTAATCATACTCATTAAGAGAATAGAATTTTTAAATCATTCATCAGGTTCTCTTCAACAATTTCAAAGATCTTAAGTAATTGTGCCATTAATTATTTTATTTAGGCCATTTGGTAAAGAATATAAGAACAAATGATTTCTGGAAAAAGATATTGATAAGACACTTACAAGGTACACACTTTACACAAAGTAGGCAGTAACATTTTATGGCTTTTGTTGGCCAGAAATTCTAAGTGCTACATTGATGAGAATAATGTACCTTAGAAATTACGAATTCAGGTTTTAGCTGTGTTAGGCACCTACGTGTAGTCAAAGTTATTTTTCTCTTTGTATCTCTGTTTATTCTTTGGTATGGTGAGTAAAACTGAAATCTATTTCTCTCACATTATAGGGGTTGCTTTTAAAATAAGAAACATGAGATAAAGGTTAAATACATGCTTTGGGTTATAAAAGTGGGGGAAGATGTGACCTACTGTTTGCATGTTATAAGAAGATGTTTGCATTGCACCTGTGTGGAGCAGAACTAAATACTGAAAGGCGTTAGGTGAGATGAAAAGCAGTAGGTACACAGCTAGGCATTCCTTAAGGAGTTGGCTATTTGCAGTTTATTGTGCATAAACAATCATTATGTGATCTACTGAGTTACTTTTATGTACTTTCTCTGCATAGTACTTGATTGTGAGTTTGAGAAACCAGACCATTTTTGCCTTTAGAGTGTCACTAGGAAAAGTGGCTGGAATTTAACTCCAGGGGATTCTCTGAGTGTAGTTGGTAATAGATCATGTTGAAATGAGCTTTGTGAATGAGACTGATGAAGTCCATTACTCCAGCATATCTAAAATAATTATTGTACTCTTAAGAATACATTTCTGAAGAACTCGCCTCCTGCACTTCAAAGGGACAGAAACAGTTGGGGGCTCTCCTGGTTCATTTGTATTCATTGCCAAAATCTGGCCATCATAACAAAGCATTCCCTCAGTTCAAAGAAAAGAGATGTTATCATTGCCTGTTCCATCCTGTTTTCAGGCACATCACCCGTTTCACGGCAGTCCTCCTGGTGCTCAGGCCTTAAGAAGAATACTGACTCCATTTACAGGATTTAGAAAGTGTTTAATGTGCATTATTGTACAGACCCACCTTGTATCTTTTTTTCAGTAAGTGTTGGTGGCAAGAGGGCAGAGGTGGGTCACTCTGAACCACAACAGCACAGCTCAGGCATCCTAGGCACTTAAAGAACGATGATGTCGCAAGCTGAAATGCGCTGGTTTACAAAGATGCCGCAGGAAAGAAATTTCTAGGGTAGATGTCCTGACTTTAAGGTTTTTTTTGTTTGTTTGTTTATATAGCTTATATATATATTTTTTTTTTAAAAGATAATTGAAATGGCTGTACTTGTCAGAGATGAAGTCTGTTAGCTACAGCCTTTTTCAATGAAGGAGAGAAAATGCATTTGCTTTGCCTGTTTAAATTGAGAGCTGTGAGCTTGCCAAAGGATAAGACCGGAACTCCCCTGCAGCAATAAATACTGCTGTGGATGAAAGAAAGAAACATTTCTTAAAGTGCACTCTTTATAAATAGGAAGCAGATGCAGTAACAGAAGAGTGAGATGTTGCTCTTTCTGAGAAGAGGAGCTCGGTTGGAAGCTCCAAGACATTGGAATCCAGAAGAGGGGCCAATGTGGTCAGAGATCTTTCCTTTAACAAGAAGTATTCACGCTAGTCGGTAGGCTCGGTTTGTGTGATACACGTCTAAAAAGAATGTTTATGTTCCCAATAGAAGGCATATTGTCTTCCTATGAGTTACGGAAGAGAGCTCACTGCCTCAGTCATCTTTGTTCACACACTTCAGTTTGTTCCCAGGATCTGACAAGGAGTGCTTTAAAATGGCTGTGAGCTGAATGTACTCTTTGGTAACCAACGTGCAATGCAAATCAGCAGCACCCGGAACATTCCTCCCTGGGGCAGAATTCAGGCAGCGTGGGTTGCCTGGAGTGCTTATTTGCATGTCAATCCCTGTGGTCTTTCTACCCACAGTTATATCACTTGATCGCTAGGTTTTAGTTCAAGGAGTGAATCGGTGACTTTAGAGAGCATGATTGTAGAATTATTATTTCCTCCTTACCTTTGGTAGTTTCCCATTACCATTTTACTCGACTGTAGGTGTACTTCCTGATAAGCACTGAAACCTTTCAGTTCTCTTGGGAAACTGTTCTAGTGCTTCCTTCCATTATTTTACTGTCCATCAAATTTTCGGACTGAATGTGCAGCTCTGGGGTATTTCAAATAGATGTGAAGCATGCTTCTTTTCACATCTCCAATAATTGAATAGTCCCCAATCAGATCATCAAAAGCGAGTGACTAATTGAAGATCGCTCCTGTTCCTGGTATTATTTACTAGTTACTTCTACTTATTCTTCTTCTAGAAAAGATTTGAAGGGTTTGTTTCATTCATCTTGAGTGCTACAGGACAATAGGGGTCATCCTTTGAAGAACACAAGACCAGGGTGGGAAGAAAAGGTTTTATTACTTGCAAGTAAGGAGAACACTGGGGATAGCTCCCAAAGCAGTGTCTCCCTGAACAAGGGAAAGGATATATATAGCCAAAGTTCCCGCCTAACTTCCTGCTCAAGTCCTCATTTATGTCCTCTCATGTAAATGAAGGATATGAGCTTGTCCGATTTGGCTGATTGACTATGGGACACAGTTCACTGGTCAGTCCTGAAGCCAAATTTGTATTTGGACCCTAGAAGGAACGTGGGTTTTGGGGAAGAGCAGGACCTCAGGAAGTTGTCACACAGGCTAAACCTTGAGTCCTCTGCTAATACAGGTTACTGTCCATAGGCGGCGATTGAGACTTCCTGTCATGGTTGACCCATGACATAAAACAAGGACAGGTATGTGTGAAGATCCTGGCTCCTCTTTGGGTGGAGATTCACCAGAGTTCATCTCTGGGGCTCATATTTCAGTTTCAGCTGATATATTTTGAGGGCAGTCTAGTATTTCATGGTTCGTGACTTCCTGTTGCCTCCTACGAGAACAGAAATGCAGAACAAAGAATTATGACTGGTTTACTTCCTGTTTAGGATATTTTAATGGCAGGAAGCACCTGGGCATTTAGGAAACCTTGGACCCTAGGTTACATGAGTAATTAAGCATCTCTACTGTTCTAACATGAAGTGGTCTCTCACATATATTTTCATTGTAACTTTTGCAATTGTTTCAATTAAATGTTTGCTTCCGACACTATTAGCTATTGGGAGGATATCATCATCTAACAAAGATTTAATCATACACTCTATATATTCTTTTGGCATGCCTTTTTAAAAAAATTGAGAGAAAGACTCTTGTTTCTAGCAACTGTGAATTGCCCACTCCAGTGGTAATGGCTTATGAAGGGTTGTAGATCTGGGAACTTAGTTCTTCTGTCTTTGAACTGAAAGTGACCTTTGAGGCCATAAAGACTATTTAGCTGGCAACCGGGCAACCATGAATGTTAAAAAAAAAAAAAAAAAAAAAAAGAAGTATTCATCACACACAAAGAATAGAACTTGTTTGTAATTTTTAGACTTAGCAATAATTTGGCATTTTATTTTTTTTGGAATATGAAAACAAGGGTAGGTGAGTATAAGCATCATGATTTCTTCAGTCTACATGTCCTAGAAAGGGCTGTACATTTGGGGGAGGGATAGTGTTATTTCAGTTAAAAGTGATTTTTAAATATAAAAATGTAATGTCTGACAACTTAAAATTTCAGAACATTTCAAGTTCAAAAAACTAAATAATCACCCTGAAATGACTCACCCAAAACATCGCACTAGTTAAGTTAAAAACAAACCAACCAACTTTTAAGTGAACTAGAAATCACTCTAGGTAAGTGTTTGTCTGACTTCAATGTGGAGAAAGCTTTTTAAAGTATTACCATGTAGAAGAAGAAGGTTGGTATGTCTAACTACACACACACACACACACACACACACACACACACACACACACACAAAATTTGTACTTCAGAAAACACTATACTCAGAATTAGAGGTAAATATCAAATTGAGGGCAAAATTACAAAATATATGGCAAGAAAAAGATTAAGGCTTAAAAAATATAGACAGTACTAACCAATCAACAAGAAGCTATTTAAACATGGTGAATTGAACGCACATGTTTTTCTTAAAGCTCCACTGAATGACAATAAAAGAATATAAAAGGAATGAACCTGCAAGGACAAAAAAGGCAGGAAGGTAGACAACTGCTGACTAGAGATGTCCATCAAATTTTGGGAGCCAAAAAGCAGAACAACAGGCAAGAACTGACAACAGAGCAGAGAAAGCTGACACCTGAATGCAAAAGACAAAACATGAGCCAATAATTGACTCCACTGAGTACCAGAAAGGCCAGGAACTAGGGATACCAGGGACCTCTGAAGGTAGAAATGTGAGTCCAGCTAAAAACCAGTTTGGTTAAAAGTCTTTAAAAGGATAAACCAGAAACCCTCAGACCTACTCCCCATATCACACAGTGATGACACTCTCCACACTCATTCTAATAAAAGATTAAAGTTTGCTTCCTGAAGACTTGGAAGATCTGGCCTTAGGAACATCAGACATAGCTGACGGAAGAGGTAATGGACCACGGCATAGGAAGGGAGGTTAAATGGAACTCAGCATACTGAAGAGGGAAATCCCTTTTGCCTCCTTTTCCCACCTGCATCTGAGGATGATGACAGCCAGACTTATTCTCCTGAGGCTCCCCACTGAATAGCCTGGTCTCTCAGTCGCTTTAGAGTAAGGCCTTGTAGTTAACGAGTTCTGCCTGGATAACAGGTTTATCAGTCCTTATCAGGTTTGGTGTCTCAATTTTAAATTTGGATAGACTACCAAGGATCACTGGTATTTGAGAAACATCTCTCGCCAAATGAACTGACACAAACAACAGAAGAGATGATGCAGAGAGTAGAAAAAAGTGCAAAACAAAATTATCACTAATATCCTCAGAGAGATAAGAAAATATTTTGATTCCAGCAATAAAAGAATAGTTTGATATAAAAAGCGGGGGGGGGGGCATTTAGAAAGCAATAAAGAGCTCTTGGATATTGAAAATACAGCAGAAATAAATGTAATGGAAGGATTGAGGATAAAGTTGGGATCAGAGATCTTTTCTTTAAGAAGAGGTATTCACAGTTATTGTTAAATTAAGAAAAATAGAACAAGAATAATTAAGCAACAAGAAAATATAAGGAAAAATGAGAATCAGTGTGAGATTCTAACATCTCTATAATAGAAATTTCAGGTGGATAGGGAGTGCAGAGAAAAGAGAAGAAATAATTCAAGAAAATCTCCCCAAACTCAGCGATATAAATATCAAGATTGAACAAAATTTCCAAGTATTCACAAAAAATACTTCTATTACTAAAATGCATACCAGTGCATATTTGCATGCAATTTTAATACAATCGGAATAAAGAGAAGATTCTAAAAGTTTTCAGAGATGATTATGATGATAACAGTAATAACAATGTTCACATTCAAAGGATCAGGAATCAGAAGGACATTTTTCAACAGCAACACTGGGGACTAGACAACAATGGAGCAATGCCTTCCAAATTATGAAAGAATGTGATCACTAACCTGGATTTCTATACCCAGTCAAATTGTCAATCAGGTGTGAGAGTAGAATACAGCCCCTACCAGGTGGTCTCAAAAAGTGTGTCTTCCATGTGCTTTTTCTCAGGGTGATGCTATGGGATGTGCTCCATGAAAATAAGGGAGTAGAAGAAGAAAGAGGAAAGTGAGTTTAATTCAGAAAAGAGGAAAGTCCCACAACAACAGCTTTGCAGCAAACTAAGAGGCAACCTGTATAGACTGGAACTGAAGAATGGAGAGCTTTAGGGGAGAAGTTGCTAAGCAAAGAATAAAATGGAAAATTGGAAAGAAAAGCATTTTACAGAGTTGTTGGGGAATGTGGTCAGACCAAGCTAGAGATTTATAGAAAGCCAAGTAAGAGAAATAAATAAAAACGAATTCAATAGAAAAGAAAACTTTATTTTTAGAAAAGGACATATAATCATAGGGTACTTTCTGACTCACATGTGAGCAGGGCTTCTATTCTCTATCATAATACTCCTATTATTTGGTTTGAAATAGTCCATCTGTATTCAATGTGAAAGACAAAATGCACAGGACAATCAGGTGACAATTTTACTGAGGCTATTTTAATAGGGAGAACATTCATCAACAAGAAACTCAAAGAAAAGGAGCCCTGAGTTTTATAGAAGCAGATAGACAAAGGAGCCATCAGTGTGTCCTGTGGAAATCATGAGGGAGGATGCAGACGGGTCTTAGCTGAGTCACTGAGGAAAGGTGAGGACAGGTCTTATCTCAGAATACAAGAACAGCAGGATGACCCTTTGCTGGTTAGCAGTTTCTCAGAATATAAAAGGCAAGAAGATTTCTCAGCCTTCCAATATTCCCAGCTTTCCAGACATGTGGGTCAGATAAATTTCAACATTGTCAGTCTTCTCTCTTTTTCAGAAGAATGAATATCATTCATCAATGAAGGACTCACAGATGATCATAAACTTCCAGAATGGAGCAAGGCAGGGTTTAAGAAACAGCCTCTCCAGGATTCTTGTTGTTGTTTCTGTACAACTAGTAAAACCATCTGTTGAGAGGTGGTAGCAAAAGGCCAGTCTTATTAAACGAGAAATACCTAAAAAGGAAAAAAAAATATATATAAAATGTTGTATTAAAATAAAGAGTCAGGAGTTGAACCCTGAGGGTAATCAGTCCAGTGGATTCCAAGTGGATTTCCAGTCTGGTGGAGGAAAATCTTTCGGTTATGCAGCACTGCTTGCTGAGTTTCTTGAAGGTCAATGTTCTTGGTGAAGTTGTCCACAGCATTCGTTACCTCTTGTATAAGGGCATGCATGACTCAAGCCTTTCAAAGAACTTCCTTAGTGTCCCAGATAGAAGCTTGTCCAAAGAGAAATCTGGCCCATGCATAATCTGCTCTGATGGTGAGTTCTTCAAGGTTGAGATCAAGCCGTCTTCTTCAAATGGAGTGTTAGGGAGAGTGGGGGCGTGGGGGAAGGGCCATAAGGCAAGATAATTAAAGATGTGACAGTAATCTGGGCAGTTGAGTTCTTGGTGATGTTGAGTCAGGAAGAAAAATGAGAAAAGTTAGTTTAAAGCATAGCCAGATACTGAAGGAAACTAGAAGAATTAAAAATTTGATGTGGATTGACAATTTGAGCAAGTAACAGGTTTCAGTATAATTTTCAGGTTGATATCAAAACTGATTTTTCCACAGAAGGGGAAGAAGTCAAGTAAATTATTTATTTACCTTATAAATACACCTGATTATTTACACATGTGTTGCAAGAATAATAATTTACCATATGGGCCCTCTTGTTTCTTTGCTGAAAGTTTTCAGAAGGAAATTTCAGATTAGAGTTTCAAAAGCCTCTTGAACTTGCTATTGTATGTTTACCTGAAATACCATAAATTCTCTCTTTTGGAGGGCCACAAAATACACTATGGTTCCTGAGACTGCCAAGAAGTGGCTTTTCCTACTTACCTGTAAGGCTGGGAATCCTGTTAACCAGATGCCAGGCCAATCCCAAGAGAGCTTTGCAAGCATTGGCTCCATAAAATCAACTTCAGTTTCTTAAAAGTGTCTGGTCATCTTTGATTAAATGAGCATTATTCTCAAATATGACATTCTAGGCAAGGCCTTGGTTGTAAAATTAATGTTTCCAATTTTGTCCTGGTAACAAGGAGGACAGATTCTTATTGAACCTATGGAAATAACTATATTGCCATGAAAATAAGAATGTTGGATGAAATTCTAAATTCTGGAGGGGTTAGTCACGGAGAGTAGGATTTCATTTACAAATGTTTCATTTGAGTTTATAAAGGCAGAGTCTTCTTGTTATGAGTTAAAGATAGCTTAAGGGGAAAGCAAAAGCGCTTCCTTATATATCCAGGAAATAGAACGTTAAAGCAGCAACAATATTCCAGACAAAAACCACAATTATCCTTTATCAGATCATTCAGTCCTATGTAATTAATTCTTGTTCTGCTAGATTTGGGGGTTACAGTCTCATGAACGCATCTGCTCCTGGACTAGAGTTCTGGAAATCCTGACTCATCCCACTGGTGTGATTTCAAAGTTGTTTAAACGATGCCATTAGAAGCCTGCACCCTGAAGTTCGTGGTATAGTCTTTTTCACGGGCTCTGAGATGGTCATTGCTGAAGATGAAGCACTCTGATCTGTAGCTGATTGTGCTTTCAGGGAAACATCAGAGTAAAACAGAAAACTGTATATAACAAGAGGCTTAAAATTGCTGTGGTTAACTGATTATTGATGTTCCAAAAGTGAAAGGTCTGATGAAATCTATTCATTACAAGAATAATGCAACTGACAAGGAAATCTGGTTGTTTCTGTGGCATACAAAATAAGATAGTAAATTCAATCCAAAAATGTTTTAGATAAAATATCTGTAAACATAATGATTAGACCTATTTTAAAAAACTACAGTGAAAATTATATCTAATTTATAAAAATGGATGAACATAATCATTAAAGAGAAAAAAAACCTCTGAGATTTATAATAACAATCCTGACATAATATATCACAAATATACCAATAATATAGTAAGAATACACCAAGAATATACCAAGAATGTCAAGTAAAGAGACTTAGTAAGTCTGGAGTTCTAACATGTGTTCTAAACATCTGTATGTAAATAAAACACCATGGGTAAGTGATGCAAATCTCCAGTAAAAACTACTAGCCTTAAAGATGCTAGATTCAAATTAAAGAAAGTTGTGACCCACTTTAAAAAGTAACTGAAATTACAACTGATAACTCTATACTGTTATTGTCTAAAACAGGCAAAATAGCACAGATTCTAATAAATAGAAACACATCATGAAAAGTGAGGGCATTAGCAATTCTTTAGAAATTTCCCATACAGCATATAATTACTAAATTATTTATATTCATAAACCTTTACTCATACAAATTTAACCTAGGGAAGGCTAAGCCTCTCTTCTTATTTGACAGCTCTTCTCATGGAACTCACTGATAGTAACTCTCAAATAAACTTAATTATTTCTAGCATCTCTCTTTTCACATCACAAAAGAACAAATCCTTTGTGATTTTCCAGGGAAATCTTAAAGATAGTTTTAAGGTGCAAAAGATTTTATTTAGGCTTTGATTTTGAAAAGGCAAAATATCAAAAGCTGTTAAGAGATTTGAATGCTTGATTAAGATGAAATTATGGGATACTTTACTATCTAGGATCATGGGATACTTACCTATTAAACCTTAAGTACCTATTACACCAAGGTGACAATAAAGATTATAAAAGTAAATATAGGAGGTGTGATGGCTAATTTTATGTGTCAACTTGACTGGCCTAAGGAATGCCCAGATAGCTGGTAAAATACTATCATGCAATCTCTTGAGGGCCTGAGTAGAACAAAAAGATAGAAGAAGAACAAATCAGGTCTCTGCTTAAACTGGGATATCTATATTCTCCTGCCCTAGGACATTGGAGCTGCTGGTTCTCTACCCTGTGGACTCAAACTGGGACTTATACCATTGGCTTCTTTTGTTCTCAGGCCTCTGGGCTTGGACTAGAAATACATGAGAGGTCTTTAAAAATTCATGGAAAGATTATTATTATTATTATTATTATTATTATTTATTTATTTATTTTTTTAAAGATGACTGGTAAGGGGATCTTAACCCTTGACTTGGTGTTGTCAGCACCACACTCTCCCAAGTGAGGCACGGGTTGGCCCTAAGATTTGTATTATTTTTAATTCCATTTTTCCATGAATGTTTCGAATTACCCTCATACTACTGGCTTTTGTGGGCCTCCAGCTTGCAGATGGCAGATTATGGGACTTAGCTCCCACGTGAACCCATCCCTCATAATAAATCTCTTTCTATGTATTTCTGTATATTCTATTGGTTCTGTTTCTCTGGAGGACCCTGACTAATACAGGAGGTAACATGATTTAAAAGAATCTTAGCTTTTTCCTACGTGAGAAGTCTATGCTTTCTTAAATAATCAAGGATATAATAAACATAAACCATGAAAGTTCCTCTGTAAGACAGAGAATCTTTGTCAGCTAGGCAGATTACACAGAGGGTTAAAAATAAACTTTTATAACGTGTATTGAGACCCAACCAGTAAGCCAAGAGAATTTTGTCATTTTAACAGAGAGAAGACTAAACATTAATTTTGCATAGATTTGCAAAATAATGTTTGATACTGATAATGTTTGATAATGTTTGATACTAAAGCTTTATAAAAAAATCTTATAAATAAACTCATGGAACCGGAGCTAGCTCTGACTAGGACACATAAGACTTCCTTTTCTTGAGCCCTCTGCACCTATCTATACCTGACATATCCTTTCTTACACAAGTTTTAAAAGTGGCAAAATAAACACATTTATTAACATAACCACAAATATAAAGCATCTTTATACCCCCCCAAAAAGAGATAAAAAGTGTATTCACTTAAAATTATGCTTAATAATTAATATTTCAGTATTCTATCTTACTTAAAAAAGACAGTATAATAAATATCCATTAATTTACTCAATGTAGTACCAGTCCAAGGTTTTAAGTTTTCTGAAGATCTTGAAAACTATTATCAAGCTGACATATTGCAAAATATAATTACTGTTGAAATAAAGTTTGTTAGAATAACGATTTAATTTGGTTACACACAAACATGAATTTTTCATAATCTTAAACATTTAGAAGTGATATTAGCTTATTTGATCAGTAAATCTGTATATGTTGAGGAAGAACATGTCCAAGTAGAATAAAAATGTAGTCTTGTATGATACTTAATGCTCTTAATGTTCAGAGAAGACAACTATTTTTGTTAAATCAACAATATTAAATTAGTCTAATTTGCAAAAGATTTACTAAATTTTGTAATTTGAATTCCTAAAACATTTTAGTCAGTTTTGTTAAGAATATTTTTATTTTTTGCACATTGAAGTTATTGGAAGTTTAATTTCCTTAATTTCTGGGGATTTTAGGAATATTTGAGTATATAAACACTTATTCATCTCTGAGTCAATCAGAATAGAGTTCTTTCAATTTGTAGATTTTATTTTATTTTCATTACTTTTTCATTGTAAATCAACAATTTATAATTTTATAAATGCATGGGGTACAAAGCGATGTTATGATTTATGAATACAATGTGGGATAATTAAGGCAATGAGTTAACATCTCCATCACCTCAAATACTTAACATTTTCTGTGGAGAGGACATCTGAAGTTTAATCTCTCAGCAATTTTGAAATGTACCATACTGTATTGTTAACTATATCTGTAAGAACCCAAATGCCCCAAGGGATCACACCCTGATCACATAAGCCCTTCTTGGCCTCATCCCATCATGGCGCTGGTTGCCCTTCTCTTCCGCATTCTCCTTCCCACTGGCGCAAATCGCACGCCAATCAGCTCCCCACTAAGCCCCATGCGGTATGCTAAATAGGGATTGTATTTTAAACCAATCAGCTTTCCCTTAAAGCCCTATATATATGTGTGTGTGCTGCCTAATAAAACGAGCTCTCTCCGGTGGATCGTCAACTGGTGTCGACTAGTCCTTTTCAATATTCACTACTCTGTGCAATAGAACTATCTCCTGTTTAACAGAATTTGTGCCCTTTGGTCATTATCTCACCATTCCTCCCAACCCCAGGCTCTGTAACCACCATTCTACTCTATGAGTTTGATTATTTTAGATTTCACATATAAGTAAGAACATGCAGTATTTTCTTTCTGTGCCTGGTTTATTTCACTTGGTATAATGTTTTCCGATTCCACCCATGTGGTTGCAAATGATAGAATTCCCTTCATTTTAAAGACTGAATACTATTCCATATGAGGGTACTTCAAAAAAGTTCATGAAAAGATTTGTATCATCTCTTAATTCTATTTTTCACTAACATTCTGAAGTACTCTCCTATGTAGCACATTTTCTTTGTCCATTCATTTGTTGATGGATACTTAGTTGATTTCATATCTTGGCTATTGTGAATAGTGCTGCAATAAACATGGGAGTGCAGACATCTAAGAGATTTTATAATCTAATTTAATCATACCATCTGGAGGTAGGAAAATATTACGCACTCATACAATGAGATTAAAAGGCCTTTCTGAGTTATACACATAAACATACAGAGAAGGCACATAAATACATTTCTGTGTTTGAGAAAGAGCTTATTATGGTTTGAATTAAAATTTCAGCCATGGAAATACAAAAGTCACCAGTCCAGATATCTACTTCCCAGTGGACATGATTCTTATTGATTTGAGCTGATTTGAGCTCAAAATAGACAGACAAACAAATGCCTTGAACTCATCTCTTCCTTGAACACAGGTCAGCAAAGTGAAGCCTGGGGACCTGCAAAAGTGCTGGAGCTAAACCAGTTTTTATATTTGTAAAAGGCTGTAAAGAAAAAGAAAAAAAAAAAAAGATGAGATGATTATGACATAGAACGTACGGTCCATAAATTCCAAAATATTTTATCTGGCTCTTTACTGAAAATGATCTGCCCCGCCTCCTCTGTCCCCTGCACCTCAGTCAGAGTCCTCCAAATGGAGAATTCAGTTCTCCAATTCAGGAGAATTTGGGCTCTTCTCTTATGAATGCACAGACAAGAAAAAATGTTCACTTTTGAATTCTAAAACAGGTCCGAAGCCACATCTGAAACACTAGTTTCAAAAAATAAGACTTTTCATTTCTAAGAGCTTAGTTTGCTTGACGGGGAAGGAAGCCCTCTTAACAATCAGGAGGGAGGTTTGTGCCATAATAATTTGTTAGAAAAAGAAGAGGTAAAGACACATTCTGCCCTGCCCCAGGGAGATCAGAAGAATGCCAGGTGGTGCTAGGATAGGGTGGGTGGCCTGTCCTTGGAGGAGGTCGATGGGCCAAAAGGAGGAGAACCTCGGTGACCATGTGGAGCACATCGCCCGCCAGCCTCTTGAAGACAAGTCAGTGCCTGTAGGCCACCTGCAATTGGAATGGGCACTGCACAGTGTCTGAGCTGAAGGGTCAGGTGGTCTGTCCTTCCTCTTATTGGGGGTGAGGTTCTCCTTCCACAGCTGGCTGGAATTGCCTGGGATCATCCAAGAGAAGGGACATCTCTAGACTTTGTGGAGCACCATTTCAACTGCCCCACATGGATACCTCTTTTTTTAATGGCCTGAGATGTAGAGGTTAAAAACAACAATGGGGGGGGTGGAGGGCTGGGCTGGCTTTAACCCCAGAAAGGTGGTGGGGGTGCAAAAGACACCAAAATGCATGTGTATATTTGGGTAGTGAAACTATTAGTGAAATATTAGTGAAACTATTACATCTTGGTAAAATGAGGAAAACAACCACACAGGGTTATTATCAAAGATTAAATGAGATAACAAGTAAAAAATACTCAGCACAGGGCCTGGCACATATCAGTGTTCAATAAGTGACAGCTAGTAATGTTATCTAAAAATGACTTTTAAAATGAAATTAGGGCAATAGAGAGCAACTCATCTGGGAAATTGTATTTCATTTTCCATAGAGAGGCCTCTGTGGAGTTTCATTCAAGCTTCCGTCACTCAGCCAACATGCAAAGTACCAGGCTTTGCAGAGAAGACAAGGATAATACAGACACAGTCCCTGTCCTTAATTGAGTCATGTAAAACTATGTGTAAAAAAAGTATATATAAAACAGTATGAAAAAAGCACAATAAAAGTTACTCAGTAATGCTGGTGAAGTAATGTTATGAACTTCTCAGGGTAATCTTGCTAGCATTTTTTTTTGTTATTTAGCTAGGTTCCCATTTTCTAACTTTTTTTTGTAAAATTCAAAAACTCTGTTCTCTTTGCTAATGAGAATTTTAATCTATTTTATACCTTTATTGGTTTATTGGGGGATCTTTTATAGCCTTTACTAAATCAACCTTACAACTAAAAGGACTAGACCGTTCTTCTCAAAGGTGTATAGATTGCACTGAACTGAGGACATATGGGAGTTAAATATCAACCTTTTCCCTATTTTGTTACAGTTAATTGTCTCTGAGTCCAAATCATGAGAAGTCATGCTTTGGGTCCTCCGAGAGTATAGTTACAAAGCTGAGGCTTAAAGGGATTTACAGTGTGACTCATGCTACTATGTGTACTAGAAAACAAAAATTGTATTTCGATGAAAAATAATGCATTGTCTACAGTGCACCCTTCTAAGCTGTCTTATTCTAGCCCAACTCTAGTTGGTTGTTTCTGAACTGTTTAGCAGGGTTTGCAAACTGTAGATGACTGATACATATGCAATCTCTGTCTGGTCCAGTGGACTGCCCTGCCCACTGTGGAAAAATCAGTTTTGCCCCCATTTATAATTCGATTTCTTTACTTTCTATAAGTTTGTGTTTTTGACTTTTCCTTTGGACTAGTTATAACACTGCCTGTTAAAGAAAAAATTATTTTGCCACTTGTTAAAATGACGAGAAGGACTTTACTCAGGGCTCTTGTGACAGGTGTCAAAGCTATGTCAACAGGGGAGAGAGAGACAGGGTTCAATTCAGAATACAGCAGAAAGCTGGGGATTTACAGCCAATGAGCAGAGTGAGGGGGTCACCGCTCCTGAAAGAAGACATCAAGGGTTAGGGTTCTTAATTGACTTAGGATCCTTGCTGACGGCAAGCCAGGCTGATCAAAGATCAAGGGTGATCAGGTATCAAGCATGCGGGATTCTCCTTAAACTGACAGAGCAGGATTCTTGCTAAAATAGGGCAATGCTGGCCTGGCAAGGACAGGGGCTGAGATGGAGGCCTAGTCAAGAAGAGTGCTCAGATGAGGCTGACTAAGGTTTGGTCAAGGAGAGAATCTTTGTTACTAGCTTCTCTCATAAAAAGTAAAATAAAAATTTTTAACACATATTTATTTTTATATCTGTACAGGAGACATAATTCTGCCTTTTTCTAAAAAAGATTTTTGAGTCAGGCCAAACATTTTTTATTTATTTATATTTATTTATTTATTTGCCAAACACATCTAGGACATACCTGGATGCTGACTGAATTATCTTTTTGAAAGCTCCGAATACTCAGCACTATGAGAAAAAAAGAATACTCAGTTATTATATCAAAATGTTAAAATAGTCAAGGAATATAGTTTGTAAGCAACAGGGTGAGAAAAATAATATCATTTTTCATTATGTAGCCACGAATTTAACAAAATTAATTAAATTTAAAGAAGAAAAGAGAATAGGAGGGCACTCCATGTAACTCGTGTGTGAAACTGACATTCACATTAGATGAACATTTCAGGAAACAGAAGTTCTAAAGTGTTGATTATGCTATTTCCATTTAGTAAGAAAGTAGTTACCATAGAGACAGTGAGTGTATATGGTATTCCACTTCCGCATTAAAACAGCTTCTAAAAGGAATGCATTTAGTGAACACTTGTTGTTGACATAGTTTGAAAGTAAAAGTGTCTCATAAAGAATATGGCCTTTTGAGTTTAGATTCATTGTGTTAGGTATGGCTGTATCAAATGTTCTCATTCATAATAAAATAATTTGAATAAAGCTGACCTGCTTTAGGGGTTTTTGTAACCTATATATGTCATGTGGTTTTACTCCTAAAGTAGGGCCACGTTACACGAGCAGCTCCTCTTCTCTTTTGATGCTAGGTTTTTCTCTAGAATGTCAAGTCCCTGTATAGATTTCTACTCTGAGCATGGGACATTTGCATAAGGTTAATCAAATAAAAATTGTCTAATGAAGATGTTGATTCCAAGTCAGAAGACACCTAGAATGTGGGGGCCCCAAACTTAAAAATCAGGTTTCCTGAAAGTTTCCAAACTCAGGGTTCTTAGTCTCAAGGGCTCAGTTACTGATTTCCTATCTTCACCCCTCCCTGGGACACCCTGTGGCACAGGTAAGGATTGGCCCAGCCGAAGCTGTCTCTGCCCCTCCTGTTCCACCGTGGGCTCCCCGCCCTCCCCAGCTTTACTTTTCCATCTGTCAGCAGCACCTGGCTGCACTCACTCCTCCAGATCCCTTTTATGTTATGTCCAAAACCACTCACTCATCTCAGCCAGGAATATATTGATCCTGGGTAAGTAACTATTAATTTCATGATTTTTTTTTTTATATCTCTAATGTACCTTTGGGGATAAAGATGGATTGTTTAAAGAGTGGTTTCTCTGATGTTCAATAGATCTTTAGAGGGCTGTTTAAGTATTTACAAATAAATGCAAAATTGAGAGATCAACCGTAGTGTAATGTGATGGAAAGGGCACAGCATTAGAAACCAGAAGGGATTCCAGGTCTGCCTCTGCCACCAATTAGCTATGGGACTTGGGTAATGTCAAAGAAAAACCAGGGATTGACAATAAAGTGGTAAGAACAGGACTATTAGAAGAAGGGAAAATAGACCTCAGTGTAAAATTTGGCTTCATTCGGAATACAGTATGGGGAAATGGGAAGATCTAGCCAAGAAGCAGGATGTGGGTCGGTGAATGGACAATTGCTAAGGGGAAATATCTTGGTAAAGGGGATTCTGGCTAAACTGACCTAACAGGATTCTTGCTGAAGGCAGGCCTGGTGATCAGATCATCCTGGGGAAAGTAGAGGATGAGGAACTTGATTGGATACTGAGGGTGGGGGTTCTTGTTAAACTGACTTAGCAGGGTTCTCACTAAAACTGGACTTTACAAAGAAGTTCACAGATAGGCCTAGGAGAAGGTTCAAGAACCTGGCTAAAGTTTGGTCAAGCACAGAATCTTCATCAGTAAATCACCCCATTACTTCCACAAAACAAGAGGGCTGAAACACTCCTTTGACACACTTCTTGCACAAACTTTGAGAAAGCTCTAGACATCAGAATGGAATAAGACATTCACAACTCAAGCCAAAGTCTTTACTACCTAAAATTTTCTAGTTGTGATTACTCATTCCATAAAAGCAATTAATATAGTCTTGGGCTTGTGTTTAATGTCTGAATAGCAGAGACTGAAGGGAAAGAACTATTTAACTCCTAAACTCTTCTCAAATAAGTCACTTTAAAAAAAGGTTTTTTAAAAATTCAATTCTATTTATATTTATTTTTGTAGGGTACAGTGTGTGGTTTCGATACATGCATATTCTGCACAACGGTTCACTTAGGGTAGACAGCACAGTTTTGTCCCCATCAGTTTACCCCTAATCTTCCCCCCACCCTTACCCCATCCAGCCTCTGGTAACCATTATTCTATTCTCTACTTTTATTTTTTTTTAAACACAACAAAGATTAACATCATTATTGCAAAGAAAAGAAAACCTAAAACAAAATTTAAAAAAACCCCCAAAACTCTTAAAAATGAATTAGAAAAAACCTAAGGAGAAATTTGGTGAAATTTTATGAGCATTTAAGTCACGCACCCCAAAGAAACACACATTCTAAGGTCTGGTTGCGGGCAGGGGTGGGGCTGAGGTCCAGGGCCTGGCTGGTCTCAGGATCCCCAGGCTCCGCTGCTGCCCGTGTGAGCGGCTGTGGGGCTGGGGCTTAGGCTCCTGGCCCCCGTCAATTACTCACTTAACTCACTTAATCCTTGCTGTCACTGCCCCACTTCAGCCATCATCTCCTTTTTCCTGCGCTGGCAACTACCTTCTTAAGGGATGGCCTTGTCCCTACTTCTCTGTTCCACTTGATCTCATATTTCACGTGACCACTCAAGTGCCAGAGCTACGAGAAATCAGGCATTTTTTGTCAACACATTCAACGCAGTGCTCCATATTTCTCCACCAAATCCCGTTCCCCTGCCCCGTCTCAGTGCAGGATGCCAGTGAGCACAGAGATGCCCAACAAAAATTGGGAGTTGACATTACCTCCTTCTTTTTCATCCCAGCACATTCTCCATTCAAAGTAACCATCAGTCCAGGCAATACTCTTCATCCTTAATATCTTTAAAATGTCCCCCTCTCATGGTCACTGCCACTGCATCAAAGCCACCGCAGTCGCTCTCAGGTATTGCTGTAACAGCCTCTGTCTGGGAGCCTCTCTCCTTGGTCTTTGGCTTCCTTCCCTCGTCATGAAGATGCTCCTGGGTGGTCTGGATCCCAGATCAAAGATCACCCCATTACTCATCTACTAAGAGCTCTTCCATGGCTCCTTCTCCCAGCGGACGAAGTGCAGGCTCCTGCACGTGGGAAGCCCCGTCCTCCAGCCTCTGCCACTCTGCTCTCCAGCCTCGTTCCTTGTCCCTCCCGGCCTTACAGTTGTCTCACACCCATAACTCCTAGCAGTTCTTCCAACTACAACCCATAACACTATAAATGTTAGGCCTCTGCTCTACCAGGGCTTGCCTCCTGTTCTTCCTTTAGTCCTCAGCTCACGTGTGGCATCTCTCAGGCTCGTGTCCCACCACTCCACCTCTGGCCTTAGGTTCACATTTCCATCATTGAGCTCACGGCCTGGATTACAGTCACCTCTTATTTGCCTCTTTCTGGATTGGGTCGTGTGCTCCTGACGGTGAGACTGTTCTGCCCACATGTCACCCCGAGTGACGACTGGGAGCTGCAGGACTGTGGGACTGCAAGAAGTTCAGCTTAGAAGGGCAGAGCATTGGGGGAAGGGCGTGGGGGTGAGTGAGGCCACGTGGTCAGCAGTGGCCAGACCCTGAAAAGTCTCGCAAGCGGTGGGCCTGTTCCTGAATGATTTTTTCTTCTTGTTAATGGAAGTTGTTTGGCTATGCTGTTACAGACAACACTGAGGCAGATAATAAATGCAACGCTTTTTTTTCTTTCTGTCAGAGAAGCTAAGAAAATGATTTTCCTCTTCATTTGGGAAAGAAATCAGCTAAAAAAGGGAGTGGTTGTAAACAATACAATTAATTGCCTCTCCTAAGACTATTATTTGTGTCTATTTAAGGCTACTAGATTTTATTTTAATTACTCCATGGTGTGCCTTATTTGCATATATTTGCATATGTCTATGTGAAGGCTTTAAGGGATCTAAGATGACTTCTGCTGACTGCAAACCTTGCCTTCGGGGCCTAACATCATTGAAATAGGAGGTAGCTTTTAAAATAGCTCATAGAGAACAAAATGAAGTGCCTTAGGGCAGAGATGTGGTACAGAATTAAAGTTCTCCTACTGGAGAGAATCTGGAGAAAAGGCCAGGTTCCCAGACACCAGGCACTTTGTCCATCCACAGCCCACAAGTCAGGCACCTTTAGGGGGCTCGACGCCCAGAGTGCTTGTCTAATTAGCCCCTTGGACAGGACTACGTATTATAGAAACACTGAATTTTCTTCTTTTCCACCGTGGGAGATGTGAGCTGCCTCTTAGACCTGATTAAGGGGCTCGTTACTTCATGTCAATATTTTCTTTTGAGGCTCAGGGTCCTCAAGGAGCCAGTTAACCGGGAAGCCCCATGGGAAGGGTATATGAAGCTGCAGGAGCAGTCCTGGGGAAGCCACAATCAGCTGTGAAGCAATTAGCAGCAAAGAAGTACTCTGTTGGGATTTGTCAGTGTTAGTGTGGCCTAAGTAGTCTTTTAGGGGAAAGGGATGAGAAATCCAAACTTCACAAGATGGGCTTAGAAACCCTCTACAGAAAAAAGAGTTGAGAGGGGGGAAGTTGGGAGTCATAGATATTAGGAACAAGTTTGAAAGACTTAGAAATGCTCTAAATAAATAAATGAGGATCAAGTATCCTATCTAGTGCACCCTTAAGGGTTATCTCTACCTTTCATTGGTTTTGAGCTATTTACAACTCTCTTAACTGCAGACAACTAGCAATGCAAATGATTCTTATTCATAAACATGCAAATCAGTTCTGTCTAGTGGAGAGACAATTGATTTTCCCTCCATTTCCCCCAAAGAAGCCAATTTGCCTCAATTTGTAACTCCAGCATCCTTTTTGCCTACATGTGTGTTGTTCTTCGAATTTTCTTTTGACGCTATGTTGCTGGTTCTCTCATTAATTAATATGTTAAATAAAATCATTGATATGTGTTCATTTTATACTTATATGAGTCATGATATTACCTTAACAACAACGACAACAACAACAACAACAACAAATTATCCTTTAACATAGGGCAGGGGAGTTTTAAAGAGTGATCATAAATTGTGGCTAATTTATGATTTATGTTAATTATTTATGACCACAAACAAGAGAGGCTGGTCACTTTGTGTTTTGGTCTGATTAACTGACACAGGTTTGTTAAGATGTCTTAATTAAACATATGAGTCTCCCTGAGTGTGGTTAGCAAATCTAGACTTCTACGGTGCTGAGCAATGACAAGGCCAGAGAATTAACTTCTGTCTGGACATTTTATAAAGAAACTCAAGTGACATTTTCAACAGCCCCTGTTATTCCAAGAATTAAATAAAAGGGTTTTATTGATTCTTGTGTTCCGACACTAGAAAACCAACCCAAAGAGACTCATCTACCCAGCTTTCACCTGTAGTACCTATAAATTAGGTTAAGGTCTTTTCTACTTGAAGTCCTACAATCTGCTAAACTGTCTTTCTCTACCAGCGCTGAGTTTAGGAATTTGAAAGCCACAGAACAGGTAGCAGACCATTTCCTAGGAAAGATCTGTGGGCATCGGCTTCACATATGCAGTACAATCCTTGTTCCTTAACGGTGGGCTTGCCACCACTATCAGCATAAAGCACCAATAGAGCACTAAGAATAACTACAAGGTTTTCCAAACAATGCCTCGTGAAATTTTCCTCATCAGTTTGGTACATTGTCCTACTCTCCCTGAAGTCTTGTTCCGCTGGGTTGTGGGTCATCAGAACAGGTTTCCCAAAAGTAGTCTGCAGCTGGGCCAAAAAGTGTCCTTGGTATTCTGACTCAGTGGTTGTTGAAGTAATGTTGAGTTAAGGTCCAAAGCCTGTACCCATGAGTCTTTTTCTTGAAATATAATAGTTTAGTTCTTTCCATAAGGCTCCAAAACTGTTCTTGTTAAATGCTTATTTTTTATCTTGAGGCTTATAATAAGCCGCTAGGCAAGGAAGAAGGAAAAGCAGAAATCACCTGTTGAGGATAAGAGTAAATGAATGTGCCTAATTTATTTCAGTAACCAATCAACAGAATAAAGGAGAGTAAAATCCTCTTTCGGGGTATAAGAATATAAGCCTTTCATGAGGATTTGACCAATGTTTCCTCTGGGCGTAAGAACATATGAATAGCAATGGCACTGGCAAACCTTCAAAGTCTTTCAATCTGCCTTGCAAAAGTGTACAATCTATAAAAGGTATTTATATTAATAATTTACTCGTACAAAATTAACCTAAAGAAGGCTGTTTCTCCTTTTGTTTAATGACTTGGTAGTTTTTATAGCGATGTGGAGCTACTTAAATATGGACTTTATCAGCAAACCTCATTATTTCTGGTATTCCTCTTTTTATAACACGTGGTAGGCTGAATGGGTTGACCAAAGATCTTCATGACCTAATCTCTGGAACCTATAAAAATATTACTTTCTATGGCCAAAGGGATTTTGTAGGTGTGATTAAGGATCTTGAGATGGGAGATTATCCTGGATTATTGAGGGAGGCCTGATATAATCATAAGGGTTACATTTAAGGTATAAGAGAGAGGAAGGTGATGTGATGATAGAAGCAGAGACTGGAGTGAGATGGAGGAAGGGGCCACAAGATAAGCTGACAAAGGAAACAAATCCTCCCTCAGAGCCTCCAGGAGGAACCAGCCCTGCTAACACCCTGATGTTGACTTACTGAAACTCATTTTGGTCTTCTGACCCCAGAAGTATAAGAGAACAAATTTGTGTTGTTTTAAGCCATTAATTTTGTGGTAATTTGTTACAGCAGTGATAGGAAATTAACTCATAAATTAAAAACACAAAAACAAATCTTTGTTATTTCCCAAGACTCCTCTGGAAAATACCAAAGATCATTTAGGTACAAAAGACATCTTGAAATATTTTTTCTCAATTTTACAATCTGATCTTGAGAAGACAAAAACGAAAAGAACTATCAGAAGACATTTGGTAATTTGCTATGAGAGAATCATAGATGCTGGAGTACATGAATAGTTTTAGCTGAGCTACTTATTAATCAAAGTGACAGTGGAATACATTAAAATAAATGCAGAAAGAGTTATCACGACTTTAGCTCTTTCAGGAAGGGTTTTTTTTTTAAAAAAAATAAAGAACATTACGAAAACAGCCGAAGCACAGAAAACTATTCTAGAGACATGTGAATCTCTGCCATCTAGGCAGATTACATAGAAGATAAATAATAACCTTTCCTACCCCTTGTTAAAGGCAGACCAAAGACTTCAAGATCAATTTTAATGGAAATTCTAATTTTGTGTTAACATAATATTTAGTCAGAAAGGATTCAGAGAACTCTCTTTTTTTAAACTTATGAATTACTTCATCCAACTGAGCCAACTTTGCCAAATTTTTAACACGCCATTGCTTATTTTTAGCTTCATTATTTGTATTTATCAGAAACCAAGGCAACAAAATTATTTTCTGCCTTCCCTCTACAATTTTATATATCCTTTCAAGTTTTAAGCTTTGCTATCTCTGTTCCCATTCTGGAACCAGGTACTTAGTATTTGCATAAAACTCTCTTTTTTCCTTCATAATCACTCCATTACCTTTTACACATGGTCATATTTTTCTGCCACTCCTGTTCTTGGCAGAGTCCTAATCGACCATATTAATTTTAACTTTTCATTGAAGCAACTGAATTCTACTTTACAGAGAACAGGATGCTGCTGGTGGTGGTGGTGGAACTGTCAAATCTGAGCATTTTAGGAAGGCAGCAGAGGACACTTTATTAACACAATTTTTAATTTTGCCTCAGTTGGGCTAGGCAAATCCATTGTACAGACTGGGTCACAGACCCCTCACCTGCAGGTCATTGGGAAAGATCCTGGGAGCCGTTGGCAGAGTTGATGTGTTCATTCTAGTGTGAGCTCAGTCCTCAGCTTCCTCAGCAGCAGCAGCAGTGGCCTCCTGGAGCATCCCGGGGCCCTGGCAGCAACAGCTTGCAGTAACAGCCTCCAGCAGCAGATGTGGCCTCCCTATGCCCGCCCCCCCCGGGACATCCTGGGGGAGAGGGGCACTGTGGATCAGAGCCACTCGTCCTTTATACTTATGTCCAATAACCCAGGAATGCTTGGGTGCACATGCACAATGACATCAGACAATAACCAAGGAACACCTGGGCGCACATGCATATTTACATCAAATGCTCAGCAAGATTCTTAACATCTGAGGGACCCTGACCATTTACTTTCACTTTCCCTACAGCCTGTAAGAGATATTTGTCAATGTTGTATACACTTTTGGTTGTCCTGAGTGGTAGGGGGAAGGGCAGTGCTGTTGGCATCTAGTAAGCAGAGGCCAGGGATGTTGCAAAATATTCTACAGTGCACAGGACAGCCCCCCACAACAAGAAGCGATCTGGTCCACATGCTAGTAGTGCCTCTGTAGAGAAACAGTGCTTAACAGGACCTCAAGGTTTGCCACACTAGAACATATAGAAAGCAAAGATATATGTAAATATATATAGGTAGATATTAAAAACTATGCTTGCTGACCAGTGTTTCAGTATTCCCTTATTAGAAATGATTCAGGTATGCAAAGACTTATTTATTAATTCAATTTAATAAGTATAAATTAACATTAACTAAGGATCTTGAACATTATGTGTAAACTGTTGCACTGTAGACCACAATCACTACTGATTAAAAAAATCAGAATTATAACCCTGTATAATTGAATATATAATTTTACATTTTTCATAATCCAGAATTTTATGTGCAAATATGTTGGCCTGTCTGATCCGTCAAACAGTGTAAGAGTTTTGGGGAATTCAGATTAAATAGTCCATTCTTGAGAAAACAAATAGAGATCTATTGTGACATGTTTTCTTGTATTATATTCTACATAGGTAAAGTTGGGGAGAAGACAAATAGCTGTTTTTGAACCAAAGTGATCTAACTAGTCTAATATGTCCAAGGATTCACTTTGATTACATGAACTAGGATTCTTATATATAAATGCTTCTGATCCAGCAGTTCCTGATAGTGTGTGTTTGTTGGGGGCGGTTGTGATAGCACATTTAAAGTATTATAAGTAGTTTATTTTCTAGTAATTTTGGGAATATTAGATTTAAGTAAGGGCCTATTCTCTATAAAACAAAACAGAGCTCCTTTGTGAGGCTTTATAATCTATTTTATTAATACATTACAGGTGTAGTTAAATATGTCAAGCTCACACAGAGGAAAAGGGTTTTTCTCAATTACAAACACCTGGATGCATAATTTGCCACTTTACTTCTACAAGATCAGCTATAGGTTAAAAATCAGAACTCACTGGCACAGATCCCAAAGAGCTGTTCCCCTTTCCATTGGGAACATTTTAAAATTGATTTGAGCTTACTGATAATCTCACAAACAAACAAAAATGTTAACAAATGGGATATTCTACTTTTTATCTGATCTGTATCATACGTTTGGTTATCTTGGTGGGGTAGCTCCCAGAACTGTCAAAATATCATCTTCCAAATGTTAACATATGATTACCATACAAAGGTAGAATGAGCACACATTAAAGATTTATTTAACTCATTGATGAAGGAACCGTCAGGGTTGTATAGATGGTTCAAAACACATTTGAGGTACTAAGTATCTAAAGGCACCGGAGAAAGAATGTTGGAATAAGATTGCTTATGTTAGATGCAAAACTGGTTTATTTCTGATACTGCAATAAAAGTATAACCTTGGGGTTATTTTTTCTTCTGCACAGAATTGATTTCATCTGTATCAGACAAATTTCTGCAAGTTACCATGTAACTTCACAGAGCCTGGGCCCTAATCAATAGTATGTAGTATGACAAATACAGATTCAGTCTCTTGGACAATTAAATAATCCCTACCTGGGCATATGAGACAATGATTCAATACGACATTGAGTCAGGACAAGCAATCATCCTTTTACCTTATTTCAAAGTTTCTGTTAATTTTCTTTATACAAGATGCTCTTGTAGTTGTCCCCAGGGAACCTGCAGGGACATGTAGATTTTCAAGTTCAGGAGAAGAAGTTCTCTTTCATGCACTCAACAAAAATATTTGATATTTGTTATGTGCTAGGCACTGCGCAAGGCCATGGGGTATAGCAACAAACAAGTCATACCAAAGGGAAAAGGGTTTTTTCAATTACAAACACCCAGACAAATCGCTTGCCACTTCATTTAAAATAAACCCAGAGTCTGATGGGCCTGGCATTCTAGCAGGGGGACATGGAGGACGAGCAGGGTGTGCTTCTGTATATAGTAGGTGAGGCTAAGGGCTATAGAAGCTGTGTCACAGGATGTTAAATGACAGACGGTGCTGGGGGGAAGCACCGGGCAGGGAAGGGAGTGCAGGGTGTTCGCATTTTCAGGAAAGGTGGTCAAGAAAGCGCTCATGGAAGTGCCATTTGAGTAAAGATCTGAAGGAGGTGAGGAGGGAGGCACCGAGGGCTGGCGTGGGGAGGAGGAGGACTCAGTATTGTCCTAAAGGCTTCACCTGCATTCTGGAACATGGAAGAGAAGAGTATAAAGAGGGAAACTCCTCACGGCCAAGTGTGGCCTTGGATGCCACTCGACACAGAGCTTTGTGCTTGTTACCATCGTCGTCTGTGATCCTCAGGAAGGTTTTGGTTTGATTGTGGCTTGCAGGAGATGTGGGGCTCCTATTAATGACATGTGATTTTTGACATATAGATTATATTAATTTTAAAGGTTAAAAACATTTAAATGACAAAATAATCATGACATTCTTTTAGGGATTTTATTTTATTTTATTTTGAGTGCAGTTTTAAAATTTTTAAAATTAAATTTTATTTTAAATTGACAGATAATAGTATATGTTTGTAGGGTACAAGGTGGTGTTTTGATATATGTATATATGGTGCCATGATCAAATCAGGTAGTTAGCATATCTGTCACCTCAAATGTTTATCATTTCTTTGTGGCCTACAACACATTATTATTGACTGTAGTGACCATGCTGTGCAACAGATCACGAGAACTTATTCTTCCTGTCTAACTGAAACGCTGTAGCCTTGGGCCCATGATGCTTCCCTTTTCCCTGTTCACATCCCCCAGCCCCGACCCTGCCCGGCCTCTGGTAATCACCGTTGTACTCTCTACTTCTATGACTTTACATTTTTAGATTCCACATAAAAGTGAGATTCTCTCAGAGATTTTAAAGTGATGCATTGACATGGGTGCTATCCCACCTCCTGCTTTAAGCTGTTTGGGGGGGGGGGGAAAGAGTGATTAAAAAAATATGTACCTGAAACTACACTTATGCTTTAGTCTTTCCCTGTCCTTTATAAGCCTCTCTGGAAGTAAAGTGCACCTGTCATTGATTTTGGTCTTTAAAAACCCCATCTTTTAATTTTTTTTCATTTCTACACAAGTAAAGCTCCACTTACAATAGCATACATGACATGCAGAGTGGAAATATTAATTGCTTGTACTTTAGTCCAATTTGGGTGTCACTGGGAAATGTCCGTGATGGGCAGCACACACTTCTTTGGATGATGGTGAGTCAGCAGGACAGAGAGGACTTAAATAGAAACAACCCAAGCACATGAAAGAATATTCTTGAGCATAATTGGGCAAAGTTGGTAGGGGAGTGCACCAATTAGCTTGATAACATGAAGATATTTCTGAAGAATATATTATCTTAGAAATACTAATGGAACAAAGTGGTCTTAAAACAGCCCCTTATATTTTTCAGCATGATTTTTCAGAAGCACTAGGTGGTAGCCTCTGCAGTGTCCTGGTAGTAATGGATCTGAGTCAGCAGTCCAAGGGGAACTTCAATTTCAATTAAAATTCCTGCTTGACTTTAACCTCTTCTTCCTCTTTTCAAATTAAATGGACTCAAGTTATTGTTGTACTTACAAGACTATAAACTCCTCATTGGCACCTGTGTAGCACTTAGCACCTCACAGGTGTGCAACCAAAGTTTGATGAATTGACAAAGGATGGCAGAATATGTCACCTTAGAACATGCCAGTTTGGCATAGGGATTATTTTGAGCTGAAGGCAATTGAGAAGAAGCACATACAAGAAAAGCTCTATGCCTTCCCCCTATTTCCTTAAAAGCAGGACATAAATTTGTACAGGTGTCTCCCTTCCCCCTTTAGCAGGAAGGACAGAAGTAAATCACTGGAGACCATTCTAGTTACCCATCAGCCAGGAGACTCCTCTACATAATAAACCTTCCTAGCTAGCCCTTACCTTCCATTAATTTACTGCTTATATTTATCTTCCCACAATTTGCTGCCCTAGAAACTCAAAGCCCTTTTCCTTTATCTTGTTCTCTAAAATTCATTGTTCTTTTGTTAAGATACTATATAAACCCAAATTCTAAACGCTCCCTTTGAGTTCCGCCTCAGTGAGTTCTCCCACGTGTATGCAGGATTCTCACGGTAATAAACTTAGGCTTGTTTTTCTCTTGTTAACCTGTCTTTTGTCAATCTAATTTGAAGGGCCCCAGCTGGAGAACCTAAGATGGGTAGAAGGAGGAAGAATTTTCTTTCCCTCTTCTACATAGCAGCACTGCCACTAAATCTAACACCACTTATAAAAACCAATAATGACAGTAACCGTGTGGTGCTCTGTAGCTGTGCTCCTACCTACTCCTCTCAGCAAATCGATGAGTGAACCTTAAAGATGAATCTGTATCTAGAAAGTTAAATAGTTTGTCCAAAGTTTTCTAAGCCTTAGGCTTGGATTTTGAACTCTCTTTCTACCTCACCAGTTACTCTGCCTCCAGATAATCTTCGTGGTTTTTTTCCATAACAACCAAAAGAAGAAAAATGGAAAACTATTTTAAAAGTTCTTGCATATTATAATCTTATGGTAAAGCACAAAATAAGGTCATGCATGGAAAGAACCTTTAGCATAGATTGAAAAATGAGGACTTTTTACTTTTATAGCTGTGTCCCACTTAGAATCACTTTTCATCTAAAAAAAAGAAGCAATTTCATGAAGTGCTAATTTTAATCAACTTGCATCTGCATAAGGACCTCCAGCCCTCCTCCTGCATATTTCATTCCATAATTCTCCCCTTTCCTGGCTCCACAGTGCTGAGAAGATTTATACCTGGACTTGTAGTTGCATATACTAGTAAAAACATTAGGCTGTTCATTCCAATTTCATATACCTTCTCTTTTTCTGATTATTAGTTATATGGAGAGGTCTCACTTAGTATTCCGATACATGTTGAATTAAATTAAATATCAGAGTAAATTTCAGGCTCTTTCTGCCCGTGAGTAAAGTTGGCTTATTCTGTTGATTTTTCTCCTAATATTGTTATGGATTTCAGCAATTTCTGAGTTGAGCTAAAGCAATCATTTTCTCTGTTTTTTCTTCTGCGACTCTGATTTGCTGTGTGGCTACTGGAATGGTTTTTCACCACTCAGTTCAAATATTATAGTTGGATGGGGCAGTTTTTGTTAAAGTATAATGGCTTTTACTGCTCTAAGACCACTTTACTAAGTCTCAATAGTGAAACATTTTTTATTCTCTCAGAAGTAACTTTAAAATTCACCCTTTGTTTTCAGGGGTTTGGGGCCAGGTAAGTTCTCAGTAGATAAATATTCAAACAGCCTTTTAAAAGAGGCACGAATCTTCCTTCCAAAGAGTCCAGAAGCTCCACTATGTGCTTAGAATCAGGGTTGCTACCCCTGTGTCATGACAGCGTGCCAGCTCAACAAAGGTGAGTTCAGGAATCTTTCTACGTGGTGTCTAGCAAGTGGTGTCCTAGTAAACAGGAATGGTTATGTACGATTTTCCTCACTCCAAACCTACGTGCTCTCTTCTTTTTCAAGACTCCAGAGGGCTTGATGAGATTGCTGGGTTTTCTGTTTTTCTTTCTTCCTTTTCTTTCTTTCTTTTAAGCCTTCATTTGTGACACTATTTTATTGTTATCCTGAGCAGATTTCCCTGTTTGTTTGCTCCAGCTGTGGAATTCAGTACACTGAAAATAAGCTGAGTCTCAGAAATAACTGCATTTGAAAAACGTTCTGATTCTTCTATCTAAGTCGCGGAGTAAAGTCTCCTCCCAACCTGGTCCTTCATCTGGGCTCCTCGAGGTGTCTCTGATCCTCCCCTACTTTCTCCTTTTGGATCTCCTTGTAGGTACATGGACACACGGAGACACGTAGTGGCCTTTTGCCTCCACACACTTTATACGTCTAGGTGGGTCACTGACAGAAGCAGCCCCGAGTTCCTTCCCTTCCTGGTGGTGAGCCTGGTTGAGGGTAGATGTCACTGGGGGACTGGAAGAGATCTGAGCTTGCAGGGTCGTGGTTCTTCAGTGATGATCCCGTGGTGCTGGGGCTTCACATTATTTTCTTGTCTAGTTGTGCAGTTTCAATCCTTTCTTAGGTCTGCTTGTTTTTCTCTCCCTACTAGGATAAGAGATCGGAATGTTCATAAAACAACCGTGACTGTTCATTTTCACAGTAATTAGTTTGCGTTACAGGCATAACTATAAAATCAATCAGATAATTGCTAGTTGACGGCATTTATACCCAAAGGTGATTTATTCTGGTTTACTTTTATTCTCAAGGACTAGTCATTTAAATATAAACCTCCTTAGAAGGTTTAAGACACCAACATGATTCTTCAGTAAAGCTCCAGATAAATGGTGCCCTGCCTGTGTTTACAAAGGGAATAAAAAATAGACTATGGAGTGATTACCTGGTCGATTTAACCAAATCAGGATGAATTGTTTTTAAGCTTGTTTTTATATCTATTCTTAAGAAGATGGATTTAATTCTCCCTCTTCCAAATGTGAATTCTTATTATTTTTATGACCTTAATTCAAGTTCTTTATCATTCAAAGGTCCATACCACTATGCCTCTTTTTCTTAAAAAATAAAAACCTACATTTTAAAAAGCTATTTTAGATGAATTTTACTACTGTGTAAGAAATTTGAACAATAATTTGGTTGTTTTGTTTACCAGTGCCACTGGAAGCAGTTAATTGTGAATATGCTGGGAGATGAGCCATTTCCAATTCAAATGGGTAATCACAGATATTTGGAAGAGACGTTTGCCAAGCGGTGATAGGAAGATAATAGCCATCACCAAGCATCATTAGGCATTTACAGTTTTATTTCAATAAGAGAATAAGTTTATGTTTTCTGAACATAAATATTTATACAAAACAAGCATATCTTCATTTGACCTTTAAACTATGTTAGTTACAAATACCATTTATTGTGGATTTTCCTTGTATTATCAGACTAGGTACTCTTATTATTCCCATATTATAGATGAGAAAACTAAGGTGTATATCTTTCATTTTCTTCTCTGTCTTGTTTCTAAAGAGTCAAATTTATACTCTAGGACTTAATAGGGCTATCTACTGGATACTATCTCCTATTGGGGAGAAAGAATTTCTTTAATTTTTGAAATTTGTGAAGTCAGCTGTACGAGAACCTCTAGAGGTGAACAGGGTTTAGAGAGTTAATGGCCTCTGTGACACAAAAGAAAAGTGCTCTAAATGTATAACGTTATGTACAACATAATTAGAAACTATAATCACTTATCCTATTTGGGAAGTTTTACCAGATATTAAATGAAAAATCTTCCATTGCAGAGTATACTACAGACTTAAATATGGGTGAAAAAATATTTGTTCATTACAATGAGTTTTACATATTTTTGATGAAAGAACATTTTAGGAAAAAATTCTGACTTTAAATTAAAAAAATTATTTTATTCATTTTACTCTTTTTACTTTTTGAAACCCTAAAGCATGAAAAAATTATAAAAATTAAAAAAAATATGCAAAATCATAAAAAAGTCTGCTTTTATCCTTTCTCAACATACCCAGTTCCCCTTCCTAGAGTCAATCACTGTAATCAATGTATTCTGTATCCTTCCACAAAATTTTATGCATATTCAAGTATTTATCTGTCGCGCCTTAAAAACTAAGGCTACCTTAAGTGACATTACAAGCTGTGCCATTATGGGCCCACAAGGGCGTATTAATGTGGCAGCCTAAGGCTGCTCCAGGAGGAAGTAGGGTGGGAGTGTCTGCGGGAACCTTGCCTTAGCCCTTATTGGCCAAATACACTCTTCCGCGCTGGTGAACACTGCGTGATTGCAATAGCTAGGCATTGAGACAGGATGCATGCCCTTGACCTTTAAGCTGATAGGATTATGTTAAAACCTCCCCTCCCCACCTGCCTATAAAAGCAAGTGCTTGTGTGATAATAAACAGAACTGCTCGACAGAACCCCCACCGCGTCTGAGTGTCCTTTAACCGTGCTGGTTGGGGCGGGTGGCAGTGCTCACCTCTCTTCACGGCTCTCTTCCCCTCGTCTCCTTCCAATGGGGATGAGGGAAAGAGGAATCCAGGCCATTCATTCGCCCACCAAAAGGAACGAGGCTAGGGCTGTATGGGTGGGCCGGCTGCGGACCCGACATTTATCTACATCTTTTTTGAAACAAATATATTAACACGCTGTGCAAACCGCTCCACACTCTGACTTTTGACAATATATCTTGTAGATTGTTCCATATTAGTTCATAAATTGTTTTTCATTTCTTTTCACACAGCTACAAATATTCCGTTGTATGAACAAACCATAATTTGCCTAACATTTCCAGGTTAATAATGATTTAACAATCATTCCAGGTAACCAAACAGTAAGACTTTCATTTTGTTTTCTCTCTCTCTTCCTCTTTATTTCATGTGTTGGGTTGGACCTTACCCTAACACATCTCACTTCTCTGCTCCACTGCGCCTGAGCAAACAGCCTACATGTCATGTGTTTACTTTTCCACATTCACACAGGGTCAAATCTGTTTGCCAACTTACTTTGACAACGAATTGAGGATTTGGAATCTTTGTCATAAACTGCTGAAAACCAAATTGAGGTTCACCAGTCCTGGGATCTTGAACCACTGTGTCATTGAAGTAATTTTCATTTCGTCAATCTGTCCAGGAGGAATTCAATTCTTTCCTGTTGGGATGAATGGTCTCATTTAAACAATTTTTAATAAAATTGCTTATTGGGGCTGCTGATGAGTTTTGACAGAGTCAGCATGTAAATATCTGCATCATGAAAATGCACCAAAACGTATTCTTCTTCTAATTCAACTACAGTGAATATCTGTGCTATTACTGGTGTGTGGAAATACAAAGACAAATAAAGCAGGATTTTTGCCCTCAAAGGCTTATAGTAAGGTTTAAGAAACAGATTTAAAAAGAGGTAACTTCTACTTTTTCAAGGTGGAAGCTTTGAAACCTTACACATGATAAGCTTACTGTGCTAGCCCAAGGTAATCGAGGTCTAGTTGAATTATTTGATCGTCAGCCACCTAAATGTTTATGATTTTTTAGATTAGACCTATCACGTAGGGAATTGCCTTGAAGCAATAGTAGCTTCCAAGTACACTGTGAGGTGCCCTAACTCGGAGGTTACAGAGCAGAAAGGCTCACAGACCAAATTTGAATACTTGAAATCGCATGGTTTATTTAATCAGTTTAAAACACACAAGAAGAAGAAAAGGTGAGGAAATGGGGTAAGTTAGCATTCTCAGTTTAGAGTACAAGCAGATGGAAGTAACATAATACCTAAGTCCTGGGTATCATAATGTTCGCATATCTTGTCTCTCTGTATCTTCCCTGCTGATGCCGTGGAAATGGAGAGAAGATAAAATAATTCACTCTTTCTTGATGATGGTGTGGTTGTGAAGACCAGAGCTGAGGTCTGAGCTACAGGTTCACAGACAGGAGGAAACCTGGGCCAATGATACCTGAGTACACATAGGCCGGAATGATACCCTACTGGGAGTCACCGATGAGTGGTTGAATTTGAGGGTGAGGTAGCTGGCATTCTAGAGGTGGCGTGGTTTGGTTTTTTTATCCATTTTTATCTGTAGACAACACTCTGGCTTGATCCATTGTATTTTAAATTAATTATATGGATCAACGGTTGGCATGCCTTGCAGGTTACTAGCTTTCTGTCTGTATTTGACATATCACATGAACTCTGCCTGTGTCTTACAGTTACTTGCTTACTCATTGTATTTACTTAACACGTTCTCTATTTCTTAGAACTTCTGCTAATTGAGCATAACACTTCCTATGAATTCAGTTCATCCTGTCTCTTTTCTGGTCTTCTACAGCAGAACTGAATATTCGTAAACAATACAGGAAGTGCACATTATATGACCTTGTTCTTGAATTCTAATGCCATGTTCCACATGGGTGATGGGCCTCAATTTCAGTAGTTCCAAATGGAACTAATCATATTTCACTCTAAAAGCCTTTTTGGTTCTTCCATATATTGAGTAATGGCATGAATTTCCACCCCAATCTTAAAGTTCTGTTTATAGAGTCCCTCTCTTTATCAGAATCACTAAAGTCTGTTACTTTTACCTCAGAAATGTCTCTTCGGTCATTTATCTTCTCTCCATTTCCATTGCCACAGATGTAGTCCAGGCTTCCATAATTTCTCTGTGGGGCCATTAAAGTAACATACTAGTTGGCCTACCTGTTCATCAAAGATTCTTCTACTTTCTGCCTGATATTTTTCTACAATTCAATCTGATTCCTGACTCCCTGTCCAGCATCCTCCTGTTCCAATCCCTCACCCAGGATTACTTGCCATTTCTCCTGAAAATAATGCATATTGATATATGTGAGCATGGGCATATTAATTAAAATTTTAAAAAAAATTTGAAATAATTATAGATTTACAGGAAGTTCTGCTAATGGCATAGAGAGGTCCCTGTGAACTCTTCACCCAGCTTCTTTCAGGTACTTGTTCTTGTTGTGTTTGGAATACTCCTCAGTATTATTCCGTTTCTGTGGCTTGTAACAGAATACACAGAACTGGTCACTTTGTAAGAAAATAAAATTTATTGCTTATAGTGTCAGAGGTTAGGAAGTCCAAAGTCTGGAGAACATAACTGATGAGAGTCTTCTTTGGCGGTGGCTTTACAGCAATGCAGGGGTCTCACATGGCAGAAAATGGTGAAGCAAGAGAGACTCTCACATGCTCTCCTTTTAAAGCCCTCAGAGCCATGCCCTTGACCACCATTATTAATGCATTCACTACAGCATGATCCTGCAATCTAATCACATCTTCAAGGCCCCACTTTCTGGTACCATTAGAGGATTTCCCACCCTCAACAGTTACAGTGGGAATTAAGCTTTAATATATAAACTCTGGGGGACAAAATTCAATCAATACACAGCACCCTCCCTCCTTGAATGTATCTGGTATATTTTTAATCACTATTTAAGATCCGGATTCAATGTCATAAAGGTTTCCAGACTTACTCCCACCAGTGCTGAATTAACCACTTTCTCCTTGCTGCTGGTATTTTCCTACAGGGCAGCATAACCATCTTCTCTGAAAATCCATGGCCACTTTGAGGACAAGGACTATGTTTTATTCATCTTTGAACCCCTAGGACCTAGCTCAAAGCATGACACATATAAAGTGTTCAGTAAAAATATGGTGAATTTAACACAAATTACATTCCATTTCAAAAAATGGAGTGTAAAAATCCAGTTGTACAAAACATGCGTTTAGTGGGTCATGTTTGAACAGGGGTTTTATTACGAATTCCTTTCAATCCTCTCTTTCCTAGAGAATTCAAAACATGATTCAATTTTCAAAACATATTTACTATTATGTTTATGAACACATCTACTGAGTGATATAAAATAAATATTAAAACACCCATTCAAATGAAAAATTCCAATCAGAACTATGGCACAAGTTTTATTCTCTGTGCTTATTGTTTCAAATATTTGGTAATAATATTGCTCCTGGATTGGGGATTCTGACCTCATACTCTGTTGACTTGTGCTTCATTCTCTGCTAGAAAAGGTGCGTGGTCTGAAAGCACACAGGCCCCTCCAGGCTCCGAGTATGAACTAGGAGACCACATGAAAGCATGGGCTGGACCTCAGTCCCTCTTCAAAACCTCCTAAGTTTTGTCTCGCTTATACCCTTGTCCAAGACCTCTGGTCTTCTTCTATCTGGTCATCCCAGCAGTCAATCCACCTGAGGGAGGCACCTGGCCACAGGGGATGCAGCAAGCACTCAGTGTGGGAGCTTTGCTCGACTGGAACAGTGGCCATAGCACTTTCTTGCAGGTGTCCATCGTCATCCTACAGCTCACCACTGCCACACAGAGCTTGTGACAGAAACAGTGATTCCCATTGATCATATTCTCCAAAGGTGTTTTTATAAGCAGCTTTTTAAAAAAAGGCAGTATGACAACACCGTGCTTGTTAAGACGGTGATGGTAGGACAATGAAGATGACAGTGAAGGCAAGAACATGATGCTCATAGAGGAAATAGGTGAACGTGGTGCCCCTGGCTTGCTTCACCACATCTGAGCACCTGCTCAGACCTCTGCACTCTGTGGAGTCATATCCCGTCCCTTAAACTTTCAAGGATGTGCACAGTGTCATAAGTTTCCTCCTCAAAATGGCCTATTTTATCCCTTTCTGGGGAAGATTGAATCTAGTCCCAGAGGCTGGCTGGGAGTAGCTGTGATCCTGTCTTCCCTCTTTTTTTGTCTTTTCCAAGTTTCTTTTTCCCTAAGTCCCCTCCACAAACTCTTCTTCCTTCCATCAGTCCAAATACTAAAAGCTCCCGTGCACAGCACTTCTGCAGTTGTAGGTTAGGTGCTGCTGGGAGAGCCTGCTGCAGGTTGGTTAGGTTGGAGGTAGGACTGTTATTTCTTTGATCATGGTCCCTATTAATGAACAATCTCCATTCTTGAACCTTTAACACAGCTTTTTTTTTTTTTTTTTTTTTGCCTTTGGTCTCTCATTAAATTAGAAAAAGGAAAGTGTATTTTTTTGTTTTTATTTTTGCAGGGGAGGGCAAGTGAAGTATTCCTTCACCTGCATATTAGGAACAGAAGAATCAGACTTTCTGGTCACCTGTCGACCTCAGCAGCAACTTGTGTTTGGAAATGATCATATAGGCATTTGTACTCCTGGGCACTGAAGTTTCTTCTCTTTTCTCTTCCTGCCACCTTAGAGGTGAAGACAAAGACTTTTCATCGGTTTAGGGCAGAGGTAAGAACCAGTGGAGTGACTGACACAGCATTTTCGTTCTTGGCAATGCTTGTCTTTGAAAGAGCAGCAGGAGTAACTTTCAATTGGGTCTTAGAAGGCAATCCGAAGGCCTGCCTTTCTGCAGTGGGGAGCATCTCGATCATGAGTAAATCACTGCACACAACAGGGCTGCAGGCAGATGTGTCAGCGCCATCAGCCAGTTCGTGCTGTAGCTGTCACATGCTGCTTTGTTATGTGGAAGACCTTGCAAGAATGGTGATTTGTTGAATAAAATAGTTCATTAAAGTAAAATTACATGGCCGGGAAAGTAAGTCAGCATTTTAGAACTGTTTTAATAAAAAAGTACTTTGTAATATGATGTTTAAAAATTCATAAGCTACGTAAGATGATCTTGGTTATCTGTAGTGAGCATATCAATCCTCATCAATCTGAGGAAGTGATGAGTTTTTTTTTCTATAGAAGCTTTTCTTCATCTAATTCTGTACCAACATGGTGCCCTAGATTGTAAAAGCGCAGCACTGGAAAAGTTTTTATCTAAAGAAATAATGTAAGGTGCTTACACTTTTGTTCTTCAAAGAGGTTATTTCTGGTCAAATTTCATCCCAAGTGCAGTTACTGTATCTCCCAAGGCCTTATTCTTTTGTCAGTTCTGCTATTTTTGGCCATCTAGTTTCCTCCCTATTTATAACTAATAACACATCTTGCTCCACGCACACATATGGAATCTTCTCTGTGGAATCTGTAAAATTAAAAAGAGAAAAGGAGAACAATAGGATTTGGACATTTTATTTCTGTATTCGTAATTATATTCTTAAAACTACAATCCATATTTGGGGATTAGAAAAAATGACTTTTTGGTCTCATTGAAATATCCAATGCAAAATTTACATTTATTGATTACCAGTGTTGTGATGGTAGGTTTCTCAGAACCCCAAAGCTGATAATTGCCTTTGAGGAAGAAAGTACTCTGAGATACTTTAGACCAGAACTGCCCAATAGAGATACAATATGAACCTCATATGTAATTTAAAATCTTCTAGTGGTTACATTTAAAAAGCTAAAAAAAGATACATTGATTTTAATAGCATATTTTATTTAATTCAATGTACCTAAAATATTATCATTTCAAAATGTAATCAAAATGTTAAAAGTTGAAATATTTTATATTCTTTTTTATTGTACTAAGTCTTCAATATTCAGTGGGAATTTTTTACTATCTCTATTTGGACTAGGCACATTTGAAGTGCTCAACAGCACTTAAAACCACATGTGGCTAGTGGTTACTGTACTATATATCACGGCTCTAGGAGATGACAAGTATAATAAAGTTAGTACATGTTCTAAATATATATACAACTACATGTAATTAAAAAAAATTCATACTTCCAACAATGTTAGGTTTTCCAAACATAACTATGTTATTTTTTACTAGATTGAGGAATCTCACGGGTACTAAGACAGACATGCTATAGACAATGAGTCTTTAAAATTAATTTAATTTAAAAATTCATTTAAGAGGGCAGGTCAGTTAGCTCAGTTTAGAGAGTGGTGTTATAACACCAAGATCAAGGGTTCAGATCCCCATACCAGCCAGCTGCCAAAAAAAAAAAAAAAAAAAAAAAACCCATTAAAAAATATAGGTACAACTTTTTTATGTGTGTATTTATGCACATTTATCAATTGAGTTTCTCTGTCTCTTCTTAATTTCAATCAATGACTATATTTTGCAGTCTTCATTACTTCTTTTTTTTTTTTGTCTTTTTTGTGACTGGCCGCACCGCGCTCAGCCAGTGAGCGCACTGCACTGGCCATCCCTATATAGGATCCGAACCCACGGTGGGAGCGCTGCTGCGCTCCCAGCGCTGCACTCTCCTGAGTGCGCCACAGGGTCAGCCCTTCATTACTTCTTAATGGCCTAAAAGTCTCTTAATTTTTCTTGTTAAAAATATATTGAAAGAATGAATTCAAGAGCTCGGCAATTTTAGAGCCAGCATTAACAACTTTTCATGGTTAGTTGAATGCCTACTTTTCTAATAAGTGTGTTTTGTAATTTACATTTAGAAGCACAATCATTTGCTTTTCCCTTTGATTATTGACTGCTATTGAGATAAATGCAGCATATTCTTTATCAATGTCTTGTTTTTCTCTTTCCATTAAAAATTCTGTTCAAATCAAATTCACCTTTCAAGGCTCAGACTGGCTCATATCCTAAGACTTCTGCTAACATAGACCCATAACATTCTTGGATTTAACACAGTCTTATTTTCTTTAACTATTTTGGATACATTTTCTTGAACAGTGACAGAAAGTCACTATCATCCTAGGTGACATTTGAGGTCAGGGAGTGAGCTTGGATTTCACTGGTTGTGCGACCAGAATGAGGGACTCAGTCAATAACCTTGTGAGTGAGTAGGGTCAACTCACGATTGCCTCACTCCACTGGTCTTGCCAGCCACCTTTGCAATGCACTAACTCTTGTGGAAAGGTAACATCTTTTTGTGAAAAGCAGCCCTGGAGTTAAGTGACACCCAAATGCAATTACTAGGGAGAGAAAGGAGGAGAAATTTTAAAAAAGTTTAATAGTTACTTAAAAGAAAACAGTGTGTTTGGGTAAACTGAAAGAAGGATGTTTAGTATATCATTACATAGATGTGAAGAAACTGCCGTATGGAAATAAGAAAAAATGGTGTCTGAAATCAGTTCAGTTAGTTGGTAGAGTTCCTGTGGGTACAAAGTCAGCCATCTCTTAAGATAGGGGCTGGCAAACCTTTTCTGTAAAGGGCCAGATAGTAAATATTTTAGGCTATGTGGGAACTAGTCAACTCTGCCACTGTAACTGACCAGCAGCCATAGACCATATGTAAATGAATGAACATGGTCTGTTCTAAAACTTTATTTATAAGCCTAGACTGTTGGCTGGATTTGGCCCATGGGCCATGGTTTGCCAACCCTAATAGCAGAGATAAACCATAACAAACGTTCAGTAGCTACTCCACCACCCCCACATTCTGTTACTTCTTGGAAATATCCACACAATGGAAATGACTTTCTTCTGAATCAGATTGCATTTGCCACAAGGAAGCATGAATTTCTTATGCATATTCCTATACGGTAAGGTATGAGTTTGGTTGCTATAACAGAAACCTGGAATAATGGTGGCTTCAGCAAGATAGAAGATAACTTCTATAACATAACTTCTCAGGTGTGAGTGGCTGATACAGTGACTCCAGGGTATCACCCCATCTCCAGACCCTTCGTGGCTCACCACCACCCAGTTTGCCCTGGAACCAGCAGGAAGAAGAAAGGGAAAGGGGCAGGATATGCCTTCCCTTTAACAGCACAACGTGGAAGTTGCTCACATGGCTTGTGCTCATATCCCATGGGTCAGCACTTGGTCACGTAGTCCCATCTATCTGCAAGACAGGCTGAGAAACCCGGTACTTACTTTGGGTAGCCACGTGCCCAAATAAAATCAGAGCTTCTATTACTGTAGAAGAAATGAATGAAAACTGAGGGACATGTAGTAGTCTCTGCTGCAACTAGCTTTTCTCCTTTAATCTTACATTCATAGAACAATAAGGGCATGAAAAGAGTAACTTACATTTTAAAGCTGTATTTTATTGTATTTTATGTGACAGATGATATGCTGTGTTATTTGGAAATATAGGCTGTCCTAAAGTCTTTAGATGTATCTTCAGAAACAAATATCAGGTATCTGCTACATATGGTTAGAATATTGCTTTAGAACTTATGGGGTAAATACCTTGCATGTACCACTACTCTCCCTTTCTGAGCCTACAGTAGACATTGTAATAAATCACAGCATTCTTTCTCACTGAGCTCAGACTGGGCCTTCAAATCCTCCATATCCTGCTCTGGACAGCCTCCACCTATCAAGGAAAGCTGGCATGCAATCAGCAATTTATTTGTCCTTCTTAGCTTGAAGTTTCATCATTTTTCTTTTTGTGTCTTTGGCACTGATCTTATCTATTGATGTTGACACAACAATATATAAATTGAATGTTAATTTTTTTTGTCTTATAAGTCAACTCTCCTTTTTTAACTCTTGCCAAATTTTTATTTTGTTCTGATTTCCAGTTTATGATGTATATCTCATTTTTATATAACAGCTTTAGTCACAAAACCAAAACTGGGATAATTTTATTCAACCTCTTAATTTTATAAATAGAAAAACTAAAACCCCCAAAGAGGAAAGGACTTATCCATTGGCACATAGCTAGGTAATGGCAGGAAACTAGGGCCCCAACCCCCTGATTCTTGTTCTAGAACTCTAACTTTGCCAAAAAATCAAGTCAATAAGCGACAAGAGTAATTAAAAATCAGTAATAATTACGACAACAATTGGGTGAGATGACTTAGTAAAAGAACTTCAGTTTCTCAGGTTTCTGTTTCTTACATTTGTGGACTGGAACCAACTCATTTCACCTTTTCTTATGTGAAAGAAATTGTATCCTAAGCAATTTTTGCTCCATTGTTTGGCTGCTCTAGAACTTTTCAAATGTTATAAAATGGATTTGACATTGTCAAAAATAGAATTTGAAGACTGCTTTCTAGGACATCTTCACTTTGTTCAGGCTATAAAGAATGGGGTAGCTGTTCTTGTAATACCTTGGCATTTCCTGTCTCCATAAGATGCTTTGGTGTGCAATCCAAAGTATCGACTTCTGTAGGATATTTTCCAGGTTATTTATGATAGCAATTTTGAATTCTTTTTAGTATATTTTGACTCATGGGTCTATCAGGTTATATTGATTCCCTATTCAGATCTCTTTGTCTACATAAATTTCTTGTATTCACTCAGGTAAGGCTGTGCACTTTGGATATACTAATTTGCAAACAGTTTCTAGGCAGATGTGTTACTTATAACTACTGCACATGAAAACCCTCATCAATAGCCAGGTAAGGTTAGATTATCTCAGGTTTTCAAGAGTACAAAAAAAAAATTCAGTAAAAAATAAGTGAGGGAAAGATAGACTGATAATAGAGCAAGCAAATCTAATTATAGTATCTACAAGGGTACTTCAAAAAGTTTGTGGAAAAATAGAATTGAAAGATCACAAGAATCTAAGAAAGAATAATCTTTTTTTAAAAAATAAGAGATTTTGAAAGACTGACTAAATTTTCCCATTAAAACTTTAATTGAATCCTTTAAGTATCAAAATTATGGCATTTTCACATGACAGAGATAATGAGTCTTGTACAATAGACCAAAGGAAATTTTGATAAGGAACATTTCTTGATTTAACTATTAATTAGATCAAAAGTTTAGAAGACACTGAAGAATTTCCCTCCTTTCATCTTCTAAATTTCAGAGAAGAGCTTTAAAGCAGTGAAAATTCATGACTATAACCAAAAGAGAGAAAATAATTTCAGTATAATGTAGCTGGAACTTGGCTGAACTCAGCTTCTTTTACGAAACCTTGAGAGCACTGTATTCTCTGAAACACAGAGAGGACAAAGCCCTCCTTTATGTTAAAACCAAACTCAGGTAAATTCAGGAATGCCTGCCCGTCACTTGCAGACCCCCCCCCCACATGCATGGAATCCAGTTTTATTTTGCTACTTCCAAGTTGGCCAACTGTAGACATCTATTCAAAGCCCTTCTGAATAGATAAACGACTACTCGCATACTGTGTGGCTCATTTAGTAGGTTCATTTATTTAGTTCTTTAGAAAGTTCATTTATTTAGCAAACATTTTATGAGCATCTACTATGAGTTAGGTATCGTGGTACAGGATCCTAAAGAACCTATAATGTGGGAGTTGCTCCAATTAGGGAGTGCAAGGAAAATCATATTTACCATCAGTTCTCTTAGGCAATAATTTCTCCATGTTTGAATTCTTAATTTGCTTTATCCCTTGAACCGTAGAGTTCATTTCAAGTAATTTTTGAGAAAAGACAACCTGGGCAACAGAATGTCTGAGCTCTTGTATCTCTGAGAATATTTATCTTCCACTTTCATAAATGATGACACTCATGTAGAAAAGTCATAAGTGACAATTTCCCATCCCTTGAGACTCTCTAGAGTTTGAGTCCTTGTCTTTGGCAAGGTGATTTAGAGTTGACAGATTAGGCCTTCCTGATGTTTCCTCTTTAGGCAGCCTTATTTTTCTGTCTGAATCTTGCAGTTTTTATTTTATATTAAAACACTTCTGGAAGTTTCTTACAAAACTAAACATACTCTTACTGTATGATCTGGAAATAGAGCTCCTTGGTATTTACCTGGGATTGAAAACTTATGTCCACATGAAAACCTGCACGAGAATGTTTATAGCAGCTTTATTCATAATCACCAAAATGTGGAAGCAACCAAGATGTCCTTCAGCAGGTGAAGGGGTAAGTCAACTGAGGTACATTAGACAACAGAATATTATTCAATGTTGAAAAGAAATGAGTTATAAAGCCATGAAAAGACATGGAGGGACATTAAATGATGCAAGCTACTAAGTGAAAGAAGCCAATCTGAAGAGGCTGCGTACTGTCTGATTTCAAATACATGACATTCTAGAAAAAGCAAAACTGTGGAGACAGTAAAAGGATCAGTAGTTGCCAGGGGTTGTGGGTGGGGGAGGGATGAATAGGTGGAGCACAGAGGATTTTTAGGGCAGTGAAACTACTCTCTGATTTTTTGTATTAGTCCGTTTTTTGTTGCTATAACAGAATACCTGAGACTGCGTAATTTATAAAGAAAAGAGGTTTATTTGGCTTACGATTCTGGGACAGCTGCATCTGGCACGGGCCTCAGGCTGCTTCTACTCATGGTGGAAAACAGCAGGCAGCTGGTGGGTACAAGCAGATCACATGGTGAGAGGAAGCAAGAGAGAGAGGGGGGAGGTGCCAGGGTCCTATAAACAACCAGCTCTCATGGGAACTAATAGAGCGAGATCTCACTCACTACCTCCATCCCCCAGGGAGAGCATTAATCCATTCATGAGGGATCTGCTCCCATGACTCAAATAGCTCCCAACGCTGCCATATCAGGGATCAGATTTCCACATGAATTTTGGAGAGGACAACATGTCCAAACTCTATCAATAGTATGATGGTGGGTACATGTCATTATATATTTGTCCAAACTCATAGAATGTGCAACGCTAAGAGTGAGTCCTAATGTAAACTATGGACTTTGGGTGATAATGATGTGTCACTGTAAGTTCATTGATTGTCACAAGTTAGGGGCAATGTGTAGGGGAATGTTGATAGTGGGGGAGCTACATGTATGGCAGGGGAGGTATATGGGAAATCTCTACTTTCCACTTAATTTTGCTGTGAACTTAAAATTGCCCTAAAAAATAAAGTCTATTTAAGAAAAACAAATCAAACAAAATAAATAAAAAATCTTACTAGGAATCTCATGTATTTTGCCTGGAGTACTGTATCTTCATAGATTTTTAGCAGGAAGCTGAAAGAGCTATTCTGAGGAAACCTAGTCAGATGTCATTCTCAACTAGACCTTCTCTCAGACTGTTACAATAATTTTATTGTGATGTTGTCTTTATGTCTCTTGAGGTTGAAATGCATAGATCTAGGAGAAAAGTGTGTGTGAGCACTGCCATAAATTGAATTCATTTTCATTCCACCTACAAATCCTACAAGAAAGGGGTCAGTGCTATAAATAAGTCCAGAAATAAACTCATATATTTGTGGCAAATTGATTTTCAACAGGACACCAAACAATTTAGAGGGAAAGGAATAGTCTTTCAGTGGTGTTAGGAAAAATGAATATCTACTTACAAAATAGTGAAGCTGGTAGCACAGCCACTATGGAAAACAGTGTGGAGGTTTCTCAGACAACTACAGATAGAGCCACCACATGATCCAGTGATCCCACTGCTGGGTATATACCCAGAGGAATGGAAATCATCATGTTAAGGGGATACCTGCACTCCGATGTTCATTGCAGCTCTATTTACAATAGCCAAGATATGGAACCAACCTAAGTGTTCACTGACAGATGACTAAATAAGGAAAATGTGGTATATATACACAATGGAATACTATGCAGCCACAAAAAAGAATAAAATTCTGCCATTTGCAGCAACATGGATGAATCTGGAGAAAATTATGTTAAGTGAAATAAGCCAGACAAAGAAACAGAAATACCGCCTGTTCTCACTCGTAAATGGCTGCAAGAAAGGGAGGGAGGGATGGGGAGGGAAGGGCAGAGGAAGGAAGGAGTGACAGAAAGAAAAAAGAAAAGACCACAACAATATGTTGAACTTTCAGAAGGAGAGAACAAACCTAAGGATACTAGAGATGGGAGGCAGGGAGGGGGTTTGGGAAGTGATAGGTCAGGTAAAGGGCATAAAGAAATATCATAATTTGTAAGAATGAATATGGTAATAATAAATAAAAATTAAAAGTAAAAAAAAAAAAAACAATGAAGTTGGGCCCCATATACAAATTAACTCAAAATGGATCAAAGATTTAAATGTAAGAGGTAAAACTACAGAACTCTTAAAATGTAGGAGTAAAGTTTCATGTTCCTGGATTAGGCAATGATTTCTTAGATATAACACCCAAAACACAAATGACAAAAGAAAAACAGTTAAGTTAAACTACATTAGGTGAAAACTTTTTGCAAGTAATATAACAAAGAAAGTGAAAATATACCCCAGAGACTGGGAAAAAATATTTGTAAATAATATATTTGATAAAATGCTATATGTAGAATATATAAAGAACTCATAATTCAGCCACAAAATGATAAGTAATGATTTAAAAATGGGAAAAGGAAAAGAAATAAAATATGAAAATGACCAATAAGCCTATAAAAAGATATTCAACATTGTGAGTCATTAGAGAAATGCAAATCGAAGCCATGAGATACCACTTCACATCCACTAGGGTGGTTGTAATCATAATAAAAAAAACCCCAAAAAACAAAAAACAAAAGTCAGGCAATATCAAGTGTTGGTGAGGATATGGTGAAACTGAGACCTTATTTTCTGATGATAGAATGTGAAAGTATATAGTATATAAACCTTTTCACCTTGTAAAACAGTTGGCAGGTCCAAATTGTTAAGCATAGAGTTCCTACATGAGTCTGCATTGTTTTCCTAGATATACGTCTAAGAGAAACAACACAAAAAACTTGTATGTGAATATTCACAGCAGCATTAATCAAAATAGCTAAAAAAGTGGAAACAACCCAAATGTCCATCAGCTGATGAATGGATATAGAATATGTGGTCTATTCTTACAAAGGAATATTATTTGTTAATTTAAAAAATGAAGTATGATACATGCTATGGCATAGATGAGCCTCGAGTGCATGGCCATACCACCGTGAATGTGCCTAACCTCATCTGATGAACCTTGAAAACATTCTCTAAGAAAAAGAATCCAATCGCAAAAGACTACTTTCTTTTTATGGTTCCATTTATACTGTCTAGAACAGCAAATCTATAGAGACAGAAAGTATATTATTTGTTTTAGGTTTAGTTTGCTCTTCTCTTTCTACTTTGTTAAGGTGGAAAATTAGGTTATGGATTTGAGATCATTCTTTTTTAGTTTAGTTGTTTACAGCTATTAATGTTCCTCTGAGCACTGTTTTCTCAGCATCCCATAAGTTTTGGTATATTGTATTTTCATTTTTTTTCATATCAAAGTATTTTCTAATTTCCTTTATGATTTCTTCTCTGACCATTGGTTCTTTTGAATTTTGTAGTTTAATTTCCACATATTTGTAAATTTCCCAGGTTCCCTTCTGATAGTAACCCATCTCATTTAATTCCATTGTGTTCAGAGAACATATTTTGCATAAATTCAATTATCTTAAATTTATTGAGGTATGTTTTATGGCCTGGCATATACTCAATATAAGAGAATGTTCCTTATGTACTTGTGAAGAATGTGTTTTCTGTTGTTGCTGGGTAGATTGTCCTATAGATGTCTGTTCGGTCTGGTTGTTTTATGGTGTTGTTCAAGTCTGCTATTTCCTTACTGGTTTCCAAATTATTTCTGTCCATTATTAAAGTGGGGTAGTAAAGTCTCTAACTATTATTGCTGAATTGTTTATTTCTCTCTTTAATTCTGTCAGTTTTTGTTTTGTGTATTTAGGGTTCCTGTTTTTAGGTGTATATATATTTTTAATTGTTATATGTTCCTGATGAATTACTCCTTTGCCATTTTGAAATGTCCATCTTTAACTATAGTAACATTTTCTGTTTTAAATCTATTTTGTTAGATATCAGTATCCTATTTCAGCACTTTGATGGTTGACAGCTATCTACTTTTGACACCCAGAAAATCTTGAAATAATTGTATCTTGTGAGATATAGTAAAAATGTCTTCACCAAATGATTAAAAATTAATTTATCAGTCTTTGTACAGCTTTGCTGTGGTAAGTATGTTGTTTACTTTAGTGCATAGAGATTTTTTATAGCACCATGTAATTGTACCACCATGTTAAAGAAAAGAATAAAGTATAGAGCTTGAACAATCTCCTTGGCATGTTTATGCTGTCATTGAAATTCTCTCCACACAGCTGAGGTGCCTGGAATACAAGTAAATGAACAAGACAGACATATTTTCATGGAGCTTGTATTTTAGAGGGGAGAAGAAAAAACACACATAAATAAGAAATTTTTATTGTTACATATTTTGTGAAGAAAATAAAACATGATCATGTGATGGAGAATGAAGTGGGAGATGGATTGGTCTGGAAAAGCGTCTCTTTCACATCTGAGAGGAGACCTAGAGATGAGAAGGATCAGCTAGGTGAGAAGTGGGGGGAGTGATCCAGCAAGAGGCCACTGCAAGGGCAACCCCCTGAGACCAGAATGGGGTTGCCTTGTTTAGAGCTCGGAAAAAAGACCAGTGTGGTTGGAGCATAGTGAGTAAAAGAGAATTGGGAGAGGAAGTCAGAGAATAGACAAAGATGGATAAGCCAGGCCTTGAAAGCTGCAGTAAGGAATTTGGATGTTATTCTCTATGTGCTTGGAAATCATTGAAGAGTTTTCAGCAGACAAGTAAAGTGCTGTGGTGAGTGTTTTAAAAACATTTTTGGAATCAGTATGGAGACTAGATATCAAAGGGGGGCAGAACTCTAGAGGTCAAGTAGATCAGTTCAGATGAGGGATCACACAGTGGCTGGCACCAAGGTGTTGGCAATAGAAACCAAGAGAAGTGGATGGCATCAGGGTATATTTTGAAGGTAGGAGTAACAGGACTTGCTAGAGCAAGATGATTTTTGGGTTTTGTCATCCCAACTTGGACCATAAATCCAATTGAATTATAGCACTGTTTACTGAGATATAGAAGACCACTGAAAAAACAAGTATTGGAAGCCCAAACACACACACACACACACACACACACACACACACACACACACAACAGGAAAGCAAAACACATTCTGTTTGTATATGTGAAGTTGGAAGTGCAAATGCTGAGTGTCTAAGTGGAGATTTCAAGTAGTCAGTTAAATCTTAAGGTATGGAAGTCATCAGGGAGGTTAGGCTCAAAGATATAAAATTGAAAGTCACTAGCAATCAGATATCGTCTCTAGCCATGAGATAGAGATTACCAAGGGGGAGAGCGTAGATTGAGAATAGGAAAAAAATGAAGATTGACTCCTGAGGCCTCAGACAGGTGCGGCAGAAAAGGAGAGGCTGGTGAGAAACTAAGAACGAATGGACAGTGAAGTAGTGGGAACCTAAGGAGTTGGCTTCATGGGAACCATGGAATAAAAAGATTTCAAGAAGGAGAGATTTTTCTCTGTAAAATGCTGTTGAGAGAGTAAGATGAGGTGAGAAGTGCAGACTGTCCTTGGTATTAGGAAAGTCATTGGTGGTTGGTTATGAGCAGTTCTGTTGGGACTGGGGAGACAGAAGCCTTGTGAGGGGGTCAGAGATGTCTGCAGGTAAAGACACAGAAGCAGTGAATATTAGACAGCTACTTTAATAAGTTGTGCTGTGATGTGGGTCAGAGAATGGGGGCAGTGCTCGGAGAGGTCTGCAGGATCACGGGAACACTTGTTAGAGATGGGAGGTCCTAGAGCAAGTTTGTGTGCTGGTGGAGACGAGAGATAGATAATGATAATTCAGAAGAGAGCCCCGGAAGTCCTTGAGAAGGAGCGGAGGAAGAGATCCAGGGCACACACGTGTTAGTCTCTGATGAGAAGAGAAACACTTCTATTTTGATAGGAGGAAAGGCAGAGCATGGGGATCTGGTGCAGGCGGGGGTGATGCTGGAGGATGGCGAGTTCCCATGTAAGTGTATCTAGCTTCTCAGGGAAATTCGAGATAAGGTCATCGGTTAAAAGTTGGGGTGAGTTAGAGGGAATATTGGAGGTCAGAAAACAGATGAGAAGGTGCCAAAAGGACCTGTTGGAGAACGGGGAAAATTTGCTTCTAGGGAACATATTAGACCTACCAGACATTCTTTGGTAGCCATTTTGAATTTAAACAGAGTGCAGGCAGGGAGCACAGTCATGTTCATTTTCTCAGGGGCAGGCTGAAGTAGGTGGATAGTTTAAGTAACGTTGGTTGTTTTCTCGAGTGACTATTTATAGGATCACAAAGCAATAATGTGTTAAATGTGCTTTATCACCCCCCCCCCCCACATGCACGTGTACTTGCACTCACACCATGCTCACGCACATGACACACAGTCACCACACTCACGGGCACTATCCCTCTTACTTCTTACAGTAACCCCCCACAGCACTTCACTACTATTTTTTAAGGATCTGAAAACTGAGAGCTCTCGTAGATTCTTCTAGATGAATCACTCTCCTCCTGTCCTTCAAATGTTTTTACAATGATTATGAAACAAATTAGAGCCAATTTTAGGGTTCTTTTATGTCCCTTTGAGACACCCCTTCAGTGGAATTTGCCTTTGGAGCTTTTTTCTGTGACAGCTCGCATCCTACTGTCCTGGCTATCCCCGGGCCCTGAGGTATGGGCCTTCCCCAGACCTTCCTCCACACCTATCTACCACTCCTATTCTCTCATCAGGGTAGCTAGAACACAGGCTGTGTGACCTATTGTGTGATATGGGAGCACTGATAAGTTACTGTGAGGACTGAAAAAATAATGCACGGAAAATGCTCAGTTCCATGCATGCCCTGTGTTTTAAATAAATGCCAAATCAAACTCACTTTCTCTCTCCCCTACTCTCCATCTGTGAATATCTGTTTACCTATTTTACCTGTTCTGGTCATATTTCCTTAAATATCTTCATTCAGCTAAGCATTTATTTTTTTTTACTGGTATAAATAAGTTAATTATTGATGACAGAACTTAAAATTTAACAGGGATCTTTGGGAAACAATGTCAGAATCTAGAATTGACTCCAATAATAGGACTTTAGGTGGATGAAAAAGGCATATTTTGGGCATGCAGATCTTTTCATTGGACTGAAATCATGCAGAAGGACTGACTTTGATCATCATGAATTAAACTAAACTATGACACTGAGCAAAGAAAAAGAATATTTTCATGTCTTGATTGTTAGAGTACTTAATAAGTAAAATGAATTATTAGGCCCTTTGAAATATCTTTGAAATATCACAGGTTTGTGCTGTATCCAAGGATTCTTGACAGCGTTGCAAAACAACATTGCAATATCATGTAAAAGGTGTTGTGTCACTGGAATAAACTCAAAGGACATTTCTTTAAAGAGCATCCCCTTGGGAATGTAGTTGAGACCATTGCTTCATTGCACTCTTGGCTCCTGTGACAGTGGCCATCACCCCTGCTTGTACAGGTCCCAAGTGGAAATTCATTCTTGGTCTTTAAGGACAGAGAGTTTTAGATAAATGCATTTCACTTACTAGTTTATTTTTCCTACAGTGATTATCATTCACTGTTTCATTTTGAAAACAATACTAATGGTTAAGGTTAATCTTAGTGGTGATAGAAAGTAACAAAACAAACATATTCCTGCTTTTTAAAAGTTGTACTATTGAGCACAATTGCTTTTTGTGACATGTGATCCATAATAGAATTGTTCGGTGGTAAAGCTGAGACTTTGTGTTTCCATCTTTTACATTTCCTTTCTATTCCCTCGTTCTTAGAAATGGTAACAAGTTATATGTTATCGATTATTTTAATGGACACTTATTGGCAAATGCAAGTAATACTACAACTTACATCGATCAGCAGCAACAGCCCATAATCTACGTGAAGTATAACCGGCCCTATTGCAGGCAATATAGCTATGTGGTATTATGCATGCAAAACCATGTTCCTACGGTTTTGATGTTGTGGGAAGTAGCAGACTGTTTTCTTAATTCTCATCAGTTCATTTCCCCCTACAGACTCATTATGAAAAGGCATGTTGAAACGTGTGGTGTTGTTACAAGATTGTCCTTGCTTGGCAACAAGTAACAAAAGGAGAAAAACGTTTCTGGCAATTTCTGAAATGTGATCTTTAGAAATCACCCTCTGAAATTAATGAGATGCTAGAGAAAGCCAAGAACTCAATAGATCATATCATGTGTACAACTTGATGAGGGCTTTGAATAGGGACTGATTATTTGCTAAGTGTAGGCAACTGTTTTCATGACCAACTACTTTCTCACTACCTCTGGGTAATGAGAATCGAGCAGAGCCACAATTATAAACATTGAAATGATTATGGAGCATTCTGACCCGGAGGAAATTAGATGTAACTAAATTAACAGCTAAAGATTTAGTTTTACTCATCTAAGGACAGTCTCTCTCTCTATCTCTCTCTCTCTCTTTTTTTTTTGAGATGAAATATTTAGAAAATCAGCTAGAAAGTAAATTCTCTCATCCGAACAATTCAGTCTCCCATTTAGTAGTTCTTGTTTTTCTCTATCTGGTGACTCTGGTATCTCCCCGCTGCTGTGGTCTCCACCTGGCCCCGTTATGAGTCTTGGTTGCATGTCTGTCTCCATGGAGACAGACTGCTTCTGGGGAGGAGCCCTGCACAGTATCCAGCTTTAACCTCACCGGACCCTCCCTGGGCTCAGCCTCTCTTTGATTACAGTGCAGAAAGGAGGAGAAGTTACCTCATCTACAGAGGAACAAAAATGTGTTTGGGACCTAAATTCCTCTCTCCATGTGGTCCTGCAGATGCGGTTTGATAAAACTCTGGAGAGGAGAGATGGGGCGTTTCCTTTGCTTCAGTGTCAGGAGAGCTAAGACAATTGCTGGGAGGACCCCATGGGGAAAGGAGAGAGGGACAGAAGAAAACGATAAGAAAATTAAGCGTTTGTCTTACAGACTTACACCATCAGTCCATCTGTGCAGGGGAAAAGTCATTAACTAGAAACCTGATAAATATATGATAACTGGATATATAGTTCTCCATCAAATACACAATTATTCTGAATAGAAAAGTACAAAAATCCATAAAAAATTTTGTCTGTTAATGACCAGAGGAACTAGGCTATTAACAAATATATCAGAAAATTTGCTTATTTTACAGAGAAGGCACACAGGTTTATGGGGAAGCATAAATTGGTTGAGAGCCTGTTGTGTGATGTCTCCCACTTTGACATTCTAGCTTTTTAAATTGTTTCTATCAATGGTAATATTTTCACACAAGCATGACTGGAAGGTTTTAACATTAGATTTTTAGACCTGAATTAAAAGCTCAACTTGCCTATATGATAGATATTAGTTTTCATATTTAAAGAAAAAAATAGATAACTGTGATAGACATTGAGCAAATGCCAATTCTTACAATTTCTGTATGTCAAAAATCACTCTGATATTAGAGGCACCAGAAACGAGAGCCAAATTCTTCAGTGTTCTAAACAGAGTTGTGCAGAAAGACTTTATTACGTCCCAGATGTTATTACTGATATCGCTGGACACCTGGCTAAATCCAGGATTTGATTTTCAGTCATTCTGTCACAGTGGAATTCACTCCCAATTTGCAGTAATGGCTTTCTGAATTACTGCTTTTAAATTGGGCATTTTCCTGCACTTTAGATCGCTATCCTCTGGATATGTAGCAAGACGCTCCTATAAAACAATAATGACTAACATGTATTATGTGTGTTATGGTTTGCAGAGTCTCTTGGAACGTACCTGGTTTCATCTGGGTCTTATAGGAAGAGATGGGAATAAGTTAGATAAATTGAGAGAGAGGTTAAGTGAGGAGCCCAAGGTCACACAGCTAGTAAGTGACAGATCTCAAACCCAGTTCTTTTCACTCTGGAGCCGATGTGATAACCTACATGAACATTAACAGCTTCTTAATACTAAGCATTCTTTAAAGAGTCACTAATGCATTAGATTGCAAACCTCTAGAGGACAGAGACAGGATTCCATAGTTCTTGAGGTATGGTGTCTCCGTACCTTTGTCTCCTGTGTGTTTTTCCTCTCCAGGATAAAGAAAATTCCAGCTGTACTCATCTACCACAAGACATAAGGATTCCTATGAACTTTCTAGGAATGAAAATGAAAAATCTTTTCAATTTCAGTACTGTTTCTTTGGTATTTACACAGTGCCTGCCAAAAGCAAGTAATCAGAAATAAGTGAGCCGTAGAATCCTAAGACTTTAACACAGCTCTTTTTCTTTTTGTACTGGTAGGAGGAGAGCATGCGTTACTGGCATAGCCCTGTTCAGGCAGGTTACATGGCTCTGTGGGCTAGAATGCCACACATCAGTCTTTTCCATGTGACTCTGCAAGTGATCTTGGGCTAGTCAATCCCAGCCCTGTGCTTAACAGTGTCAGTGGGCAACAAGAAAGCCTGTTCAAGCAGCTAGTGACTAATGGGGCCCATTTTTAGTTTTCTGATTGTTAATAATTTAGCAAGCATTAATTGAATGGCTACTGCACCAAGCATTGTGTTCAGTGGATATAAAAAGAATAAACCTTTGTGCTGGCATTAAAGAGCTTATAGTCTAGTAAATTTGCCACCCTTGTAAATTTATAACTCCTACCACTGATGGCTATTTCTGAGACTTTGAAAAAGAGAAGCTGAAACCCTGGGAAGGCATTAAAACCTGGTTGTCTAAAATCACATGGGCTGGTAACAAAGCTAGGAGAGGGGTGTAGTGTGTCCCCCGGTCAGTCCCTCACCTCTGGACTGCCTTGTGAGACCTGGTTGCATTATTTCAGGATGGAGAGCAATGCCGATTATTGGCTAATTTTAGTTCACGCAGGCTTCATTATCAAGGGCACTTCCTGAGAGTCTTGTATTTCCTGGTTTGAGTGTGGCTGCTGACGTATTTGTAACCAAGGCACTCAGCTCAGCCCAGGCGTCTCTCTCTGACTAACAGGGAGCCTGCCAAGTAAACAACACTTCCCTGCGCTCTGTCTGGGAAAAGGAATGCGAAGGGTGATTCGTGGCCTCGTTGCCTTAATCCAGTGACTCACAAACAGTGCCATTTGGATTTCACTAACTGTAATGGGATAACTGTTGTTGACTTTTATTAGTTGACAATGAACTCTGTGGTGTATCAGGATGACAGCTGTAATCTATTCATTCAGAGATGCTCACAGAACTTAGTATTCTAACTGGTCACGGAATATCTCCTCAATACTTTGATAGTTAAGATCAATATTTGTGACCACATTGATAGCTAACACTGATAGGTGAATGTATCACATTTCACAAAGTACTTATTTATTTATTTAATCTTCAGTTCGGACCAAGTTCAGAGGCAGAGCTGGGGAGTAGGGTTGTTGGGGTGCGGGGTGGAGAAGTGGAGGGGAGAGATGGGTGGTCTATTAAGCTAGGCCTCCCAGATTTAGGATTCTTTTAGCTGGCTTCTACGGCTGTCATTCCAAAGGTGATTTGAATTGACCTACTTTGCCTCCTTAGCTGAGGCCTTTCCTGAGTGGCCCAAGTGACCAATACAACGTCACCTCCCTCCATAACAGGTGTTTGCTATGTCATGCTGTCAATTCTCGAGCTCTCCAGAGCATTGTTGCTGCTGCGACTTTCGTCACTGCTATGGAGCTGTCAGGTCCACACTGGCAGCAGCCCAAGCCACCTTCAGAGCATGGAAAGCTGTCACTGTGGGGACTCATGGCTGTGTGTCTCCTCCCATGGTTTCCCTTCTCTGGCCTCTGAGCTCTCGTAGCTGGTGGGCCTCATGAGGTCCCCGGGGTACCATGTGACCCACTGTACCTCTTCAGTGCAGGGCACAGACCAGGCCTGCCTCATGCTTTACCTGTGGTACATTCCAGTGCCATCCTCAAAGCCCCAGGCCACTAAAATAGGGCAGGGCCCACAGGTCCTAAAGAGGCTGCATGGAGTGTCTTATTTTCTCTTTTTAAAAAGCCTCTCTTTCCTGTTGTAGTGGCTGTTTACATTTCCCTACCACCCCTGTAAGGTAAGCCGTCCTCTTTCCATAAGCTTGGGGCCTCACATAAATAGCTGGTGAATTTCGGGCCACACATCACTAGACGGTTGTGATACCAGTGTGTAACATGAGCTAGTAGCCATGGGACAGAGAGAAAGTTATTGCCCCTGAAGGCCTTAATTGAACTTGAGATTTGACCTCATTAGCTTTGTGCTCAGAGCAAATAGCGATGGATTCATATCTCACCCTGAAGTTTGTCAAAATTCTTAACCATTTTTGGAATCATTTGATAAAAATGAGCAGAGATGGAAGCTTAACTTGTTTTCTGGGTAATAGATCGTGTTCAAGGTCCCCCCCCCCCACTACAGCTTGAAAACCACCTGACAGTAATTAAATTATTCTAACATCTCACTCCCACCTCCCACACGCGATTTCCCCTTTTGTTTTGTTATTTGGTGGTGTGTGCAATTATCTTCTTTTAAGAAACAAGCACAGCCACCCACAACCGCACATGTTAACTGTAAACTTGAACTCGCAGCAGGGGGAGGGCGGCGTCCCCTTTCCTCACAGGTTGTAAACTGGTTATTCACGTTTCCTTTGATGAGGATTTTAAGCACTGAGCACCGTCTTCAGAAGTACATGCAGCAGATGGTGAGGAATATTGTGTGACGAGGAAAGCTGGCCAATTTCTTCGGTTATTTTCACCTCCTAAACACATTCCAAAGAAAGGCAGTGGCATATTTTAGGGTGTGTCTTTACAAGACCATTTTCCTTAAACATGAATATAATTTGCTGGTGCATTCACTTTAAGATAGATTCCTTCTGGGGATGTCTCCGTTGTAAGTGATCTTGTAACATTTTTGTATAAAATTAGACTTGTGTTGAAAGCTCTCCTGGGTGTTGCCTGGGAATTAACCCAGCTGTTCCTCGTCTTCGCTCAGGCAGACTATGACACGGGAGGCCACCAAGCAAGATATTTAGATGACTCCTAATGACCATCATGCATATTATCTGTGTGATGAGACAATCCACATAGAGGAGTAAAGAAGTTTCCAGGTCGCCCAACTTGCTTTGTGCACCAGCTTGGGGTATTTGGGCATATTCCTTACACTCCATATGCATCTGTGAAATAGAGGTAGCCATAGTACCTCCTGGGGCTGTTGTGACAATCAAAAGAGATTAGGTAGGTAAAGCACTTTTTTCACAAAAGTGCTGATAAAAGGTGGTGAAGTTAGTGGATCCATGACAGAGAAACATAAACACACATCTGGTTGCTTTGCTCGAGGCCCTTCTTGCTGCGGAGGCATCTCAAAGACACTCCTTTAGAGAGTGTCCCCTGCTAGCCAGCAAGGCCCTAGAGGACCTCGGCCCAACTAAAAATGCTCCCTGGCTTTCTGTTCCTTTTGAATATGCTCCCTTGTCCCCAACTCTTGGTTCCAGAGAACATGCAGACTAATAAACGAACTCCAAAGCTGTAGTTTCAGGGAAGACTAGAGTAACAGAGCTTTGGGGTCTGTGGTGATAGTAGCTATGGCAGCGGGAAACTCCAGGGAAGTGGTGGGATAGAGTCCTGACTGGATAACATATCACCCACTACTTTATTTTTTTATAATTTATTTTTTTGAATTGCACTACTTCAGATTGTCTAAACTATTGTCAATTCAGTGGTCAGTGGGTAAGGATAGTGTGCTATTTTACTGTCACCCCTATTACCATCAACACCACCAGCTTCAGTACATGTATGGGTTTTTTTCTTCTTTTTTTAAGGTGTCCATGCCTCTTCATCTCATGATTTTTCTTTCTTTATATTTATACCATTCAGAATACAGGATTTTTAGAATTCTTTGTTCAGATACCTCCATTTACCTTTTATATGGAAATATATGCACATCAATAACTACAAGCTACAACTTGTTGGACATAATTTAAATTCCTAGCAAAGATTTATCCTTGGATTTAGTCTGAGTATTTAAATAAGGTTTTAGATGACTTCTGGTAAATCCATTTTTAATTGTTTTATCATATAGATATTTCATCTCTCCAGTCCAATGGTTGTACATTATTGATTTTTGCATTTGAAAGGTTTGGATCAATTCTCTTTAACTTTGGGAAAGTGGTAATAATTCATTCATCAAAACATCAATATTAGAGAGAAGGGTCAGTTGCTTTAATGAAAGGGAGAGTGATTTAGAAGTGATAGGCCAAACAACTTTTCCAGTGCAGATAATGATCAATAAGGTGTTGCAAATATGGATTCAGAGAGAGAGGAAGTCATGGAGGAAGTGAAAATTTTTATTCCTAATGACAATTCTAGCTTCGTATGTGTCCAGAAATAGTACACTTTTTTTTGTTTGTTCAGTGTAAGGTGCTTCTACTTTGCTTCTTTAAGACCAGCAAAGTGTCTCTTTGTTTTTTTTTTTGTCTTTTTCGTGACTGGCACTCAGCCAGTGAGCGCACCGGCCATTCCTACATAGGATCCGAACCGCGGCGGGAGTGTAGCTGCGCTCCCAGCGCTGCACTCTCCCGAGTGTGCCACGGGCTCGGCCTGCAAAGTGTCTCTTTGATTGGACTAAAATTCTTCATAACTTTTGGGGGCATTTTTATTTCTCTATATTCACGCTATCTCTTTCATTCATTCAACAAATATACATTGAGTGCCTATTATATGTCAGGGGATCCAGCAGAAGACAGTACTTTGTTACACTAAAATCCATTGGTCTGTCAGGTACTGTGAATGCATCTATACCCATGACTAATTTGATAACATCATGAAGTTGTCGTTTGGGAAATATTGATTTATTGAGTTATGCAGATTTTTCCAAATGTTGACACATTTTACTGTATAGTATAAAAAATCAAATTCACTAAAATCATCACCGATCTCATCAAAAAGGTTTTTAAGCATAAGGAAGCTGTCAAGCCCACAGTAGTGGGGGATATAAGTCTTCCAAAATTCTAATTTTCCCTTGAAATCTTGAATTTTATCATTGCTGCCAGTTTCTGTGGCTTCTTTTTCTTAAAGTGAGAGGCTCACTGTTTTTCAAGAAAATACCTGCCAAATATCTAATGTGAATGATGATTTTTTTTTGTCTATCATTTGTTCTTCTAAGTAAAAGTGGTGTTCCATGGAAAAAAATGATTAGTTCAACTTGCAATACAAACACTTGCACACATATATTTCAGCATGTGACAAAGTGCTTTATATATATCTTCCATTTTACCACCTAGAATATTATAAAAGCATGTACTCAAATGTTGATATTTAATAAAATAAAAAATTGGTACTGTTTCATTAAAGACATTCTTAAATGATACTGGCTCCCTCTCTCTCTCCCTTCCCTCTCCTCCCCACACGAGTGTGCAGCAAAGAGGAAAACAAGACCACAGGTAGAGTTTAGTGCCTGCTATGGTTTGTCTGCTCCAAAATTCAGGTGTTTCCAATGTGATAGTGTTAAGAGGTGGGGCCTTTAAGTGGTGATTAGGTCATGAGGGCTCCTTCCTTATAAATGGGACTAAGGCCTTATAAAAGAGGCTCACACAACATTTGGCTAGTTTGTCTTTCTGCCTTTTGCCATGTGACAACATGGCACTAGTCCTTTCTGGAGGATGCAGCAATAAGGTGCCATCTTGGAAGCAGAGAGGAGCCCTTACCAGACACCAAACCTGCTTGCACCTTGATTTTGAACTTCCCACCCTCCAGTACTGAGAGAAAATAAATTTCTGTTCTCTATAAACTACCCAGCCTCTGATACTTTGTTATAGCAGCACCATTGCCTTGATATGTGAGAAGGCACCAGCAGTTTTATCTACCATTGCTTTCGTTCCATCACTGCAGATGTCAATGCAGTGAAAGGGTTATTTGAGTATTATGAAATTTTGCTCTTTTCCTGGATGTGACAGCCTCACTCTGTTGGATTCTCCTTTCACCAAACACCTTGTGGATCCCCTGAAAATGTCTTGGTGACTCCCAGAAGTTCATGGACCACAAATTTAGAACCACTGCTATAGAAAGTGAGATTGTCTGCTTTTGAATATGTTCTGAAGCATTTGTTTTAAATGGGGGATTTGTTTTAAACAGAGGAGTCAAAGATAACTCCGAGGTTGATGGCCTGAAAAACTGGAGCATGGTGTTATCATTTGGTGGGGAAGTTTGCAAAGGGAGCAAGTGGTGAGGTGTGGTGGAGACAGTGGGGGTGGGAAGGGTGTGTTGAGTAGAGTAGACGCGGAGTTGGGTATTGAGCATTCTTTCTGTCTCTGTGCTGTGGATTGATGGAATTCACAAAGTTCATATATTGGAAGCTTAATTCCCACTCTTACTGTTAAGAGTGTGGGAAATACTATTATGGTAATTGAAAGGTGAGGCTTTGAAGAAGTGATTAGATTATAGGGCCCTGTCCTAGTGAATGGATTAGTAATGGTGGTCAGGGGCGTGGTTCTTAGGGCTTTAAAAGGAGAGTGCATAAGAGTCTCTCTCTCTCTCTCTCTCTCTGCTCTGCTGTTACCTGCCATGTGAGACTCATACATTGCTGTAAAGCCACCACCAAAAAAACCCTTCACCAGATGTGTTCCCTGGACTTTGGACTTCCCAGCCTCCAAAACTGTAAGCAAAAAATTTCATTTTCTTATAAATTACCCAGTTACAGGTATTTTTTTTATAAGCAACAGAAATGGACAAATATACTCTGTCTGTGCCCCTTCCCCTATTTTTTTTTTGTTGGTTTTCTAAGTTTAGAGTTGAAGAGGATTTAAGACTTATTCTGCCTTTTAAATATCTGAAGTGTCTGATAATTTACCTAGCCATCTTTTGTAAGTTAATAGAAGCTACCTGACAGTTCTTTATAGTGAATGTGGCTTTCTTGGTCCTTTCTTTAAGAACTTTTCTTTCATTTGGGAAACTCCTTGCTTTGGACTCTGTAGAGCAGTGTTTCTTAATGTTAGTATTTGGATCAAATAGCCCTTTAAAAATGTGACAACAGATATGGACCCTTAGTGTACTACAATGCAGTTCTGATGCTAGCTACCCAGACTTAGTGTCTGAATCCACAGGCTTAAAGGCACCATCTCCCATAAGACTGTCTTCACTTCAGATGCCAGTTGTAAGGTTAGGGCTCCCTAGGCTACCTGCATTTCTGACCAACTGGCTGCAAACTTGGGGTTCCCACAACCTGCTCAGGTTTGATAATTTGCTAGAACAACTCATGTAATTCAGGAGAACAACTCATGTAACTGTATATTTACCGTTACAGTTTTATTGTAAAGGATACAAAGTAGGATCAGCCAAATTATGAGACACTTAGAGTGAGATCTGGGAGAGTTTCGAGCACAGAGTTTCCATCTGTTCTCTCCCCATGGAGTCAAACCCCCCCCCCCCAAATATATCAATGTGTTCACCAAACCAGGAAGCTCACTTGAGACTTGGCGTCCAGAGTTTTACTTGAGATTTCCTTACATAGTCATGACTGATTGAATCATTGGCCATATGGTTGAATCCATCTCTATCCCTCCTCCTCTCCCCAAAGGCCAGGCTGGCCCAAAGCCTCAACCCTCCCATCACATGGTTGGTTTTCTGGTGGCCAGTCCCCATCCCAAGACATTTCATTAGTATAAACTCAAGTGTGATTCAAGGGGCTCACGAATAGCAAAGACATTCCTGTCACTTGGGAAATTCCAAGGGGTTTAGAACCTCCCTGCCAGGAACCCAGGACAAAGACCAGACAAATTCTTTATTATATAGCAGCTCTCTTCAAAGAAAATGCATTGGCCCAGTCAAATTTTGCTTCAAATGTCATGGGTTAATGGATGCCTGGAAAATTCCAGATTAAAGACCCCTAGTTATAGAGTCAAAGATAGACTTCTCAATATGGAACCTTAAACTTACAGGTGCATGAAAAAATTTCAAACTTGAGGTCTAAAGATAGTATTCAGAGAGTCATAGGAATGCTTTCACTGATTGAGCCAAGGATAATTACAGAAAATTTAAGTTTTTATGTTGCAATGTATAGGTTAATAAAAAACATTAATTTATAGGACAAACTGTTGGAGAGAGAAGAGGTTCTTGGGAATTTTGACTGATCTAAATATTAAGGGTTACAGAGTTTCTGCACATGTAGCTTAGAGTCAGGATTTTAAGCAGGATTCACAGAAATGCTGAGTTTACTTTAACAACCTCATGTGAGCAGACCCCCAGCACAATAGATCAGGGTTCCTTCACACAATGCACTCAGTACATTTTTGCTCATTTATCGCTGTAGGAATTTTTGGTAAATGCGGTGAAGACCATTTTTCCCACTGGTCTGCAACTGATGGCTGGTCATATGCCTTAGACAGGGGATGGCATCTGACTTGAGGAAAGCTTTCCTTGAAGCGATTTGTACTTGAGGTCATGAGTAGCTATTGTATTTCCTAAGCTTATGAGTCTCGTGGCACACTTTTGAAAAAGCTATGGTGTTAACTCAGCTGAACTAGCCAAATTCCAAGCAAGCTAATTAAATTCTTTCTGACTTAAATTCCATTAATGTTCAGAAACTCCTATGAGGTAGGTATTTTTAGTATTTTATTATTATTTTATTTTATTTGATGTCTTGGAAAACAGACACACTTCATGTATGAAGTGAAGTAGAGAAAGGAAGGTATTATCCTGGTCAGATAATTGATGCACAGTTGTTCTAACTGTGCTTTAATTACATAAATAATGAGCTTACTTCTTTATTTTACTCTCTCTCAGGAAATGGATTCATTCTGTCTGGAAGTGCAAGATAAATTCTTTAAAAATGTAAGGAGAAAATTCAACAGATACTATTCTACTAAGGTGAGAAAGCCAGTGAGTTCATGTAATGTAGGGTTCAATTAAAGGGGATGTACTTGGGTTATTATATCACGGAGTCAGTGCTTAGTTGGACTAATGTCAATCTTATATTGGACAATTGTATAAAAGCAAGCATAGCTCTCAATATCTGCTGTATCAATCAATATTTTAATGATTCTACACAAAGTAAGTAAGTAGTATTTTGAAGAAGATCACTGGGTCTTCCTCACACCTACTGCTTTAAGAGAAATAAAATCATTCATGTCCAGAGATACACACATATATGATTATTCTTCTCTCTGTGTTCTGATTTTCAGAAAGGCATTGTGTGTTTGAGTGTGAGTGTGTGTGTAAATAAGTCATTTTTGCCAATGTTAACTTCCATCTCTCTTGCCTCACTCCTTTCCCATCTGCTAATGTCCCTGGCTTTTCCGCCCAAGACTCTGCATCCCTTTGATGCAGAATTCTCAGGGAGGAATTAGAAGTCTTAGTTGCTGCAGGATCTTTTTTTTGTAGCACTGTATGCTGAATGTGTTTTTTAGAGGGCATTGACACCGATCCACGTAATGTTTCCATCATGATTAGCTTGTTGGTCAGAACAGTAAGTTTATATGTCAATTCATGAGTAGACCCACCTTTATCCTGTAAGAAGTGAAATGTGCATCTTTTGGTTTTTACATTGACAAGCATTGATGTAGACAGTTCTTTTTTGGTTTTTGTTTTCGCTTGTTTATTTAAAAGAATGGAATTTGAGGGCCTCTTGTCTGCATGTGTATTCAGCTTCTAAGATGGGCCCCAAAGATCTGCATCTTCTAGCATTCCCTTGAGTAATCATTTCCCCTTGAATGTGGGCTGGACTTATTTTACTTCTAATAAACAGAATACACCACGATGGGATGTCACTTCTGAGATTTTGATAAAATGGATATTTTATAACCTCAATGAATCATCTATCAAAATGGCTTAATGGTTATTAAACAAGCAAAAAAAAAAAAAGGTAGAAAGAAAGAAAGTGACATTGCTGACTTTCCTGGCATTCTGTGTAACTGAAGATTAAATTGGTGGAACGATCATAAGTTAGCTCATGTTTGCTCATGAGCCTGGTGATAAAAGGCAGCTGGCTGCTCCTGCCAAGAGTCAATAAAATGGGAGTGTTGTTTTAGAGAAATCCGTTTCTCTTTTCATGATCCAATTCAGTGTGATTCCAGGAAGAGTGGAGATATGGAAGAGTTATTTTTCAATTATTTAAGATATATATTTGGTAACTATTCTATCCATTTATTTTCTAATGCAGAAAAGAACTGCTTTGCCAAAAATAATTTAGGAGAGTAACTCCCTCTTGGGGTTACTCATATTTTATTACAACTAAATTTTAAGCCTTTGAGATCAGGGATGTTAACATATTTTTAACTTTCACATTGCTTTAAACTTATCTACTATGAGATAATTAAAGGTAATTAACTTATGAAGTAAAACAGACCTTGAAAACAGGTATTTCAGTCTAAATGAAATGAATGTCTAATGGTGAAAGTTTAGTTATTATAAGAGATAAAACTTTTGGCAAGAGATTCTACTTGGTACTGTTAGATCTCATTGTACCTTTAAATCTCATTGTCTGAATTAAATACTTGCTCTAGAATTTTGAGCATGCAAGGAAATCGTGTCCATATTTTCCCAATTCCCAGAAGTTTGAAAGAAGTGTTTTGGGGATTCACATTATTAACTGCAATAATCATATCTTATGTAGCTTTAATTTTCAAAAAATAAATCTTGGAAATTTTAATATAAATCTTGCCTTTTAAAAGTGGAATTTGAGAGCCACTATGTGCATGTGTGGGCAGCTTCTAAGATGGGCCCCAATGATCCCATGAATACTTTTTAGTATTCATGCCCTTGGGTGGTAATTTCACCTTGTATGTGGGCTGGGCTTATTGATTTACTTCTAGTGAACAGATGAGAGCATGATGGAATGTCACTTCCAAGGTTAGTTTATAAATGTAGACCGTGGCCTGTGTGTTGGGTCCTCTAGTTTTCTCTTGCATCACTCACTCTGAAGGAAACCAATTGGCTAGCATGTCATGAGGCCATGTGAGTGAGTTTGGAAGTGGATTTTCTGAGGCCTGGGGACAACTGTGTGTGAGCTTGGAAACAAGTTTTCCCCTGTTGAACCTTGAGATGACAGTTTAGTCAACACTGTCCCTGCAGCCTCATGAGAGAATCTGAGTCAGAACCACCCATTCAAACTCTTTCTCTGAAATCTACTTTGACTGATGTTAATATAGTCACTCCAGCTTTCTTTTGATTAGAATTAATGATATTTCTTTTCTTATCATTTTACTTTAAACCTATTTGTTAGTATTTAAAGTACATTTCTTGTAGGCGGTATAGAGTTGGTTATTGTTTTTTTTTTGTTTGTTTTGTTTTTAAAAATAAGTTTTATTACTTATAAAACATAATAGAAATAATAGTGACACATGAATAACAACATAAACTTACAAACTGCAAAACAATAATATTTTTGGTGTCATAATTTTATGTAATACAATTAATAATACTTTATTAAGGTGATATCTTGATTGATTATAGTATTTTTCTGGCTCACTTTCCTGCAAATTCATTTATTAGGTCATCAAAATTTATACTTTTAGCAACTTCATTTTCAATCAATAAAAGTTGAAAGCAACATCAGTCACTCCTGGCAAATGCAAGATTGCAGATAACTGGTAATTTTTAATTTTGAAAAGGATCTTTCTGCTGATGCTACTGTTATTAGAGCTGTTAAGAGTATTTTTATAGGCTGTGACAACAGTGGGATAAATTTCTGATAAATTATTTCAAAATATATATTTCAGTATATCTAAAGCTGATGATTCTTATGGAATAATTTTTCTAAAAAAATTTAACTCTATACAAATCAGGTTCGTGTAAGCCCGAATTTAATTTAATTTAATTTTCTTTTTCTTTTCTTTTTTTTTAAAAAAATTTTATTTTGTCAATATACATTGTGGCTGATTATTGCTCCCCATCACCAAAACCTCCCTCCCTTCTCCCTCCCCCCTCCCCCCCAACAATGTCCTTTCTGTTTGCTTGTTGTATCAACTTCAAATAATTGTGGTTGTTATATCTTCTTCCCCCCCCCATTTGTGTGTGTGTGTGTGTGTGTGTGTGAATTTATATATTAATTTTTAGCTCCCACCAATCAGTGAGAACATGTGGTATTTCTCTTTCTGTGCCTGACTTGTTTCACTTAATATAATTCTCTCAAGGTCCATCCATGTTGTTGCAAATGGCAGTATTTCATTCGTTTTTATAGCTGAGTAGTATTCCATTGTGTAGATGTACCACATTTTCCGTATCCACTCATCTGATGATGGGCATTTGGGCTGGTTCCAACTCTTGGCTCTTGTAAAGAGTGCTGCGATAAACATTGGGAAACAGGTATACCTTCAACTTGATGATTTCCATTCCTCTGGGTATATTCCCAACAGTGGGATAGCTGGGTCGTATGGTAGATCTATCTGCAATTGTTTGAGGAACCTCCATACCATTTTCCATAGAGGCTGCACCATTTTGCAGTCCCACCAACAATGTATGAGAGTTCCTTTTTCTCCGCAGCCTCGCCAGCATTTATCGTTCACAGTCTTTTGGATTTTAGCCATCCTAACTGGAGTTAGATGGTATCTCAATGTGGTTTTGATTTGCATTTCCTGGATGCAGAGTGATGTTGAGCATTTTTTCATATGTCTGTTAGCCATTTGGATATCTTCCTTAGAGAAATGCCTATTTAGCTCTTTTGCCCATTTTTTAATAGGGTTCCTTGTTTTCTTCTTGTACAGTTGTTTGAGTTCCTTATATATTCTGGATATTAATCCTTTGTCAGATATATATTTTGCAAATATTTTCTCCCATTCTGTTGGTTGTCTTTTAACTCTGTTAATTGTTTCTTTTGCTGTGCAGAAGCTTTTTAGTTTGATATAATCCCATTTGTTTATTTTTCCTTTGGTTGCCCGTGCTTTTGGGGTCGTATTCATGAAGTCTGTGCCCAGTCCTATTTCCTGAAGTGTTTCTCCTATGTTTTCTTTAAGAAGTTTTATTGTTTCAGGATGTATATTTAAATCCTTAATCCATTTTGAGTTGATTTTAGTATACGGCGAGAGGTATGGATCTAGTTTCATTCTCCTGCATATGGATATCCAGTTATCCCAGCACCATTTGCTGAATAGGCAGTCCCTTTGCCAGTGAATAGGCTTGGAGCCTTTGTCAAAGATCAGCTGACAGTAAGTGTGTGGGTTGATTTCTGGATTCTCTATTCTATTCCATTGGTCAGTGTGTCTGTTTTTATGCCAGTACCATACTGTTTTGGTTATTATAGCTTTGTAGTATAGCTTAAAGTCAGGTAGTGTTATGCCTCCAGCTTTATTTTTTTTGCTCAGCATTGCTTTGGCTATGCGTGGTCTTTTATTGTTCCATATAAATGTCTGGATAGTTTTTTCCATTTCTGAGAAAAATGTCTTTGGAATTTTGATGGGGATTGCATTGAATTTGTATATCACTTTGGGTAGTATGGACATTTTCACTATGTTGATTCTTCCAATCCAAGAGCATGGGATATCTTTCCATCTTCTTGTATCCTCTCTAATTTCTCTCAGCAGTGGTTTGTAGTTCTCATTATAGAGATTTTTCACCTCCTTGGTTAACTCAATTCCTAAGTATTTTATTTTTTTGGTGGCTATTATAAATGGGCAGGCTTTCTTGATTTCTCTTTCTGCATGTTCACTATTGGAGAAAAGAAATGCTACTGATTTTTGTGTGTTGATTTTGTATCCTGCTACTGTGCTGAAATCATTTATCAATTCCAACAGTTTTTTTGTAGAGGTTTTAGGCTGTTCGATATATAGGATCATGTCATCTGCAAACAGGGACAGTTTGACTTCATCTTTTCCAATCTGGATGCCCTTTATTTCCTTCTCTTCTCTGATTGCTCTGGCTAGTACTTCCAACACTATGTTGAATAGGAGTGGTGAGAGTGGGAATCCTTGTCTAGTTCCTGTTCTTAAAGGAAAAGCTTTCAGCTTTTCTCCATTCAGGATGTGCTGAACTTTATCAAATGCTTCTTCAGCATCTATAGATATGATCATATGGTCCTTGTGTTTGAGTTTATTAATATGGTGTATCACATTTATTGATTTGCATATGTTGAACCAACCTTGCATCCCTGGGATGAATCCCACTTGATCGTGATGAATAATTTTACGTATGTGTTGCTGTATTCTGTTTGCTAGTATTTTAGTGAGGATTTTTGCATCTATATTCATCAAGGATATCGGCCTGTAGTTTTCTTTTTTGGTTATATCTTTACCTGGTTTTGGTATCAGGATGATGTTTGCTTCATAGAATGAGTTTGGGAGATTTGCGTCCGTTTCAATCTTTTGGAATAGTTTGTAAAGAATTGGTGTCAATTCCTCTTTGAATGTTTGGTAAAATTCTGCTGTGAATCCATCTGGTCCTGGGCTTTTCTTTGTTGGGAGCCTTCTGATAACAGCTTCAATCTCCTTTATTGTTATTGGTCTGTTCAAATTTTCTACGTCTTCACGGTTCAGTTTTGGGAGCTTGTGTGTGTCCAGAAATTTATCCATTTCCTCCAGATTTTCAAATTTGTTGGCGTATAGTTGTTTATAGTAGTCTCGAATGATTCCTTGTATTTCAGATGAATCAGTTGTAATATCGCCTTTTTCATTTCTGATTTTTGTTATTTGAGTCTTCTCTCTTCTTTTTTTTGTTAGCCATCCTAATGGTTTGTCACTTTTATTTATCTTTTCAAAAAAACCAACTTTTTGATTTGTTGATCTTTTGAATTGTTTTTTGGTTTTCAATTTCATTCAGTTCTGCTCTGATCTTAATGATTTCTTTCCATCTGCTAACTTTAGGTTTGGATTTTTCTTGTTTTTCTAGTTCTTTAAGGTGAAGTGTTAGGTTGTTCACTTGCCATCTTTCCATTCTTCTGAAGTGAGCGTTTAATGCAATAAATTTTCCCCTCAATACTGCTTTTGCAGTATCCCACAGGTTTTGGTATGATGTATCATTGTTTTCATTAGTTTCAAGAAATTTTTTGATTTCCTGCTTGATTTCTTCTTGGACCCATATGTCATTAAGTAGAATGCTGTTTAATTTCCATGTGTTTGTATAGTTTCCAGAGTTTCGTTTGTTATTAATTTCTAGTTTTAATCCATTGTGGTCTGAGAAGATACATGGGATAATTCCAATTTTTTTGAATTTATTGAGACTTGATTTGTGACCTAATATGTGATCTATCCTGGAGAATGATCCATGTGCTGATGAGAAGAATGAATATTCTGAGGTTGTTGGGTGGAATGTTCTGTAGATATCTGCCAATTCCAATTGGTCTAGAGTCTTGTTTAGATCTTGTGTTTCTCTACTGATTCTTTGCCTAGATGATCTGTCTAATATTGACAGTGGGGTGTTCAGGTCCCCTGCTATTATGGTATTAGTGTCTATTTCCTTCTTTAGGTCTAATAGAGTTTGTTTTATAAATCTGGCTGCTCCAACATTGGGTGCATACATATTTATGATTGTTATGTCTTCTTGATGGATCAGTCCTTTTATCATTAAGTAGTGTCCCTCATTGTCTCTTTTTATGGTTTTTAGTTTAAAGTCTATTTTGTCAGATATAAGAATAGCTACTCCAGCTCGTTTTTCTTTTCTGTTTGCATGGTAAATCTTTTTCCATCCTTTCACTTTTAGTCTGTGTGAATCTTTATGGGTGAGGTGGGTCTCTTGTAGGCAGCATATAGGTGGGTCCTGCTTTTTGATCCAGTCAGCCAGTCTGTGTCTTTTAATTGGGGAATTTAAGCCTTTTACATTAAGAGTTGTTATTGAAAGGTGTTGATTTATTCCTAGCATTTTATTGGTTGTTTGGTTGTCTTAGGTGTCTTTTGTTCCTTGCTTTCTGATTTACTGTTTGTTTTCTGTGTTTGTTGGTTCCTTAGGTTGTAGATAGTGCTTTTGTTAGCTTGTTTTCTCTCCAGGAATGCCATTTTTATTATACTAGCGGGTTTAGATTTTTCTTGGGTTTTTATGGCAGTAGTAGTTATTTTTCAGGAACCAAACTCAGTACTCCCTTGAGGATTTCTTGTAAGGGTGGTCGTGTGGTAGTGAACTCCCGCAGTTTTTGTTTGTCTGAGAAATATACTATTTGCCCCTCATTTCGGAAGGATAGCCTTGCAGGGTAGAGTATTCTTGGCTGGCAATCTTTGTCTTTTAGTATTTTGAAAATATCATCCCATTCCTTTCTAGATTTTAGGGTTTGTGATGAAAAGTCTGATGTTAACCTGATTGGGGCTCCCTTATAGGTGATTTGACGCTTCTCTCTTGCAGCTTTTAAGATTCTCTCTTTGTCTCTGAGTTTTGCCAATTTGACTATGACATGTCTTGGAGAAGGTCTTTTTGGGTTGAATACGTTTGGAGATCGTTGAGCTTCCTGGATCTGAAGATCTGTGATTTTTCCTATACCTGGGAAGTTTTCTGCCACTATTTTGTTGAATATGTTTTCAATGCAATCTCCATTTTCCTCCCCTTCTGGAATACCCATGACTCGGATATTTGATCGCTTATGGCTGTCTGATATCTCTCTCAGATTTTCTTCAATGTGCTTGATTCTTTTTTCTTTCTTTTCGTCTGCTTGTGTTATTTCAAACAGCCCATCTTCAAGTTCAGAGATTCTCTCTTCAACTTCGACAAGCCTGCTGGTTAAACTCTCCGTTGTGTTTTTTATTTCGCTGAATAACTTCTTCAGTTCAGCAAGTTCTGCTACATTTTTTTTCAGGACATTGATTTCCTTGTACATTTCCTCTTTCAGATCCTGTATACTTTTCCTCATTTCATCATGATGTCTAGCTGAGTTTTCTTGTATCTCATTCAGTTTCCTTAGAATTATCACTCGAAATTCCTTATCAGTTATTTCAAGGGCTTCTTGTTCTATAGGATCTAGAGTTTGAGATTTATTAACTTTTGGTGGTGTACTTTCTTGATTTTTTGTATTTCTGGTATCTTTTTTTTGGTGTTTATTCATTGTGGCAGGGGGTTTCACAGTCCACCGGTTTGAGACTAATGACTAACTAGGATGTTGCTGTGGTTGCCAATTTCGTATGGCTCCCTCCGTGACTGCTCAGTTGGCCTCTAGTGCCTTGTGTGTGTGGTTGCCTCGGGTCTTGGGCTTCTCCGGGGAGCCACCTTTCTGGTCAGTTTGGACTCTGCTGGTCTGGTGGATCACGTACCACAGGGTGTGTGATCTCTGTTGAGCTTTCACTTCCTGTGCAGGACTTCTCCCTGTTCCGTGTGCTCTGGCCCAGGCTGTTAGATCGTGCAGTGGCGACCCCACCGGGTGTGTGGTTTCTGTCGTGTCTCCGCCTCCCTGGCCGCACGTCTCTGCACTCTGTGCGCACTGTGCTGGGCTGGGGCGTGTCTTCTGCACCCCTCGTCTATCAGCTGGGCCTTCAAGACCCTGCTCGGCACCGCCTCGCCCAGGAAGTCTACCAGGTTTCTGCTAGGCACAGACGACCGGTCTCTCTGGGTGCCTTTGTAGCACTATGTAGATCTTTCTCGGGTCTTGTTCACCTTTGTATCCCCCCAGTATAAACCGAGTCTAGCGCCCACCTGCAGCCAGCTCTCTGGCAGGTTCAAGCGGACCTGGGAACTCTCCTACCACACTATTCCCAACCAGAAATTCGTTAGGCTTTTTTCCAAACTGGTGGCTGCAGAGATGGTATCTGCCTCCCAGTAACAGGGAGTTTACCTGGGGCCGGAGTCCAGGGTGTGGTGGAGTGACAGTCGGCCCGCCCGTACTTCCTTGCCCTCCCGAAACTGGCCGGGGACGCCCCACGCCACCAGCCCCGCCAGAGAACCGCGGAGGGAGTGGGAGGGGAGGCCGGTCTGCAGGCTCCGGAAAGCCCTGTGCCTGGCCAAGCAAGTGGGAGGGCTCAGTGATGGCGGAGCAGGGCGGAGCTGCCCGCACCTGGGAAAATGGAGGCAGCACCAGGGCGGTGAGTGGCCTGGTGGTGCAGGCGGGAGCCGCGTGGGCATCCACCCCCTGAGCAGAGCTGTGCCAGGGATCACTCACAGTGCTGTGCCAGGTCGGGTGCTCGCTCTGTCTCTGGTTTGCCGCCTTTCCCATTTCTCGGCCGCTGCCGCCTCGGGCTGTTCAGTTGCGGCGCAGCTCGGGAGCTCCCAGGAATCTTCTTTAATGCCGGCCTGAAACCTTGAATCCTGAATAGGGCAGCTGGCCGCCTTCAGCGCGGCCCCGGCCTCCGGGATCCTGTCTGCATCCACAGCAGCCCTGGCGCCGTGTTCCCTGTTTCGAGACTCGCTTTTGCAACTAAGAAACAGTTCTTTTCCTGCTCCACACTTCAAAGCTGTTGCCTGTAAATGAGGCAGCCTTTCCTGCCGGGGGTAGAGTGGCGGTCACCCCCCACGACCGGCCAGCAGCAGCAGTCCTCCCTTAAGAGATGGCGAGAGCAAGGTCCACAAGTTTCCCGGCTGCCTGAGGCCCAGTGGCCACCTTTTCCACCTCAGCTACTCCGCGCCAGCCGCCACAGCCGCCGCCATCTTGAAAACTGGTTATTGTTTTTTATCTAACCTAGTATTCTCTACTTTTAAATTAGGGGAGTTTAGACATTTTACTTTTAGTGTGATTATTGATAATGGTTAGGTTTAAATCTATCACCTTACTGCTTTTCTTTTATTTGCCCCATCTGTCATTTCCTTGCTTTTTCCAGGATACTAATAATGATGTAAAATTAAACATAGGTATAGATATCCCTGTGCAGATTAAGCTGATATTTAATTTGCTTTGTATTTCCTAAGCACAGTCACAGCTCATGCTGGAGAGGGTGTTTGCTATTGAATAGAAACAGGAAGTTGTACCTGAAATTATCTTATCTATTTATTTTTGCTCATTTACATGTTTTCATGTTTACACAGTTAGAATATATGCTTTATGAAACCACAGGCCTTGTCTGTTGTTTGTTTTACCCCAGCAATCTCTAGCACTTATTAGGTAAACAATAAACATTTGTTCGCTGATAAAGACTAAAGTCAGATCCCTGGAATAAAAGTAGAGAGATCTCCTGAATCCAGTATAGATAAAGTGTGTGGAGAGCCAACAGTTGAATATTTTCCAGGTATCTACTGTCATAAAGGAGTTTTAAACAGAGGCATAAGATCATAGCAAGAAACAAGGGCTAAGAAAAAATTTGTGATTAACCTGTGGTTAAGAAAATAGGCAGGGGATACCAGAAATCACACGTAGCAGGGCCAGCTAGGGCTGCTTGAGGAGACTCTCTTTGGATGGGCTGTACCTCACCATGAAGGCCGCGCCTCTACTGCTCTAAATACATTCATTTATCTGTTCATTTGATGGCATTTTTTGGGTGCTTTTTTTGTTGTTCCAAGATTAGTGTAGGGTTATCAGAGCCTAGCAAGGAGACATATTTACATACATAAATATTATTAATATAAAACACCATGATGAGTAGAATAATGTGTGTGTGTATCTGGGATAGAACCACAAAAGACTGAAAGAAGACTGATCATCTGGTTGTGGGGAGGTAGGTCAGAGCAGACTTCATAGAGAAAGTCCGAGAGAAAGAGTCGAGTTTTAAAAATGAACAGAGAGAACAAGGCACTGAATGGTACTATAATAACATGGAAGAAAATGTGACAGGCCTCGAGGCATAAACCAGCAGGGTGAATTCAGTGTAGAACGAGGAGATTGAGAGAAGAACCTTACCTCTGCTACTTAGCACCTGTGTATTCTTGAACAAGTTGTTTACGTCTCACGGCTTCATTTCTTCTAGCTGTAAAATGGGTATAATATTTGCCTTGTGGTAATATTATGAGGATTAAATGAGATAAAGCATTTAATATTTTATCTGTCACGTAATTGATGCTCAATAAATGATCACTGCAACTGTTATTGCTACAGTTATTTCCACTACTACCTTTCCTTTCAGAATTTCCAGAACATAAAGAATACTCATAAAAAGGGAGAAAAGGGAGATCAAACTGGAAGGGCAGGCAAAATCCAGACCAAGAAGTGCCTTGAATATGATGCTAAAGAGCTTCAGTTTGATCCTGTGGCTTCTGGGAGTTAGTTCTTACAGGATTTTAGGAGAGGACTAATATTTTTTGAAATTGGGTATTCAGAGCCCTGCTCCTGACACCATTATATGGATGGTGAGCGGAAGATGGTGGGGAAGGGTGGATTGCCCCCAAATACATTAAATGTCAGTCAGCTCACAATTAAAAACTTGCCAAAGATAATACACAAAGTGGATAATTACAGTTCAATCGCACAGCAGTTAAATGTGTAAAAACTTAACAAACACATATATAGAAAGATAAATAAATAGAATTTCAGTGCCCACTCATGTTTAATTCACAATTGTCCCAAGATCTATTTTTAATGGAGTTAGATCAACCAGTTATTCCTGTCATATTCTGCTTTCTTGCACAGCTGCCCTGCTCCAACAAAACAAGACACCCTGTGCTGTGCTCTATTGAACCATTGGCCACTTCTAATTGTAAAGTTACACCTAGTCAGAAATGCTGGATTCACACTGAAGTGATTGACTAATTGCTCTCCTGAGAATGTGGCCTTAGATTAATTATTATAAATAATGGGAAACCAGATAAACTTACTCTTGTTTCAGAGCTTGCATCCAAAATAAGGAAGAGGAAACAGTACTATTTTTATGGTTTTAGCTTTCCCTTTCCTCACTTTCTAGATGCTGCAGCCATGTTCTCATTTTATTTTACAGCCAGAAAAAAAAAAATCACCCTCAACACTTTCTATAATTTCAAATTTATAGCTATGTCCAGAGTAATTCACCCGTAAGCCAACTAGAAATAAAAATAGAGGAGATAGACCCATCTGTTGGAGTGATTTCTTAACTGCAGAAAACATTTTTAAAAGCAAAGCTGTAAAATCTGTATAAATTCCAATTTGTAAACCATGAAACTCTAATTTTTCCACTTCTGTAGTCACTTTGAGTAAATGATTTTGCATATGTGGGATGTCAAAAATCAACAAAATGGTCCAAGGGAGTGTGAGAGATTGATTTTTAACTACATGAAAGTCTTTTAAGTGGTATCAAAAAGATTCTTCAGGTAAATTAGAACCAAAATGAATTCTATGTTGCTTGGTACCAAAAGACCCGTATCTTCAGTTAGTATTTTCTCTGCCTTATAAATGAATTTTAACACTCTGTTTCATTGTTTTTAATTAGCTATGTATTTTCTTAGTAATTTTAAAATTAACCTGTTTTCTTTAAACCTGTTATCTCTATTTTTAAAATAAGGTCTCACTTAGAAATACTGATAGTGCTATTTAAATAGCCCTTATAAAGCCATCATCTAAGGAAATAAACCCATTATCCTGAGTAATTCAGACAAGAGTAGTTGTTTTGCTTGAATATTCTGGCTATGATTTTTGATCAAATTTCTTCTTCATTCTGCCTGTGTAGAACAAGTTCAGCTCAACTGCTCTGTATTATATGGAGAGTATGACCTCTGATTTCTTATGTGATAAATCCAAGGGTAAATCACATGAAGTGGTCATCACTTCTGCAGCTGGAAGTCTTCTGATTGAAATCCACACATGTATATTGTGGGAAATGAGAAGTTTTACCATAGAGTACCACATAAAGGCCATCATTTCACTTTCCACAAGCCAGTAAAAGCAAACACAGTGAAACACAAGTGCTTTTCAGATAATGTCTTACACTACCATGTGGTCAGTCTCCATCAATCTCAAATCTTTTCAATGTGATGAGCAAGGAAGCTGAGAAACACAAGGGCCGTCACACTATGGGTGCACTAGAGCCATTAGTGGAGGTAGACTGGGAAGTGCTATTTTTTAATGCACCTGTCATCACCCCTTGTAAGCATTTCTGACATCTTAGTATGTCTTACAACATGAAAGAGACTGACACAAAGAACCTTTAGCTCTATTTAAAGCCTATAGTTGTTGAACCAGTCACCTATGGAGAATGATTTTACTATAATCAGATTGTTTGCTTATCAAGTTGCTTCCATTCTTTTTTATGTTCTTTGGTTTCTCTGTTCTTTCACTTATTCATTTATTCAATAAATATTCCAGTGTCTCCACAGCTTGGAGGGCCCAGGATGTGTTAGTGGAATTCAAGACCATTGGAGAAGACTTGATTTCTTCTTTCCCATTGTGTTGGGTACAATTGAGTTTGCATCATGGATTGAACTTTAGAAATTTTACTGAACACCTAATTTAAACATACAGACAGCAAACTATTATTTCTATAATGATTTGATTATATGTGTAGTTTGAATTTAAATTACAGTCCTTACTCACTGGACCGCCAGTATCTGACAGACAGAAAGATGAAGTTCAAGACTACAGACTTTGGGGAAAAATTCTGCTGACCCCAAGTCAACGTCAATCCTTACCAAACTGCAGATGAGGAGAAATTTGTCTTTAGCACCTACCAAGTGCTTATTTGTGTCCTTCCCTTTTTTCATGATAAACTTGTCCAGGTTCTTAGAGTCAACTTTTCTCGGGCAATAATTGATATCCATTGATGTTAGTTATTTTTAATTTGGTGTGAATTTAAATCTATGTATTAACTTTCTCAGAACTATTTGTATTTTAACAATAGTTTAGAAATAAGTCCATCCATTGTTAAAGGAAATGCAAGAATAAATAACTGTATGGGGAGGATATTTTGGGGATGTGGGTCCATTCTTGAGAAGAGCAAATGACGTCTTTGCGTAGGCACGGATTAACCTCCTCTGCATAGCACTCACTGATAGGGTTAGTGGGTACAATGGGCTTCCTTTCATTTCTGTTTGAAGGGGAGCTAACCCTGGGGATCACACGACTGTGTCTAAAGCAGTGTTTGATGAGAGCTATTCAGTGAAAAATATTTCCTAATTAGGACAGAATATATGATTTGTCATAGGTCTAAAAATAGTGGCAGAGATGTGTTACTAGAATGACTTCAAGGAGGAAATGATTGATTGTAATTAGAAAACAAACCACATACCAAGCACTCAATCATCAGAAATCTTATAGAAAAGGAAACCTCTATTAGGACATAATTATACATGGCACTCAAACACCTGTTATTCCATTTATAGAATCATTTGTCTTCTAAAGAATGACTGGAATGATATTCTTTAAAAAGTTCAAACAGGAGACAGTGGGAAATGGTAACACTTTAGCTAGTTCTAACTTCTCATCAAATGCTTCTGCACAAAGTCAGTTTCCTGTAAGGGCAGTCCTAACTTCATGTAACTGCGCGAAAACTCTCTCATGGGCTATTTCATTTACATAGAAACCCTGGATCTTATCAGTTTGTATCTTCAGTGCCACACACAGTGCCTGGGACTCACAAACTGTCCCTTGAAGGCTGGATAAATGTATGAATGTTGAAAAGAGTCAACCAAAATTTGTATGAATAGTTAGAGAGGGAATTAATATGAGGAAAAAAGAAGGCACAGGGGATTAATAAAGTGAAATGAAATGAAATAGAATAAATTCTATCTACATTACAATTTCATGTTATCCATCATTATCTGAAGTCCCTAAAGTAGAGAATCTCAAAGTTCTCAAATAACTTGCTATCTTCTGGTGAATTCTGGGTGGGAAATGTAATTAGATTTTCAATAGTAGATCATTCTCTTTTCATTTTCTTACACACACAATTGATTAATTTCTCTAAAGCAAATAATCAACAGTCCAGTATGAATTTTACACTGCCAGTTTGCTTGGTGCTATACTGACATGCAGACGAATCCATAGAGAAAGCAAACACAGTTTCCATTCTGAGATGCCCACACCATTTGGAAAAACAGGAGCAGCACAGGTAAAAGTAGAAAACAAGGGAAGGGAAAGAGTATACGATAGACAAGGACATGCCTTTGGATAGCCTGTCTTCCCATACCAACTTCCCTTACTGGCTTTTCTAGACAGAGCAGGCAGTACTGGTCTAATCTGAGGTGTTAAAAATCCTAAGGGCAATAGAGCCGGTAGAACTATGACTTGTCCCTTCGGCTATCAAATTTAAACTGTCCAGTGAGGATTCATCTCCTTTCTCGTCGTCGTATTCCATACAGATTTTTATTTCAAGTTAAAAATAAGAGGCAATCACAAAAGGAATAAGTGTGTTTATCACAGTGAGAATGCATACACACGCAATGAAGACCCTGGGGCTGCGAGTCTTTTTCACTCCAAAATTAGGGCTTTTGAGATAGATAACATCTCAAGATGCAAGGTAAGATGTGGATGTTATGGTTACTTTATACTTTGTATCTTCCATCTCTCTGATAGGATTTGCTGAATCTCCTTTAGCTTAGATTCTTTATCATTTATTTTTCTGTTTATATTAGTTCATAACAAACTTTTTTTTTCTAAATGTATGTTCCAAATGTAAATCGTTTTATAGCTGATCAAACCACCTAAGAATTTGCTTTTAAGTAACTTTCTGTATGTCATAATTTGCATGTGTATACATACCATTTTTCTGAAGTTTTTATTCATCTTAGTAGGAGGAATACCAAAGTGTTAAGTGAATAACAAATAACTGAAATACTGTGCCAAATACTTGAATCAACATGAAGGGGGCCACTGGATATTTTAAAAATGTTTAATGTTTCCTAAAAACGTAGATCCCTCTTTGATTGCATAGGTTTGCTCAGATTGCAAAGCCCCAACTATAAAATCAGTGGTTTGAGCCCTGAAACTTCGGCTTCCCATGACATGAAGCGTGACAAGGTCCTAAACAGTTTACAGAATGGTGAATTTCTGAGAGATTATCAGGTGATGCATCAACATTCTGTACCAGCTGCTAGATTCAGCTTCTCCTACTTTGAGAAAATGAACCTGCAAGTATTAATTTCTGTATATTTTGCTAGAAATGATCTCCGTATTAATCAGATAGTCAACAAGTACTGATTAACCACGCACTCTTCCTCCTCTCAACTGCTTTGGTGTGGTGGGGGAAGCCACAGAAGAGCATGTCAGGTTGCTGTTGCTTGCAATCTTGCTGAGCTAAGACCTACACTTGGAATTCGGGAGAGAAAGTGATGATAATCGGTGCAGTTAGCACAGGCTTTGTGGAGATCCTGGGATCTAAGCTGTAGCTTGAAGGACTGGTAGATTTTGACAGGCAGAAGCGAGGGGAATTATATGTGGGGAGATTATTGGCAGGGGTCTGCCTGGCAGTGAGCAGAGGGCATGGGAAACCAGAGTGAAGAATGCACTGACTGGAGGAGAAATTAAAATAATTTCAATTGGTAAGGTTCTGTCCAATAATGGAGCCTTGGAATCCAAGTTGAGGAACTCGGATTTGATGGGGCGGGCCAAAAGAAGACAGAGAAGTTTATAAGTAGAGAGGTAACATGATGGAAACCATGCAAAAGGGAGACCAGAGTGGCAGATGGAGCAGTGGGCTAGAAAGCACGATTAACAACCAAGGTACTGTGTGTCATAAATAACCAGCACACTGCGCCATGCCCCAGCTATGTCCTCTGATTTCACAGTGATTTATTTATTTTACCACCACCCTCATTATCTAAGACACAACACTGCAATTCCATATACCATCTGTGAGCTCCAAATGGTCATAATTAACAACCACGAATGTTCTAAAAAGGTGATGTGCTAAAAATAGCTTGTCACGCTTGTCAGCAGGCTGCTTCTGTGAGTACCATGACATTCGATGAAAGAATGGCTACATTTTATCATGCCTTCACATGATTATATTTCTTACACAGATTATGAAACTATGAAAACATGCCTGTAATTAAACATCTTGAGGTTTAATATTTTGATTAATGGCCATTTAGGGGTGAAAAGAGCAAGGCCATACCAAAAGTAAAGTTTCTTAAAATGAGATCTGGCTAGTGTACTATTTAGAACATTGGTAAACATCTCCAAAATGCTTATTGAATATAAGAAAAAAATGTCAATTTGTGGGGTGTATTTGTGCCAAATGTAAAGGACTGCGTAATTATTTTATTACCAAATATCTCTCTCCTTCATGATTCCTCAAGGAGAGCCCCATAGAGACATCCTTCAAAGTGTGTTTGCACGTTCCTGGAAAAGCTGGATGGCCTCAGCAAAGATAGGATTGAGAATTTGGAGTTTAATTTTAATCACTGAAAATGGTTGTTCTTATTATACATACCTATGGCTGCCCAAACGGTTACACCTAACTAAGAGAGCAATGAGCCAAAAGGTACATTGAATTTTATCAAATTGAAGGTGCATCGATTGTAAGATGAACCATTATTTTATATACTGCTAAGAAAGATAAAACACTGCAAATAATACCACGGCACAATGCTTCTGTATGACTTAAAGATATTGAAGAGCTCTTTTAGAGTTGTTTAACATAGTTAATAAAATTGTATATCACTATTTCCCTTTATAAGGAAAATATAAATGAAATAGGTTAAAGTATTCCTAAAACTCTTCCCCTTCATGCCTTGACCTTTCTAAATCACTTATGACTCAGATCCATCAATGCCTGATGCCTGTGCTTTTGTTTATAATGTCATTTTGTATGCCATCAAGAGTCTTGATGATGCAGCATTTCTAAAAGGAATGTTCCAGCATTTTCTCTGGGATTTTGTTCCAATCCACTAAATTTGATGCTAACACTTTTCTGTTCTTGTTAGAAGATGTAGAAAGACTTTCTCAGACAACAAGGACTCTTTTCTCAAACGGTCATTAAATAATCTGTAAATGAAAATATTGCAGGGCTGTAGTTGTGCATTCAGTCCACCGGGAATAATAAGCAGCTTACTACATTAGCCGGGAGCTTATTCTTGAACTGGTTAGAAACACGTCAGAAGCATCAAGAACTAACACAATTGATGGGTTACTCAGTGCTTCTGGACCTCTCTGGTGGAATTCAGAGTCCTCCATCTGCTCTACGGTTATGCATCTTTTTTTGAGGGGAAAGGTGAACATTAATATTTTTTGGGAAATATCTTATTCTTAGATTTTGGTGGCTTAAAGTTAAACATGGAGCCAATCTTCTGGTTGTTGGCAATTTCACATAGTTTCACAGTGATAAGCTACTTGTTGTAACCCAAACTCATGTTTTTAATTTCTTGATTTTATAGCATTAATAGTATAATTTCAAGGCATATCAAAGAATGCTAGGGTTTCATTAGGGTTTATTATTTGATTGAATAAAATTTTGTGTTTTTTTAAAAATCACCTGTGTTGGAAGTTAAGTAGTTCCTGTTCCAAGTCAGAAGGGAGTTTTGACAAAATGCCGTTCCATGCCTTAATGACAGTCCTGCTTGATGCACCAGTCTGTCACATCAGCCTCTCATTACTTTGAAAATTTCTTTATCTGTTCTGATAAATTTGGTAACTTCTCTTGCTTTCTCATGTGTTACTTAGGTGTGATTACCAATTCTTGTCTACGTATCCCAGTAACAAAATGTGACATAGATTCATCTATTTGTGGGTAATTTTCTTTCTTAATTCCTACAAAGCACTTGATAGTTGTTTATGCAAGAAAATGTGGAATCGCAGTCATTCTTTCAAAACAAATTTTTTACTTTGCTAAGATCAAATTTATGTCCCATGGCTGTTTCCATTACTTTCGTTGTACACAGTATCTTTTCATATGAATGGTGAGTCATAGTGTGTAATCTTCTTGAAGACATTTTAAACGCAATTCTACTCCATGCTTGTACGTCAATGCACATGACTCAATTGAAGTGACAGCAACAGGAACAGCTCTGACTGAATGTGTATAGGCTGCCTCGTGGCTGTCCAACAGCTATTATAAGACACAGGGAATGTAAGACTTACATCGGGACTGAGGCGCCTCCTGGGGAAAGGTAAAACTTGAGACATACCTGCAATAGCCAGATTGGGTGGGTCCAAGGAGAGGGATTGGGGAATGAGATGAGAATCGGGCAGTGGAAGTCAGGAGGAGGAGGAGGGGATGGTCAAGTCTCTGCGGGGAGCTCCTCATAAGGTCTGGTAGATGTCACCAGAGTCGGACTTGGTCATGAGGCATATGGGTCAGTGGATAGGACCCAACAACCCTGCTGTGTGGGTCCTCCCACCCTGCCTAAGTGTCACACAGAGGAGAGGAGGGTTCTCCTCATTTTGCGTGAGCTGATGTGGAATAAAGATGGCGAGCAGCTACGGCAGTGATGGGCCGATGCCTGCAGAGAAATGTGCTGGTTAGTGAGAACGTCCTGGCCCAGGACAAAAGAGGTTACTGGCAGCCTGGACTAATTCAAGGATGTAGCATTTCCTGGGGACTCTCCAAACAAATATTTATTGAGTGTTCCTTGTGTGCAAGGTATTATGCGTTTTAAAGTACTGAAATTCCAGCATGAGCCAAATTCTCAAGTTGTCCTAACAAAGTTTTAAATGTAATGTGACCTCCTACAGAGCCACAGAGTGGTGAGGCTGGAGAAGTGTTTGGTTACTGTAGGGACCCAAATGCCCCAAGGGATCACACCCTGATCACATAAGCCCTTCTCGGCCACACCCCATCATGGCGCTGGTTGCCCTTCTCTTCCGTATTCTCCTTCCCGCCAGCGCGAATTACACACCAATCAGCTCCCCCCAAACCCCATGCGGTATGCTAAGTAGGGATTGTATTTTAAGCCAATCAGCCTTCCCCTTAAAGCCCTATATATGTGTGTGTGTGCTGCCTAATAAACGGGCTCTCTCCGGTGGATCGTCAACTGGTGTCGACTCGTCCTTTCAGTTACCCCTTTTAGTTTCCAATTTCTGGAGTATTTGCAAAGAGAAAGCATAAAGACAAATTTCTCTGTTCTTTTGTTTTCTCCTCATGACTATATTTTGCAGTTGAATCCTGAATTTGGATGCTGTCCTTTTGTGTACAGGAGTCATCCATGAGCGTATGGTGACATGACAAGAAAACTTCAGACTCCAAGGTGTTTCTCCTACTGTCATGTTGCTGATACTTGAAATGTCTCCATTAGAGATTCCTTCCCACTTCAGTTTCTGGGATCTCTTTTATGATCAAATGATTTGGAAAGGGGTTAACACAATACATGCTAGCCCTTGGAATGCAGGCATTAACACCAAAGTGTGAATTACTTTCACAGATGACTGCCCTCTGGGATGCAGGTATGGGCAGCCATGAGTGCACACAGTGTCTTAAGGTAGAGCAGTGAAAGGGCACATGAACGAGGGGGCTGATGAGAAATGAGACAGAACTTAGTTTAAAAATTTCCATAACAAAGAGACCCCAAAACACAGTGGCTGAAAGAATAGGGAGGTTTATTTTTTTTCACATAAGAGTCCGAGGTGAATGTCCAGGTTTATGAGATGTTTGGTTCCAAGAGCTCTCATTCAGGAGCCAGGTTTCTTTCATCATGTCATTGCTTTTGTCCTCGTAGATAATGCCCTGTCCTTTTAAAGATTCAGTCCAAGTCACAGATATCAGAAATCTAGAGCAGTGCTGAACAGTAAAACCTTTTGCAATGGGGGAAAGGTTCTCCATCTGTGCTATCCAACAAGGTAGCCATTAGCCACATGTGGCCATTTAGCACTTGACATATGGCTATTGTGACTGACAAACTGAATTTTAAACTTCATTTAATTTAGATTTAAATAACTGCATATGGCTAATGGTACCCTATTGGATAGCACAGATCCTGACAATAGGCAAGTATATTCAACTGAAAGCTCAGGGGAGCAGGGTTTGCACAGGGGTCCCCCCTGTAATTCCAATGTCTTTCACAGTGCCGGGACCCCGGGGGACAATTAGTTCACCATTTTATATTGCTCTTAGAGACAGACTCAGATGTGGTAACAAGGCCTGGGAGTTGCAGAGGGGTCAAAAATTTTTGGTGTAGTATGGTAGATGGAATTTTAACTTCATCTGGCTCACCTCGCCTGCAGCAGGCGTGAGTCCAAGTGTGAAAGAGGGCTAGATCTCCCCCCGGAATTTTTTCCCCCCTGATTTCCATCCTTTATCTTTTTCAGTCTCTCTAAAAATAACCCCTAGAAGCAAACTTAATAACGTATTTCTTTTCTCATGCTAGTTTGTGTCTTAATCTGAGTCACTTGTGTTTTGCTTTAAGATCATTTATACAAGAAGGAAATTTAACAATGTTTCTATTTTCAGAAAGCCTGCATAGTCCCTTAAAGAAGAGTTAATTAGAACTAGTTTGCTGAGATCATAGTGAGATATAGATTGGTAGGCAAAATTAACCTCCTATGACAAATATGGCTTTACCATATGAGAGAACACACACAGTTTTCTACCATAAACGTTTAAATAAGTAATTTCCTATAGAAAACATTCTTAATGTCGAGGTTACAAATCATCAGTTCTTGGAGCTATTAAAACAAACTCTTCTATATTACAAGAAAGCTCTTTTCCCTTGCTAGCAAATAAGCTTACAAAGAAATCCAATTTTATAGTAACAAGTTAAAGAATAAATATAAATCTATTTTAAATTTTAGGGTAACAAGTATGTGAGATTTTACTAAACTTTTCCTTATCTGCCTAATGAAATATAGTGGGTAGCTGAGCTTCTACCTTCTCAAAGTATCTTTCAGATCATATTTCATTGTTTCATGGTTCTGTTAAATCTGTAACGTGTCTGGCCACACTTTTTAAATTAGGGCTACAAAACATCTAGAAGGAACACACAACAGTAATTAGGAAAGGACTTGAATGAATTGAGAGCAAAGATCAGTGCAGACAGAATGAAAGCAGAAGCGACCACACAGCTTACTACAAAGCAGAATTCAAATCTCAAACAATTAAATGGGATATAGAGAGTATAACATAATGATTAAGGGTACAACCTCAAAGAAGTTATTATCATTTTAAACTTTCACATAATAAACAATATAGTAGAAAAGCTCATAAAAACTTCTTGAAGCACAAGAACTTGATAAAACAATCAGAGTGTGTATACAAAAGTATACCTCAAAGTAAACAGACAAAAACCACATGGATGTTGAATATTTTATATTTTTATTTTTAATTTCAAATAAAAATGTTATATCTGCTTATTGTACAAGAAGTTTCAATAACATGGATGTATGAAGTAAGAAAAGAGAACATCTCCTTCATACTTCCCAGTTCTACTGTCTGTCCAGAGATGACTTCTGTTGTTTTCTATGCATCCTTCTAGATCTTTTTCTTATGAATTCATAGATTTTGTTAATTCACAAAAATAAACTTCCTTGGTCTCTAGGAGAGACTTACCATAATTTGTTTAGCTATTTTTCTACTGATAGATTTTAAGATGCTTCCAAAAGTTTATTATAAACAATGCTTCGATCAACATTGTCATGTAAATTTCTTTGTGTGTATAACAAAGACCAAGGAAGTGGAATTTTGGAGCCAAAAATATGATGCAGGGAAAAGCCAAATTTGACAAGTGATTACCATGAAGTGTGAACAATAAACCCATGTTTTGTAAGTAACAAATTTTGAAGTCAGTTTTTTTTAAATCTAGCACAGCCTGGGGAACACAGACCTTATTTCACTCTTGAAATTAACAGCAACCTTTCTAATGTTTCACTGTGTCATTTGCTGAATGCTTCTGCTCATCACTCTTTATCAAATTAGCTGTTACGATTAAGGAAAGTCAAATTCATTTAAAAGTGTTATTGAACTCACTTACAGTGTCTTATCTTGTATTTTCTCAATCAATTAGTTTTAAGATACAATTCCTCCATCATGGAAATGAGGTGAAATTTGTTAAATGTTTTTTGTCATCTATCAAGATGATCTATGGGGTTTTCTCCTTTAATCTGTTCATGTAAATTTTTCTAATATTAAAACATCCTGGAATAAGTCCTACTTAGTCATTATGTGTTATTATTTAATAGAAATCTTTATTTAACTTATGAATGCATAAAATACCATATATTTGCACTATATTCATAAGTCATGTTTGTTTATGATTGTATTTCTTTTTTCTGTTCTTGTCCAATTTAGATATTAGGGTTATACTAGTCTTGAAAAATTAGTTGGGAGACTGCTATCTTTTTCTATTCTCCGAAAAGCTGCTATCTTTTTCTATTCTCCGAAACAGTTTAAATGTGATAACATAGGGGCCAGGGGAGACTTCATCTTCACACCTGAAGGTTCATTAACAAGAGTCACTAACAAATTTAGAAGAAAAGGTGTAACAAATTTTATTATTTAACGTGCCAGGAGGGGGCAAAGCATGGGGGAATCACAAGAGAGTAATGTCCCAGTTTCCCACCGGGGTAGACACCTTATATACCCATCTGCACAGGGAAAGGGGAGATGCGATGAAGGAGTGAATGATTCTCAAGGGGATGCAATGGGCCTGGAGAACATACAATGGCCTGGGACAAAGTCTATTTGGCCTGCAGAGCAGACGGTGTCTGGTAAATAATTCTCTTCAAAATACTGACTAGGACTGAAATATAGGACAATGGTCTGTGACAAAAGTTAGTCTAGGTGTGTTGACAGACTCCAGTTTTCCTTCCTGTGATATGAGGTAACTTAATGAAAACTCAAGGAAAGGACCAGATGTAACTGTCTTCTTTGGTGGGTCTGGACTTCAGGCTGATAAGAAAACACCTTCATCCCATGCTTTGGAGAGTGACAGAGGATTGAGAGACAGGAGGTGGTGGGGAAGGTCAGAGAGACCTTGAGGCCGCTTCTTTATTCCTGCATGTCAAAGCACCACATTCCGGGGTAACAGCTTTCTGCACCCCAACAACAGGAACTATCCGTTCCTTGAAGGGAGAGCCCCTTTGTAAAGTGGCTACCTAAATTTTCAGTGTTGTCTATATTTAAGGACCAGTTTTTCTATTTCCTTTTAACTTGATTTTGATAGTTTGTATTCCCTGAAAGAGGCTGTAAATTGTCCTAAAAGTCCCACCTTGACCTAGACAGAGGTTTTAATATGTAATTTCTTGTTCATTTCTAAAAAGTGTGAAATGTTGCATTTCATTGTCTGTTTAATCCAGGTGATACGTAGAAGAGTGTTTTTAGCTTTCCGTAGTGTGGCTGGGCTGCTCCACAGCTCCTCACCCGCCACCTCCGCAACATTTTGTTTAAACTCTGTGGTCAGAGGATGGAGCCTCCAATATTTATTGACACAATAGTCCCTGACTTTTCGAGTATGGGAATTTCATTTTAAAGAGTAAAATTTTGTGCGTTTTTCAATATAGAGGAACTGTATTTTAATTCTTACTGAGAAAATAACATAAGATACTATACTCATAGATGATTTCAATAGTATTTTAAAATTAATATGGATTAACTTAATCACAATGGAATATAATGCATTTGAAAAATAGCAGGACCATTTACGTAGGGGTGCTATTCGGTCTGTCTCCCAGGAGCCCGATACTCACCCTGATTTGCAGACCTTTTACATTAGTTATCTAGCCCTGGGTTCCAGGCCCGGGGGCCGAGAGATGCTGTTCTGATGTCTGCTCCTCCTCTATTAAGGCCGGTTACCTGCCCCCACTGCTTGTGTCATTCTTTCTCCTTGAAATCCTCTTCTTACCACTCTCTGCTTATTCATATCCTGTGATCCTTTCTGATCCATGCTCTCTTTCCTGCAGCTCTTCCCTGGTTGTTTTAGTTAGCAATGCTCTCCCCAGTTCCTGGCAAGTGTCCTGTACTTGATCATATACGATTGAGCAGATCACATCATGCTGCCATCATTGTGGTTCATGCTCTTCAATGATTTTATAGCTCCATATCCTGTGGATTAAAAAGCACTCAATAAGTACTAGCTACAATAATTCTTAAATTAAAAAAAAAAATTCACTTGCCACCAATTATGAAGTGACAAGTTAATTTCTTGTCCACCTTCAGGCCCACCTCTTAACTTTTTGATTCCATCAGAATTACAATAGATTAGTTTTACATACAGGTTTATAAAGCTTACTTTTGGTTCTGCAATTATAAGTAAACCTCTCACGTGTTACCTTAAACTTGTTTTAAATCAGAGGTCAGCAAACTATAGCCCATAGGTCAAAACTGGCCTGCTGCCTGTTTTTGTACAGGCTATGGGCTAAGAATGGTTTTTCCATTCTTAGATGATTAAAAAAATAAAAAGAAGAAGAATAGTTCTTGACATGTGAAGGATATATAAAAATTCAATTTCAGCGTTCATAGATGAAGTTTTATGGAGACAGAGCCACTCATTCATTCATGGATTGTCTATGGCTGCTTTTGTGCTACAATGGCAGAGTTGAGTGGTTGCAGCAGGGACATATGGCCCTGAGAAAACAAAAGTATTTACTGTCTTGCCCTTTACAGGAAATGCTAGCCTACCCCTGTTCTAAGCAGCGAAAACCAATAAACGTTGTTTACGATATTAGCCTCTCTCATCTGAACTAAGGTAGCCTCCCAACTGGTCTCTGTGCTTCCATTCTTGCTTCTCTGCTTTCCATTCTCTCCACAGTCACCAGAGTGATCTTGCTGAAACATCACCAAGTCATTCATGTTGTTTCATTGGGTGTCTGAGCACCCAATGCTGAGTACTGTTGGTGGCAAGTATACCCACATTCTAAAAAAGAGTTGCATTTTTGCAGATAGTACCTCCTGTAGTCCTGAGAAAGAGGACCTGCTTTGGCTTTGCTCTCTGGCCAGTCTCCTGGCCTGCCCTATCCCAAGGGGCAAGGCCTTGGAGACATATTTTTCCTGAAAATTCTGCCATTCTTCTTTTATTTTGACACAAAGCATGTCCAACTTGCCATGTTGTTTGAAATAAAAATACTTTATTTTGAAGATGGTCCTCTTAGCAGTGTCTAATTGAGGTTAATAAAATCCTGGGCCACTTCCATTATTTTGAGTGCCCTGATACATTAAAAAAAAGTGGCAGAAACATGACATTATGCATTTGCCAAAACCCAGAGAGCTGTACAACACAGAAAATGAACCCTAATGTAAGCTATGGACTTTAGTGGGTCATAGTGTATTCACTATCATTATTTAGTTAACAATAGTGTATTATAATTGGTTCATCAATTATAAAAAGTGTACCACACCAAAGAAAGATGTTAATAATAGGGGAAACTAAGTATGTGCATGTGTATGAGAGAAGGGACATTCTAGGGCACTTCAAAAAATTTGTGGAAATACAGAATTCAAAGTGAATATGAATCTTTTCATGAACTTTGTGAAGACCCTCATATTAGAACTCTGTTCTTTCTGCTCAATTTTTCTGTAAACCTAAAATGGCCCTAAATAATAAATTCTCATTTAAAAATGAAGAAACACCAAAATTGAGTTGCTTGTACAATATTTTCCTTACTAGTGGAACGATAATTCTGTTGGCATGGCCCTGCACCCAGTTAAAAACACTATGTTTCCTAGCTTCTGTTGCAGATGAGATGGGCTCGAGATAGAGGCCTGCTCAGTGAAATTTCAGTGGAAGGCATTTGGAGGGACTTGAGGGACAGTTCCAAGGGAGGGCAAAGCCCACTGTCCTCTGTCCTTTGGCCCTTCCCTTTTCTTCCTTCTTCTTGTCTGTGATGTTGCATGAAGAGCCATAGCATGACCTTGAGGGAAAGCCAGATATTCCCAGAGTTCTCAGCCTAGATTTCCTTGAGCTGGTACACTGGCCAACTTTTGGGGTTGCCAACCTCAGGATTTTTTACTTGATGAGAAAAAAAGAAAACTATTCTATTTATACCACTGTTATTTAGGAAAGCTCAAACAATTGAAAATTTGAGTGCCTCTCTGTGACTGTGTATAACCTTCTTTAGAAGTTGAATGCAAGAGGCCAAAGCCAAAGGGCCACCCTTCCTCCTCCACCCCCCACCCTCACTCCAGAAGCATCCTCCCTCCCTGAGCCCTCAAACATGCACATGCACCACAACCAGCGGATTGCTAAGTGAGATGCATGGCTGGCATCCCCGGATTTAGATTTATTTTTATTGAACTCTTCGGTTAATTACATTATATTGTGGAACTAATGTCTTTCTTGACTTTTAATGTTTTTGGTCGAACACACCTTGAAGTAATTTTATTTATTTATTTTGGTATGGCAGGTAAACTTTTTAATTGTATGTATTAAAAAGTTTTTATTTTATCCTCTCATTTGAGTGATCAAAAATTCAAATTTCAAATTTCTTTTTTCTCCCCAAATATTGAAGATTTTGTTCCTTGACCTGGTAGGTAACAGGGTTTACTGGTACTACTGGTACTAATATCCAGTGTTTCTGATGAGAATTATGATGCCAACCTGATTATGATTCCTTTGAAGAAATTTGTTTTTTCATCTCTGTGCAAGCTTTTAAGTTCTTGTTTTAACTTTGGCATTTTGAAAGTTCATGGGAATAAGTCTAGATATATATTTCTTTTATTTATCAATCTTGCCCACACTTTCTATCTGAAGATGTCTGAGTTCTCCCCAGCTGTGAGCCTGGCTTTTGCCTAATGGCTTCATATGAGCAAGTAATTTGAGTTTGAGAAAAAGGTATTTAATACATATTGCCAAAGGGAGAACTTGCCAGAAATTGATCCTTGCTTGTTCGACAGAGAGTTGTTAGATGATATAAATGAGGGCTATCAGTGGGAAGGCGGAGAAGCTTTTTCAAATTTGGCAGCACCAAGATTTAGGGGATAAGTGTTTGAGCGAGAGTCATGAAAACTGGGTTCTAGGCCTATCCTTACTTAATAACATCTGGAATAGATTTTATTTTCTCTAGCTACAAAATGGTGATGTGACACTTGGTGACTACAAAGGTCCCTCTAGGGATTTAAAGTTCTATTCAGCAGTTCTCAAAGTGTGTATGGTTGGGGGTTTGGGGGAGAGGACTTCATCCTTATTAGAGGGAATTTGGAGATGTGGAGGTGTTTTGGGTTGTCATAATAACTGGGGGTCACTTTTGACATTTAGTGTGCAAGGCTAGGGATGACAAACATGTTGCAGGAAATGGGAAACCCTTGCAAAAGAAAGAATTGTCTAGAATAAAAATGCCAGTAGTATTCTACTGAGAAACACCATGAGACACAGGAACAGCTGGCTACCCGGGGATTCCTTTTGCTTCATGGAATCTCTGGTCCTAGACCTTCCTGGTAGGGGTGGGGACGTGGTAGAATTCCCCCAGCTGGCTGACAGAGGGTTCTGACTTTGACTGCAGATAAACTTTGCTGCTTCTCTGCCTCACAGACAGTTGGGATTGAACCTCTCTGTCTTCCTGACTTGCAAGGTCGGCCTTCTAGTCTTTCTTTAACAATCAGTGACTATGACACAGCACAAGTGCTCATGTTTTTGTATTTTTTCTATCCATCTAAGTATGTTCATTCTATTATATCCGCTTTCTTCAAACCCGGGGCTGTGGCTCACAGAAGTCACTATTCCCACGATGGAAAAGGCAGGGATGTGTGTAAAACAAGTGAGCTCTTAAGTCTTGGAGCCCGGGGAATATGGACAATGGTTTCGATTGAGGAAGCCTCTGAGCAGAGCGAGGTCTTTGGCATAAAGTTCTCACATTCGCTCAGATGCCTCAGGGGAAAGAGCTGCAGATTTTGGAAGGCAAGAGCAGGAGATTAAGAGCCGCTAATGCGGCCTCCTCTTTGCTGCACTTTCATCAGCTTTGGAACCTGTATGGACTTAAATGTGATTTAAAGACTCACCATTTCATCTTAAAATGTGTGTTTTGTTATGTTGAAGCCTGCTACTGGCTCAGTTCAAATGCTCCTTAGAGACACATTTTAAATAAAGCAGACCATTCCAAAGGAAACCTAAGTATTCAGGAATAAACTTACACAATTCTCTATACAGCACAGTCTGAGATTCTGAGAGTGCAGGAGGCAGTGACCCACTGCTGGGGCCACTTTGCTCCTAGACTTAAAGCCACCTCTGCTGCCCAGGCTTTCTTTCTGTTTTCCAATCTGAGCCTAGCCCACCGGCCTCTAGGGATCTAGGCCCTATCTCCTTCTATAGCTATTTCCTCTAAATCCTTTCCCCTCTACCTCCTTTTAGTTTAGTTACACTACACTACTATTTTTCCAAATGAGTTCTTTTCTCAAAAAGTTTTTTTAAAAGTCTGGTTGCCTCTGTTTTTCTTGTCTAAATTGCTCTCTCCTCATTCACACTCTCTGCTTAGTCAGCTCCCGCTGATTCTTCTAAACCCGGCTTAAATCATCTTCCCAGGAAGCCTTCCTTTCTGTTCCTAAATCTACCTCTATTATAATCCTTCTCCAGGTGTTGTCTGAGAGAATTACCCCAGGAACACTTGCTAAAAGGGCAGATGCCTGGCACCTACCGCAGACTTACTGAATCAAAGCTCCAGGATGGGTCCCAGGAGGCCACATTTTTCACAAACTACTTAGAACAGGGTAGAGAGATTTTGAGTGTATTTATCTGTCTTTTCTATTAAATTATAAACATTTTGAGGGCAAGTAATGGTCAAATCACGCTGAAACTGCAATCTAAAATCTGGGACTGAATCTTGACTCTACCACGTGCTAGGTGTGTCATTAGGACAAATGATCAAAACTTTCTGACTCTCGATTTTCTAATCTGTAAAATAGAATAATACCTATCTGCCAGTTCTTTGAGATAAAAATGAGATATGTCATTATTATTAGCCATGTCAAAAGACAAAATTATAACAAATTTAGTTTAAAGATCTTAATTGACTTTTGTTTGCTCTTCTAGAATCGGGCAACACCTCATTCTGTGCAATAGAATGAGTGTCCTACTGAGCTGAGCAGAGGAGTTGGGCTTAGACAGAAAAGGGCTGAGGCAAGCAGAAACAGAGAACAAAAAGCACATTGATTGGTTCACAGTTACTTTCCTTATAAAGGTTAAAGCAGGAGGGACTTCCTTATTATGCTGGCTAAAACTGGTCTGTTTGGGGACTTGGCTATTATCTCTCTCTCCTGATTTCTCAGAGGGTCAACTTAGCTTTGGCTTGGCGGTGTGAAACATCCGCATGAATAACTCCATTTTGGTCTGGTCTGTTGGGCCTAGTGCAGGAGCTCAGTACAAGCCAATGGCCTCCTATAAATTTTATTTAACAACCCAATAGGTTTTTAGATGGAGATTTTTGAATCTCCAGTACTAAGAAGTATAGGGGAGCAAAAATTGCCTCCTTCTTCTTTTCTAGGATTGTTGGCTGTTCTAGGAATTAAATCAATGGATTAATAGGAGAAAAACCATTTTGAATATGTGTGCGCACATGGGAGTCCCATAAAAACATGAGACTCGAAGAAGGGACCAGATGATTGAGGCTTATATTTCATCCTAAGCTACAAAAAATAACTAAAGGAATCAGAGCTTAGGGCTTCTGGGGGGTGGTGGAGGCAAATTTTGGAAATGTGAGGGTATGGGAAATGTATAGTAAATAAAAGTTGCCTTGTTACGTAAATAAGTCTCTCAGGTGATAAAGTTGTCCTGGAGTAGCCCTCTTCCTGGCACAGATGCCTAATTACTAATTTCCTTTATGAAAGGAGACTGATACTTAGTTTGTAAATTTACAAAAGGGGAAATTTATACCTGATTTTAGGAAGTTGAAGGGGAGGTACAAAGCTTTTCTTGTATTGGCTGGTTCTTAATTTCTTTTAGCTCAAAATACCAGTGTACCAAAGTGGCATGTTTTGGAGTGATGTGTTTTAAACTCATTTAGCAGCTAGAAGGGAAACTTTTGGAGTGAAGGAATTTTTATGGGTTGGCTGTTCAAAACACTTTGTGTATTGAAACTTTGAGGAAATTGGACACAGAACTGGAGAAATTGACCTTTCCCATTATTTCAATTCTCTTGCACTAGCCTGCTGGGCTGGTGTTTTTCTAGGTATTTACTGGTTCAATTTCTGGTATTTATATTCCACCCAGGCAGATAAATGAAGGTGAACAGGTTGAAGAGAAGATTTATGTCTACACCAATTGAGCATCCATCTAGCTGACCAGTTAACACCTATCGAGCATCTACATGGGTGCAGTACTATTAGTGGTACTAATAATTACTATTTTTTGATCACTGACTATTTGACAGCCATTGTGCCAAGAACGGTATATGCCTTCTCTCAATTCTCACAGAAAACCTATGAGATAGTGCTGTTCTTTATCCCCATTTGACAGAAGAAGATCTTGAGTCTACACTCGCCCAATGTCTTATAAAAAGAAATGGTGGAACCTGGATTTAAACCTAAACCATCTGACTCCAAACCCCTCTCTGTTAAATACTACATTACTCTGCTTCCACTGACTTCTCAGTCCTCAAATCACATGCATCCAGGGATATTTCAGGAAGAAACACAACTGGGAATGAAAAGAAGCAAAATAACTCCTCCTTGTTTAAAAGAATCCCCCATCTCACAGTTTTTCAAGGGATCTGTGCTGCTGATCTTTACTCCCACTGCACAATTTCCTTCTAATGTTACACACTCTTGGTACTTATGATGGATTAAAAAAGGTTCATAAACGAATCGCACTGTATAGAAGAGACACAGACAGTTTGAAATTTGTGGCTGATGCTGAAGTTCATAAGAGAGGACAATGGTAGCCTACAGGCAAGTCCTGGGGTGGTCCGGTCTTAGTGTGTGCTAGGAAGAGCTGTTTTAGGATGATTTCCTACAAATGGTACTGCTATTTTGAGAAAAGAAACAGATTTATATTTATTTTGACTTTATGAGTGTTTCTGACTTCGTTTAGTTTCCACCTTAGAGAACAGTAGAGATAATTGTATTGGCTTTTCACTTTGAAATTCTATTGCATTTTAATGCCATGACCGTGTTGGTATAAGCACTCTACATGGGATGGCTCTGAAATATTGTGCCAGTTCCAATTTGTTAACTAAGCACAGTTATTTTCCCTCTGTTATGGTTGAAAACAGTTCCCTCGAATTTCACCAAAAGTGATCTGTTTGTTCTTGGTTAGATTGGCCCTTCACTGTCTACTTGATTTTTTGGTGATTTTCCTATAAGTGCCTGGGTCATACACCAGGTAGAAAAGGTTGTAACTTATTGCAGATTTCTGAAATGTTTAGGGATGATTAACATCTCGCTCTCCTAATTCTGCAATATCAAAACTGGCTCTAAAATATGGAGTGTTACTCACATAGTGTTACCTTTCCCTAATAGATTTTTTAAAGCTTTTATCAGTCATCGCAGAATGGGAAGAATGAGGGTATCTTATAAATCTTTAGTACAGATTGAGGCCATAATTTAAAACACCATACTGAGAAGCTTCCATACTGGTTTAAACAAATAAATAAATGATTGTAATCTGAGTGAACAATTACACAGGTCAACATGCAGGCTGCAGAAAAACCAATATGTTAAATTCTAAAGCTTAGTTTTTTTTTTTTTTTTTAAAGAAAACAGTAGGTTTTCCACTAAAATTGTTTTTATAAATTCAAGGCTCTGAAGAATATAATAACTTATTTATAATCCTTCTTTTCAAGTGAACGATAAAGGATTAATAAAAATATTAGATGTTAGTATATACTGAAGAGAAAAAAACATTATCAATTAGTATTTATTAAATACCAATGAATGCTCAGTCCAGTGACTGAATAGGAGATTAATCATTTCTTGTCACATCTTGAAGCAAATTACATTGAGGAAAAACTTGTAGATTGAAGAAAAAAATGTCTAATTCCTAAAGTTTCCGTACGAGAATTAGTCACAGTGGACAGATCCCTATATAAAACCATAACACCATTTTGTTTCCTACTTTAGTGTTACTTTCATGGTGGAGAACATGCCTTTGTAATGTATTTAATACTTACAAAGTCACAATCATCATAGCTATTAATGTTAGTGATAATGAAATTAATGAGATTTTTATGATTTATTTAATTCTTGTTTAAAAAATAGTCTAGTAACATTGGTTAAGAATATTCCTCCTGATTTTTATTGTAGGTTTGTTAGCATGTAACCAAGTGCTTTTCTGGAATAAATAAGACTATGGTTTTCATCACCATCAGAACAAATCAGACGTCAGAATGCATTCTGACATGGTCCAGTTTAAAGGCTTTTCCATCAACCTGAAGTGCTGTGAATCAGGAAGGGGTGCTGTTTTGCAGGAGTACCCACAGGAGTGATGCTATGGAGTTCTTTGTGGTTTCAAAAGAAATCAGCTCCAGTACACAAAATCCGAAACGTTACAACTTGCAGGGGTGGGAGAAAGTAAACAGAGATTTATGAAAGCATTAGTTTTGATGACTATGCAATTTCCAGAAGTAAACTGATTTTTTTTTTTCATATATATGAGTGTTAAACAAGGCAAGAAAGTCTAATAGGACATTCTATATATTTCCACATCATACATGCTTTTAAGTATTTTCATGGGGAAAAAGTTTGATATTTGAATAAAAATCTGATTTACTAAGGTTTGGCAGTGAGTTTGTGTTATGTAATTAGTTTGGTTGCCAGGCAGCCCCAATAACAGTTTTGATGTGTAATTTGCTTGAGACTGTTAAAAGGGCTTTTGCTGAAGGTTGAAACAGTCTGAATTAGCCTCAGAGAGTGTTAGCTGTTGCTATTTTAATGAACTGCAGCTTTGAGTTTGGGATTAAGTTTAGTGAAACTAAAATAATTTGGCACTTTGGGAAATGAGACAAAGTTGAACAAAGTTGAGAGGAATTTCATATTCACATTCTCCCTTTTACTTCTTAACCTTCATCCACTTGAGTCTAACCTATATCTCAATTTGAGAACATTTCTCTTACAGTGCAGGATGTATATAGCTTCTGTTAAGAAGAGCTTCCTCTGTTTAAATCTGCTCTGCCTTGGCTTTCTGTGCCCCAGCCAGTGAAGCTAAGGACACTCTATGAAGAGACAAGTCAGGGAGTTTCAGTTCTTTATCCACCACACCTTCCCAGCTTGGATCTTGGTACTCTGAGGGCCACCCCAACATTTAACAGATGGTTTCCACCTATATTACTAAGACTTTTGTCCGATGCTTGATCCTGGCTTTGGTAGGCAGTTGTATTTGGTCTTCCCTACATTCTTGTTTTGAGAACTGTGACCCACCTAACTCACCCTTGGGTTCGGCTTCCAGAATTCCAGCTGGCCAGGCTTTGGAAAGTCCAAAACTTCTCTCTGTTTAGTAGCAGAAGAGGGTTTCCACATATCCTTTGCTCTTGGGTGATCTGTGGAACCCCTGCCTAGTATACCTTCTGATTTGAGAGTTACATAAATCAAAAGATAATTTTTAGTCCATTATTTTCTTCTTGGGTTTATTATTATTTTTTCTTAGCCACAGTTGTATGAATGACAGACTATCTGCTTGCCACTAGTCTAGAATTTTGCTATTTAAAGGTTGAAACCTCACTACGTGCAAGGGTTATACTTAGTTAAGGTGTGAATATATTAAGGTGTGATAAAGATAAAGATAAAGTATATCTTTAAAAGTTGCTTTATCATGGTCCTGAGTTTTCTTGTGAAAAGGAAAGACAGAAAACATAAATATGGTCCAGGCCATTAAAAAAAATAATTGGAGTCATTTTCCCATTATTAACGCAACTTCTAATGTAGCAATTTCACATAAAGTGATCATTTTGTTTTTGTTATTATAAATTCTATATCACAGAAGTTTAGATTAAAAATTACAGTCTACAGAAAGATTTGTTTCTCTCTCTCTCTTTTTTTTTTTTTGTCGTTTTTGTGACCGGCCGCAGGGCGCTCAGCCAAGGATCTGAACCTGCGTCGGGAGCGCTGCTGTGCTCCCAGGGCCGCACTCTCCAGAGTGTGCCACGGGGTCAGCCGGAAAGATTTGTTTCTGAATGCACGTGACTTAGACCAATGTTTCATCCGGATGGAGTTGATGAATCTTCAAGTAGTTTGATGTGAACGATTTAGGACAGAACATTCAGATTTAGATATGAAAGTCACATAATGCTTGATACTCTAACATCAGTGATTTAAAATAGTGAGTTAAGTTTTCTTTCTTTTTTTTTTTTTTGGTGGCTGTCTGGTGCAAGGATCTGAACCCTAGACCTCGGTATTGTCAGCACCATGTTCTCCCAAGTGAACTAACCAGCCAGCCCAAAGTTTTTATTTCTAAGAGTGGCTGTTAGCGTGCAAATCTCTCAGTATAATGATGTCTTAGACTACAAGCCATTAATACCTTAGTGAGGATGTACTTATCAGATTATCCAACATAAGAGTTGGCTGGGATGGAACAGCATACACAACTGGTAAGATCTGAAAAGCTTATAAAGCACTGGTAGTCGCTTATTTTATAATTATTCTTCCCCTCTTGTTTCATTTCATGTGCTGAAAATAGAGCTTTTATTTTTTGGGTTTCTTGCAATATCTCTTCAGTAAAAGATTGAAAATCCTTTAGAGCCAACAGTCAGAAAAGGACATGACTCATATGATTCTGGTCTCATGTAAACAGGTTTTGAACTTCTCATTTTGGGAAGGGTTCAACTTTACTTTTAGCAGTTGTTGTAATTATTTATTGACTTATCTGTTTCCTTACTAGACTGTAAACTTCTGTGAGCCCCTAGTTGGCAGGGAATGTGATGCGTCTAGCTTAGCACTTAGCCCATAGTACATATTTAGTAAGCTTTATTCCACATAAATTTATAAAAAGCTGTGCAACATTGAGACAAAATAATTATGCTACTGAGTTTTTTTTCCCCACAGAAAAAGTGGCAAATAGATAAACTGGTTTCTAAAATATTCTTGTTTAAAATGTCTGCCCAGAAGAAGTCAGCCCCATCTTTAAGTTGGTAGCTTAGTTATTCTTCAAGAAAACAGCTTTATAATATCATATAAAGACTGTCAGAACTTGATTGTCCAGCCTTTCAAAATGTGATGGATTACTTCTTTCCTTGAGAGGTGAATAAATCATCTCAGCCTCATAAATCTTAGTAATCAGTTTTCCTCCTGATTTAGGAATGGAAATTCTTAAAACTCACACGAGGTCCATCAAACCAAGATGGTAGAAGAGAAATAGGGAAAAATAGAAAGTGAAAGCTGGAGATGAAATAAGAAATGAGGAAAGTATTGGCAAGCTTTTATGTGTGCCCAGCTGACATGTGTGTAAACTTGGTCTCTGTCATCTTTGTCACGTGGTGTTTGGCAATAGGCCCTCAGAGTGAAGGACCTTAACTGGTGAGTGTTAACTAGAATTCTGGTTACCAGAAGCGGGTGCTGTCTGGCCCCCACCATTAGTGGGGCTCTGGCTGGGTGACTTCTGAGGAGTCTCCATCTTCATTCTCGGGAGGAACAACTGCAGGCAGATTAGAACCTAAAATCCACCTGATGGATGAGCTGCTCAGGTCCCAGTGCATATATAATCTATGTTAACACTTGCCTTGGGTGTCATGTGGACTTGGGTATAGAAAAGTATCATCATGTGATATTGTGCAATTTGTATGCAAAAGAAAGTTTCGTTTTTGTTTTTGGTATCCTTTTGTAACTGTGTGCTGGCTTCTGTTTCTTAGAAGAGGGAAGAATAAAAGATATAATGTGCATTTTCTCTAATTATATTCTCTTTCTCTTTATATATATTTACTTTGATGTAGCACCCAAATCCACATGACACCAAAGGTGTTGGAATTTTTCTCATAAAGGGTTACTTAAGTGTTTTAGTGGTTACTGGTTTATTTATGACAGTAGAGGAATTTAACTAAAGAAAGAAGATTTTCAATTCAGTGTGGAAGTTTTGTCATATGCTGTTATATGCTAAAGTGGTATGCTTTTGTTATTCAACAATATTTATTGAACGAATGCTTATTAAGAGCCTGTTATGTGTCAGACCAGTGCTGAGCACTGAAGGTTGAGATGGTGCAATGGTTTGAATTTATGTGTCTCCCACAAAATTTATGTTGGAACCTATGACCCAATATCTGAATAGTATTAAGAGGTGGGGTCTCTAGGATGTGCTTAAGTCACGAGGGCAGAGCCCTCATAAATAGGATTAGCCACTTTATAAAAGGGCTGGAGGGAACTAGCTAGGCACTTTTTGCACTTCAGCCCTTCCACCATGTGACGACACAGCTTTCGTCCCCTCTGGATGATGCGGCAACAAGGTGTCACCTCGGAAGCAGAGAGCAGCTCTCGCCAGACGCTGAATCTGCTGGGGATTCGATCTTGCACTTCCTGGCCTCCAGACCTGTAAGAAATAAATTTCTGTTCTTTATAAATTACCCAGCCTGAGGTTTTTTTGTTATAGGAACACAAATGATCTAAGGCAGATGCCAATAGGAAGGAAAGATTATGTTTCTGCTGTCCTAGAACTTGAAGTCCTGTGGAAATCACAAATATTAGGCAATCCTACCAATTCGGTCTGTTTTATTCACTGCTCTATCCCCACACTTTCAATAGTGGTGGATGCATAACTGGTGCTCAGGAGATGTTTATTAAATAAATATTATCCATGAGGTCAGTGTTATGATAGGGACCTGCAGGGTGCCATGGGGAGTCAGGGACGTCTCCTTGAAGAAAGCTTCAAGTTACAGCAGGCACAAGATGAAAAATCCCATAATATCAACACTGTATGGAATTTTTCAAAATCATTTACTTATGCCACGGTTTTTCTGCAGGATCTAAATTTCAAGCTGAAAATAAATCACATAAGAATGTATCAACCAAAGAGCATACCATTAGAGCTAATAAGTAGGTCTGAAAAGATTCTGACACGGTTTAGTAAATTTGTAAAATGTATGGCTCTCGTTTTGCTTGTTGTATTCTCTTTTTCCCACACTTAGATGAATTTGGTTTCAGTTTACTCCATGTAGAAGGCTGAAACAAATATGAGACATGACATTGTTACTTTTGCTGGGTATAATTAGCACACTTTCACATCTTTCTGAGAATGTCAGGTAAATATTGAAAAGAGTTAAAAATTGTATTAGACAAATGTCAACAAAAAAACCGTTTTAAGGATAAGTTTCAATCAATCAGCAAATGAATTTCCAGTGTGGGTAGTGATTAGAAGCCCAGATTCTGGGGCCAAGCTGCCTGGGTTGACTCTCAGCTCCTCCTGGAGCAAGTGGGATTCTCAACTTCTCTGTGACTTCTGTTTCCTACTTGGAGAAGGGTAATAACAGCACTTATGAGGATTAAATGTCAACACATGGATTGCCTCAGAATTGCTTCTGGAACATAGTAAAAGGGATGTCTAAGTATTGATTACTATTATTTTCTGTATCTCCCATGTGTATTGATTTTGTTCTAAGTGTAACCTATTATGCATGCTTAAGGATGTACAGCTTTGTCCTCAAGACTACAATCTTGAAGAATTTTGTGGGGGAGAAAAAACTAACATACATGAAACGATGAGACGACCATAAGTGTTAACTGCTATGACCTCAATTTTAAGGACAACTGAGTTTAGAGAAGGAGAGAGATCTGTGTGGGTTTAATAATAATGTAGAAAGTAAAGAACTGATAAGCTGAAACAACAGAGAGCATCGATGGTGAGCTAAACTACAAAGGCAACATATTTTCAGCATTATTAAAATATGGATATATTTGAAAAGAAAACACTGGGCCAATAAGAAGAAAAATCTCATTATTCCTTCATCATTTACACTTTCAGTGAAAGTCTGGCGATGTTCTAGGCATGTGCTGGGTACTGGAGATACAGAGGCATAGCATGTCCCTGTCCACAGTGTATGGAAAGAAAAGGTTGAGGGACAAGATGCTGTGGTCTGAAGCAGTGAGCGAGACTGAGGAACTCAAGATGGTTGGTGTTATCTGAGCATAAAGTGTCCATGGGTGGGAAACCGTGAGGGGAGGGCTGCGAGAGGAAAGGGGGATACAGAGACGGGCTTCATCGATATTTCAGATGGTCAAAGTCATGAAAGTGGGCCCAAAGCACGCTGTCCAGGGGAGAGGAGGAGCTGAGCATGACACGGAGGTGTCTGATGAGCACGCTGGCCCGTCTCAGCTCAGCAGCAGCGTGTGGGAATTGAACGAGTAAAATGAAGGCTGTTCAACAGAAGGCTTAATTTCTGGTGAGAATACATCTCCTTTAAAGAAAAAGTTAAAATTTCAGTCAGTAGATATGGTAAATTATTGTTCCTAATTCTTCACCTCCTTTCCACTATGGAATTATACATCCATGCCTTTTACCACGAGTCCTTCATGTTTCTCTCACTAGAGTGGGTGGGATACATTCCTTTTCTCCATTGAAAGTGGGCTTGGACATATAACTTGCTCAGCCCAATAGCATGCTGGGGGAGTAACGCCAGCAGAGGCTTTCAATTTATTTCCATGATTTGGCTTTTCCTCTTGGGTTTTTACAGTCTCTTGTGAGAGGAGCTGCTGCACTTTCAACCTGGGCCCTGGAATGAGCAGCCTGACGTAGACCAGAGCTTGTCTCAGCTATGCCCAGCCTAGATCAGCTAAACCCTAGTCAATCTACACACATGTGAGCATGAAATTGTTAGTTCCTATGAGCACACAGATTTTCAGGTCATTCGTTTCACAGCAAAAACTGACTACTGTAGTGTATAGAATCTGGAAGATCATACCTCACTTCCATTCAAATCAGCCTTTGTTTTTAAATAGATAAATGTTCATTTCCCTGTCTTTAACAATCGCATGTGACTGTCTTCAGGCAATCAACTTCTTAGCATCAGGATGCTACTGACAATGTGGGAAATCAACTCAGGCTGGTAGAGTGGCTAGAATGCAGGAGAACTTGGTTGGGGGCAATGGATTGTGAGCAGAAATGATGGAAATCCCTCGCTGGCTGAGGCAACTATGAGATGTGCGCCTCCTCCGTTCTTCTCTTCCCCTGGTGTGACAACTTTGAAGACAGGACTTGAGATGGAAGTGCCACAGGATGAAGGGAACCTAGCTTCCTGAGCCACTAAATGGACAGCCTCTGAATCCGGATAAGACTTGATGTATGCGAGAAATAATTGTTTATGTTGTCACTAAGATTTTGAGACTGTTTATTACTTGGAATGACAAAACAGTGGTCCAGTGAGAATGAGCTCAGTTAAGGCCGTATAGTGATGCTTCTAATGGTGGTGGAGAGAAAAGAAATGACAGTGTAATTTGTAACCCTAATAAAAGACAGGGCTGCACATGGTCTTATTTCTGCATGGAATTTCATGTAAACTGTAGTCTAATAGCTAAAATAATCTTAAAAGGAGTTTTTATCTTATATTTAGGTCTCCTGAAGTCTTGAAGAACATTAAGGGGAATCCAGGGAATCCAGAACTTCAAATAGTCCTCAAAAGCTCCTTTTCTCTCCTCCTAAATTCTTATATGCCTTGTAGCACTGGACCTTGAGGTGGCATCCACCATGAAGATCACACCTCTCTGATTTTTTCTTTCTGTTTATGTCAGAGATACGGGGAAGTACCTATTGGGCAGTTTGCCCCTCGTGATTCATTAGACATTTACTTAGACATTCACTATCCTCACCATCCTTCTTATTCATCTAGAAGCCCCGTTGTTCTTGTTTATGTCACCGCGTGTGCACGCACACACCCCCCCACCCCCCCCCACACATCTGCTTATCTCTGAATTATTTCATGATCTCGATGTCATGTATAAGATATATATATATTTATCTTTGATATTATGCCATATTATTACACTGACATCATCAGTGATCCAATAAAACTGCTGTCTAGGACATACTTACATTTGAAACAACTTCTAGTTCCAATTAATAGCAAAATATCCATAGCTCTTTATAAGCAATGAAGCATATTGGAGGTTAAACACATTTTAAATCTTTTATCCCATTGTAATCAATGGTGAACAGTGCATAAGACTAGAGGAGGTCCATGCCATGTGGTTGTAATAATAGACACTCCAGGAGAAAATGGGGCCTTGACTTTCTTTACCATTCAGGAGTACATAAAGAGAGTGCAAGCCAGATGTCAGGAGACACACCGTGTTCCCTCTCACCTCTAGCTCCTGCTTACTGCTTCTGGATTCCATGAGTAGGTTCTTGCTGATGTCCTTAGAGGCAATATCAGGGGTCAGAGTATATAGCCCTTATTCCTCCTATGACATGTTTGTATGTTTCATATTGGCAGGAGGTAAAACTACATGCATTCTTATATAAAGATATAAACAAATTCCATATGCATAAGAAAGAACATGACTTTCTTCACGGGCAAAGTACATTTAAGACAGTGAAGAGAAAAGAATGAACCTTGAAGATATTATGCTATGTGACATGGACCAGACACAGAAGGACAAATACTGCATGACCCCACTTACATGAGGCACCCGGGATAGTCAAATTCATGGAGGCCGAAAGTAGAATAGTGGCTACTAGGGGCTGAGCAGAAGGTGGAATGTGAAGTATTGTTTACTATGTACAGAGTTTCAGTGTGGGAAGATGAAAAAGTTCTGGAGATGGATGGTGGATGGGTGTACAACAACGTGAAAGTACATAAAGCCACTGCACTGTATTAAAAATAAAGTGGTAAATTTTATATTATGTATATTTTACTCACACACAAAAAGACAGTGAGAAGCAGAACTAACTAAGTTTGAAATATGATGATATCCTGGAGTTGGAATAAGTCACTTTCTCTCAGTCACCAAAGTCCATGTCATGGGATTGCAGGTGGGGTTACTTTGCATCTATTGTTGCAAGCAGGTGCCAATTAGAGAGCTGCCCCCATTCCCTATGGAGAGGGATCAGTGGAGAGGCTTCTTAGTGCTGTTCTCACCATTAAAAATCGATCTCAAAGAGGAAAGATTCCAACGTAGGTATATCATTTTCTTTTGTTTATTTCCAATCTAGATAAATTAGGAGGCTAAATGAGAAGAGAAATATTTCATTGATAAAGTAGTAATCATTAGATAATAGACACCATGAATAGACTCATTTAGGCTCATTAATGTTTTATTAGTCTCATTTTATGGTAAGACTTTTTTGATTGAAAAATAATGGTCTCTGTTTTAGCATCTGATAACATACTGCCGTGCTGCATAAAAAGCACGGGGGCATTAAACACTGTAAGTATAGTTTTCCCTGTTTGGTGTTACAGGTGTTCTAGGTGTTGGTTCTCATTATCTTGGGGGTGCTTTCTGTACTGCTGTCTGTAATGTGATGTTTCACAAGATTCAGGGGATCACAGATTCTAGTGTCAAAGAGTTACAAATCAGAACTATAGTCAGGAAAATTCAAGATTATCTTCTCTTGAGCAATTTATTGGGCCCCCAAAGTATAAAGCTGTCAGAATAAAACTTAGCTGGTCTTCCTGGCTTCTCTAGCATGTCTCATGGACAATTGTCTTTCCTCCTTGGTCTTGCTTCTTTCCTTGGTTGGAATGTTTTTCTGGCTTGTTTGCCTGATTAGGTTCCCACTGTCCCCCCAGGAGTGCTGGAAACCCCATCAGCCATGTCCCTTCCCCATCAGCCCAGCCCTCCTGTGATGTTCTTGTGTAGCATGTATTTTCTGAATCACTCATTCAGAATGGTCATTCACTGAACTTATACATTTACTTTTGTAAGAATGTATGTGTGGTAGCCAGCTTCCAAAGCAGCCCCCGATGATCCCTACCTATCGGTTTTCACACACTTGTGTAGTCTCTTCCACATTTTGTCACAGTTGGTCTGAGTGACCAATCGTGTGTGGCAGAAGTTGTGGTACATCACTTCTGATATGAGGTTAAAAAAGCCTGTAGCTTCTATTTTGGGTGCATCTCCTTTCACCCCCTCAGAGTACGCTCCTTGAAGGAAGCCAAATGCCATGCATGAGACCACTTAGACAACCTATGTGATAGGAAATGAGGTCTCCCAAGAGCTGGGGAGGAACTGCAACAACCATGTGATTGAGACCGAAAGCAGGTCCTGCTCTAGTCGAGCCTTTGAATGAGACTGCAGCCCCAGCCAACAGCTTCACTGCATTCTCAGACATCTCGAGCCAGATTCACCCAGTTAGCTGCTCCCAGATTCCTACAGAAATGGTAAAATAATAAAAGTTGGTTATTTTGAGGTGCTAAGTTAGGTTAATTAGTTATGTAATATTAGATAACTAACATAGTACCTTCTTTCTCCAGCTAGGCTATAATCCTTGAAGAAGGATTCCTGGCTTCCAGTTGATTTGTCATGATGTCTGCACATATCCATTAAATAGAATAGGAAGATGGATAGATAGATATTTTTATCCATCTCCTTAGACTTTTTCACAGATACTATTCTGAACAGTTTTCTCTGAGGTAGGTAGCAGAAAATTGACAACACTAATTTTAGTTCAGTATGACTGGGATGAGTTAAAGAAAATAATATAACCACAGGCCTAAAACTTAATAGACACTAGTGGCAAGGCCCTGAATTTAGAATATAATTCACTAATTCCATGATTTTAAATCTTTTCATTTCATGAGCCCTCTAGAAGTCTTCTGACAGCCTCTTCTCCTGCAGAGCCTTCTGGTTCTTTGCAGGTGTGGCTGTCCTTAACCCACTCAGTGGAATTCCTCTGCTTCAGGTCTGCAACCCTGTTACCTTCAGCAGCATTATTCCACAAATGAAAAATGCTTGACTATCACCCCTCATATCCATCATTTCATTTTTTTGTCATGGGTGCCATGGTTTCAGACAAAGATAACATATCAAGGCTGTTACAAAAGAAGAAAACACACCATCATATAGAAATGTTACAAACTAAAAATTGGAGAGTAGTCCCTCTGACTCTGTCATCAGTCACTGTGCACCAAGGTGCTTTGGCAAGAAAGATATTTTGGGACAAACAGTAACTGACATGAGCAACACGTGTTGATTTGCTCTATCCATGAGATATAAGTAATAACAGATGGATGTTATTTATAAACTCTTACATGTTTATCCTAGTTCTTTTGAACTCTTTTCTATTCTGGGTCTATCAGCTGTTGCTGTTTGGATAATTAATTACACAACCAAACTCAATTAAAATTTTGAAATGTACATTTCCTTTAAGGTCTGCATATTAAATTCTCTTGTTCATACTGTCAAATGTTTTATATGCTACTTATTGCCCAAGACACACATACACACACACAGAGATACACAGGTGCACACACACAAGTATCAATTTGATTAGTTTTTTAAACTTCATTTTAATTTTTTTCTTTAGTTATAATCTTTAAAAAAAATTTTTTTTAATGACCCCCTCCACCTCCAACCCTATCTGTTGCAGCCTAATACAAATGACCCCCTCCACCTCCAATCCTATCTGTTGCAGCCTAATACAGAACCAATAAAAAATGTGACCTGGATTATTGTGTATGACTTTTAAATGTATTAGTATAAATTGCTTAGAATCATTATTAAATGGTTATTGATATTATGGCTTAAAAAAGAAAACTGTCAAATGAGTTAGGCTTAGTTGCATCCAAGTCAGCATTCCATTGCTAGCTTCTCCCTCTGGATAGGAATAGAATATTTTTGTAACCGATAAGCAAATTGATCATTAGAACAGACACCTGCTCTATCCAAAAGATCAAGGAAGGGATGGAGGGAGCGATGATGGAAGGAAAAGAGCGAAAGAGAGGGTGTTGGGAGAGAGAGGGTTTTTATTTTTATAACTGCATGTGAATATTTCTACGATCAGTACAGTGGGCTTGAGTTTCCTTCGTCAACTCTGAAGTCAAGTCTCTATCTGGTCGGGACAAAGTGAGTTAGGCTGGAAGAAGAGTATTTAAATGTCATGAAAGGTCAGGAAGGATTTATCCAGTTCTAACTGATGCTTTTTTTTTTTTCCAGCTGAAAAGCTTTCAGATTCCAATTTCTTCCCTCTTTGAAATTATCAAAGAATATCAAAGGAGTTACTTCTAAATTCAGCTTTATATCCAAATGGCTTTAAAAGAACTTAAGTGAAGCCGTTATTAATGAAAATGGAGTTTTTTCAGCAAGAGTTCAGAGCACTAAATCATCATCAAAGTTGGCAATGGGCTAAATAAATAGCCATATAGATGAAAACAAAGAATATGTTAAATATATTCTTTAAAAATAATTTTAGTCATACTCAAAAAAATTCTGTATCCATAAAATTCATTGCTGAAGAAGAAATTCTACATATGGTGTTAATATTAGTGTGCTTTTTTGAAAATAATAAGTTCAGCTTTATAATGCTCAGAGTTAGGCCACACAAGGAAACAAATGGATATTTAAAAACTGGCCAGTGGCCTTATCTGTGTTTCTGGGACTTGTAGTTTAAGAGTGTTCTGAATTTATTCCTAGTGGGCCAAAGTCCTTGGATTATTTATGTTTAGTAATGTGGAAATAAACTGAAGCTTTACACAGGTTCAAATATTCTGTCTATTCTTAGTCTACCTGACTTTTCTACTTACTTGTATTGGAACTATGATCCTTTATAATTATAAGATTCTGGGATTCTCTCATCCTATAATTAGTTTTTATTCTTTAATATTCTCTTGTAAAATTAACCAATGGTTTCTCTATTTAGTTTGTTCCTAAGAACATATAGATATTTAGTGCATTTACTCTTAAATATTTACTGGTACAGTATTTACATACATTTGTGTTATGAAGATGATCTTGTTGTATCTGATTAGCCTCAGTACATACCCTGCAGCCAGGAAACAATGTTCCCTGTGAGGTCTCTCCTTAGAGGGCTTCTAGAGTGACAGTACATAAGAGGGTAAGAGCATAGGCTTGAGCCTAAAACAAGACAGGCAGGAGTAGCAGAAGGAAGGGGGAGGGGCATGGATTCAGACCACATGGGTTCAGTCGAATTCAAGCTCCACCCATTATGTGCTGTGTGATGATCTTGCAGATGTTACTGAATCTATGTTTGTCTCAGTTTCCTCAAATATAAATGAGAAATTAATAATAGTATCTACCTTACAGAATTGCTGTGAGAAATAAATAACATACATAAGGTATTTGGAGCAATGTCTTGGCACACTTACTTATAAATGTAATCAATTGCTTTTTTATTATTGTAATGATTATCATAATTAAAGGTTCAAATTCCAGCTTTCTTACATACTGATATGATCATGTGTAATGTCTTAACCCTTCAGTTTGTCCATCTCTCAAATGAGGTTTATAAGACCTATCACAAAAGGTTGTAATGGGAAGTAATGGCGTATCATAAAAAGTGCTTAACATACAACTTAGAATTTGAGATGTGGGTGCCTAGTAAATGTATACACTCCATTACTCTAACTTCTTCAGTGGTCCCCTAACTATGGACCTCTGGCTTCACATATTCCTTAAAGTCCCGACCAGTGAGGGTTGAGAGTGAGACTGAATTTGAGCTTTGCAGAAGGAAGTGCATCGGCTTTGAGAATCCAAGACAAAATTTTACTGGAGTTGAGGAAACTCAAAGGAAAACCCTTTACTCCAAGCCAACTCACCCCAGTCTGGCATATGAATCAGAATGCTCGTGAGAGAGGTGGCTGATGAGTAGACTTCTGGACTTCTGAGAGTGGTAAATTCCTCATCCCCCCTTGGAAATTTCACACCAGCTCTTTAACTGGTGATTGTCCAGGACAGTGGCCCTCAGGCTGTTCTCCAAGGACTACTGGGAATTCTGGAGAACTTTTTTGGGGGTCTGTGAAATTAAAACTATTTTTATAGTAATAGTAAGAGGTCATTTGCCTTTTTCACTCTCATCCTCTCATGAGTGTACAGTGGAATTTTCCAGAGTCTACATGACGTGTGACGATATTGTTCTCAGCTGATGGAATGTGTGCATATGTATCTTACATTTTAAAATTCTTTGTTTTAATTTCTCTTATGGTAAATATGAATAGATATAACTCATAAAGAAAAGCTCTGGGGTCCTCAATAATTTTTAAAGGTATAAAGGAGTCCTAAGAGAAAAATGTTTGGGGATCACTAATCCAACAAAATGGGACCATCTTATTTGAGCATTTCTCCAGCTTCGGTCTGGAGATATTTGATGGTAGAAACTGTTTAGAATGCTCATCTATTTCCTGGAATCTTTGCCTTTCTTTTTCCAAACTCTTATGCAGCCCAGCCCCGTTCTATTGACATATTTTCCTCCTACAAATTATAGTACAATTGATTACATTGTGGTTTCCTTTCATCTCCACCATTTTTATGCCTTCTTGGGACTCTTCCTTAGTTTGATTGGATTTCAGCCACATTCTGGTATTTCTGATTGGATTTTGGATACATCCTGTTTCCCTCATCATCACATTTACAATCCACCTCTCAGAGTGGGCCACTTGGTCCATATTTCTTAAATTTAGTGCCAAAGTGCCTCCCTTTTCTGATCCAGTCTTTCAAATTTTAGTTAATTTTAATAGAGCCCCTCCCACCACTGCACTTATTGTGCCAAATACATAAATAATAAAAGCTCAAGAGGAAAAGCAAATATGGAATTTGTTAAAAGCATTCCAAGTTAATTTGATGTTTGTTCTTCTCTGTCCTGAATTGTAATCATAAAAGTCTGGTAGAATCATGCAGACACATGAGATGACATCTGGAAGACAGAGCCCCGTTACCATTCATTTGAAGTGCAAATGAAAAGCTGACATAATGAATAATTTGAAGAGCTTGGAAATATATTAATACTGTATGAGGCAATCATGTAAATTAGTGGGGGGCCATTGGTCCTGGGTCAAACTGGATAAGTCCCAAAAGAAATTTGATTTTGAACAAGTAAGAATTTTCATAAATCTTAACAATATCATCTATATTTATTGACAATAGAAGCTTATTTTTTGGTTAGATGTTTCCTTGCCTCTAACTCTAAATTAGAAAGTCTAGTAAAAAATCAGAGGGGGCAGGGAGGGATGAATAGGAAGAGCACTGAAGATTTTTAAGGCAGTGAAACTACTCTGAAAGATACTGCAACAGTGGGTATGTGTCATTACACATTTGTCCAAACCTACAGAATGAACACCAAGAGTGAACACTAATGTAAACTATGGACTTGGGTGATAATGATGTGTCATTGTAGGTTCATCAATTGAAACAAATGCAACCACTCTTTTGGGGGATCTTGACAGTCAGAGGAGGTACTTAGGAAATCTCTGTATCTTCCTTTCAATTTTGCTATGAACCTAAAACTACTCTAAAAAGTAGAAACTATTAAAAAAATAAGAAGGCTGTTGAATCCTAGTTTTTTTTTATAGGCTTTATATTCTACACTACAAAATTTAATACTATATATGCACCATCATATTTTATACTCAAATAAACTTATTGTTTTAGTCTTTTCTTGAAGTGGACTAGAAGTTTGAAGGTTTTCTAGTTTCAGCTCTGGTTACTAGTTGTACATGTCTCAATTTTTAAATTTATAAAGTAGAAATAATCTTTTTCACTTATCAGATTGTTGTGGGCAGCACATTATACATAAACAATAAAGTGTTCTAAACACTAAAGATCTTTTTAAGGTCTCCCTGGGAGAACGTAGGCTTAGATTGGGGTTGAAGCCCTGGTTTTACTACTCACTGGCTTAGTAGATGTGTGATTTTAGATAAGTTATTTAATGTCTCTGAGCCTCAGTTACTTCATTGGTAAAATGAGAATAAAAAACAATCCTGGAAAAACTTCAAACTCCTTGTGGATTTCTCCCAAGTAGTTCTAGGAGTATTTACAGAGGTGCCAAGGGTCCTTCATGAAATGTTGCTCTTACCTACTTAGGGCTCCCCCATTCTTCTGCTGTTCTCTGCTCTCTCCATGAGGGGATGTCTCCCATGGCTACAGCAGCTGCTGATATATTATCCGTTGCTTAGTAGCAAATTACCTCAGAATTTGGTGGTTTAAACAAGAAACATCATCTCATAGAGTCTATCAGTTGGTATTTCAGAGGTGGTGTAGCTGGACAGTTGTGGTTCAGGGTCTTTTGTGAGGTTGCAATGAATATGTTTACCACAGCTGGGGCTGTGGTCTTCTGAAGGTTTGACTGGGCTGGAAGATCTGCTTCCAGGATGGTTCACTCACCTGGCAGGAGGCTTCAGTTTCAGTGGTGTTCTGGAGCTGGCTCACACATGCTTTAAGAGTTGACTGTTAAATTTTAAGAATTTTGCAAGCCAATTGTTAAACAACAGCTATTATTAAAAATTAAATTATGTAAACGTAATTTAAGTAAGTTACATTAAAAGCCAAGTTAATAAATACTCAAAATACACCGCTTCCTAATTAGTTTGCATTTTTTTCCTTGATTCATGTTCCTGTGGTTGTTTATGCCTATTGCATCTGCATGGGGGAAGTGCGATACCATTTTGTCTTACTGCACATCTCCTTCCATCTCTGCATTTAGTGACATTATGTTGGGAGTTTGAAATCAGCCATTGTGGAAGTATTTATACGACAGATGTCACCAAACACTGCAAGTCAGACTTGATTTATTGTTTTATTGATTGTTTAGACTTTAGAAAGTGAAGAAATGTTAATAATGCAGAATAAACTGAAAAATACGTCATATCTGTAGCTCTTACATTGTGAGTAGCACAAAAACTTGAGGAAATATTCTTCCAGTGTTTGCAACTATTATCCAGTTCAGCAAATAAATCTTTCATGTCACTGAGAAATTAATGAAGCTACAACATATGTCTTCATTATTTTATTTTTTATTTATTAATGTAAATAAAAATATTGACCAACAAAAATAGTCAACAAAAACATTATGTGAGAATCAATTGGCTCTATGATATTTTAAATAAAGACTGTTGTTTATTTTATTATTTTTTATAAAATGTTTCTGACACATTCTTTATAGTGGTAAAATTACCAATAAACACACATACATATACATGAGTATGTACAAGGGTACTTCAAAAAGTTCATGGAAAAATAGTATTAAAAGATAATACAAATCTTTTCATGAAGTTTTTGAAATACATGGAGTAATTATGTGTAAATATGTGTGTGTGTGTGTGTATACACATAGAACTAACTCAATTCCTGACCCACATATCCTTTGCATAAGCATACTTGAGTGTCCTCATGATCTAGAAGCTGGCTTCCTCTAGGACAGTGATCCGAGAGAGGGGAAAGGTAGAAGTTGTGATGTCTTCATGACGTAGACTTAGAAGTTCCACTGTCATTTCTGCAATATATTAATGGTTACATAGGTGATCCCTATTCCGTGTGGGAGGAGACCAAACAGGGATGTAAATTCCAGGGGTCAGAGGGCATTGGGGACCATATACGAGGCTGACTATTACAGTCTACCTCCTGGCTCCCAATGATTCATATCTCTCCCTCATGCGAAATGCACTTACACCCCTCCGAGGACTCCCAGAAATCTCATGTTATTACAGATCCCATCATGTAAATCAGGTCCAGACACAGATGTGGCTCCTCATGTATAGTTTCTCAAGTACAGTTCATTGAGTATGGTTGTGCTTGATCTGAACGCCTGTAAAACCAGAGACAAGCTATCTCCCTCTAACACATGCAACAGACAATGGTGGGACAGATGTAAGATAACTGATACAGACACCCCTGTTTAAAAATGTAGAAAACAGGAGGCATGTGAGAGACAGTGGTCTGAAGTCTAACTGGGCATATTTTGGAAGGTACTTGATTAAGATGCAGGCCTATATCTTCTGCGTGGTTCCTGGGTCTGCCTGCTGGGCTCTTGGTACTTCTGTCTGAATCATTCATCCATTTCCATGAAAGGATTTTTGCTGTTTGCAGCTGGGCAGTTTTCACAGTCTGCTTCCTGCCACTAGAATTTTGGGTATCCAAAGTCCTTTTCTTCATTTTGTCCTATTTCGGTCACTTTTAGTTCAAGCTAATGGTGTTTCTGCTAATACAATTCTCTTAAAAACTTTGTGGTCCCCTTATTAGGCGAAAGCCATGTCTGTAAATCTTTTTGAGATTAGTACTTCTCTAACTTGGGCTTCTGCTGAGATTGCTGAGAGAATTCACCCTGAAGCTTCTCAGAAGCCCTACCGTTTGACTAAACAGTTCTCTGTGGCACTATGTGATATCCACATGGGGTCTTACAAAGAGTTTTATAGCCACGTCTTCAACTTTATCATAATACCATGTTTTCCTGGTAGTGTCTTGGATTAGATCTTTGTGTAGAAGCCATTTCTTAATTTTAGTATTTTTAGTCATCTGGAGAAACTGAAAATTTTCAAAACCAGAAACTCCTGGTTCCGTTTTGCTTAAAAGTCGTTTGTTGAGGTACAAAGTTTCAGTTAGACAGGATAAATAAGTTCTGGAGATCTATTGCCCAGCATTCTGACTGTAGTTAATTATAATGTATAGCTGAAAATTGCTAAGAGAGTAGATTTTAATTGTTATTACTACAAAAGAATAAGTATGTGAGGTGATATGTATATTATTTAGCTTGATTTAATAATTTCACAATGTATACATATATCAAAACATCATATTGTACACTGTAAATGTATACAATTTTTATTTGTTAATTATATTTTAACAAAGCTAAAAAAGAAAAGAAAAAGTCTTTCCTTTAGCTTATCTCTGCTCATATTTTGCTATAAGCAGGAAGAAGTGCACAGCAGCACCTTCTATACTCTGCCTTGAAATCTCCTTAGCTAGGTCATCCCATTCTGGCTTTGCACATAGCTGTTAAGCTTTCTAATGCTAGATAACAAGCATCCTTTGTCCTCCACTTTCACTAACTTTTTCTTGTATCTCCTTTAAGTCTCCAGGCATAACCTCCTCAAAGACAATCTGGTTTCTACTAGCAGTCTGTTAACATACTTCTGGCTTTCATTAATACTTTTCCCAAAGACTTTCCATCCTCTGCCCACTACCTTTTCCAAAGCCACCTCACTAATTTTAGTTATTTATTACTCCAGTGCCCCACTTCCAGATACCCAAGTACCAAAATCTGTATTAGTTATCTGTCACTGTCTAACAAGGTACTCCAAAAACTTAGTAGCATAAATTAATAAACATTTACCATTGCACAGTTTTTGTGGATTAGAAATGGAGAGCAGCTAGACTGAGTGGTTCTGGCTTGGAAGCACTCATGAGGCTGAAGTTAAATCTTTGGCTTTGGATGAAGTCAACTGAAGGTTTGATTGGGGCTGGAAGCTCTGCTCCAAGGTGGCTCACACACAAGGTTGTTGGCAGGAAGCCTCCATTTGTCACTGGCTTTTTGGCAGGAGCTCTCATTTCCTCACCATGTATCCTATCCATAGGACTGTTTGAGTGTTCGTGGCAGCTGACTTCTCACAGAGTAAGTGATCCAAGACAGAAGGAAAAGATTATAGCTGTAATGTCTTTTCTGACCTAGCTTGAGAAGACTTACACTGACATTTCCACAATATTCTGCTGGTTTCACAGATCAGCCCTATTCAGTATGGAAGGGGATTGCTCAAGGGCATGAATGCTAGCAGGTGGAGCTCATTGGGGTCTATTTTGGAGGCTAGTTGCTATAGATCCCAAATTCAACATCCATGCCGCACATGTTCACTGAAGATGTCTTGCTACAAGGGCTTCCCAAATAGACCAGAGCTATACGTGCTGCCCTTTGGTACCTGAGCTGAGGCTGAGAATTCCTGAAGGTGAGATTGCTAATGTATCTTACATATCCACAATGTATATAAAGCACTTAGTTCACTACCTACAGCCAAATAAGCATGACAAAAATAATATTTTTCTTTATTCTTATTTTATAGAAGACTCTGGATCATTTTCTGGCCCAGAGGTACAAGTAGCAGCTTCTGGCACAAATATGGGGAGCACTCTTACCCTTGCCATGTCCATTGAAATTGTAGCTAAAAAATCCCTGTAGACTCATAGTTTTCCCTGATCTCTTTGCTGCAGTCCTTTGGCTGAGTCCCTTGGGAGTTGGGCCTGTGGATTATTAGACTGAATGCTGTTTCCTTCCAGTCCAATGACTGGCCTTTTATTCTTGAATCAAATTTCTGTTCCTCCCACCTCCTCTTCATTTCCCCTAAACATTTCTTGTTACCCCTAATTTCCAGCCCAAGTCTTTTCAAACCTTCATGCAAATAATACCTGGAAGTCTCGCTTTAACTCCAAGCTTATTGGTACATTCCTGAATCACATTTGTGCTTAAGCTGGGACATCTCCTGCTACCAACACTAGAAGCAACTAAAACACTGGGGTTGAGGTGAATGGTAAGCTTAGGATATAACATTCACAGGTGACCGAACAAGCAACACATGTTCTCAACCTAGGAGGCTGGCTGCTGCTTTTCTCATCTACAGCTCTCCTCTGAGGAATCATTATCAACCCCCAAACATAAACAATACCATTGTTGGATATCATTTTTTGATCATATTTGTTTGCGGCAAAAGATATTGCCTTGAAAGTAACAACATTCAATTTCTCTTCCTTTCTACCCCACCTGTAAAAGTTAAATTCAATGTAATAAACTCTCCTCTTTGATTTCTGGATGAAAATTATATGAGAATCTGGGAAGTGTGCAATTGTTTGAAGAGTTTGATGTGTGATGTTAAAAAAAGTCTCTTTGTCAAAGCACAGTTGTTCAGTCAATGTAAAATATGATGCTCAATGCATTACTTACAAGACACTTCAGGTGCAATTCGAAAAAGTTGCACCTGAAGTGTCTTCTCATGTATGTAGTTCCACCACTGAATACTCCTGTGATTCTGCTTTCTGAGGGTAGGTAGAGCCCCACACTCAGGCACAATAAGATCCTGTAAACTGGGATCACTCCATGGAAAATTGATGGACAATAGCATTTTTAAAATTGATAATTTAAAAGTGATAGCGATAGACTATAGGTTACAAACACAGATAATACCATTATTTTTTAAATAGTCAAATAACAAATTACATTATAGAAGCAACCTAGAATACAAATGGTCCTCTACTGCTATGGGTTAAATGTGTCCCCCAAAAGTTCATGTATTGGAAACTTGATCTCCATTGCAACAGTGCTAAGAGGGTGGGAAATCTGATACTGTAACTGAAAGGTGGGGCCTTTGAGAAGTGATTGGATTGTGAGGACCCTGTGCTAGTAAATGGATTGATCCATTCATGGAGTAAATAGGTTGACGGTTTAATGGGTGGTCATGGGTGTGGTTCTGTTGGCAAGGAGAGCGAGTAAGAAGGTCAGCTGTCCCTTGCTCAGGTCATTCTTACCGTGTGACACCCTGCCCTGCTGTAGGGAGTCATCACCAAGAAGAAGGTCCTCACCAGATGTGCCCCTTGGACCTTGGACTTCCCAGTCTTCAAAATGGTAAGAAATGAATTTCATTTCTTTATAAATTACCTAATTACAGGTATTTTGTTATAAGCAACAGAAATGGACTAATATACCTACTTATTTTGGTTTGACAATGGTTTTTCAACTGTACGATGATGTAAAAGCCATATACATTCAGTAGACACTATACTTCAAGCACCCGTGCAATCACTCTGCTCTTTACTTTTAGTACAATATTCAATACAGTACATGAGATATTCAGCCCTTTATTATAAAACAGGCTTTGTGTTAGATGATTTTGCCCAACTGTAGGCTAAGAGTGTTCAGAACACTTTTAAGATAGTCTATGCTAAGCTATGATGTTCAGTAGGTTTAATCATTAAATGCATTTTTGACTTATTTTCAACTTACAATGGGGTTACTGGAACATAACCCCATTGTAAGTTGAGGAGCACCTGTAGTTTACAATGGGGTAATATGAGAGCAAATCAATTCTTAGGAATAAAATTGACACTGTTAGGGACTGTGATCTACAATGTGTCTTCATTATTTTGCTTTATCTTTGAAACAGATAAGCCAGGGGTTTACTAACACTTCATATGTTTCTTTGGAGGCACCGTGTGAGGTGGACTGGGGCAGGGTCAGGGGCAGAGAGACCGGGGCAGAGCCACAAGGCCTTGGGGAAGCAGGAGGAGGGGTGGGTGTGTGGGAAAATTTCAGGAAAAGTCAGGGAGGAAGCACAGGTCTGATGGAGAGGGGGGTCTAGGGCCTACAGTGAAGATATGAAGAGCTGAACAGAAACAGGTGGACAGAAGCTGAACCCCAGGCATGCAGGAATAGTAAATGGTAGGCGATTGACCCATTTAGCTCATTCATTCATTCTTAACAAAATTTTTTTGGGACAGCTACTCTCTGTCAGAGACTATACAAACTCTGCAGAATTAGTCCCACTATTTTAGGCTTTAGATTTTAGCTCCACGCTGGCTAGCATCTATCAAGTCTAGTTCAAGGCATTGCCCATTTATATAATCAGTACTGTAAATACTAAATACAACACCGCATAGCAATCCCTAAACAGCCAAATGTGAATGCTTTTAAACTGCAAGCCACAGTAGAGAGAGAGCTTCAGATCTGTTCCTTTGAAAGTTAGGCTTCAGGTAGTCCAGTGTATTTCACATCTCAAAGGCAAAAGGATGTGAGAAGCCAAATAAAAAGAGGATGGAACTCTGAGAACATTACCTGCGGGGTTACGTTAAACCAGCTGTAGCAGGAGAAGCGATGCTGATCTTTGCTCTTGAGAGGTCAGAGCTCATTTTCAGTGTGTGCCTCTGCAATGATTTTTGCTGCTGACACAGTTGCAAGTTCTGTCAAAGGCAAAGGCAGATGGCTCCCTGGAATCTATTTCATTTTCTCCATCTCTGGCTCACGGGCATTAGCAATTCTGTAGGTGTGCCCCCTCCTCCTGCTTTTCTCACCCTGGAGTTGTGCAGTAACACGTGCTCCGTAAATGCAGTCTGTTTCTCTTCCATGGCTTGGTCTTTGCAATATATGACTTTATTAAAGATCATATAAAAAGGCAGTAGGGATGCAGAGCTGAAGTCATAATTTTGCATAGCCATTAGACTAAAGCAGTCATGAATCCTGCTTAAATACTTTCCCAAAGTAAAAGGAAATAGGAGAACAATTCGAGCTGCCCAGGCTTCACTCTCTTTAGTGGCAGGCTGCAGCCTGGCCATGAGGAAGCCAGCAGGTAGAAGCAGCCCTCACACCTGACACCTCTGCTGGTGCTGCATGGGACAGGGAGCTGCGGGCCTTGGAAGCTATCATTGTTACAGAATGACGGCATGGAGATGAAAATAAATGATTTAAAATGTGTTGCAGCTAATATTTGATGGATTTGTGTTTCAGTATTGCTATACTGTTGAGGTGTTCAGAAAAGGTTCCCTACCTTGAGTCTAAGTTTTTGTTCTGAAACTAATTTTCCATTAATTGACACCTTAATGGTCTTCGGCAAGCCTGAAAGGGCTATCTAGAATGGGAAAATCACAGCTCGTAACTAGTCTGCAATTCTGATTAGCTAGCCACCCACACTTTACAACCATACTCTTATTTAATCATACTTATAATTTTCAGAAAGATGCTTAATTTGAACTCAAGCAGATAAAAGTTTCATCATTTTAGATAAATGTTGCTTTATTTCCTTTTGTTTTAATTACCGTCTTGAATATTATGCAAGTTACTGTGTCAAAAACAAAATATCGGTCTGTCTGTATATAAGAAAAAGTGCTTATCTCTAAACTTGAAAGAATTAAGCAATTGATTGAGAGTCATTGCCGTACATTTAATTATATTTTACATTAATGAGTAAAATAAAGTGTGAAGGTTTCTATAAAAAAAACCCTCACATTAATTACTTGCCAAGGTAAGAGGAAAGCTTGACCCATCTGAGCATAGAGCCATACATCTTCCCAGAGTGATTATGTTAAAAAGAAGAACCTTCCTCTGCAACATTTTGGCACATAAAGCTTGGAGGACTTTGCAGTTGCTTAATTTGCTCTTTTTCTCAGATACAAAAGTACCTTAGGCAAAGGCAATTTGTTTTTCATAATTTTTCTGCATTGGTTTTCTATGATTAAGTGTTATTCTCCAGCTATTTCCACTAATTATCATTGTCTCCCCAAAGGCTGATGAAACAAGGAATCTGAGCAGAATTAGGCTAATTTTACTCCATGGCTTATTAGGCAGCCGCATGCATGTGTTACTGTGCTAAGTACTGTATCAAGCAAGTTAAATAGCTATTATCCCTGCCTTCCACACGATCGCTCCAGAATGTTCAGCACAACAGCCTGCTTACACCTGGGTGAGGGAGGCCAGTGAACACACACTTCTGTGTCTTCCGTGGAGGAAAAGTCACAGTTCACAGGAGTGAGGAACTATCGACATCTTCCACCCCTTTGAGTCTTCTCCACTCTTTGTGTGGAACTGCGAGTGGGCACACTGGGTTTCTGGAAGGACGGCAGGGCAGGTGGGCTGGGAGAATTGTCATTTTTGGCATTTCACTTGTAACAAGACTATCCACACTTTAAGCCTGTTGTTTCTGGGTTCCTCTCTGAAGTCAGATGTTTGTTTCAGTTTGTGTGTATTCTCCACTCTCTTAGTATATGGTGTTTTTTCTGTGAATGGAGAAATGGTGAAAATACTGGTTGGAGAGAATTAGCTTTGCTTGCTTGATGGTGCTGGGCATCTTGTTCCCTTGTATATCCAAAATACTCCTCTGAGTACACAAGTTCAGAATATGAAAAAAAATGAATAAAAGGTCAATATTTGTGTAATCACTTTCTGAAGGGTCTCCATCAGGAAATTTAATTATCTTTCCAGCCACCCCCCCAAAAAAAAAGAAAAAAGAAAAAAAAAAAAAAGGTACTTATGGGTATAAAACTTCCTGAATGAAAAGAGCTCAACAAAGATCTAAGTAAAAATTGAAAAAGTGACCCAGCACTTGCCACTGGATCAGTGGGTCCTCCCATCAGAGATTCGGATTTCTATGGTTTGGGGAGGGGGCCAGGCATCATTAGATTTTTAAAGCTCTCCTGCTGACTGTAATGAGCAGTCAGACTTTCAGCATATAGAGAATTGGGACCAATAAATATATTTTCTATTACACCAACTAGCAGAAGTTCAAGAAAAATTTGCCAAACTCATTAGATTAAAAACGTAGATAAAAACATGATATAGCAAACTCTGCTCACTACTAAATTGATCCACTGATATAGAGGGGATTTGATTTTATGAAACTCAAAATATTGTAGCAAAATAAATGAAATTCAAAATAAAGATTAAATAGTTATTACCTAATTATACTACCTAAAGAAATCAAACTTTTACTGTAGTCCCGGTCCCCTAACACAGCTGTCTGCTTATGGGAACAACACTTACGCCCTCACTTTGCTGCTTAAGTCAAAAGAAGCATTTCCACCTTCTGTGCATTGATTACATTACATTGTAATTGTTTCTGTACTTGTCCACATTCTCCAACAGACTTTTCAAAGCTCCATGTGACTAAGGATAATGTTTTCTTGCTCATTCTTGTATTCCCAGGTCCTAACAGTCCTGGCAGATGCAGTAGATAATGATTGCTACAGAAACTAATGTTCTTACATATTATTCATATTAAATGAGTTAGGCCAACTAAAGTGCTCAGAATAGCACCTAGCACATTAAATGTTAGCTGCTCCACGTTAATGAGTTATGATTGCTGCATCATGTTCTATACAATGAATAGGATTTCTTGACCATTTGTTTTTATATATTTGGGGTCTTTATAATTTTTCCAACATTATAAATCAGATTAAATGAATATTTTTATGTGTATAGCTTCTTTCTGCTTTTCGATTGTTTTCTAGGATATGTTTTTAAGAGGAGTAACTACTAGATCAATGAATAGGTCATTTTTATAATTTTGGAAAATGATTACTATGCTATTTTAAAAACACCTATTATTATGGAAAATTTCAAACATGCAATACACAGAGTAGTATAATGAAACTCCACATATCTAATATTCAGCTTCAGCAGCTATCAGCATTCTCCCACTCACACTTTATGTATGCCTCAGCCTGTTCTCCCGTTGTATGGGTAGACTCCCAATTTGTTCATCCAGTCATCACTGGACATTTGAACTCCTTCCAGTTTTGGCTGTTATCCAGTAAAGATGCTATAATCATTTATTTAATAGTTTTTTTTTTTAACATGTTTTCATTTTTCTGGGGTAAAACTCTATGTGTGGAGTTTTGAGTTATATGGTAAGTGTATGTTTAAGTTTATAAGAATTTTTTTTTTCAAAATGGTTGTACCGTTTTACATTCTCACCAGCAATGTACAGGAGTTCCAGTTGCTCTTCATCTTTAGCAACATTTGGAGTTGTTGGAAATTTTCAAATATTAGCCATACTGGTGGCTGTATTGATATCTTGTGGTTTAATTTGAATTTCTCTGATGATAATGATGTTGAATATCTCTTCATGTTCTTGTTGTCCATTCATATATCTTCTTTTATGAAGAAATTGTTTAAATCTTTTGGCCATTATGTTACTGGGTTTTTAGCCTTCCCATCAGGAAGTTTGTTGTATGTTCTGGATACATGTTCTCTGTTGGAGATGTGTGTACTGAGATGATTTTCTTCTGGTCATGGGTTGCCTTTTCATTTTTTAACAGTGTCTTTTGAACAGCGAATTTTTAAAATTATGATAAAATTCAATTTATCAAACTTTTTTTATGGCTCGTGTTTTTTGTGTCCTATCTGAGAAGTCTTTGTCTACCTTAAAGTTGCATGAATTTTTCTTTTATGTTTACTTCTAGAAGTTTTATACTTTTAGGATTTAGGTTTAGTTGCACAAACTATTTAGAAATAATTTTTGTGTATGATATGAGTAGGACCACGATTCATTTTTAAAAAATGGATATCTAGTTGTTCCATTAAAACTTATCGAAAAGATCGTTTATTCCCCTTGGCACCTTTGTTGAAGATCAAGTCACCATACATGTGTTTATACATATATACATATAAACGAAGTAGAATTATGAACCCCCGTCCACATTACCCACCTCAACTATCAATATTCTGCCTTTCCCACCACTGATTATACTTGTATATTTTTTTCTTTTTGGATAAAATTTCCATACATTTATTCTAAATGTCTTATAATTTTAACTTTTATGTTTAGGTCTATTATCCAACTCAAATCAATTTTTGCACATGATGTGAAATAGGGGTCAAGGTTCATTTTTTTCCTTATGGCTGTTCTGTTCTTCCAGCACAATTTTTGGGAAAGATTTTACTCTCCCTATTGAATGGCTTTGATGCTGTTGTTGGAATTCAATTGGTCAGTTGGTCGAACGAGCGTGGATCTATTTCTGGTCCCTCTATTCTGTTCCATTGATCTGTTTGTGCCATGTTACATTTTTGTGCCAGTTTTTACCATTATCAGCAATGAATTTTTAAGTGTCTGGATAATTTCTTAATATGTTTCCTTAGAAGGGAAGTTTGAGTTGCAATTCTTATGTGAATGATTTATTGATGGTGTGCTCTCAGGAGTAACTCTTAAGACACTGAAGGGAAACAGGTTAGGGCCAAAGAATAAGTGCACAAAAATACAGTGTCAAGAGGAGTCTGGCCTCAGCCGACTTCCACGGCAGCTCTAGAGCATGAATTATACCACAGAGGGTGTTTCGCCTGGAGGTAAGAGGGCTTGGCTGGTATACCCCAAGTCAGTTGGTATTGGCAATGGACCACCTCTAGCGGAGGACATTACCTCCCAGGAATCCCCAGGTGAGTTGGCTCCTACCAGTCAAGGGCAGTCTCTGGAGCAGGATGAAGCATAAGCCATTAGCAGCCAACACCCACACAGATGGGAGATGGGTGGATCGTCCCAGAGATCAAATCTGGGTGAGCATCAATAGCATCTGTGACAGGAGTATTTTTGAGGACAACATCAGCAAGAATAGTCTTTGGGCTTTCCACAAAATTTCCAGCGGTTCCTGTCACAGCACCATTTGTGACCCTTGCTGTGTTTTTACCCACTTATTTCTTTAGGTCAGCACTTTTATCTGAAGGCAAGCCTTTTTTTGTAATTATGGGTAAAGTTGAAATTGTTCAGCATTTAGTGGGTTAATATTTGACTTTTTGATGTGCTATGTAGGCAAATAAATGGTGTTCTCCATCATCATCAATGTGTGTATTTAAGATGTACCTCTTGTCTGTGAATTGAGAAGTGATTTTAAAACCATGACTCTCAATAGCTCTTAGAAATCACAACTTAAATACGGAACTTTAAAATTTGCAGGGATCTGTTGTACTTGAAGCTGCACTAGATAACTGTAGAATTATTAGCTTTCTACTTGTTGTGAGACTTGACCTAGCAGCTTTCTTCATGAACTGAATGTTTCTAGTGGACATCAGGGAGCACTTCTGATGGATGAAATCTGTATCTGAATTTCCGATTTCACTTTGAATGAGACCAGAAATAGAATTCAGCATTGCCTTGAATAAATAAGGCAACTGTAATACTTCACTTTTCCACAGCAGTATCTGCTTACTAAGCAGACTATTATGTATACAAATGAGCATTCAGCTAGAGTGGCTCTATATTTTTTACCTTTTTATCTTCCAGATTTCTAAAATGTGTTGTGCAGAACAGTAGTGGAAAACATCTCTTGATAGACTTATTTCTATCTTAAAATTTTTTAAACATCTGAAGTTACACCTAAACCTGCAAATACAGTAAAGCATGTGAAATTGCTTTGTAAATAGCAATGTTTCATCCAAATTTTAATTGCTAGTTACATGAGTATTCATATTAAAATTAATCTATAGGCATTGATGACAGTTGAAGATAAGCTACAACAGTTTTATCTCATAAGTAAAACAATTTGACTTCAAGTTTCTAAGAATAAAATATTTGGTCAAAGTATAATTCAGAATAAATCATGCCAAAATAGATACTTGAGATATATACATTTATTATATTAATGAATATAACTAAAAAGAGGAAATTTTAAATAGGTTTAACTGAATTTTGGTCTCATTAAAGAAGGTGTGAAAGGCTGCCCAGGAAAAAAGTCTTCCTAGACATATGAGTTAGTTCAGAGAGCGACAAAATGAAATGGTATAAGAAACCAGTTTAGAAGAATAATCTATACATTTTTTTTGTAAGTTTCATGGGAGCCCAATGTTTCCCGTGGGCTATAGACTTGACGCTACTGTCCCATTGCTGGTTGAAGTTAACTGTTGCCACAGAGGTCAATGTTAGTAAATATACTTCTGCCATCTTTTCTCCATTCTGTGACTAGAGCAGACATTACTAATTGATTATGGTTCCCCCTTGCCCCTGCCACTGAGACTGTATTCAGACTCTCAAATTTTCTCCTTACCCTGCTTCAAAGACCCACTTTGCTATGGTCTAAATTTTTGTTTCCCTGAAATCCTATCCACTGAAGTGATGATATTAGGAGCTGGGGCCTTTGGGGAAGTGATTAGGTAATGAGGTGGGGAGCCCTCACGAAAGGGATTAGTGCTCTTATAAAAGAGGCCCAAGGGAGCTGGTTTGCTCCTTCCACCATGTAAGGACCCAGTAAGAAGTCATTGTCTATGAAACAGGAAATAGGCCATCATCAGACAGTCTTCCAGAGCCTTGGTCTTGGGCTTCTCAGCCTCTATAACTATGAGAAATACATTTCTCTTGTTTAGAAGCCACCCAGTTTAGGGCATTTTGTCGTAATAGCCCAAATAGACTAAGACAAACTTCAAGCATGTGAGATGGAAGCTTTTTACCAGTCTTGTTTTTTCTCTAACGCAGTGTTTTCCAACATTCATTTTATAGAATATAGTCTGATAGCATGCTAAAAATTATTAAGAAAAAAAAATAGAGTTCTGTGGACAAATTAATTTGGGTGACACTGGGTAAAATGAGGGTAAGCAGGACTCAGAACTTCTCAGAACATTTCATAAACTAATGTGGATTGTAGCACTCTAGGAGAGGGTCATGGAATTTAAATAATGCATCCTGGTCATCCTACTTTTTCCCCCTTAAAGAATCCTGCAGGTCTAGGGTTTCAATATGCATTCTGGGAAAACTTATTTAAGGTATTTCTGTGCTATTACATGTGAGTTATCCTTGGTATTTACAGGAAAGGTTAGATAATGGCTTTTCTTGGTGGCTTTGTACTGTTTCAGCTTACTTAAGTTGGAACTATATTTTCCAGAAATTCCCCTTTCTGTATAGTCCTGGATTAACATTGGTTGCAGAAGCATTTAGCACATGATTTGGAGTGAAAGAGAAGCTATATTTTTAACACTCTGAAGACCAGTTTAGGGTCAGACACTGTGGCAGTTCACACATGTTCATGCTCACCTTGTTGAAATGGGGCAGCACCTGGACTGGCATTTCCTTCAGATCCTAAGAGATCTCCTCCTTCAGCTTTTCCAAGTTCTGGGCCAAATGCATGTGCAATTCAATGAGAAAAGGTGGCAGCTTCCCCTGCAGGTCACCCATAGCATCTAGGTTGGAGATGGTGAGAGATATGGGTTCTAGTTTTCCTGTGGATTCTAGTACATCCCTGTAGGTTCCATTTTTATCCATACTAAGCTATCTCTCCTGACTCATAAACCAGCTCTCCTATATCAACTTTAGGCTCAACACTAGATGCACAGGCCTTCATAGACTGCTCCATCAAGCCTCATAATTGAATGGCATCGAATCCTACAATAAATCTCTTTGTCTGTATCACTCATAGTAGTTCTGCTTCTCTGGTCAAAGCTGAACTGATAAAGAAATTAGTACTCGAAGTGGTTCCAGAGGAAAAGAACGTTAGAAAGGGGGTTCTCTGAAATGGTTCTGGATTATGGGAAATTGAGTACCTGATCTGATTAGATTTAAAGGCAATGATGACCTGTTTCCATTAGAAAAGGGGGCACTGGTAGTCCATGGCATGCAGAACAATTACTTAATTCATCACCTGCTCCCTCTTGTAATCAAGTGCCTATAGAAAGAAAGTAAATCTTTGGATGACCACATATTTGTTGCCATAGAGTATTTTATTGTGAATCAAGAGTATAATAGGTTTGACTTGGTACTTCTGTGTTCACTCCCTTGACATTCTGAGAAGAAAATGATGAGCTCAGAGATTTAAATTTCTAATTCAAGATGTAGACTAGTCATCAGAAGTCTCCTATGATTTTCTTAAAAGAAATCCTTATTATATGTAGCTACAGGTTTCTGAAAACCAGATCCAGAATCTAGTCCAGTGGGTGACTGAGTTAGAGTTCATCTGTAGGTGTTGAGGGGCAAGGGCATGACTGGTGACCAGGGTGAGCCTTTTTATATAGCAAAGAAAAAAATGACAATTCTTACTGATGTAGCTAGTGAGACCCCATTTGAAGAATTCCTATGTAATTTTTTTAGGCTAGAAAAGTGAAGCAGTCAGAGTGTAGAAGGTCCTATGTAATTTTTAACCACCACATTTGACAAGATTTTGAAACTGTTTTATCTGCAATAAATCTTGAAAATATTTGCATCTATAAATTACTGAAAAGATACATTTTTAGGTCAAGGGAAAAGGATATGCCATCAATGGACCTCAGGCAGCATGACGAACAACTCAGCTTGCTGTATGAAGGATATGACCAACACAGGACAGCCTTGGACACAAAACGCAAAAACGTAAATGACAAACCAAGTGAGTTTAATAAATGGACTTGGATGATAAAGTTCAATTTAAGACCCACATTGAAGACATTTAATGGTTCTAAGTGGTATTAAAAAAATGAGCAAGATAAGGGGTAGTGTGCTATAATGGAAAAGAGATGGGAAACATTGGAGCCAGACTGGCCTTGTTTTTGATCTTGGCTCCAACATTTATTAATTGTACTATCTTTGACAAGGCACTTAGTTCCTCCACTGCAAAAATGGAAATAACCCTACTTTGCAGGAATTTTTTATAAAGATTAAATGCAGTGAAGTCTAAAAGTGCACATGGTAGGTGCCATAAACTTTTCTCTCCCAAAACTGTTGCTCAGTTTTCTTCCTGGGTATTATTTTAGGCAATAAGGGAAAAAATTTATACTTTTAGGACAATCAACTAAGTCAGTCTTTCTCAAACCTTAGTATTCATTTGATTTACCAGAGACCTAGTTAAAATGTAGATTGTGCTTCAGGAGGTCTGGGGTAGTGTCTGCAATTGTGCATTTCTATCCCACTCCAAGGTGATACTGACCCTGCATTTTGCAACCTCCCTCAGTAGCAAGGAGCCACATCATGGTGACTGTTGTCACACAGAGGGAGCGTTATTGTGTAAGGACCTGATGCTATAGCAATGGGATGGCTTTCAGGTCAGTTCAGGCCGTGGGATGAGGAGTCTGCTCAATCACTGTTTAATATCCTGTGGTTTGGGTGAAATGATGACACATTTGACTGAATGTGCCAGAAATCCACCCAAGATATAAACAGGCTTTTACGTGTAAACATGATCTTAACTCTCATTTTAAAAAACTAAAATAATGAGACTGAAGTTTGAGACTTTCTCTGTCACTCAGAATCTATTTTACCAGGCTTAAAATTGGAGTTTTTTGTTTGTATTTGTAAAAATGCAGAATGGTGTATATGGGTGGAGCTGTTTTGTTTGTTTTTTCTTTCACCCTTTGATAGAGTTAGTGAGGCAATCAAGGTCTTCAGAAATCACAAAGGCCCATTTTTAGTTTAGAGTCTTTTCAGTAATTTTGAATTGCAATCTTTTTCTTTTTTTCAGGGCCTGAGTTTCAGAACATTGGTAATACCAACTAATTTCATGGTTCATGATTGAACATTAAGGCTTTAATTCAATTGTGGGCATTTAAAAGATATTTTAAACAGCAAGCACAGTGCAAATTCTTAATATTCATCCAGAAATGAAGCACTGTTATTTATAACACTGTAAAAAAGATTTATAATCACCTAGTCATTAGGTTTTTAAAAAATTTGTCACACTGGAGGAGAAGACTTAATCCATGCCATGTAGAAATAAAAAGATTACAGTGAATTGAATCTTAAAGGGCAAAGATTACTAAGAGGAAACCTTGACCCTTGCTGTGAAGTAATCATCTTAGAAATATGAGAGGCACACATACTATATAAATTTGAATGGATTGATGATTTTATGAATCTTCATGATTTTTGTTTATAATCTTTTGAGCTTTCATCTTGTAACTAAATTCTACTTACATTTTATTTCTTCAAGAAAAAAAATTAAAACAGAAATGATGTATAGAGAGCTGGTTGAGTACCAATTTCCAAATGTATTCAGCAAAAGAAAAATATCAAACATTACACCTCCTAGCTCTAGGCTTCCAGCTGTCTAACGAAGCACACATATCTCCTAAGCAGAGCATACAAATTGTAGTCACACGGCTGTCCGTCAGTCTACTTGACATCAAACATCTGGGTGGAAACAGAAACACTCCATCACTCAGCTTTTTCTGAGTAATAAACATGAAGTTTCTTGTAGGTAATGAACTCGGAAGGCCAAAAATCATTGAAGGTCATAATGTTAATTTAACTTTTCTTTTTAAAGCTTTAAAAAATTTCATTTTTAAATAAGGAAGCAGTGTTAAAGCTTTTGGCATGGCAAGGAAGGCTTCAAATAGCTTGCCACAAGAAAAGAGTTTTGCTTCTTGTAATTTAAAAGTTAAGGCTAACAAAATGGAGCTTTAATCCTTTTGTTAATAAAGGTTATAGGTTAAATGATTCCAGTTTTGAATTACTTAATGCAGTTTTCCACTCTGTACTGTTCTATCTAAGAGCTAAGCAACATTCAGTTTATTCAGCTCATAGCCCCTCTCATGGAAAGAGTAGTGAAATGCCTACCTGTATACCTGACCACAAGATCAGTAACGTTATAGGACACTGGGAATATCACTCTTGTCTCCTTAGACCATAGCTTCCTTCTATGTAAAACAGTAATGTTGATGATAATAAAAGCTGACATTATTGAGATCTTATGTGCTAAATATTTGTATGTTGTCTCGTTCAATCCTCACAACCACTCCATGAGGCAGTTTCAACTTTTATCTCTGTTTTGCAGATAATAAAACTGAGGCACAGCGAAGTAGCTGGACCCAGGCCACATAGCTAGAAAGAAGAAAGTAGTAAATAAGAAGTGGGTAGCAAGAAGTGAAACCAGAATGAGAACAGTTTTCTTGGACTCCAAGTCTGTGGTCTTCACTACTGTGCACACCCAGCAGAGCTGGTGTGACTGGCTGATACTTGCAACTCCAAAATGATAGCCACATTTTCATTTTTTCTTCAGGCGAATGTCTACCCAAACTATTAAGCAATATGGCTTTTCATCTTTTTTTTTTCATATTTCTATTAAGGAAGTCTTTTGTATAGTCACAGTTATGGTAAAAATATTTATTGTTTCAGTATACTCTTTTGATACAATTCTAGCACATCTCTTTAAGTGTGCCTATTTATAATTGTGATAATGTGTCACATATGTAAAAATAAGCTATCTAATATCCTGTCTTTTCCCGGGATAATAGTCTCCACATTTTCCTCTTGTGTTCTCACAAATCTGTCTTTCTCACAGTTTTGTTGCCTTCCCTTTCCCTTCCCGATTTCCCTTCATTTATCTTACTCTGTTTAATCAAATGTACACATTCATTTATTCAACACATGTTTAAGTGTCACTTTGTGTCAGGCACTGTCTCAGATGCGGGAAATATCAAAATAAACAATTCCCCTGAGAAATTAATAGGCAAATAATCAAGATAGATAACTGACTGTTATTATACCAAATGTGACGGTTTTATATGCTATACAAATAGCAAAATGAAGTACTTCATTCCTGGAGAATAAAGAAAAGTTCCCTAGAGGAGGAGATACTGAGATGACTCCTTAAGGGTGAGTAGATCTTGCAGGGAGAAGAGGAAGAAGAGAATGCACAACAATGGACATCATTGCAAACCATGTACAAACCACAGAGGCAGGAAAGAGGCAATGGGGTTGGGAGTAGGTGCTTTGAATGGCAGCATCAGAGAGCTCAAAGGAGGAGTGGCAAGAGACGAAGCTGGAGAGGTAGGTGTTGTTCAGGTGATGGGTTAAAAGAAGGCATTTAGACTTGACTGACCACATGTTGGAGAACAAGTGAAGGATTTAAAGCAGGGAGAGATGGCATCAGCCATTTTCCAAGGATCTCCCTGAGAAAGAAAGTGCTATGAAACATCAAGGATGGTGTTAAGATGAGATTTTCCCTTCTTGTATTAATGGTTGTATCAGTGCCAATTGCTGATATCAGCAGGAAAATTTCATTTAGAGTGTACTCTTTTAAGTAGAAAGAAATAGTTCCTAGAATGATTGCTTTTATCAGGACCAGCAGGTCTAATGTAGAGATGGGGCTGATTGGGAGAAGGGGATCACCTGGGAATGTGGACAGACAGGGTGGGGGGATTAATTTGACTGTGGGCTTGCTTGTCATAGGAGTCAAAACCACAATTTTATTGTAACTAACCTCAGTTGATTCAGTTTAATTTCCAAGAGAATTGATCTGTGCATGGGGAGCTACGCAGAAGTATCTGAGTTATACTTATAGCTGCATTGGTGGCAATTTTGGGATTCCAAAGTTGGGTTTGGCTGCAGAGCTGTAGGACTCCTGCTATTGACTAGGCATCTACAGAGCAAGGTGCAGACTCCTGGGAGAGCTAGGCATATAGAAAGAGCCTAAGCAGAGATGCTTTCCTTGGGGAAGGATCCAGCAAAAACAGGAGAACTTGAGTTTATTCACAAAACCAATGAACACCATGGCCATGAGGTCCAACCAACATTTTGGGTTAAGAGTGAGAAGAAAATCTCAGGAATCAGGTCAGTACCTAAAATATCAGAGATTGCCTTAGACTTGCAGAACTAAATCCCGGCCCCTGTCCCTGATGGAGCTCTTATGCTGTCACACCTGGTTATACTTGTCTCAGGAGCTGAGCTTGTAAAGATCTTCAATGCCTGCAGCCAATTAGGGCTACCCAGGCTGAATTTATTAGTAGAAAAGTCAGTGTGTATATCACTCAGGTCCTCTCCGGTTGAATTAACCCAATTAACCCTGATTCAAAGGTTTATCTGAAGGCCATTGAAGGAGGGATTATTTTCAGAGGAGTGGGTAAGGTTAAGGGAACCAGTATGGAAAGCTGAAGCACCCAGGTGCTAGCAAGAGCAGAAAGTCATTCATTCCCCGAGGCCTGAAGGGCAAAGGGTACCACTGTTGTTGAATCCTGGTGAGAGCTGTAGCCAAGGGAGAGGGGGCCGCCCACAGGATGTGTGATCACAGGCAGAGGAGTCCAGCCCCAAACCATGGTGCAGTCTTTTACCAGTGCGTTCAACTGGCTGACCCAAGGGGAAGCCAGCAGGCAAAGGTGGTGAAATGGTTGATGGAAGTCAGCCTCTCAAGGCCGAGCAGGGAAAGAGAGGAAGGACAGTGAATCTGGCGAGGAAATCACACAATATACTTGCTCCAAAATGGCCACACCTCCCCCATCCAGTGACAGCTCTCGTCAAGGTCAACACACTCAGGCTGATGAATCTAAAGAACACATCTCTACCTTTATCTTGAACTTTCAGGAACATTCTGCACAGCTGCCATCCTTCTTGGAATAGTCTCTTCTCTTGACTTTTGAAGCAGGACATTCTGAGAGCGTTCTTCCTCTGTTCAACTCCTGAATGCTCAAAGGCCTCAGAGAGGTGGATCCAGGATTTGCAGAGCCTGAAGCTTATACAAGGTTGGGTGCATTCTTTAAGTAAGAGAATACAAAATTATAAATACAAAATGGAGTATGAGAGTAAATATTTATTGAGAGAGAGAAAAGAAATTATGACAAATTTTGAGAAGTTTATAAATACCACAAACATTATGAGATCAAAAAAACCCATGAGATTTTTTATTAGGTGTCTATCTGATATGACTCCATAATACTTTCCCCCCTTACAGTTTTGGCTGCATTGGTCACCTCTTTATATGACAATGATTTGGGGATATTTTCTATGAGAGAATAGAAAATAGAATAGAAAATAATTCAGTATTTCTTCTAGTTAAACAGGATTTGTTGTATACAGTAGTGCATTATGTTTAGTGACTTTCCTTTCAGCTTTATAAATTATTATTGGTAATGTCACATAAAATTTTAGGGTGGTCAATTTGTGCAACTTCTATCAAGTTTCTTTTATATTTAAGCTGTAAGATGCTAGGACATTTCAAGTTTTCTTGTGTAATGATTAATCACAGTTATGCTAAAATTCCAACACCCATTAACAATTTCTCATCAATATCCTCATTGTAGTGGGTAATATGAGATTTATGTTATCTTGCTCATCCTTAGTATTTTGTGCCAAATTAGCAAGAGATTTAATTCCTTTCCAATGTGCTCATAAGACTAGCTCTTGGTCATCAATGGGATTATTAAACAATCCAAAGCCTATTCTTTACTTTTATACCAAGTTTATAGAAGGATTTAATGAATAACTGTTTTTCAGTTGTGTGTTCTGAAACTATTTTTGTTACCATTTGCTTTTTGATGTTAGAAAAGTTTCTACTAACCTTATCTCTCATCTTTATTGTTTTTGTTTCATAGTCCGTTAATCTTTTTTACCTGAATTTCCCCTTTAATTCTTTAATAAATAAGTTTAAAGATAACAATGAAGAAACTCTTCATATTAGTCCAATTCATTCTGCAGTTTCTCTCTTACTTCACTGAAGTGTTACACTTACAAATATCTTTCAAAATTGCAGATAAAATTGTACACTGGAAATTTATTAATTTTTCGAATAAACTTTTTGCTTTTTGTGTTCAAGTTTCTCTTCCAACTCTTCAAAAATATATTTAGGGGTTCTGAAAATGTCATTGTACTCATGTTGCATGGCTTGAATAACTTTATAACGGGAATAACCTCTTGTTACACTTGGATTCTTAAAAAACAAGCTGGCATGTTCGTAATTGTTGCAACCTACTGAAGTAGTCAACTGTTTTAGGTGTTGTGCTGGCAACTTTTTCTCCAGTGCAATTAAGGGAATAACCATTCACGGCACATATTCTGAGTCCTTATTAAAGTTTTAAACAGTCCCTGCAGCCCTTTGTCCTCACCTCCCATAGAGCTGCACTGTCACGTGACTGTCCGTGAACTGTCATTCAAAGGCAGCTTCCAACTGCCCAGAACTTTTTTCACTTTGCTGAATATAGAAGGATTTTATGTTTCAGAGGTCTTCAGATGGTGAAAAAGTTAGAAATTGCCATAGGGTTTTTCCTTATTAAAGTAGAGCACAATAATTGCCAACTGACCTGTGCTTTTCACATCTAATGTAGCATCTACAAGTAAGATGGTGGTCAGAGTGGTCCTGTACCGAGACGGTGATCAGTAACTTAATCTAAGAGGAAGAGACTGTGCACCACGGAAATGTGGCTTACTAATCCACTAAATATGTTCCTAACTCTACTCCCTTTGTTGAGTTCTGGCTCTGGCCTCCAGCCACCTTAATGCTACCTGATTATGTAAAAAAATTGCTAAGGCTTAGCCTGGTTCTTGGAAAAGACCAGAATGAGTAAGTCCTCTCCCTTTGGGACTCATTTCTTTCTCAAATATTCTTCTGTTCTCTATTCTCCATTCTCTATTCCCCCTTATAAGCTTATTCAGTCTTATGACTTTAAATCCCTTGTATATTCCAACACATTTAAAAATTTTAGCTGTAGGTATAATCAGTTGCCAACTTGAGAATTTTTCTTGGGTGTCTAATATTTCTCTCAGACTTAATATTTACAAGATGGAGTCTTTGACAGCCATCTCCTCAATCCCTCCTTCCTGCCCAAAGTGGCTGCCTCCCCATTTTTTCCCTTCTCAGTATATGGCATCACCATGCAATCAGTTGCTAAAAGCCCCAGATGTAGGAATCACCCTCGATTCCTTCCCTTCCCTCTTTTCCCTCTCCAACAGCAAGTCCTGGCAGTTTCATCTTCAGTGTGTCTCAAATTCTCATTTTCCTTTTCATCTCCGTTCTACTACCATGGACCAGGTACCCTCCTGTCTTACATTTTGGTCTTCCACTCTTGATATTCTCTAATCTTTTGTTCACACAGTAGATATTAATTGGATTATATCCCTTCCCTGATTAAGACCCTTCAATTGGCTTTTCCTTCCTTCAGATAATAAAGCCTTTACTATTTATGGTGGTTTACAGGGTCTTGCTCATGTGACCTTATCTCACTCCACTCCCTAATTTAACCACTAAGCAACAGCACATTGGGTTTTTCATATTCCTTAAACACACCAGATCCTTTTCTGCCTTGGAAACTTGTGTTCACCTTGGGGCTGTAATGACTTTTGCCATTTCTCTTTATTCTTCTTTCTTTTTCTTTTATTTTTATTTTTTTGTCCTTTTCGTGACCGGCACTCAGCCAGTGAGTGCACTGGCCATTCCTATATAGGATCCGAACCCGCCGGGAGTGTCGCCGCGCTCCCAGTGCCGCACTCTCCTGAGTGCGCCACAGGCTCGGCCCTCTTTATTCTTATTTCTTATGATTTAACTTCTCTTAGCCCCATCTAAAGTGGCTTCCCCCCAATACTCTATTTCATCACCCTGCTTATTTTCTTCATAGCACTCAAATTGTAATGATGATGAATTATTTATTTCTTACTTGTTGACTGTTTATTCCATGAGAATGTAAGTACTATGACAGTAGAGTCTTGGACTGAATTTCTCACCACTGAATCCTCAGGGCCTAGTTTAGTTCTTGTACCTAGCAGGTGCTTAATAAATATTTGTTAAATGAATGACTGTCTGGATTGTCTTAAAAAAATGAGTAGCATAACTCTTGTCAGCTCTTAGAAATGCAAGAATTAGTGGAATCAACATTTTAATTAAGATTACAAGATGTTCTTTTTCTGACTCAATTTGCTCTATTACCTCGATTTCTCATCTTCCCTCCCCTCCCTACCGCTTCCTTCCCTTCTGCTCTCCTTCCCTCTGATGATTCACTCTCATGACTGCACCTCGTGCCACGTCTCCACGATCTACATTTCTTGTCCTAACTTTCACCCTGAGCACCAGTCCCAAGTTTCCAATATATGCAAAATGGAATTTACCCTTTCATTCAGATAAATCTGTTTCTTCTTTAGTGTTAACATCAACATTTCTCTTAGGCAGAGAGTCACCTCAGCTCTACTCTTTCACATCCCAAAACAGGCTGGTTAACAAGGCTGTTGCTCTATCTTCCAAATACACTTTGAATCTATCCAGTCCTTTCCAGTCCCTGGGCTTCTGCTCATATTCAGAACCTCACTATCTGGGGCCCAAGGCTTCGAGCCTTCTAATAGACATCTCCACCTTCAATATTTTCCCTGATCAATGTGTTCTTCCAATTACTCTCTGGATCATATTTCAAACATAGATTTTGATACTCTCCTGCTTGGAAATCTCTGAAGCTCTTCCTTAACTTCAGAGTATAAACCAAACTTCTTAGCAAGTCCTTTAAGGCTGTGCATAATCTGGTCTCCATCCATCTTTCCAGTCTACTTGTTTGTGATAACCCATTGCAACCTGCAGTCAGCTACACTGGACACACCTTAAGGTTTCTTACTATTCAAATGAGCTCATGCTTTATAAGAGGATTATCTTCTTCTCAAATTTGTACCAGATAAAATCTTATTATTTTAAAAGGCCAACTCAAACACCGTCTTTCCCCAATGCCACCCCTAAGTTGGTTTTTATTTGTTCCTTGCTACTTTACTACTGAAGCTCTTATCATATTCTTCCTTGAATCCTGTGTGTTTCTGTTGATTTTTTTTCTCTTGTTTTAAAAATGACAGTGGAATATGAGGGCACTTCAAGAAGTTAATGGAAAGATTCAACGTTATCTTGAAATTCTATTTGTCCACGAACTTTTTGAAGTACCCTCATACATGTCCTTAGGACATTTTAACAATTGAAGAATTCCGAAATATGTTGAGCGAACAGATATACATCCTCTTCTCTTTCTCTACCCAATTCTGTTTATTCACTAGTGCAAACCAGTGGCAAGTGTTACTTCCAGAACTTTCTCCATGCATCGATAAATAAATATCTGTTTTAAGAACACTGAATGGGTGATAATAGAGGTATGACTCACAAGTCACCTCTTCACTTTGAAACATTTATTGGACATCTTTCTTCTCAGAATGTAGGGACTTATCTCCTCCTTTCCAACTGCTCCATTATAGATGTCACAGAGACTACTAATTGTCCTCCAATGGCTTTTTTTTTTTTCTCTCTAGAGTAATAGAATCCTTGATTGTTAGCCAGGACCATAAATGTCATGACTAAAGTCTACATTTCCAGCTTCCTTCTAGCTAGGCGTGGCCATGTGACCTCGGTCTAGCCAATAGGATTAAGGAAAGGTGGTTTAGGAAGTCCTTAAGAGGAGAGCCTTACCTTTCTCCTGCTCTTTCTTCCCTCTTCTTGGCATGAATATGGGTGGGATGACTGGAGCTGGAGCAGCCGTCCAGGTCTTTGATAATTTTAGGAATAGAGGCTTTAAACGATTGAGCAACAGTGCAAAAGGAGCCCGAATCCTTGACTCTGTAGAACTTCACCTGGACCAGGATTATCTAATTCCATATTTTTCCACAGGTAAGAGAGAAACTTTCATCTTGTTTAAGCCACTATGATTTTGCTTCTGTTGCAATTGAACCGAATCCTTTACAGATGATTATATCTCAAACGCTTTGTTAGTTATTTGCATCTTTTTTTTTCTTCCCTCCTAGGCCCTAAAGTCTCTGAAGAATCACCTATGGTCTTATTTATTTTTATCTTTTTCCATCTTTATTGATCATCTGTATCCCACAAATACCTAGCTCAGTGTCTGGAACCCATTCAAAGTTCAATTGGTATTGGTTAACTTGAATTAAACTTGTTTATTGCCAATCATAAAATTTGCCACTACTTCAAATCATATGAACAGGGGAAGAAAAGCAGTTTGAAAGAGTATAATTCCTGAACTGTGATAAATAAGTAGACTTCCTTCATCTTGAATACCGAGAATATGGCTACAAGCAAGTTGTTGCTTATGATTACATATATCTTTTAACTTTGCAATAATGGAGGTGCTGATAATTAAAATATTTATCTTAATGAAGTCTAAAGAATTTTACTCTGTTTTCAAATCTGTGTAATATAACTACACCTTACTATTCAAATAAATCTGCTCCTATGAATTTCTAGGCCTTGACAGCCTCTTTTGTAAAATAATAGCAGTATAGTTCTGGTGTGGAAGTGGTAGGTTGGACCAAATTTGTGGTTCTTATTCTTTTGTAGGTCAAAGATTGAGAGACCATACAATTGAGCACCTAAACTGGGATACTTTTGAGAGTGAAATGGGGCATTATTAATAATTAATCCAGGACAATGGGCATAAATGTGGCTGTCCCAAGCAAACTGTGGCATATGATCTGCTTGTCATAGGTCTCTTTGAGAATATGAAAAAATACTCAGTTCTCTCTTCAGAGACACATACACATATGCATATGCCCTGAATTTGAAATATGATTTGAGAGATCCATGGCCTACTTCAGTCTATCTATGGAACTTTAAGGAATATACTCTACTGGATTAAGAACTCTTTGGCAAAATTAGCCCAAGTCCCTTCATGAAATTTCCATCAGTCTGGCATGGTGATCAGGAGACTCTAAGAGTTATTGGCACAGCTATTTCTGGCCAATTTCCACTCCAAGTCCTCCACCCTAGCCTGCAAATCAGCCCATAGCATCCCTTAATACTTAAGGGGATTTACACTTGACCCTTAAGAGTAGCCTTCCTCCACAGCCACCTATGACAAAGAGAGAGACCTGACTAGCCATGGCAGTACCCTGATTTTCAGTCACAAAGCAGCTAAATGCAGAGGCAAGCGGCTCCTAGCAACTCTTTGCCTACCTAAGGAATGGAGCTGGCTAGAGGCTGTGTGCAGTATCCTCACCAGGTGCTCCTCAGCTCCACTAGTCCTGATTACCCTGAACCCCAAATTGCAATCCTCCTGGAATCCCTAGACAAGTGGAGCTCACAGACACAGTAGCTGTGAATGATTTTCTGCGAAGGTGGGATATGGCGCTCAGTCACAGTACGGGTTGAAATGTGAATACAAATGTCTGTTTTCTATTGCATATAAAATCATGGAGTTTATTTTCCATTTCAATAGAATAGCTAAGAAACACTGGCAGTTTGAAAAGTATTTAGAAAATGAAAATCAGGATCACAGAGGAAGGGGTAACTTTAAATTCATAAAGGGAAAATATAAAAAGGAGGATACATTTGAATTAAATCCAACAAATAATGTGGGATAGAGATGGTTATCATTTTAAAAGGTTTGAACCCACTTTTCTATTGCCAAGGCAACCATCACATTATGGAACTGCAAAACAAGAAAAACGCAACAATAATTGGAACACCAAAACTCTAAAAGAGAAGGACAATTTGTGTACAGAAATGAATTTAATAAAAAAGATGAAAAGCGCTTTGTTCAAACTAACTTTTATTGCTAAGCATAAAAATATGGTTTTGAAAAAAATTAACATTCTCTTCTACATTTTCAGAAAATATCAGAGAAAATATAGATGCTACTCGACTTATGATGGGGTTATGTCCCAATAAACCCACCATAAGTTGAAAATATTATGAGATAAAAATGCATTTAATACACTTAACCTACATCATAACAAACATCCTAGCCTACCTAAAATGTGCTCAGAACACTTACGTTAGCCTATGATTGGGCAAAATCATCTAACACAAAGCCTATTTTATAATAAAGTATTGAGTCCCTCATGTAATTTATTGACTACTGTACTGAAAGTCAAAGACAGAATGGTTGTACAGGTACTTGAATTATGGTTCCTACTGAATGCAAATAATTTTTGCACTATCATAAAGCTGAAAAATAGTAAATCGAAACATAAGTTGGGGACCTTCTGTATATGCATGCTATTCAAACTATGTATTGAATCCTGCTGAGTTCATATGGGATTTTGTGGGTCTTTTCTCTTAAAGGCTTGGATATTTCATACACAGTGATATTTAGTATTTATTTAAAAATCTTGGTGTGATGAGTATTTTATTGAGATATTTCTCTTACGCAGAAGTTTGAATTTTAATTTAAAAAAGCCAATAGATTGATCAACTTTTCAACTTTTCTTTCTTTCTTTCTTTCTTTTTTATTTGTAGGAGGCACTTTATCAGGGAGATCAGCACTAAGCCTCCAAGATAAATATTGCATGAGAAGGTTGACTGAGTAATTTCATAAGGAATATGATAAAGAGCTAATTGAATGTTAGGGGGTAATGGTCATCACCCGGTTTTTACTGACAGCTAAATAGGAGCCTAGTATGTGTATTTATGTAAAGTTTACATACAGCTGTGTAGAAACACAGATTCCCCCCCCCCCCCCCCCCACAGCAGTATGGCAAGAGGTGATAGAGAGGAGAGAGGAGACTATTATTAACTTGAAAGTCCTTTTGTGCCCAGTTCCAGTCTGGAGAACAATCACATAATTTTGTATTATTGGATTAGTGTAAGGGGCTGCCCAGTGTCTTTAATCCTTTTAATGACAGCCTTACTGATGTGTTAGTCCAAACATGTTTTGTGTAGCATCCTTACTTTCATGTCTGAGTTCTCTTATCTGATTGCATAGGGGAAAACCCCATTAAAGGGCAATCTGCTGTTCTGATGACCCCTAACCCCAAAGGACGGGAATATCGCATTAGCCACACCTGAAGAGCCTGGCAAGACTTGAAGGATTAAGATGCTCCTCTGAGGAGAGCTGCTGTTTCTGAAGCTGGACTAGGAAAATCCAGCTGAGATGGCAGAAAGCTGCCAGAAAAAAAGTGTCATCCTGCACCTGTTCTCTCTAGTTCATATCTGTGCCATATGAGGACTCCCTTGGTTCCTGACCTAGTTTCTCTGCTATACTTTGATAAACTGCCTGCCCTGGCTGTCAGCTTGTCATGAGACCCACTGCTGTAAAGCACCCTCTAGGCCCCATCTTGTTCCACAAATGGTTGGAACAGAAAACCCTCCATCCCAACATTGAACAAATGCTTTCTCTTTTGAAATGTCCCCAGACTGCTCACTTGCCCCCTTGCACCCAGCCAAAGACTGCCACGTTTCTGAAGACCAGTTAGAAAGCCTCTCCACATGCAAAAGTCCCACCTTAATAGAACACTTGCCAATCAGAGAGTCTCAGGATTCGTTCTTTTTACTTGATAAAACTTCCTCTCTCTTCCTCTGCTGAAATGAAAGCGAAGGCACATGGATTCCCATGCTGCAAGTTTATGGATAAATAGCCTTTGTTAATTTCGTCTTGGACTTTGTTTTGCCTTTGACAGCTTCAATGCTGCTCCTGTGATTGATTTTCATTTCAGCTTTGTGTACAGACTCCTCTGCAGAATGGCCCTACCGTGCCTCACCATGGGCAGGCGTGCCATCAATGTACTCACTTTTGGGATGGCTACTGGATGTCACAGTGACTCTGGCTTGGAGTCACAACAATGAAAGCAGCCGTGATGAGTCAGGGCCCTGGGAGATGGCTAGGCTAGGTCGAAGCAGGGGATAGGCACGGTGGTCTGTTTCTCTCCTCTCTTTGTTGATGTTTTTGTGATGGTTCTTTCTCATGTGAGAAAGAGGCATCTTTTCCATCTGTGTGTCCTTCAGGACTGGTTTTCTGATCTTTCTGATCCTGAGAATTATATGGAGTACTTTGATTAAATCTCTTCTGCCTACACTAGCCTGAGTTGGTTATTTCACTTGCCAAAACCTCCAGCTAGATACAGAGTCTCTTTGAAATGAAAAGGAACTCGTGTTCACTTCTCTTGGCCTCACCAGGCAAGCTGCTTCCTGAAAGTGCTGACCTCATTCCTTAGGGAGATAGATAAGCATTTATTCATATGATGGGATTTCAAAAGGGTGAAAGCAGAGCACTGCTAAGGTGGAAGCAGGGCGCAGAGGGGGCAACCAAGGGCTTCAGAGCCTTCCCTTAAGGCCTGTCCTGCTTCCAAGAAATGCACGGTGGGAGCAGAATGACGTGGAGGCATCTGAAACCTCAGTATTGCATTAAGCGACTTTCCCATACATGAGTTATTTGTCGACTGGAAATAAATCTATCTGAATGCTGTATTGATCTTGCCAGGATGGCAAAAATCCCAGGGAGAGGATTTACCACTGAGGATGTCTCTGGGTCATTGCCTTCATAATGATATCCATTTTTAGATGCTCCTCTGGAATTTTGAAAATGCTCAGATAGAACTAGTGACTTCTGGATCCTATAGCAGTGAGATATTCTACTTTGACTTTGGGAATCAGAACTGCAGTTAATTAATGCCTTTTCTTCAGGCTGAGAACAAGAGTGTTATAACACCTGAGGCTGTATTCAACTCCAGATTAGCATATATTACACTTAGCGATAACTGAAATTGCTGTAAAAATGTGCAGTGACAATTTCAAACCAAATCCCATTTATGACTGCTTTGCTATCTGTGAATTATTTGGAATGTAGAAAGAAAAGCAACCAAAGATAAATGACCCCATTTTATTATTCTGCTTTTATCAGTATATCTTAAATACTCTTCTTCAGTTATGTGTTTTTGATTCCAGTTAATTAAATATTCATTTTGGGGGGCTTGTTTCTGGAGGATCTTAAGTAAAATGAAGCTGAAGGAAACCATACTGAAAAGTTTAATGCTGATGAAATTATACTGTTTGGTCTCCAAAGGATTTACTTTTAAGGGAGAGTTAGTGAGATGAGGAACTTTCATTTGATTTTTAGCTTGCTTGGATTTTGTTATGAGACTATTGGAAGACATGTTTTCTAAACTGGTGCCTTTACTTCCTGGATATAAATAAATGAATCGTGTTTCTATCTTTTCAATCAAACCTTGATGTTAAAACACTGAAGAGAGAGAGCTGGGAAACAGGCAGGGCCAGGCGTACTTGGGAAATGATTGTGGTATTCTTCACCACTGGTTTTTTCCAATAAGGATTTTTAAGTTACTTTATAAGTACAATACTGTGATTGAACAGCATAGGAATTAAGCATGAGTTGTTGTCAACTTCACATTAAAGAATAGATAACAAAGATTTTAATTTAATGTGTTTTTAGAGGACAGGAGCTAGTATTTCAGGTGCCTGGCTAGCATACTATCTGATCTGAAGTTGGCATTCAGCAAATATTTGAATGAATGAATAAACAATGTAATGACTTTTGAAGATTTGTGACATAGGTCAGCTTTTCGCCTTGTTTTGCAGCATTTTATTTTTTCCCTTAGAAATTCATTCAGCAAAAGTGGTTTGAGAAACACTTTGTTTTAGAGACCACATAGGTGGCGTTAGATCAAGCAAGAGGCTCTGCCCTCTGGGGTCTCACACAGCAAGATGGGCTGAGAACAGGCCATGTGGGTTCAGACATCTTTGCATTTTCTAGCAATCTGGTGCTCCATTGATCCGTTTCCACCGGAGATGTTGGAGGGATGGTTCTAGCTTTAGACGTTCAGGTGCTGGTTGCTTGCGTACCAGCTGCTAAGGGAGCCAATGCATTGAATTTGAATACCTTTTGAAACAAAGGTACTGAGAAAAAAGGAATACAATGATATGAGAAAAGAAAGTTGTTGTGAGCCAAGTTAGATGAACCCGCCAGGGAGAGGACATGCTAGTTGACCCTAAATCCTTGATGAGCACTCAGTCTCTGCTCTGTGAAATCAGATTGATTACAATCTCTTGGAAAGAGTGGGCATCCTCTTCTTATAAAGATTTTACTAATAAAGAGCAGGACATGTTATCAAGAACTCTTATTTAGATTTGTTTATTTTAATTAAGTAATAAACTGCAAGCAGCTCAGAGAGCAAAATCAAGTCTCGTTAAAAAAAAGATGCCTGGTAATACCATTTATGCTGAACAGAACTGTTTTAATTTAACTGTGACCTACCTGAAAACTGTCTATTGGGCATAGCCTTTTGATTTAAAGTAGAATAAATAATTGTTTAATAAATGAAATAATGTAATTTGTTGTTGGAATATTGTTTTATTAATCTTTTTTGGGTTCTCTCTCATTTAAAAGCATGTTTTCTTTTTTTCCTTTTTTTTTTTTGTATTTTATTTGTCTTCAGTCTGTTGTGATTTACTAGTTTGAAACCCAAACTCATCATTTTCTCTCTCTTTGCTCCATTCTCTGACCATGCTACTTCCCTACTTATTTTCCATCCTTACTTCCCTAGTCCTTAAAATATCCATAATCTTCCACCTAGCCCAGACTTAAAAGTCATCTGGAACCCCTCCGCCAACCTCTACTTCAAAAAAAAAAAAATCTTTACATCCAATCAGTTTTCATTATTTCCCCCCCTGCCCACTTTTTCCCATCTATATTCCCATTGTCCTACATCCTTTATTTCCTCTTGTCTGGACTATCATGATGTGCTGACCTGAGCTCTCTGTTTCCAGTGGCTTCTCTTGCAATTCAATTTTGCAAATAGAAAGTGAATTAACTATTATAAAGATGTAATTATGTAGTATTTTACCTTTAAATTTTTTGTAATACTTTATCCATATCGAAACTGATATCTAAGAAATCTGCTCTGACAAGCTTAGCTCAATATAGTGCCTTGGGAAATCTGGAATAAACCACCAGTCAAGTCCGCATGTTATCATTAGACCATTTCCGGACATACAAGCACCAGAAAAAAGTAACAAGATAACCTCGAATGCTTCTTGTAATCCTTACACTAGACTCCTGCATGTAGGAGAACCAATCCGAAGTCTGTATATGTACTAGCCGATAGGAAAAGGAACACGATGGTGAGGGGGTGTCTTCTCCTCTCTCTCCTTTGAGTCTCCCCCTCTCTTGTAACTGGGGTGAACACAGCTGGACACTTTACAGCACACTTCTCAGGATGCATTGCCCTGGTTGTGATCATCCTTCTGGCTCAATAAATCCCATGCTTTGTGTGTTTGGCCTCAGTTTCTTTCAGGTCAGTAAAATAAATAAATATTCTGTAGTTTGGCACCCAGCTTTCCACATTCTGGTCTTAACGTCTATTCTCAGTCTTTTTATAGTTTCCTGAAACACACCTATATTCTACAAAGCTGGATTTCTTGTTACTATAGAATTTCACTGTCCAATGCTTTAGCCACTAATCATTAGTGATGAGAAAGTGAACATACAAGTAAAGAATTGATAAACCATGTGTAAAAATAGAACGATGACCCGCAATATGCAGCAACTACCTCAGAAAATCAACCCATCACCTACATAACCAGCCCAGGAAGCCAGCCTACTCTCTATAAGTCAGATTTGTAGGAAGTCAAACTGCTATCCCTAGCATCAACCCAGGAAACCAAACAATAACTCCTGTAATAATCAGCCCCAAATGGCCAGGACTTGATTCATAGCTGACAACTTTTCTAATTTTTGTCCCCATTTCCAACTTAGGACCAACTACAGAAAGCCAAATATGCACACCTAACCAGTCACATCATATGCCTCACTTTTAGTTAGCCACCTACAACTTCCCCATGCCAACAGCCTCTGATTAGGGCAGAACTGAAGCCCTCTCTTTCTCCCAAGGTAAAGCTTTCCCACTCCCCTGCCTGCCTTTGAGTCTACAGACAGGAGGTGGTGGCTGACTCCCTATTATAGCAGCTCGGAATAAATAGCCTTAGCCTGTTTTCATTTGGTTGGTTTTTGTTTATTTCCATCGTGGCTATTAAAATTTAAATTAATTAAAATTATATCAATTTAAAAGTTCAGTTCTTCAGTTGCACCAGGCAAATTTCAAGTGCTCAATAGAATCATGCAGTTAGTGGCTACGATATCAGATGGCATAGTATGGAACATTTCAGAAAGTTTCATTGGACAACTCTATACATATCTAGGATTTTCCAATCTTATACTACTCCTTCTTCTTGAATTGCCTTACTCCCACATTTTCACCTGACAAACTCCTACCCAGCCTTCATGGCCTAACTTACCACCTCCTTCAAGAAGCCTTCACACATTTTTCTATTTAGACATCATTTCTCATTACTTAGATTATACTTTTCTTATAGTTCAGTGATCTCTTCCATTCTGCTGTATTGTAGACTCCTTGACCTCAGGAACAGGACTTGGTTACTTTACCTCACAGAATCTTGTGCTTAGTACACAGTAGACCCTTAATAACTTTTTAAAAAATTTAAATGTGGTTTGGGAAAAATAAGGATCATATTGAATTACTCACTTTGAGAAGTCATGGAATGACAGATGGAATTGGATTTTACGTTTTTCTTTTGGGATGGGGAATGCACAAACAGCATTGCACATGACTTTGATCTTCTGTTCCTGTCTCTGCATATGTTATCCCCTACACACCTTCATTAAACATTAGCAGGGTGTTTATAAAATTAGCTGGGGATCTTTACAGAGCCTCCCATTGCTGCTTCTCCGAAGTCATGTGTACCTTCAGATGTCTTTTCATAGAGCAGCAGCTGAAGAGGAGCTGTAAGTCTAAGACTCTCAAGATACTCTGGAATGGCTGGCTTTATAATGATTTCTTCAACATACCAGACAGATTCATGCCTCTGTGCATGCTCACATTTTCCACTTGTCTGGAATATGACTCCAGGCTTTTCCATCCTTTTACCACCTCTGGGCCTGGTGAACTTCCTTTAGAAATCTGGTTAAATCTCACATTGTCTATGAAGTCTTCCTCTGTCTTGCCAATAGAATCACTCTTTTCTGTGGATGTTTATCAATATCTGCTTGTGTGTCTCTTTATTCTCACACTGCAGTGGGATGAACTGAGATGTTAATTCTTAGAGTAATGCTACTAGGAGAAGTACAGGCTGCCAGTATAAGGTAATTAACTCTATTTTTGGTGGGGCTGTTGTTGATGTTATTTTCAGAAACTTTAGAAGTCACTAAATCCCAGAGAGAAAAATTTTTCTCCCCACTAACCACCCACCTAAATCCAAGGGTCAAGAGCGGAGTTAGCAAACCCTCTCCTCACTTTGTTTGTCTGGGAGGAAGCAATTGCTATTTAGTGGGAAACTGGAGGTTGGAACATTTGCAAGAAACAGAAATTGACCAGAGTGCTGGGACTTCATTATTTGCCAGAGGGTATGGGGGCTTCCTGGACAGAGGGTGAGACTGTGATGGGAGGTCACTAGATGGGGGATGAGACTTAAAAGGGGAAGGCAGCAGGAAGAAATGGAGCCAGAGAAGAAAATGAACCATCCGTGTGGGGCACCTTTGGAAGGACTAAGCAGAGGGGCCTCTTCCTGCTGAGCATTCGAGGCCAGCGGCACTGTCACCCTGACTCTGTCTTCATTCTTAGTCAATGGTATTTGGACAAGAAAGCATTTGGAGTGGTGCCTTGCCATGGTGCTCATCAGACAGTGATTTACACCCTTACCATAGGCTAATGGGTGCCAGTACATAGACAACCAGCTGGAGAAATAGCAAGAACACACTCTGTTACATTAACAGCCTGAAAGGATGTGAAGAAGAGGGGGAGGATGTGCCCCTTATGATAATTTTTGCAGAGTTACAATAAGAATGCATTCATTTATTCAACAATATTTTGAAAAACTTGTTGGTTTGGGCTAAACTGTGAGTACCTTGCAGGCTGGTGCTGTGTCTTAGCTCTCTTTGTATCTTGAATGCAACTACAGTGCTTGATTCATGGTGGATGGTTTAAAAATCTAATGGAATGAATGACTGGACCTGTTGATTTATAAGGCTCAATAATTGGGCTAGAAGTAAATGCACTAGCCATTCTGTTGGGAGCTCATATAAGAATTTCTTTCTAACCCATATGCTTTCTTTTTCAAACTAAAGGAAGGCTGGAGGAAGAGATATGAATTTAATGTGAAAAGCTATATAGCCAGAGTCCTCTTGGGAAGACAAATAATAGAATTGTAAGATCTCAGAGCTGAGAGAGTCTTAGAGCTCACTTAGTCCCATCCTTTTGTGGATGAAGATATCGAGATTCAAATAGTTTCCACACAGCTTTTAAAATGTGAAAATATTCTTTTAGAGTCTTGCCACTGCCAGGTAAATTTATAAAGCTTTGTAGTTCAAGTTCTCATTTAATTTCTCAAAGTTCATGAACCCTTCCCACTTGGATACAGGTCTGGGTGTGGTGCTTGTCAATTTCTACCCTTTCATCCCACTTTTTCCAGCCACTTACTGAGAACTCAGCTCACTCCCACCTTCTGCCTCCTCTTCTCCTGCTACCAGCAGAAGACACATACATTCAGCCCAAGCACCCCTCTAATTTCTCCACCCACCCTCTACCATCCCCTAGCTCCGAGCTTCTTCCAAGATATAGGGGATCTTGGGGAAGAGACATATTTTTTCCCCCATATCTTTCATAATAGGAATAATTATATGGAGTTTTTGAAAACCATAGCCTCATTTTTAAAAATTTCTTTTTCATTTTACCAGATTAATCTAGACTCTTGGTTGTTCAAGAGAAAGCATGAGAAGCTGACTTGCACTTGTTTTTGGAGTAGGATACATAGGAGTTGATCCTACATCCATCTGATCAGATGTTACTACACTTTTTTTGTGATTCTACTGGGGTCCAGTGTCAGAACTATGACTCTTTCTGTTATATGTGGGGTCCTGTGGTTGCTCCAACCAACCAGGTCATGCTTTCATGCTCAGAGCTCCTTCTCAAAAAGCCGTCTCAGCCAGAACCCCTGGGGAAGAGACAGTCACTGAATCCTGGCCCCCAGTCATCAGTGTCCTGGCTCAGAAAGAATGACCTGGGTGAATTAATTAACTCTACTTTCTGGTTTAAGTTGCAGAAAACACAACCAATAGTGGCCTAAACAAATTAGGGTTTATTTTCCCCTTGTAACAAGAATCCTGGAAGTGAGCAGTAGTGGCAGGGTTGGTTCAGTGGCTTGGTGATGTTGGAGGTCTTGGAAAAAAAACTCTACCAGCTTTAGGCCCAAGGGGTCAAGACCTGCAAATTAATTGACAGCAGACAGATTAACAGGAGAAACGTTGATTACACACTGAGGAGTACTAGAATATGCGACCTCAAAATATGGCTTTCTGGCATATGGATTATTTTGAGCTAAAGGGCACTGAGAACCAGCAGACACAGGCCCGATGACCAGTGCAGGTAGAAAGCCAAGCCAAACTCTTGGGAACAAAATGAGACAAACAGGAAAGCAACAGCTGTCCCTGGGAGGGAAAGGATCAAGAACCAATGAGCCAAGTTCATGAGAGTCACAATCCAGAGAACTAATTCTTACGAATGTTTTTCATCTGTTACTATAAAGCTGAAAAAGAAAAGAAAGAGACTTTTATCACCTTTTCATTGTACCCTGCAGACAGAAGCTCCAAACCCCATTTCCTTTAACAAGATGATATCAAAGCCAAGGTTCTAAACACCCTTTTGAGTCACACATCTCCGGGTTCTCCAAATGTGTTACATGTACAATGCACCTGTCAATGAATTTCCATTTGTTTTCTCTTGTTAATCTATTTTTGGCCAGTCTATGTTACAAGGTCCCAACTTTAGGAAAACCGAAAATGAGTAGAGGAAGAGGAAGAGATTTTTACTCCCCTCCAACAAGCATGCAGGAGCACTCTAGGAAGAGTGGCTTTCCAAACAGCCAAGAAGAGTTGCTGTATCATGAGAAGGGGATGGTTGGGGCTTCCTGGGAAAGTATAGGAGGTTCTGATAAGGTCTATACAATTTCTCATCCTGGTGCTAATGGTCATTCTGTCTCTGGTTGGAACCTTCTGTGAGGAGAATTTATGGCAGCTGAATTCTGACATATAGATGGTGAGGGTTAGTCTCCTTTCTTTCTGACTGGTGGCTGAATTCTCTTAGAGAAGTCTTCTTTCCCAGCTGCTCAGATGTTTTCAGCTTAAGGAGATATGAATAGGTGGAGCACAGAGGGTTTTTAGGGCAGTGAAACTACTCTGTATGATACTATAATGGTGAATGCATGACGTTATGCATTTGCCAAAACCCATAGAACTGTACATCGAATGAACCCTAATGTAAATGTTAGTTAATAATAATGTATCAATATTGGGTCATAATTGTAACAAATGCACCACACTAATGTAAGATGTTAATAATAAGGGAAACTGTGTGTGTGTGTATGGGAACTCCCTGTACTTTCTGCTCAATTTTTCTGTAAACCTAAAACTGTTATAAAGTCTATTACTTAGAATAAATATGCCACTCTGGTGGGTTTTTGGTCCCTTCAGCATCCCTGTGTGTCGTGGTCACAGGAGTGGGGAAGTGGGGCGGGGGAAGGCTGCTGAGCATTTGGAGCGGGAGGTAGGGTGGCTTCCCCTGTTACGGGGCTCTCTTTTGGTGGTGGTGGGCAGTCATCAGAATCACCTGGGGAGCTTTATAATGCTATAGATTCTCAGGAGTTGTCCTGGAAATCTGACTCTGTGGGTCTGGGGGTACATGTGTGTTGGGAGAGATGGGGGAAAGTTCTGGGGTCTGCAGTTATAAAAGCATCTGCCAGGTCTAGACGCCACTCCAGAAGGGAGGGAGCGCCGTGACTTTGAGCAGTCTTCGCACGCAGCTCCTGGATACCACGTGCCCTGTGGCAGCTCCTTGAGTATTCGAACATTATGGTGTTTGTCCACTCAGATTACAGACTGAGTCTGTGGTCCCAGTGCTTGGCCAGTTTTCTCAAAGCTTGTGTGTACCCACTTGTATGTCTTTGTGTCTATATGCGAGCTCTTTGCTGGCTGGTCCTCATGGTTAAAAATAAGGTTTTAAAATCACTTCTATCACCAACAGGGCCATGAAATCATTCAGATGATAATAGGAAGCAAAGAACACTTTGCATTCAGTTTGAGGTGACATTTTAGTTTAATGGATAGGGGCTCTTTAGGTGCATGTACATCTTGTGGATTTTGAGAGGAAAAGAGGTGAAGGGAGGTGCCCGTACAAACAGACAGTGAGAACACTGAGCAGACAGTGGACACCTGTGGTTACGGGCAGGCTGATCTGGGGCAAGCTCTCACCTGGGAGACAGAACTTGATTCCAGGACTGAAGAGTGGCAGCACGCTTCTGCAGCCTCCAGCTGTGTCAACGTGGTCACCTTGGCTTCTTGGTCTCAACTTTCTCATCTTTAAAATGATAATCATACTCTTTACTTTCACTGAAATAATGTGTGCAGATGTGCTGAATAAGTGAGAAAAGACATTTCTGAGATTCCCAAATACAAGGAGGAACAAAACAGGAGTCAGTCAGGTGAGTTATTCGGAAGGGTTCAGTCCCTGAAGGGGGGTCCTCATTGCTTTTCTATCTGTCTCTCAAACAATAGATACGATTCTACACAAGCTCATGGGCTCAGCCTAAAGTACAGGCAGACTGGGCTTTCACCAGGAGGAATCTTTCATTATATTCTATGCTTTTCTCAGAGACAGGACATGGTTGTATGTTATTTCATGTACTGATCTGTTATGGGTAATTTTTTCTCCCACCTTTCCTTGCAAAATGTGTATGTGTAGTGAGATAAACTCTTATAAATATTTCTAAAGAGGGATATAATTCAGACTCTTTGTTCCTATGCTTGGTGTAGCTGATAAAGCAACTGGATGACAGAAATGTAAAATTAGTCTAGTCTTTGGACAATAAAAATCTATAAAGAAGGAACATGGAGATGTCTATTCAAGTCTGCCCTTGGGGAAACATAGATCAAAATGGAGTGGTCAAATGTGAATTTCTTCATTTGAAAATGACGCAACCATTTTAGTGTAATATGGGCTGGCATCTTTGTCTTATAAGCCTGGGTTTAAAAATATTTACAACCCAATGGCTCTGGTGTCTTGAGGGATTTTACTTTCCTCCTATTCCACAGTTGTTGGTTTTTCTAACATTGATTTCTGTAGCTGTACCCGGCTTTTCTCAACAGAGGTGGAATGTGGATTCACGAATTTTAGATGGCAAATGTGTGTCTAGTTATTTTATTTTTGTTATTATGAGGAGCTTCTGACAAGTCTCAAACTAGTGAAACAGCTCATTTCTCTCAGATCTATTGAGTGCATTGATACCAGGAGAAGCAAGAGGGATTTGAAAAAGACCTGGTTCTTCGCGTTGTTTGCTTATGTTTTCAATCCTCACCTTGTCTGGTGAGTGCTGGGCAGCATTGCCCCATGGAAGCCCTTTCTTGTTACCCTGACATTTTATATTTACAAATCCTCACGTTTAAAGAATCTCAAGGGGATAACATTTCATGTAGTATATATTTAATTGTTTTAACTGTAGGTGGAAGCGAGGGAAGCTGTTAACTTCATTTTTTATTTCACCCCATAAGTAATTTACTTTCAAATTTCTGTGTTTGTTTGTGATTCCAAAATTAATCCTATCTTGAAACCTCTTCTAATTTCTTAGTTGCTTTAGGCTCTAAAATGCACTGATATTTGGAATTGAGAATTTTCCCATATGTGTTTACCTCCCACTTTGGAATCCCAAGTACGTCAGGGAAGCTCTCCTAGTAAACTCATGAGACGCTGGGGAACTATCTTTTTGAAAGAAGTCTCCTCTCAATAACTTTTTGGAATGTGAAAGCTGAAAGATATCTAAGCATCAGGAGCAAGGCGAGTAGCCTCCTTCTTTATGCACTTTGGGATCTGCCTAGTGATAGTAAATCAGAGAACACAGCCTTCGGAGCCATCGTGCCCTTCAGCTAATGAGGCAATAGGCTTCAGAGAATTTTGGGGTGCCTGTGGCTCCTGCGGAGGCCAATCAGCCTCACCTTACCAGGTCTCCTAATTACAGCTTCAAGAGGGGAAAGGGAATCTAATAAGGGATCCCTTTCCTCGCACAGTTATTTTTAAAAGCATATTTAGGTGACAGTGATTCGATTCAAGTGTGTTCATTATGTTTAAAGGTGACCTTAGGGAAGGTGAAGGTTTTTGTTATTTCCCACAGTGGAGCTGGCCTTGCGCTGATGCAGTCAAGCTTTCACTCTTGGCTCTCTTGTGATCAGTGAAATGCCAAGGGACAAAGTGATACTCACTGGCCTGGAGAACAAATCCAGCCCATGACCTTCGCCTCATTAGCAGCCTGACCCACCCAATCAGAGAAAAGCCTCCCTTTGATTCTGGTAGCATAGATGTGACTGTGACAGGGACAGCAGTGGCCTCCTTGGTGTTGCTCTAAGATGAAGCCCTGGTTTTCTTTGAAATGCTTTGTCATTACAGATGTACCAATGTAGGATGTTTCTCACTGTCTCTCTGTCTTTCTGTATTTCTGTCTTTCTTTAATTAAAATGCCAAAATGCTCAAGTTACCCAATGATTGAAAGTAAATGCCAGCAACTTTGTAGTCTTTATTTCCTTTTTCTCAGAAATGCTCACAGATATGCACCAAAATCCAATATCTAGATCTTTAGAACTTTTTTTTAATTTAAAAAATTTAACTATTTGTTTGAAATAATTCCAGGCATAAAAAAGTAGCAAAATAGTACAAGGAGTTCCAATATACCCTTTACTCAGCTTCCCCAAATGTTAACAATTCACATAGTCTTCATATAATGATCAAACCAGGAAATTAGCATGATATGATACTAGTAACTAATGTGCATACCTTATTCAAATTTTTCCAGTTGTCCCACTAATATCCTTTTTCTGACCAGGATCCAATCCATGATCACATATTGTATTTAGTTGTTCTGACGTCTTAGCCTCTTCCAATCTGGGACAATTTCTCAGTGTTTATCTTTTATGACATTGGCACTTTTGAAAAATACTAGCCAGTCATTTTTTAAAATGTCCCTGTGTCTTAGTCTGTTGTAACAGAATATCCGAAGCTGGGTAATTTACAAAAAAAAAAAAAAAAAAAGTTTATTTGGCTCATGATTCTGGTGCCTGGAAAGTCCAAGATTGGGCAGCCACATCTGGTGAGGGCCTCCGGTTGCTTCAACTCATAGTGGAAAGTGGAAGGGAAGTGGGCCTGTGCAAAGAGATCACATGGCAAGAGAGAAAGCAAGAGAGAAACTGAGGAAGCCAGACTTTTTTTGACAACCCACATTTGCAGGAACTCATCTGTTCCCCTGGGAGTGAGAACTCACTCACTCCTGTGGGAGGCATTAATCTTTTCATGAGGGATCTTCCCCCATGACTCCAATACCTCCCACTTAGGTGAGGCCCTACCTCCCAGCACCACTACACTGGGAATCAGATTTCAACGTGAGTTTTTTGATGGGGACAAAACACATCTCACCCTCAGTTTGGGTTTGTTTGCATTTTCCCCACAATCAATTCAGATTATGCATTTTTGGCAAGAACATCACAATAGTGATGCTATGCCAGACTTGGTACATTATATCAGGGGACACGTGATGTTGATAAATCTCACTAGTAGTGATGTCAACTTTGATCACTTGGTTAAGGTGGTGTCTGCCACTGTGAAAGTATTATTTTTCCCTTTGTAGTTAATAAGTATGTTGTGGAGAGATACTTCAAGCCTATACAAACATACTTTTTCTTGTTATACTTATTCAAGTCTTTAGATTTTGAGATTGAAAAATGTTAGAGAGACCATGTCCTATTATTTTAAAGACATGCCACAAAAAATAAAAATATTGGGGTTAGAATAAAGAGTTTGAGGGTCTAAATCCCACTTTGTGATTTTTATTATTGATTTTTATTTCACTGATGTCAGTATTATAGTGTGTGATCTCTAGCACTTTCTCAGATCATTTCTTTGGGTGAAAAAAATCCAATATATAACATATGAAGAAAGATGCTATTTCACAAATTCACTGAATGAAGTGAATACTTATACTTATTCTGTATGTCTAGATCCAGGCCCCTCTCTCCCTCCCTCTTTCTCCTGTTTTTGTAACACTCACTGAGGCCTATTGTGTGCCAGTTACACATATAAAAAGGTGAGGAAAACATAGTTCCAACATCCAGAAGTGCTATGCTGGAGGTACCAGGATGGCACATACTTATACTGGGTGCTTGAGTGGTGGTTTGGGCCTAACACCATTTTATCCTGAAACCACAAAGTGGAAATGAAGGCACAATGTTAGAAAGGATTGACGTGAGGTCAGGTTGAGGGTTGGAATCTGACAGAAGCCAGGCTACCTATAGTATACATTGCAAATCCATCTATCTTGCCTTTGTGGCTGTTGCTGTTGTGGTTCCCACAAGGGCTAATAGCTATCGGATTCTACAAAAAAAAAAAAGAAAGAAAGAAAAAGAAGAAAAAGCAAAGAAAAACCAAATTCACTGAACATGAATGTTATCAACTGGGTGTCCTTCCCTTAGAGACACTGAAAAATCCACAGCACGGATGCTTGCTGGGAAATAGTGAAGAGAGAAAGAAGCCAGAAGATGACCCTCTCTGAAGTCTTTAGACCATGATTAGAGACTGTCTCATCTCTGCCTGGTCCTCAGCTGTTTGCAAAAGGGCAACCTTGAATATACCTCATGCCATTAAAAAGTCCAACAAAAGGGTCTCATGATCTCTAAACCTTGTTGCATTATGAAAGCCTGCTAACTTTTAACAGTAAATGATGTGTCTTTTCACCGTGATTCAAATAATTTGCTCAAATGTCTGGTTTCCCTGATTTTAAAAAAGGATTTTAGGCATCCTCTTAAGCATTTTCAGTATATAATTTGATTTTATTGTGGCAAACTATGTAAGTGCCTCATTCTTACAATAACTGAAGAGGTTAATTTATCCTTTAAGGTGATGAACCATGGTGGTGCTGAAATTATACTTTCATCAGCAACATCTTTAACAGGAAACGTAATTCAATACACCTGTAAAAAACTGAATGGAATAATAATTATTTGTTTTAAAAATGGAGATTCTATGCCACTTCCCCCATTTTTTTTTAACCACATAAGAAAATGGAAAAAGAAATATTCATTTTACTCTACTGAGCCATTAACCTGTCAGGTCATTTAGTGGAATAATAATGCATATTCTTGACATTTCACCTCTCTCTGACACCTTATTCTGATTTGGCCACTCTCAAATTTCTCTGTTTTTATTATTAGACTGAATAGACCTGGAGTGGTGATCGATAAAAATAATAATGGTCAGCTGAATGACTCACATCGCCATCACTACTAGGACTTGAGAATAAAGCTCTGGCTTCCTGTGAGTCTCATTCCCCCCCGACCCCTGAATCCCCTTTTGGAAGCAGATTTTGGTTTATAAGGCACCCCACTTTCTAAGGGGGTTAATAGTTGCTGGGTGGGGAAAAGGAGCCTCTTTTCCCTAGTATTGTCATTGTGCTAAGTAATTAGTATCCCACAAGAAAAACAGCCAGTCACCATGCATTGTGAGTTTAGCTCCTTCCAAGTCTCTGGGTAGATAATCATATTGTTAGTTATTGGATATCTGAAGTCCTCCTAAGAGTTTTTACAATTATTATTAAGTATTATTAAGGTTGCTCTATAGGCAAAAGGCTCTTTATAATATGTTTAAATTTAATACAAACCAACATTTATAGAAAGGTTAGATGTAATTTAACTCCATTAGTAAAATGACATGCCATTTACAAATAAAATACTCAGATCAGCAGAGGTCTACCCAATTCTCCCTATCCCACCCCTCCCCATCCTGTTCTCCTCTTAATGTCCTCTTTGAACATTCTTCAAAAAGTATGACCAATTGGTCTGACTCTAAAAATGTTAGATTTCCCTAACTCTTTGCCTTCAGGAACATTTGGCTGTACTTTCTCCACTTAATCTGAGACTGCTATAAAAATGATGATCAGTTACCAAGTAGATTATACAAGGCAAATGCTAGCATTTTGCCACAGTCAGTGGTGAAACTAGAAAAAAAAAAAAGCCCAGATAGAAATGTGAATGTGCTTACCAAATCATAATCAACCGATAGCCCCCACGATCCCTCACACCTTTTGTCTGTGAGCCAAGGAAGTGGGTGTGGCTAAGCAGAGACCTTGGGGAGTGGAGGGACGGTATATTTTTGGTAGTAGGAATGTGCTTTCCTCAGGGATGGGTGAGAACAGTTTCTGTAGCCAACCGCTGTTATCCCAGGCACTTCCTATGGCACCCAAAGCAACTGGGGAAGAGAGGTTGGGTCTTGTGTGGGCAGCAGCCCCCTCTCCTGAACAGCCACGGCAGTGGGGATTGCAGACCGTGAGTCCTCCTGACTGCATCAGCTGCATCCACATTGTTTTAACACCCACCAGCCTTTTCTGTGTTCCAGAAATGGAGTTGAGTACTTTTATCCGGAGAAATTTACTTATCAGCTAGATATGGTGAAGACTTCTAATTTAATCTACAGATCAGAGTGGATAAGAAGCCCAGAAAGACCAGGCAAGTGCTTTTAAATAGTCTTGGTAGGTAAACTGATGAGTGAAGAACAGGGTGAACTACTGTGGTGTGGCCCCACAGAAAGCCTTTTTGGGGTAAAACTATTCTGACATTTTTAAAAAAACATGCAAAATAAAATAAAGAATGCAAAATTATATATACATTATAATCATGACTCTGGAAAATAAACAAAAATTTGTGCATATTACCAGGACTGGAAGGATATACAATAGGATGTTAAAAATGCTATTTCTGCATGGTGGGAATATGGATGAATTTTGTCTTCCTTTAACTTTTTATTTCCCACATTTTTCTGTAATAAGCATGAATATCTTTTCACAATGAAGCACAACAAATGAACCAAGACACACATACGCAGAAAATATACTTTTAAAAAAAGATTTTAAACAAAAGTCCTAACTACTGTGTTTATGTGGAGTCTGAAATTTCCATTATAATCCCATTTTTGGTTGAAAGTCTTGTCTTCAGGAAGATCTTATTTTAAAATATAAAATACTACGTAGTAGAGGGAACATTAATTTATAAACATCTCAGTATGAAAAATCTATCTGATTTTTTAGCCTGGCAGGTTGCACAGAACATGAACCTAAGAATGTGGGGACCTATAGGTAGGTTTTGATGGAGAAAGGCCTGGGTCTCGGAAGCTTTTGGCCAAGAACAGTGGCACTGAAGAGGATTTTATAGTGGGGAAAGGTGGTTTGGGATTTGGGGAGGGTTAAGGAGAATGAGGCACACGAAAGTGGCCAAAACAAGCTTGCTTTACGTCTTGCCCACATCTAGTACTGAAGCAAACACCCTTGTTCATGAATCTTTGTGCAGATATCTGATTGTGTCTTCAGGATAAATCCCTGGAAGTGCAAATACTGTATCAAAGGGTGTGAATAATCTAAGAGTGTTGATAGCCAATTTCTTGCACATTCTAGAGGTAAAGTGCTCTTGATTATTTACTACATGCCAGATAGGGAGTACCTAGTCTTGAAGAATTTCCATGAGACTTCACACAAAAAGGAAAAGCCAGTCAATATCCAGGACCTCTTTTCTTACTTCTCTGAAAGGTGCCAGCTCAGTTCTTCTTTGGTGAATGTTACGGCTTGCAGGAGGACTTCAATAGTTGTATAGGAAGTGATTTTGAAGTCACTCATTCAGAGTAACAGTTGAAGCCACCTTAAAGCCAAAGTAGAGCATCAGTTACCACCCAGGCCCGCACTGTAGAGCCAACTTCCTTGTTTAAGGCAGGCAAATACAACTGTCTACTAGGGATCAAATTAACTGCAAATAAGCTCTGGAAGGCTGGCAGATTTAATTGTCATTTAATAGACCCATTTTCTAAACTCCCTAATATCTTGTGTTGATTTTGATTACAGAGGGTCCCATGAGTAAATCTAATTTAAATTGATGCTCAATTTGTCCAGGATTGAAGAGGTACTAGTTTGCAGTTGCAGAACAAAACTGGGTAAAACTCTTTTCATCTTTTGGTGGTTAAAGTACTTGAACTTTAATACTTAAATACAGCCCATCTGGAATCCTTAAATGAAAGCTGTAATTCTCAGGGAGAGAGTTTGAAGGTCTCTTTGCCTTCCACTGAAGGTTTTAAAAGGCAGTCAGCAATTAATAAATGAGATCATGAGCAAAATAAAATTCTTTTTTTTAAACCGAATTTTAATAGGCTCATATCTCAACCTGACTTAGCGGTGTTTAGGAGGAAAGGATGCTGGTTATTTGTGCGACCTCTGGGAGACCTATAATGATTGGGGGGAAAGAAATGATCATCCTTCAGCCATTCAAGCTTGGAAGATTACTTTCAATAGGCACATGAATTATCCATGTCATGCTTTTCCTTTGGGGAACATTCAGAAATTACCAGAAAGTACATAATGGATTGATATTTGCTGTGCCAGTTCTTTTTCTTTCTTTCTTTTTTTTGGCTCTTCTTTCCCCCTAGTTCTCTATTAGGATCATCCTTGTTAGACAAAAAAGTCTGGATATATCTTCTTCACACAAGGTATTCCTCTGCTTTTCCAGAGCTCTCTGCTATAACAGGTGCCAGGTGCATGTGGTTCTCATTAAGTCCTCACATGAGATTGAAGCCTGCCACATAAATTAGTGGAGCTTCTCTGAGACCTATTTAAGAATTATGTCCTTTTTATGGCTGCAGTCCAAAAACAGGTTCATTACAAATATGAGTTAGACAGAAGATGCTACAGTGCACTTCCATCAATAGCCTTAAGGCCATTTCTCCAGTCTTTAAGAAAATGTGGTACTTTGGCCATGCCAGAGCATGGGAAATGATGTCCCCCAAACCGCAACATGCATGTTTTCAGCACCCAAATTCTTAGATATAATAGTTACATTGAAAAAGTCACTGTTAGGTGAAAAATCTTTTGAGGATTGATGAAGTGGTACGGTCTCCAAAAGCAAGGGCTATATAAGCCATCCTGGGTTATAAGAGGGTAATGTGGTAGAAAAAAGAAAAATCAATAGGTAATATTAATATGGAAAATGCAACGAGCTTCTGAATGGTATAGTTCACATTTTTTTCTATAATTTTTTCTAGTTTTGTACAGACGTCACTAAAAACTTTTTCATAAAGCAGCAATTGTGATTTAAATATAAAACCAACAGAATTTTCTGTGATGATATTTCCTGCCCTCATATTTGCTGATTGAATAAGAGGCTAATATAAAAGAACACATTTCATTTTTTCTTATGCAAATAGAAGATGTAGAAAATAATCATGTGAACCTGCAATAATTAAACATTTTTAAAACTTCTGAAAAAATCCCTTGATGCAGCCCTATGGTTGAGAAAGATATCGCAGTTTCTTTTTCTGAGATTCAAAAGCCAGGGCCATGAGCTGAAGCTCTTTGCTCATTTTAAGTAAATTGCCTTGACTGTGTGTAAGAGAGAGAAGAGCTCTGAGATAATTGGGTTCAAAACAAGTGTTTGCAGAAGGGAGATGAGAAGCTTTTTGTACAGATTAAAAGATGTGTAAATGAATGATTGAGTTAAAGTTTCTATCAGGGAAAAGATACAAATAGGGATCATAATTCAGTTCGAGGTTAAAGGGAAGAGAACATTTAAATTTTGATTCAATAAACACAGCTACCTACTGTGTGTATAGCTGAGCATTTGGGAGATTCAGGCATCTGCAGCAGCAGGCACCTTTGAGGAAGTCTTGCCTGTATCCCTGCAGCCCTCTCTGAAGGTCACCTGCAGATTTAGTGGGCAGTTCCCAACCACACTAAGGACTTTGTTCCTCAAGCTTTTGAGTCTTTCTGCCAGAGGATGTTGTCTGGTCACAGGAGTGCACCCTGATTGTGTACCCGGCAGGGCCAAGGCCCTGGGGTATCAAGAAAAATCTTGGAAGCCACCCACAAACAATGAAGCATACGAGTTGGTGGGTGAATGGGCCTCAGTGGGACAATTTTAGGATGTGAAATGCAACATTTCCAAAGGTGCCCAGCTGGGTTTTGGCAGGTCGCTGCAGTGGTCACTCGCTTATTAACGCATTCTTCATTTGCTTTCCAACCTTCCTTGTCTGGCTTCCCCAGAGCTGCACTGGGCTTCCTGGGACCACTTCCGAAATAAACTACTTGTACCCAAATTCTTTCTCAGGCTCTGCTTTGGGGGGAATTCAAACTAAAATATAGGCTGAATGAATGCTTGATGGAGAAAAATTAAAAGACATTTTTATTAAAAAAATATCGATCTGGTTTGATTTGCTTTCAGAACAGAGTTTAATAGAAAATGGTATTTTATGGAAGAAAGTGAGGAAAAGTCATAAAGAGGAATGTTTGAGGGAAGTAGCAAGATTTACTCCCAGACTGGTTGTGATGTATATTTGATTAGGAGTTTTTAATGGAACATGGTTCTTAGCTTTGAGGATGGTCATAAAGTTTGCGTCATCTATAATGATAGCTATGTAAATAGGAAAAAAAAAAAAAGATTTTTGGGAAAAAACCCTGCAAGGAATAAGCAATTTTGTTTAGCATGTGAAGTCACATGCTAGAATTTCAGGTCTTTCCCCTCCAATTCGTGTATCATTATATTCTTTCCAATAGGATTGCTCAAAAATGTTCCCATGCATATCTACAGTCACAATTTTTCCTTCTCTTTAGAAAAAGACCAAGGTAGAGAAACTAGACAAAGAGATCTCAGGGTTGTTGGGGGCGCTAATTAACCTTATGGTATGTAATGGGTATGTGTTTTCTGCCTCCTTCAAACATCTCATGAGAAAAAAAAGCCTTATGATAGAATAACACCTACCACACACTTCATATTGACAAGGATACGTTAGAGCTGTTTATTCTTATAAGAATCTTAATGTAATTGGATCTTCTTGGCATCCATGATGTCCGTTAACCTAGGCAGTCTTTGAAGCTGATGACAGTCTATTTCATATATCAGATTTTAAAACTCTTTTCTTACCTAGGCTTTTTACAACCTTATTATTTACTTTGATGTACAAGGAGGTTACCTTTCTGGAGCCATGTTAGTGAGTTTATGACTGGTAGGTTTCAGGTCTGCTTTCAAGGTCACGAGTTGAGTTAGGAGATTACAGTATGTCAACACTAAAATGGAAGTGATTTTCCCAACCAGCCTCTCTCGCCATCTGATGTGTGGAATTTTTTCCAGCTTTCACAGCTGAGGCATTGCTAATTGTTGGATTTACATTAAGATTGTAAGCTCTGGCAAGCCCAAAATTCATTTTGGCTCATTTCCTCAGCCTCATTTCACAAATAGTAACTCCAGACCCAAATGCTGAGGCCAAAGGAGAAAGATCCTGAGCTGCGTAAGGCAGAACTTTGGCCTTTCTTTCTGTAGAAAGATGCTTTGGTGAGAAGTAAAAAGAATTCGAAAAAGTGGGAACTGTTCCCGTGGTAATACCTTTCATGTGTCATTGTGGACCAAACGACTTCACATTCTATGCAGGAGGGACTGAGCTTTTTTCACACCAGGGCTATTGGGGCAGAGGGAGGGTTAGTTCTTTTGTGAGAATTTTGATCATTTCCTTGCAGTTTCTTTCAATTCTAGCTACAACTCAGAGATGGTGGCTATGTGGGATGTCGATCTGTATTTAAATCAACACTGATATACTCAAGCCTTTGTTCAGATTTCATCATGTGGTGATAGCAAAAACAATTTCAAGGGTAAATGAATATTTCTTTGAGGGTGGGGATTTTTTGATGCTAAAAATACTACACTGAATGGTTGTGCTTCTCTAAGTTATAAAGTTATAGGCAGTTTTAAATGGCATGATTTTTTTCTTCCTATGATTTTATTGATTTTACTAAAAAGGAGGTCAGGAATGTCATAGAGAAGAGTCTCACTGAAAATCCACTCCACTTCCACCCTTCTTATTAAACATGCACTGTCACTTTCCTAAGAGCAATTATGATAAACAAACATTTCTTCATCTTAAAATTAGCTTCCAAGAGCATTGGTCTGCACTTAGAGATTTGGAAACATATCCAAGTTCAACCATCTCCATTGACCATGATGGTTTAACATTTGATCATTTCTCCTCTGTGTTTTTTCCTAGATGATGAGCCATTATTATTTTACTTTTAAATGAATGAATTACCTTTAGATGTCAATCATCTAATTGGCATATAATCCAGTAGTTAATAGCTAAGACAGAGACAAAGAAAAAGGTGAAAACAAGACAAACCATCCTCTCTTCCAAAGGGAAACTCAATAAAACATAGATGGTTCAATGGATTCCAGAAGGAGAAAAATTTGAGACCAGTGTATCACAGATTTCATTCTATTTTTTGAACTTTGAATTGTTTTGAAATAATGGTATGAATGTTCTGGGATAATAATACAGATGTAATTGTAAACAAATGGGGCAGTTCAGTTCTTAAAAATACTTACAAATAAACAGGATGAAAAAATGATCATACTAGGGTTATTAATTTCTTGATGAGGAGAGCAGAGAATGACATTAAGACCTTGTGATCAGATTGTTCTGGATGCCTCAGTTATAGTAAAATAAATTTCTTATGAAGGGAAAAGACTGAATTTCTAGACCTCATTCAGTATAGAAACAAAATTGGGGAGTAGAGTTAGGAAATAAAGGATTATATTATGGGTTATCCATTGCTATGTAATGAATTGTCCCCAAACTGAGTGACTTAAACAACAATCATCTTATTGTCTCTCCTAACACTTGTAAGCTGGGAATTCAGGAAGGGCTCAGTTGGGTGCTACTGGCATGGATCTTTCCTGTGATTGCAGACAGACAGTGGTTGAAGCTAGAGAAATGCAGGGTTGGGGGCGGGGGTGCGGGAGAGGGCTGGAGCAGCTGCATGTTGGCAGGTATCTCTCTCATGATGCAGGTCAGTGCATCCGCATGCCAACCATTCACATAGGCTAGTTTGGGCTTCCTCACTGCATGGTGGTCTCAAGGCAGTTAGGCACTTACGTTGTAGCTCAGGGCACCAACACCGGTGCTCCAGTGAGCAAGGTGGGAGCTGTATTATTTATAACTTAATTTCAGAAATCACTCTGTGTCATTTCTGCCACGCTCTACTGCTTACCAGAAAGTCACAAACCTGCCTAGTTTCAAGGGAAGAAGAAGTAGAATCCATCTCTCAATGGGGGAGTTCCAAATTTCTGGAAAAGCTTAGGAACAGGAGATATTCTTATGGCTATCTTTGGAAAATACAATCTGCCACAGATGGCTGGGAAAAATTTGGAAACAATTTGTCCATCAGCAGGTGAATGGATAAATAAATTGCGGTACATCAGACAATGCAATATTATTCAGTGCTTAAAGGAATGAGGTATCAAGCCACGAGAAGACATGGAGGAATTTTTAGTGCATGTTGCTAAGTGAAAGAAGCCAATCTGAACAGGTAGCAGAGTGTAAGAGTCCAACCATATGCCGTTCCAGAAAAGGCAAAGCTATGGAGACAGTGAAAAGATCAGTGGTTGCCAGGGGTTAGGGGTGGGGGAGAGATGAATAGGCAGAGCACAGAGAATTTGTAAGGTAGTGAAACTATTCTATCTACTATGATATTACAGTGATGGATACATATCATTATACATTTGTCCAAACCCATAGAATGTACAGCACTATGAGTGGTTGTTAATTGTAATTTATTACACTCTGGTGGGGGATTTTGATAATGGGGGAGTCTGTGCATGTGTGAGGCCAGGAGTATATGGGAAATCTCTGTACCTTCCTCCCAATTTTGCTGTGAACCTAAAACTGGTCTAAAAAAAAAAACTTAAAAAAAACGAATGCAAAGAAAGCGACGGTGTGTCCTGCGTGTGCTGCACCCTCCCCATGCCCCTAGCACACCCACCCACACATCGCCTCTTCTGCCCCATCCCTCTTGGTCCTGACTTGCTTTGGCTTGTTTTTATTTTCCCAGTGAAGAATTTGTAGATCCACATCCGGAATTTGCTGCTCCTCGCTCCTCCTGGATTTGCGCTCTTCCTAAATTAGGCATCAGCTCCCAGTGTGGTTTCTGGCTTAGCCACTTCTCTCTGAGCGCTTTGTGCAAGCCCTTGCTGCCTTAGTCCCTGTTCTTAAAGGATCTCAGAATCTCTGCTAGGTAGGTCCCTGTTGCCCCAGTGAGTGACACGGGAGATTCAATTGAAGTGGGAAGACAATGTTAACTTAATCAGAACTGGGGAAAAAACACATTTTAGTACACGCATTTTGCACCAATTGGATCTTTGAAGAGCTGATGAGGAGAAAGCTGAAAAAAAGACAAGAGTTGAGTCTGTACATAAAAAGAACTATAAAAACTGTAAAGATCATCTCATTCAGTCCACATTTTATAGATGAGAGGATCCAGAAATATCTACTAATTTTCTTCCTAAAACTAGTACTAGGCACTTGAATTAAGGTCTCCTGACTTCTGTGTAGGCACACAGGGAAAGTTTTGCATGCACCACACACATAGGCACTAGCAGCATGCTTTTGCTTTTATTTGATTTTAGAAGAAACTGTCAGTAAGCATTCAAATACTTTTGTTGACTGTCTTTAAACCTTCCAAGGTTGTTTAAACTGGCTGGTCTGTGGTACTTTGTTATGACAGCCCTACCTTTGGAACGATTTTTAAAAAATTAAATCACGATATAAATATGAAATTATCACTAAAACAATATTATTAGCTACTGCCCCTAAACATTTTGTGACTGAAGGAAATTGAGACTTGGAGAATTGGGCAGAACAAAAAGTCCGCAGCTATGGAAATTTCTCTAGGGCCTCAGTAATCAATGCGTCAGAAGGGCGTTTCTTGGGCTCCTTTAATAGCAAGCCTTGCTGGAAGCTACGGCTTTTCCTAGGTCTGGCTAGGCTGCGTCAGGAAACTCAGGCAGCACAGAAAGGAAGCTCCCTGTGCTCTGTGTCTATACCAATGGCTGTCTTTCAGCCCGGAAGGGGGATCCAGTTCCTCCCATGTCACTCAGAATTCCCAAATATAGGTGGATTGGCAGCAAATTTCTAAGAAAGAATTTGAGTCATGGGTTGAAAGTGTAGTTATTATTTAGGAAAAAGGAATCACCCTAGGCTTTGTAAGGGTCAGAATAAATGCACTGAATTCCAGATGCTTATTTTTATTTGTGTTGGATAGAGGTAATTTTTCCAGCCTCTACTTTTCAATTCGATGTTTATTTAGTCAAGCTCTTGGAGAACTGGCTGCTGACAGAGTGTTACGCAGCAGACTGAATACACAGAAAGCCACGAGCCCTTGCTCTGCAGTCCACACAACATAATTTGTGTTAGACAGGCCAACAGCAGCCAGGCGATCATGTAGGAAGTGAGTTTGCAAGGTAAAAAAGAAAAAAAAAAAGGTTAAGTTGGGAGAAAAAGTTCTGTACCTTTGTCTTTTGGTCTGAGAATGCATCTTCTCAGAGACTATGTAATCAGCCATTTTCTATTAAAAAGACTTGGAATCCATATCTAAGGTTTCACAGCAGATTTTAATTTAGTAACCTCCTCTTCCTTCTCTTCTCCCCCCCTTCGTATTTTCTTTGCAGAAGTTTTCATGAGCTCTGCCTCCATCAAGGGAATTGTAATGAGAATGCTGGCAAAAAGAATGATCAACTTGGAGGCTGAGTATGAAAAGAAAATAAATTCTTAAATAACTTTTGCATGACACCTCAATTTGTAATTCAGTTTTTTAAAAAAAAAACCCTATAAGGATTAAAACACTTAGTTTGATAGCATCATGCAATGCAAAAATAATAGTGAATCAGAACAAGTCATCATCAGTGAAGTGCTTTGATCAACCTAAGATGAAGACAATTTGTAATTGTAAATGGTTTCTTTTCAATCAGATTAATTGTGTTGCTGTTTTGAGGGTGAAAGCTGTAGCATCTGAAATTCAGGACAGGTAACGATGGTAAACATTACCGAAAGAACAATTACCCTGTAGCGTTTGTCAGGGCATTTCATTTCTATCACTTCACAAAAGCAATCATTCATTAGGAATTTTATCACAAATCTGATTTTCTAAAAATGAATCCTTTAGAAAAAGATGAGTTAAAAGTACTTCCATAGGAGTAGGCATGGACTCAAAATGGCTTTAGAAAATTAGTTCCCAAGTTACAACTCACTGAGGTTAGGGAAGGTGGAAGATGTAGGTGAATTAGGCTGGGGAGAGAGCAGCAGGGGTGGAGGCTTAGGAGAGGTTTAAGCTGGACCTTCGAGGGTCTAGGCACGGTGCTTTCCTTATTGAAGCTGATGGTAGCTGAGGCAAGCCCTCCTCCTGTGCAGGAAATACTGCTCATCATTTCCCCTTTCTCCTTCTTTCCATGGGAAGAACAGTCTGGTAATGGACATTTGTGGCTTCGGAAGACTCACCGTACTCTGTAGCCCATGCACCAAACACCTGAGCCATTTCAAGGTGGGCTCAGGAAGAGCAGGCTCCTGTCCAGGCCAGCAGGCCCATGGGACAGTGGCACTCCAGTGGGGATGGCTGTTAAGTGAGCCATGGGTCAGCGCTGGTGTTTTTATTTCAAGATTCCTATTAGCCATGAGCTCGATTCAAGTCTTGGTAGTTGTACGCACATGGGCTATGAGCGTTGGGCTCGCTCAGATTAGTCTCCGCATCAATACGGGGATGCTTTATTGAAGACTTGCATGTACCTTGCCTGATATACTCGTGCAGCCGCCCAACACATCTTCTGATGAGCAGATGGGAAGAGAGGAAACAGTGTAAATCCTGTTACGAGTACTTCTGATAAGCACTTAAATATGATTTTCCCATGGGAGCCTGGGAGGCCTGTGTCACAAACGGGGACACACGGATGAGTTTGAGACCAGATAACCAGCTTTCTGTACCACGTGCTGAGGGGCTATTGATCTATTTTTTTCTTTTTTTGGTCATTGTTGCTTTACTCTTACCACAAAAGAAATATATATCCATTTTATAGCATTGAGAAAATGAACAAAAATAGGTTAAGAGTGAATAAAAACTTTCAGATAACAATTAACATGCCAGTGCTCATTTCTGATCTCTTTTCTACGTGCATGCATTTACACGTACACATAGCAAACACAGACTTCCCAAAATGTCATGATTGTGTTATATCTATTGTCATTTTTAATGGTTGCATAGTAGCCCTTTCTAAGGTAGTGTCATATTTTATTTAAACAAGATTCTATTGTTGGACATCTCATTTTTTTCCAACTTCCTCCTGGTACACACCACAATGTCCTGAACATTTCTGTAAATAATTATGTGCGTATGTTCATTGTTAGTTCCTTAGGATAAATTCCTAAGGAAAATCGAGACCTTCTGATACATATTGCCAAACTGCCATCCTGAAAAGTTCATGCATACAACACAGGTGTACTGACTGAGCATTTAGTCTATGCCCAGGATGTGCTATGGAACGGGCTATAAAGCAGTGAATAAGAGGCGTAGACCATGTCCCCTAATGACAGTCATTGCATGTGTACATGTGGCAGTGTTGAACGTCACACAAGGGGAAGCCCGTGGGCTCCTGGGGCTTCTGGGAGGGAACCACACAGAGCCCCCAGAAGTGTGTAAACCTGCCCATGTCCCTGAGTCCTTGCTAATGCACTCTATTCCCGTTTTACTTGCATTTCATGTTGAAGTAAACAAAAAATGAGAATCCTGGGTAGACTGTGCTGTGCATTGTATGTCTTGTGTGCTGCAGACATAAGGCATGATATAATCTTTTATGATCCCTGTCCCACTTAGGATTCAGGCTTATGAGGAACCTTGTCCAGAGATTCAAATTTAGTAACTCAAATCAGTAACCTGGCGAGGGGAGGGCTTCTCGTGCTACAGGGCTGGCTGGCGCTGTCTTCCTTCCAAACTGTGAAGGGGCCTTGTCTGCGCCCTAACAGAATCAGTCACTCGCCCATCTGAGGGGGCCTTTTGGTCTTGGTCATCCTTCTCTTTGGGAACAAAGTAAATTCATTGGCTTTTTCTGTTTTTTCTCTTTTCTTTCTTCTTCTTTTAAAACTAGTATTTGTTTGTTTTTCTAGATTGTGAGCAACTCAGTGATGGGACATGAGCCATACTCATGTTCCTGGATTCAGTAGATTGTTAACTGAGTGACAAAATGTCATCACCTGGTTGTGTTCCTGTTACCTGATGGCTCTGGTTAGGACTCTGGGTTTTCATTACAGAACTCAAACTCGCTTAAAGGGGCTATTTTAAAAAAACGAATATTAAGCTTATCTATTTCAATTTCCCCCTCAAGTCCTTGTTCCCCTTACAACCTCCCTTTATTGTCTGGAGGTAACAGGAAGATGAGACTGTCACCACTTTAGTGGCAAAATAGGCTTCAAAGCCAGGTTGGGGAATGGCTCTTAGGCTTTCATGTAAGGGAAGCCCCAAGTGAAGAGAGGTGCAGAAACCACTCCTTCCTGCCACAGGCTGACAGTGGAAAGGGGAAACCACATACACAGGCCTCAGAGGGGCAGGCGTGTTAGGCAAGTCAAGGGAAACACTGAGGTTTTCTGTTTGATACCCAGGAGGTTGCAGGGTCCAGGGGATCGCAGGGAGAATGTGGCAAAGGCTCCGTGTGTTCTACAGGCAGCAGGAGCTGAGGAAAGTCCTTGATAGAGCAGGGTGGGGGACACTGGGGTGCCAGCAGAGAGGCTAGTTCACAGGTTACACATTCCACAGCAGCTGTGAGTACTGTCAGGATAAACAGTGACCAAGTGGAACAAGGACACCCTACCAGAGGCCAGCGGAGCCATGGAGCTCCAGAACCACAGGGTCATGTGAGCACTCTTTCCTACATCCCACCCAACACACTTTAGGAGAGAGGTTTGCAGATATAGGAGAGGTTGAGCAATTATCCCAGATTAGAGAAAAACAAGTACATGGTCTCCTGACTACGACCACACAAAATTTCTACTTTTTTTTTTGCATTTGAGTTGCAGTATGAACAATATTGCACCTCTGTTAGACTAGTTTATACATAAAGAGAAATGTATGTGCATTGGTTAACAGAATCCAAAGGATTGTACAGGAGATGAACTAAGCTGTATGTAGGTACAGGCTCACCTGGAGGTAGGTTCCCAGCCTTATCTCTCTTCTTCACTAATCTCTGCTTTGCTCTTTGTACCAGCTTCTTTCTTTCTCATTACTGACCAGCTCCTCCACATGGAGAAGTTTTACATTCTATACTTCAATCATTAGAGGAAAGAGAACTTCCCTCAAATTTGTTTGTTTTGGTCTCAAGTTCAGTATCCCAAGGAATGATTATATTGGCCTCCTTGGAATCAGGTGTCTCACTCTCAGAACAATCAATTGCAGCCTGGGGGATGGTATTTTCAATACTTTCCTCCCTCCTTGGTCAACTGACTACTCCTGAACCACCAACCTAGCATCAGATGTTTAGGGATATGTAAGTTCATGCTGGTTGCCATGGTAGCTGTGTGTTTGAGGGACAGTTCCCAGGAAAAAAGGAAGAGTGAGGGTGTCTCAGCCAGTCTGGTCTGCTACAACAGAATAACATAATCTAGGTGGCTTAAACAAGAGAAATGAACTCACAGTTCTAGAGGATGAGGCATCTGAGGTCAGGGTGCCAGCATGGTTGGGTTCTGCTGAGGGCTGTCTTCCTGGTTTGCAGATGGCCATCTTCTTGCTATATCCTCACATGGTGGGGCTGGGGTGGGGGGAGAGAGAGAGAATCCACCCTCATGACCTGATCACCTCCCAAAGGCCTCATCTCCAAATACCATTACCTTGGGGATTAGGGTTTTGGCATATGAATTTTGAGGGGATGCAAACATTCAGCCCATGGCATTGGGTGATGTTGAAAAACGTCCCAGCAATGTACAAGATGACATCAGCCCTCTGCCCAGGGTGTTTCTTAGGAGCGATGGATTGTCCAGCAGCTCACTTAAGGAAGTTCACAGAAATCTCACCAGCCTACAAGATGGTCACCATGATTCTTCATGCATGTGGTTTTATCCTGTGCCAAATCCAGGCTGGCCTGTGTGATTAATAGAGCCCAGTGGAGCTGATGATGTACTTCTTACAAGGCAGGTCTTAAGGGCATTGTGGCTTCCACTTGCTTTTGGATCACTTACTCTGGTTGTAAGGACACTCACACAGCCCTGTGAGAGGCTCATGTGGAGAAGAACCAAGGCTCCTACTGATAGCCAGCACCAACCTGCCCATCACGTGCAAGGGCCATCTTGCAGCAGACCCTCTGGCGCTTGACCAAGTCTTCAGCTAACTGCAGCTCTGGCTGACATCAGACTACAATTCCATGGGCAACTCTTCTAAGCTGAACTGCCCCGCTACATTGCTCCCAGATTCTTCACCTGGAGAAATGGTCAAAGATAATACATATTTATTGTCATTTTAAGCTCCCGGGTTTTGGAGTAATTTATTATGTGTGGTTAATTAATTTGTATGTATTCCCCAAACAGGCAAGTCAGGGTAAACTTTCCTGGCCTATAGTAGCTATACATAATACCCATCTAATATGACTCAAATGGACAGGGAATGGCCAGAGAATTCTGCATTCTTTCCTTGGATTCCACAAGTATTCTGTCAAAAAGAAAAAGAAAAAAGAATCCAGAAAACAAAGAACCTCTGACATGTATTTTACCTAGTTTGCTAATATCACAGGAACACTGAGAAAGGAAATGTCATAGCAAAGCACATGGGAGAAGAAAAACCGCTGGAAAAGTGTTCAGAATATTTGAGTTTTCATCCCAACTCTTAGCAAGTCCTTACATTTTTTCTTTTCCAACCTCCCTGAGTTGCACGAGGATCACACGAGTTAATGAATGTGGAAGCTCTCTAAAAAATGTGAATGCCTTACAAATATCATGTGTCATTATCCCAGTCATGAGGACAAAGGGTGTGAATGTGGCTAGAATTAGAAATTGGGAGAGATAACAGCAAGAAGAAATAAAAGAACAACTTTGTATGTTTTCCCAATAAGAAGAATAATAATTTTCCCAATAATAGGAAAATATTTTTCAGTCCATTTAAAATATTACCTTAATATTGTTTGTGAATCTTTCTATATGTAGAAAAACTGTGAAATCAGATTCCATAGGGTCCACAGGGTGGTAATAAGCTGATTCCTACTAATTCTGTTTCCTAGCACTGTCCTGACATCCCACTGCAGAGCTCGGTAGCAGCTGGATGGGAGGGTCGCCGCTCCCGCTGGTCCTGGGACGCCCATTGACGTATGATTGCACCCCTCTGAATGTGCTATCTGTATCTGTCTTCCCACAGAGACCTCCTACCTAAGCAGGTATATTTCATGAGTGGAGGAGAAACTGATGAATCTTCTAATTTTATAGTCTGAAATGGGAATGATAAAATGCTAGATTTATAGATACTGTTTCATTGTGCACAACACTCACGTTTCTCATTCCCATCTGGTGTGAAGAAAAGAAATTTGTTCTCCCTCTAATGCATCATGCTGTTAAATGCACATTGCTTCAGATTGTGAGGAGCCAAAGCATGGCTGTCCAGCAGCATGAAAGGCTTGGTGCTGTGGGCAATGCAGAAATGCCAGCAGAGCATAACCAAAGGCCTTTTATTGCCATTGCAAGTTTTTTTTTTTTTTTTTTGAAGAGGAAGATAAACCTTTATGTTCTGGTTTATTAACAAACCTGTCCTCAAATTAGGATGAGCTTTTTTAGATACACAGTTGCTTGTTGGGTCTTCCCCAAATTTCATGCTATGAAGTGTGCAGACTGTTCCCTTGTCGTGGTGTATCAGAAATTCTGCCCAAAGAGTGCATTTTCAACTGTGGTGACCTGTGGCCGTGCTAAATGGCTTCCTATGGATTCAAAGGAACTGAAAATATGAGTTTTTCTCTCCTTCAACCAGTACCCAAAATTTCCCATGGACCAGATAGGGACTGCCCTTTCCGACTCCCTCAATTCCCTAGAAAGAACATTTCCGCATGTGTACTTTTATATTTAGCATACTCTTATTAGCATGTCATTTTTTTTTTATGGGAGAACAATTAGGCATTCATATCATTACAACAGAGATACACAGAATACGAGAGTCACAAAGGAGGTGGAGAAGGAAAAATACAGAAAAAAGAATGTGTCCGTTATTTGAAATCATGACATTCAAATGATACCAGTCTTTGCAAAAGACCTCTAAAAAAGAGAAAAAGGAGGGAAGTCAACACAAGACAAATTTGTGAAAGAAATTTGTGAAGGAACGACAGCCATCAATGGGCAAATCCTCAATTAGGCACTGGCACACGTGATATTGAAACAGGAGAAAACCCCACGACTCATCTTATTATTAGCCACTAATATGTTCTTATATATATGTGTGTATGAATATATGACATATAATACCATCATCATAGAAAGAGATTTAATAGCCTGTTTCCTAGTAACATTAAGAAATAATCTGGTTTTCCTGGAATGTTGGTGTATTATACCGTCTTCAACCACAAATATTTACTTACTGTTTACAGGCGACTTGAAAGATCTCAAAGTGATGTTAGGAAGATAAAAACTAGTATGTAGCACAGAGTTATAAGGAAAGGAGAATAATAATAATAATAATAATAATAATAATAATAATAATAATTAAGGCTGGAAATTATTCAGGACTTATTTTGTGCCAGGCATATTTATGTACATTTAATACAAATGATCTCATTTAAATGTTACTGCCATGCTCACAAGGTTTCAATTTGATAGGGAAACACACCTTCAGGAAGGTTAAGAAACTTGAAGAATAATAAAAAAATAAGCTGGGTAAAATAACAGTGACTATAGCGTAGATGGCAGAGTCAACGAAGGCTTCTTTATGGAGGTAACACTTGGAGAGAGTGACTTGGGGAGAATGGCACAAGATAGGACTGGGCTGGACGTGTGGATGTGTGGCCTGCTTTTCCTCAGGTGGTGGTCAAAATAAAAAATCATCCTTTCTTTTTTGTAATCTTGTTTTCCTCACTTTGTAATTTTTCGTAATCTTCTTTTGCTCACGGTCGTCACTGCCGCCCAGTCATGGAGACTGGGAATCTTGCTGGACCATCCTGCTCACCAGCCACATCCCTTCTTGCCCATTCGACCTCCTCTTTCTGTAACCTGTCCCTCCTTTCCAGCTCCACGACCACGGACTTCTTGCAGGTCCCACTCATCGTGTGTATATTCTGCATTCAATAGATCTTGGAGTCTAGTACTACAAACCTCTACACTGCCTTCGAGACATCTCTGTAAGAGGAAATGTATTGGAAAGGATCATGTAAAGCCCCAGCTTAAATCCTTTGACTTCCCGTTGCCATAATCCCTACACCGTCAAGTGCAAACACTGTGACGTGGTGTGCTGCTTCCCCACAACCAGAGCCTGGCTGCTCCTTTCCCTCCAAGCCTGCCTTTGTGCTCCATGTCCCTTGCTCAGCGCCAGCCCCTGCAGTATTTCCAGTCCCCAGAGGGCCCACCCCGCTCCTGCCTTTTCTGATTTTGCTCTGCCTGGTGAGCCTTTACTTATCCTTTAAGGAACTCCCGCTCCTTTGTGCCATCTGTGTACCTTGTATACTCCCCCGTCAGAGCAATAGAAAAGAGATTTTCTTTCCTGAAAACAGGCTAAACAGCAAACTTTGGCCTGGGTGGTAGATAGAAGAAATAAGTCAGAATTCTTTTAGTGAATTTATCAGGTGGGGATAACAAAAGTAGCTGCAGCATGAGGTGGTTGTGAGATAAAACAAGGCGAGGACCCCTTGGACCCATGCCTGGCTCTCCATAAACACCGGTATGTGTTAATTATTGTTGTCATTATCCATTCAAAAAGTATTTCTGGTCCCGGGGATATTGCAGTAAGAGGGACAGGACAAATTCACACTGGGCTAAATAATGAGTACAAAAAAAGGTAGAACAAGGGGAGGCTAGATCTATCCTAAATGATGTTCAATAGCGCTGCTAAGTTTTATATGGAAATTGTCTTTAGGTGTCTGAGATAATAAAATAATAATATTCCTTATTATGACAATAATAATAATAATAAGCCTAATAGTTATTCAATGCTTCCTTTTTACCAGGCCTTATCAGGCTAAGCATTTTCTATGAGTTTTATTTAATTTCCACAAAAACCTTTGCTTTTGGCAGATGAAAACCTCTGAAATGTAGGAAGGTCAGTTTCCTGCCCAAGTTTCCACAATTGAAAGATTGTGGGTGCAGGGATTGAACAAGGTGTAATTCATTGTGATTTCACCCAGACCTGGATGACCCTTTGCCTGACCTCGGAGGTCACCCTCTGCTGGAGCTTTATCCTCAGGTTGTGTGTGCAAAGCACCCCCCGCCTCGTGCCCCTGCTTGAAAACCAGTGGAAAGCGCCCTCAACTTACAGCATCTTCTAGTTGAGGAGAATCAGGAGTCACCTCCTGACTGATCGTCCGTGTGCACTTTGGAAAATGCTTTTAAAAGTTACAGGGATAATTTTCCTTGTAAATAAGGAATTTGCCTGAATTCAAAGTTCAGCCACTGTGGGCTTTAGAATGCCTTCGTGATTTGCGACCCCAGATCCACTTCTGAGTGGGCTCGTGTAGGTAGAGAGAGAGGAGGCGTGGAATCCACTCTCCTTGGAGGCTCTTATCCAGTAGGTGTTGAGCAAAGGTGAAGTGGGAAGAGAAGCTTATAGTTGAGAGCTGTTACTCAGAAGCATTAAAATAATGGGACATTTAGAACACCACATCAAAGCTTAATAACATATCCATGTGTTAAAACTATTTTCAAAAGATTATAGGGTGTGCTATAGTCTAAATAGAGTAAAAAGGGGGAAAAAACCACACTTACATATTACAATTTAAATCTTCACTCTTTTCTATATTCATTACTTTTCTTTCTGTTATTAATGAACTAAGTAATTGATAATGTAGCTCCTATAATTTGTATGCTTGTTGCAGAAATGTTTGGAAAATATAACTGCTCTTTACTGTGTAGTTATCATTGAAAAGCCAAGTTTCCTGGATAAAGTGAAATGTTCATAGATAAATATAGACTCTTTAGAGATGTCAAACCCCATCTCTCTTCCAGTCTCACCAGAACATTCCCACAGCTACATTAGCATAGAGCCCCGCAGCTGGTCTGTGAGAATGTGTGCTTAAAGGGAGTTTTTCATTTTGACCTTGAAGTCAAAATAATAATGTGATATCATTTAGACAACTTGGACATCTTTTGCTGCATCCAACCTATATTTCTTTATTCACTAAAGAGTTTCTGAATAACCATAGCTCAATATTTATTGGGGGTGGAATGCAGTGGGGGGGAGGAGTTGGCTGGAATGGACACATAAACAATTGTCTGCTATAGCAGAGCGAGGAAATGCTGTTTGAAAAGTGTGGAGAAAGTGCTGGACATTTGGACTTTTCTATTTTTTGGCTATTACAAATACTGCTGCTTTAAACACTCTGTACATGTCTTTCAGTAATATATTTGTCAGGTGTGTAACTAGAATTAAGTAGAATGACTGGTGATTGATAGGTATGTGTTGAGCTTTAGAAGATGCTGCCAAACAGTTTTCCACACTCATTGTATCCATTTAAATGCACCAGTGATGATTCCAGATTCCAGTTGTTCCTCATCCTTGCAACACTTGATATTTTCCATCCTTTTCATTTTTGCCATTCTAGTGCTTATATCTTATTATTGTTTTAATTACTATTTCCCTGATTACTAGTGATGTTGATTGCCTTCTCAAGTGTTTACCGACCATTTGGAGATTGTATTTTATGGAATACTTGAATAAGTCTTATGACCATTAAAACTGGGGCTCCTGTTTTTTCATTGTTTTGTAGGAATTCTTTATAGATATAAATCTTTGTCAGACATATGGATTAAAAATATCTTCTCCCTTCCTGGGGCTTGTCTTTTCACTCTCTTAATGGTGTTTTTGATGAACAGAAGCTTCCCAATTTTATGAAATCTAATGTATCAGTCTTTTCCCTTATAGTTAGTAACTTTTGTGTCCTGTGTAAGAAAAACATGGCCCCCTATAACGTCATGAAGATGCTCTCTTAACATTCGTTTCCTGAAGTTAGTTTTCTTTCTTTCTTTCTTTTTCTTTCTTTCTTTCTTTCTTTCTTTCTTTCTTTCTTTCTTTCTTTCTTTCTTTCTTTCTTTCTTTCTTTCTTTCTTTCTTTCTTTCTTTCTTTCTTTCTCTCTCTCTCTCTCTCTCTCTTCCTTTCTTTCTTTCCTCTCACTCGCTCTCTTGCTTTCTTGCTTTCTCTCTCTCTTTCTCTTTCTCTCTTTCTCTTCTTTCTCTATTTGTTTACATTTAAGTTTGCAATCTACTTAGAGTGGATTATGTATGGCATGAGATAGGAATAACGTTTTTTTTTCTCACTTTTACTTTTGAAGGCTCTTTTCTCCAGCTGTATAATTGAAGATTGACAGTTTTTTCCCCACCACTTAAAGAATCTACTTTCATTGTTTTCTGAACATAGTTTCCATGAAAAAGTCAGCCGTTGGTCTTATTATTGCTCTCTGCAGGTAATGAGACTTTAGTCGCTGACTTTAGTTTTCAGCAGTTTTACTGTGATGTGCCTAGATGTACTTTTCTTTGTACTCATATTGCTTGACCAAGGTAGCGCCTCCAGAATCTTTATGTCTTTATGGATTTATGTCTTTTTCAGTTTTGCAAAATTCACAGCCAGTCTCCACATACTGCTTCTGGTATGTTATTTCTTCTGTCTCATTCAGAGACTGTTTGTCAGTTTTTTTGTTTTTTGGTTTTTTTTATCAATAGTGTTGCATATATTGCTTGTGGTCTTTTCTCTTATGGTCTTTTCTGTACTTGCAGTTCCTTATTTCTCTTTGTGATTTCACTCTTGATATTTTCTATTGACCCATTTCCAGTTCACTAATTCTTTCTTGTACTATGTTTAATCTGTTGTTTAACCCATCCAACAGATTCTTAATTTATGTTACTGTATTTTTTTATTTCCCTAATTCCCATTTGATTCTTTTTCATAGATTATAGTTATCTGGTGAAGCTCACCATCTTGCTGTCTACTTAATTAAATAGTAATTCTAGACAGTCTAAAACCCATACCTGTTAACTGTAATTTCTGATCACCTAAGAGTGTTGTTGTTTTCTTAACCCCTCTTGATTTTTGGTCATTTCTTTTCTTTTTTTTTTCATGTCTGGATATGTTTCTGTGGGTTCTCTTCCCCCTTAGTTTTTGGTTATTTGATCTTCTTACATACCTAGGGATATTTTTAAAATAAAATTCTTGTCTTCTGAAAACATATGTATTTGATCCATCACAGATAAAAATGTAAGTATGTAATTACCATCTCTACTTACTTCACTCATCCAGCCCTTCTCCCTTTATATCTTTTTGCTGTGAGTCAGACACAAGTTTACCTTGTCCCACAAGCTCTAGGGTTGCATATCAAGCTCCATAATGAGTTATCTCCTTGAACTCTTCTCTTTAGCTTTGAGGTGAGGTAGGTGGTAGAACATTTCTCCATTTCCCCTTGGGGGTGGAGAAGGAAAATGTCCCAACACTCCAACATTTTCCAGTGAAATCCTCTTTGGAATCTCAAACTCCCTTCTTGGCCTTCATTAACACCTTTATAAATAGTTAAGCACCTCACTTCAGAATGGAAGATACTGGAACCTATCGTCTTGGGACCTCATTTGAAACAGACAAAAAGTTCTCTTTTAGTAACCTATTACAATTTAAAACAATAATATTCTTATTCCTGATATAAAAGTATTATTAATATTAATTTAAAATGGTTTATTTTTAATTGTTTGAAGTTGCAATCAATCCCTAAAAAGTATAAAAACAGGTGGACCCTGTGCACCTGTGAAGTAGCAAATGGGTACTGAAAGTTTGAGAAACACTGCTCTAAATTTGTTGTCATTGGACACAATCACACAATCCACCTGCTAAGAATCAAAACCTAATCTGGGACCCACTGTAGTCATCTGCTTTTGGATGTATTGAATTTGAGGTGTCTGGAGAACACCAATATCTAATGCCAATAGGCAATTAGAATTGTGGGTCTAAACCTCAGAAATTAGAATATTGTCAATATATAGAAGAAATCATTGAAATGGCAGAGATACTTGGGTAAAAGATGTAGAATGAATAAAGAATGGAAATCAGAATATGTAAGACTCAGGTGAAAGTGAGCTGATGGTCTCACAACTTTGTATATGATGAGGAAGACTTACTCTTCCAAGATTCCCTTTGCCCTGGTGTACACAACTCACTTTATCACTGTGTATCCTTATCACTCTGGTTGTAATCCCTAACTTCAGGGCCAAGAAACTCTGTCTCTGTCCTCTCTGTGTGTGTCTGTCTCTGTCTCTTTCTATAAATGAAGTTACTTCTGAATTCACCTACTCAAAACCAAATAAGAGCAGCAGAGTCTGAGGCTGTTTAAATCCATTTATATGTGTGCGTGTGTGTGTGACGCAGCAGCACTGTAACCCCGTGTCTCCTGATGATTACTTAGTGATAGAACAATGATGATGGCTGCAGAATAATAATGTCATTTTAGCTAAACTAAGGCTTTCTCTCTTCTTACAGAGGCAAAGTTCTACATCTCCTTTTGCCCGTCACCCTTGCTGATATCTCGTGTATCTTAAACCACCATCATTTCGACATTCTATCACTGCTACATGCCATTAGCATCCTGTTCCATAGCACTCTTGGAGAATCTTGACTGCCCTGTGAATTGACCCAGCAATTATGGCCAAATGCTTTAGGAATGCTCCTGTACATTATAAACACATCAATGAGCATGTTGATGTGATAATGATGAAACTACACTTTCTCACTTTCAGTAGCTTCCAGAAAGTCACTCACAAGGGGATGTTTCCTGGTCTAAGGTGAAACTCCTTGACCACCAGTTCCTGCAATGTCTGGGGCATGGGAACTGGAGGGATTGGAGCCCAGGGGGCTGGCAGGACTTGTCTTGGTCTTAGATTCTGTTAATTCTGTGAGCGATACAAGCACAATATAATTAGAATCCTTTAAGATACTTCCACCCATTGCACTTATAGAAATTATTTACATCAGCAAATTCCTTTTGTCTAGAATGAAGGCTTCCATTTGATGAAGATTGTGGACACTCACGTGGACTTAAAGTACTACAATGCAGAAATAAAGTAGAGTTGAGTCAAAATCCCTGTCTCCGCCTCCCACTCCCAGGATCCACCATTAAGATGATGCCACCAGCTCCTAAAAACTGACTCCTTGTCCTCTCTCTGATGACATCAGTACCACTCAAGTGTGTCAACACTTGAGTTTGGTAGTGTCTGTGGATTTGAGTGTGTGTAAGGAGTTTGGGGAAAGAAGAGTAAGATTCGGAAGGAATACTCCTTTGTTTCGTTAGAACTGATATATTTTGCAAAGCATGTAGGTGCCTTCACTGGAGTCTTTATGTGAAGTTTCAGAATTTCAATAAACAATATTGCTTTCTTTATTCTTTATATCACCCATGGTCCTTTCCCACCACATACCTGACTTCTTGTCAGTGGTAGAAACTCATTATAGTTGTCCTAACGCTAAACATATTCATGGATCCAACAAGGTTCTTTGATTTAATTCTGTGAAATGTTTATATTGTGTAATGATAAAATTTAAAAAAAACACATTAATTCTGTGTTTTCAGCTTTTACAATGTTATCCAGGACAAGACTTTGAATGTCTCTGGACTGTAGATTTCTTTTCTGTAAAGCAAAAGAGCATGAAATAGTGACAGAGCAAAGACAGGTTCTGTCTCTCTTCTTTTGCACATTCATTCATCAAGCATTTAATGAGTAGGCAGAGGGTATACGAATAAGATGCAGGCCAGCCCACCAAAAACTTGACAGTAGAGTAGGAGAGAGAGGCCCCTGAACAGTAGACTCTCACATAGTATAGCAAGTGCTATAGCAGGGCTATTACAATACGCTAGTGGATCACATTTTCAGGAATAAATTCAGCTTAGAAAAAACATCTGGGAGGCTTTCTCCAAAGCTGTTAGTTGGCTGAGCCTTGAACAACAAGTAGGGTTTGATGCAATGCGGTTGTGGGAAGGAAAAGGAAGGGAATAAGTAAAGATTTATGCAGGTTGAAGAAATTATGGGCACTCCAATTTTGCTAGATAGACTGTGTGATGAGGGCGAGTGTCCGTAGATGCCATATGAAAGCATGTGGCACAAGGTCATTAGTGCCATGCTGAGGAGCTTGAGAGAATGGGAAAGTAAAGTGACTTTTTTTTCTCTTCTCAAGTTTGAGAACAATATGACATGCACAAATAATATAAACCAAGACAATTCTTTAAAGGTAATAATTCTTGTCTGGACGATCTCCTAACGAAAAGTAGATAAGAACTGTGTGTCACATCACCTATCTCCAGTGCACTGTGGGCTCGTCTCCTTAGTCAAGTTTTTGCATCATCTGCTAATGTTTACCTGGGTTACTGGTATTTGGATTGGCTCTTGAAATACCCTGGCATTGCTTCATCTTTTCAGACAGCTGGTCTTTTGGAGCATCCTTGCAAGAGATATTTCTCTACTTAACTAGACAGAGCATATACTTGTCAATCAAAAAACATAAATAGCACCCAAGCAACCTGCATGTCCACAGGCTGCAGGACAGACTGGGCTATTCTCTCACTGAAGTCCTGCCAAGTTTAGCATGATCGAATTCTTTGTGATCCCTTTAAAATTGTAGAGAGGGACCCTACCATGAAAACTTTGCCTCTCCTGTCATTTTATGTGCCTTTTTACTCTTCTAATAAGAAGTCTCTGAAGGGCTTCCCAAGACTACAAAATTACTACACTACAATTTTGTACCTGCTTTGGTAGGCCCTGAATGTGCCTTTCCATTGCCCTGCCTTCTTCTGTATGAGTGGTGGAATTTTTTGTCTTTTCCCCAGTACCTCATACCTCTAAATTGTCAGGCCTGAAGTTCCTCATTATTCAAACCATTGAGTCCCTTTCTCCAGTGACATACAGCAATGAAGTCTCTTGGGGTGAAAGAGGTGATCTGTGAGGACAGTCAGTGGGTGTCTTCTAGTCACAGTGTCGAAATCAGAGCTGTCTCACATGCCAATGGGGAGATTGATCCCAGAAGTTGATGCAAAAGCTTCACCAGGGCTTGTGATGGTCCAGTCACATTTCTTCGAATGCCTGGGATGTTGTGAGTGCTCTTTCTGTCTTTTTCCTCTCTCCCCCTTTCAAAGAGTGACTGACTAGCAAACAGAGATTTGGCAAAGAAGACGACACAGAGGACCACCGAGACCAAAGAGTTTCTGGTTTGTATTTGTTTTCCTGTGAGGTGTTGCTGAAAGACCCATTCCCTTCAAACTGCTGCCAGCTATGCGGACTATAGCAATTCGGTAGGGCACAAACAGCACAGCAAATTGCAAGCTAGGGGAAGCCAGGAATGCCTCTGTTAACGGATCCAGTTCAGCCTTTTGTCAACTGGGTGAGCAGTCTCATCTAAATCTCGAGAAACTGGACCTGGAGCAGGGACAAGGAGTCCAGGAAAACAGAAGAGGACAGGATTTGTTTCCACCGTGAAGGGTTGTTTGTCTTTTGGAAAGGACACCCAGGCTCGATGTCTCTTATGGAAAACAGTGATAAGATTGGACATTCAGAAACCTTGGTGTTTTGAGAAATGGTGGAGAAGAAAAAAATTACAGACTGCATGGTTGCATCTGCCTTTAGAATTGCACAGAAATTCCTCCCTCAGCAGTTTCTTTGGCACAAAAGATGTCACAATAATTTAAATGTGTCATTCCTCGGCTCTGTCTCACAGAAATGAGATGATGTGGGAGTTAGATGTTGATAATGCCAGTTCTCAGGATGCCTCACTGTCATTGCCTAACCAATGCTACAGATGTTTTGCTGTTTTTTTTTAATGTGACTTTGGCTGTATAATATGACTGTACTATGTTCAAGTACTGTGTTCTTATACTTGTATAGAGCTGTCCCTTGGTATAGATGGGAGATTGCGTCCAGGACATCCCAAGGATACCACAATAAGTGGATGCTCATATCCCTTAAGGTGGCACAGTATTTGCATATAACCTGTGCACATCCTCCTGTATACTTGAAACCATTTCTAGATTACTTATAATACCCAATACAATATGAATGGTGTGTAAATAGTTGTTATACTGTATTCCTTAGGGAATAACGACAAGAAAAAAAGTCTGTACATGTTCAGTACAAACGAAATATTTTTTTTTTTTAAATTTTGATCCATGGTTGGTTTAATCCATGGATGCAGAACCCATGGATATGGAGGGCTTGGACTGTATATGGAGTCACACACACATAGGTCAGAAGTATCTGAATTCTGCTGAATAATACTTACAGAAAGAAGAATGTTAGTTATTGTTTGATATGGAAGATTCTCACCTTCTATTAATTTATTTATTCCATCAGTAAATATTTATTGAACACTTACTATGTGTTCATCACTGTATTAGGCCCTGGAGATACAGCAATGAATGAAACAAAACAAAAATTCCTGCCCTCACAGAACTTATACTCTAGCGGAAGGAGACAGATAATAAACACGGATATAAGGAGATTATATAGCATGATAAGTGTTAACTTGGAAAATAAAGCAGGAAAAAGTGATAGAATGTTGCAATTTGAAGTACGGTTGCCAGGGAAGGCCTAACTTATCAGTAGCCATTTGTGCAAAGATTTGAGGGACGCGAGGGAGCGAGTCACGAGGGGAAGAGCCTTCCAGGGAGAGGGAATCTTGAGTGCAAAGGCCTGAAGTCTGGAGTGTGTCTGGCACGTTTGAGTATGGGCAGGGAGGCCACCGTGGCTGCAGCCATGTGAACAAGGAGAGAGTGCCGGATCTTGCGAGGATGTCGGGATGTTCCTGGGCAGGTGAGCTGGTGGCAGAGCACTGTGTAGAGCTTTACAGGCATTCATGGGATTTTGGCTTTTATGCTAAGGGCTTGGGAAGCCATGGAGGACATGGTCTAATTTGTTTCTAAAGGGATCATTCAGGCTGTAGGGGTCAAGGGCAGAATGAGGGAGACAAATTGCAAGATCTAGGTGAGATCTTTAGTGGACGCAGTGCAGGTGGAGAGATGGGGCTGGATTCTAGAGATGTTTTGAACCTGGGTCAATGAGTCATTGGAGTAGGCAGGCCCTGAGAGGTAGACCTCAGGAAAGGCTGAGGGCAATTTCCTGGGGAGGAGGTGACTCAGCAGGGAACCATCAGCTGTCAGCACTCCTGGGAGTGGGGAATGGGTGCCTTGGTCCTTAAGGGGGATCTGGACACAGCATCCATGACATTGATATCCACACCTTCCAGTTTGAGGTAAATAGAGTTATGATTATTATTCCCACTTTACAGATAAGAAAACTGATGTTTAAGGAGATTAAATAAATAGCTCATTCAAATTCCTAAGTTTGCAAGTGATGCATCTAGGCTGCTAATATGTCTTCTGTCCTGCCAGCACTCTTTTCTCAACCACATAACCCTCTTCACCTGCTTGCCACAGGCGTCTTCATTACTAAGTGAAGACCAGATTACACCCACAATGTTGAAGTGCCTGCCTGCTCTTATAGTGAGTGGCTGTGACTAAACCTCATGCCCTCATGTGTGGTCAGCCTGCAGTTCTTTGGCCAAAAACATGGCCATGGGCTGGCACACATCTGTATGTGTGATGGGGTGTGCACCTGGCTTCCTTCCTTCCTTCCTTCCTTTCCTCCTTCCCTCCCTTGACAAGCTTCTAATAATAAGTACATTTTGTGCCAAGCAAAGTTCTCTTTCTGCATTTTCCTATTTATTTATTAATGAAAAGTATGAACACAAAGGCTTACTGCAAGATCCTGAGCATGGAGCCCGAGAGGAAGAGAGGTTTGAGGTGGGGGACATCCTCCTTTGAACGTGCTCCTTCCAAGTTCCCTGTGGGACATTTAAGTTGAAAGATACAAGGCTCCAGTTCAGAGGAGTGTGGGTGGAGACACAGAGTTGAGAGTTTCTGAACATTCTATTCTAAAAATTAGTTTCCTAAACCTCTGGCTGGTAATCTGCGAGTCAGTTTCCTACTTTACCTTATCCTTCTTGTTGTTTCTGACTAGGTGCACATGAGTGTAACAGGTAAACTAAACAAACAAACAAGAATTAGGGCTAAAACAAGCATAACTTTATTTTCCTTGTCACTGTCCCTTTAAATTTTATTCAGAGGCGGATCCCCCCCGCGCCACCCCCTCTGCCTTAGATGCTGGATAAAGATCCTGGCAGATCTCAGAGCTTTACTTTTTATTCTTAGAAAATGTGCATCCTGATGGTGATTTTGGGTTGCAAGCACAGACTCAATTTCAGACATTTAATGTTCAGTCCAAGGTATAATTCAAGAAGTCTGAATTGGCTTAATGTCAAAGCATTGACCCTTTCCTGGTGCAGACCTGGGTCATCCCCCGGAGGCAGGAGAAGTGGGGAGGGCCACCTCAGGAGCTTCTGCTTCCTGTGTTGGGAGAAGGGGAGAGAAGGAAGGGATAGGACAGTTCTTACTTTGCTGGGTGGCTTCACACCCTGGGCCTGGCAGATGTCTGATTCTTTTCGTGGAGTGTATTTTGGGCTCCTTGTAGGTTCCAGGTTGGATCCTCTTTCCTGAAATTTCCTTAAGAAAGGATGAGTTGCTATTCTGGGGGGCCACTTATGGCTCCTTCCTCAGCCCTGGAGCATGGGTAGGACCCCCACCCCATCCCCGCAACCAGCCTCTTTCTACAGACACCTCCTTGCCCCTCCAGGTGACTCTTTTGGCCAGAACAGGATCCAAGTCCTCATGCTGACTCTCCCTCTTCCCCTGCATGGCCCACACCCGGCCTGGCAGGGGAGTGCAGGCCATCGTGTCTCAGCCCCAACAGCAATGTGTCCCTTCTCTTGCTTGCTAGATTTCCTGTGCAGGAGTCAGCCCCATCTACAATCCTCTTCAGTTTCCTCAGATGAGAACAAGGTGCCAGCTCTTGCACTTTGGAATTTCGAGGATGCAGGCCAAGCTCTCCACGGTGAGGGAGAGACTGTGTTCTAGGGAATTCACTGCCTCTCCTCCTGTGCTCTCACTTGATAAATGATGGGTGATCACCCTCCTTCCACAGCAGGTTTCTTCCCTGTTCCTCACACTCATGGGTAAAAATATCCTGAAGTGAAAAATCACACAAGTGACATTAGGAGGTTGCATAGGCAGCAAGCTTGGGGGAGGTCAGGAAGCTTCAGGAGGAAGCGACGCTACCCCCAAAAAACAGAGCCTTGAGAGAAGCTGGAGGAGGCGCGAGGGAGCAGCTGCTGGCACTTCCTCTGTCATTTCTCCCTTTTACCTCAAGTAACCTGGGAGAGGATCTGGTGGCACTGGCTTCCAGCCTTACTATGTGCTGTGATGTCCCCAGGTTGTGGGGTGCTCATGCACCAAAAGGCAGCAGGGATGAGAGGAGTGGGGCTGCAGGTGAGCGGAGGTCCTGCGTCTCAGAAGGTCTTTCCTATGCCTGTAACTCTTGCTCCTACATAACTGCTAGGGAGAGGGAAGTAGGTCATTTTGTGGGAGGGAGAACCATTCTCAATTAAAAAAATTTTTTGCTTTTAAGATTCCAAGAATTTCAGCTGCTAAGTCAGAAGTTTCACACCCCAAATGAAATTGGTAAGAAGCCCAGAACTTGCCATTTTCTCTTGAGATGCTAAAATTCTCACGTGGGTTTACTTAAAGAGTAACCGGGGTATTAAAATGTCCTCTGGGCTTAGGATTTGTTTGCCTATGATCCATTGGCATAATTATTTACTTACCAAATGAATTCAGAGTTGGTTTTGTTATTTTGAAACTGTCCAGGAATCACTCATTTCTCTCTTTCTAAGATATACTGTGATCAGAAAGCACTGGAGTTCTTACAAAGAAAGTGTATATAATTAATGATATGTTGGCATATTTTCACATCTTATATATTCTTTGTACAAATACTATGTTATAGTGTTTTCACCTAACTGGATGCACTAGAATTTTGTTAAGTGGTTAACTCAGTTGAATCAGAGTCTTAGACGGCTTTGTCTTCTCCAATTGATAAGATAATATAATATTTGTTACTCTTCTACAGAATGTTGTGAACTACAGGGGACAAACTGAGACATGTCATCCACTTTCCATCCTCCAGTACGTACAAATGCACCCGTACATACATGCTCCACGTGGGCAATAGCCTTTTCACAAATACAGTTGATCTTCATTATTCGTGGATTCTGTAATTTGTGAATCCGCCTACTCCCTAAAATTTATTTGTAATTCCAAAATCAATATTCACAGCATCTCCTCTGTTATTTGCAGACATGTGCAGAATGGTAAAAAATCTGTCACCTCAGGTGCACATAGCAGTATCACAAAGCAGGTGATACTGCCTTCTTATTTCAGTTCTCATACTGCAGACAAGTGTCCTTTTCACAGTCTGCTTAGTGCTGTGTTTTTCACACTTAGGTGATTTTTGTTGGTGATTTTGCTGTTTAAAATGGCCCCCAGATGTAGTACTAGAGTGCTGTCTGCTGTTCCTAAGTACAAGAAAGCTGTGATGTGCCTAATGGAGAAAATACTCGTGTTAGATAAGCTTCGTTCAGGCATGAGTTATAGTGCTGTAGTCTGTGAGTGCAATACTAATGGATCAACAATATGTATTAAATAAGGTGTGCTAAACACACATAAAACAAGGTTATGTACTTTTTGTTTGATAAAAACATGTGATCAGAGGCTTGTGGGAACATAACCTTGTATTTCCCTTAGGAACAATGGTTCCGTATTCACTAATTTAGTGTTTGTGGTGACTTCATAGGGCATAACGATGGCCAGTAACAAGAATCAGCTGTATCTGGTCTCGACTGATGTATCTCCTGGAAGCACCACGTCTTGTGACCCCCTCCTGTGCCCACTCTCCTGTGGCTAAGCATCTGCTGTGTCATGGTTAGTTGCCTGCACCTGGTGCCCTTCCATATCAGTCATCCTGCTTTACATGGTAGCGATGTCACCTTCTTTTTCTCCAGAGCCCACAGCACACCTCCTCCTTGTCTCCCCGACACCAGTTCACCCCATGCCACCATCCTCTCGTGCATGGACTCTATAGGAGCTTACCTGAGTCCAAAGTCACATCCTATTCCAGGCTCTCCTTGTTCTAGATGACTGCTCACAAGGTCATTAAAACCTTCATTTTTTATCTAAACAGCCTGGGTATGCCATAAAAGGTTTTAAGCAAAGATATGGTGAGATTTGTGTCTTTAAATGATCACTCCTGCTGCACAGGAGAGACTAGATTGGAGGGAGGTGCAGAGCCCAGGGCCTAGGCTCCTGTAGAGTCCTTGCATGAGATGATGGTGGCATGGGGTGGACTGGTGGAGGGGACACAAGGAGGAGGTGTGTTGTGAGCCACAGAGAAGGCAACATTGCTGCCACCAACAGCAAACTGACTGACACGGAAGGGCATCAGGTGCAGGAGACTGACCGTGACGCATCAGATGCTTCGCCACAGGAGGGCTGGCACAGGAGAAGGTCACGAGATGTGATGCTCCCCCACTTCTACTATGGGGAAACTTGTGGGTCTCCAGAGGAAAAATGAGATTCAGGGCTTCAAACTCAGTTTCCACATTTGCATGTAATTCCCCTCCGGAATTGCTTTCTTTGAGTGAAGTGGTTTTTCTGCTTTTGCAAACATGCTTCACGAAAACACACAGGGCTGTGCTAATACAGATTTTTCATATTTTACAAAAATCACACAAACACAGATAACTAAATGTGGCTTTAGAAAATTTAGTGGCTATTATGAATTAATTATGTAACAGAAAATGATAATACGATATCTATATCTTACTTCATGTCATGGAACCATTTTATATTACTCTCTGATGTGTTTATAGGATGTAAATTATGTTTTGCTGTTTTGGAGATTTTTCTTCATGTTGATAAAAATTTAAAAAGGCATTCAACATTCTTAAAAGTACTTTCCTAATTGGTGAAAGGATGAAAAGATTCTTTAAAATCTGAAGATAAATAGATCTTTACTTGCTCAAGGTAATTTCTACCTCAAAAAAAGTTTAAGCTGGCATTCTCTTGATACTATTTGTTTTACCATCAGTTCTGTATGCTGAAGAAGTATGCGAGAAATAGATTTGTTACTGCCCCAATATGCAAAACATCTGGAGAAAGGTCTTCAATACAGAAGGGGGCTGCAGTAGACCAGTTAGACAATTAGCTTCCCAGTTGAAAACACTGCCCAAAATGTGAGGTTTCCAACTTCACCTTTATTTCTCTTATCAATTTACGATCACTTAGTAAGTTACAGGAACTCACAAGGTTCTGGAAATACAAAGATAAAAGGGACACAGTCTTTGCTTTTTGGACTGTACTGGAGGAGATGGACATGTAAACTAACTAAACATAGTAAGCTATCACGAAAGTTTCAATAAGCTGCTATGAGGGCACAGAGAAAGAACAGATATTTGGAAAGTTTTCCAGAGGAAGGGCCATTGAAGGATTACAGGAAGTTTGGGGGCTGCCCAGACAGACGGGACAACATGTGCCAAAATAGGCAGACATCAAAACACACAGTGTATTTGAAGAACTGCAAAAATGTGGAATATGGTCTTGAGTGCGTGGAGAAAGATGAAATCTCATTTCAAAAGGCTCTTTATTCCCCAGAGTCCACATTTTGGCATGTGGACTTTGGCAAAATCTTGTTGGCTATGCAAGGAGAGACAATATAAATGAAGTATTTGACAACATCTCCTTTAATAAAAATTAATCAGGTAATCAATAGTATAGATGATAGAAGAATGCATTTAGATTTTTAATAATTAATTTTGAAATCTAATATTTGCTAGGATATAGATAAAATAATTATAAGCGTTTGAATTTCTTGATACATTGCTTTCAGGTTTTTGAATAACCTGAAACATCCTTTGCAAACAGGCTTATTCTCTTATTTTTCTTTCTTTTTTCTTCCTTTCTTTTCCAAGTTTAAGCATAAATAAGACTAATATTTTACCACGTTCTTTTAGTTTTAAAAATAGGACTCTGTTGGGTTTGACAGGTAAGAGAAAAACCGTGTTTAAACACTTTCCTTCTAAATTACTATTCAGATTAATGTCAATTCTTACATCTAAGAATTAAATTTCCCCTACATCATATTTCTTGCTATTTTTAAAATATGATAACCAAGCCCAGATTCTCTCAGATATGCTTTCCATTTCAGAACTACTTGCCAGTAGAAAGTCATTTGTCCACAAGAAGATTTCTGAAATCGAGCCTTTAATAAAGAGTCCACAAACAGCTTATTTTAAAGAGAATGTTTCATGGAAAGCAATGCCGAGTATTAACTAAGCCATTTAAAATAACCATTTAAACACCTGCACTGATTATAAAATTTTAAAGATTTTAAAATAGATTTCATGCAGAGTCTAGGTCTTCTCATATGAAGGAAAACAACATTCTATTACCACCAAGTTTATTATTCTAAAAGGTTTTAGGTTTTCTTTTCCAAATTGGATTTAGATCAAACTCCTGAATAAAGGAAACATCTTTTTCTTCTTGTTTAAGCAGTTCTGACTCTAAAAGGCCTTGGTTTCCTTAGGTTGGAGCTGTTTCAACATCTTGAAATGAAACGACTAATTAAAGTGTTTTTGTTTTTGGCTGGAAGTCTTTCCTTTTCTTTGGCTAGAGTTCTGTATTCTTTAGTTGAAACTAGTTCAGCATATTCCCTTTTCTAAATTTTGATGTGGAAAATACCATTGGTTGGACAACAAAAAAACGTGAATGAAGTATTTGACAACTGATTAAACACCTTGCTCTGTCTGATACCAAGTGGAATATGTGCCAAGACTCCATCAACACTTTCTCACAACTTCATACAAATCAGGCCCTGTAATAAAATATTTCTTTATGTGACTACTGACTTCATGAAGTATCTTTTGTTGTATGTTTATGAGAGCTTATTGATTTTAGAAAAAACAACTTATTTTTTCAACATTTTTAAAGAGGCTATATTTGCCTGGATTTGAGAATATGATGCACTTCAATATTATTTCTTGTTTATTACTTGCCTTCCCCACTAGATTGAAACCTCCTTTAGGGAGGGCCTATGAATTTCTTGCTTACTATTGAGTCTTTCCCATAAGGTACAGTGTCTAGCTCATGGTTAAGTACTAAAGAAATAATAACTGAATGAATGAATGAATGCATGCATGAATGGGCTGAAAAAGCCTAGTCCCTGCATTCAAAATCAACACAGACAAATGGGGACAGAGAAGCCGGTACATAAATAGTTATAATTCATTGATCAAAGAACCAACAGAGGTATGAATAAAAAGTTATGGAGCACCGATGATGGACAGATTCCTGTGTGTTTAGGAAGGACAGGGAATGTCAGGAAAAGATTCAGAGGAAATGCTGCCTGAAAAGTATCCTGGGGAGGAAGTAAGAGCTCCCTAGAGGGCCTGGAAGAAAAGGAGAGGGTAATAGATGCCCAAGGGAAATCATACTGGCAAGGCATATATAATTTATGGTGATAATCAATTTGAGTTATTCAGGGGACGTGAAGGAGGAGATACCCAGTGGATTTGGAGCTCAGGATAAAGGCATATAATTTAAGCCCCTTGCTTAATCTTTAATATGTATGTTTTTTTCCAAATATAGTCTTAGGAACACTATAAACACTGAATAAATAATCGACAATTTGTAGACTGATTAGATCGAGTTTAAAGGACACCTATGCACAATTATGTAGAATGACATAAACCTGTACAGGTGACGTGACACCAAGGTCAAGGATTTGAATCCTTGTACCAGCTGGTACCAAAAAAACAAAAACAAAGACAAAAGAACAACCAAAAAAACCCCCAAACAAAACAAAAACTGTATTGTTGAGAGAGTGCAATAAAAAAACATTCTTCGAATAGTAGTTATAATCTCAACCCAAAGTTATATATAGTTTTCCATTTGGAAAGCGACTGGCCATGTGTGGATCATTTTGCTCCTACACACAAGAGGCACCATTACTGCCAACAATTTATTTTGTGTGGTCACATTGAATATTAGCAGAGAGGATTTGGGGGTGTTGTTATCCCTATTCTCTAAGAACTTACAATATATTGCGTACTTTTCTATATTCAACATAGAAGGAAACAAATTAAGCAGAGAAATAGCATTGGAAGAAGGTTCACGTAATCGGCTTCACCATGTTAAAGACAATCCGGAGTGAAGCAGAGGTAGCTGAGATACTTTGAGTCCAGTCCTGACTGACTGCCAAAATACAATTGCTCTGCGCATCGTGGAATAGTGGAGCCTCAGGAGTTTGTTTGCCAAGAAGATGGCTTTTGTAGATGTGAGTGCCACACTGAGCTTGGAGGAGTGGGAGATGGGAACTAGATGGCTAGCCGGGGATTGAAGGATGGTTAGGTTGTGGTTGTGGCCAAGAGATATTAAGTCATCTAGGGCCCTGGAGGAGAAGTGTTTGAAACACAAGGAAAGGAATCTAGACATTATCATTAGCACAAAGAGAACTGTAAATATGGAGTAGATATCTCCTTTTGCCAAGACAAGAATGTTGTAATGGCAAAAATGCCATAATTATGTAGGTAAACTTTGGGGGATATAAATCCATCTATCTAATCAGGTTCTGACTTTGAGATGTCATTATTTTAAAATATTTTTCTTGGGTATGGTCATTCTGTACAATAGAGCATTACAGTCTACTTGAAAATTGCCCTTTATGTGTACTGTGCTGAGCAGCTGTATTTATGTCTCAACATGGGCATTTTGAGATCTCTTTATGTGGGAGCCTTGACAGTCAGCCTCCACTGGTGATGGTTTAGCCAGTAAATCCGGGAAGCGTGGGAACTAAGCGTCCTGTTCCAGTGACCTGTAGAATACGTGCTGCGCTGTCTTCTCTGCTGATAGTCATCAATTATGTGTGCTCTAAACACACACTAATCTTTCTTTTAGAAGAAGGTTAGAGAATGTCAAGAATGTATCTCTGTGCTCCAGCTTACTAAAGGAGAATGAAAAATCCCTGGAGAAGATGAAAAAAAAAAAAATTCAGGAAGCAGGCTGAAAATAAAAATATACTCTAAAGAGGTAAGAGGAGGTACTGGGAAAATCAATACCAGTGTTAAGAGGTACAGGAGTGAATGAATGTGATGTTGAGAAAAGAGGTGAGGGAAAAAATTATCACCAGGATAACCTGACATAAAACTTTGCCTGAAGAGAAAACAGTCTGATATTTTTTTTTTGAAATGTGAAGAATCATTTCCAAGCCTTCATGAGGAAGCTGAATCCTGTGTAACCCAGGGAAGGGACCCCACCCCTGCCCCTCGCACATGGTGATATATGATGGTGAATGATTCCACACCCAAAATACATGCAATTCATGACGTGAAAATGGAAGGGAGCCTGGCAGAACCCAGTGTCCCTCCCATATTTAACCACCTAATGCATTTGTTTTCTGTGTACCCACTTGCGAATACACGTTGCTGCAAAAAGGAACTTAGGATGTATTTCTAGTGATTAGGAAGATCTGAGTAGGAAGTTGGACTCAGTGGTGTAGAGTATGCTGTTTCTTCTTCCAAACTCATGACTTCGAAGGAAAGATAGAAAGCTATGGGAAGTAATTGGATGGCAGGATATAAGTGAAAGAAATAAAAGAATTTGGCTTTGGGTCTATGGTAACAAAATGGTACGGGGCAGATAATATCCCATGAGACTGGGAAGATAAAGTTAAGTAAAGTAGCTCATTTAATCTCTTGAGAATAAGGACTCTGTTTTATTCATGTCTGCACCATCAGCATCTTGTACAGTGCTTTATATGTAGTAGCAGCTTAAAATTAAAAGACTTTAAGAGAGGATGAGAGAAAAGTGTTAAGCAATAAAACCACAAATCACAATTCTATAAACAATAATAGGTATGAACAAAACCAAAACACAGCACAACATACCGAAGTGCAAGAGGCGCCCAGTTATTCTTACGAGGAAACAGCAAGGAAATGGGTCAAGAACAAGAGCTTATGGCTACACTTGTAAACATATCAGTGCAAACTGTGGAGAATAAGCACAATGAACTTGAAATGTTAATGCAAGGAAGCAGAAATTATCTCATAGCCATCTGTATGTTTCAGTGAACCAAAATAATAGAAGACTACACAGTGTTCCACAAGACTAGATTTGATACAGGCTTGGGGGTATTACAAGGTATATCAAGAACATAACTGATTCAAATCAATAATAGTGTTCTTGTGGAAGGGACAGGAAGATATGACGACATGGAAGGGACCAAGACATGGAATTTGATAGCAAAGACCTCACAATCACAAGTGGAGACGGGTATGTAGATATTTACTTTGAGTAAAAAGTGATGGGAGATATGACTGATGTGTTGGAAGGGCCACGTGTTAGTTTCTGGGCTGCCATAACTAAATACTACAGACTAGGTGGCTCACACAGTGGAAATGTACTGTTTTACCACTTCAGAGGCTGGAAGTCTGAGATCCAGGTGTTGGCAGAGCTGGTTTCTTCTGGGACTATGAGGGAGAAGAGTTCCAGGCCTCTCCCCCAGCTGCTGGTGCTTTTCTGACAATCTTTCTCATTCCTTGGCTTGCAGATACATCACCCCAATGTCCACCTTCATTTTTATGTGATGTTCTCCCTGTGTTTGTATCTTTGTCCAAATTTTTCCTTTATATAAGGACACAGTCATATTGGGTTAGGGCCCACCCTAATGACCTCATCTTAAATTGATCATCTACAAAGATCCTAGTTTCATATAAGGCCACAGGTACTGGGGGTTAAAACTTCAACATCTTTCTTAGGATCACAGTTCAATCCACAGCCAGGTCACTAGAACACCGGAATCATTGTGGCGTATAGCACAGCACGTCCAGCCTGCTGGAGGATAGGAACAGTAAATTTCAAAAATTGTTTTTAAGTACAAAGTTGGTACAAAGGTGAAAAATAGAATGTTTGGGGGAGGAGGTCTGACTATTCACATAAGAAATTATGTTTTTAAAAATATGACTTGATTTGTTAAATTCATTAACCACTCACTGACCATCTGCTATGGGCCAGAGGACATGTAAGGTATGAGAGATACAAAATTGATAAGATTTTACAAGATCGTTAAGTCACAATCTCCAGAATGTCTAATAAATACTTTTTTGACTGAAACATTTATCTCTCAGTATGGAGAGAGAATAGTGCAACTTACAGTTGGGAATTAATTCCAGTTACTTATAGGAAATTACTAAAAATTTAGGAGAAAGTAGGCATGTCATTGAGAGATCATTGTAATGAAGGAAAGAATGTCAGGCATACTCAGACCCATCCCCAGACTTTAAGAAAGCAAAGTTTGTAAAGCTCTGGAAAAGAAATAGTTATAGTTCTATGACCAAATTGAACCGTAGGATGTTGGTGTCTCTACACTGAAAGCTTCACCTTGGGAGCTGCCCCGGGCGTGGTGAGGTGCCTGTCAGATTGTCTGTCTTCCTCACAACCCCAGCACGTGACCTTTCCTACCCAGCATCCAAGGCACGGTAGGACTTGCATCTTGCTGAGCAGTTATAACTGCGAATCCTCTGTTACAAAAGAAGAGTAGAAAAGCACAAGCCATAGTTGCGTGTAGAGTTCTGTGTTCAAACCAGCTTTGGGGAATACAAAATCACATTTTGATTTAAGATTTTGAAAGTGTGAAATCAGTTTATGACACACACAGATTTTAAAACATGGACATTTAGTTTTTAGGTTTGCATTATTACAAGCAACAGTGACGTGAGTATGTTTATACATGTGAGTTTTGGGTGGTTGTCTGCCTATTTTGGTAGGAGATGGAATACCCTTTGACAGTCTCCAGTCTTATTTATTTTAAATCTCCCTTCCATGCTGCTGCCAGAGTGAGGCACCTGCCACAAGCATCAGGATCAATTATTCTCCTCTTTGAGCTCTTCAGTGTCTCCCCATTGCCTGCAGACTAAATGTTTACAGTGAGTTGTGACTAGTCCCGCCCTAGACTCCTGCACTTCATCTCTGGCCATGCTCGACAGTGGCCAGACACTTCCAGCTGCCCGCGCTCACACTCTTCCCTTCGACCTCTTTTTTTTAGTGTATCACAATCTACTTTATTATTTATTTATTTATTTATTTATTTAATTTTTATTTTGTCGATATACAATGTGGTTGATTATTGTGGCCCATCACCGAAACCCCCCTCCCTCCTCCCTCTCCCCCTTCCCACCCAACAATGTCCTTTCTGTTTGCTTGTTGTATCAACTTCAAGGAATTGTAGTTGCTATGTCTTCTCCCCCCCCCCCGGTTTTTTTTTTTTTTTTGTGTGTGTGTGTGTGTGAATTTATATATCAATTTTTAGCTCCCACCAATAAGTGAGAACATGTGGTATTTCTCTTTCTGTGCCTGACTCGTTTCACTTAATATAATTCTCTCAAGGTCCATCCATGTTGTTGCAAATGGCAGTATTTCCTTCGACCTCTTTTTACCTGACTCAAATCTTACCTTTCAAAATTTCAGAAAACTTCCTGAACTTCCTGCTGGGCGAAGGGTCCCACTGTGGCTCCACAGCACCCTACACATACCCCTAACTCAGCAAAGGGCAGCAAAGTGATCTCTGGATGCCCAGCTCCCAGCAGAGTGTAAGCTCCTTGAGGACAGGTACATGATTATTCTCCCTGGGAATCACACAGCACTGAGGGTAGAGCCTGGCTTATAACATGTTAGGGTTAATGTACTCTGGATTTTAATATTATAACTACGAGAAATAAGCTGTGTCGATGGAACCATCATACACACCCAGTATCTGATGGGTGAGATGTGACAATTTGGGACAAAGGAAGTGTGAGTGAATTATGGGCCTTTCAGGATATTCTATGAGTAAGACGACCTATGTAGAATCTACTAGAACATCCTGGCCCAAGGTAAATGTGCAATTTATCAAAATTGAATAAAATTTAATCGTTTATTCATTAATTTGATAGTCTTTTACTCAAAAATCGTACTTGTGCTGGGAAAACCAAGGGATATAAGTTGAGGCAGATATGTAAACATGCATGGCTACGTAAGTGAATGTTCTAGTAATTCTCTGCTTAATATGCTGTGAGGGAGAACAGGAGGGGGAAGGCACTAGAGAAGGGACACGGGTCATTCGCCTGTTTTCTCTCAGATGCATTAACCACCCTTTCTTCCCTGCACTGTGACTCAGAGAGCAGTATTTTCCAGACTCTCTGGTCTCCTGGATTCCATGGACACTAGTGGGAAGCACCATGGAAAACTGAAGAGCCTGATGAGAAAGTAAGACAAGGTCTGTCTCGCCCATCTCTCTGCTTCGAGCAACATTTGCAGAAACAGCTGCTGTGTCTCCTCCATGACACTGGCTGTTGCTGGGCAGGCTTCCTCCAGGTCACCCTGTCCCTTGGCTCTGGTAACACAGCCTTCTCCCTCTATGCCTCTAGGAGTGGTGGCACCTTCTTGCCTGTTCTAATCTCTTGGTTGCCTCCCTGATAAGCTGCTCAGCTCTTCCATCGTCTGTGAAATCAATACCCAGTGATAAATTCAATGAAATGCCAAAAATGCATTCTGTTTCCTGACCAAACCTTGTCTGGTTCAGAAACTTCCCAAAGAATGTCACACTGAAAAGCTACACATATGGTGGTGTTTTTGGAGATTTCATTCTTTTTTAAACTTAGTATTCCATTATTGTCTTGTTTGGTGGCTGTGGACAAAATTTTAATTTACCCTGGACTTTGATATCTTACCTAAAATAAATCAGAAAAATATTATGTATTTGGCTATCCTAGAATTCATTCACGGATTCATCCAACATGTTCTGTTGAAGCTCTGTTCCCCAGAGATGACATACCAGCCTGAGGATATGACCATGATCAGGACAGATGTGGTCTCTGTTCTAAAAAGCATCACAGGCCAGTGAGATGGGAGGTGCCTGCGACACGTTCACTCAGAAGATGCTGGCTTTGATAGCAGTGCTATTAATATTCCCATTTCCTGTAAAATGTCCATTTAGTCTTCCAGATCAGTATGGTAAATGGCCAAATAAATGTTTTTGAGAATCACAAAGCCTATGGAAATCTCTCATTAAAACTAGATGGAGACCATTGATGTTTTTAGTCTAAACAGCTTTATTAATGAAAGGAAAGGAATTGTAAAATTAACAGTTTTGAATAACCCCGTGCTGATGTGTGGTAACCTTAATCAGCAGACCTGCAGTCAAGGAACAAATGTGCCCTCTTTGTGACTCACTCTCTGAGGGGAATATGTTTGGCAAAATTTCTTTTCAGAAATTTCTTTTGTTTAGGAAATGCTTGCTAGGATACGGTCTTTTACTTTTATTATTATTATTATTATTATTATTATTATTTTAGGCAGCCAGTACAGGGATCAAACCAAACCCTGGACCTTGATGTTATCAGCACCACGGTCTAACCAACTGAGCTAACTGGCCAGACCCTTGGCCTTTTACATTTAAGAATGAATGACTATCTCAAAGGGATGAGGCATGAATGCAATCAATCCCTTATTCTGTAGGAGGGAGCATATCAAATTTATTGCATTTTGATCAGGAGAAATCTTGTTTTTACGTACTTTCACAACATAAATTTTAATATCCTCCAGAAAGAAATTTCAGTGATAAGAAGTTTTTTCTTCATATCTAAATCTCCCAGGCTGTTCTTAGCAAAAATAAAGGACAACTGGCTACAATTCTCTGTATAATAGACTAACCCTATAACCATGTACTTATTCACTCTTTTATTCAACAAGTTTTTATTGAGCATCTACTATTAAGGGCCAGGCCTGGAGGATGAAATAGCAAGCAAAACTGGACACAGCCCCATCCCTTTAAAATTACTTGCATGGCCAAAAGATCCTTTTTTTTTTCCTTTATATGAATTTTTCATCTCTTAATTTCTTTCCCTACCTGTCCCACTTACTTGCTGTGTAGTATTGGTAAGTCAATAGTCCTCTGTAAAATAAGTTTTCTGATTCTGTAAAATGAGGATAATTATAGCACATAGAGTTGTTTTGAAGTCTGAATGATCTCAACAAATGTTAGCTCTTATCATAGCCTTTATCATTTCAGGAGAGTCTCTTCAGCTGCTGTCTGCAATCAATACAGACTCTAGTCACATACGACTACAGCCACTGTGCTGCATAACGACTTTTTGGTCAACCACAGACCACACATACAATGGTGGTCTCATAAGATTATAATGGAGTTGAAAAATTCCTATTGTCTAGTGACACTGTAGCTGTCATGATGCCATAGTGTTATACATTACTTACCTGCCTGTGGCAATACTGGTGTAAACAAACCTACCGAGCTTCCAGTCACATAGAAGTATAGCACATGCAATTATGTACGGTACATAATAGTTGATAATGATAACAAGTAACTATTTTGTAAATGATTTTAAACTATTTACACTGGTTGATGTATTAACTATACCTTTTATTGACATTTTAGAGTACACTTCTATATATATATATATATATATATAAATTAACTGTAAAACAGCCTCTGGGAGGTCCTTAAAGGGGTGTTCTAGAAGAAGGCATTGTAATCATGGGAGATGACAGCTCTATGCATGTTACTGACTTTCCAGTGGGACAAGATGTGGAGGTGGAAGACAGTGACACTGATGATCCTGACCCTGTGTACGCCTAGGCTAATGTGTGTGTTTGTGTCTTAGTTTATAACAAAAAAGTGTAAAAAGTAAAAAAAAGAAATAAATAAAAATTTTACAAATAAAAAAGCTTATAGTATGAGGATACAAAGAAAGAAAATATTTTTTTTTTCTTTCTGCTGCATTTTCTTTATTTCAAGCCACAGGTCTATTTGGAGGGTCATGCAGCAAATGGCTTATAAATAAAATCAGTGTCTATGAGTAGTGTCATCACATTAAGAGACAGAATTGCTGGATTCTCTAGTTCCGTAAAAAGTTCACATCTTGGGAATCCATGAGTTGGTATTACTTATGGGATACCAATTTCCGGATACTGAGTTGTAACCCAACCCATTGACTTCATCACAGCTTTCTTCCATGTAGAATAACGAATTTCACTTTCCTCCGCGTTGATCTGAGGCTCGAAGCGCTCCATGGTGACAGCTGACAAGTCCTCGGGGTCGAGACTCCACACGGCGACCCCTTCTGCAGCGCCAGCTGCCATCGCAGCACCCAGTGCAGTTGTTTCCGGCATGGAGGGCTTCACTACTGGAATATACAGAATGTCTGCTTGTAGCTGCATAAGAATTTTGTTGTTGGTCATTCCTCCATCTACCTGCAAATGTCTGAGTGGAATTCCACAGTCGCGATCCATGGCTTCCAAAATCTCTCGGGTTTGGAAACAAACAGCTTCTAATGCAGCAAAAGCAATATGGCATTTATTGGTGAACTGAGTGAGTCCACAGATTATCCCTCTTGCACTGGGCTCCCAATAAGGTGCATATAACCCTGAAAATGCTGGGACGAAGTAGCAGCCGTAAGAAGTACCTACTTCTTTAGCAAGTTTTTCAATTTCCTCTGAGGTCTTTATAATTCCAAGATGGTCTCTTAGCCAGCGAATAACAGCACCAGCTATAGCTACAGAACCTTCCAATGCGTAATAGACTGGTTTGTCTCTGCCAAGTTTGTAAGCCACTGTGGTTAGAAGGCCGTGTTCAGAAAATACTTACGGCCCGTATTACATAGTAAGAAACATCCTGTTCCATACGTATTTTTGGCTTGTCCATCCTGGAAACACATTTGTCCCACCAGTGCAGCAGACTGGTTCCCCAAACACCCAGATATTGGCACACCTTCCAAGGCCCCAGCTTTCAGGCTATGAGAGATTTTCATTAGGCCATAGATCTCAGAAGAACTCCAAACATTTGGAAGAATTTCCATTGGAATCCCCCAAAAATCGCAGAGTTCTTTATCCCAGTCCAAAGAATGAATATTGAAAAGCATCGTCCTGCTTGCATTTGTTACATCCGTACAGTGGACACCTCCATTGACTCCTCCTGTCAAACTCCAAATAAGCCATGAATCAATGGTCCCAAAAAGAGCTCTATTTTCTTCAACAGCCTTTTGAACTTTTCTCACATTGTCAAGGAGCCAACGAAGTTTCAATGCACTGAAGTAAGTGCTAAGTGGAAGGCCTGTCTTGGACTTGACAAAGTTATTGTTTCCTGGAATTCTTTTACTAAGAATCTCAACGGTAGACTGGGTTCTTAGATCAAGCCACACCACAGCATTGTAGAGAGGCTCTCCAGTTAACTTGTCCCAGACTACAGTGGTTTCCCTCTGGTTGCTCACACCAATAGCTTTTATGTTGGAAATATCGATATTGAGCTGTCCAAGTTTCTCACACGTTTTCTCTATACACTCATAGACAGACTGCAGAATTTCCTTAGGGTCTTGTTCCACCCATCCTTCTTTTGGAAACTCTTGTTTTATTTCCACTTGATGATGACTAAGTAGTTCAGCTGTTTTCGAATTGAAAACCAAAAAGCGCGTCGAGGTGGTTCCCTGGTCCACCGCCCCCACCAGTGGCCCCAAAACTGCTTTCTTCGTGGCTGCCCTGAAACCGACTTCAGATCTGCCAGCGATCGCGGCTGGTTTCCCAGGTGACGGCGGCGGACGGAGGAGGGGTGAGCGGAAAGTCTGGAGGGCTAGACGGCGCGTGCCGGCAGAACCAAGAAAATATTTTTGTACAGCTGTACAATGTGTATTTTAAACTGTTATTACAAAAGTCAAAGAGTTTAAAAAGTAAAAAGTTTATAAAGTAAAAAAGTTACAGTAAGTCAAGATTAATTTATCATTGAAGAAAAACAATTTTTTATAATTAAGAAAAATTTTAAAATAAATGTAGTATAGCCTAAGTGCACAGTGTGTATAAAGTCGACAGTGTGTGCAGTAATGTCCAAGGCCTTCACACTCATCATTCACTCACTGACTCACCTGAAACAACATCTAGTCCTGCAAGCTCCATTCATGTAAGTGCCCTATACAAGTGTACCATTTTTTATCCTTTATACTGTATTTTTGCTGTGCCTTTTGTATGTTTAGATGTGTTTAGATACGCATATACTCACAATTGTGTTAAAGTTGCCCACAGTATTCAGTGCAGTAACACGGTGTACATGTTTGTACCCTAGGAGCAATTAGGCTGTACACTTTAGGTGTGTGTAAGTACATTCTAAGTTGTTTGCATGATGACAAAACTGACCAGTGATGCATTTCCCAGAATGTGTCCCCATCGTTAAGTTTATTTAAATTTAAATTAATTAAAATTAAAGTTAAAAATTTGGCTCCTCAGTCGCACTAACCACTTCCAAGTGCTCAGTAGGCACAAGTGGCTAGTGGCCACCATATGGGACAGTGCAACACTTGAAGAGCACTTTCATTATTGCAGAAAGTACACTGGTCTCGGGCCCAGCTCGTGGCGCACTTGGGAGAGTGCGGCGCTGGGAGCGCAGCGACACTCCCACTGCGGGTTTGGATCCTATATAGGAATGGCCGGTGTGCTCACTGGCTGAGTGCCGGTAATGAAAAAGAAAAAAAAAAAAAAAAAAGAAAGTACACTGGTCTCTAGACCCCTTGAATAAAAGAGAGTCAGAGAGAGAGAGAGGAGAGAAAGACACAAAGTCTTAAAGATATTGACTGGTGCACAAAATCACTGGGCCAGGCTTTTTTTCTGATGGGTTTCCTGCAAGTCACATCTGTGAGACAGTCATTTCTTTATTGCATCCTTTTAGAGGAGCTCTATAATACAATGTTTAAGAACATATGCTCTGGAACTAGACTCCTTAGTTTAAATCTTGGATCCACTACTTACTGGCTATGGGATTTGGGACAAGTTTCTTAACCTCTCTGTCCCTACTTTTCCTCCCATGTGATGTGGGGACAGCACTAGCTATCTCACCAGCAAACCCACGTAATGTACTGAGAACCGAGCCTACCAGTAGGAAACTCTCAGCAAAGCAGTATGAGGAGCTCGGGTGCGTGTGTGTGGATCGTATGCGCACAGTTTTTACAAACACTGACACTGCCAGTTTTTGCCTTTTCTGGGCTATTTCTAGAAAGGTTCCTACACTTAACTTTTCTGAGTTTCGGTTTATTTACTTTTAAAATGGAAATAATAGTATGTACTTCCCAAGTCTGGGCTGAGTTTTAAGCAAGATAATGTATATGAAAGCAGAGGCACAGTATAGGCACTTAATAGAAGCTATTTCCTTCCTTCCTTTGTGTTCCTTTATTAGAACCATTGAAAGTACAAGTCCTCCTGAATATGATGGTTGATTGTCCTCCAGGGTAATCTAACGTTGCAAGTGGACAAAAAGCAGAGAGCCCTATAAGATAACACACAGATTTTGTGAAGTGGATAATGCATTTTCATTGCTGACAATCTGATTCCCATGTTGTGTTCTCTTAGGGCAACTCAGATTATGTTTCTAAATATATGTTTTCAATGACCTAACCAATGGAAGAGAGAAATGGTGAGAATAATCTAACATGAGAGATAACCCAAACTACAGATGGGTGTAAAAATCATTAATATTCATTTATTTTGAAATGGTGGTGATTCAATCCGCATTTATCTAATGTCTTCCAGGCAAAGCATTGTGTTGTGCACTATTTATCTTTCAGAATAATTTTGGCAACAGATTTACCCTAGCAATTGCTTAGTTTGAACTTGTATTTAAATTGGTTTACATCTCCTAAACACAGAGTGACTGATTTTAGAAGATGGGGCAGCCCAGGGTAAGGTGATAGCAGGAGGGAGTCAGACTGAGTTTAGAAATTCACTCCATCAATAGTCTGTGCTATGGTCTGAATATCTGTCCCTTCCAAACTCATGTGGGTGCTTGATCTTCAATGTGTCCGTGTTGGAAGGTATGCCCTTTACAAGGTGATTAGATTGTGAGGGTCCTGCTCTCATGAATGGATTAATTAATGAGTTAATGAATTAATGGATTATCATGTGTGTGAACTGGTGGCCTTATAAGGAGAGCATGTAAATGTACTTTAGCTGAGATCTCACCATGTGGTTGCCTGCATCGCCATGGGATGTAGGAAATCCTGCAGCAGCAAGAAGGCCCTCACCAGATGTGCCACCTGGACCTTAGACTTCCCAGCCCCCAAACCGTAAGAAATACATTCTGTTTCCTTATAAATTACCCAGTTTCAGGTATTCTGTTATAAGCAACAGAAAATGGACTAACAATCTGGGTGAAATTTCACTTGTCAAATGATGACTTCCCAGGATGAAAGTAAAGTTCCTTTTTATTTTTTATTATTATTTTTTTTAATTTTATTTTGTCGATATACATTGTAGCTGATTATTGCTCCCCATCACCAAAACCTCCCTCCCTTCTCCCTCCCCCCCTCCCCCCCAACAATGTCCTTTCTGTTTGCTTGTTGTATCAACTTCAAATAATTGTGGTTGTTATATCTTCTTCCCCCCCCCCCCCCGGTTTGTGTGTGTGTGTGTGTGTGTGAATTTATATATTAATTTTTAGCTCCCTCCAATAAGTGAGAACATGTGGTATTTCTCTTTCTGTGCCTGACTTGTTTCACTTAATATAATCTCTCAAGGTCCATCCATGTTGTTGCAAATGGCAGTATTTCATTCGTTTTTATAGCTGAGTAGTATTCCATTGTGTAGATGTACCACATTTTCCGTATCCACTCATCTGATGATGGGCATTTGGGCTGGTTCCAACTCTTGGCTATTGTAAAGAGTGCTGCGATGAACATTGGGGAACAGGTATACCTTCGACTTGATGATTTCCATTCCTCTGGGTATATTCCCAACAGTGGGATGGCTGGGTCGTATGGTAGATCTATTTGCAATTGTTTAAGGAACCTCCATACCATTTTCCATAGAGGCTGCACCATTTTGCAGTCCCACCAACAATGTATGAGAGTTCCTTTTTCTCCGCAGCCTCGCCAGCATTTATCGTTCATAGTCTTTTGGATTTTAGCCATCCTAACTGGGGTTAGATGGTATCTCAATGTGGTTTTGATTTGCATTTCCCGGATGCTGAGTGATGTTGAGCATTTTTTCATATGTCTGTTGGCCATTTGGATATCTTCCTTAGAGAAATGCCTACTTAGCTCTTTTGCCCATTTTTTAATTGGGTTGCTTGTTTTCTTCTTGTAAAGTTGTTTGAGTTCCTTATATATTCTGGATATTAATCCTTTGTCAGATGTATATTTTGCAAATATTTTCTCCCACTCTGTTGGTTGTCTTTTAACTCTTTTAATTATTTCTTTTGCTGTGCAGAAGCTTTTTAGTTTGATATAATCCCATTTGTTTATTTTTCCTTTGGTTGCCCGTGCTTTTGGGGTCGTATTCATGAAGTCTGTGCCCAGTCCTATTTCCTGAAGTGTTTCTCCTATGTTTTCTTTAAGAAGTTTTATTGTTTCAGGGTGTATATTTAAATCCTTAATCCATTTTGAGTTGATTTTAGTATACGGTGAGAGGTATGGATCTAGTTTCATTCTCCTGCATATGGATATCCAGTTATCCCAGCACCATTTGCTGAAGAGGCAGTCCCTTCCCCAGTGAATAGGCTTGGTGCCTTTGTCAAAGATCAGATGGCAGTAAGTGTGTGGGTTGATTTCTGGATTCTCTATTCTATTCCATTGGTCAGTGTGTCTGTTTTTATGCCAGTACCATACTGTTTTGGTTATTATAGCTTTGTAGTATAGCTTAAAGTCAGGTAGTGTTATGCCTCCAGCTTTATTTTTTTTGCTCAGCATTGCTTTGGCTATGCGTGGTCTTTTATTGTTCCATATAAATGTCTGGATAGTTTTTTTCCATTTCTGAGAAAAATGTCTTTGGAATTTTGATGGGGATTGCATTGAATTTGTATATTACTTTGGGTAGTATGGACATTTTCACTATGTTGATTCTTCCAATCCAAGAGCATGGGATATCTTTCCATCTTCTTGTATCCTCTCTAATTTCTCTCAGCAGTGGGTTGTAGTTCTCATTATAGAGATTTTTCACCTCCTTGGTTAACTCAATTCCTAAGTATTTTATTTTTTTGGTGGCTATTGTAAATGGGCAGGCTTTCTTGATTTCTCCTTCTGCATATTAACTATTGGAGAAAAGAAATGCTACTGATTTTTGTGTGTTGATTTTGTATCCTGCTACTGTGCTGAAATCATTTATCAATTCCAAGAGTCTTTTTGTAGAGGTTTTAGGCTGTTCGATATATAGGATCATGTCATCTGCAAACAGGGACAGTTTGACTTCATCTTTTCCAATCTGGATGCCCTTTATTTCCTTCTCTTCTCTGATTGCTCTGGCTAGTACTTCCAACACTGTGTTGAATAGGAGTGGTGAGAGTGGGCATCCCTGTCTAGTGCCTGTTCTTAAAGGAAAAGCTTTCAGCTTTTCCCCATTCAGGATGATATTGGCAGTGGGTTTGTCATATATGGCTTTAATTATGTTGAGATACTTTCCCTCTATACCTAACTTATAGAGGGTCTTTGTCATGAATGAGTGCTGAACTTTATCAAATGCTTCTTCAGCATCTATAGAGATGATCATATGGTCCTTGTGTTTGAGTTTATTAATATGGTGTATCACATTTATTGATTTGCGTATGTTGAACCAACCTTGCATCCCTGGGATGAATCCCACTTGATCGTGATGAATAATTTTTCGTATGTGTTGCTGTATTCTGTTTGCTAGTATTTTAGTGAGGATTTTTGCATCTATATTCATCAAGGATATCGGCCTGTAGTTTTCTTTTTTGGTTATATCTTTACCTGGTTTTGGTATCAGGATGATGTTTGCTTCATAGAATGAGTTTGGGAGATTTGCGTCCATTTCAATCTTTTGGAAAAGTTTGTAAAGAATCGGTGTCAATTCCTCTTTGAATGTTTGGTAAAATTCTGCTGTGAATCCATCTGGTCCTGGGCTTTTCTTTGTTGGGAGCCTTCTGATAACAGCTTCAATCTCCTTTATTGTTATTGGTCTGTTCAAATTTTCTACGTCTTCACGGTTCAGTTTTGGGAGCTTGTGTGTGTCCAGAAATTTATCCATTTCCTCCAGATTTTCAAATTTGTTGGTGTATAGTTGTTTGTAGTAGTCTCGAATGATTCCTTGTATTTCAGATGAATCAGTTGTAATATCGCCTTTTTCATTTCTAATTTTTGTTATTTGAGTCTTCTCTCTTCTTTTTTTTGTTAGCCATGCTAATGGTTTGTCAATTTTATTTATCTTTTCAAAAAACCAACTTTTTGATTTGTTGATCTTTTGAATTGTTTTTTGGTTTTCAATTTCATTCAGTTCTGCTCTGATCTTAATGATTTCTTTCCGTCTGCTAACTTTAGGATTGGATTGTTCTTGTTTTGCTAGTTCTTTAAGGTGAAGTGTTAGGTTGTTCACTTGCCATCTTTCCATTCTTCTGAAGTGAGCATTTAATGCAATAAATTTTCCCCTCAATACTGCTTTTGCAGTATCCCACAGGTTTTGGTATGATGTATCATTGTTTTCATTAGTTTCAATAAACTTTTTGATTTCCTGCTTGATTTCTTCTTGGACCCATATGTCATTAAGTAGAATGCTGTTTAATTTCCATGTGTTTGTATAGTTTCCAGAGTTTTGTTTGTTATTAATTTCTAGTTTTAATCCATTGTGGTCTGAGAAGATACATGGGATAATTCCAATTTTTTTGAATTTATTGAGACTTGATTTGTGACCTAATATGTGATCTATCCTGGAGAATGATCCATGTGCTGATGAGAAGAATGAATATTCTGAGGTTGTTGGGTGGAATGTTCTGTAGATATCTGCCAATTCCAATTGGTCTAGAGTCTTGTTTAGATCTTGTGTTTCTCTACTGATTCTTTGCCTAGATGATCTGTCTAATATTGACAGTGGAGTGTTCAGGTCCCCTGCTATTATGGCATTAGTGTCTATTTCCTTCTTTAGGTCTAATAGAGTTTGTTTTATAAATCTGGCTGCTCCAACATTGGGTGTGTACATATTTATGATTGTTATGTCTTCTTGATGGATCAGTCCTTTTATCATTAAGTAGTGTCCCTCATTGTCTCTTTTTATGGTTTTTAGTTTAAAGTCTATTTTGTCAGATATAAGAATAGCCACTCCAGCTCGTTTTTCTTTTCTGTTTGCATGGTAAATCTTTTTCCATCCTTTCACTCTTAGTCTGTGTGAATCTTTATGGGTGAGGTGGGTCTCTTGTAGGCAGCCTATAGTTGGGTCCTGCTTTTTGATCCAGTCAGCCAGTCTGTGTCTTTTAATTGGGGAATTTAAGCCTTTAACATTAAGAGTTGTTATTGAAAGGTGTTGATTTATTCCTAGCATTTTATTGGTTGTTTGGTTGTCTTAGGTGTCTTTTGTTCCTTGCTTTCTGATTTACTGTTTGGTTTCTTTGTTTGTTGGTTCCTTAGGTTGTAGATAGTGTTTTTGTTAGCTTGTTTTCTCTTCATGAATGCCATTTTTATTGTACTAGCGGGTTTAGATTTTTCTTAGGTTTTTATGGCAGTGGTAGTTATTTTTCAGGAACCAAACCCAGTACTCCCTTGAGGATTTCTTGTAAGGGTGGTCTTGTGGTAGTGAACTCCCGCAGTTTTTGTTTGTCTGAGAAATATACTATTTGCCCCTCATTTCGGAAGGATAGCCTTGCAGGGTAGAGTATTCTTGGCTGGCAATCTTTGTCTTTTAGTATTTTGAAAATATCATCCCATTCCTTTCTAGCTTTTAGGGTTTGTGATGAAAAGTCTGATGTTAACCTGATTGGGGCTCCCTTATAGGTGATTTGATGCTTCTCTCTTGCAGCTTTTAAGATTCTCTCTTTGTCTCTGAGTTTTGCCAATTTGACTATGACATGTCTTGGAGAAGGCCTTTTTGGGTTGAATACGTTTGGAGATTGTTGAGCTTCCTGGATCTGAAGATCTGTGATTTTTCCTATACCTGGGAAGTTTTCTGCCACTATTTTGTTGAATATGTTTTCAATGGAATCTCCATTTTCCTCCCCTTCTGGAATACCCATGACTCGGATATTTGAGCGCTTGAGGTTGTCTGATATCTCTCTCAGATTTTCTTCCATGTCCTTGATTCTTTTTTCTTTCTTTTTGTCTGCTTGTGTTATTTCAAACAGCCCATCTTCAAGTTCAGAGGTTCTCTCTTCAACTTCGACAAGCCTGCTGGTTAAACTCTCCGTTGTGTTTTTTATTTCGCTGAATAACTTCTTCAGTTCAGCAAGTTCTGCTACATTTTTTTTCAGGACATTGATTTCCTTGTATATTTCCTCTTTCAGATCCTGTATACTTTTCCTCATTTCATCATGATGTCTAGCTGAGTTTTCTTGTATCTCATTCAGTTTCCTTAGAATTATCACTCGAAATTCCTTGTCAGTTATTTCAAGGGCTTCTTGTTCTATAGGATCTAGAGTATGAGATTTATTAACTTTTGGTGGTGTACTTTCTTGATTTTTTGTATTTCTGGTGTCTTTTTTTTGGTGTTTATTCATTGTGGCAGGGGGTTTCACAGTCCACCGGTTTGAGACTAATGACGAACTAGGATGTTGCTGTGGTTGCCAATTTGGTATGGCTCCCGCAGTGACTGCTCAGTTGGCCTCTAGTGTCTTGTGTGTGTGGTTGCCTCGGGTCTTGAGCTTCTCCGGGGATCCACCTTTCTGGTCAGCTTGTACTCTGCTGGGCTGGTGGATCACGTACCACAGGGTGTGTGATCTCTGTTGAGCTTTCACTTTCTGTACAGGACTTCTCCCAGTTCCGTGTGCTCTGGCCCAGGCTGTTAGATCGTGCAGTGGCGACCCCACCGGGTGTGTGGTTTCTGTCGAGTCTCCGCCTCCCTGGCCGCACGTCTCCCCCCTCTGTGCACACTGTGCTGGGCTGGGGTGTGTCTTCTGCACCCCTCGTCTATCAGCTGGGCCTTCAAGACCCTGCTCAGCACCGCCTCGCCCAGGAAGTCTACCAGGTTTCTGCTGGGCACAGACGACCAGTCTCTCTGGGTGCCTTTGTAGCACTGTGTAGATCTTTCTCGGGTCTTGTTCACCTTTGTATCCCCCCGGGATAAACCGAGTCTAGTGCCCGCCTGCAGCCTGCTCTCCGGCAGGTTCAAGCGGACCTGGGAACTCTCCTACCACACTATTCCCAACCAGAAATTCGTTAGGCTTTTTTCCAAACTGGTGGTCGCAGAGATGGTATCTGCCTCCCAGTAACAGTAAGTTTACCGGGGCCGGAGTCCAGGGTGTGGTGGAGTGACAGTCGGCCCGCCCGTACTTCCTAGCCCTCCCAACACTGGTCGGGACGCCCCACTCCCCCAGCCCCGCCAGAGAACCGCGGAGGGAGTGGGAGAGGAGGCCAGCCTGCAGGGTCTGGAAAGCCCCGCGCCAGGCCAAGCAAATGGGCTCAGTGATGGCCGAGCAGGGCGGAGCTGCCCGCACCTGGGAAAATGGAGGCAGCACCGGGGCAGTGAGTGGCCTGGTGGTGCAGGCGGGAGCCGCGTGGGCATCCACCCCCCGAACAGAGCTGTGCCAGGGATCACTCACAGTGCTGTGCCAGGTCGGGCGCTCGCTCTGTCTCTGGTTTGTTGCCTTCCGTGTTCTCGGCGCTGCCGCCTCGGGGCTGTTCAGTCGCGGCGCCGCTCGGGCGCTCCCAGGAATCTTCTTTAATGCCGGCCTGAAACCTCGAATCCTGAATAGGGCAGCTGGCCGCCTTCAGTGCGGCCCCAGCCTCCGGGATCCTGGCTGCATCCACAGCAGCCCTGGCGCCGTGTTCCCTGTTTCAAGACTCGCTTTTGCAGCTAAGAATCAGTTCTTTTCCTGCTCCACACTTCAAAGCTGTTGCCTGTAAATGAGACAGCCTCTCCTGCCGGGGGCAAAGTGGCGTTGAGCCCCCACGACCGGCCAGCAGCAGCAGTCCTCCCTTAAGAGATGGCCAGAGGAAGGTCCACAAGTTTCCCGGCTGCCTGAGGCCCAGTGGCCACCTTTTCCACCTCAGCTACTCCGCGCCAGCCGCCGCAGCCGCCACCATCTTGAAACTCCCCAGTTCACTTTTAACTAAGACAGGTGTCTGTGGGTGATTTCAGAGGGTCCCGTCTGGTCCAGCGCCTCCTCCACCTCCTCCTCCTCCTCCTCCCTCCTCTCGGCCGTGGCTCCTGCTTCGGCTCTGCGCGGCGACGGCGGCAACGGCGGCCTCGGGAGCCGTAAAGTTCCTTTTTAATATATGTTTTTAGCATTCCATGAGCAGTACTTTCTGCCAGCCTCCAAGAACCTGAAGGACTCTGGGCCATGCGACTGAGCACTGCCCTGTCTGTGCAGGCTGCAGTACTGACCTTTGATCAGTACTCCAGTGGGCCATGAGAGAGTACTGAGTACAGGGATACAGACATTTACACAATGCGAATGTACAAGTAGCATCTTGTGCTGAAATGACTATGGGAAGACTTGACCAAATCACCTTCCACTTCATGTGATTCTCTTCTGAAATGCAGGATGGAATGACTAGCCAACTCTGCAAAGGGAAGGCCAGCTGATAAGCAACCAGCCTCTCCTCTATGATTTCATTAAGTTGGCCCTGGGAATTTAAGATGGAAATATCTATTTAGCTTATTGGATTTAAATTTAGGTCTCATTTCCTGGTGCCCCAAGGATGTTTGGGAAATGAAGGGCAATAAAGCCATAGCAAATTCATGACATATGCTATGGCCTCAGCAGGAAGGCTTTTAAAATCTGTGAATGTGATTTCAGATGTCAGAGTGGGATGAGCAAGTTCCACTTCTCTCCTTAGTTACCCTGGGCAGCCTTTGGAAGTAGCCACTCAAGAACATACCATTTGCATTGAATGTTCTAGCAGTTAAAAGGAGTGAGCTCCTGGTGGACAGGGTAAAAGAGGTATGCTAAAATGTGGAGTTTGAGAGGGGAGCGTTGACTTAGTACTTCTGTACCTGTGGTTGGGGTAGAGGCTTACCTTACATTTTGGCATAATTATTGACAAAGTTAGAGATGAATGGATGAATACACACTTGGATGCAAGTATTTACATTCCGGTGAAAGTTTGATGTAGGAAGCCTATAATCAGGATATTTGGGAACATGTAGTTTTGAATCCTTTTCTGGCTAACTTGTGAAGTACCTGACGTGGAACTATAAGGGTGCCAGCAGCCCTAGAAGATGGGCAGAAGACTAAGGGACTATTCGTGTTTTTCTGTCTCATGGCAGCTAACCAAAATGCTCTTTCTCTCTTCCTCTCAAAAATAATCAGTGTATCAGGAAACACACATTTCTCTCCGTGATCTATCTTGAATCCAAATAGGATAAAATGAAATGAGTTTTTTCCCTCCTGTGGAAGAAGAAATAAATGTCTACCGAAGGAAAATGAAGAGGAGCTAAGAGGAGATTCTAATTGCCCACTTCAATCACTCCCACACAAAACGCCTGGCTAAAGGATGGCAGGCAGAGCAGCAGTGTTCTGGCAAAAGTCTAAAAATAGAAAGGAAAGGAAAAAATTGTTCCAACAAGAAGAGTTCCATAGAAAAATGGACCCAGCTGCTATGTTTTCTCTAGCTTTCTATCTCCTTCAACCAGACTCAAAGGCAATCTAGCTCTTGGCCTAATTAATCACTTGCTGTTTTTGATAGTGGAGGAGCATGGGCTCACCTACTGCTCCTAGCCAAAGAGCGAAGTTCCCAAAGAGGTGTGGAATGCACGGCAAGCCAGGAAAAGTACCAATACCAGCGAGACCAGGATGTGAATTCTTTCTTAGTCTTTCTGCCCCACTGGCTTTTTCTGATATTTTAAAGCAAATTTGCATAGAGCCCCATTCTCAATCCACTTCTGAGTACTCATGCAAATTCAAACCCAGATCGACAAAACTGTCTTAAAGTTGTTCCTACATCTCTCTTTAAGATTTCTGAGCTCTCGTTCAAATAGTTTACGAGATTCTCTCCCCTCCATGGCACTATCCTTGATTATTAGAACGTTCGCATTATTTGAACTACTATTAAATCTCCTCTCTGTCTGAGGAAGCATCCCAGGACCTTGTCTATATCACCCCTCAGCAGCTGAAGGCCCAAGGATGACAGACAATCAGAGAGGTAAGGGAGCCAAGGTCAGTTTTGAAAAGCAGCACAGAGTCAGATTTTTTTTTAATTTTTATTTTTTATTTTTTATTTTATTTTTTAAATTTTATTTTGTCAATATACATTGTGGCTGATTATTGCTCCCCATCACCAAAACCTCCCTCCCTTCTCCCTTCCCCCCTCCCCCCCAACAATGTCCTTTCTGTTTGCTTGTCGTATCAACTTCAAGTAATTGTGGTTGTTATATCTTCCCCCCCCCAATTTTTTTTTTTTTTTTTTTGTGTGTGTGTGTGTGTGTGTGTGTGTGTGAATTTTTATATTAATTTTTAGCTCCCACCAATAAGTGAGAACATGTGGTATTTCTCTTTCTGTGCCTGACTTGTTTCACTTAATATAATTCTCTCAAGGTCCATCCATGTTGTTGCAAATGGCAGTATTTCATTCGTTTTTATAGCTGAGTAGTATTCCATTGTGTAGATGTACCACATTTTCCATATCCACTCATCTGATGATGGGCATTTGGGCTGGTTCCAACTCTTGGCTATTGTAAAGAGTGCTGCAATGAACATTGGGGAACAGGTATACCTTCGACTTGATGATTTCCATTCCTCTGGGTATATTCCCAGCAGTGGGATAGCTGGGTCGTATGGTAGATCTATCTGCAATTGTTTGAGGAACCTCCATACCATTTTCCATGGAGGCTGCACCATTTTGCAGTCCCACCAACAATGTATGAGAGTTCCTTTTTCTCCGCAACCTCGCTAGCATTTATCATTCAGAGTCTTAATGCAATTGAAAGACTGACGTTAGGACACACGCTGGGACCAAAACCTTGAAACTGCACCGTCAAATCAGGAACCTAGGTTTAATGCTGTTTAAAGAGGACCAGGTCAGGATATTGACCTTGAAAGAGATGCACTCCCCAGGTGCTGGTTGATGGAGTCCTGTTGTGGAGTGAGAGAGCCCCTTAGGATCTTTGACCCGCTCTGCTTACACAAAGAAAGTGCTAATTCATTTTCTGTTTTCATATATAACCCTAATAAAGCCAGGGGCTTCTCTTTTCTTAAGGAGATCAAGTAGAAGAAGTTGAATAGGTGTCAAAATATAAATAAAAAAGAAATCCATTTTTCACCTGTGTCTTTTAAAGAAATTTCATGGGGATGTTATGCTGCATTGAACTCTCCTTTTCAGTTCTCTCATACCCTGCAGCCTTCCCTGTAACAAACTGTAAGTCTTCCCTGGCTGCAGAGCTGAGCAGGGCTCTCTTCCCCCTGCCCCCACCCTGCCTGAGACCTTCCTTATTTATATTGTGGAACCTCTGCAGGTTTCTTCCCAATCTTCTGTTCTGTGCCACTCAATGCATGCTCCAGATTCTACAACAGAAGGATCTAGGCCCTGGACCAGCACAGCCTTGCTGGCAGGCAGGAAGTGGAGCAAGAAGGCTGCTACAGGCTTGGCTTTATCTCAGGTTTTTGTCTTTTATGTTCAGCCACACTGATCCTGCAGTTTTTTATGAGCCCTACTTTTCTGACCCCAGGAAAGTAGTCTGTCCCATCACTGTGATCTTTCCAAATTTAAATTCCTAGAGGACAAGGTCCTAAATATTAGCCACTTTTGAATCACTCATAGTGTGATGCAAATAAGCTATTCTTTAATAATCAGAATTCTGATGGGGAAGATTAGATCTAAATGACCTATGGAAAATTTGCAATAAGGGTCTGAATCTCATTGGGTAAGTGTTTAGTTGAGTCGGGGATGCCAGGAGCTATTTAAGAGACTGGTATATCTATCCTACTACTTAAGGGTCTTTTCACAGCACCACATTTGTATTGAGCACACATGTAAGGGACTGTTGTTATGGAAACATGACTCTGAAGAAAATAGGGGATGTTAAGGGGAAGGTATTAGTAATAGATATTATTTATTAACACTCACTATATGCTAGGATTCATCATATATGCTTGATAGTTTTGATATATATAATGGCCTTAAGATGCAGCTTTTTACCCCCATTTTACAATTGCAGAAATTGAACCTCATGTGAAGAATTTGTCTGAGGTCATACAGCAAACAAATGGCAGAACATTAAGTTCCACCTGAGCTTGCTTCACCATTTAATCTTGATACACAAACACATCTATGCATACGTGACTTATGTGTCTCATGTGACCGTGTATACTAGATATAGGGTGCAGATCTAATGTACAGTATCTACAGCTAAATGCTTGCATATTTACTTACCAACACGAGATCTCTATGTCAGACTAAAGTGGAACTGCCAGGGAATAGAGGCAGGCAGCAGGTTGGGATTGTTGTGACCAGAAGGATCAAATCTCATCTGGAACAAAACTCAGCCTTAGAGAAAGTTTTCAGCACAACAGAATTGTTAATCGTTTTCCTTTCACAGAACATGCTGCTACTCGTTTTTCAATGTAGTATGAATTTTATAACCAAATGTAAGGTAATAATTTCTCATTTAACTTAAAGATGTCCATGAGGCATATAAACTAGCTTTCTACAATAGGGAGGGGAAGAAATAAAAGCAGAGCTTGGAGTGTGGGCATGGAGGAGAGGAGAAAAGCTCACGTCTCCATTCACTGATCCGTCACTTCTGAGTGTCTGAGAAGGAGGATCCAACATCTCTATCCTCAAGGAGCTCATTATCTGGATCATAAATCAGGAATAAGATGTGATTCCTGTTCAGTGTTCTCAAGACAGGGAATGCAAAGGAGAGAGCAACACATTTTGCAGATACAAGGAGAAATTGGAAGGGAAGTAAGTTTTCTGCCATCTCAGAGGATGGATTGGCATTTTAGAATGAAGGACAGGGACAGGACAGTGTGGCGGGAGTTCTCGCGTGAGCAGAGGTGTTGGGGAAGAGCTGTATGGGCATGTGGGTATGGTTAGTTGAGTACTTGGGGGTTGGGACATAGAAACAAATGGAAGGAAAGCATGTGGGGTTAAGATTGCTCAGGGCCCTGTTGGAAATAGGAATTACTTTGGATTGTCAAGGGAAAACAAAAGATGTCACTAACACACTGCAACAATAGCAACGCTGTTAGAGGAGTATTTTTATTTACTAATCGGGCCTCTCTAGGCCAACTGATGGAAGAGCCTAGTGTTAATTTCCTATGGCTGCTGTGACAAATTACGAAAAAACAGAAATGTATTCTCTTCTAGTTCTGGAGGCCAGAGTCCCCGATGAGTCTCAGGAGGGGTGGTTCCTTGTGGAGGCTCCAGGGATGAATCAGTCCTGTGTCTTCCCGCTGCTGTTGGCTGCAGCGCTCCTTGGCTTGTGGCATTACCACTACCATTTCTGCTTCCGTCACCACATTGCCGTTGCCTCTTCTGGACTCAAATCTCCCTCTTCTTCTCTCTTATAAAGATGCTTGTGATTACATTTAGAGCCTATTAGGATAATCCAGGACAACCTTCCCGTCTCCAGAGCTTTAACTTAATTACATCTCCAAAATCCTTTTTCCCATACAGGATAGTAGATTCCAGGGATTAGAACATGGACTTCAGGGACAATTATTTAGCCTACCGCAAGCCTCTTGGCCTCTTGGCCTCTGTTCCTTTCCATAGGGGCTGTTTGATTCTCTAGACATTGCTCAGATATGTTTGGACTCTTGGGCTGCGAATTGCTCTAACTGTGCAGCCAAGCCACCACGGGCCTTAAGGTGTGTGTCCTTCTGTGGAGGGAATGATCTGGTTGAACAAATGTTGGTATTAGGGGTTGAAGTAAATAGCAGGCTGGGAATGGCAGCTGCCGATGCAACTCTGACAGCTGAGAAACGCTAGCAATGAAAAGTTCAGTGTGTGTGGAAGAGGGTGCTGGGACAGTTTGAAAATTCAGGTGGTTGGTGTTGGCACAGAATCAGGTTAACAAGAGTAATGGACAGAGAAAGGACAGCTCTGTAGATACGTTGCTGTGGACACCAAAGTCCGTCTTTCCAGTTCTGCCTCAGAGCCGTCTTTATTTTTTGTTGTTTTCCACACCCACGTCCAATCTGTCATGTTAGCCTGCTGGTTCTGTGTAACATCCTGTGTTCTCTTCTTGTCTGATCACCAAGTCGCATCCTTGGGAGGCTCTGATTCTCCACCTGGCCCGTGGCAATCTCAACGCCTCCCAGCAAATCTCGCCAGGCAGTTTTCTCTCTTCCCTTGAGAACTTGCTGGACTCTTTTCTGATTCAACCCAAACCATTAATCCCCATCACTTTCTCTATGGAAACTTTGTCTTACCTTTATCTCAAAGCATAGTTGTGCTCCCTGTACTGCTTCGTTTTTCTTGTCTCTCAGAACCTCTCTTTTCTTTAGTCAAAGACAATTCATGGGTTACAGTTTCTGGATCTCCTGCTTTCCACCTCCCTGTGCCTCACACACCATCCTGCTCTAAGCCCTCCAGCACTGTCTAAAAATACCACCGTCTCTACCAAATCTGTGGCCAAATGAAGAATCAGCTTTGTCCCAATCTTCCAGCCCCAACAAATGGACTCCAGGGCACTGAATATCTTCCCTCTACTCCTCATGGGCTTGCACTGAAGATGAAATCATACAACAGAAGAGCTGAGAGTAATATGGGAATGCAGGAGGCACTCAGTAAGTGTTAGCAGTTGGTATTATCATTATCAGTACTTGTTTAGTTTAGCTTGCTTTTGCATTATTTTGTAGACCAGTTCTTTCTACTTTGTTTCATCATTTTTCCTGTAACAAATCCATGTCAGTGTGGACTGCTTTTGAATGTGAGTTCTGTAATTCAGTGACTAATATGTTTCGATTAGTGTCTGGCACAGCACAAAGCCCTTAAGGACATTTCTAAAATGTCATTCAAGACGATCGTTCTTTAATAGGAAGAGAGGAACTATCCTGGTGCCTCACAATATACCTTCGTGTCGTGCTGTAGGAGTCTTTTTAACATAGGGTCATCAGTAGACCAAAAGCATACAAGGACAGTTTATTAGGAGGGTCTACTCATAGATAGGACCAAAAGGGTTCTGAATTGACTGGACTGCTCATCTTCTTAGTCTTCACACGTCTCAGAGGTGAATGGATTACTCATATAAGCAACTTGCATTCCAAAAGTTGTTTCTGTCTTCTTGACCTGATGTGTGAGTTTATCACTTAACAGAGAAAAGAAGATGACCTTTTTAAGACTAAGTCCCAAGTGAGAGCTCTTCAGGGTTGAACAGCACATTCTCCTGACCCCAGATCTATCAATGATGCACAGACTTCTGCTCCATCTGCACTCATTGCTTTAGGGAGCACTGCGTGCTCTTCCCAAGAAACACACAACGATGTCCGCGGGAGTGGGCCAGAGGGAAAAGAAGGACCTGTCCACCTTGCTCACCAGTGTATGGTGTGACGCACAACACGGACAGCACATTAATTGCATGTCATTGGCTGGCTGGTTAGCTCAGTTGATTAGATGCTTGGCCTTCTAACATCAAGGTCAAGGGTTTAGTTCTCTGTGTACCAGCTGGCTGCCAAAATACAAACCAACCGAATAAGTGCATGACGTTGAGCAAATGAATGGGTGAATGAACTCAGGAATCCAGGGACCAAAGAGGAGATGTGCCTGCTCTTCCTTTGGAGGTGAGAGCGTGTTTCCTCTTTCTCTAACTCTACTGAGGCTGGCAGGTTAAGCACATCTCCTGAGCGTCCTCTCTGTAGAAGTCTGCCTTGGGCCTTAAAGCCTCCTAAGAGTAGCAATAGAGCAGAGAGTGCCGTAGCTGCTCCTTCCTCTCTATTCAAGCTCCATGAGGGCCAATTTATTATACATTAGCTCATTAAAGCCTCTATTCTAATGCAGTTACTATGCCTTTATATTCTCCCTAATGTGCAAATTATGAGGCTTGCTCAGAATGTGAAAATTGGCCTTTTTTCTCTTCCAAAAAGTTTCCATACAAGCAACGTCTCTGCAACATTATTTAGAAATACATCAGAGGCATTGAAAAGCAAAGAGAACAAGCATGTTTTCTCACATAGTTTTGCATCAAAATCCCTATTTATTTTTTTAGTGCAAAAAGATATTCCTACGTTATCCCCAAACAAAGTTTTTAGACAGTGGGTGCAAGGTACTACCCTATAGTGGACTTTTGTTAGGATTAGCTGCCAACATCCATCTATCTTTCCTACATGGGGGAGAATCCCAAGGAAGATGAAGGGAGGCAGATATCTCCTTTCCCAGCTGTTTGGCTGCTAGAAGGTGGGCAGGTGAACGCACCTTGCCCATCAGCTGTCCTCACCAGGGTATTGAATCCCAAGCCTGTAATGTTGATATGGGGGAGTGGCTTGAAAGTGTTGCTGTGGTGGTGGCTGTGGTACCCTGGGCTAAGTTGCAGGGTGCCATGGAAACAGTATCCTGTGTTCAGTATTGGCCATGGTGTTGGTGCCATTGATGATGATGTGCAGTGACCTGCAGCAATGACAGCTGCAGCATCCTGGCCAGACTCTTCATAGGGAATGATTTGGGCTCCTCTTCTGGATCTATGGGCATACGTGGTTCCTGCATTTTTCAAACCTGATTCTATAGACTTCTAATTGATACTGCAAGAGGATAATCTTCCAAAAAATTTTAGTGCAAATCAAATAATGTTAATAAAAATTAAACACAAAAGTATGGTACCTGCTTCCTACACACTATAGTTACAAGTAAGACTTTCTTTAAACAGCCATAATAATGTACATAAAAATGGGATTTACATATCTGATGAATTAATTGTTGAGTATTTTTTTTTTCATTCTAAGGTTTTTCTATAAATAGTTAACTCCCCTTTGAATTCTGAATAAAGTAAAGGATAGGCAAAAATTTAATAAATATTTCCATCAAAATAGGCCACAAGAGGACACATTCAGTCAAAAAACATGTAGGGTTGTGATGACTGTTCCTTGGTTATGTCAGAATCTGGGTTTGTAGATGAGCAGATCCAAATTGGGGAGCCCTGAAGGTTTTTTTGAGCCTCTGATCTTCACCAGCGAACTACTCTTTAGGTTTTTCCTCCTATGCTTGGAGTCCCAGGGTCTGAACCTCTTCTATTCAGCTTACAATGTCATTGTGCCCTTCAAATGAAACACTGTGCCTTCTGAGGATAGAGGACAGGAGGTGGGAGTAGTGCAGTTTACAGCCAATTTTAGAAGCACCACCTTTCTTGATTTGCCTTCATACTGTGTACATTTTGTTTTTCTTTGAAAAATATGTACTGATGATATTTCACTGTAATCAAGAAACCAAAAATAGCTTCTAAATGGGCTTAGCATTTTTACTCCAGGTGTGGATTTTTTTTATTTTTTATTTTTATTTTTGTCTCAGGCCATGGTGTAAGAATCCACAATCTACCTGGTTGACTAGGTTTCTGCTGCAATGTCAGATGGTCTTATACATCCTTTCTCTGCATGCACTAAGTTGATATCTTAACTTTTAAATTACTTTTGAGAGAGACTTTACAATAAGTCAATGGTGAAAATGAAGAAACATCACTACTCTAGTAATTGATAACACTTCAGTTTATTACATGGAAATTTGGAAGTAGCATTAACAAGAGTAGTAAATGGAAAGTATTGTCTTTATATTATTTGTGGTTTTCTTAAACCTTTAAATGATCTCAGATAAAGGGAGGAAAAAGTAAAAGTTGACCAGGCATTGATATTTGTATTTACATTTCTCCAAATCTACATACCTAAGGAAAAGTTTCTATTGAAAAATGTGTTCAGAAAATGCATGCACATGACATAAAATAGGCATGTGTTTATATCTGATGAACTTTACCTTCATAATTGTGCTCATCTATTTTAATACTGATATTGACATTTCAAAAGTATTGAGTTAATTCTAATTTGAGAACCTTTCAATGCAGATTTGACATTGCCGGTGTCTTCCTTTGCTTGTAATTCTGGGCGATGAACTGATTCTTCTCTGAAACACACCCTTTTTCCTCAAACCCTTTCACACCTTGCAAGCACTGTCTACAAAACTTTGCTTTGATTAAGCTGAAGTCCTTGGGTGAGCGCATTCTCGGATTCCTCCCCTGCTACCTGCAAGTTCATCTCCCTGCTCCCAAATTCAAGGGGGTGAGGGGCTCTCCTACTTTCCAGAATCTTCACTATGAATACTGTCCCTTCCACTCCCCAGAGACCCCTCTATTAGCCGTCCCTTTATTTTTTCCTTAACCTCTCTTCTCTACTGACATCCCCCCTCCTGTGCCTCCCACCCACTGTCAACATAGAATCACACGTTCAGTTACCTCCCAGGTGAAAGGCAAAACACCTGGAGCCAAAACAGCAAAATTGTACTGAGTCCTGATCACCTCTCTCTTCAGCTCTTTGAAGGACAACTCCACCCTCTCTCTCTGTCTCTCATATTTTACTCTTACCCTATAATCTGATTTCCAGTCCCACGCAGCTCTGAGGAGGTTCTGACACACGTCCCGCTAAGTGACATTTTTGCTAAAGCTAATAGACACATCCCAGTTCATGTCTTGTTAGCACTCTCTGACATTTGCTCCTAGCGGCCACACCCTCTTTCTTCAAACTGTCCTCCTTTGGCTTCCTTGGCATTTCTTTCTTCAGGTTTTCAACCTTTCTCTGAGGCGCTTCCTACCACTTTTATAGATCTGCACTGTGGGCCAACCTTTGGTGTTACCCAGGGTTATATCCTTGAACCTATGTTCCCTTCATTGTGACGTATTTTCCATCTAAGCCCATGGTTTCATCTGTGATGGATACTCTCCTGACCCTCCGCACCCCCGGCAATCCATATTGTCCATTCAGGTCTCTCTGCTGACTGCCAGTCTCACATCTCCAACATATATGTGATAGATCCAAAACTTAATTTATTACATTTTGCTCCAAGTCTGCTTTCACCTCCCCCAGTACTGAGATACATCTTAGACATTCTTCTCACACATAACCCCAATTTTCACCATGTTTCTATCCATCACTAAATGTTACTGTCTGCCTTGGGTCAAACTGTCTCTATTCTCACTGCTACTTCCTTATTTTTAGATTTCGGCCCATATTCCTTCTCCTCTCTCTTTCTGTAACAGCCTCCTGAGAACTGATTATGTCTCCTCTCTTATTCCCTTTGTTACAACACTCTTTACAGATGCCAGAGTGGTTTTTTCTAAATCTCAAACCCGATCATGTGACTCCTTTGAAAGCCATCAAGGTTCTCCAGGGCTTTCAGGGTAAAAAGCCACTTTCTCAGCTTAATACACGGGCCTTTATTTTCTGGACTCTTCTCATTTCTCTGGTTCAATATTTCTCAAAGTGGGTTTCTAGGAATATTGGGGAAAAGAGAGAGAGTGAGTCTAATTTCCTACCATAGGTCTTGGCTACATTAATGTGCACTCCCAGTCTAGGGGAGGTGGGTATACAAAGTGGTGTGCTCAAGGAATCTCTTTCTTCCAAGGATAATTCCAGAGTTCTGGTAGTCCACTTTACACACGTCAGAACATGCCCTTCCAGCTTTGTCTCCTGACACTTGTCCTTGCACAGGGTACCAAATGGAAATCCTTGAGGTGCCCAGAATACGTGATGCTCTTCCTCACCTATGTGCCTTGCACAGTCCTTTCCTCTGCCTGGAGTATCTTTCCCTGAGTTTTGGATCTAAGTAGCTCCTGTTTTTCAGGGTGAGTATCACAGCCTCTGAGCATTTTCTTCACTTTTCTTCTCTCTTGGGTCTGCTTTTGAACTTCCTCCTCTCTGTGCCCATGAAACTTGGTCACAACACACTCGATCTACTCAAGTCTGACTCTGGAGTAGTCAGAACCTTGTTCTCCTTGACTCTGTGCCACTGGCATCTAGTACTGCCCAGCACAGAGTTGACATTCAATAACTGTTGAACTCACAGTGAATGAATGGTTTGATTGAAGAGAATGAAAATCTGACCCAAGGGACAAGGAACAAAATTCTCATAGAAACGTTTGTGATCAGAACAGTGGCTGGAACCAGCTGTGCACTCCTCAGGAAGGGAAGACTGGGATTTAAGGGGAGGGGTACAGAGGTTTTGAAGAGTTCTGGAGAAAGGTGAGAGGGAGCAGATGTCCTGTTTGAGGAGCTGGATTGGCACATGGCATCCTTGAAAATGTCAAACAGATGATTTCATAAAATCAGATTTTTAATATGAATTTTTCCTGATGATAAAAATTATATAAGTTCATTGTAGAAAATTTGGAAATCACAGAAAAACACAAAGAAGAAAATATAACCTCATTATCCAAAAAGGATCTTTGTTAAGATTTGGGGTGAACTTTCAGCTCAGACTGAACAATATTGAGTTATAGTGTAATATTATTTTGAAACATACTTTTCTTTATTTAATGATGTGCTATAATCATTTCTCCACATCATTTTATGTTCTTATATAACGTGATTTTTTAAAATAACTGTTGTGCATTCTATTGTATGCTACCTCCAATTGTGTTTAATCATTATTTATTGTTGGACATTAGGCTGTTTAAAAACTTTCACTACTTAAATAACATTGTAATGGATATCCTTGTATATGAGGAATTCCTGGGTCAAAGAATTAGTAGATTATGATGATTTTGATTTACAACAGCAACTTGTCCCCTAGAAAGATGATATCAATTTATACTTTAATCAACGGGACATGAAAGTGATCATTTTTCATTCAGTCTCATCGGTTGGATTAAAAAAAATCTCTGAGCTGTTTTGGTGAATGAAAAATGATATCTCCTTTAATTTCAATTTTTTTTTTTTGTTATTAGTGATGGCGGACAATTTCTCATTTGGTTTTTGACCATTTGTATTTATTTTTTTATAAATTGTCCTTGCCCACTTGTATTGAGATATATATTTTGATTTACTGATGAAGCTATGATGAGATTTAACTCTTATTATCATTAGAAACACAGAAGTTAGTGCTACTAAAATAGTTAATGATAAATATTACAGATGCCTAAATCGAAAAAGTTAGATGTGAATTAAATCCCTAATACCGGATGACATCCATTAAAGAACATTGTAGGTCTCAGGAATGAAATGATAGAACTTTTAGCCAATTAATTGCTGCCCCTCACCTATGTTTCAGAGTATATTCTAGATAACTGTGTATGCCCTTATTCCTGTTGTGTTTTGACCATGATCTCTGTTTGTGCACGTTCGTGAAAAAGTATAGGCCTTGGAATAAAAAAAAACTGGGTCAGAATCTTCATTCTTCTTTACTAGTTTTGTGAATTTGGAATTTAACCATTTTGGAATTTCTTTTTCTTTTCTGTAAAACTGGGTTAGTGATATCAATGGACATGGGGTAGTGTTTAAATTTAGTGAGATAACAGTGTCTGGGAAATGCGAATCAAAACCACTTTGAGATATCATCTCACTCCAGTCAGGATGGCTAATATCCAAAAGACTGAGAATGATAAGTTCTGGAGAAGTTGTGGAGAAAAAGGAACTCTACACTGTTGGTGGGTTTGCAAAATGGTGTAGCCTTTATGGAAAATGTTATGGAGGTTCCTCAAACAATTACAGATAGATCTACTATATGACCCAGCTATCCCACTGCTGGGAATATACCCAGAGGAATGGAAATCATCATGCCAAAGGGATACCTGTTCTCCAATGTTTATTGCAGCTCTATTTACAATAGCCAAGAGCTGGAACCAGCCTAAATGTCCATCATCAGATGAGTGGATAAGGAAACTGTGGTACATCTACACAATGGAATACTACTTTTCTATAAACAAGAATAACATACTACCATTAGCAACAACATGGAGGGACTTAGAGAAAATTATATTAAATGAAACAAGTTGGGCACAGAAAGAGAAATACCACATGTTCTCACTTACTTGTGGGAGCTAAAAATAAATAAATAAATAAACACACACTCAAATAAAGGGTGGGGGCGGGGAAGAAGACACAAAAATCATAACAATTCTTTGAACTTGTTCAGACAAATGAACAGATATGATGTGAGGGGGAGGGGAGAGGGGAAGAGGAACAGGTAAAGGGTCATGAAAATCAACTACAATGTATATTGAGAAGTTAAAATTTAAAAAAAATATTAAGTAAGACAAGGTAGAAAAGGAGTCTAGGTCAATCCTTAGAACATAGTGGATGTGCTGTAATGAACATCGCAGTTAATAGACAGTATTTTCTGATTGCCTACCATGTATGATTGGACAAAATATAATGCATATGCTTGGGCAAAATCCTACCTAATCCACATGAAGGTAGAGTCTGTCTTACCCGGTTGGTTCTGGCTCCAGGTACAAACCTGGGGAGCTAGTGAGAAGGAGCTGATGTGAGGAAGGGACTAGTTGAGTTCCAGCAGGAGAGGTTCTAGAAACTCTGATCTCCCCAAGGCTGGGCGGCAGCAGAGCCTCTGAGGCTGAAGGAAGCATGCAGGATCTTCCCACCCTAGAGCTTTGCCCTTGCTGGATTCGATAGATTTTAGACAAAACTTACATTATATTTTCCAGACTGCATTCGCTTCCCATTAATCCAGTTCCTCTGAGTTGCATCAGTTTGAATTCATCTCTATTTCTATCCTTTTAGATAATTTATCATCCTCTTGGGCTTCTGAAATGTTGGAGAGCATCTCCCTTTGTCTATTCCTGTTTCCGCTACCTCGTCTAGGTCTTCCTCAGTTTGGGGCTGGGTAAATGTACCTGCCTGCTGCTGGGGGGTTCTGTCTTTAGTTTCCCCCCATTCCCCACATCTGCACATCAATTTGAGTGCCCTGGTGCTTTTAAAGCCCTCTGTATTCTGGCCCCAATACTTACCTGGATTTGATCTTAATTCCTTGTATTCTCTAACATGCCCTTTCTGTCCTGCAGCATACAAATCATGCCTATGTTTGATGGCCCTGGAGCTCTTCCTTCTGCTCCCAGCAACCTATCGAAATCCTAACTACCCCTCAAGGCTTAGCTTGAGGTCTTTCCTCCATGAGTTTTTCTCAGATTCATGTTCATCTCTTTCTTCCTGAATTTCTGTTCCTGGATAGTGGTATAATGTTTAGGGTTGATAGTTTCGTGTGCTGTTTGTTTTCTCTTTACAGACTCACTGTGATGGAAATGCTCACCCATACATGCCGACAGCCTTCCCAGTGCCTGGTCCAGATCCAGCCTGGCAAGGCCTTCAGCACTGTCCTCGATCACTTGCACATGGCGTGAGACTGTCACGGAGCTCAGGGCTCTCCCTCCTGGGAGCCTTCTGTAACACTCCTGCTGCTGGGAATGTTTTCTTCCTCCAGCACTTCCTGTGCAATCCTTGATGTTCTTTCTTTCGACCCACAGCTCTTTTTTTTAGCCCCCTTCTAATGAAGATTTTCCTAGTGTATTTGGATCTCTGCCCTTCCTAGTTCACACGGCACAAATCATCAACATCACCCTTTCAACATTTAGCAATATGCTGTTGGTTGTCACCGCCTCAGTGCCACCTATTTGGTGAGCCTGGAGTCTCCTGCTTTGAGAAGCCAGAGGAGGCTCCTTATGCTTCCCCTTCTTCAGACTCCAGGCTTTTCTCAACCTTTCTCTCCTCTTTGCAACAATCTCCACCCGTTTTTTTTCTTGCGTTCCTCTACTGCTAAGTTCCTCTACTTCAGTTTTTAGGGCCCTGGTAACCACTAAAGGGAAATATGAAGTTGGCGAAAAATTCAAGGGGAAGCCACGTAGATATAAGAAATAAGCTACAGGAATAAAAGGAATAATATAATTATTATACTTATAATATCTCATTCATAATTTATGATGATTATTGTTAGCTGGGGACTGGGAATCTTGCTTGTCTGTAGCATTTCTCTTGTAATTGAATAATTTAGTTACTTCTACAATGGTTTACTGTGTATCAGGCACTGGGCTAGGAGCTAGGGGTGGACAGATGAATAAGACACAATTCCTGCTGTTAGCCTATAAGTACGCTCAAGTCCTCATACTGGATAAATGCCATATTCTCCTTAAACCAACTCATTTTTTCAGAACCTCCAACCTCAGTCCCAAAGTCCCATTTTCCATGGAGCTCTTTAGGCCTAAAGTATAACTACAAGGGGGAAAATAGATTCTAGCTAGTGTCTGGCAGTTGCAATTTGAACATAACTATAAAATGACGAGACTGGTAATTTTAACAGAATGGTGAGAGTTATACCTGAATGTGAGATTTATCATTCTAAGTAATTCTCCTGGGAGGCTTCACGTTTATTTCACTGATGCTGCTCTTGCTCAAAGCATTTTAAACCCTCTTTTCAGGTATTGCTTTCAAACCAATTTGACCACCATTTAGGAAAATCATTCCCCAAACACTTTTGCTGCACTTAATTTTATATCTTAACTAGTAAACCCTAGCTTAATCACAGACTTTATTCTTCAGACTCAGCTTAGAAAAACTTTTGGCTGTTTTCAAAAAATATGCATACATATCCCCAGATCTTAAAGATTTGACACTTTGGGAGAGATCTTCCACAAAATGTGCTTCTGGTTGTAAAAGCAGTTTCTCAAAAGGATTTTTGTGGGTTCTGAGCATGGACAGAATGATTAAAATTTAGATAAAGCTTCCCAAGAGTACCATGTTGATTGACAGCCCCATGTTAGGTTGGGTTCCTAGGAAACAGACTTTCAGATGTAGAGTTTCTTGCAGAATACCTGTATTTACTGAGGAATGCTCTTGGGAGAAACACTATATGAAAGTGAGAAAAGCAGAATTGGGCAGAGGGGAGAAGCTGACTCTCAATGCAACTGTTAGGCAGATGTAAGGACTTTGGATTCTGGAAAACCATGAAAAATTTCTCTATTCCAATAAGTCGTATGCCTTGACTATCACCTAAATTGAACAAAAGATCAACTTAGTAAGGAATACTGCTCCATAAATGCAAATATAACCTGATAATTTGACAGTTAACTTATCATTAGATATATGTAGACCTACTATTAGAGATTGAATTATGCCATCTAATAAAATGACCAACAAAAGGCATTTAATTAGGAAATCCCATTGTCATTTAACTTTCTTAAGTAGATTGTAACTTCACTGTAATTACAGGAGTTATTTCTTAGTTTCTGCACTTAATTTAAGCTGGTCCAGTTTCATTGTTTGAAGTATGTTTTGATTCACAGTGAATCTACATGAGCAGGTTTAAGTGGAGAAATGAGAAAGGAATCCATGCTTATCAATTCAGTAGGACTCTATCAATGCCTGAAAATCAAGGGGCAGCTGAATTCTGCCTTGGAATCAGCATTTCAACAGTCTTCAGGCTTGACTGAGGCTTTCAACTTCCCCTGCCCAAATAGTAACTGAGTAAATAAATGAATAAATGGATGAGTGTGTTATTTTACTAGTTCCAATTTACCTTCAAAAAGAGCACTGTGGAAGGTCAAAGTGTGCCTTTAGGCTGAATGGACAGGATGTTCTGTTGGGCCTGGCTGGTTAAATGAGCATAGAGGAGCCCTAATTCTCTAAAATCAGGATTTCATCTGATTGCACTTGCTTTTGTCCTCTTCTGCAAGTTATCCCTCAAGTCTCCTTCCAGCTAGGTCTCCTGAGCTTCCACTTACCTGCATATATCTCCTCACTTGATTTATTTTATTTTATTTATTTTTTTCATTGTACATTTTTATGGTGTAGTTTGTTGTTTCAATACATGCATATGTGGTATAATGATCTGATCAGAATAGGCAGCATATCACCTAAACAATAATTTCTTTGTGGATATAACATTCAAGGTCCTCTTTCTGGCTATCTTGAAGTATACGATACAATATTATTAGCTATTGTCACCCTAGAGCACAGAATTTATTCTTCCTGTCTAACTGTAACTTTGTCCTGGTCTGTCAACCTTTCCCCATCCCTTCCTTCCCCCTCCCTGTTCCTGCTTCTGATAACCACTATTCTAGTCTCTATTTTTTTCTCTATTTTAAATTTATTTTTCTTAATTGACCCATGATAATTGCATATATTTATGGAGTGCAATGTGACATTCAGTCACATTGTGTGCAATGATCATATCAGGGTGCTCAGTGTATCTATCATCTCAAATGTTTCTCACCTCTTTGTGTTGGGAACATTCAACATCATCTTGACTAGATATTCAAAAATACATAGTACTTTGTTGTTGACTGCAGTCTCCCTATACTGCTATAGAACCCTGCATCCCATTCTTCCTACCTCTCTACTATTTTGTGTCCACTGACCACCCTCACCCTTTCCTCCTCCCCTTTCCCCCTACCAGTCTCTAGTAACCACTGTTCTACTCTCTGCTTCTATGAGATCAATTTTTTTAGTTTCCATTCTTCTGCATATGGATGTCCAATTTTCCCAGTACCATTTATTAAAGAGACTGATCTTTCCCCAATGTATGTTCTTGCCTCCTTTGTCAAAACTCAGTTGGCTGTAGGTATGTGGATTTATTATTCTGTTCCATTGGTCTATATGTTTGTTTTTGTAGCAGTACCATGCTGTTTTGTTTATGATAGCTTTGTAGTATATTTTGAAGTCAGAGAGTATGATACCCCCGACTTTGTTCTTTTTGCTCAGGATTGTTTTGGCTATTTGAGATCTCTTGTTGTTCCATATAAAATTTTGAATTGTTTTTTCTATTTCTATGAAGTATTTCACTGGTTGTTTGATGGGGATTGCATTGAATCTGTAGATCACTTTGGGTACTATGGTCATTGACAATATTGATTCTTCCAGTCCATGAGTATGGGATGTCTTTCCATTTTTGTGTCTTCTTTAATTTCTTTAATCAGTGTTTTACAGCTTTCATCGTAGAGAACTTTTATCACCTTGGTTAATTTATTTGTAGGTGTTTTATTTTATTTTTTGTCGCTATTATAAATGGGATAGGTTTCCTGATTGCTTTTTCTTCAAGTTTGTTGCTGGTGTATAGAAATGCTACTGAATTTGGTATATTGATTTTGTATCCTGCAACTTTACTAAATTTGTTTATCAGGTCTAGGAGGTTTTTTTTTTTCTTGTCTTTTTTTTTTTTATAGTCTTTTGATTTCTCCCTATAGAAAATCATGTTATCTGCAAATAGGGACAACTTGACTTCCTGCTTTCCAACTTGGATGCCTTTTATTTCTTTCTTCTGCCTAATTGCTCTGACTAGGACTTCCAGTACTATGTTGAATAAAAGTGGTGAGAGTGGGCATCCTTATCTTGTTCCAGTTCTTCAGCAGAAAGCTTTCAGTTTTTCCCCATTTGGTATGATATTAGCTGTGAGTTCGTCATATATGGCCTTCATCATGTTGAGATACTTCCCTTCTATATATAATTTGTTGGGAGGCTTTATCATGAAACAATGTTGAATTTTATCAAATGCTTTTTCTGCATCTATCAAGATGATCATATGGTTTTTTCCTTTCATTACTTTGATATGATGTATTATATTTACTGAGGTGTTGAACCATCCTTGCATCCCTGGGATAATCTCCCCACCTTGATTCTAAGCTACTCAATGGAAGCAATATCCACCAACTCATATTATATGATAGGAATTAATATCCTCATTCTACAGATAAGAAAGAGACACTAGAAATTTCTCAAAGTCACACAGCTACTCATAGATGGAGCCAGGATTCAAACTCAAAGGACACTATAATTCTACTTATCCCTGTCTGTGAAAGGCTATTTTTTAATCACGTCTATATCTCCAGTGATGAACAGAGCACCTGGCATGTAATGGACCTATAACAGATAGTTTTTAGCTGTTTAAATAATTGAGAGAACCCTGTAATAGACTCAGCTACCACAAGAAATTGGCTGTAAACTACACAAGACTTCTGTCCAACTGAAGCTGTACACTGTCAATCCAGCAATATTTTCTGTCCTTTGTTGTTCTAAATCCTGAGACATAGGAACTATTATTGACTATCAGGAATCTCCCTTTTGACCTGTAACAGGATTCCCTCTCTTTCCATAGAGTTAGAAATCACAGTGGAGAGAGCTCTTTTGGGAGAAGAAAGCAGGGAAAAAATATAACTTTTATCTGCTACCTAAATTTCAGTTAGACTTTCAACTTACCTTTTTTTTGGCCCCTTGCCCCATAGACACTAATGACCATTATGCTAAGAATAATCCCTGACACTTTCCTGGGAGAACACATGATTAAGGAATACTAACATTAGTTTATGGTCATGGCTCCTGATCTGCTAATGAGTGCATAGGCTGACAGGGGGCTGAGTCCAAGATGAAGAGAAGCACCAGTATCTTGAGGAGAAAATTGTTGCTTAAACTATTGATACCCTCAAGGTCCCCCAATCCACCTGCTTCTATCAAGGTTACCAAAGACACTTGGATGGAATCCTTCAAGACTTGGGTAGATCCACCTGCGTAGAACAGCCAACTGGTCTACCAACTTCCAAATGTTTCAAGATAAAACAGATAGCAGCCAATTTGATTTCCCACTGGATCAAGGCTCACTGGGCTGCAGATCATGTTGGTACACTGATTTTTCTGCCATTCCCCTAAAGGGCATGCTGAACTTCATTTAGTTTTCTATTTTATTGTGATTGTGTTTCATGCTGCTTAGGCAGCAGAACTTTATGACAGGTTCCTGGTTGGCTCCGTAAGGCTGATGGATATCTTTGGCTGTTTGTTGGTTTCTCTGGCACAGACTCCACATAACCTTGTACAACCCCAGTCCTCTCCAGTATGCCATTCCTTTCCCACTGCCCCACATTGCATTTATTACAATGCCGGAGTTCTTTGTATAGTCTTTGTGTGTGGGAGGATGAAGGTTGAGGTAGAATAAAAAAATGTATTGCAAAAGCATAGGAATTAGCCTCCAGCAATTCCCGAATGACCATTACAGGACTTTAGAATATTTCTAGCCTTTAAAGTTAAAGGAAATTCCAGGATGGGCATATTCTGACACTAACTTACAAATGTTTTGTGCTTTTATGATATAAAATAGGGCGTTAGCAAAGATCACTCCTGTAGGAAGAAAATGTACATTTAGACTGAAGAGAGCAATGGAAATGAAAATAAACAAAGACACTGTATTCATTACCTATGGTTGCTGTAACAAACTGCCACAAACTAAGTGGTTTAAAACAACAGAAATTTATTACTTTACTCTTAAGGAAGTCACTAATCTGAAATGGGACTTATGGGGCTAAAACTGAGGTATCAGCAGATCTGAGCTCCTTCTGGAGTCTCCAGAGAAGAATCCATTCCTGGCCTTCTCCAGCTTCAAGAGGCCTCCCGTGTTCTTCAGCTCCAGGCCGTGACCTGCACTTCCAGCATCACATCTTCTCTAACTTTATTCCTCCTGCTTCAGTTTTGATTGCATTGGGCACACCCAGATAATCCAGTGAAATCTCCCCATCTCAAGATTTTTTAATCTAACCACATCTGCAAAGTCTTTTTTGCCATGTAAAATGACATATTTACAGGTTTTGGGCGTTAGGGTGTAGATGTCTTTAAGAGGTCATTATTCTGCCTGCTACAGATACTATAGCTTCTGGTGTTAAATACAATTTTTACCTGAGTAGATAAGAAATATGTCCCTGTGTGTCCCAAAAAGACAAACTGGAGATCATGAGTAAACCACACAGTCACTTCGCCCTGTTCCATCTCTTTAGCTTGTCATCTTATTCCTCTGCTTCAGCTACAGACCATGTACGGACATCATGTGCATGCTCTTGCTTACTCTCTTTCCCTAGCTATGGACAATAACTAAGCACATACACCTGCATTATGCACATGCCCATGTATGAACACACAAACCCTACTGGCATTAAGGCATCATTACTGAGACAAAAGTGAACTCCCTTGTAAAGCACTTTGCTGGTAGAATCTGTGATAGCTGAGTGCTCTTCCCAGCTTGGGATTTCTCCAGTCTTAGAAATTGTTTAGGCACAAAATTGCTGCATTTCATCCTCAGGATCTCCTGAGAACATTGTCAGATAAGATTCAAATTCTGGAATTTTCTGACTGTATTGTATGACAGTGAGCTTTCTATACCTGGAACATCTAATCTTGTCCTCCTCCACCCCTTTATTTCAGAACTCTAGGCAGAATAGAAGCTGGCTAGGAATCTCAAATGGTTTATTTTTTAATATAACCAAGTTTAAAGCTCCAGCAACATTGATGCCACAAAAATGCAAAAATCAACACACACACGTACATATATATGAGAATGTTCTATTTATGTAAGTAGCAATTGTATATTTCAATAGACTGAATGATTCATAGGAATTTTCAGAAAGCAGCACAGAACTCTTTAATCTTCTAAAAGATCATTATGTTTTCCCTTAAGGGGGAACAGCAAGTTTGCTTTTGCTAAATAGTCTTTAATTTCCTTTTTATTTTAGAGTTTTCAGGATTTATTTTATTTACAATTTTTGAGATACTCATTATTTATTCTGTATAGAAGTGTTATAGTGGTACCATATAATATTTGAATTGACGATGTAGAGTTAATTACTTTTTTGTTTCAGCAACCAAACTATTCATTTCCAAAGTGGTTCCTCATTCATAACCATAGTTTTAGGCTATTATAATGAAATTATTCACGAAATTAGTTTCCAAAAGACTGAATATTAATTTTGCATTTTCTCAATCATTGGAGTTCTTGGAAATGTTTGTGGACTAGGGGAGCCTGAAATGCAACACCATGCAGTAAAGTGCATTCTGTTATTCGAGAGTCTTTCCTCAAGTGGAGGCTTCAGAGGTTTTGTGACTTCGTGATAAATTGGTTGGTGCTATTCTTTGGTTTTCCCATTTATAAAGCTAAAGGTATTTGTGTTTTTGTTTTTGTTTTTGTTTTGAGATGAATCAATCATTTGGGGAGATTCATGAGGAGAAAGTTACAACAATAAGCTGTTCAGTATGTTTTAGAAAAATGGAAGATCAAGATATAGATTTCCTGTGTTCACCAGCAGGTTTATTGAAAAGTGGCAGCCAGGCCTGGAGTATAATCTAGGGTAGAAGATGATCTATCTACAGACTGGGGCTACGGTGGCATAGAGATAGAAATGCCACATTTTGTCTTGGAGAGTAAAGAAGCCTTCACAGAAGTGGTATTTGAAATGTCTTTGGGTCTTTGTGCTTTTTCAGATAGGAATATCACTTAGGGGAGAGCACTGTGGATTGACTGGCCAGCCTGAGGGGAGAGATAGAGCTTTTATTTCTCACATAAATCATAAAATTGCTACAGGAATGATAAAGAATTGATAGAGGACTTCAAATATATAGGCATGTGCCAAGAGTCTCATTCTGCTAAAGAGCAGAGCAGCTGATAAGCTTTTGCCTGATCTTGCACTAGTGAAAGGAAAGATGTTAGTGTAATAGCTTGTCTCATTTGAAAAGTTTTCTGACTTTGTAAAAGAAATTTACCAGATGTTTTGATGATTGCGCTTTTGCTCAGTGATAAACCACAGACTCAAATGTCAGCTGAACCTGGCTTCAAATCCGGGGTATGCCATTTACCAGCAGAAATACCTTGAACAAGTTACTTAACTTCTTTGGGTAATGAAATTTTCATTTGTGTAATGAGAAAAATATTAATTTATACCATGTAGGATTGTTGTCAGGTTTAAACAAAATAGTGCATGTAAAGTGCTGGGTAGACAGTAGGCACTCAAATGCTTATTTTATTATGATTTAAAATGAATTAAAGTCAATGAAACCTATATAGACCCTTCTTGCTATGCAATATTCCTCACCAGCACTACCTTGTTTTACAACCTAGATGCTTGGCATAAAAAGGGGGAACTGTATTTGAGTTAGAATCAATTATGTGTTAACAAGACCAACATGTATTTGGAATTTTAACCCTTCTGCCATTAATTAATCTTGGAGCTATGGCAATAAAATTTAAGATTTTTCTTCTTTTAGAACTAGCTGTGGACTGCATCTAAATTTACATTAAGTAGGCAATCAAAATCTTCTGCTTTTATTACAAAGGGCTGTGTAGTGGAGAGAGACAGTTTAAATGCATAAGGAATGAGGCGGAATAATGATTTGGTGCATATATTCTGATAATTACTACTTCCTTTCCCCTAGCTCCACTGCAGTAAATGTGCTGTCTTTTTAAACTTCATTAACAAGAGATTACAAATTTCAATGGGGTACAATAATTCTACCTTAATTTTACAGCAATGTATTCCAGGTATCTGTTCTTCCTGAATTACTTTCCCTGAAATATCCCCAATGAGTCAGAAAAGTTCTCAGAATTAAAATAATATATAGGGTTGCTACCAAATGCATTTGTATTTTAACTTTCATGTTAGAGATTACTAAGTCTTTAATACTGCAAGTAAAACAATAGCTAATTGTATTCTTATGCAAAAAACAAATTCTTTTCCCAAGTTTAAAAATTTTAATAGGAATTAAGGTTTTCTTAGCAGTGCATGGGGCTTAGTGGATCATGCACTAAGAAAATCCAGCAACCAGTATTTAACTGACCTAAGTGCCTAAATTGACTGGGCTGTAACTCAAAAAAGCATTTGGACCATTTTAACATTTTATGAAAAATCACATCAACAATGAATAGGCCTCACCATTGAAAACGGCACATGTCCAATTCAGGGACCACCATGGACATAATCCTGGCCTTTCATTTACTCATCTTTGTAACACTGATTTTTTTTTCTTTTCCTGAATGTGTTTCATATCTAGTGATGTTTCTAAGCCTCTGAATTTGAGGAATGATAATCTGTTAAAGCAATTAAGTAAACAGGTTGTACGTTTATGCAAAATCCATTTCCAAAGTTCAAGAAAGAGCCAAAAAACTTTCCTGGGATGGACTTGGGTTTAGAAGAAACTTGTAAGGAGGAAACAGAAATTTTCCCCCAAGAGAAATTGTCCTTTAAAACTGTCAAGAATAAACAAACAACAGCAATTATTCTCTGGTTCTCGCTTCCCAAAAACACTAATAGTTCTCCAGATTGGTCCTGTGGGATATGAGAAGCCTCTGCATTTTCTCTAAGTAAGAAGTTTTGTATTTAACTTCACACTTGTAATTTTTTTCCTGTCTCATCATGTTATCAATTATGCCCTGAGGCATTTTTCAGCTTCTGTTTTAATTGATTCCTATACTCTTCTGTAGAGACTGTCACTGGTCATCAATTCCTTCAGAGTTTAATTTTTTCTTTCTTCGGCAAGGGGGAGATGAGGAGGACAGGATAACATTTTAACATATTTCATTATGAGTCCCTAGTTCAAAATTACTTTATATCAGGCTTATCCAAGAGTTGGAGATATTTCCATTTTGTGTGTGTGTGTGTGTGTATCACAAAAAAAGCTCAGGGAAGGAACACAAGTTCCTCTGCCCAAAAGTATAATCTAGGAGGCTCCTGTGTAATGTATTTGAAAGAGCAAGCAATTTGAAGTCAGATAAGTTGGGATTTCTTCTATTTCCTCCAGGTTAAAATGAGTGTTGAGTAGGAAAAACTTTTCTTTTACTCTCTTATGCTGAGTGGGGGGCCTGCAAACTAAACTAACAAAATACGGACAGGAGAAAGAGCACAAAATTTGTATTAATATTTACTTGTTTACTTGCACAGGGTTCATGGCAAAGAAGTAAAAGAAGCAGTTAAATATGGGGACTTATTACCCTTTTAACAGGTGAAAGGGGGTTTAGTCTTCAAAGGATGATAAATTTGCAGGGGAGTGACTAGCAAATGTGTAGGGGAACTAACTGAAGATACAGACTATCTTAGTAAGATTTGTTTATGCAAAGTCATCTCGGTGTTGACTGCCTGTGTTTATTGATGAGGACTGTCTCCTCTCCCCAGTATGGGGGATCGAAGAGGCATCTTCAACAAAATGACAAGTATGCCCTGATTTTAGGCAAATCAGAAGAGGTCAGAGAACTCTTCCTGCATTCGTTGATTCTCAGTTGCCTTCAGTTCTAAATAATCCTTATGCCAAAGTGGCATATCATGGGGTGGCACATGCTGATCCCCTTCATGAGGAAAACTGTAGGTAACTCTTAATAAATGTTAAGTTCTTCCAATTTAGCCTTTATTCTTTCTCTTCTACTCATATTCCCTTCCCATGTCTCACCCATGGCCCAGATATATTTTTTCCAATGTTCTTCTCTGGGTTCCTGAGACATTGAATCTTACCCTTCCTACCTTACTTGTATCCATAAATAAACTCAACTTTCCCTTCCTTATCTGGCTTTGCTGGGCTTGATATATGATCTCAGACCACTCCTGACAACTGGACTCCTAGACCTGATCCTGACAGCAGCCCACACTTCTGCCTGTAATTCAGTGTAGATTGCAAAGTCAAGTTCCCAGGGATGCATTTTGTCAAAGCATCTTCATCTGTGACAATATATTATCATACATTGAGAAATTCTCAATAAAAACAAATTAACAACAAAGCATCTCTTCTATATTATATTCTTCACATTGACATGCTTTTGAAAATTATGTGGCATGTAATACGTTAATTTTTGTCACCAGTATCAATTTTTTCTTTCCAAGCAAGTAGCATTCAACCCTTGAAATCATAGTTTTCTCTTACTTCCCCTTTGTTAGTTATGATCAAGCCGTCTCGAATTTTATTCTAAATGCTTCTCTATTAAAGTTTTTTATTTTTTTGTAGTCAGAATACTTAACATGAGACCTACCCTCTTAACAGATTTTTAAGTGTACAACACTACTATTTTCTATAGGAAAAATGTTGTACAGCAGATCTCTAGAACTTATTTATCTTACATAACTGAAACTTAAAATACCTACTCACTAGCTATTACTCTCCATTTTCCCCTCCTCCCTAACTCTCTGCTTCTAAGAATTTGGCTATTTTAGATTCCACATATGAGGTCATGCAGTATTCATCTTTCTGTGCCTGCCTTATTTCACTTCACATAGTGTTCTCCAGGTTCATCCATGTTTTAGCAAATGGCAGGATTTCCTTCTTTTTGAGGGCTGAAGACTATTCTGTTTTATGTACATACCACATTTTTTTTATCTGTTCATTCATCCACAAACATTTAGGTTGTTTCCGCATCTTGGCTATTGTGAGTAATTCTTCAATGAACACGAGAGTGCTTTGTACTCTAGACTTTTCTTACCTGTTCTAGACCATCCCTGTGACACGTTTGCAACGTGCAATTCTACTCAAACATTACTAGTGGTTCCTCATGGTCTAAGATATAAAACCAAACGTGTTAATTTGGCATTTAAGAATCTTTTAACAAGGACTGATCAGAGTTCTCTAACCAGTTTATAAAAATGCTTTGTGAAACCTGGCCCTTGTATTTCATGACCTTCCTGCTTTCTAAGTTCCAGTCTTCCTTCAAAGCTTAGGTCAAGGTTTGCTAACCATACTCTCTGGCTGGTCTGGAACATGCAGTTTATACCTGTTGTCCCAGCGTACTTATTAAGAGCTCCTCCTTCTCATTCAACAGTATCCCAGCATGGAAGAGAAATGATATGGTTCCCCCTACTTACGAATCTTTCCTTCCCATCCCAAACTACAGTGATGATTTCCTTCTCCTAAAACCCTTTGAGACTTTTTTGTTTACATCACTGCCTTAGCATATAGAATATGCTGCAATAATAATGTGCTTATTATGTGCCAGGTACCCTAATATACTATCTTCATAGTCTATTAAGCCTACTTTTTTCAGATAAGGAAAAAAAAAGACAAAGACAAATGACCTGCCCACAGTCTCAGAGACACCAGTGGCAGCACTTTGATGTAGACTTCGAGCCGTCTATCTCCAAGGCTTGCTCTTGATCCACCACATAGAATGGCCGACTAGTCCCAGTTTTCCTGGAACTGTCCCAGTTTCAACACTGAAAATCCCTCATCCCAGGAGACCCCCTGGTCCTTGGAAAATGGAGGTGGTTGCTCATCCCACCACTACATTGTCAAGGGCTCAGCACAGTAGTTAGTCTTGTTGTGACTCCTCCACTGTATTATAAATAAGCTCTTGATGTGAAGGTTCTAGGTCTTTCCTCCATTTACTCCTCAGAGCCTAGAACACTGCCCCACTGCAATGTCACTTTGCTGTCTCTCCTACGTTATTTCATGACTGTGTTTTGCTTTTACAGCCTAACTGTAATTACCTTTGAGAAAGAAATGATGTCCTACCTCTGTCTCCCATCTCTTCTATCTCCCGTCTCCTCTGTCTCCCCCATGTAGGGGCTCAACGCGTGCTTCATTGCTGAGCACAAGAGCCTGAATTCTCTTTTTCTGAACATATGGGTTTTAATAGCAGCCTGTTAAATCCTGCTTCAGTGTTGTAAAAAAAAAAAAAATCCTTTCTCTGCACCACTTTTCGTCTTTCCAAAAACACCTTTCATCACAAATAGGTTATTGCACCTTGGCGTAGCTACCAAGGACATATCGCTGTCTTTCAATGTTACCCCTTTCCCATACACTCCTGGTCTAAATGCCCATAATAATTCTGTTTCCCTCAGCCTCCTGGTATTTGACCCATGCAAAATCACTCTTTAGGTAGCATTCTAACCTAAGCAGATGTGAGAATGCAGAGAGAGTGAATTACTGTACAGGCTTGAATTACAGAATTTATGGAGAGTTTGTGGCTTAAAGGAGTACTTAATTTATATCCCTCTTTTTGTAAGCTGCCACATTCATAATCCAAAAGAAATCTTTCGATGGTACTTGCTTCTTATGCTAAGTTTGAAGGTTGCTTCAGAACAGATCTTTTCCTTCTAAAATGATACATACCAGCTAGCTTGGTTACCACCCTTCTCCTCCAAGTCCAGTCCAGGGACAAGCGGGATTCTAGTCCCTCATAAAGCCTCTGGCCCAGGCTTTGGGGAGCTTCTAATGAGTAGTTCTGGAATTACAATACATGCTTCCAGTGTTTGCTCTACCTGTCACAGCCCCTACTGGATCACATAGTCTGAGGTGGGGTCAAGGGGTAGAGTATGTCAATGTTTGATGGAAATGGTTTTTCTTTCTTTTTATATTTTATTGCTGGGTATTCAAGGGTTTTGGTTTATAAACAAATCCAGCCACAACTCCTCAGAAAGTACTGATTTCATACTGGCAATTGCAGTGGCATGACCGAACTTACAGAAAATCATGTTAATGAAATAAGCCAGGCGCAGAAAGAGAAATACTGCATGTCCTCATTCATAAGTGGGAGCTAAAAAATAAACAAGAAAATAAAAAGAAGAAAGAAAGAAAGATACAATGATCGCAATAATACATTGAACTTCCAAAAGGAGAGAACAGAACTGAGGTTACCAGCAGTAGGAAAGGGGGAAGGGGAGGTGGGTAGGGGAGGAATTGGCAAAGGTACATGAAAAACGATTACATGGTGTAATGTTGAATATACTATTTATCCTGATTTGAGCATCACATATTGTACACAGGTATTGATAGTCAACATATCTCACAGATACATATGATCAACTATGTTATAATAAAAAATAAATTAAAAAAAGAAAGTACTAATTATTTCAGAGATTTCTGAGGAATACAATCTTTTCAGTGAAGAACTTACATATTTTGTGAGCTAATCTAAAAAAAAGTGCTGAAAAATGGTGCAGTCAGCAATTGTCTTATTTTGCAAACTCTAAATATACATTGAAATAATCTTCTTGTTCCCTTCAAATGGAGGTGGACAAAGCTATTAACTTTCTGTTGTTCTTGCGTCCCTTTACCTGTCCTTTTAAAATTTTTATTAGGCACTTTAATGTGTGGGTTGAAATCAATAGAGGACAAGCCATTAAAAATTATTGGTTGGCTGTGGCTCCTCACTAAATATTAAAACAGCTTGGCAAATAAGCTCATACCTCTAGGCACTAGGTCTGAGAGAAATAATAGTCTAGGCAAATAGACACTATAATCCTAATAGGAAATACTGCCCATTTGCTGCTTTGGGTTTCTTTTGGCTCCTGTTGTTCACCATTAATATTATTCTCTTTTTTACTTTTATTAGTGTGAGGAGACGGGGGGGGGGAATCATTAACTGTTGGAAAAATTCCTTTTAAGGATGTGTAATATCAAGAGCTAGATATTAGAGCAACTTGGGAGAAATAGGAAACAGGTGTAGAAACAGGTGAGTGGAATATTGCTTGTTACTGCTCTGAATTAAATACCTGGGAGAAGTGGGAAATTTTGCCAGGTTCATGCATGCCTTGTATTCTAGGAGGATTGGTAGACAGAATTTTAACACAAATGAAATAGAGAAGGTTGGCATCTGAGAAGCTGGGGTAGAGGTGGGGCTGTGTAGGCTGAAAAGTTATTTTTTAGGTGGAAGAAAAAAGCACAGAGTGAGGCTGATTCTCTGGGTATATACTTGAAACTAGAAGATTCAGGAGGGAATACTCATTCTAAGACAAGGATGGGTCATCAATAAGATTGGGAAATAGAAGTCAGAAGAATTTGGGTTTGAATCAAAATTACTTCACATACCACTTCTTTCAAGTTTCAAGTTAAGCAACATCAGTGTTTAAAATCTTATTACTGATAAGCAAAAGAAATAAAAACTCCAACATCCCCCCTATATTTTTCTGATTACAAAAAGCTAAGAATGAAATAGTATCTTTTGGGATTCCCATGTGTAAAATGAGGAATTCATAGCTTGTCATTCTGTTTCGACTCCAGCAACTCCCTAGTCTTTGCTAACTTAATCTGGATGTGGAACCAAAGAACACATTTTGTACCATGTATATTGTTCAAGAAGAGTTTTTTATGTTTACATTTTTTGTAACCTATAACCATATGTACAGACTACAAAATTTACAAAATTAACGATTTGCGAAAGTTATTGAGATTTGACTCTTTTTAAGGAGTTTGGTAGTTTATGTGACATTTCCCATTTGTTGGAGGGTCTTAATTTTTTGTTTGCTTTTTGGTCAAGTGAATTATGTTAAGATTTTTGTTTTTGGTTTTGGTTTTTTTTGGACGTTATATGACAGAAACTATCTTTATTTGCTTTGCACATGAACAACAATTTGGCTGGGTAAATTGGCTCATGACATTTTTGTCTCAAAGGTTTCATGTGTATTTCTCTGTTATCATCTAGCATTTCATAAGGAGATGGGAGCTCTGAGGCCAACCTAACTTTTACTGTTTGCAGACTTTTGTTTCTATATATAGGGGTCTGTTTTATTTCTCAAGGAAATCTTCCCTATATACTATAGATCAATATTTTCTCTCATTGTATAAGGATGGGTACCAAAGAGTCCCAGAAAAGTGTAGAAACTATGCATGAAAAGGAAGGAAGATGAAGACTGAAGGTCACACATGTAACCAGGTACAAGGAAGCATTGAGTTGCACAGTGATGGACCAGCCAAGTGTCCCCAAAAGAAGAAAGCTGAGCACCCGGAATAGTCCCACAATTTCCTGGGAAACAAATCTTTTGGATGATTCTATTGGTTATAATGAGAAGACAATGAAAAATTATTATACACAATAAAGCAATTACAAAACTGAAGACAGACATCTCATAACAAAGAAGATATGGGCATTTGGGTAGGAAAGGGAATTGCTTGGAATGGAGTTGGAGGTGGAGAGGGGCAGTGGAGAGAAGAAACTGTGTCTCTCTTGGTATATTAGCCAATTCTCTACCTTGTCATTAAGCCTCTGCCAGATTGATTGAGAGGCAAGAGCTCTTGGGTGGAAGTTGTTCCTTTTCTCATGAAAGCTGCTATTTTTGCAGCAAGGACATATAATAGTCTCCAAAATTGAATTGTCTCTGCTTCTTAAATTACAGAAGCTCCCTGACTTATGATGGGGTTATGTCTTGATAAACCCATCATAAGTCAGAAAATACATTTAATACCCCATAAACCCATTGTAAAGTTGAAAAACTGTGAGTGGAACCATAGTAAGTTGGGAACTGTCTGTCTTCTCAGAAGTGTGTTATTCCACCCAGTGCTCTTGTCCCTGTATTAATCAGGATAGGCTCGGCTCTACTGCAGTAATAAACAACCTCCTAATGTCAGTGGCTCCTGCAGTAATAAACAACCTCCTAATGTCAGTGGCTCCTAACACACAAGGTTTGCTTCTCATGCCCATCACAGTCAAATGGGAGCTCTGCCTCTTTTCTCTTCACTCTCTAACTTACACAGGCAGAGCAGCTCCCTTCTTAAATATTGCCTGCACCTGTCGCAGAGTCAAAGACAGGACCTGGCAAAACATGCACTGCCTCTTAAACCTTTCACTGGAAAGTTGCCTGTGCCACTTGTCACATTTGATTGTCCCCAGCAAGTCACATGCCCACAACTAACTTGAAGGCAGGAAGGCAGCCCTGCTGGACCTTGATCTTGGGCTTTTCAGCTTTCAGAACTGTGAGAAAGAAGTTCCTGATATTTAAGGCACCCAATCTGTGGCATTTTGTTATTGTAGCCCAAGCAGCCTAGTACAGAGATGAAAACCTGTTTTACCCTTTCTCCAAAGCCGGGGTATTTGGTTCTGTACCATTGTTGTAGGTGACGTACTTCAATTGCTGAAGACTGAACTATCCGGGATCCAGCGACCCTGGGTTTTACAACTGTGGGACTGGGCCCACGATACCCAAGCTCGAGTTCACTCTGGTTCAGTTTCTCCGCACAGAGAGGGGGCCACTTTCCCCACCACTTCAACAGCAGGGTAGGAGTCAGAGAGGGTCTGGTGCTTTGGCTGGAGCCACAGCTGGAGGGAATTCAAAAGCTCGGTGCACCTTCAGGTCAGTGCGAAGAAAGAAGAATCTGGAAGAATAGCTCTCCTTAAATGTAGGGATATAACATCCACACCTTGTTATAAAACGCAGGAGGCTTTCAGGTGACTGCATGGCTGGGCTTATGCTTTATCAGGGGAATTGTCGATGCTGATTATGGATGTTGAAGAATTTAAAACTTATACAAGAAAACTGACAAAAGCTTTTTTTGGCTATATAAAAATAGTACTGAGAACAGTTATTTATGTGGTTACTTAGCATTTATGGTTTTTGCCATGTAGCAAAATCGATATTATGCATCTTATTAAACTGGTATCAAATTAACTACATAAACTGCCTTGGATTAAATAAACTTCACAGTTAGTGTCTTGTGGTTCACAATTTAAAAAACTTGCATTGAACATTGATGCGTGTCACTCCTTTTGTCACTGACTCAGACTGTTTGTCCTACAAGTTTCACATGGGCAATATTTATTTTGTCTTCCCAGATACATCAGAAGCAAACCAAAGAAAATTATATCCTTCTTTTGATTCCCTAATACCTAACACCTAGAAGACTCTGAATTAAGATATGTTCAATAAACAAATAGTATATATAACAAAAATTAATTTTGTTTTTTGTGTCTGGTTTATTTTATACATATGATTTTTAAACATGTATTTAGATGTCAAAACAATTTTTTTGAGTAGAATTTTTTTTTTTTTTGAATCAAAGCATCAAAAGTGACTTCAGATATTACTCAATTCAGTCCCTCAATTCTAGATTGAACTGTACTTCCACCTGGTTAAGCTGAAAAGTAAACAACTTAGAAATATTATTTTCAGATCTCCTAATGTCTTAGCTGAACAGCTGATTTGTAATTTGAGAGATTTTCCATGGGTTTTGCATATTACCACGTTAAATATTTTTTAATACCTTTGTCAATTCTTTCAGAATAAATCAGTATATCCTGATGCTGTCAGGAAGCTTTGTTCCTATGTCACTTGTGGCTGTTATGTCCTGCTTTTAACGATATTTGCGTTGTGATATCACAAACAAAAATGTGAACTCCTCAAGGACAGTAGATATCTGCTGCTGGGAGCTTGCTCTTTTTCTCTTAACTAATTAATTAATTCTTTACATTGACAAGCAAATATTGCGTATATTTATAGTGTACAACTTGATTTTTTGATATGCATTATGGAAAGAATAAATAAAGCTAATTAACATATCAACACCTCACATAGTTTTTTTTATGTGTGTGTGTGGTGAGAAAATCTACTCTTAGCAATTTTCAAGATATAATTTATTGTGGCCAGCTATAGTCTCCGTGTTGTACAGATCTCTTGAACTTATTTCTCCTGCATAACTGAAATTTTGTATCCTTTGACCAATGTCTGCCCAATCCCCGAGAGTTCACTCTTTAGAAAGTATGTACAGCCAAGATCATCTCAGGCATTGAAGTCTTTAAATTTACTGACTAGTCTCTCTTCATTTTTATGACATCTTTAAGCTAAAGAGATTAAGGGAAGGGACTATGAAACAGAATCCATTTTATCTGAAAAAATGATACATATCGTTTTTGGTAAAATGTATTTTACTCTGATATATACTATATATGGAATATGAGTATTTGCACACATCTATATTTTGGTCATGCTTAAGTTCCAAGTTTTAGTTTCTATTTTAGATTTTCTGCTTCTTGTAAGCTCCATCATAGGCCCCTGCCACCATATCTTTGCTAGCTCGCTCTTATCATTGACATCCAAGTACAAAGGTCATCTCTTCAGCAAGACCAGTCCTGACCTCTCATCCTAAAAAAATACAAAAAGAACTCATCTTTATTCCAGTCACTCTGTGCCATAGCTGTTTGTGTTTTCTTTATCAAAGAAAAATATAAGAAATGACTTCATTCACATATTTTTTGTGTTTATTCAATGTGTCCCTCCCAGCGCCCCACCCCTCCACGTCAAGCCCACACACTAGAGTGCAGAGCCGCATTCAAGATGGCTCCTTGTCTTTCTGGTTTCAAGGCTGAAGCTCAGAGCCTGGAATAGCGCCTGCTGTGTTGTAAGCCTTCAGTAAGCGTATGGTAAGTGAAGGGAGTGTAAAATCGCGCTCCCTAAGTGTCAGTGAATCTGAAGGGGTATGTTGGAGTTTATGGTCAAGGATGGGTTATGTAAAGCGATAAACCAGCTCAAGGCAAGGGCAAGCTAAAATCCTATTAAAATACGTGAGGGCCTGAGGGCTTTGTAGGGTGGCAGCTGCCCTCGTTTCAGAACGGGCCTACTTTCTCATTTAGCCAAAAACCCTATGCACAATCTCTCCCCCATAGCCAATTCCTTCTGAATCCTTTTTGACGGAGACCCTTCTTCAGCCCAGTCCAGTTAACATTTCTTTCATGGCGGGGCTGACTGCCCACAGCCCAGGTAAAGGCAGAAACTTGAGTGGAATAACCTGCTCTGGGATAGCTTTAACCTTCCAGCTGCTCGAGATTGCATTATCTTCCAGGAGAATGACAGTCTGTTCTTGTCATGGAGGTGGAGAGGCATTTCCACATCTTAATGGCATGTCTGAGATGGAACAGGGACCAGATCCTTGAGTAGCTTGGGGAGGACCCAGTCTTCCTGGAATCCTGAAAACTCTAAACCTTCCCAAATCATGCCATTCCTGCTTCAGAGGCTCAGTGACCAAGTTTCATTACTCCTGCTTGAATTTCTTTTTCTGGTCTGGTCAGGAAGTGACTGCCAGGATTCTCTGAGTAATAATGACAGAAAGATAATTTTTTCAGCCTTTCACTTGTGCATCTCAGTAAAGCAGTGGTCAGAGGCAACTAATTTGTGAAATAAAGCAAAGCTGAAATAAAGGCCATTTGAAGTCATCCAGCTGGAAAAATAACATTAGGGCTCTGGAGAGACTACACAGGAATTACAAATGGTGAAACTCTAGGACTGTAATTTCTGCAAGTGGCCAGGTCAGTAGAAGAAAGCTTCTCCCTGGGGGCCTTCTCCCAGGCAGCCCTGCATGGGCGTTGGAGAAGGCAAGAGAGCATGGGGGTGCGGGGAGCAGGAGAGGACCACGTGGTACATGAACTTGGCTTCTGTTGCATGAAGAATATCATCAATGTGGAGGCCTTTAATTTAGTAATTCGGCGTCTCTTTATCTTTATGCTGTTTTAGAACCAAACGTTTTAAAGGAAATGCAGTATGAGCATTAAAGCGTCTATTTCATAGGGACCAGCAAAAACAAACAAATAAAACAACCCCACTGCGTCTTTCCCAACCTGTTTTTTATGAGTGACTATTTTACAATTCAGGCTTTCCTATGGTCTATTTCATACATTTACATTTTGGTCAAGCTCTCTGACGTTCTGACATATTTCTGATGTATTTTGGAAGGGATAAAAAGCTAATTTGAGTTTTCTGCTATTCAGGCATATTTTTTCCCCTTACAAAATTATCTTGTATCTCTCCTCACAAAATGCTAGCAATCCAGATGTTGTGAAGATGCTTTTTAGAGAATTGACCTTTCTAGGTTGTTAAACTCTTTTGGCTCCTGGAAAAATAGAGTACTTTAGATGAGGGCTACAGGGCTGATGGAATGTTGAAGCTACTACAATTCCACGATTAATGGTTTTTGTAGAACTTCTCTGGCATCGCTGTTTGAATGAATAACCGAGAGGGTTGGGGGAAGAATGGACTTCCTTGGTTGTTTCTCCTCATTCATATTAATTCAAAAAACTAAAAACCCGAAGAGACAGTATGAGATAAAACCCTCCATCCCCCTGCCTCCGGGGAAGAATTCATTCCTATACCTCAAGACAGAAAGTCGACTGCACTTGACAGTCTCCATAAGAAACTCTGCCACTTCCTTTACTAATATGCCCCAGTGTCTTATCAATCCTTGCAGACAGGTGATTCTTCATAATTCTAACTTAAATAATCCCCAAACTAGGTAAAAAATGTTATTTGTGTTTTGTTCCCCAATGTATCCTCAATTTCTTGAGAGAATGATTGGCACCTAGAAGGTACTAACTAAATATTTTTTGAATAAATGAATAAATAAATAAAAATTAAGTTATATAACGGAGAAGGTGGCATAATCATTTAAGTTACCAAGTGTTATTGAGAGCTTATTCTGTGCATAATGCTGTTAGGCATTACAAAGAATTCAAAGACGTAAGAGGGAAGAGTCTGTTAACCCCAGGTTTTGACTAGTTCTCATGACCTAAGAAAGGTGTATCTATCTACACAAGTAACCGCAATCTAAAGCAGATTATAAAAGGTCTAATCCAAAGTATAATGAGACAGCATGAAAGGAAGACATGTATTTATATTAGGATGAATAAAGATGCCCTGGAGATTACAAGGGGCTTTGAATTACTGGTAGGACTTGGAGGTTGAAGGCCTTTCAAAGTAAAGGTGATCCCCACAGAAAAGGCATGGGGCAGGAAAATGCAGGATTGCGTTTGATCCAAAACCACTGAGTAACTGGTCTTTCTTGAAGGCCGTGCATATGTGTATGTGTCTGGTGGAGGTGGAGATAAGATTGGCAGGAACAGGTGGGGAAAGGCTGGGAAGGTTGTGGGGACCCCTGCAGACAGCTGCCAGAGAGTTTAGTGCAGGAAACCAGTTGTTCATGTCATGCAATACTATGTCATAGTCACCATGAAATCTGGGATTTTTGTCCATGTGTTATGTCTGTGGCCCCTGGAGCAGTGCCTGGAACATAGATGAAACTGGATAAATATTTGTTGAGTGAATACGAAATACTATTACTCTGAGGGTGTTGAACATAGGTCATGCCTTTGTGGAACTGTTCAACTCCTATTTTGTTTATGTTTTCTCTGCCAAAGAGTCAAAATTCAAACTGGAAAAGGTAGAAGAGTTATCAGTAAAGATTATTTAAGGCCAAGACAGTAAAATAACATCCAGTCTTTTGAAAAATCACAATATATTGGGCTATTAAAAATGATATATTCAGATACTGAAATAATTCTAGATATAATCCTATAACTACTGTTAATAAGTGTTCAAGAGCACATGGAGAATAGCAAAGGTGATAAGACAATGTATTGCTAATAACAACCCAACTCTTGAAAGCAAATTCTACCAAGCAGTATACTAATCTTTGGTTCCTGACTGAATTCTAGAATTCTAAATTGTTATTAATTGAATTATTTGTAAGGGCTTGGGGATGTTAATTGTAGAAGTTAGCCTGTGCCACTCCTAGCTGGGAGGTGGCTGGGGGAGTAGGCCATAGATGAGAGATGGGTCATAGGTATAAGTCTGCTCCAGCTATGGGCTTTAAGAACAGCACAGCAGCAGTAAATTCAGTATGGTGTATAGTCACTGGAAATGAGGTGAGCCTTCTAGACCAGTGATAAATGCTGTGAGGATCAGGAATGAACTACAAAAAAATGGGCTTTATAAAGAAGAAAATTGAAAGCCAAAGAGTGATGGCAATACAAGAAACAATCATGAGCTAAGAAATTGGTAAAGATGGGTACATATAAATACGCATTGACTGTACAAAATATTATTTATGATGATTAATCTGAGAGATAAAAAGCAAAGTAAAGTAAAATACTGACACAAATAGCATGTAAGATGGCAGGAAAAGGTGTGTTCTGGAGCAGGAGAGAGATGATCAAATTCAGACTACATTAAATCAAGTGTGCAACCTGCAAATTTGAAGGTAACCTTTAAAAAATAGATCAAACAGTTTCCAACCCAATAGAGTTAAAAAAAAAAAAAGATTAAGGAAAACTCAATAGTCAATAGAAGGCAGAAAAGAAGGAAAAGAAGAAAAACATCGTACATTAAAAATACTAAATAACATGGTAGAAATAAATCCCAAACACAATGTTTAAATAAAATGAGTGCAGATGGCTTGAATTTGCAATTAAAAGTAGCGATTTTTCAGGTTAAATTTAAAAAAATCAAGGATATGTTATTTAAAGGTACATACTTATAACAAAAGGGCTCAGAAAAGTTGGAAAAAAGAGGAAAAAGATGTACCAAGCAAATACTAAAACAAAAGGCAGTTGATATATCTATATTAATATCACAAAAAACACATCAAGTCTTAAATGTATGTAAAATATTATGAGATCAATTATATTAGAAGCGTCATGGAAGTTACACTTGTAATATAAGTTCATATTACACTAGTGAGATATTACTTTTTTCAGAGCAAAGATCTTTAACTGTCTTATGATTTAGATTCTGAGTATGAAGTATGGTCAAATATACTACCAGATACTGTATAAGTACATTTTATAATCTGAACTTTAAACAATCCTCTGAGATAGTCATTTTTACTAACTCCCACTTTAAAGAGGCTGATGCAAATTGAGAGATTTGCTCAATGGCATGAGCCAATGTGACTCAAATCTATACCTCTGGAACTCCCTAGTAGAGCTTTGCACCTTGGTGCTTGTGTGGCCTTGGTTTGCACACAAACTTCTTGGTAGATGAGAGGAACTTTGGAGACAGGCAAGCGCAGCACGAAGGAGATCCTGAGCTCCAGGCGATTTGACCCACATCCACCTATGAGTTATGTGAGCAGTGTAGAACCCGAGAGAGAAGGCCCACGTCCCTCTTAGAGTCTTTTATTCAGTCCGGGGAACTCAGAAAGCTGCAGCCTCAGAGGCTGTGGCTGTCTCCAGGGATGGAAATCACCAGTGCCAACAGTAAACTCATTTTGTTCTGAAATATTCCTGTTGTTCCTAGGGCCAACACAAATCATTGCCCCTTGTGTACGGGTGACTGGACAAGGGACCAAGCACATACCTAGGCACAGAACTTTATCTTCCCAGGAGAAAGAGATGCTGTTTCTGATGTCACACAAAGAGATTGAGTGGGCTAGTGGTGTTTCTAGCTGTTCCTTTCAACGCTGTGCACCCAAGCACCAAAGAGCTAATATGAATCCTAGTCCTTCCCAGACATAGACTCTTTAGGTTTCTATACAGGCAATTTGGAAGATTTGTCTCAGCAGCATTCCTAGAAAAGTCTGCTTCAGTTGCAATATCTTAAAAATGGATGTCTTCTGACTGGCATAAATCCATCCAGGCCCTTCTGGATTTCCTAGTGCAAGTGTCTAACGTGCTAGAAATTATGGTCGCCTCAGCAGTGAGTACATCTTCACCATCAATCATCACACGGGAGAGGGATTTTTAAATGCCTCATGCATCTGGCCTCCTCCCCTGACCCCATTTTTCAGGCAGGAATCTCATATGAGCCACACCACCGACACTGGGGAACTCTTTCAGCATCTCAGTTTCTAACTTTCAGCTTGACTAGTTTCATACTGAGCCCGTGCTCAACACTCCTCTGTCACTCCGCTTCCCTTGGTACAATGCTTGCTTTACTTACATGTATTTGTCTTCATAATTTATTTGACTTGGGAGCCCAGGGAGGACAACTTCATTCACTAATTCAGCAAATATTTCCTGGGTGCCGATTTTACACCCGGCTCTCTTCCAGGTTCTGGGGATACAACGGCAACCCCGGCAGTCGAGTTCTCACTGAGCTGACCCTCCAGCAGACAGTTACACCAGCAAATGTGGATGAGCTAAGCTGGTGACAAATGCCACGTAGGAGAAGAAAGTAGGGTAAGGTAGATATTTTATATTGGCTATTTTATATTGGGTATTCATGGAAGGTCTTCTTGGCATTTGGCAGAGAAAGCAAGGGACTGAGCCACATGGAATCCGGGGAAAGAGCATTCCAAGCAGAGACAAAAAGAATTACCAGCGTGCTAAGGCAGAAGCCTGCCTGGCGTTTTCGAGGAAGGACAGAAAGCCTGGTGTGGTTGAGAGAGAGTGAAGGACGGGAGAGTTGAGATTGATGTCTGAGCGCCAAGTCACACAGGTCCTGTCGAGCATGGGAGGACACCTGGTAGAAGGCAGCCATTTCAGCATTTTGATTTTCTAACTTGCATGTTGTTTCCAATGTCAATTTCCATAAGTCTCAGTTTCTTCATTTTTTATTTTCTCCTGTAATGAGATGCAAAGCCACTGGAATATTTGGGCAGAAGGGTGATAAGACCTGACTTAGCACTTAGGAGCCCTCTGGCCATAGCTCAGCAGTGCTTATATACTCCACTAGACAAAGCATAATATTTTACATATGGTAGGTTTATTAAATAAATAAATTAAAAAGAAAGCCTGATTTTCCAGAAACATTTCTATGCACCCTTATTCTGGATTTACTAGCAACACATGCACAGATATTTAAAATGGCGCCAGATACTTACTATTGACATAAAATAAGCAGTAAACACCTAAATCAAAATAATGGAGTCTGATTCTTCCATTTTTTAGCCCTTCATTTCTTATTTATAATGCGGTCACCTGTCCCAGAAGAGAGTAAAACGTATTTGAACTGAATAAAAGGTATGGCATCAAATTTCGAAGGTTTGTGTTCAGTTATTTTTTAAAAAGGCTGTTCAAATATGGAGTGAATCATAATTAAGTAAAAGAATAAAAGATAATTCGATGTATACCTGAAAATAAATATAATCTTAACTGTCAATGACCATCAGTTTTGGAAATACTGATTGTTTATAGTTATACCCAATTTGAAATCTGAATATAAACGATTTCCTCTTTGCTTGAATCAGGATAATATATCAGAATACCAAAACGTTTCCTCTCTTTTCTTTTTGACTTTTTGATAATTTTTTATTCCTGTACACTTAGGAAGTTTATGGGAAAGTGAAATATGCGTGCCCCAAGACGGTCATTGGTAGACTGTGATGATCCTTTCGTTGAACTACAGTCTACAGGAATTACCTTTTGCTGGCACCACATTTTTCTCCATGTTACTGTTTTCTCAAAATATTTTCTTCTAATTAATTCCACACATGTTGATTGGCATGTTTTGAGGGATTAACTATTCTTATAGTATAGATGCAGATGGAAGATTAATGAAAAGGCGATCTCACTGTCTAGTGTCCCTCTGAGAAAGAAATTTTAAAACAAGAAACATTCAATTAGATGTCAAGATGGCTTGTCAAAAAATGTGCTGCCCATAAACTGTGGAAATGCAAACCACAGACTGTAGGCACCCAGAGGAAAGAGACAAGGCAGGCAAAGTTGCTGACTGCGCTGAAAAGAGCCAAAGGGATTAAAGGGAATAAAAGCTTTTTCAAATATATTGAAAAAAGAGATACATCAGAAAGTAGGACTGCAAATGAGGGAGGGAGTGATCCATGTTAGCTAAAGCAGCTCAAGACTGAACTGCTTTTAAAAATTGGTGTCTGACAAGGCGACCGCACTTTGGGCAATTGGGACGTAATGAAGACCTGGTTTATTAGAAAATGATTTAGGCAGCTGATGGTATTTCTGCATACTAATGGGCAGAACTTAGGATTCTCAAACACACCTGCTGCTACCTTTACTAAAATGTCTATAAAGTAATTTGCCATCTAAGCCACTACCTTTATCCAGGAGTGAAAACTGATTCTGCCTTTAGCCCCTGAACACCTCCATGAAATTAAAAAATCAAGTAGACTGTGTGGAGTCTCAAAAGGCTGATGAAAATATTGGGCTACCAAAGCTATGAGTTTTAACTCTACTCTTGTCATTGGCTTCCTTTTGTCCTTGTAGCCTCTGTTTACATTTGTTTTCTGATGCGTTGTAAGGATGATTATATTCACCTACCAACACTACGTGGCTCTAGAGAGCTTAGCATGTGTCATAAACATGCTAAATGTAAAGTGTTTGTGAAGCATACAATTAGGAAAGATAGTGGGCTCAAGTCAATAAGACTTAACTTACTGAGTTCAGTTAGCCACAGAGGCAATGTGGACAAGCGGTTACGTATAGTCTGTGGAGACGAACTGTCTTGGCTTCAACCTCCACCTTACTGTGTATTGGCTGTGTGACCCAGGGCAAATGACTTAACTGCTCTGGACCCTCCTTTCCTCATTTGTAAAATTAGCCTTATCTATTATAAGGTTTATATAAGAAAAGACATTGTGCTTAATAATGTCAGTTACTATTATCAGAGCAAAACCTTCTTAGACTCAGAGAGAATGCTGAAATTCCAAGACCATATTTGTGCAAGTGAGAAGAAAGTGAGCTTACAAGAGGTGGACCTAACACATAGTTTAAGAACATAGTCGCTGTGAATAGAAGGTGAATCCATGTCATCTAAATGATCAGTGTCAGGCAGCTTGGCGTCGTCAACAGACCTCAAAGGTAAAGATCAAGCCCTGAATTTTGCCCTATCATTCAGAAGGATAAGTGAGAAGAGCAATAAGACTAAAACATTGTAATCATGTTTGGCAACCATAGATGGACCATGAACTCATAAAGCTTCTAGAAATCCTGAGAAGTCATCTACTTGGATATTAATGTAATCCTAATTGGAGGCATTAAAGGCTGTACATTTATCTTTCCCTCAAGAAACTCAGGAAGACGGTACTCGATGCAATCCACAAGGATCAATTTACTATTCAAGGACACCCAGGGTTGGAGGCAGAGCAGGGCTCTGGACCCAGGTCCCCAATTCTCTGTGGGTCATGGCTCATATACTTTGCGGTTGGGGAATCCCTTAAAATATGCAGGCAAGGGAGTCCTTGCCAATGAGTACAGGATACTTGTTGGCCCCAGAGCTTGAGAGGTTACTGTGAGAGCTCCGGAGACTAGCAAACCTTAGTAAAATGCAGAGCACTAATAATTTACATGAGTTAGAGCAAAGAACTATTGAGCTTTTAGCCAAGAGAGAGCAATGGACAGCACAGAAGGAACTTTAAATTGAAGAATTACCTGGTCTGATCTGGCTTTGAGTATGGATGTAGGCAGAGCAGTGAGAAGCCCAGAGTCCAGGTGAGACAGAATGGTCTTGTGGATCAGGAGGGTTGTGTGCAGAGAAACAGGAAGAATGGTCTTGGTGACAGATCAGGTATAGGAGTGAGGAAAAATGCGTTATCGAGGGTGACTTCTGGGTCTCTGGCTTGTGCATGTGGAAGGATGTGGTGCTGAGGCAGAGCAGAACACGGACACTCCCCAAGGAGGCTGCTCATAAATATTCAGACTGGATCAGCCGGCTGACTAGGTGGAATAGGAAGGGCAGAGGACGGCTATTAGGAGCTTTGACCTGGGACTGAAAAGGAGAAGGTCAGGGCATGTGTGTTTCTCTCTGGCAGAGATGCCCAGGCACTTCTTTGGTGCATACCTTTGTCTGTTAATAAAGCTCTATTATGTTCCATTTCTCTGTCCCTCTCTTCCTTGCCTTTCATTGGTCCCATGAAAGATTCTTCTTTGATGGATGAACAAGAACCTGGATCTGCTGCCTGGAAATGGAGCTATTCACAGAGATGATGCAGAACACTGGAAGAGGTTTTATGGGGAAGATCATGAGTTTTGTACGTAGTGTAGTTGAGATTCCTTTGAGATAATACATGGAGATTTCTGGTAGGCAGTTAGTTATGTGAGTCAGAATTTCTGAGGAGGGACGTAGCCTAGAGATATAAATTTGGGAGTTAGTCTTTCTCTCTTTGTATCCATCCACATGTATGATAAAACTGATGCCAGGGCTTGGGTCAGATTTCCACGGGGGAGAACATGGAATGAGAAGAAGGGCTATATGAAGCCTGGAGCACCTACCACTTTGTGTGTGTACATGATGACGAACCTGCAAAAGACAAAGGCACCCGGTGACACGGGGCTGGCCTTGTGTTCTTGGGACCATAAACATCACAGTCAGCTCAGGAGAAAGCATGGGTAGATCCGGAGTATATGTCCCCTGAAAAAAATGATTAGACCTGATTAAATTCCTTTTCCAGAACCAAACTCTGAGCCTGACACACCCATCCAGGAAACCCTACTGAATCCCAGGCTTTCTGTCCACTACTTGCAATATCCCATTGTTTGTAAGTTAGTTCTTTAAAAGACACCTCTCTGCCAATGCAGGCAGGAGCAAAGGCTGGGGGCTCTGGAATGAACCTTAAATTCTCTTATTTGTGGGTCATTTCTGGATGAAAGGAATGAAGAATGTCTTCTGTTCCCCACTATGAGGTAATAATATGCCCCTGAACATTCTCAGCTTCTTGACCCACTAAGCTGATTGTTTGTCTCTGCTTCCTTCTGGGAGCAGCGTAAGTTGAACATTAAAACAATTAAAACATAAGCTTTGCAGGCAGACAAGACCTGGTTCAAATTTCAAGTCTGCAATTACGATTACTTGAAGCTTTGATTTCTTCATTAATAAGATGGAAGCAATCATACCCAAATGATAGATTTATTATGAGGGTTAAAGAAGATAATATGGGCAAAATGCTTTAGCACAGTGCTGAAATATGATATGTGTTCAATAAATGAAAATCATGACTTTATTTATTCTTAACCATGCACTCTGATTTCTTGCCATGTTCATTCAATCTGAAAATCGCCAGCATTGTAGAACTGAGGGAATGATCTAAAACAAAAAGTCAATATTCTTTTGAACTGTAGCTTTCTCAGATCTTCCCATTTAACTTGTTTTTCATTTTGTAGGTGATAATTTTACCAACTGAACAGTTTGAATCTGTTCAATCTTGGTTGATTCTATTAACCAGTTCTTGGCCAATGCTGAGATATGATTGATCTTTGGGAATCTCCTGAGCCATGTACAAAATGGTCCCAATGTTTAACATCCATTCTTTCCTAATCAGATTTCAATTTCAAGAATCCATATACTAAGTCAAGTTTTTAGGAGATCTCTGAGAAGCTATTCATTAATTTTCTTCCGGTCCTTTATGACTGATTACTAGCATTGGTGTAACTGTTAAATTATTATTCCCTAATCACTATTAATAATTGGTAACATGCTTTACTAGGGTAATTGTTACTCTTAACTTTGCTGTGATGACTTATCATCAGTGATCACTGTTACCATCATTCTTGTAAAATTGGTATTAAGACGGTCCCTGTAACAATTTGGTCTAGACAGTGCTCACCCTGACACACAGTCATTTCTCCTTTAATCTAGTGTTCTTTGTAGAAGCTCTAACTAATCAGATATGATATTTTGTAGCAGAAGACACATATGGTAGTATTTCATTGATTCAAATTACATTTTATTCCAAAAATCTCTTTCCCACACCTATCGGATAGCTATGAAACAGCTGTTTTATTTCCTTTGCTCACATCTGCCAATTCTTCGTGAAGCAGCCTTCGGGTAGTGACACATTCTTGAAGGGTCCCACAGAAGTAAAGGAGGAGCCAGGCAGGGTCATTCTCTACAATCGTTAGGCCCTGGATTTGAAGTCAGAACTCCCTGGCATGAAACCTTGTACAACTCACTTACCCACTTACCCCAAGCCTCACCCGTAAATAGGAATGAAAACACCTGTTCTTCTAACCTCTGAGACTGGTAGAGAGTACTCACGGAGAAAATGTAAATTTTGTACACTGTGAGGGCCTTGGATAATTGTTAAATTGTTATTGATGGACTTTGTTTTCAGTAAACATATCAGGAATTTAAATCTCTCTCTCTCTCTCTCTCTCTCTCACACACACACATACACACACACACACACACACACACACACACACACACACACACACCATTGTAATCTCTGCACGTCTTCTTGTAGGCCCACCCCTGACTGCGTGAGTTGGCCTCCTTTGGATCATTTTCTTCCGCTGCTTCTGGTGCAGGTGCAGATGAACCAACAGGACACAAGCATCTTCCCGCACACGCACATACACTCTCCCCAGCACAGCTCGACTACAAAGCTCGACTACAAAGACATACGGAGAAAAAGGAGAATCTGAGCTACAGTACTGTGTGTATGTCTAGTCTAGATTTCCGATCGGCCCATTGCCTTAAGCTGGTTACTTTCATCCTTGTTTTTGGAGGCCTTGGGCCTATGGATTAGAATTTTCCCTAGCCATCAGTCTCCCAAATGCAGTCACTTTTCTGGCATGACGTTGCCTGTGAATCAAGAACAAGACAATGCTCAGTTTCACCATATCACCAATAATGTTTTTGTCTTCTTTTCTTTTGTTCCCCCCCATTCATCTTTCCTCATAGGCCTTATTTACACCACCACCCCCCCTTAATAATACCTCATATTTGGATAATGCTTAACACATCTTCTCTGGTACAGATATTATTGAGCTTGAACTTCAAAACAGCAGCCTAATGTGGTACATGAACTAGGAATGGCTATTAGCTGCTTTGTTTTGTGAATGAAGAATCTCAGTTCTGCTTCTTTTCTAGTTACTAGCAGAATGGAGATTGGAATCCTCTTTGCTGACCTCAAAATAATATTTTTAACTGGACATAACTTTAGGCAAGATACTTTATCTCTCCTTGTTTCACCTTCCTCATTTACAAAAATAAGGGGGTAGATTTGAATCTCCAAGGTCCTTTTAGTACTATCATCTTTAAATTTGAGTTCTATATTATAAAACATTTACTATGCCCCTTTGTGCAGTACATCTAATTCTAGAGATACAAGGAGTTAGAATGTACCCTCCCTGCCTTCTAATAGCTTATAATACAGCCGGAGGGTTAGCAGATACTAATGAGAAGAAAAATAAAAATTCAAGGTCTATTTTGCTAAATCCCACATGACTGACACACAAAAATGAGTGCTATGGGAGAGGAGGGAAAGTCATTATTTCTCCAAACTATTGGCAAATGAATTGGCATCTAGACCTTGGAGTTTCAAAGTGAGGGAGAAGCTTCGCACCTTAATTTTGGTTACAGACCAGTATAATAAGGATAAGAACAAAAATTGTGTCCATTAATGAAAGGGGTGAGTTTGCATAAAAAAAAAGTCAATAGAAAGGAAAAAAATCTTTGTGGAGTGGTGGGAGCAGTGCTCATTCAGCTTAAAAGCTAGTATAGAACTTAGCATGAAAGATCTATAATAAAGGATTTCAAACAATTTTTTCAGTTGTTTCAGAGCTCTGTATTCTTTAAGCATTGTAATGAAAATAAAAATCAAAGCAGAGCTTTAAGAGGACAGAGATATGTAGGCTAATGGTCAATTTGTCTTGGGGAACAGCTTTTAGGGCTGAAATTTCTCTGCGTGTATTTTTCCTGAGTTTATGGCTTTTAAAGATGGCGCCTGTGAGTTACCATGACAACCTGTAGAGATCATCTTTAGAAGGCTAAGGCTGCAGATCTCAGCTCAAAGTATGTTGCCCACACACTTTTAGAAAAAGCTTGTTGATGTGCTTGCAGACAGACTGAACAAAACATAGAGCGCTCGATACTATTATGGTTCATTTCCTTGAAATATTATTAGTGTGGCTGAAGCTGCTTCTGTAGCGTTGGAGAACAGCCTCCCTCTCATCTCATTATTACCTTTAAAATCTGAAGCATACTTCCTTTTCAGCTCTTTATTGAGCTTCTCTCAAGACAAGGCAAAAGTAAACACTAAAGCTTATTTCCTGTTTTACAGGCTTCTCTTAAGAGGGAGAAAAGACTCAAGTGTAGTTGGTCATCCTGCAGCTCTGAGTTGTTCTTTGCCCTTGGGCTGTGTTTTCTTAGGATAGTACCCTTAATAATAAAGCTGGACAAAGGACTGACAACTAATTTGCAGGTGTGAAGAAAAAGACTAGAAGGTATAGATGAGGTAAGAGGTCCCCAGAACATGGTGGTTTTCTGTCGTGGTTGCAGTGAAAGTAGAGGCACGGGGCAATATTGGGGGCAGCTGCTAAACACTTACAGAACCATTCAGATAATTCCCCAGATAGGGTAGTGATTCTGATGATGTGTTGGTAAGTATGTTCTTGCTGGTTAAACAATGGGGTGGGAAATTGAGATTCTTTGTTGAGTAATTAAAAACAAATATCTTCGACTAGTTCAAGCAAATAAAACATTAAAAAGACATTATTTCAAAAGGTATTCATATTGTTAATTGCTCAAGGTGACTATAATGTAAGCAATCTAAAACTCAGATTGAGGAATTAGGTAGGTGACATTCATGTGGAGTGACATGAATTTGATATTTTTAAGAAATTTCAATATAGACCCCAATTTGGCTTATGAGACATTTGTTTGCATTTATGAGGATAGTTTTGGATTTCGGATTTCATATAGTGTTCAGTTCTTAGGTTCTCTTAGAGGCCTAGTCTTTTGTAGTTTAGAGCAGTTATAATCTCATCCCCTATGGAAGTCAGATTATTTGGTGAGTGTGAAATAATTTATCCTTGTTTTCAGTAGTTTTTTTTTTTTTCTTGTTGATTTTTATTTTATTTTATTTTTTTTGGAATAAAGATTGAACTATAGAAACATTGAGTACCCAATGTTTTATTTGTAATAATAATTTTAAGTATATATTGCATTATAGCTCTGTGAGATCTTAATGAGACTAGGTAAATAGCTGTATTATGGTATAATTAATGAGGAGAAAAGGCTTTGTTAGGTTGTTTAGTGTGACTGTTGAAGTAATAGAGCCAAATTTAATGGGCTTTGGTGTTGTCTTAGCATAAAATGATGTTCATAAAAGTTAATGGCAATTATGTTTTTTACTTATGAGAATTTACTTAACTAGAAGTTTTTCAAGAATAAATTACCTTCATGAGGCAGAGTAAGATTATACTCATCAAAATCACTCACTTGGTAAGTGAAGGAAGGCTTAAAAGCCCACATTCCGTTTCAGAAGTTCTTACTGCTAAAAATGTATTTGAAATATTTGAAATAATTTCCGAAATGCAACCTAGCAAAAGTTATAATGCTAAGTTATCATAAGGCAGAATACTATTAGGCAAGATGAAACTAACAGCCTGGAGTTATTCTCTGTCTTCTTATCTCTGTCTCTCTAACCATACTTCAAAACAACAATTTGATAGAATAGAATCATTTTATATGTGACTTGACCTAACAGTTGGAGAAAAAGGCATGGAGTGAGGTTATTGACAATAACATTTTTTAATTCATTCATTCAAAATTTTACTTTGAATTCTAATAGGAAACAGGATTTTTTACCTTGTCTCTTTTTCCAAATGTTCATGAAAAGTATCACTTGCGATCAAAAAGTGTGTGAGCAAAACATTTGCTATTAACAAACTGAACAGTTCTGTCCTTGTGAGGATGTTATTAGATTAACAAATGTCATTGATGAGAAAAAAGAATGGATTAGGAGTTAATAAGAAAGAGTAGCGGTACCGTTTTTGATAAAAAAATAATTTTTTTCTCATAGTAAGAGGAATACATGTTTGTATTGAGCATTTGTTGTTTACTTCCTTCCCTCTTGACAATGGCCTGGATTTTTATTAGGGGATCTGTCTCTCCCCAGTTCTCATTCAACTTGGCCTGGATGGAGTTCCACCAGGTGGGAAGACAGAACACGTTACAGGAGTGAATTAGTGCTATGCATTTTCCTGCCATGTGATTGGTTCATTTAGAGCACACGACTCAGGGCAGACCCATCACAGTGGATTTCAGGAGTTCTGCGGTGCACCCACATGCACTTGAACCTGGAGATACATAGCCCCTAGAGCTGTGACTCTGCAGGGAGAGGCTTTGTGAGAAGGAGTCAACACAGGAAGTGCCATTTAGGAGAAGAGAAAGAGAATCCTGATAAAGTCTTTTGAGCTCCTGAATTTAGCCACCCTTGAGGCAGTGGTTATCCCAGAAATTGGGATATGAAAGCCAGTGAATTTCTTTTGTTTCTTAAGTTAGTTGAGTTGAGCAGCAGCCAAAAAAAATATTAGTAGATACATTGCTCACTACTGGGAAATTGGAAAACAAAGAAAAGTACAAAAAATATATAATCATCTTTGAGTTACTTTTGATGTATCAGAAGACCCTGATGTGCTTCTGGATGAAAAAAATGGAGGAGGTAGGAAAAAACCCCACAATCCTGATAAGACAAGAAAATAAATATTGCTGTCTCTTTCCTTTGACTTCACATAGCCCAATACCCTCTCCTTCAGTGAATAAATAAACATTTCTCACACTCGATTGTAATTGTTGTCTTTCTTATCTATCATCTCAGGAAATTTTAAATTGCATACAGATATAAAACTGCATATATCATATATATATATATACATACATATGCATATATATGTATATAATCAATGACAGTGTTCAAATGGCTGAGCTGGTCAGGGCCAAAATTTATGCTTAAATTATGAGAAAGAAAAGATTGTGTACTTCTCCCTAACACATGCCTTTAAATTAAAAAAAAAAACAAAACTTTTAGGAGATATTATAATAAATATAACCAAGAGATCAAAGGCATAAAACAAATGGTGAGGAAAGTATAATGAGGACTGCTCAGGTTCTGTGGTAATGAACACTAAGGAACAGTGTTATAACCCCATTATTGTGTATAAATTTGGGGGAACAGCACTAAATATTATACTAAAGTGATTCCATGCCACTTTTTCACTGCCCTTAGATTATTAATTATTAGGTGAGGTCATGAAAGTCATAAAGGAGAAATATTTTATTAGGAAATTATATATTCCATATGACATAGGTTATCATCATGAAATTAGCAAGTCTTTGTTGGCAGTTAGGATCTCATAACTGAAAGAAAAGTACAACTGAGACTTTCTCGGTTTTTCATAAAGATTTTAACTGAGTAAGCTTTTTCTTTCTCCTTTTTAAAAAGATTGATATTTAAGTCTTTAAAGATTTATATTTCTTTACTACACAACAATAAAATACGCTGCCAAGTTTACCTATTCACTCTGTAAAAGCAAATTTTGAAAGTAGAGTTTGTAGATTTGAACTAGGAGTTGTTTCCTTATCTCTCATCCCTGGGAAATGATCTAGCATCCAAATATGAGGAAATAGCCTTTTGAGTAAGAATTGACAAAGTGTTATGCTGTGAGTCTGGAAAAAAATCAACACTGTTCTCAGAAAACAGACTGTGTTCTTTCTAGTAAATAAAGTTGCAGGTTGGCAGATGACAGTTTGTGGGAAGAAAGAGTTGTTTCAAAGCCTCCAGCAGGATTTTACACTGAATAAATACCTTAAATAAAAATCACATCTGTGAGATGCAATGTCACACAATGAACAGCACACAGGTTTTCTCTGTACGGTTAAATCCATAATAATAGGCAGTGCTGAAGTTATATGTTTTAGGCTCTGATACCAAACTGGCCTTCACCTGATCCCCGGTTTTACAAAGAGCTGATTGAGGTTTTTGGTTGTCAGAAGCCAATTCAGTTGCCGCTTTTAGGAAGGAAAAATCTATTGCATGGTTAATTTGGAATTAGGCGAGCTGACAGTCTCAGGACTCTATTTGTGATGCACCAGTGGTGCTGAAATAGCTGTCGGTGCAGCACTACTTAGTACAATGGCTGATTTTGAAAAAGGAAAGCCTAAAATCAGTAAGAAAAAAAAAAAAAGCACTAAAATGCCAATAGGCAAATGGAAAAGCGACATGAATACCAATTCACAGGAGAAATGTAAATTAATAAGCACATAAAATTGTTCAATCTCCCGGTAGTAAAATAGGTATATTCTAATGTAACAAGATGAGAACATTGTGCCCTATTAAATTAGTAGGTATGGTAAGAAATGACGATGCTTGAGTTTGACAAGGTGTGTGCGTGGAGGGGTGTCCAGTGCCAGTTAAAAGTTAAAGAAAAGCTGACTGAGTCCTGCAGCCATGACATTCAAGTGGCCACAGGGCTTAACTACAAGAGGACACACATGTGTGGTTCTGGGGCGAGCACTAATGGGCAGTCGGCTGCACCTCACCTCTGGAAGAAGGCAAGAACATGCCTGTGGGCATTTATAAAACTTCAGGCACTAAGTGTTCTTCATAGTTCACCCCATACGCTGTGATTGGAAGGAAATGTGAAGGCCCTTCCCTGTAATTTCCCTTGCATACTATTTGTGGCAGCAAAGGCCACGGTTCACTCTGCCATGCCCCTAATAGGACACCTTTGGGTGGTGATGAATTTCTGATGTCCCTTGAAAGGCAATGAAAGGTTGGGAGGAGCAGGGGCCATTCTCTCTCTCTGCAGGATGTGTGAAAGATGGAGCTGAAAAGAAAACAACACAGAAGAGAGCAATGGTGAAGAAAGTTAGGCCTGAGTGTGCCCAGGAGCCGTTCAGGAGGAGAATATTCAACCCAGGGCAGAGACCACAGGGTGACACACATCCTCCCCACTCACCTATTTCACTCTGACAGCTGTCATCTCCATTCAACCTGAGACAATCGAGGGCATTGCATGCTTTATTTTACTACCCAGGCCATCGTTCCGCTCTATTAGTAAGGACATTGACCATAGTTATATCCGGTGCTATATCTCTTATGATTTACTCTGCCTACGTGAATAAAAGAATTGGGCCAGACTGAAATATTATAAGTCCTACAACCAAGGTTTTCACACAGTGGTGTGTGTGTGTGTGTGTGTGTGTGTGTGTGTGTGTGTGTGTATGTTAAAGTGAGAAAACAGGTCAGTGAAATGTGAAACAATAGGAGCTGCCTAGTTTTCTGGTATTCGTACGTTATTTGAATAAATAAATCAGAATAATAAATCTTTGAATTTTATTTATTATGACTATAGCTCTATATATTTAGTATTTATCTAAAAAAATCAGATGTATTTTGAAGCATTCATTTTAATATGATCAATACAAAGCTAAACCTACGTACATAATTGAGAAGTAAATAACTACAGAATCCAATGTTAAGAAATTCTTACTGTTGTTTCTCATGTGATAAACAAACTTTTCCTTCCTGTTTCTTCAAATATTAATGTTACCTTTAACCCACTTATCATTATACCTGTAGACAACTTAATCTCTTAAAAGGTGTAAGTTTGATACATTTGTCTTTAAATAATCATGCACAGTCCTAATGAGAAGGGATCCTTATTCTGTAAGATTTCGTTGTGCTTACCCCTCATTATTTAATGTGTGGAAGCAGGAGGAAGAGGCTGACTCAGGGATTTCTTACTCTCCGTGGTTCTTTCCTGAACAATAAAATACTTTTGCATTCTATGAGGCCCAAACAATTAACTAAACAAATAGAAGAATTAAACATATATACTTAAATATGATTCTAAATCATCTGAGAGAGAGAGAAGGGACACTATTTTATGATGTCAGATTGGATTCTGGATTTCTAACACATGTCTGTAATTCAAACAATAGAAAAGATATTCAAAAGTATTAAAGAAAATTCACAGTCTTCTAGAACTCTGATTTTAGGAAGTCTTTTCTAAGAAAGAAAAGAAAAACTGAAAAGATATTAAACTACATAACATCTTTATTTTTTAATACTTGGTAGAAACTACCATAAACCCAAAGGACTGGGGATAATACTTGCAATGGATATAGGTGTGGCAGATAAAAGTGTATCCAGTATCCAGCATGTTGTCCATCCAACCAGACAGAGACCTTTAAAATTGAAATGATGTCTCTCTTTGGATGAAATTCTTCACCGACTGGCTCACTCACAGCCAGTGGCCTTACTGGGACAGTCAAGGCCATGCATAATCTGGAGGGCAGTGACTTCCTGACTTCATCTCTCTCTCTCCAGCCCTGCGGTGTCCACATGGCTCCAGCCAACTGGCCTCCATGCTGTTCCATGGATACGTTCGCCTGCTGCCACCTTAGGGCCTGCTGCCCTGGTGGTCCCCCCCTGGGATGCTCTTTGGCTTGTCCCCAAGTGGCTCAGCCTGCAGGTGTGTGCTGGAGTGTCCTGCCATCAGGGAGGCCTGCTCTGAGCAGCCCCTTCCTGTCCCTCCCAGCTGGGCTCTCCCTTCCCCTGCTTTATGCACTCTATAGCACTTTGACAGATTCATCTTTTTCTCATTTATTTGATTTTAGTCTGTCCCCCTCTACTTCCTGTGGTCCGGGATTTTGTTTACTGCTCCATCCCCAGCCCACAGAAGCGCCCTGAATAAGAGGAGAGTGAGTTCAGTAGATGCTAAATATTTGTTGAATGGATGCACAAGACATACAAAGAGCTTCTATAAACTGATGAGGAAAAGGTTGAAATCCGATGGGGACATGGCTATAAAGTTCACAGAAGAAATCTAAGAGGTCAATAAACATAGAGCAAGTGCTTAAACTTACAGAAGTAAAGAAAATATACATAAGTGAATAAGGTGCCCTATGTCTACCCATCACATTGGCCAGAAGTCCAGTGCAGTGACATCCCATGCTGTTGAGGGTGTGGCCCATTGGGCTGTCTCCTGCATTGCTGGTGGAGGCGTGAATTGCTACCACATTTAGGGAAAATAATCTGTCAGTATTTGTTAAAACTAAATATACATAGTCCAGGAGGTTCTAGTTGTCATGGGGCTTGTTTCATTACTTCCATTCATTTTAGCTTTTTATTCATTCTTTAAGAAAACTAGTGCAAAATTAAAATACGAAATTAAGTATAGGACTATATAAAGGGTTTATGCAACCAGGGCTTTAAAACTGAAGCTTCATTAGCTTCCTGGCAAATCCTCATTCATTACACATACCCTTTGACCTGCCTTCTTGCTTCTGGGAATGTTTGGTATAGAAATAAGAATCCCAGTGCATAAAAGATGTATGTTCAAGGCTATTTACTGCAGCATTGTTAATAGTGGAATAGAAAATGGAAGCAATCTTAAATGTCTGTCAATAATGAGAAGGTCGAATAAATATGAGTATAGTGCATTCGTTTTATGGATTATTATTCAGATATTTAAAATAATATCTTTGTGATACTGTATAAGAAAACAAAGCTGTAAAATTAACATGAATAGTATAATCCATTTTGATAAAAACAAGAGAATAAACAAGGACAAAAACAAGAGTACCACACATGCCTCTGTGTGTAGATTTACAGGTGCATGCATGCACATGTGTGTGTGTGTGTGTGTGTGTGTCTGTGAGCAATACAAAGGTACGGGAAGTGTGCATTATTAACACTGGGCACTGCAACACTGGGCACTGCAGGTCAAGGGTGGAGGTGGGAGTGAGTGGGGAAAATGAGATCAAACTTTTCTTTCTTTTATTTTTTTATTGCAGTAAAATGTATATAACATAAGATTTTCCATTTTAAGCATTTTAAACATACAATTGCACGGAATTAATTACATTCATAATGCTGTGTGACCACCACCTCTATCTATTTCCACAACTTTTTCATCATCTTACACATAGACTCTGTACCCATTAAGTAATAACTTCTCATGATTCCTCCCCTGCCCCCCCTTTTCTAGTAACCTCTAATCTACTTCTATCTCTGAATTTTTTTCTCTTTAACTTAATTTTTTTTAATTGGCCCATGAAAATTGTATATATTCATGGAGTACAATGTGATATTTGGGTATGTTCATTCACACCATGTGCAATGATCCTATCAGGGTGTTTATCCGTCACCTCCAACGTTTGTCGCCTGTTTGTGTTAGGAGCATTCAACACTCTCTGGACGAAGTTACACAGTAATTTGTTGTTGGCAAACTTTTCTTTATACATCCTTAAATTACTCAACTAGTTTCAATGAATACATTTGTACTTTTATAATTCAAAAAAGAAATAAAACATTTTAAATAAAAAGTAATGATCATCCTTTCATTAAATATAGTGATGATCTTGCAATGGAGATGATATTGATGAACATTTTTGATCTGTGGCTCATTGGTATGCAGCTAGGCAAAGTCTGGTTCCTGCTCTCAGCAAGCAAACTGAGAGAAGAGAAATGGTAAGAAAGGTAATGCTTAGAGTGTTTATCAAAGAAGCAATGAAATGCAAGTTATGCTTAAAAAGAATGGATGATGGAGTGGAGTTATAGAAATATGACTCCAGAGAACTGACATAATCATCAAAAGCAATCATCACACCAGCCCAGGTGTGAGAGGCAACCTCCAGTGGCAGTGTCCTCGAGGGGACAGATACCCACAAAGAGTGTAGGGTCAAGAGAGAGACTGACCAGATTTGCATTAATGAGGACTCCTCACATGTCAGGTGCTGTGGGGATTACAGCCCAGTGCATCTCATTTTCATGTGGCCTATGAAGTGGGGGCTCTTCTGACACCCATTTTACAGATGAGGCAGTTGGTTCAGAGAGGTTCACATGACTAGAAAGTGGTGAGGCAAGGACTGAGCCCAGCCCTGTCTGATCAAAGCCCTTGTGCTTATGATACCTGGCCTCCCAGTGGTGTGGTGCTCATGGGGTAGGCATGTGAGGATTGTACATACTACATTTGTCAGGCAGGAGGTATCAAACAGAGGTAAAAGAGGCCAATCTGGTATAAGAAAGAACTAGGAACATTAGGGGTATCAACTGTGTAACTTTGTTGTAAAGGTGGTTCCATCTGGTTCGTCATATTTCCTGGTTCAGGGGTCTGATGAATTCCAGCACAGAACAGAGTACAGATTAAGAAACAGTTTTTATTGAACAAGGGGAAACATACGTAAACCAAGGTCAGCAAAAGAAGGGAAGGATCCTTTTCTAGGTCCACTGAGAGGTGTGCCAGGATCTGGATGTTCTGGGTCTGTAGTGTGGGTACAAAGAAGACTCTAGAATTTCTGACTTCAAAGAGCTTAAAGGTTGGTTGGAGAGTCAGACAAGGAGGTAGATGCTACGGTTATGATGGAAGTGCTATGACAAAGGAGGCGAGGGTCCTTGGGGTGCAAAAGACAGGCATTGGATCCCATTTCGTACACTTCAAGGGAGGATTCTTAAAAAAGGCCTTTTTCAAAGAGAATCTTGACTTCATGATCTGAAGTCAGGAACTGGACCAGACGATTTCTTTAGTCCTTCCACAGACTTCTGTGATACTGAGCATGGTAAACGAATCTTATGAAAAAGAATGTTTCAGCTCAACTGCTAGGCTTACCTGCCAAAGATAAGAAAACAAAAGGGTCTTGAAGAGACATTGGAGAGATTGAGTTAGGGTGGCCAACCCTTCGGGGTTTGCTGGGGACTTTCTGGGTTTTAAAACTCTGGAGTAGGCAGTGCTGACGACATTGTTAGCTGCAGCAGTAACCACCTGCTAGAGCTTGTGGGATCTCCGATATGGTTAGATCTTCTAGGATGGAAGAGATGGTTATATGCAGGTCTGATGTGACTCCTGATCTGGGGAAGGGTATAGAAAATGAGATCTTCCTACAGTCCTCCCTGGACTGATGATTTTTTTTTTTACCCTACCTGCCACCAATTTCTGTCTAGAGAATAACAAAATGGGCAGCCTTCTGGGCCACTAGGACGAGCTAGTGGTTGTTGCAAAGCCATCAGTCAGGAAAATGAAAGTGTTTACACATCCTTTCTGTGGCATCACTTTCAAATCTGTTGATTAAAAAAGAAGGAAAAAAATCATGACCTCAGTGAACACAAGAGGAGGACAGGGGAACAGAACAGATGATATTTTTGACTGACTAAGAATTTCAATCTCAGCAGCTAAAATGATGAACTTGGGATCACTGGAAATGGAAATAGTTGACTTCACAGATGGTAGGCGGCTCTTGTCAGAGAAGACTGTCTGAGCACGAGCCTAATTGAGGAGTTCATATCTGTATAAATTAACATTTTTTAAAACTATAATATTCTCAGGATAATTTTTGGAGTAAACATTTACAGCTTTCCAGATCTCTTCTGTGGATAACTTATCATTGGACAAAGGTTGATTTCACCAGTTCAAAAATTATACATTGGAAATTCAACACAATAATTCGTCTTTAAAAAGATGCAACAATTTGAAAGCGGAAGATGTACTCCTTTTTGGCTCTCATGATGTTCTTCTGTAAGTTCTGTTGTTTGAACAGCTCCTTGGGGCAAACATCTGCCTACTTGAAATCTTATTAGCAAAAAATTCATTTAAGTCTTTCTTCATAGCCCTCTCATGCAAATTTCAGTGTACAGTCAACCAGGCTGGGGAAAATTGAAGCAATTAGGTACGTCTAAATTAACCTATTTTTTAAATGATTAGGCATAATCTATAGTAATTTTTTACATGCAAGTATATGTTTAACATTGAATATCTGTCATTTTCTTCTTTAGATTCTTTAATACTGGTCCAAAATACCCAGCTTATATGATGTTGTATTGGGTCCAGTGGTTCCTGGGAACTATAAAACTAGACAGTGCTAATTAAATTGACATGTGTAAGCTCAAGTGTAGGGCTCACACAGTTGAGAGGAAACCCTTTTTTATTTCTAAAAGAAGAAAACCACGTAAGGCAGGGGAACAAAAACGTCTGCTGGAGTCAGGCGACAAACATGGAAAAAAAGACTAATTCATAGAGGACTTGTGATACACGTAGTCTTCCAAAGAATTCTTGGGGTCAAAAAAGAATCTATTAGTAATGCTTATCATCTGGGCATTGAAATAAAATTCAAATGCTCTCTTTCTACTTTCCAAAACAGTAAATATTTATCCATTAAAAAATATTCAAGCAGAATAGGATACAAAATAAAAAAAAAAAATGCTTTCCCCTGACTCAGATTGTTCCCTACCCCACCTGGGTTTTATTCCCCAGAAGCCATAATTTTAATCTTATCTGTTTCAGTTCTTCCAGTAGCTACCTCCATGTATCTAAATCACATGATTACATCAATATTTCCTGTTGTACTTTAAAAAATGTAGACATATCCAGTAACTTCCCATTGTGAAAGATGAGGAATTCAGCAGACTTAAGCTTTTTTTCACTTCGCTTCCCACTTCTCACTTTATGTTAGTTACATTATAAATTTTGGATTTTATTTTGGTTACCATTATATTTCTAAATAATACCCCAACCTTTCTCAATCCATCAACTTTAGACAGTATCTCCAGACACCCATGAGGAGAGGAAATACAGTGTGATTCATTCCTCCTAATAGGGATTCCATTACTTTTATGCTGTCAAAGTTTCCAATATTTATATTCTATTCTGTTGGGATGAGGATGGCCTTAACAACCTACAGCCTAGAACCCCTGCCCTCCCTGGGCCAGGGGGCAGGGTGGATTGTTTCATGGACCTTCAACTATGACCAGAGCGTCTCCTTGCTTCCCTCTCCCATCCTTCTCACTTCCCAGTTGGGACTTTCAAGCACATGCTGAGCTTTCCAGGAAGCATCACTGCTGCTTCCGATGCTCAGTGAGGACTTTCCGAGTTCTTTTTTTTATCCACAAACGTGATCTCATCAATTTCCATCTTTCAGAAATTTATCAAAATCTCTACCTGGGCGACAGACTCCCTCTCAACACAGTGTTATTATGGATCTACTGCTCTTGTACTTCTTCACTGTCATTTCAGTGGGATTTTTGGGAAAGAAAGGAGTAAAACATGTGCTTGGGCCACCACCTTGACCAGATCTGTCATTGCAATCCTTGCTCTTTAGCCAAGGCCTTCGTCTCTCTTTTGTTTATATAGAACATGGAATGAATGGAGTTCCAGTCAGTCATTCCCTTTCAAAGATGTGGAATGTCTTCCCAAGAAGTCTTCACCCCTTCCCAGTTTTTTCCGCATCCTCCCTGACTCAGAACCAGCACAGTCAATCTACAGCCTTGCTTCCCACAACCTCCTCACGCACGCTCTGCTTAAAACAAACAGAATTGCTCACTATTTCCTAAAAATAACTAATTTTCTACATTTTTACGAGGGTACTTTTAAACATTCATGGAAAAAATAGAATTAAAAGATGATCCAAATCTTTCCATGAACATTTTGAAGTACCCTCATACTTTTATACTTGTTCCCTTCCCCAGAAACGCTCGCCCACCCCAATATCTGCCACTTGTAATGCTAGCTCGCCTTCAGAAGTGCAGGACAGTGGTCAGCTGATTCTGTGAGTTATCTCTGGCCTCGGCCACTGGTACTGTCTTGCTCCCCTGTGATCTCAGAGCAGTTTGCATCTCTCTATGGGGTTTATCACAGTTGCTTAGAATTGTAATTATTGGTGCAATATCTTATCTGCCTTTACCAATAGCCTCATGGAGGATGGGGTGTCTTAATCATTTGTGTTCTCTACAATTCCTAGAACAGTGAGGGCTCAACAGGGCTTGCAGATTATTCACCGAAGGAAAATGGCTTCTTTTTTTGCTCTTGTGTATTTGCCAGATATGTTTCTTAGGGTTCGTTTCATATCATAGGCATTGTTTCCTCCAAAATCGGTCTTAAAAATTCTTAGTTTCAATTCCTTTCTGCTCTTGAAGTTGTTCCTGTTAGATGTTCTATGCAAACATATGGTAGATGGGGGTTTTGGTGTGGAGTGGGCTGGGGGTGATGAGAAGTGACTGAGAAATAATAACACCTTGTGAAGATATTCCATTGTTTTATTGCATGACATGCTCAAGTTTCTGAACAACTGAGTGTTAATGAGACTGGAGGTGCTCAGTTTCCCTGGGTTTGGGTTTCAGGTTTGCATACCTCTGGGTTTCAAGCCACTCCCAAAGGTCTCAAGCCCCTCCTTTAAGCCCTCCCTTAGAGGAAAGTTACCCTTGCTTGTTAGACCTATTTTCAGCACCAACACAGGGAAATTGAGACAGCAAGGGGCTGAGCTTATGCAAACCCAGTGGCTGAGCATGCTCAGTACAGAAGGGTTATATAACTGGTAGTTGAGCATGCTCAGGAAAGTGGAATTTATCCTTTGAATAACCTTCCACTAGGGGTGCTGAAGAGTACAGAATATTCTTGAATATGCTGGTGCATGTGATAGGATTTGACCAATGAACATGCTCCAGGAAAAGACCAGCTGAGCGTGTGTAAGACTATGTTGCATAACTGGGAACTACCCCCTTAACTAAATATTCTTTAGGTAATGAAACTATAAAATCTGAATCCCAGCAGAAGGCTGGGTTGTTGTCCCCTTTCCTGGGCCCAACCCACACTTTGCTGGCTGAGTTGTGTATGCTTTCTTTTTGTATCAAACTTACTTTTAGCATGTGGCTGCTCACTTTCTCAAGCCAGTCTGCCCTCCCAGTCTCTTAAGCTATGCTGCACTCTCTCTGTGAAATCTCTGTCTCTTATTTGTCATATTAAACCTGTTCTCACTGTCTACTGTGACTCTGCTCTTGAATTCTTTCTTGTGGCAGAGTCAAAAACCTGGTAAGAAGACATGGTAAGTTGAGGCAAACTATTGGGCATCTTAGACCCTACCTCCAGCATCATTAATATAATGGGAAGCTTGGAGTAGAACCTCTGAAGATAGGTGGGATCATAGCTGAAAACTTTGCCACTCCAAATTACCCCAACACTGAAATCCCCATGTATTGGAACAAAATTTTTCTTGATTCTGCTGCAGTTACAAACCACTTTTAGTGGTTTACAATACAGGCTCAGTTCTAGCTCATTTGACACATCAGGCACAGGTCAACCGTGGCTCTGCTCTACATGTCCTCTTTATTCTGGGATTTAAGCTGAGAGAGTCTCCTACCTGGGACATCGTGGCCTTGAGGCAGCAGAAAGAGAGCAATGGCAGCTCTGCATGATGACCTAATAAGCTTCTGCTCTGAAGGGCATGCACCACTTTCCTTTACATTTCAATGGCTAAAAAATATACACGGTCAAGCATCATGTCAAATAGGCCAGGGAAATATAATCCTTCCAGAGGAAGAGAAGATAACAATTGGGAAAACTGTAAACTACTTCAACCCAGAAGATAAGTGACAGTAGCAATAATAATAATAATAATAATGATGTTACAAGTAAGTAATGAAAACTACAAATGAGCACCTTCATGGGCTAGGTCTAAGTCACATTGTACTTTATTCTTAAAACAGCTCTGCCAGGTAATAGGAAACACACTCAGAGAGGTTAATTTATTAGCCTAAGGCCACCCAGTTAGTTACGAAGAGAACAATTGTCTGAACCAGGTCTCCTGGCACCCGAGAAATAAACAAATTCCCTGGTTGTGCCAAGGTAAAGATGTCAGGGCTGTGCACAAACATGTAAAACACGCCATCAACATGTAAAAATGTGTTCCCAATGCACTGTATTATTTGTAATCTTGGTTCCACCCTTCACCTGAAGCTGCCTTGTCAGTCCCCGACTTGGCTTCTGATCTACTTCCTTCCCTCACCCACCAAACCTGGGGTCATCATCACTTATTTGACATCATCTTTTGGAGAGGTCTTTTCTGGGCTCTCCTCTCTTCTGTTGCTCTGAGTTAACCCTCTAGGGCCTAACTAGACATCTCAAAATCTCCCTCCCATAGATGGTGAGGGCACCAGCAAAAGTCAAACACAACTGAATCCTTAGGTGACTCCTTTTAAAACAGGTTTGGTAAAGTCAAGCAACTCTTAGCAACCCTCTTTAAATATTCATAGGCAGGGATCTTTATGATAATTTATTATGAATTAGAATTGTTCCCCCTTAGTTTCAAGTTGTTATCTGTTAGGCAGTCCTGGTATTTCATTTTCATGTATAAAAGATCACTTAGTGATGTACTCTGATAATCCCTGAAGTCTGTCACCTATTGGAGGAGAATAATATTGGCAGTCCTACAGCACTCATTGGAGGCCGAGCACCACAGCAAAAAGGTAAATATTCAAAGTATGGAAGGTTGGTATTTACAGCGAAAACACTGAGTCCTGCATTACAAAATGTTAATATAATTAGCAGCCTGTTTATCAACTTATCTGCATTACGGGGAGGTGGAGGGGTATTGACAATGAAAGTCTTCGTTCATCTTTGTGAGTTAAATTGCTTGTATAATTCACGAGGAAGAAGCAAAGAAGGGACCAGAGTTGAGACACAAGTTGCTTTGCAGGTCACCTCTAATGAGTTTAGATCTTTCTTTCTTGCAGCCTCTGGCCTGCTTGTGTGTCAGGCAAATAGAGTTGATTTGCTTAGAGTTCATTTTAACTCTGACTTTACATCAAAAATGAAACATCATTAAGTGTTTTGCTTAGATACTAAATATTAAAGTTACTGTGACTGCTAAGCCCGTAATTAAGAGAGGAAGGAAAACTACAAAGTTATAGATGTTTTCCCATTCGGTAATCATGTAGCAGAAGTAGATACATAGTTGTTCTGTGTGAGTGGGAATTACTGAGGAGACTGAAACAATAAAGAGAGGTAATCGGGACCTGTGATTGTAATGCCAAAGGAAATGCGGAGAGGCCCACGTGCATGCAGACACTTTGGTTAGGAGAGTACTAGCAGCACAGGGTCCCTTTTATCCAATGATGTTGGTAACTGGCAGTCAGTCAAGGATTCTGTCCCGGTTGCTGAGCCAATCCTGATTGCTAGGGGGCCTTGGGCATGCTATTCAAAGTCTCACTTTCCCCACATGTAAATAGGGATATGAATGCCTCCCTCATAAGACTGATGTGAGAATTAAAGAAGGTAATGAGTGTGAAGTTTTAGCACTTGGTAATTGGAGCTATTATTATCCCCTAGACTATGTGAGAATAGGCATCTTCTCTGTCTTATTCACTACCATGTCTTTGGCCCAGGAATAATTTCTGGCTTATAGTGGACTCCCAACAAACATTTATTAAAAGAATGAATTTTAAAAAAGTAATAAATAAATAAAAATGAGGAACTTGAAAGAAAACAGTGTGTCAAAGAGATTGGTTCCCAAGAGAAAAGAAAGAGAATACAGGAAACATGTATCTGAAGAAGTAAGCTCCAGAGCAGAGCAAATCTGTTTTAAATCTTATAGCATCAGCAGAAAAAAGGATCTTAAAGGAAAGTAAAATGTCTGTGTGTTCGTCCCCTCCAAAGCTCATGTAGAAGTTTGATCCCCAATGTGGCAGGGTTGAGAGGTAGGGCCTTTGGGAAGTGATTGGATCGTGACGTCTATGACCTCATGGATGGATTAATCCATGCATGGATTAATGGGTTAATGGGTTAATGGATCAATGAGTTATCATGGGACAGGCACAGCTGGCTTTATAAGGAGAGCACGTGAACATGGGTTAACAAACCCTCTTGCCTCTCGCCATGTGAGGCCCTGCATTGCCTCAGGACTCTGCAGAGTCCCCATCAGGAAAAGGCCCTCACTAGATGACATCGCTCAACCTTGGACTTCTCAGCCTCCCAAACTGTAAGAAATAAATTTCCATTCATTTCTTTATAAATTACCCAGTTTCAGGTGTTCTTTTATAAGCAACAGAAAACTAACTGATATGCTGTATTATTATCTCAGGAAATGGTTTCTAATATTACACCTTATTAGACTGCAGAGTGATGTCCCACAATGAAGGTAAGGGGCCATTTTCATGAGGGAGCAGGAAAAGTTGTAGGGACATGTACCTAGATAGCACTGTGCCGGCTGGGCATGCCCAGAGACATACTGACTGTGCTACATTTCTCTATGCTTCTGACTGCAGTTCTCTGACAACCTATAGGCAGAAAAATGATAAATCCTTTTTCTAAGAGCCCCAGAGAAGTTGAATCTCAAACAAGTTTTTCAGCCTTACACCTACACAGACTTGTTTGAAAGCATGACATGGTCCAGTCTCATTGTGATGTCTTTATAAATTATAGTTGGCTGCTGTTGGAAAAATCCCCAAGATTTGTTGCTGGCTCTGTATTCTGCCAATTAAGGTACCCTGAAAAAAACAGCCTTTATGATTTGTCATTTCTAGGCTTTTAAGGTAATGAGTTAGGTGTTAGAGGAATGGACCACAGTTAACTCGAAACCAACCGTAAGTGAAGTTACGGCTTTTTAAGCTATTGCAAAACAAAAATGAGATATAAAAGGTGTGACTGAAGGTTCTGAGATCAACACTGCAGCTTTGAGCAGGGTGCAAGGATGCAAGTTTTCACAAGACAGTTTCAGTCAGAGGGTTAATATGTGACTATGCTCAAAGTCAAAGCGATGTGATATCCTGGGATGTCTGCAGACTGTGTTTTGATGGGTGCACATAGTATTACTCAATGCACATTAAATATTAGGTTATATGGGGCTTAAGGCAAAGCAAAGTGAAATTACTTTCATTTTGTTGGAAAATGAGTCATAGAGGCTCCAGAAATTGGAGTCTAGACAGTGTGAGTGAATAAACCAGGCGATAGCAGAGCCAATCATTGCAATTAATCCCGACAGCTTGGACTACATCAATCTGTGCTGCTCAGTGAAGCCATCTAAAGGACTGGTTCAGAAGGGCAAGTCCCTTCTTTCTGCAGGGGGGTCCTGGGGCTCATTCACCTGCAGTAAATCCACCAGAAGAGAAAATGCAGCGTAAAAAGCATAACAGTACCTTGAAGGATGGTGTTACTGGGAGCAAGAATAATAATCAAAAGTCAGTTGGCTCCAGAATTTCTGATGGTGGCTTGGATAGGAACTGACCTTCCCACAGACCACCCAGCAGTTATTCATCTTGCAGCTACCCCACACTCACTGGAGACTTCACAGTTTCTCTCCTAGTGTGGATGTGAGTTCCTCTCCCGAGGAAGTTATGAAGCATCCCGAGGGAAAGACAGTCTTTATCAGGACTATAATTTTCCCTTACAGAGGCTGACAGAAGGGAGGTCCCTAAATTCCTCCCAATTAGGAGGTATTTTCCCTGGAATTGGGAAGCAGGGGCTGTGTCTAGTTTTGCTCCGTGTACCCATGCCTAGCACAGAGCACATAACAGGTACTCAGTAACGATTGTTGAACTAACCATGTTGAAATGTTTGGGACGACTGATGCTTAGTTTCTGCAACAGGTATTCTTCAAAGAACATAATTTCTTTTTTTGTTTTTGCTGTGGTAAGATTTGCCATTTTAACTATTTTTAAACATACAATTCAGTGGAATTAATTACCTTCACAATGCTGTGTGACCATCACCTCTATTTCTGAAACATTTTCCTCATTCTAAACATAAAAGGTCATTTTTTAAATGAAGCTAAGTTTTGTTTAAAGTTACTTCATTAGGCTATTCTTTAGGAGCAAATGCCAAATTCTGTGCTTCTCCTGAATTGACTTTATAAGGTTTATTTTCTTTCTGTGTAAGGTTCGTCATCAATAAAAATAAGATACACATTGCTCATCCAAATCTTTTGATAGTATATCAAAACACAAGAAGGCAAGTGTCTGCACCAGACCAAAAACCAAGCAGGAACTGTCAGGGAAGGTGCTCCCTTTGTCACCCAAATCCAGCGGGTCCCAGGTTGGGGTTGATGGGAGACCCGCAGGCGGGGCGGTGCTGCTGGTCTGGTCTGGAGCCTGGGTTCTGCTTTCCCCCGGAGCGTCTCGCTGCTGCTGCTGCGTTTGCTATTGCCCAGGCTCTTGCCTGAGATCTCCCACCTCTTACCTCCCGCTTCTTCCCAAAGTGAGACTGGTTGGAACGTGCTCTGTCTTTCATACATACCAAAAGGAGGAATACAAAATAAGAGTGCCCAAAACACATCTAATAAGAGTGCTTTTATTTTATACTAAATTTATCATCCACACAATAAGAGAGAGTGCCTTGAGGTTTGGAGAGGCTGTGGATATGGGTGGGAGGTACCTTCCATTCTTGAGAGAAGGCAGCTTTCTGGAATGTTCTAAGGAAATGTTATTGCTGATTCAAAACTGAGGGTTGCTGGACTGTGCTGACTTCCCTTCCAGGGCCTTGGCTCGTGTCTCCTAGGACTGTATTGAAACTCAGCATCTCAGTCCTCCTTTGTGTGTCCTCTCTGACTGTTCCTCAGGCTCCTCCTGAGCTGCTGATCCAGCAGGCAAGCTCCTGGCTCCGTCTGGCCTCTTTACTCTGCTTTGGCCCTCAGATTTCTGCAGGGATCTGCAGCCCCCCAAGGTGCTAAAGAGCAGCATTCTAACCAGGCTCCGACGAGACAGCCAGGCTGCGACTCTTCCCACCTCCTGCTCCCCTCTGACGCTCTCTTCCTCATCTGTGCTGGGATTCAGAAACTTGCTAGGCTTGATCACGATTGTTTTTGGTCTGCGGACTGCCAGGGTGGACAGCTGATGGGCTGGAGGTGTGGGACTTGGTTCTGGTTCTCTTCCCTTCCATTACTGGCTGAAGGAAAAAAGTCTTTGCCAATGGTTATCTGAAGCTTCTTTCCATTCTTGGATATATTGAGTGGCTTTTTGAGGAGGAGGTTAAGAGTTTTAGTAAGTTGAATTTTAATAAAACCCACTTATTGAGCACTTTTATCCTCAGAGAAATGCCTTAGGCCCTGGAGGTGGGGCAGCAGGGTCTGGGGACCAGCAGGAACTGGAAGGTTCTAAACGCTCAAAGGGCAGATGTCATAACTCACTGTGCTGACTTAGAGAAGGACTTGAACTTAATGTAAAAATGTCTGGTTTTTTTTTTATAATTTAAATATTTTGGTAATTAAAGAAGTTTATATTTTTGTCTGAAACAGAAGTTATGCTGAGATATCCAGATCTTTCTTTTATGTACTCGATAATCAGTCCCCAGTTACCAATCGTCAATGTGTCCAGTTGATGACCGCCGTCCAGGCCTGCTCTATCTTCTCTTCCTCCCAGCAGAAACCCTGGCATTACCATGGAAGGTAGGGAAAATACACCAATTTTTTTTTTTTTAAAGACATCTGTAACTTCAGAAATAAAGAAGCCATAAACAGTAGGGTCATCTCAGGGGAGCTGATACAGAGGACAGAGTCCAGGAGAGCTAATCTGCTGTAAACAGCTTGCCATTTGATAAGGAAGAAACTTGTTGACCGATCGCTGTCTCTTTGTGATCTGAAGTCTCTACATCATTGCAATAAAATGTATCCACAGGATGGTCTGGTCTGGAGGGGCGGGTCACCCCAGGTGTGTCAGGCCCTAGAGTATTCCCTTGGGTTATGTGATATATTAACAAATATCTTATATTAACAACCATTTATTTAAGACCAACCTGTTTAAACAGATGCAAACTTCTGGCAGGGTGATGGCGTCTGGTGGGCTCGTCCCACATTCACACGAGTTAGTTGGGTGGTTTGTGTTCATCCTGAGCATCCGAGAAGAGTGGGCCGCAGTAAGGGCAGGTCCTGTGATCACAGAGAGACTGAGGGGACGGTGGGCCCTGGTGGAGTAGTGGATGGTGCAGGGTGGGGTAAGGTGTGGGCTCCTGCTAGTGAGGTCATTTGGGAGGAAAACTGAAAGCCAGGGAAGGGCTGAAGAAAGGAAAGTGAGATGTGGCCAAAGCCAAATTTGGTCTTTTTCAAAAGTCATTGCAAGATGGCTCTGAGCCAGGAAAATCAGAGGAAGTTCATCTTCTCTTTTCCATTTTCTTCTTTTCACCAAAATAACCCCCAGAGACGGGATTCAAGTGAATTACAGGTTAAATAAGTATTGAGAGATTGGCTTGGAGACTTAATTCACCATGTGGGATATTGTCTCCATAGAAATATGTTCTCATTTCCAAACAACTACTTAGAGAGTTGCTGTTCAAAGTAGAGGGTTTCCTGCCCCCGTGTCGACTTTTAAAGCAACTTGCAACTAAATATTAAGCATTCAAATTGTGAGGGTATACTGCTGGGCTCATCCCTAGACTCGAGCTCATTAAGCAAATTTTTGACCCCTTCTAATTTTGTGGCACTAAGCTCTGAATATGTTGTTGTTATACTAAAATTAACTTTTAAGAAAAGCTCTTTATTTTACCAACACCAGAAAGTATCTATATTTAAAAAAAACAAACTTGAATAATGTAATTGTAGGGAATCCACAAACAATATGAATTAACTTCATTGGAGCTAGAAATATAACGAAGGTAAAATATTGTTGATGTGATCTGATTTGAGGATCCCACAATAATTCACTGGGCCACCGATCTCTATGTTCTCCAGTCACACTGACTGAAACTACCATCATTATTGTTTTGCTCTTAGGTTAGGACTGCTTTATCATCAAAGAATTCTTAGGTGGTGTGGGAGGAAGAACTGAGTTCAGTCTTTAGTGTAACACGTCCAACAGTGCCTATCTCAGGATGAAGGAGACAATGCATAGGAACATGCAATTAAAGCTCACACATCAGTACGGACCAAATAGTTAAACAGCAAAATCAAGCCACTCGGGGAAAATTTCTTATTGTGTAACATAGGAAATAAGAGCAATTTAAAAAAAATTTTTTTTTTTTTATTTCATTTTGTCTTTGCTTTTATTTTGTTTTACTTTTTTTTTTTTTTTGGTAGCTCTCTGCCTGAAAGTTATTTTATTTTCTCTAAAAACTAAGTTACATATATGAAACCTTAGTCTGAATTCCCTAGGAAACTGACCTTAAAATAAACCTCTTGTGCCAACATGTTGCTGAGGAGTGGATCCTGGGGAAGCGAGAGTGATGAGGAAGTGCAGAGAGGCAGGGAAAGAGAGAAAAAGCAGAAGGGGCTCCGGGATGGCTGCCCTGCACCACGACCTGTTGCTGGGTGTCACAGGGGGCTCTGGGGAAGATGTGTGCTGCTACAGTATCTATCAACAGTGTCTCCAGAGGGAGGAAGGGACTAGAATTATTTCACTAGCTTTCATCCCCTGCAATCAAAATTTGCCTGAATAGTATGTTCATACTCTTCACTTCTCAATTACACATCTGTACACACTGAGCAGCAGCAGTAAAGCACCAGGGTGTTTGCACAGCCTCAGTGGAAGATGAGGCACTCAAGTGACAAAAGGGAAGTGGATCAGGACCCTGGGTCTGTAGCAGAAGTAGCAGCAGCAACCAAGCACCATAACTCTAAGCAACACCAAGGCAAGTACATGGCCGGGGCTGATGTATAAACCCATACATTACAAAACAGAGTGATAGAGTTTGGGTGTGTTGTCCCCCCAAACTCATGTGGAAATGTGATCCCCAATGTGGCAGTGCTGGGAGCTGTTCGGATCATGGGGGTGGATCCCTCATGAATGGATTAATGCTCTCCCTGGGGAATGGGGTAGTGAGTGAGATCTCACTCTATCAGTTCCCATGAGAGCTGGTTGTTTAAAGGAGCCTGGCACCTCCCCTGTCTCTCTCTCTTGCTTCTTCTTGCCATATGATCTCCTTGTACCTGCTGGCTGCCTGCCACTTTCTGCCATGAGTAGAAGGAGCCTGAGGCCCATGCCAGATCAGCTGTCCCAGAATCATGAGCCAAATAAACCTGTTTTCTTTACAGATTATGCTGTCTTAGGTATTCTGTTATGGCAACACAAATACAGACTAATACACTTAACACAAGTTCTGCTACCACTAATGCAGAGTTCACTTTTGAGAGAGAAGGACATTTCTGATTCTGGTGTTTCAGATTGCTGCATGGAAGCCGATGGTAATGGAGATAATTACAGGTATAGAGTTGATCAAAACTTGACTTATAATAACCACTTTGAGTAGTTGCAGACAGAGTGAGTAAGAATTTTCTGCAAATAAGTATTTCAGATATTATACAAGGGAGCAATCTGATGTAGATTAGTGTGACAGGAACAAGAATTCAGCAAAGAAGATGAGCTGACCATGCACAGAGAAAGATCCCTAAGAGCCAAGCTAAGACCGTTCTAGTGCCGGCTACACTTCATCAATCCTCAGAACCACGATTTACTAAAGTGTCTGTATTTTGATTTTTTTGGTTATGTTTATATAATGTATGTATTTATTCTTGCAAAAGGTGTTTATTGAGAGCCTCCTGAAGGTCAGATTCTGTTCTAGGCTCTGGCCACACAGCAGTTTCTGCCTTCATGGTCCTTAGGTTTTCGTGAAGGAAGATGAACCATAGCATGCCAGACGGCGATCGAAGCAAGGAGAAAAGTAAAGCAGGATCAGGGAGACAGGGGTGTGTGGCAGAGAGGCACAGATTGCCATTTGATGTGGGACAGTGAAGGAAAGCCTCTGTGATGAGGCCACGTCTGAGCAGAGACCTGAAGAGCAAGGAGTGAGCCAGGCTGTGGGGAAAAGGCATCCAAGCAGCAGAGGGAACAGAGAATGCCTGTTTGGTATTGCTGAGGCGATACACATTCATGTGATGAGTACACGCACAGGCACATATTTTCCAAAATAAAAATTAGTAAACTGCGTATAGTTTGTTTGGTATTCTACAGATATTCCTAATTTTACTGTTGTCAGAAATGTCAGAAATGGAAAAACTCTTCATGCTGTTACTCAAAGAGGTGACTGAAAGGGTAGACCAGTGGGCAGCTGCAGTCAAGATCCCGGCTTCCACAGCCCACTGACGGTGACCATGCAAATGTGATCGTCTGGCAGGCAGGCAGGACTTGCTCATGCACAGGTGTGACAATTGACTAAGTGTAAAGGGCAGGTGGGTCCTGGATAGATGGGGAACCTGGCAGGTATAGGTTAAGGTTGAGTTGGAAGAGAAGAAAAGCCCTACCAGTGGTTGACAACTCCAGGCCTGAGGACTTGTTTGAGGATGATTTGGATAATAATAATTTAGAAACTGTTGAATGTTAAAGAAAAAAAGAAAGAAAAATTGAGCCAGGTTGTCTTTTATGTCAGGTGCCTATTGTTGCAGCTGGCTGTGTGGGGTTGCAGCCTCGTGGTACAACGGCATGGTGGAAGTAGCAGGGACCGCCACGGATGAAGAAAGCAGTTGAAGAGTATCACATGGACTTGAGTAAAACACTCCAAAATGTGACCGTGACAAGCTTACTCCATCACTTTTAACATGTCTTCTTGCCCAAATGCATGACTGCTTTGCTCATTTCCTATTGCTTGGGACTTGGAGGTTTGTCTGATGTAATTCTCAGGAAGGTGAAGGGGGATGCTCACTATGGTTGAGGAGCCTGGGGACAGGTGGAAGTAGGGGGGCACTAATGACAAACATACACTTTTGCATCATACCAAGCCTGCATCTCCCAACATATGAATGAATGCTGAACATGTGGAAATAATTATTAATAAGGCAAAAATCCAGATCACACACCGACACATGAATAGACCCCACATGGGTCTGACAGCACTGAAGAAACACTGCAGTGTGTCTGTATTTGCTTGGAGGTCTAGGTCATTTTTCAAGGTTTATAACTTGGCTATAAAAATGTATTTGTGACATTTTAAGTCCCAGCCTGAGAACAAATTTTGATTTTTAAATTCAAATTTATCATTCCAAAATTCATTCTGGCACCTTTTTAGGGCTTGATGAATTGTCTCAAAGATGTTTATTGCTTTTAAGTCTCCGTTTTATTGCCAAGCTTGTAAGATGTAAACTGCTTTGAATTTTGTTAAGATGGTGAATGATTAGGCAGTGACATGACTTTAAAACAGGAAACAGCAAAGAGATTTAACTGGATTAGGAGAAAATTGTACATTTTATGTAGTTAGGCTGTTTCTAAGAATTAAAATATGCCTCCTCTGGATATGTATTTCCATCGTGTAACATAATAAGGGAGCTCCAAAAATATCACTGAGTTCTTTAGAAGAAAGGGTAACAATTTGTTCTGTGTCAACAGCAACATTATGTATTTCAAATAGCTTTCATTGGGATCTCTAAATTCTGAGCAAATATTATCCAAACCATCTAACATGGAATAGATGTTGCCATGGTTGATCACTGATTAGGTTCAGAGCTAAATACTCTTGAAATTGGCTCAATTTCTTATGACCCAAAGTCAAGTGGCTCAGAACATCTGGGAGCTTCTCAGGCCAAGAGCCTCTTTAAACTGCCAAAGTCATGGTCAAGCATCTGACTGCCTTCAAACATCACAGCTGTGCCACTTGATACATCCTAGATTTTTAGGATTCTGATTGCAAGTTATAGAAATCAACTGAGGTAAAGGTAAATAAAGGCCATTTATTATAAAGTACCAGAGATAGGGGCCGTCCTGTAGCTCACTTGGGAGAGTGTGGTGCTGACAACACCAAGTCAAGGGTTAAGATCCCCTTACTGGTCATCTATATTAAAAAAAGAAAAAAAAGAAATAAAGTGCCAGAGATTTCATAAGACACAAAGACTGGAATGCAGCCAGGCCTCAGGAAGGGCTGGAATGGTGAGTGGGCAAGCCACTGGGAGCCCAGACAGAATCCTCACTCAGTCTCTTGTCTCTGCTACTCTCCATGCTTACTCTTAATTGTTTTCCTTCTCTGAAGACCTATTTCTCTGCTCACTCATATGCATGGCTTAATGTGGCTACTATAGGTCGAATGTTCCCCAAAAGTTCATGTACTGGAAACTTAATTTCATTGTAACAGTGTTAACAGGGTGGGAAATCCTATTACGGTAATTGAAAGGTGGGGCCTTTAAAAAGTGATTTAGATAGTGAGGACTGTAGCCTTGTGAATGTGTTGATCCACTGATGGTGTAATGGGTGTGGTTATGATGGTTTTATAAGGACAGAGAGTGAGAAGCTTAGCTCACTCTTGCTCAGCACATTCTTGCGATGTGACACCCTGCATCACTGTAGAGAGTCACCGCCAAGGAAAGGTCCTCACCATATACACCCCCTGGACCACGCACTTCCCAGCCTTCAAAAACGTAAGAAATAAATTTCATTTCTTCATAAATTATGCACTTTCAGGTATGCTGTTATAAGCAACAGAAATGGACTAATACAGTGGCCATTTTCAACCACTGTGTTTACATGTTTTAATTGTTGCCTTCCTCTGTATTGGTTATCTATTGCTGTGTAACAAATTATACCCAAACTTAGCTGCTTAAAGCAACAAACATTTATTATCTCACAGTTTCTGTGGGGACAGGGATCCAGGTGTGACTTAGCTGGGTGCCTCTTCCTCGAGATCTCACTTAAGGCTGCAGTCAAGGTGTTGACGAGGCTGCAGTCTCATCTGAAGGCTTTCCCTAAATTCACTCACGTGGTGTTGGCAGGAGTCAGTCCCTCGCAGGTTGTCGGACTTATCAGCTGTTGACCTCCTTCCATTCCATGCAGTGTGGGCCTCTCCAGAGGGCAGCTCACAGTGTGGCTTCTAGTTTCCATCAGATTGACCAAGGGAGAGAGATCGAGAGAGGGAAAGCAAGATGGAAGTCTCTGTCTTTTTGAAACGTAATCTCAGAAGAGACATCCCATCACTTTTACCTCGTCTATTTGTTAGAAGTGAGACACTAGGCTCAGCCCACACTCTGTGGAAGAGGGCATAAAAGCTGCGTATCGCATCTTCTCTGTTTTTGTTCTCTCTCTGTTATTTTGTCTCTCTTCGAATTCCAAATCCATAGGCAAAGGCCTCTGATTGACCCAGCCTGGGCCAGGTGCCTGTCATTGTTCCAATCAGCTGTAGTTGGGGTTCAGCATCACAGTATTCCTGGTACACATGGTGGTGGTGGTAGGAAAAGACAAAAGGGACCATCATGGATGAAGAAGGCAGTTAAAGAGTATGGACCAGAGCAAACACTCCAAAATGTGAGCACAGGAAGCTCATTCAAGCTTTCTTTCTAATGAGAATAAAATTTCCTGGCAGATTATTCATCTTCTCAAAAGACTATCTCTATGCATATACATTTTCTGTATAATTCAAGTCCTTGAAGCCCTTAATCCTAGAATACCTATGTAACTAAAGCTAAAGAGGTCTTTTAGGAATTCATTGTATGTGCCCCTTTTTAAAAAATTTGTCTTTTATTTTTGTAATTATGGTAAAATATGTATAAAATACAAGTTATCATTTTAACCATTTTTAAGTATACAGTTCAATGCCATTAAATACATTCAGATTGATGTGCAAACATTACTACCTTCTATCTCCAGGACTTTCATCTTCCCGAATTAAAACACTTTACCCATTAAACAATAACTCCCCATTTTCCTACCTCTCAGTCCCTGGAAACCACCATTCTGCTTTGTGTCTATGAATTTGACTGTACTAGGTAACTCACATAAGTGAAGAAGTCACAGTATTTGTCTTTTTGTGTCTAGCTTATTTAACTTAATATCCTCAGAGCCCATCTATGTTGTAGCATATGTCAGAATTTTCTTCCTTTTTACAGCTGAATAATATTCCATTGAATATATGTATCACATTTTGTTTATCCATTCATTTGTCAGTAGACATGGGTTGCTTCCACTTTTTGGCTTTGCAAATAAGGCTTCTGTCATTGTTGGTGTACAAATATGTGCTTGAGTACTGGTTTTGATTCTTTTGGTTATATATCCAGAAGTGCAATTGCTGGATCATATAATAATTCTATGTTTAATTTTTTGAAGACCACCATACTGTATTCCACAGTGGCTATACCATTTTACATTAGCAACAGCAGTGCACAGGATTTCTGATTTCTCTGCATCCTTGCCAATAATTACTTTCTGGTGTGTGTGTGTGTAATAGCAACTATCCTAAGTGTGAAGTGGTATCTCATTGTGGTTTTGATATGCATTTCCCTAATTATTAGTGATGTTGAACGTTTTTTCATGTGCTTACTTCTTTGGAGAAATGTTTACTTAAGTTCTTCGTCCATTTTTTAACTTATTTGTTTTTGTTGTTGTCATTGTTAAATTTTAGGAGTTTATATACAAGGGTACTTCAAAAAGTTTATGAGGAGATTTGTATTATTTTTTAGTTCTATTTTCCATAGACTTCTTGAAGTACCTTATTTTCTGCAATATCAACCCTTCATCAGATATATGACATGCAAATATTTTCTTCTATTCTAAGGGTCACCTTTTCACTATGTTGATAGTGTCCTTTGATACACAAATGTTTTTAATTTTGATATTGTCCAATTTGTCCATTTTCTTTCTTTCTTTCTTTCTTTCTTTTTGGTGGCTGGCTGTTATAGGAATCTGACCCCTTGACCTAAGCAAGTGAGCTACCCAACCAGCCCCCAATTTCTTTCTTTCTATCTTTTGTTGCCTGTGCTTTGGTTGTGACATCTAGGAAATCATGTCTAAATCTAATATCATGAAGATTTCCCCCTATTTTTCTTCTAGGAGTTTTATAGTTTTGGCTCTCACATTGAGGTCTTTGAGCCATTATTCTATGTAGGCATAACTGAAGGATCCAAAAAGGATGTATTAAATGTGGTTGACTTTCTCTTTTGTGGTTAAGAGGGCATTCACCATCTATATTCTAAGGCAAGGAAAAGAGAAAGCATTGTCCACACCTCTGTCTCACTAAGATATTTGAGAATCCCAAACATCTGCAAAAATTTAACAAACATTTAATTTTCCAATTATCTCCTAAGGTATCTCAAACAGTATTTAGGGGCCATGAGGTTGCTACAAAAAATCTGAACTCTGACATGATCTACCAGGTCCATTTAAAAGTTTTTTAAAAGGCTGATTAAGATAAGCATTGTTGGGCCGAGCCCGTGGCGCACTCGGTAGAGTGCTGCGCTGGGAGCGCGGCGACGCTCCCGCCGCGGGTTCGGATCCTATATAAGGATGATCAGTGCACTCACTGGCTGAGTGCCGGTCACGAAAAAACGAAAAAACGAAAAAAAAAAAAAAAAAAAAAGATAAGCATTGTTTATAAGAGAGATGTTTGTGTTTAATGGATTCAATTTACCGTGATGAGTTTAGAGTTCTATCTGACATCCAGTAAGTATCTGAAATCTTTGGATCATTGTGTATTCCCTTTGCCTTCCCTCTGCTAACTCTAGGTTTGTGTGCAGGATGCAAATATTCTCATCTGCACTGTAGGTGTTTATCACGCACCTGAAAATCACACACCTGAACTCATTTGTCTTCCTTTGTATACTCTCCATTAAGGAAAGAATAACATTTTCCCATAAAACAAAGTGCTTCATGCACAGTTTAATCAGGGCAGCCCCAGGTGAAGCTCCTATATTTAAACATCTCCTCTCTAAGCACCTGGTGGCTCTGTTGCTGCAGGAGTCACTAGAAACCCCATAGGTGAGTAAGTGAGCAGATGAGTTATAAAATAGCTGGCTTTTATGATTTAATTGAAGCACTGGGAAATCTCAGTCCAGTCCAAACCAATTTAAGTTATTTGGCTTCAGTCAAAAATTTGGGAAGGCCCCAGATTTGGAGTGGCTTTAGGGTTCTAGCCTTCTAGCAGTTTACACAGGGCTGGAGTAACTTGTGGTTCTTCAGACCTATTCAAGCTGATTTCCCAAGCTTGGCTGGGCCTGGGAGGGGACAAGGTACTCAGTTTCCTGGAGGGGGTGTGCCATGGCATGTGGCAGTATCCAGTGGTGGAACGGCTGCTTAGGCTGTTGTCACTCATCCAGCTCACCATCTTTTCCCCTTCCATCCCAAACCACACTATTGCCATATGCATTGGGTAGGGTAGGCTAAACTCCTGTGATAAATAGACTCAAACTGTAACAGCTCAACACGAGAGAAATTTTCTTTTTCTTACAAGCCCAAATACATCCCAAACAAAAATATCTCTCATCTTCCAGAATATTTTCATGAAAACCTAGAGGTTACTTGGTATTGATATGGAATCCATAGAAGCAAATGCTCTTGGAAGTGGGCCATAGTTATTTCTTTGCCCTGGGATATGGGACAAGGGTTTGGGCCTAGGTATGACAGGTCAGGACGATTTATGGAAGAGAAAGCTTCACCTAATATTCCTGTTACCATTTTCCAGTTATATATTATGTTTATACCCATAAATTCATTTGTATAAACTCCCACTGTAGACATAGAAATGCTTAAGCTTTTCAGCCTAACTAGCTCATTAGGATTTTAGACTACAGCATTTTCATGGACAACTCATTATTGTTGATGATTTCACACCGTTTTGTGCAGCTGCATCATGACCATGTGGGGTATTGGAATGTTACATTTAAGCGGGACTGTCCACTATGAATTCCTGTTGTAGCTGCTCGTTAGTGCTCTCCCTCAAATACACAAGTAACCCTCTTGAACATTCCATTGTTTGATATCTTACTCAAAATTATTCTTTAGAGAAACTGAAAAAACTACTGTTTTATTCAGTTATTATTTTCCCCCCTAAGAGTGGTGAGTTGGTGGAAATGAGTTTAAATGTGATTCGTGTAGAGTCCTAGAGAACAATCATCTTTGCTGTGGATTTGGATCAATCAAAGAACCCAAAATACAGGTCACTGAGTGGTTCCTTTAAGACCTACTTTTAGGTTCTTTAAGATTGTCCTGGCTCTAGAGGCAATGAGAACAGGTAGGTTATGTGCACTTGCATATAACATGGGAACGAGAAGGGTTTTTTTGTTTTGGCTTCTGGGAATCTCTTTCCACCATCTTTTCTCCTGTTCTAGGATTGGCTGCCTGTGTGGCCTTGAGCAGATTTCTAAAACTCAGTTTCCTCCCTGGTAAATGGGATAATTCTGCCTGTCTTGGGGTTATTGTGAGGATTGAATACAATAGTTATGTTTGATCCTTCACACAATGCCCAGAATATACTAAGTATCCAGTTTTATTTTTTTTTTACTCAATAAAAATTTATTTGTTAATTATTACCATTATTTGAAACTAGATTGGTAAATTGGGGTAGCTGGGAGGAAAAAATATCAACAAATATTAAATAGATATAAAAATAAAATGAATTGAAAGAAAAAATAATAACACAAAGAAACAGCCACTAATCTTACCATTAAACAGTATTTCCAGAAGAGATGGATTTCTGCCTTGACAAAAATAAGTAACTAACTGTCTGGAAGATCCCACCCGACCCCCCAAATCACTCACATCTTCATGACATACAGCCTGAAAATTCTGCCATTGTAGCTGTTAGTAGGTTGTAGGTGGGAAGAGAGCACTTGAAGCCAAGAGGCCCATTTTAGGAAGAATAAGGGAAAAAGAACATTGTCCCAATCCATTGAAATATCCAGGGAACATCTGGATCATGAGCTCTGAATTCCTCTGAAGGGGAGTCTTGGCAATGACGCTGGGCAGAAGATGGAGTTTGTTGGCCAAGGGTCTTGAGTTTTGCTTTCTATCAGATGGGCCACACGACCCTGTTAGTAACAGTGTTGCCTTGTCTGGTGGAAGATGTACAGCCTACAGCAGCCATGTGGTGCCTGCCCCGGGCCTGCTTGATTTTTGATAATTCCTGCAAACCTGCCTGCCATATTGATTGATAGTACGATACCTGCCAATGGGGAAATTTGTCATCCTTGTGCTCCAACTGATATCGAGCTAATCACCATCAGTGAGTGAAGCCATCCTAGACCATCCAGTCCCTGTCAGGCTGGTCCAGATCAGAACAGCCCAGCCAATCCATTAACTCACAAAGAACAACAAATGATTGTTGTCTAAGCTACTAAGTTTTGGGGTGGCTTGTTACATAGTGAAAGGGAGCTGATTTAGAACCCAAATTTCCATTACCACTGAGGAGGGGCTGAACTATTATGCTGTCTTTTTTTTTTTTTTATGATTAGAGATAAACCTATCCCTTTGATTTGGGTAAGGGAAGATTAACCAAATGCCAGAGTTAGAGCTTAAATTCTCAACGGGTGCCTTTTGTCAAGGCTACTACTTGAAACCACATTTATAAAAAAAATGGGGGTTACTTAGAGAGAAGAAAAACTCCCTCGTGGACCCACGGATGTTGCAGAAATATAAACTAGCCCTATCAGAGCTGGGATTTAATTTCCCAGGAGCCATAACTTGGAGAAGATGCTAAGCGCCAAGAGCTGAAGGGCTAACCTGTGTCCATGGTTGTTGTGAACCCCTTGAGGACTGTGCTGGAGCTGGGGCCTCTGTGGTCAGCAGCCCCATCCAGGAGGAATCTCTGAGCCCCCATCAGTAGAATGAAGGTCGAGAGAGAACTCTCCTAGTCCTCAGAGTACACAGGCCAGGACTTAGGCAACTGTGGATAAATATAGTGGTACCCACAGGAGAATTGTCCAGTGGGCACACTGGACTTGGGCTATATATATATAGGTCAAGACTAAAGGTATGAATTTAGGGATGATTACAACAAAGTAAAACAGTTTAGCATTGTGAATGGGAAGGTTCCCTGAGGGGCAAAATACATGGAAGAAAAATGATTGGAGGCTCAGAACTTATGGAAAGATTATGGAATCCTTGAAGAAAGGGAGAATGGGTGATCAAAAGGCCTCTAGGCTGTGGATTCCTTGAGGAAAAGGTCTACATCTTATTCAGTTATGTCTCTAATTTCTCCATGTAGTATCAATACACGGTAACTGCTCAGTATGAATGGACACAAGGAATGGGATGGAGCAAAGGAAACAAGGGGAATGAATTATCTCAGAAGTCAAGAGTTCAGAAGAGTTTTGATACTAAAACATAATCATAACTAACATTTATTGAGTGTTTACTGGGGTCTGATACTGTGCTAAGCTCTTTGCCAGCATTATCTTAGTTAATATTCACAATAGTCACGTAGAGTAGATATTCTTCTTACTCTTATTCATAAAGGAGAGAACAGAAGCATGGTAGTCAAGGAAATTGCCACAGTTCTTGCAGTGACTGGCAGTAAATCTGGGATTTTACACAATGAGTTCAATTGCACAGTTCATCATTCAACCTCCCAAGGTAGGGGTGGTCAATAATGTCCAAGTCAGCAGGTAGTTCTATGAGCATGAGTGCCTGGAAGAGACTACTGGGTTTTGTCAGAAGAAATTACTAGTGGTATCGGGGACAAAGCAGAAGAAGGAGTAGTGGCAGAACCCAGTAGTAGAAGCAGAAATCAGGTTGCGAGGAATTAGCGGTCAGGAAATGTAGGCAGCAAGTTTAAGCTGTGAGTTCATAGTCAGGTGATGGAAGGCAAGACAAATTTTGAATTCACGTTGGGCAGAATGGTGATATTTAATGAAACTTTCATTACTTATTGTTTAAGATTGGGACAATTTGATTACGTCTGTCAGAAAAATGGACCTCAGTGGTGAAGGCAGCAAGGGAGACAGGAGAGTCGGGGGTGGCAGGAAGGTGGGAGGGTCTGAAACGCTGTCTTGGGGAGTAAGATCGGGCTGATACAGATAATAGAGCAGAATTATGTAGCATAGGTTAGTGCCAAATGATGACCACAAAGCACAGATATCTCAAGAGTCAGGTCTGCTCTGTTGTATACTTTTCCCCTAAATGCAGATGGTCACAGATTCAGAAACAACAGGAGGAGATGTGTATGAAGTGATAGGTCTTGTCTATTCTGCTCCCATCACCCTGGCGGGTCTCCTGCTCCTCAGACACAACCAGCACGCTCCTGCCTCGGGGGGGGGGGGGTGGGACCCGTTCTTCCCTCCACTTCCTCTGTCTGCATTGCTCAGCTCCCAGAAATCATCCTGGCTGGCCCCTCATTTAATTTAAATGTCTGCTCAAATGTCATCCTCTATGAGAGGGTTTCTCTGGCCACCCCACCTAAAAACCACACCCCTCTTACAATGTCTTATTTATTTTACAAAATGCTATCACCACCCATCGTACCTTTATTTATTTACTTTGCAATCATTTGTGTCTTCTCACAGGAAGTCACGCTCCACGAAAGCTGGGATTTGGTTGTTTTTAATGCTCTAGCTCCTGAGCCTAGAACAGTGCTCAGATCATAACAGTGTTCAATAAGTATTTGTTGAATGAATGAATATATAAAGCTGGAGAGTTGTGATGAAGATGAAAAAGGATCATAGTTATAGTTACCACTAAACCAAATTGCACATTTTCCAGTGTGCTTTCAAGGAGGGATGGTTAGAAGGTCAAGAATGCTGGAATGGGGGTTTTGCAGAGTTTGACAGTTGAGGATATCAGTGTTACTGTGGTTTAGATATAAATAAGAAAGTAAGATTAGGATTTCTGAGACGGACACTCAGTGTTACTGAAGCAAATGGAGTTACGAGTTGGAAGCTGGGAACGGGTTTATTGGGAACAGAGACTTCATCATTACGACAGATGAGATGGAAGTAATAGTCCTTCTGCTAAAATAGCATCATAGGCCAGTATTCTGTAGTATCATCTTTCTCAGCATCCCGTGAAAATGTTTTATAAAGCAATGAGAAAGACAATATCTCATAGTAGCCCTGGAAATTAAGAAAAGCAGTCTACCGCTTGCAAGGTTTTTGAATTTCCATGATCTATAGTACTGATGAAGTTGGATTGCAAATTGCAGCTAGTGGTGGGTCTATTCACACGTCACTGCCTGATAAAGAATAGTAAGTTGCGTCTTCCCATTTCACCTTCCTCCGTGCAGAGAGATAAGGTCTGCAGCAACAAATAAAACCAGCAGTCATCTCATGCCAAGGATCACTGTTTGTCAAGTGACAAGAGTCCTTGTACTAGGTTTCCCCAACACTAGCCTAGAGGCTCTATCACCCTTTCCCATCCCGTACCTCTCTGTCTTTATTTCTTGGTAGCCACTGTGGCTGAGGGAACATGAGGCAAGGGCATTATTTTCCTTTAGGTAAATGCCCCAAGAAATGCCCCATGGTCTTCCACATGCTAGATCTAGTCATAGAAGAATTACAGCCAGCCTCCGGTGGGATGTGGGCGCTGCTTTGCCCAAGATGCCTATGACTCGACAAACCTCCTATAAGTCCTGGTGCCACCATTTCCTGATTGCCCAACCTAGGACAGATTACCTAAGCTCTCTGTTCTTTACTATCCTTATCTTTAAAATGAGAATAATGGCAGTACTGGTTGAGTACCACAAATATTAGCTTAACATAAGGGCTTAATGCTGAGAAAACACTTGTGCTTGAACAATGGACAAGGCCATAACTCAGTAACTTACAAAACTAATGGTCTTGTTTAAAGGTGCAGATGTTCTGGGGAGGAGATAAAGTCTGAGTTCAGACTTCACATGACGGAGCACAAGGACAGAGATTAAAACCTGCTGATCTGCATGTAGTCACTGATCCTATTTCTATGGCATTTTTCAATACCTTTCTCCCTTTGTCCTTTTGTCTTATATAATGTGCCCCCCCAACCCTAAGATCCTGAGACAGTTGTAGTTTAGCTGTCTCCTCAGACGTCTGATAATAAACTTCCTGCCTCACACCAGCGTTTGGGACTGACGAGTCTTTTGCTTCTGAGCGAAGAGCAGCCAAACTGGGGCACCGGTAACAGTACCTCTCTCTTAAGGCTGGTTTGAGAAATTAATAAGATAATACGTGTGAAAGATTTTGTATGGGTGCTAGGCATGGTATAGGTTCAATAAGTGTTAGTATGCACTCAATAAATATAAGAAATTATTCCTAAGAACATAAATTATCTTTTTCCCTAGCCAGGAAAATAGGGCGTGTGAAAAGAACATCTGTCTTTAATCTAGCTGAGCTACAGTAGGTGACATTAGTCTAGTACTGTGACCACTGGCCCAATGTTCAGGGATCTCAGAGGGAGACTTTGTCTGAACCCAAGTGGAAGTGAAAAGGCCAAAGAAGTAAAGAAGAGAGTGAAGAAATGGATTTAGAAGTGGCTAATCACCTTATCTGTACATGGCTTTGGAAAGCTCTCTTAGTGGTTCAGTAATGGACAAAATTAGTATAGTGGCTATGGAAATATTTAGAGATGGAAATATTATCCTGAAATCTCAGATTAAAAGCATAATTTTGAAATTAAACGAAAATTAGAAAGTTTTTACTTTGGTTTCTTATCAAGCTATAGAGAAACATGGCCTTCTTGAAACAAGAGCGTGTGTTTATAAGGGACAATCTGGATGAGATGAAATGATGGGTACCTACACTCTCCTCCAAGACAAGTTGGGTTTGGGCACCAGATCCAGGTAGAGGTTCCAGGATACCAGGCCAGATTCGAAGGGGAGGCACGATTAGTCTATCAGCTGCAGAGCATGAGCTGATGGAGGTTCAATAAGAGCTAAGTAAACCTGTCCAAAGAAGTCAGCCTGGATAGGCTGGGAGAAGGGCAAAGCCCAGGACCAAAGCTCAGGCAGAACACAGGGGAGAAGCTTCAGCTGAAGAACGTGGTATGGATGCTTCCCCAGGCGCTCGACTGGAGGCCATCTGACCTCATCCACCGTTTATGAGAAGCCTGCGAGGCTCTGAGCTGGTTCAGAGAAGGACTGAAGGGTGAAAAGAAAAGGAAATAGTAAAAGGAATTTAAAAAGTATAACCACAGAGTTATAACTAAATCCACCTTAGATACAGCAAAAAGTCAAGCCTTAGCTCTGCTGTTAACTAGCTGCAGCTTTTGGAAAAATCATTTACTCTTTCTGATTCTCCGTTTCCTCATCTGTGAAATGGAGCTCAGAATTCAGTGGAAGCCCTCATGACTGACATAGTCAGGGCCAGTAGTTGGTTGGTTGATAAAAAAATCAGTTCAAACAGGGAGACTTAAGCAATAATATGTATCATACCTGAAATCCTTTTTTAAACATATAACAGTACATTTATCACCCAGTATTTTCATGCTATGTTAATAACTTTTCTAGGAATGTGGGTCCACTGGTTTGGGTTCTTTCTCTTTTTTGCAAAACCAACACTCAAGATGATTGCCAATGATTTCTTATTTTTGTTTTGTTTTAAACGACTGAAATGAGTTTAAGTACAGAATTCTCACTCTTGTACTTTTGCAGTTGTCTGGCCCATGACTAATTTGATTAGTTTTTTTCTTTAAATTTTAATGTCCTGTCTTCAAAATGAGTCCTTCTAGATCATTCAACTTAGTTTTCGTAGAAACAACAGCTTTCTTTCTTTTTCACTTTATTGGTATGTTACTATTCCATTAAATTACCTAATTATCGTTGAAAGTGGTTGTGAATAAATGCAGCTGGTGTTTGGTAAGCAAAGAACTCAAGAGGGGAGAGCAGAAGCCAGGGAAGATGCAGAACTGCCTTCCAACTGGCTGTGGACGTCCGAGGGCACGCAGAGAACGGAGAGCATCCGTCACCCCGGTGAGCCTGTGTTCACAGTGGTTCAAATGAACCTCATAAAATTGCCTTGGGAATTAAAGGACAAGGAAAAGATGAAGGTTTTTCAAATGGCTTATGCTTGGTAGAAGCTGGTTTTCTCCCTTTCCTTGAGAAGCCTCCCAGCTTAGCTCAGCGCCTTCCAGAATGATGATCCCAGCACAAGGAGGTCATCTTGATAATTAGATACTCAAGGCTGTGATTTACATCTGCAATTCCTTTGTGTCTCCTACCCTATGGCTTTAAGACTGATCTTCCCACGTCAATCTCTCTCACAGTTTTGGACAGTCCGTCTTTCCTCCCCATGCTCCAGGGTCATCTTGTTCAAGCTTGATACCTGCGACTTTGGCAATGCACAACTTTCCGTGCAGGCTAAACTAGGGGAGCACTAGCATCAGGCTTCCAGAGCAAATTGCTGGCCACATTGCTCTTTAAAAGCTAATGACATTTGGGTTTCCATGTGATTTTGTTCCAGGTTTATGGGATATATACATAGGTATGTATATGGGGAGATATATGTAGCTGATATTGATGTTATATGATGCTTTACAGTAGAATTTTCAAAAAGTCAAATAGGATAAAAATGTCACGTGTGTTGGGTGTGCCAAGATGATATCGGGGAGAAGTCATGCTCTTCATTTGTAAATTATTTTGATTTAAAAGGCAATTTTCATACTGGCACAATGAAAAGAAAAAAAGAAAGAAAATGTGTGGTGTGTATGTGTACTCTCTATTTCGGATGATCCTGATTTCTCTTTTTCTGGCTCTGCAGGATAGGGACTGTGCACACTCCTGAATGCACCTTTTATTTTTCCAGGAAGCCTCCTCTTGGAGAGTTTATATCTGGACAGAGGAGAGAATTACTGAGAGCCCCACACAGCTGCCCACCTCCTGTCTAAGTGCTTAAGGAAAGGGTAAAATTTTGTTCCACCAGTCAAGTAAGAGCTTGGAGTTACCAGGCCAGAAAACTCCTTTTCCTGTTTCTTCTTTTTTGTCACCACCCTTCCCTGGTTATGCATTTGAGGGCTACTATTTCTTTGTTTTTTTGTGCAAGAGGTCTGGCTACTCTACAAAGGGCCCTTCCAGTAGCCAACCAAAGCCACAGAGAGACCCATTATGTATAGGATAAAAAAACAGCCTGTGACTGTTCTTCCTCTTGCCGTTACAGGGAATTGGGAGCAAGCTAAGAGGAGGTCACCATCTCTTCTGGAGTAGGAAAGACCCTCTTCCGCCCAGAGTCTCCTGAGACGTGCTTGAGCATGAATAAAGAGTGGAGGAGTTTCTTACACATGTGGTGCCTCCACGCGCCAGCAGAAGAATCTATGTGTCCACTCTGGGCATAAGCAAGCCTTCACTGCAAGAGTCTTCAGAGATTTTTCTGGAGAAAGCAAGAAGATGGCTGAGCGATGGGGAAAAGGAAGAAAAGGAAATAAGCTATGTATGTCCCCTCAAGTGCAAACTGCATTTCCAACATTATTTGCATGTATTCAGCGGGGGGTAATCTATGGGACCTGGGAGGCCAAGGCCCACATTCAATGCCACTTTCTTTCCACGGACCTAACTGTTAGCTGACTAGGCAAAGCTGCTGGTCCCAAAAGGCCCCTTTTGGTCTAAAGCACCTCAGGAACTTATGGTTATGTACCATTCTTTGAAACCTATGTAACAAGAGACATATGAGAACAAACTGGATGACCTCAGAGGATTCTGGGTTTAAAAACTGGTTAACTGCTTATCTTAGTAAACTCACCTTTGTTTTATTTTACCATTAGGTAGCAGACAAATTTTATTGTTGTAATAATGGCACAGGGTCTGCCCTGCATGTCTACTATGCTGAATTAAAATATTGAAGTGCAGGATTGTGATGATTTGGATCATAAAAGCTGCCAGGATTTCTTTGAGAAGAATTGGCAGAAGGGACCTTTGTACTGCAAATCTCCCTGTATGAGCTCCAAGTTATACAGAAAATCTCCAGTCTCATTTTAAACAAAACATATAGGCAATGTGAAACATGTCTAATTTTGGATGACCTAAAATTACTGGATGGTTATTACTTCTGTTCTCAACCTGCTATCCTAAAATAGGGGTTCTTTTATTTCAAAAGATTATTTTTAAATTAGTTTTTGGAACATGAGATTTGCAGTTTTGGAGTTTTTAGTTTTTAAGTGACTGCTTATTTATTTTTAGATACTTTTTCTGCAACAAAATAAGATATAACTAAGAGCAGCTGGGACATGATTATAATATTGTCTTCTAGTAGTAAAAGGGAGGGTTGACCATACTAATATCTTTCTTGTTTAATTATATGTTAAAACTTTAAAGCCTCTTTGGTATCTTTGTTATTAAATTTATTACATAAGCCTTAAACATAGAGTTACCAGACATCCCATGATCACTGGTTTAAGCCTATTACCCTGGCATCATTTTTAGCATTCAATATGGTTTTATTATTTTTGAATAAAGTATTATTATTTATAGTTGTATTAAAATAAGTCTGAAAAGTTTTGCTAGATCCTCACTCTGTCTTTCTGGTGTCATCTTTTAATGTGTGAGATGCGTGTATGTATGGTAAACAGAATTCTTACTTTAACTTGTGACTACATGGGAAATGTGATCCATAATGCCCTGCTCTGTTTTCCAGTCCTTTTCAGATGTACTCAACTGACTCCTCCATTTTACAGACAGCAAGAAAGGCACTTACTGATAAAATGAAGTGTACTTGGACATTAGAAAGTACTTGGATAGTGATGGGAGAAGCAAGTTGAGCCATGGCCTGTGCAATGCCTTGTGAGATGCACCAAAGCCACCATTTGCCAGTTGGTAGAGTCAACTGATGTCAGCTGGAAACATGGGAAATTATAACTTAGATGTTCATGAAATATGCCTGGGAAGTAGAGACTGAGAAGTGCTGCAGTAGTGTATCTGCAGCCATCTGAACCCCCTTGTTTCAGTGGTTTTGTCGATCATTTTAAGGTATAGTTCTATAATTACTATTTATTATTTGGTGATGCTTTCTTCCCCAGTAAACTTTTTTGACAGAAAAGAGCTAAAACAAAAATGAAAGTGTATGTTTAGTTAAAGTTGCATATTGATTTTCTATTTCCTAAAAATGTTGATAATAAATATGTGATTTGCACAGAATATTTATAAACATTTTCATCCGTTATCACTAACCACATGAAAACTAGAAGATATCTGTTTGCTAAAGAAGCAACAATATAACTTCAAAAATTGGTAGTTATTAAAAAAAATGCCCAAGGAAACAATTTAACATGAGCAGTAGCAGGAAGTATATTTTATTTTTATGGTATGACTTTTCAATTAGATCAAACTACTGTTCTTCTAAATGTATTTTACTCATTTTAAGTTACGTTGTTTCCTTCGTATACATCAAAAGTGAAAGATAGATGTTAGAAAGTTGGTCCTATTATTAGAAGAAGAACCTGGCAAACAATTGAAGGATGCCAGTTTTATATCGGTGTCATCAGATGACTTAAACAGAAAATCAGTCAAATTACTCTCAATCAGCTCAATATTTTCAACCAAGCAATAGGGGTGCAAGGTGAATGAGCTTTGATTGCTTATTAAGTAGGAGATAAAACACCTGCTATTACTGTAAATTTTATTGTAAACTTAATTAAAATATTCAACATTGATGATAAAATTATTTGAATATAAATTTTGGTGGAGTACAATGTCAAGGTAAAAATAATTTTGACTAAAGTAAGGAAGCTGTCAAGCTGAATCGTATTTGGAATTGGTTGTAATGCACACATAACTCACAGATGCCAATCCAAACATCCTTTAATACTCTACTGATTAAAGTAGAAATCAAGAGTTGTTAAAATTTACAAATATTTTTATATATACAAATAGAGTACTCTGTATTTGTGAAGAAGCTAATATTGAATTTTAAAAGAGAAACACTTCAGCATGACAGTACATATCATGCTTTCTCTTTTTATGACCCATCAGTGGTTTGATTTTAGAAACATTGGGCTTGAAAAGCTACTTTGTAAAATTTCTACAATTTCAGTGTCCCACAAAAAGATAGAATTTTTAATAAACTAGTTCACTACATTTTGGTTGTATTTTGTTCAAAATAACTTGGAAATTTTTATTCAAAGTATTCAAATATCTAATACAAAACTACATCTTTCAAATCTTTTAGTGAATTGCAATTGTTGAAAGTAGGTCACACATAAGAGGACAGTAAAATTTATTACTATAGAACTAAGAGAAGAACTGCACAAATCAAATATTGAGAGATCAAAAGATTAAAAATTTAATTTTTAAAACCAGCAATTGCCATTTTGAATTTCTTGACTTATGGAAAAATTTTTGCTGGCATTTCTATTTTTAATTGGATAAATGTATATTCTAGATAACGATGGAATAAGATTAAGAATGGCTATCATTGTGCAGCATTTATATTTGCCAAAACACTCAAAAGAATTAAGTTTTGTCTTGTAATAATATCTGTCAGAGAAAAGACCTTTGAATAGGGCAAAAAGACAGAATATGTAAAAACACTTGGGCTAAATATTTACACATTTCAAGATTCAAAATAAGAATTGAAAGTACCTTCTATCAGTAGATTTTGCTCTGTTTACCAGACACCTCATCATTTGTGGATCCCTTATTTTCTCTGTTAGGTTCCAAGTATTTAAGTCAGATGGGATCTGTTTCAGAAACAGAGGTTTCATTTCCATGTGATTCTTTTTTCCCATTGGTCCTTTCTTACTTTATGGAAGATTTTAAAATTTTCTCTTTGTCTGATATTCTTAAACTCCACCATAATGTGTCCAGGTGTTTTTCCTTATTGGCATTCTATAAGCCCTTTCAACCTGAGGTTTTTTATCTTTTAATACTAAGAAATTTATTTCTTTTTTTCTTTAATATTTCCTCCTCTTTTTAAATTTTTCTTTCCTTTAAGGACTTCTATATTTTGGATGCTGACACTTCTATGTCTATCTTCTATATCTTTCAGCTTTTCTTTTATATTTTACATCTATTTTCTCTTTCTTGGTAATTTCTGGGATAGCGTTATCTTTCTTACTCACACATTCATTTTTTTTTCTCAGAATTTATGTGACTGCTTAACCTATCTGTTGTATTCTCTATTCAATCATTATTTTGTTCACATTTAATGTTTTCTCTCAACTTTTTAATATTTTTGGTAGATATAAATAGGAATAATATATAATCTTTTCCTAAAAGATTGTGTGATATGGTGATACAAAAATAAACATATTTGTTATCTGCCCCTGGTTCCCAGAACAAGGCACCTAAAACCCTTGGAATTTCCTGAGCAATAGGGGTGCAAGGTGCATCATTTGTTCTGATATTCGGTCTCCAGTCCTGGTTCCTGGCACAGAGATCCTAATTCTTTGGAATTTTCTGGATAATAGAAATGGCTTTTGCTTGAATGTGGCAGCTATTAGTGAGCTCCCGGATGAGGGATGGTCACCAGAAAGACCAAGCCTTGATTAACAGCTTGGAGCTTTTAGTTTCCTCCTCTGCAGGAAGGGGCAAGAGGCTGAAGATTCGATTTATAATCAATCATCTCTATGTGATAAAGCTTCCATAAAAATCCCTGAACTATGGGATCCAGAGAATCTCCAAGTTGGCAAACATGTGAAGATTATAAGATGATGGTGCACCCTGGGAGGGCATGGAAGATCTGCACCCTGTCCCCCATAGTTTGCCCTATGCATCTCTTCCATCTGGTTGCTTATTTTCGTACTCATATAGTGAACAGGTAAATGTAAGTGTGTGTTTCTTTGAGTTCTATGAGCTATTCCAGAAAATAATTAAACCTGAGGAGAGGGTCTTGAGAACACCTCCTCTATAGATAGGCGGTCGAAAACACAGTTAAAACAACCTGGGATTTGTGATTGGCGTCTGAAGTGGAGGGCAGTCTTGTGGGATTGAGCCCTTAACCTGTGGGGTCTATGCTAACTCCTGTTAGTGTCAGAATTGAACTGAGTTAGAGGACATCTGGCTGGTGTTGGAGAGTTGGTTAGTGTGGGGGAAAAATAAAACCCCACACATCTGGTCACAGAACTGTTCTGTGTTGAGCATATAGTAGGCACAACATGTTTTTTCACTCCTACTTTATAGATTATATACTTAAAAAAAGTCAATTTTTAAAAAACACTCCATAGGTCTAATTTAAAACTTTAATCACTTATTTTAAATTCATATTGTTTTATCTATTTCTGCCCCCTATTATCTATTTCATACTTGAGTAGAATTCCTTCTTTTACTGTGTATAGTAGGTTGAATTATGTGCCCCTTAAAGATATGCTCGAGTCCTAGTCCCTGGTTCCTCTGAACGTGATCTTATTTGAAAATAGGTTCTTTGCTGATGTGATCAAGTTAAGGTCATGCTGGATTAGCATGGGCCCTAAATCCAATGGCTGGTGTCTTTATGAGAGAATGAAGAGGGACATTTAGACGCAGAGACACAGAGGAAACACAAAGAACGAAGGCCACATGAAGACCTAGGCAGAGATTGGAGTGATGCATTTACAAACCAAACAATGCCAAAGATTCCCAGGAGCTACCCCAAACTGGGAATAGGCAAAAAAGAATTGTTCTCTGGAGTCTTCAGAGGGAGCACGGCCCTGCCAATACCTTGATTTTGATTTCTCGCCTCCAAAACTCTGAAAGAATAAATTTTTGTTGTTTTATGCCACCCAGTTTGATTTGTCATGGCAGTCCTAGGAAACTAATACATTATGGAAGGAATTTTTAAGAGCCAGAGGCTTTTCCAAGCCATACAGTTTTTGAGTTTCAGCAAGTCTGCAGATAACAATATGTCCCGAGGTGTTTATTTCTCATTTCTCTGTAGAGAGAAACTTCATTACCTGCTTAAATCTTGTCAAAATACAGGCTTTGGTTTGTATTAAAGTTCCTTACATACCCCAAATTTCCTCCACATTAATGCTTTTTTGCTTTGTTCTAAGCGTTCTCATGGCTTATATAACTTTTCTGACACTGTATGCAAAATAAGAAGTACAAGACTGTAATCTCTTTGGCCAGAATGTGGTTAGTGGGTGAATTGGCCTGGGGCAATTTATGTGGATGCTTTCAGCATCCAGCGCACACAGGGTAGTAGAAAATAGTTGTTGTACTGATTTTAAAGTCAGGAGTTGTCTCCATATTCACAAGAGTGTAAAACTATATGAGTGTCTTTTTCTAATTACCAGGGGGTGATTTTCATCTTTCAAACTTAATTCTGCAATGAGAATTTGTATTCTTAAAAATGTGCACCACATAGCCCCTTAACAGTCCACAGACAGGATTAGATACATGTTTGTTTTTACTGCAGTGTAAAGTTAGTCACACAATCATAAATAATAACAATAACACTTTCATAATAACATGAGTATTTACAATTTGCTAACATTTTACACATAGTAGTTGCTCCTTTCAGTAACCCTGTGGATTATTTATTATATCCTGTTATTACCTACGTCCCATCTACATGTGGAAACCAAGGCTCAAAAAGGTTTAGATACTTAACATAAGTCATAGAGTCCAAATTCAAGGCCCTGTACAATACAGCATTTCCACAAAATATCAAGAACTGTAAGAGATACCAGGAAAGTTATCTGCATCCTTTTGCCACATTTTCGGTATATGTCCTGTACCATCATTAATGTAAAGAAGGTTTTATTCTGATTTTGTTTTTCAAGCTCAAAGTCTATCCTCTTAGTTTTGTATTATAAAAAGGAGTGCACTGTCAGTGGACTAGCGGGGTGAACTTGAAGTGAGTGATAAGGTAGAACATTTTTTTTTTGCAGAAAATGGGAAGTAATTTGCTCAAATTGCTTTAGCAGGGCAGCCAAAATGAAACAATCATTTTGGCAGTGATGGATGGAAGAGATTTATAAGAGGTCTTATTTTTAGTGGCATTCTTGACAATGCAGATGAGCTGCTTTTGCAGCTTTAAAGAAACTGAAGAGATAGGAAACCACAGTGGGAAGAAATAATGGGTCAGCCTTATTTTGAAAAATGCTTCCCAGAAAAATGCTCACACCATCACCCCATTGACTACAGTCATTCATTGCATACCAACTGCTCAAACCACATAAGCTCATGGCATGGCTTTGAAATATTTTACTATATCCTACGAAATTATTCAATCAAAAAATTAGTTTTCCCTTTAAATTTCATATAGATTGAAAATACTTTCATTTTTTAAATTTCCTGTTCCAAGTAGTTTTCTTATGCTAAAACTACAACTGCATTCTTGCTATTAGTTGTTTTCTTTCTCAGTAATGAACAGACCAGTAGAGGAAAAATAAGACAAATAACATTGATATAGCATGAACTGATGCAGTGAATGCACCTAATAAGATGAACCAAATGACAGGAGGAATAAACAATATTTTATTTGTTGTGACTCTAACCAACCTTGCATTCCTGTAGCCCAGAATTTGCCCACTGGACTACTTTGTGTTTCTGTCCATTATGTGCAACTTTCCACATCTCTTAATTTTTATTATATGACTTACAGAATAATTTTTAGTAAAAAAAAAAATTTGCTGAAGGCCACTATGACTTTTCCTGAAGACATATATATTTAGAACTGTGAAAGTTTAACTAAACCCTTTCTTTTGCAGCACATTGCCCCTCATATACTTGTATAATGCTGAGGTCTTGGCCAGAATTGCCATCCTACAGTATATTCCAGGATTATACTGTAGTCAAAAGGAAGAATAAACTTATATGTGTGGGATTTTTCTATTTTACACTGATGATTTCATTCAAGGAAAAGTTCAAACTCTGGTCCTATTCTGGATTCTGGAAAAATGTGTTAAATTATTATACTACAACATTAAATGTTCTAATTTGCTACTTATGAGAAGTTTGAAAATGAAAAAAATGCAATAGAAAAAAATTTGGGGGGGGGAATGTGTCCTCAGATATTGCACATGTCATTGATAAATTCAACAAAGGAATGAACAAAATGTTTGTTTTTACTCAGTATGTCTGTCAGAGAAATGGCAAAAATGTTTTTTGAAATTCTGATTCAAGAAAAGATTTTAAATTTCTTTTCCATTTAACTCCTTTTATTTAGTGACAAGTCTAATTTATTTTCATCTTATTTATATTCATTGCACTGAAAATTAGGAAAATGGTCTCATATTTTCCATAGGCATCCCTGTCTGAATTTCTCACAAATTACTGAGGAAAATACAACTTAAAACATTCTTTCTTCATCCCTTCATGTTAAATATATAAGCATTATAAATTAGTAATTAAAAATATATACTTGGATTTGATTTAGTAAAAATAGGGGATTCATATTTATAAAATAGATGCGTTCCTGAAATTAGTAAACAAATAGTATTCTATCACTTTAAAAGTACTTGAAATGTTTGTTTAATGAATAATATTTATAGGAAGGCATTGAAAGAGATTTTAAAAAAAAATTTCTTTGTAAATCTTTATTTTGATAATTCAGTATTTTATAAATCAAATTTACTTAATAAAAACACATTATATAATTTATTAAAGACTGTAATTCTGTCCACTTTTATCTACAACAAAAAGTGCTCTATAAGTTTTCTTTATTTGCCTCGATGAAATTCTCCTAACTACCCCCAGAATTTCCTCAGTGCTGGGCTGGAGAGAAGGTCTGGATTCGGAATGTTCCTGTGTTGCACACATCCCACTTGCAGATGACAGAGGAAAGGTGAGCCACGATTCCTGCCAGCACTCGTCAAGAGCTGCATGTGAGGTCTGGAAAGGAGCCACCCCAGGATCTTCCGTGTTCTTATTAGAATCGTATGGAAGAGAAAATGAGTCAGAGGTGAACGACAGATTCTATAAAAAGTTATTTTCTTCTTGGTATCAGACATGACATTTCATTTCAGTGAAGAGAAACATAATATAACACAGTGGTTAAGAGCATGGGCTTTGGGATCAGATTGCTCAAAGTGCCGATCTGACACAGTTGTTTGACTTTGGGTAATTTGTTTAACATTTTTTTAGCCTTCATTTCATGATCTGTAATACAACCCTGAAATAATTCCTACCTCTTAGGGTTGTTCTGAGAGTTCATGAGGTAATGCATGAAGTCACTTAAAATATCTGGCACCACATAGTAAGAACTGAACAAGGGGTGTTGGCTTCTTGTCACTTTGTTATCATTATCATCCATGGAAAAGTATAGGAGAAACTATAGGAAAATACAAGAGAGATAGAGTCCTTAACCTTTTATGAATAGAAACATGCTATCACTGGCAAGAAGGGCAGTTAAGTATTTGTTATGCATCATAGCACTCAAAATAAGGTACTACCTAGGTGCCTTTCTCCTAGCAAAGCTTCTTGATACGGAAATACATGCTATTGATGTAATTCACATTGTACAGTAAAAGAGACAATTTTTATTGGAGTAATAAAAATAAGACTATTCTAGAGGTTAGCGCACTGGAGTGCAGTATATAGTTTGCAAATTTTCACATTTTCAGAGTAGCATATCTCCAAGTGAACGATGTTCAGATGCATAGAAGTGGTGACTGGGTTCTGAACAATGAATATCTCGAGCACCTTGTTTCCTTAGGTTTCTATATACTGAGTTATCTCTATGGAGACACTTTACCACTTGTGTAGTCTTCCTCTAGTCTAAATTTCCAATGTATTTGATTTATTTTAGATTAGCAGAGGCAGCTCTTCATTTTATTTTAGTTTTTTTATGGCATTTTTAAGAAGCAATCTATTGAGAAAATTGGCAGGAGTCTGTTAAAATATTTTAGATATTTATAACTCCTAATCATTCAATATCCAGTTATTATTATTTGAGTATCTCTACAGGAGGTCCTTTTGGTTAATGATTTTTATGTATCAAGATTCATCATCTCTGCCCTGATATGGTGATGAAAATGTCTAGGAAAAATGTGTAATTTAAGAGGAATAGAGGAAGTTAAAGTATCTGTATTAAATTATAACTTTAAAAAATATGGTTCATGCAGAGATAGATCTGTTCTTTCTATTTAGCAATTACAATTTCACTTTTTAAAAAATAAAAGAGGCTATTAGAAAGTACTGTATGTGGTATTATATTTTTTGTGTTATATTCACTGTCTTAATGCATTACTATCAGGTGATTTATATTAGGAAAACTATCTGGCCTTATCTAATACTCATTGGTGAAATTGATTTAATATAAAAGACCTGCATCCTTTCCTTAAGTCCTTTCCAGAATTATTTTTATAGAAATCATCTTTAGGACTGCTGTTGTTTTATCTATCACAAGATTATATGATATGAATGAGAGTGAGAAGCATTAGTCTTTGAGATTAAGCTGCTTGGTTTAACAAGAAGGGTCTTACATATTTGGAAATGTGGCTGAAAACTTAATGCAGGACTTGAAGTGTGTCTGACGAGCTTCACCTGGCCCTTCTGGCCCACAGTCCATCATATCTATTACATACATCATTCAATCTCTTTCAGTGGAGAAACTGATAATTTTTTTCATAACTTAATATCCTTGTCATAGCACTGGTCACCAAAATCATTGACCTGATGAATGGAGATAAATGACTTTAGACATACACTCATATAAGTGAGCAGCAGTATGTTCATATCAGATGAAAGCTTAAAAGTTGGGCCATTGGCTCTGAATAGCTTAATAATGACAACACTTACAGAAATATGAATGTGTATCTATATGTATGTGTGTTTTCTACATTTATGTGAATTTTGGTAGGTTTTAAACTATAGTGCCCTGTACATAATAATTATTTTTGGCTTATTACTGTTTCCTAGATCAGTGATATTCAATTTTTTTGATTGCACACTCCACCAATAATTTTTTAAAGCAAAAATACTTTCTATATATTACAATTTGTGCTAATATACTAGTATGTATACTAGCAAATATACAGAAAGAAACTTACAAAAGACTTTTACTCTGTGTGATTTAAAAATTTTGAAAACCTCGGTTTTATACTTTATGATAAAGTATTTCAAACTTCTGGGTCTCAGCTCAATTCATTTTGATACTTGGCTTTAATGGCTATTATAGGATATTATTGGATATAGTTCATGAGCTGCATGTATTCTCCCTTCTTTCAGATCTCACATAGGTACTTCTGGTCAGCACAAATATATGTAATTAACATACAAAACCTTGACCTCAAGGAAATCTGGAAAAAGCAGTCCTTAGTTTACTCAGTGTTACAGTACAATAGAATACACTTGAGAAATAACTATGAAATAGGTTTGTGGACGATGGGAGCTCACTGTGACACAGACTTGTTTCCTGCTGGGTTCAATAATGTCTACATTAAATAATGTTATGATGCCAGAAATTCCTTAGTTAATGTGGAGGAAGAATCCAAAGAATTAAGTAGATAGGTATTTTTAATTGAGTTTTGCTGTGAGACCCTTTCACCTTCACCTTTACCATGTGGCCAGAACAGGTCCCAAGGACATGCCGTTAACCAAGGAGCAAAAAATATATTGGCTATATAAGCACAAATATTTTTGAACAATGATTGGAGACAAATGTTCTTTTTTGTTTGTTTGTTTTATTTATTTTTAAAATTTATTTATTTTTATTCAAACATAATTGATTGCACATATCTGTAGGGTACCACATTGAATATCAATACCTGTGTGAGGATACGTGATGCTCAATTCAGGATAATTAGTATCTTTAACATTACACAATGCAATCATTTTTTTACGGCCCATTACAAATTTCTTGCTACCCACCCTCCCAAGGTGTCTTGAAGAGGACCTTTTTGGATCAAATTTGTCTGGGGATCTTTGAGCCTCTTGGATCTGGAATTACATAACTCTACCAATACCTGGGAAGTTTCCACTATTATTTCATTAAATATGTTTTCAATGACTTTTCCTTTCTCTTCCCTCTCCAGAACACCCATAATTCAGATGTTTGTGTGCTTAAGGGTGTCTGCTAGCTCTCTTAGATTTTCTTCATTTTTTTAAATTCTTTTTTTCTTTTTTGTCTATTTGCTTTATTTTGGAAAGACTCTCTTTGATATCAGAAGTTCTTTCTTCTGCTTGCTCTGACCTGCTGCTTACACTCTCAAGTGTAGTTTTTATTTCACTAAACGAGTCTTTTAGTTCCAGCAGTTCTGCTCATTCTTTTTTTATGATATTTGTCCCTTTGTAAATTTCCTCCTTCATGTTTTAGATTATTTTTCTCATTTCATTGTCTTATCTAACTGAGTCTTCTTGTATCTCACTAAGTTTCTTTAAGGTTGTTACTTGGAATTACTTTTTAGACATTTCAAGGGTTTTTGTTGTTTGGGGTCTGGTATTTGAGAATAATAGTATTCCTTTGGTGGTGTCATATTTTCTTGTTTTGTCATATTTTTAATATTCCTATGTTGATTTCTAGTCATCTGATGAAGTGATTGCTTCTTCAGTAGTTCCTGGTGGACTCAGTAGCGCTGGGGGGACTCAGTAGTTCCAGGGGGCACCAGCAGCTATGTCTGTGGCTGGGGCCATGCAGGTAGCTGGATGGCTGGGCCCACACATGTGGGTGGTGCTACACAGGTGGCAGTGGTGGCTGGGGCTGCATGTATGGTTGGATGGCTGGGCCCACACAGATGGGTGGGGCCACATGGGTGGCCAGGTTGCTGGGCCTGCATGGGCAGCAGGGCCTGCAAGTGCGACTGGGGCAGCTGGGACTGTGTGGGCAGCTGGATGGCTGGGCCCATGCAGGTAGATGGGGCTGTGCTGGTGGGTGGGTGGTTGGAGTCATGAAGGCACCTGGGGCCATGTGGTGGCTGGAAGGCTGGAGTCACACTGGTGGCCAACTCTGTGCAGGAGTCTGGGCAGTGTCATGTGGGCCATGTTGTGTGTGCCATGCAGTGGGTGTGCTGTGCAGGATGAACTCTTGTGCAGGCAGAAGGGCCACAACTCTGGGATTTGACAATGACAATGGCAACCATGGAGGTGGTGGGGGCAGGGGCAGGAGGAGGGTTAGCAATGGAAGTGCCCATGACTGAGCAAATTCTTTCTGCTGCAAGGGAGAATTCCTCCTGGCTGACCATCATGTCAGGGGTATGGCAGTGGCTGAAGCTGCATACCTCTTTCTCCTCTACACAACCCTGCTTGGTTTTCGTGCTCCACAGGGTCCCACCAGGCTCCTGCTGCCCTCCCACACTCTCCCACCAATGTTCTCCACTGTTCTTAGCTGTACATTCCTTGCTCTGGTCCCTTTCTGTTAGAGGATCACACGTTGGGTATCTCTAGTCTGCCATCTTGCCCTGACCCCACCCAAATGTTCTTATCTTTGATAGGCCTAGGATGGAGGCCATGAAAAATCCTGGCTTTAAAACAGTCTCCTTGATTTAGGGTAAGATGGAATTTCCAGTTGGCAGAATCCCAGGGGCAGTAATTAATCACAAGCAAAAGGTGATCTGTTGCTCAAATAAATAGTAGGCTGGAGTGATAATCACAAGTTTGATCCATAGGGATTTTTGTTGGTGGTTATTTGACCATAGGATCCCTAGGACTCTAGTGAATGGGCAGGCTTGTAAAGACTTGCTTAACCTATATAACCCAAAACAAAGAAACAAATCCAAATCTGAAAATGAAGCTGTGATTTGAGTCACATGATTGAAAGTCATGGTCATTCTTCTGATTCCCAGACATAAACCAGTTTACAAATCCTTGTAGAAAGACCCTGAGATGTTGAAACAAGTGTACTTTGTACAAATTTCCTTCTATGCTTTCTCAAAGACATCTGTAGCTGTTGATTAGAACAACTCTGAATTGGGGAAAGAAAATACCCCTAAATTGCACAGATTATTGACCACTGGCTTCGAACTATGTGAATTGCTGAAGACATAGAACAGGACTTTGGGGGCTTTCAGAGATCAGAGGTTAAGTGAAGTTCGGGCTGAAGTCTGTCTCACAGTTGGTCCCAGTGTTCACACACCTGCCATAATTATTTTTCTGGTTTCTGAAGACATGACATACTTGGTTGCTGACAGATTCCTTAGAAACTCTCTGACAAGAGCCAAACATAAAACTCTGAAACTGCACTTCTAACTAAAAAAGTCAAATTTAAGCAGTACTATGCTCTAAGGTGAATTGCAGCCACATCTGAAAACATAAACAATTCAGAGATATCTATTTTATTCCTAAGTAAGTCACATATTTCTCCATGCAGAAGATGAAGGGGTTTATGAGAATGATAGGAGACTATTGTAAACCAATCTGGTGGTGGTTCAAATTATACCTATTGTTCCAGGTGTATTCTCTTTTGTAAAGCAAAACATGCACACTTGTTATGCACCAGCTGTACTTCTCTGTAAAATGTTTCAAAACTTATTCTAATAAAAAGAGAATACTAGAAGCAATATACTTTCACTTGAAAGGCATAGCAGTATACTTTTGCTGTTTTACCTCAGGGCAATGCCAACTCTCCTACAGACTGTCATAATCTAAACCATAATTTCCTCATCTTTCCACATCACTCTGGGTTTCTATATTAATGATGTCATGATATAGCACTGGTTCAGCAGGAGTTAGTAGATGCTCTTGATACCTGGTTTGGCCGATTGTATTTTCCCAAAATGACCTCAGCAATATCTCTAATCCCACGTGCTTTTCTTACAATGTGTTTCTGACACTCCTCCCACTTAGAGGTGGGGGTCTATGTTCCCTTCTCTGAAACTGGGTGGGCTTTTCTAATTGCTTCAACTAGAGGAGCACATTAGAGGTGGTGCTAGGCTAGGTTATTTTCCTCAATAGCATACTTGTGCTTGAAACCTTCACCTGCCGTATAAACGGAAAGACTTCCCTGCTGGAAGGAAATGAAAAGATAACATAGAGAGTCCTGAGAATATATGAAGAAAGGTGCCTGGCCTTCCTCCAGCTGCTCCAGCACCCCATCTTTTTCAACTCCAGCCACAGTGTAACTGCAGCCACATGAGGGATGCTGAGTTGCTGAGTCACAACTGCCCAGCCAAGCCCTTCCCACTTGACTCACAGAAGAGATAATAAAATGATTGTTGTTCTTTTAAGTCACTAAGTTTTAGAGTGATTTGTCAACAACAATAGATAACCCAAACACCTAGTGAGATATATACCTGTTGAGGGTGGAATATAAATACAATGAAAATTTATGTGCCTGTTATCTAAGAGAAATTTCTGGTACTCCTGTAGTTCAGGGCATGTCAGGATATTACATCCCAAGTGAAAAACAAGTTTCTATATTTTGCCCAACTCCTACCATTTAAAAAAGGGAATTTAGGGCTTTTGAAGGAAACAATTTTATCACATTTGGGAGCAGCTAAACCAGGCTACATTTTAAACAGCTCCACTGCTTGGATTCTATGTCGTCACAGATCCAATGTTGTTAAGATTTTCTATGGTAGATTGGGATATTCTAGGGACCTTGTGGAAAGTCCCATTAGGATAATCACAGTGTAGATCCCTTGGGTTTTGGAACAAAGGTGTACCTTCTTCAGAAAATATTTATTCTCCTTTTAAGAAATAGCATTTGGCTTGCTATTGGGCACTGAAGACACCTAGTGACCATGCAAGTTAAGTTTCCATCAGGAGCAGGGTTTTCTATGACCCATTGAGCCATAAATTTGGGTAGCTGATCATCATCCATTACAGCATTAGGTGTGAGCAGGTAGTGAAGGCACCTGCTGGGGTTGTGCGATCAGTTGTTGCATACTCTCAGGGTAGCTGTTTTTGCTGCATTGACTACAACTCCCTCACCCTACAACTATGGCCTCATGGGGACTGAGGAAAATATCCAAGCCAGATGTAAAAATATTTCTATACAATACACTGGAACCAGCCAGAAGTGGGATGCTGGATGTTTATACCTTGCTTGGGGGCTTTCTCAAGTTCAGTGAGGGAGGGAAATTCTCCCAGTAGTCAGAATTTCAAGTAATACATTTGATTGTCCACTTTGCTCAGAAGAAAAAATGACCAGAGGTGTGGGACTGCAAAGGTTTGGATGTTTGTTCCTTCTGAAACTCATGCCAAAACTTAATACCCAATGTAACAGTATTAAGAGGAGGGGTCCTTAAGAGGTGATTGGGTCATGAGTTCTCATGAATGGATTAATCCATTAGCAGATTAATAGATTAATGGATTATTACAGGAAAGGCTTAGTTATCATGAGAGTATGTTTGTTATAAAAGCCAGTTTGATTCTCCGTCATGTGGACCCCTGACCATGTGACGCCTTGCACCACCTTGGGATTCTGCAGAGTCCCCACCAGCAAGAAGGCCCTCGCCAGATGCATCCCCTCTATCCTGGATTTCCCAGCCTCCAGAGCTGTAAGAAATTAATTTATCAATCACCTCTTCAGGACCCCTCCTCTTAATACTGTTACATCTGTGGTAGTCTGCTATAGCAACAGAAAATGGACTAAGGTAGGGACTATATGGATTCATGAGAAATTGTTAATGATTTTGTGGGATGTCCTGAAAGTTGTGAAAAAGAAGATTGAGGTGTCAATAAAAAAGCAGAAAATATATATGCCAGTGAAAGTCTGGAAAGTGACCTAGAGCATGAGAATATTTGTATTCCATGTGAATTCTCTCTGCAAAGGGGATTCCTGGAGGTTCTGGAAATCATTTTAGATGGTTCATAAGGTCAAAACTATTTTTGTAATAATATCAATATATATTTGTAGTTTTCATTCACATTCTTTTGTGAGTATAGACTAGAGTTTTCCAATGTCTGTGTATATGTAATATTTCAACATAACTAAATGCAGAATCAGGTATGAGACTCTGGCTGTCTTCTAGAAAGCCAGACATTAAAGAGATCTGCAAAAATGTCATATAATACATGGCTTGCCAGCCACTATTTTATTTTTCATAACAACATGTTATTTGTGTTAACATAAAATGGAATTGTTATTTTTAAACAAATAAAATATATTTCAAAAATTTTCAATTCTAATTTTTAATATATTAAATAGCAATAGATATAATCCATATAAATAACACTCTTTGAAGTCCACAAAAGTTTTTGAGAGAATAAAGGGGTCCTAGGACCAAAAGCTTAAGAACCCCTATCCTAGTCTACAACCTGCGTTGTTGTGTTTATTTATGCTCTTTGGTCCTCTTCCCTAAGCATTTGTCCTCTAAATTGAATTATAATATTAAATTCTAACCACGTCTTCGGCTTAGCAAGGCCATTTGAATCTGGATCTTGATGATTAAAGATTCACTATTTCTCTTTCCCCCATTTTCACTCACAAATGAAAAGAGCTGCTTCCTATTTCACCAGATATCATCTTGATGAAAATGCTTTATCACTCTTGGCACAGATCGATCATAGCTGGGAATCCACTGGTAATTATTCTTCATTATGATTCACCAAAAGGTGATGAATCAGTCCTACACTTGTGTGGTCTAGACCACACTTGCCCACGTTATTACCGATCAGGCCTTGTGGGACAAATACAAAAGGTTCACCAAAGTCTTATTAGCTATAGTAGATTGCAGCCTTTAAATATCCTGCGTTTTACTTCTATTCAACAAAGTTATTGGCAGGACTAAAACTTCAAATTCCTTCTCTCCTGTGCCAGGCAGCAGCTGGAACAGTTCTTTTAGCTTTTTAGCTGTTTCTTTCTGCTCAGTTCTTTTAGCTTTTTAGCTGTTTCTTTCTGCTGCACTCTGCAGGCTCCTTTGGGCACCCACAGTTCAGGGTTCAGTCAAAGATCTGACGGTAGTTTATATATAGATTTGGATGGCCCCTTCCCATCCCTGTAGCTACCTCCTTTCCAGGATTTTCTCCCTTAATTTCCAGCTATTCTGATAGCCTCAGATACCTTTCTCTGACACCTAAATCCATAAGCTGTTGCTTTCTGTGAGTTCTAACTATTCACAGATGAGGAATTATCCTCGGGATAAAAGGTATATAAATGTGGCTGTTACCCAGGGTAGTTCCTTTCTTCATGTACCAGATTCTCCCCACCCCCAGTGTTGGTCTGCTTTTAGGTGCTCTCAGTGCCTTGAAGTTGATTTATTTTTTTGAACAGAATTTATATTTATCTGTGCAGAGCTTACTTAGTTCAGTATAAGACAAACCACCATTATCAAAGTGCCATTTGATTTTTTAAAAAGTATTTTATTTATATGTCAAGTCCTGGACTACAAAGTATCAGTAAGTAAAAGACACTTCCTTTAAAATTTATAATCAAATAGAATTACAAGTTAAAGTCATTATTTATCATTATTTTATTTTAACTGTCTTTTACACACACACACATTCTTATTCTTGAAGATAAACATGTATTTCTATGAGGACTAGATTAATAACAGTGCTTCTTGTGGGAAATTAATAGTTAAGGGAATTCCTACTCATAACTTCACTCCTAGCACACTACTTACTTTTAAGAGAGTGATGGTTAATTTTGTGTGTCAACTTGGCTATGCTAAGATATTTAGTTGTTTGGTTAAACACCAGTGTAGATATTGCTGTGAAGGTATTTTTTCAGATGTGATTAACATTTACAACCAGTAGACTTTAAGTAGATTGCTTCTTTGATGTAGGTGGACCTCATCCAATCAGGTGAAAAAGCCTTAAGAGCAAAGATTGAGGTTTCTGGAAGAAAAAGGAATTTTATCTTGAGACTGCCTGAACCTCTAACCTAATGCTCTGCTCAAGTATTAGACTTGCCCACACCTGCAACTGTGGGAGCCAATTCCCTGAAATAAATCTCTCTTCATTTTATTTGGTTCTGTTTCTCTGGACAATCCTGACTAATATAAGGAGAATACTTAGTAACTCATATTATTTTTCAGAAATTTAGATACTGATACTTATTTTTGACAAATTTTAAACCACTTCATGCCCATTCCAGAAATGTCCACTCAACGTCTTTATTGACTTTGTGATTACTTTTAGTGAACATTTTTATAACCATAAACAAAGAAATTACATTAATAAAAGTATCAAACTTTTTAAACATTTATTGACACCATTTTAAAAATACTTTTGAGAGAATTAAAACAAATGAAAGGATTTAAAGAACAGTTTATTACTTTGCATTTAAATAGTTTTATATTAAAAGGAAATGTTCACAATAAAAAATGAATAGTTAACATTAATTTCTATGAGTTTTAAGAAAGTAGAAGGAAACATACCAATTGTTTTAGTTCGTTTTGTGTTGCTATAACAGAAATACCTGAGACTGAGTAATTTCTAAAGGAAAAAGGTTTATTTGGCTTACGATTCTGGGACAGCTGCATCTGGCACAGGCCTCAGGCTGCTTCTACTCATGGTGGAAAGTGGCAGGCAGCCAGCGGGTACAAGTAGATCACATGGAGAGAGGAAGCAAGAGAAGAGGAAGCAAGAGAGAGAGAAGGTGCCAGGGTCTTTTAAAGCAATGAGCTCTCATGGGAACTAATAGAGCGAGAACTCACTCATTAATCCCCCCTCCCCCAGGGAGAGCATTAATCCATTCATGAGGGATCCGCCCCCATGACTCAATCAGTTTCCAACACTGCCACGTTGGGGATCAAATTTCCACATGAGTTTTGGAGGGGACAACACATCCAAACTCCATCACCAATATCACACTTTCACAAAAAGTTTAAAATTATCCACAAACCATTTTTTTGTTGTTATTTTTAATCCCAAATCCAGCATCTCCCATAAACTCCGTCAGTTTGCTTTTATATATCAGATGAAACAGAAATCAGTGATGACATTGATTCAATATTCTGTCATTTCTTTTTCTTGTTTTACCTTTTTTTAAAGAAAATTTATGAGATGTAGAGTTGTTCAGTTTTTCACGAAGAACACCACTGAGATTTTGAACCTAAGTTTGGAGTTCAATAACACTAGTGGCAATGTGTCTCCTCCTGAAATGTACGGTAGAAAGGGGAAAGTTCTGTTAGCTCAAAACAACTGTTCTGACTCTACCCACTCAGGGGCTGCAGGACATGTCTGAATCTCATACTCACTTCTAGTCAGAGCTGATGGCACGAGGTCTTTTCACCATGGAATATTCAGTTTATGAGCATTTCACAGATCCTAACTTACAGGCAAATTTATGTATGTATAAATATATAGAGAGATTTTTGTAAAAACCAAGAAAAACAGATAAAAACTTATCACCTGTTCAAGGGAGTGGTTCTGCAGCTTTTAAATTTGTGAATTCCTCCAGTAAGTTAATTGAGAGGAAAATATGGTAGTTTCTTTTCTGCGGTTTTATTGTCTGTGTTTTCAGTTACCTGCGGTCAACTGCATTTCGAAAACATTACATGGAAAATTCCAAAAATAAACAATTCGTACATTTTCAGTTGTGCACTGCTCTGAGAAGTATAATGAAATCTCAAGCTGTACTGATCCGCCCTGCCTGGGCCACGAATCATCCCTTTGTCCTGCGTACCCACACTGTAGATGCTGCCTGCCCGTTAGTCACTGAGTAGCCATCTCAGTTATCAGCTTGAATGACCTAGTATGACAGTGCTTGTGTTCAAGCAATTTACTTGAGAGTGACCCCAAAGTGCCAGAGTATTGATGTGAGCAATTTGAATATGCTAAAGAGAAGCTGTAAAGTGCTTCCTTTAAGTGAAAAAGTGAAAGTTCTTGACTTGATAAGGAAAAAAATTCCTGCACTGAGATTGCTAAGCTCTATGGTAAGAACAAATCTTCAGTGAAACTGTGAACAAGGAAAAAGAAATTAATGCATAGCATCCACAGGGGTCTTGGGATGTATCCCCCATGGATAATGGGGGAATGACAGCATCTATTTACTAGAATGTGGACCACCCCACAGCCATGGGTACACTAAAGCCCCCTGACTCTGTGAGCTTGGGCATTGAGAGAAGACCTTGCAGCCTGTGAAGAGAAATGGGGTAGGGGCAGCAATTCCTCTTGGGAACACTGCCACAAAGGCTGTCACCTGAGACGTTCCCTCCATTATGCTTCTCTGGAAGACGGGACATACTGATCTTTTATTTCCCATCAAAGGCAAAAAGATTGCAAGTCATTCTTCACTGCTTAAATGGAGAATTGCACAAATGTCTCCTTGCCAGAGAAAAGCAACTGCTGTGCCAAACTTGCCAGAGTGCAGAGTGGGCTACGGGAAGGCCAGGAATGCTTTGGAAAAGAGTTGGTATGCAGCCCCACTAATTATAACCCAAGTGTAATTGTGGCCAGTTTCACTGAAGCTGGAGAATAAAATTTACCTCTTTCCCATTTTTTTTACCACCCTGTCAGCTTTCTCAGAGAAGTTAACTCACCAGAGTCACCACTAAAGTACAATAAAGCTTTCAAGACATCTGAGATCAAGTCTATTTATGGCTTGTAAAACAGTATGGATTGGTCTATGGTTGTGAGAGGGCATGCTTTCTGGTAACAGTCATTTGATAAGAGTTGCCTTGAACTGTATGATGTGAAGTGAGGGAAAAGGCTGCTGGCTTTCCCTTTGTCATTTCCCAGCCCATCACCAGGGTTTAGCTGCAAGACCTGAGAAGAGGGGCCAACCTCCCATTCTGGAATCTGACTCAGTATGACTCCAGTTCAGGTAGCACCTCCAGATTCAGGTATGTAATCCAGGGGTTACATACCCCTGGATGTTAAAACGATGCTCCCCAAGAAGGAGACTTCTTTGGGGGCTGGGAGGTGGTGAATATCAACTAGTAGGCTGTGGAAGAAAACCTGAAATTATCATGAGTGGATGTGAAACACCCCAGGGATTCTCAGACTAATTGGAGAAGTCTTTGCAGTTGGCCTGCAGTTATACTGGTCTGGGCCTATAAACATGTAGGCTGGCAGAAGTATAAATTAATGTAACTATGATCTCAATTGAACCTATAGTTTGGGGAGGCCTGGGGACTTTTCTGTTATATACATTAGTAAAATTGATGACTATTTCCTTTTCCCCATTACTTTATACAAACTGAGTGAACATTCCCTGAATTGATTTCCAACTTAATATTACTCATTACCGTTTATACGTTAACCAAACACACTCAATTGAGAAAATCGTACACTTGACTTATTTCTATTTATTTTCCTCACTGTTAGCAGCTTTAACATTTCTCTCTATTTTTTTTAGCACATATAAAGAGTTATTTATGAACACACAGTGAAAGAACGAAAGCTGCCTATTTGAGTATTCCTGAAAAAAATTTCTGGTTGTAGCAATGACTTCTTTGCAAATATATATTATATTCTTTGGGGGGAATTAGAAAATCATTAAAAATAATAACTTGCATTTGTATTACAGTTATTGTTTCACAGCCCTTTTATAACCTAGATGTCAGTTTATCCTCCTCAAAACCTGAGATCTGGCGGAAGCAGATGTTGTTATTCTCATTTTGTTGATAAAAGACATGGCTTGATTGACCATCCTCGGCAAGAAAGTGATTGAGCAAGCCCAGGTCTTAAAACCAGGGTGTGGGATAACCAATTTGATTGATTTATTCAAGAAATATTGAGTATTTATTATGTGTGTTCCAAGTACTGTTCTAGGCAATGGATATCCTGTAGCAAAAAGACTAGACTAGAATCTAATCATGAACCTGATGTCATGAAACTTACATTCTAGGGGGCGAGACACAGACTATGAATACACAGATAAGTAAAATATATAGTGGGAGAGGTGGTGATATGTGTTCTGGAGAAAAAGAAGGCAGGGTTAGGAGGATAGTGTGAGAGAATGTGTGTGAGTGAGTGAGTGAGTGAGTGTGTGTGTGTGTGTGTGTGTGTGTGTGTGTGTGTGTGTGTGTGTGTGTGTGTGTGTTGGGGATGGGGAATAGTATTTTAAATACTTGCCAGAGTTTTTCAGTGAAGAAAGACCTGAAAGACATGAGGGGATGAGTCATGCAGATACTGGGGAAAGAGAACTCCAGGCAGAGGGAACAGCCAGTGCAAAGCCCCAAGGCATGCCTGATATGTCAGACAGATATCAAGGAGAGCAGGCTAGAAAAAAAAAAGAGAGGAAGAGCAAGGAACATGAGATCACAGAGGTATACAGAAGTCACTAAAATTTGATTTCCAACTTCTCGATGTCCTCTCTGTTTCAAGAGGACATTTTCTTTGCCTTTGCAAGGGGAGTTTTAGACCTACACGAAACATGGGTTACTTCCCATCAGGAAGAAGGAGTAAGGTGATTTTGATCTCAGCAATTCTGGGAGGAAAAACTGAATTGAGTTACTCTTACATACAGCAACAACAACATGCAGCAGCGACAACAACAGAAAACACCTAGAAACTATTAGCAAGTACTTTGGGGGTGGGAGGAGGAATGGGAAGCCAGTGACCTTAAGCTAGCAGGTGGCATTAGGGCATAGACTGGAGCATCGTTTTGTAGGAAGCACAAAACCTAGAAATGACTCTAGCTTTCCCAAAGCATTGCTGCTGAGCAACGTGGGGTGCTGTGTCTGCACCCTAATCTGGAGCAAAGCCCGACATCTGTAGTGGCCCAACCCTGGGCAGAGGCAGATGAAACTATAGACTGGGAGAATGAGCTAAGCAGACCTGGTTTCCAAATAGCAGATCCCTAGAATAAACCACTGTGCCTCAATTTAAAATGCAGAAGTTTCAGATAGTTCTCCATGAATGGCTTCCCAGTGTCTTCTGCAATAGTTTCAAAGTGTGGCCCTAGAAGGAGCAGCCTCAGGGTCACCTGGGATTGTTGGAAATGTAAATTCTCAGGCCCCACCCCAGAGGTACTGAATCAAAAACTCAGGGTGGGTACCAGAAGTCTGTGCTTTATCAAGCAGGCTAACATTTTGAGAACAATTAGTCTACTGGAGAAAAAACTAAGAGGTTACTTAGCAGGCATTCATGGACCTCCCCATCTGGCTTCTACCTGGATCTTCTGCCACATCCCATCATTTCCCTCAGGCACTGTGAACTCCAGTGGTGCTGGCCAGTTCCTCCACGGTTACTCAAGCACGTGCCTATTGCCTCGTGTCTCACTCTTTCTTCTTTTCAAGGATGCTTTGCCAGCTGTCCTCTTGGTGAAATCTCACTCAGTCTTCCAGACCCAGCTAAAGCATCTTCACCTTGGTACTCCCACAGCTCAGGATTCACAAACATTAGTCTTGTTTATAGCATGTCTTCCTTCCTTTCTAGACCACAGACTCTGTGAGGACTGGGGCCATGTCTTATAAGTTTGGATTGTATCATCAGTGCCAGCTCAGTGCCTGGCCCATTGTGGCTGTAAGACTGTCCTTTGTGTAATATGGTTGAATGAATGAAGGGCAAGGAATTAAACCACCACCAGTTGATATTTTAGCAGACATGGATGACAAATGTCACTTGAGAAAGCCAGGGGCAGTGCTGACAGAAGGCATTCCAAGGAGAGCACCTTGATGAGGGGAGAGGTTTGGTCTGAATGATGAGGTACTCTGAGGAGGACAGGTTCCAAAGGAGAGCTCTGGGCTCTGGGCTGAAGGAGAAGCTGGGAGGGTCCTGGACTCCCAGGAGAAAAGTGAATGCAGGGGCTGAGCCAAAAGCAGAGGTCTGGGAGTACAGCATTGGCCCAGATTGTCAGGGTGGCAGTTGTGCATGACAGTCTATGCTGAGTGGTGGGGCAAGCAGTCGGACAATCTTGGGTTGAATTCTGTCTCTCACAGTTACTTGTATGACAAGAGCATGTTATTTAGCCTTTCTGAATCCCAGATGTCTTTGGAATAAAATGGGAATACTCAGAGTACCTAATAACAAGAGCTAGCAGTTATGGAGCGTTTCTGTAGGTTATCTCTCCATCTGCACAGCCTCTCTATGCTGTAGAATTTGTTGCTCCCATCTTATAGCACAGAGAGACTCACTGACTTCCCAGAATCATAAAGGGAGATAAAATGTGGGGGTACGGACTGGAGTGGAGCTATCAGCCGCTAGAGCCTGAGTTACTTGCCTTGACGCTATATTACCTCTGCAGGGGTCTGTGACGATTAAATGAGATGTATGTGTAAAGCTCCAGGCAAGCGGCCAAATGAGAGTCACAATTTTTCTAGGACTCACTTGGCTTCAGGATGTTCTCCAGAGCATGGGATCAAACTTTGGGATGGACATGAAGTCTCTCCAGTTCTATTTCCCTCCTTAGGTTGTAAAAATGCGTTCTCTTAAGTCTGCTTCTTTGGCCCATTAACCTCTTCTCACCTGAAGCTAATCGTATCCTTATTTCCAGAAAGAAAATTGCCATTTCAGAATGAGTGACCTTAATCCAATTGTTCAGGGTGATGTTTCAAGCGGCACAGTATTAGCTTCTGGCAAACACCTTCGGAGCCTTCTGCACTCCTTGGAGAAAGCTCAGGAGTGGAACAGCACAGCCTCCACATCTTTTATGTTTCTGAGAGTGGAATTCTCCACCCTGTTGCTTCAATTCACAAGGAGAATACTTTCCCAAAGTGTTCTGGCAGGCTCCTGATATTAAGACAATGTGAAAGCTCTGTGCTCACCCTACAGGAATAGCACCTATTGAAAGAGAGCAAAGGCAGGCACATGTCACCAGGAACGTTTTCTCCTGGACTGCTCAAGCTGAATGACTCACAGGGCCGAGAAATCTTTGCTTGGCCTAGAGGTCTTAGAAATACTAAACAGAAAGCCCGGATAACATTCTGTATGTTTTTCTGATGATTACAGTGTAGGGGAGGAAAAAAAAAATTTTTTTTTTCTACCTATCTTAGGTTCTCCTGTCAATTAGACTGGCAAAAGAAAGACTAACAAGAGAAAAGCAAACCAGTTTATAAGCATGTGCATTGTGCATTCACATGGGAGTACACAGAGATGAGCAACTCAAAGGGTGGTTAGAATTTGAACTTATACAGCATCTTAGTAAAAGAATAATATTTTTTTTTTAGAGAAGCAGCAACGAAAGGAAAAGGACTTTGAACTTCCAGGAGTGGCAAATTGTCGGAAGGTAAATACATGAGGAAACTATTGGAAGACAAGTGTTGATTTAGTAAGGTTCATTATGTAGATTCCTTTGGTGCAGTTTCCCAGCTGATAAGGGTCTAGAGTTGTCTCTGGTGATTAAGAATCATCCTGTTCTTCCTGGTAGAAAAGGGGAGAGCAGAAAGTTTTTCTTGTATTTGCTTCTTTTCAATTGCCTTCAGCTCAAAATAATTCTTACATCAAAGGGACATATTTTGGAGCATCATATTCTGCCACCCTTCAATAGTAAAGGCAATTCCTCTCGGTTGACTTTAATGAGGAGCTCCTTGTCCCACAGACTTTTCTCTAGTTTCAGGAAAGCAGACAGGACCAAGGAGGGAAGCTGTTGGCAGGCACAGAATCACTACGTGGACTCGACCTCCTTGGCCACAGAGTGGTTATTCATTTCTTCAATGATTCTCTTTTAACGTCTTGGCTTAGGTTTCACTTTCCACCTTGTATGCAGCAGGTTTGATGTTAGATCAGTTGGGGCCTGTCCTGCTGCGGGTTTGGGCAAGTCCTGTGTGTACCCACCTTTGTGCAGAGTGAAGAGGAGCCTATTGTGGGTTGAACTATGTACTCCCCCAAAGATATGTTGAACCTGTGAGTGAGATATTATTTGGAATCATGGTCTTTGTGGATTTAATCAAGTTAAAATAAGGTCATTGGGTAGGTCCTTATCCAATACGACTGGTATAATTATGAGAAGAGAGAAATTTGGACACAGACACACACAGATAGGAGAACACCTTGTGAAACCACAGACATACAAACACAGAGGAAAGACAGCCGTGTGAAGATGGAAGCTGCTGCAAACCAAGGGACACCTGGGGCTAGGAGAATCCTCCTCTAGAGGCTTCGGAAGGAACACGGCCCTGCCAATACCTTAATCTCGGACTTCTGGCTTCCAGAACTGTGAAAGAGTAGTTTTCTGTCATTAAAGCCACCCAGGTCACGGTGCTTTGTTACTCAGCCCTAGGAAAATTACACAGGGTCCCATCTTAGAATGGACAAGGAAGCTGGGGTCTGGAGCTCTCAGGGAGTGAAAGGTCCCTTCATGAGCCTTCACAGCCTCTTTGAGATGTCAGGGTGATGACAGGGACAGAAGCATTCTTCTGGAACTCTTGGCAGTTGGTAATACCAGGGATAGTCATTGCCATCTCACAGGGGACAGTGAAGGTTGTTGGACTGCTGGACCTGCATAATCTAGCCCAGCAACAATATGCAGCATGAATGTCACCTTTGTGAGTATAGAGGATGCTCGCAGGAGCCCCTCAGGCTGCAGGCTGCGCCTCTGCATGCGATCTGGCTTAGTCCTGGACTAGAGGACCTGTCATGATGGACCACAGGAGTCCAGAGAGGCAGGGCAGTCTGTCCAGTTACCTTGACAACCTGATGATGTAATGCTTTAAATTATGTCCTGGCTGCAGGTCTAACGCAATTGATTCTCAGCCAAAGTGAGAGTAGTGCCGCTCACTTTTAATGAACCTCTTAGTGGCATCTGTAGGATGCATTTGCATTAGCAATGAAAGGTGAGACTGACTGTCACTCAGCGGCGTGGAAGTTTTGCCCAGGGGACCCCAGCCTGCTGCTGGCAGGTCTACTTTTGCTGAGGGCGCCCCCAGTCTGGCTGGGCTGCCGGGAGCCTTTGCTCATCCTCTTTGTTTTGCTTTAGTTCAGATTCCCCGCAGCAGTACAGCAACAAAGAATGAATGTGACCTTCAGTCAAATGGATTTCTGGGAATATCCCCACCCTCAGCTGGACCCCCAAGCATATCAGAGAATCTTATCCCAGGAGATTTCTTAACAAAGCAGTTTCTCTGTCTTCGGCCATTTTTTTCTGCTAAGAATCTTTAGGGATTTGAAAGTATGTTTTTAAAAAGCAAAGGCGCAGGAGCAAAGTCAGCATCAGTGCATGCATCTCCTTCTTCACGGTTCTTTCTCTCTAGTCCTTGTGCAAAGTGCCCCCAGGCAGCATCCTGATTAGGAGGAGAGCAGGCGGGAGGCATTCTCCACAGAGAGAAGCAGCTGCAGCTGTGCTCTGACAGAAGCTCAAAGTGGGTGCCTGCTCGGCTGTGTGAGAGAGCTCGGGCTGGCCTGTCTCTTTCAATGAGTAAATGGACACTCACCTCCTGACAGCAGGCAAGAGAGGGGATGAGCAGGGAGACCCCGTGTGCTCCTCCCCTCCAGCACCAGCGTTAGTGTCAGCTGCGGTAAACCCAACGGACCAAGCTAGAGAAGCCAATGCCAGCCTCCTTTTCCAGGGCTTATGTGAGGTGGGAGCCGAGAAGCCTTCTGCACTGGGGGGAAGCCATTTTTGGAGGATTCTGTTATCTGCTCAGATGGGTGAGGAGTCTGGATAGGCTATTACGAATGTAACAGCCTTTGGCTAACAGTCAGGATGTCTGGAGCAGAGTCTCCCTATTATTTTTGAAAGCCAGGCTCAGTGTCAAAGCCAGGGAATTCTTTATTAAGAAGTTCTCAGGTCCAGAGAGTATTTTCTGGTTGGTGGAAGGAAGTAAAGTGCCAAGTGGTTAAAGAAAATCTCCTCAACTGTATGTACTCTGTTCCAGCACCAGGACAACTTTATGGTGGCAATGGCCTACCATGATTCTGCCCCTTTGGTTCTGCCTTTGCAGTGGTGATTTGCCATCTGGGTAGAACTGGGGGTCTCACAATCTAGACGGTAGGGATAATATGAGAACAAGAGAGTCAGACAAGGTGGCCGCTGGGTCTAGGCATGGTCCTCAGACTTCAGGACAAATGGAGATGCCTACTAGCGGGACAGACACTGCTGTGCTCTCCAGGGATAACTTTCTGCCCCCCTCTCTTTAGGTAACATGCCTGATGTATCTGTAAATGAATGCTGATCCTTTTTCATTTGATTCAGCATCTCAGCATAAGGGGAGACCTCAGGACACAGCTGCATGTTGGAAAAACAAGATGTCACAAGTGATGGTCACTTTTTCATCTCTGTGACAATAAATAAATAATAAAAGCATGGGGTGTATCACCTAGAAATTTACCTTAAAATTGAGCATTGCCACATGATTTCAGGCAGGAGCTGCTTTGCGTTTGCATTTATTATCTCTTTTATGCCAAGTGAAGGCAGATGATATCACAACATTCTGAAAAGGAAGATTATACAGTGGTTCAAATTGGAAAGAAGATGGGAAAAATGAATTATTTGGGGACCCACATGATATAGGCATGCTGAAATCCAAAGAATTTGTGCTATGGCAGCCAGCACCATATTTATGTTGGGAGTAGATGTATTATGCAGATTCCATTTTGTGTACAGACAAACTTGCAACTATTCATCAGCAAAAAGTGCAGCATTAAAAAAGCAGTGCAGAATTTTCTGTTGATTCTAGCAGTAAGTGGATTAGATATCTATTTAATTCAGGTTTCAATAACCCTGCAATATGAAACTTATCTTCCTGTGAACAAACAGCACAGTGGTAGAGTTATCGAGGGATATCTTATTAAAACTTGCATCCCAGGATTGATGAAATTTTAGATTTTATGAGGTCTGATTATTCTGAACTAGCAAACTAATCTTTAAAAAGTTAGAGTATATTTTTGTACAACTTATTTGTGCCAGCAAGGTTTGTATCTAGTTTCACGGTTTTTGCAAATCCAAATAATACAAATAATTTATACCAACACTGAAGGTCTGTTCAATTTGTCTTTCCCTTGAAAGGAGGTGTGGTAGACAGCCTCCAAGGTGCCCCCAATAATCCCCACATTCTGGTATCATGCCCTGTGTGATCCCTTCCCACGTGGTATGAGGGTTGGTCTGTGTGGCCAGTAGGATAATGCAGAAGTGACGCAAGTCATTTCTGAGGTGAAGTTATAAAACAGTGTGACTTTCTCTCCCTGTCTCTCAGATCGCTCGCTCTGGGGAAGCTATCTGCCAGGACAATGAAGACCCTCTATGAAGAGGCTTACAGGATGGGGAATTCAGGCCTCCCGGTAAGGACCACGTGAGCGAGACATTCTGAAAGCATAACCTCCAGCCCCAGCCTTGGGGTGGCTGCAGATCCCAGCCAATAGCTTAACTGCCGTGCCATGGGATGCCCTGAGCCAGAACCACCCAGCCAAGGCACTCCTGGATTCCCAGTCCTCAGAAACTGTGAGACAAATGTTTGTTATTTTAAGCATTCAGTAATGGAGTAGTTATGCAGCCACAGATATTTGAGTCAGGATCCTAAACACAGCCAGCGACTGAGAAGCATCATCAAATGTCACTTTCCGAGTTGAGCCCATGAGCCAGTAGTGACGGACTCACTGCTTAGTCACTGATCTGGACTTCAACATGAGCATATTTTCAATGCTGTCGGTCTTGCCTTTTAGCACAAGTATATTTTTGACATTTACTACATTTTGATGTATTCTTTCAGAAAATACATTTGGAGCATATTCAACATTTAACCTTGTCATTCTTCAATATTGCCACTCCATTCAGGGATTTATCTTGGTGAGGCACAAGCGCCCAGCACTTCTCTTTGTTTCTCTGTCCTTTCCTAGGGCTCATATGATTTAGTTACACAGTAGGACTGCAGATTTCACTCTCACATTAGCTGGAATGTGCAGAGTATATGTGGCTCTTTTACTTTTTCTATAACTAATCTTTTCCTGCTACAAGTTACCTGGGAACAAAGAAACAAACAGAAACAATTGACTTTAATACTTTGATTAAAACGAAATCTGATTTGCAATTTAAAGAGCACTTTCAACTCAGTCCTTTAAGAGAAAGCATGCATTGTTTATCTCATCGTTTATTTGCCAGTCTTCTGCTTAGCACCTAGCCCCATTTCAAGAAGTTATCTGGGTGTGTGGTGGGAATGGTGAGATTTACAAGATCTCACAGTGGAAACAAAACCAGGGTCCTTGGATGCAGTGTCCTCTGGCTCCCTGGCTTCTAGAGTGACGCCCCTTGTTCTGTATGCTCTATCACCACATTCTGGCTGCTGTTTCTGCTCCCTTGTGTCAGTCAGTGCCTGTCATGTTCTGCCCATGACATAGCCCCCAACTCCTCTCCCAGGTGAAATGAAACTTCTGAGTCCTGAGGGAAACTCCCAGCTGGCTCCCACCCAGGCCATGTCCTCCACCATTCTCAGTGCAAAGCTGCCTCACCCCATGAGGGGACTGCTCTCTGCCATGGTCCCCAAACAGATTCTCAGGTGTACCTTGGTCCTGTCTATGTTACTTGGCACCACAGGTGGCCCAGAGAAGCTAAAACTCAGGCCTAACATTACCTAACCACCGACTTGATTTGGGTATGGCTGTGAAGAAGACTGGTATAGGACAGCTGCAATATGGTATTCTCCTGAGGTTCTAGAAGCCTCTATCAGCCTAATGTACACACCCACTCTAGGCTGGGGAACAAATCAGATCACATAATGTAAGGTACAACTTATTTTTCTCCTCCTTTCTTTTCCTCTGGTTTCTTCTATCCTCTGGGGTCCCATGTCCCCACTACTATGTAATGTCTTTAGTGTAGCATAAAACTGCAGGCCATATTGACTTGCTTCTCTAGCCAGAACTTAGCTAGAAGGAGCATTTTCTTTATATCGTGTAGGAAGAGAATGAGTGGACTCTAGCACAGGTACTAAAAGCATTTAGAATATTAGTAAGTCTCTCTCCTGCTTAAAGGTCCTATTTTGAGTGTCAGAAGCCAAGTATAACCTTGGTCTTTCCGTGTTCATTCTTTCTGGGACAAATCTTAATTTCCCATGTAGATGATTGCTTGGGTCCAAGTTGGGTGGAGATCATGAACTCAGCAAGGCAAAAGAAAAATTCACATTCATCACTTTCAAAATATTATCCCCTTATATCCATCTCTGTTATTATTTTTCATCAGTTTTACAACCTTAGATAATCATCTGCAAAATGGAGGCAGTAACACCTGGTTTTAATTCAACTCTGTTCGGTTTGCCTTTAACTGTCTCAGAAAAGGCTCGTGCAGCTCCTCCGTGAGGCCCCTCCGTTCACTTTCCACCCACCCAGCGTGCTCCCCCGGTGCTAGGGTGTCAGTGTGCACCGTTCAGTTGAGCTGATGAGTGGCCAAGCTGGCTGAGTGCTCTGGGGTGGCTGGAAGCTCCTGCTTCACACATGTAGTGGCTTTAGAAGTACGAGGTGGTGAGACTCAGTGAGACTGTGGAGCCTGTGTCTGTGTTTCTTTCGCATCCCTGCTCATACCTCCTTAATCATCTTCAGGGGATAAAATGGGCCCAGCCAAGCCAACACGTTGTTACCTCAGAGAGTCCTTGCTTTTCCCCTCCAGGCACGCCGCGCTGCCCCATGGCCATGCCAAGCTCACCAGCTCCCCTTGTGTTGAATGTGACTCTGCATTTCTTGACTTAAAATCAGACCTGCTTGTGCCTTCCAGATGTAACGAGGTTTCTTCCTCTCACTTTCACACGAAGTCAAGCTCTGTAAAAGACTGTTTGGAGGAGAGCTTTCATCATCCTCTTTCTTCTTTACCAGCTGTCCCAGCTCCAGGCCAGGTGGGGCTCCTCCAGGCTCAGGAGATCAGAATCCCAGGCCCTCAGGCAACTCGCTGCCATGCCTGCAGCATCTGTCTTTCCCTCTTTGTAGGTGACAGTGTTTAGTGTCTGCTCCAACTTTCATTTGAAGGCAACTTTTAAGAATAGGTTCTATAAAGGAGACATTAACGTTTATGCGAGTCAGCTCAAGGCTTGCCAGTGTTTCAATCTACAGTATTGGTAATGGCAGCCAATAGCCGTTGATCACCGTATCTGAGGCAAACCCTCGACAAGCACTGTTTTATTTGACCTTCACTGACAATTCCAGTTATTATTTTCTCTTTATTCTATAGGTGAGAAAACTGAGGCTTGGATGGGCTTACTGATATCACACCGAATGGTGGTGCCAGGGCTCACCCCCAGGACAAGGTCTCCAGCACTCCGGCTCTTCCCTGGTCTGCTGGGTCCACATGGAAATCTCAGGATTTTGTCAGATCCATGTCTCATCATCAGCAACAAACCAAAGGAGACAGCTTCCCAGAGACCTCTGACTGGATGCTTTCCAGGCTCCTCTGAGTCGGTGAACCCATCACTGCCCCTCCTCATCCCACTCCTCCCCTTGGTCGTCAGTAGCAATGCTGCCTTTTCCACTCTTAAGGCCCTATCCTGGGGCAAAAGCCCATAGAAACTTCTGGAAGCAAACAATCAGCATGTGCCTTGTCACAGGTGGGGGACTTTGTCTTTCTGGGACTCATATCCAATAGGAATCATCTTTTTAGAGGGCCATTTCTTTATACCACCCACGATAACAATACAGCGAGGGGTTGGATATGCCTGGCCAGTAGCCCATCATTCCTCTGCATGGGTGACCATTGCTGTGCGTGACAGCCTTTTCTGGTTTCTTTCATTTTGGCTGACAGAGGGACTGAGTGATGAAGGAGATCTGAGTTTCGAGCAGAAAGAGGTGGTGAATGCGGACCTCAGGGCAGGGCTGTTTCTGTCTGATTCCTGAGAAACTACAGGGACAGTTCCACAAGAGGCCTCGAGTGACTCAGGGCACACACATTACTGCATTAATCCCAGCTAACACAATATTGCACAGAGATTGGGAGAAGGACATTCTCCATGTTTCTGTGCAGAACACAGTGACTGCAAGTGCAGGGCTCTGGAAGATTTTCAGAGGTGAAAGTGCTGGCCATGCCTGCTGGAGGGACAGGGAAGCAGACTTCACTTTTAAGAATAGCAGCAGTGGCAGAGGGGAGGGGACCTCACAATACCTGTGGGCAGCACTTAAATGAATTGTCCAGAAGGGAAGACAGTGAGTGTGCTTGGGAATCCCTAAAAACAACTGAGAACATGATGAGGGACAGATTCTGGTGGGGACTTTGAGCTGGCTAAATGTTAGTACAGCTATTGCAGAGACTAATTTTGCTAGCAAACGGGAGTGGTCCATGGACATTCATGTTTATATATCTTCACAGCAATTGTAAATACCATGCAGGTATAGCTAACAGCCTCTTCTCAACTGAGTATTGATAAAACCTTGCGTTGCCAGTGGCTTGATCCCTCTGTCCTTTTGTAGCTCAGATTCTGTTTCATCTTCTGCCTCCAAGTTAATCCACATGCCGTGCTGACCAACGTCAAGGCTTGGAGCTCATACACTAATGGACTCATTCCCCACATCCCTTTCTGTGGTTACTTAAACTTAATTCCTCCATATAGGAACTTTTTGCCTTGCAATGTATTATGCAGATCTCATCAGCTCCATTTTATTGCATTGCTTATGTTTTTAGTCCTTAATTTCCAAGATTTAAATACATGGACATGGCGGAAAGACTGGGGGTATTGTCTCTGCTTCTCTCTAAAACAGCTGGGCTGGTGTTTTTAGCTAAAATATGTGTATGTTTTCATGGCTGCTGGGAAAAGATTCTCCTAGATTTCCCTGCCTTCAACAGAGAAAAGAACAGCCAGGTTATAGATGTCTACTCTGTTTTTCAGAAGCCCATTCATCTGTGGTCTGTTCCATATCTCACAAACAGTCTTTCTCCTCCCCCACACCCCCAGGCTGTATAAAATGTGCATGCTCCACTAAAAGGAGGACGTACAACTTAGTATTTCATCCTACCTTTATATGGATTATGCTATAAGTGTTCATGGAAAATAAAGTACCAATTCCAGATAGCAGTCAGCTTTACAACTGTCATCTAAGGTGGCAGTTTCTCTAGAACAGTGCCTTAAAACAGAAGTTGGCGTCATTTGTTTATTAATTTGATTGGTACGTATTCCACATAAATTTGATAGGAAAGGGTTTTAAATTAAACAAGAGCAATGACAAATATTTCCCACTTACCTTAATCATAGAAATTTTGATTACAGAAATGGCTTATCAGCAAAATGCAGTTTGGTTATTATTTTTTTTCTATCTTGAAAATTGGATCACATAAACCATGAAGGTCTCAGATTGATTTTGCAGCTATTGGATTATTTTAAACAAAAAAGGAAACAGCCGCAGAATAATTGAATCAGTCTTGTTATATAGACATAGCTCCAGGCCAAAGCCCTAGGCTTTTCTTTCACCCTGCATCCTTATTCTAGAAAGACACCACGGCTTTTCCAGGCACTATTTCAGAATGTTTTTTCCTGTTTCCAAATTTATTGTATATTCAAGATAGTCTTTTTTATCTCTACATTTTGCATTCTGAGAATTCATGGTTAAGCCACAAACTGCCTTAAGAAAAAATCAGAATGCTTCAAGCTTCACTATTTCCCTGTTACAAAGATTCCTTTAAGCTTCGAGATTGCTGTTCAGTGAAGTGAAGTGGTCCATCTGTCCTCATCTGTGATGTGTCCAGACTATTAAATAGGATGCTTGTTGCTGACATAGGTTAAAAAAAGGGCTCCAACCCTAATCTATTTAGCTTTACATTCCTTTGTTTTCAATGATGTATGAAATTTCTTTTAGGATATTACAAATTTTCTTCCAAACTTTTTTTCCCTTGTCAACTAAAGGATGGTCCTTTACACTGCTCTTTCTACTGGGGCCAGATCATGAACTGCAGCTTCATTTAACAAAGGTTTGAAAACGTGTGTCTGACATTTGTCCTGGAAACCCACAGCAGCCAGCTTTAAAACTTCTCTTGGAAAGAGAACAGAAATAGAGCACATTTTGTGTCACATTAATCTTAAATAACATGGCTATGTTAGCGAGAAAAAAATATCCTCCTAAACACGTTGTGTTGAATTTAGGCCATAACTATTAACTTGGTTATAACGTTCTAATCACAAACTTTAGAAGGATAAGTTTTTACTTATAATTTCATTTTATGGGATTTAGGGGTCAGTTTTCAAGACAGATAAAACAAAGTCAATTCTTTTTCAACTTTAACCTTTTCCTAATGAAATATTCATTAATTAAGAGGCATTTGTGAAATTTGAAAGAGAGAATGATGTCCACTAGTAATAAAAAAGACAATTGTCTTTCTGTTTCCACCTAGGTTTTCTACATTTTATTTTTCAAAATCATTCACATGGAGTTCACAGTTGGAAAATTCCAAATGTACTTCTTACTTCCTCTGTTTTTGAAGAGAGAAAATATTTTCACTTTTGTTAATACGTCTTGATCTGCTTTTGGAGAGAAGGCTGTCACTGGAAAAACAGAACTTCTTTTGAGGCATAAAGCAAAGATCCTAAGGTCAAATTGGCAAAACTAAAAGTGCCTTCTTGCAAATATAGTAACTGCTTTCTAAGTGGTACTGAATTTCATACTATACACTATTTATGTTTCCATTTATTATGATGAGTTTTCTTTTTGAGATAAAGGCTCTTAGTTGTGGCTGTCAGAGCAGATAGACAATGGGACTAAATCAACAAAACTGGGAACATACCTTGGCCAATATTCCAGGCTACTGATCCAAATTCTGTCCAATGTGCTTGAACAGCTATAGATTTTTCACAATAGGGATTGAAATCTCAGCTACTGTCTTTCCATCCCAGGAGCAATCAGACCTCAGGCCTGGGCAGAAACCCCAGAAGAATGCCTTAAACATGGTGCTTCAGTGTAGATTAAAACCATGCATGAAAAAAGCAGATATTTAATAAGTTGAGAAGTTCTAAGAATATTGTCTTTGTCTTCAGTTACTACATAGCATGGAGAAATAACTTATTATTTTGAGATTACACTGAGCGTGGTGGGAGACATGAGGCAATCCTCTGAATAACACAAATAAAAGCCAAACTGCTTATAATTTACTATGTGGTTGCTTACAGGGGTGGAATCATTTCTAGGACATTTAGGTAGAATTGTTCAAAATGGTGGCTTTGATTCTTCACTTGACACCTTTGAAGTGATTTTGCATTATGTACCTTTGCATAAAATGCATGTACAAAAGTACTTCAGTGTTATGTGTACAACTAGATTAATTATCACAAAGTGCATACTTATGTGACCACTTCCTAGATCAGAATATAGAATATTCTAAGTACTCAAATGCCCTTTTCATTCAGATCCCCTTCAGAAACACCTGTTACAAGGAGCGGAGTATGGGCAAGTGCTGCGCTTTCAGGACCCACCATAGTGTTCACAGCAATACAACCCTCTCCCTGAGCTGTTCCCAGACAATGACCATGCATGACGGCAGCCCTAGACCAGCCTATTCCTGGGCAGTGCAGGACTCCTTTAATGGACAGTCAGCTCTGCGGCCCCTTACATGCCTGGCCAAGATCTTTCCAGAGCCTCACTGTGAACTGAGGCTCTTTCAACCAAATTCTCATTCTGCACCTCTCTCTCCCTATGAGAGTCAGAACTGCATTGTAGTTCGAGGCTCTCCCAGCTACTCGTGCTCCCCCTCCCCTTCAGCTTTCACAGCCATTTTTCCTGATAAATCTCCTGCATTTCTAATTCTGTTATGGTGTCTGCTTCCCAGAAGACCCTAACTGATAGAGTTGGTAAGATGGAGTTTGGGGACCAGATTGCTTGTCACCTAGCTCACAAGAAAGACCCCTAAGTGATATGTGGGACACAGACTATTCCTGGCACAAGATGGTGTCCCAATTGCTAAAACTTTTAGTGGCAGTAACCTGGGGAAGCATCCTGATGGGAGGGGACATCCTTACTGCTGCAATGATCCAAAATTTGGAAGGCATTGGAGGAACAATGCAACAGAACAGTGAAGTTGGCAGGTTATTACTAAGTTGTGTTGATGCTCTGCAGAGGGATAATGAGGAACTGAGGGTGACGTATGGAGAGTTAAAGCATATGCAAGGACCTAAGGGCCTTTTTGCAAGCTGCCAAACCTTGTCCTGCAGTAGAAGAGCAGGCACAGCTGAGCAGCAAGTATAAGAGTGTATTAGAGCTGTTAAGCTCAAGTATAAGAGTGTATTAGAGCTGTTGAGCTCCAGACAATGAAATGCTCAGCCCAGGAAGGTCTGTTACATAAAAGTCAGGGCCTCAGTTGGAAAAAGTTCAGACCCTGAAAAATGGGTTAGGGATATTTGGATAGATGCCCTGAAGAGTGTGTCTCTGTAGACTCCCCTGCACACAAAATGGTTACAGAGCTGGCCCCCATGCTTACTAAGAACTAACATTTGCCCACTGTGGGAAGGTAACAGGTGCCACCGTCAGGAATCACCCACCATCTCCCTTGGAGGCCAGGCCAATAATTAGAATCAAATTACAGTGTAACCTGCTGGTGATGTGTTGGAAATGGTAAAGGAGGAAGGATATTATACTCTAAAGGAGCTGCAAGAATTAGCTGATGTGTACTAGCAGGAGCCAGGAGTACTTTTGGGATTGCATTTTAAGAGTGCATGATCAAGGGGGCTGGAAAGTAAGAACTGATAAGAAAGAATTCATTGACTTTGTTTTGAGACAGAGGATTTAACACCCTGGCAAGGACCCCAGGGGATGGAAAAGACTCAATGCTAGGGTGGCTCGAAGAAGCCTGGAGAGAATGGTGGCTTTTGCTGATGAAGATGAATGCCTGAGTGCCATGACAGCTGACAGAAGGAGATGTACAAAACAAAAACAAAATAAAAAACTTCAGGGATCCCGGTATGCTAGAGTGTGCATTCGGGGTATATGTGAGGCTGAAAGACTCACCATGGTATTATTTCCATGAAAAGACCCAGAGGACATTATCACTCACCAAGGTCATCTGAAACACATGGATGAGAGTGGCACCAGGCATCACTGAAGTACAACGGAGACTCTCCTGTGCAGACAGGTAGGAGAGGCTGTCACAATGCTAGGCTTGCTACCGTCTGTGAGGATGATCAGACCCTAAAGCAGTAGAGGTTTCCAGAACCCAGAGAACTGTAATGCAAAGGAGATGGGCAGGCAGTAAGAATTTTACCCCACATCTATAATGAGAAGAAGAAATAAGGAAGAGGCAGAAGGTTGAGGGCAGTCACCCAATAAAATATCAGAATCCTTTACTTGGTTTTTGGACCCAAGCCAATTTCTAGGTCTGGAACCCATTGACTCAAGAGATCCAGGTATCCAGGATAAGGATGCTATAATACAGCAAGGATATACTGCAATAATTCTTGCAGTTCTTCCCCAGAGGCACCTGTGGCTATTTACTTGGGTGACTGCGTACTGGGAACGGGGGACTACCCAGATATTTCAAGGATTGCTGAACAAAGGGTACAAATTGACACTGACATCCAGACACATGAGGTGTCACTATCACCCCTTGCTAGAGTACAGGCATATGGTGGCCAGGTGAAAAGTGGAATCTTAGATGAAGTCTAACTTACAAAGGGTCTACTGGGTCCACAAACCCACTGACAGCATTTTTCCCAATCCCCAAGTATGTAACTGAGATTGATATACCTGGCAGTTGGAGTAATCCTTTCAGTGGAATAGGGAGAATCCTTTGTCCTGTGGAATAGGAGCTATCATATTGGTGCAACAAGGTGGAAGCCTCTGAAATTGCCCCTACCCTAGTCAAGATAGCAAATAAAAATCAATATTGCACCCCAGGGTGAATGGTGGAAATTAGTATTCCTATTAAAATCTAAAGGATGCAAGGGTGGTACTTCCTACCATATTTCCATTTAATTCACCCAGTCTGCCCCCTGCAGAAACCAGATGGATCTTAGAGAATTGCAAGCTCAACCAGCTAACTAGCTCTGATTACAGCTGCCATGCTAGATGATATCACTGCTGGAGTAATAATAATAGTACACGGTAAGGTGCCATTGATTTAGTGAATGTGTTCTTTAGCTAACGTGTTCGTTAGTGAATGTGCTCAGGCTGGAATTCCTTTTCTTTCAGAAACTGCTTATTTTCGTTGATTCATTAGACTTATGACATTATGCTGATCAGACAGAAGAAGCAAGAGATGGCTTAAAACTATGATAAGACATATAAGCTCCAGAGGGTGAGAAATAAATCCCAAGAAGATTCACGAAAATACCATTTTAGCAAAGGTTCTAGGGGTCCAAAGTAAGAGTCAAATTATATCCTCTACTACAAAGAAAGTACATCTAAAAGGACTGCACAGGTCTTTGAGGCAACATATTTCACACCAAGAAATCCTGCTCAGGCCCATATACCAGGTAACATACTAGGCTGTCACCTGTGATTGGTGCTCAGAGCAGGAAAAGACAATGGAGCAAGTTTGGACTGTGCACTCTGTGCTGCCAATTGTGTCACATGATACAATAGACCCTATGTTATTGAAGGTGTCAGTAGTGGAAGATGAATTATGATGTTTATGGCAAATCTCAGTAGGAACATCACAATATAGGCTCCTGGAGTGCTAGAGCAAGGCCATATCATCTGCAGTCCACTGCAAGCTTACAAGCCTTTCTTGAAACAGCTCCTTGTGAGTTACTGGGCCCTGGTGGAAATTTTATGCTTAACCATGGGACACTGAGTCATGATGCATGTGGAAATATCTATTTTGAGCTGGTTACAGTTTACCAAATCATGAGGATCTACCCAGTTACAAAGTTGGGTGGGCTGAGCAGCAGTCCATTATAAGATGGAAAAGATACATCTGGGTGAGCCTGAGAAACACCAGGAAGCATAAGAAAGCTCCATGAGCTGGTAACCCCAAAATCCAGGTCATTCACTATGGCTGCAGGAAATGTATGTCTCTCAGCTTGCATCTGTGACTGAATAATGTGCCCTACACAACTAACAGAAGAGGAGGAAAGCAGCCAACCTTGGCTTATGGATAAATGCAAGCCAAAAATAGATGGTGGCTGCATTGCAGCTATTTTCTGGAGTAGTCCTCAAAGACAGAGGAGAGAAAAAAGTCTTCTCAGTGGAAAGAACAGTGAGCAGTAAATCTGGTCATACACTTTGTATAGACGGAGAAGTGGCCTGACTGTTAATATTTACACTGCTATTAACATTATTATATATGTCATTTCTGTAGCCATAAGCTCCTACTCTTTTGGATGAATATCAGGGAGTGGAATTGCTGAATTATAGGAGATGTGTAGCTTTAGTAGATACTTCCAAAGTATTTTCCAAAAGTACCTATACACTCTTCCAAAAGCAATGTGTGAAAGTGCCTATTACTCTATATCCTTCTTATAATACAGTACTACAAATCTTTTAAATTTTAGCCATTCTGATGTTATATATTGGTATTTCATTGTGATTTTAATTAGCATTCCCCTAATGACTACTGATGTTGAACACCTTTTAAAAATTTGGTTTATTCTTTTGCCAGAGGTCTTTATATCTTCTGAATGGGAGTCCTTTGTTATGTACATGTAATGCAAATATTTTTTCCTATTCTGACTTGCCTTTCTACTTATTTAATGTTTTTTCTTGATGAATCAAAGTTTTTGATTTTAATGAAGTCCATCTTACACATTTTTTTATTGTTAGTGCTTTTTGTGTCCTGTTTTATAAATTTATGCCTACTCTAAAGTCCTGAATTATATTCTTTCATTTTCTATTAAAAGTTTTGCTATCTTACTTTAAACATTTTGGTTTCTGATCCACCTCATATTAATATTTTATGTATTGAGGTTGTGGTTCATATGGATATCTGTTTGAACCAGCCCATTTATTGGGAAGGTCAACCTTTCTTCATTGAATTGAAGGGGCACATTTTTTATATATCACGGGACTATATATATATATATATATATATATAGATCCTTTTCTATTCCATTCATTGATTTGTTGACTCTTGCCCCTAATTGTGCAGTGAATTTTGTGGAAACATAGTTAATTTTGTAATTGATGTTGTATTATGATGTTTTGTTAACTTGCTTATTATTTCTTATAGTTTATTTGTAGAGTCTTTTAGACTTTTTTTAACATGATGACACAATCATGCCATCAAAAAATAATGACTGATTTTGTTCCCCTTTCCAATCTTTGTAATGTTTGTTTCTTTTTCTTGCCTTATTGCACTGGCTAAGTACTCAAGTATGATGCTGACATCATTATTTTGTTGCAATCTTTAGGGAGAAAGCAGTCAATATTTCACCTCTAAACTTCAGTTAGATGTAGGATTTTTAAAATGATATCATTGCTCAGATTAAGAAACTCCACTTCTGTTCCTACTTTGGTGAAAGAGTTTCTTTTAAAAAGGGACTAAATTTTATCTAATAATTTATCTCCATTAGTAAGAGGATCATATTTTTTTCTTTAGATTAGTAATATGAGAAGTTATATTGATTGATTTTCTAATATTAAATCAACCTTGTATTTCTGAAGTAAAACTTACCTGAGTGTGGTGTATTATTCTTTTTATACATCATTGGACTTGATTTACTATTATCTCATTCAGCATTTTTGCAATTTTGTTCATAAATGACATTAGCCTAAATATACATACATATTTTTAATATCAGGTTTGTTATCAAGGTTATGTGGCCTTGTAACCTGGGTTGGAAAATATTCCCTTTTTTCCTATTCTTTGGAAGAATTTGTGTTATATAAATTAATATGTGGAAAAATTTATCAGTGAAGCTACGTAAACCTAGAGTTGAAAAAATACCTTTTGGTGAGGGGTAGAAGTCTTAACTTAAAGACACAATTTATTTGACAAGTATGGGAATATTCAAATTTTCTATTTTTTCCTCCAGATTCAATTTTTAATTGCATCTTTAAACTAATTTGCCCCCTTTATCTGAATTTTCAAATATGCTGGCATAAAATTTTGTATGATATCCTTTTATTACTCATTTAATGAATGAAGGATTTCTTGTGATATCCAGTTTTTATTTACATTATTGATAAATTATGCCTTTTTTGTCTTGATCAGTCTGACTAGCGGTTTACCTTTTTATTAGTCTTTTTGAAGAATTGACTTTTGGCTGTATTGATTTTTCTCTGTTGTATTTTTTCACTATTTAATTAATGCCTTATCTTTATTTATATATTCTTATTTAATTTTTTAACTTGCTTTGAATTTAATTTGCTATCCTTTTTCTGTTTGTGGTAATGTTTTTCTAACTTTTTTTGATAGATCACTGATTTTCAACCTGTCTTTTTTTCTAGTAGATATATTTAAGCTATGAAATTTTCTCTGGTATGAATTTAGATATATACCATAAATTTTGATTCATTAGGTTTTCAGTATTATTTAGATTAAAATATTTTTTTAATGTCCTATATGATTTCTTTGAACCTGAGTGGGTTATTCAGAAGTAAATTGTTCAATTTTTATTATTTGCAGTTTTTCACTTATCTCTTGAAATTGGTTTCTAGCTTAATTTCCAGTGGGTTCAAAAAATATTATCTCTACAATTTTGATCTACGAAATTTATTGACACTTGTCTTTTAGTCCAGCCTATGGTTTATTTTGGTAAATATTTCATGTGCACTCCAAAAGAATATAGATTTTGTAGGTGATGGTTACAAAATAAATTAATCAGGTTAGATTTGATTGTTGTGGTTCAAATTCTTTCTGCTTACTAATTTTTTTGTTCTTTTAATTACAGTGAGAGATATGTTAAAACCTCCCACTGTGAATTTGTATTTGTTCTTTTTCTTCTATATTCTGCCAGTATTTATTTTAAATATTTTAAAATTATGCTATTAGAATATAAATTTTAAATTATGACAATTTTCTCTATTATCATTATAAAATTTGACTTTATCTCAGGTATTACTAATTGACTGAAAGTCTAAGTTTTCTAATATTAGTATAGCTATAATAGCATTCTTTTTGTTAACTTTTGCATAATATATCTTTGTCTATTCTTTCACTTTCATTCTTCATGTGTCCTTATATTAAGGTAATCAACACAGTTTTTTAAAAAATCCACTTTGACAATCTTTGTATTTAAGTTGGAGAATTTAGTCAGTTTAGATTTAATATAGTTAACTGTTATATTTGGCTTTAAATCTACCACTTTCATTTGTTTTACTTTTGTTCCATATGCTTTTTTTCTTAATCAGATAGTATTTATTATTCCATTTTAACACTATATTAGCTTTTTAGTTATACAATTTATTTTTACTATTCTTTTAATTGTTACATGAGATATAAGCATTCATTCTTGATTTTTTAAAGCCTTGTGTAAATTTGTACTTTTACATTTTTCTGGAGAGTACAAGTCTCTTAATATAATTCCATTTATCTCCTTTCCACATTTACCATTATTGTTGTGCATTTTAATCTTGTATATATTAAACCCTACAGTATGTATTATTTTATGCAGTTAATATTCATTTAGATTTACCTACATAATTGCCATTTAATGCTCTTCATTTCTTCCTGCAGGCATATTTTTCTGTCGAGGTTATTTGGCCTATAAATTCCATTTGACATTTCTGATTGCACCATTTAGAGGCTGAATGGATTTGCCATTCTTAAGCTTCTTTAAGACTCTGCAAAATGGGGATAAATGGGTATCTAATTTATGGAGTTGGGTGGTCAGAACTAGATAAAGCACATCCATCCAGTGCTTGGGTCACTACCAGACACAGAGTAACCATTCAATAAATGGTAAGTGCAACTGTAATAGATTCATTTTTACTGTTTTTTAAAATTATTTTATGTTAATTATATGCTTCTGCTTATGTGTCACATATCACTCAAGCTAAGAAAACACAGATAACATGCCCATTTAAAATTGTTTCTTGCTGTTTTTATTTGAATTTTCATCCCAAACATTAAGTCAATTTGTTATATTTTGAGACCATTTAATACTACAATAAATTGGTTTGTGTCAAATAGCTCCTTTAAATAATTTTAGAAGAGATAGATATTTGGAAAAATCAAAAGGTTAAATTGAAGCATGGGCATTATTTTGCTTGATCAACAAGGTGGTTTCAAATTTTTTGGAAAATATTTAACTGTGTGGCTCATAGTGTTATGTACTCAAAGCAAGGCAATATTATATAACAAATGAGTTCAAGGTAGGGAAAAATTATTCTGATATTTAAGGTCACTAGAAGCAGTTTAGATTGCTGCATGGTTGATTAGAAAAGTGATTATCATTTAGGATGTCAAAACAACTGTTAATTTGATGTCAAATGTGGATATAATAATAATTATTATTTTTATTTTCGATCTAAAGTGCAACACTTAGTTATTCCAGTTTAATTCAATTAACCTTTGAAAAGCTAAATCTGTAAGTATGAAGATGAATTATCATTTTGTTTTGGCAGTTTGAATTTGGCTACATATCTGGGTACCAAAGCAAAGTAATTGTTTATATTGAGTTTCCACTTTAATAGGCTAATACACATTTTCAGAAAAAATAGGAATTAGGCACCCAGTATGTGCCAGACATTCCATTAGGTTCTGGAGATGTAAGAATAACATATAGCCCTTTCTCTCAAAGATCTCACAATCAAGAGGGTGCTGGACCTTTCATTTCAGACATGTAAGTGTGAATCTTAGTGATTAGTCACAAGCTCCCATCAAAAAGTATTGATATCTTGACTTATTTAAGCAATCATTGATTCTTAAGCCAAATCCGAAACAATCAAAATTCCAGTTGAGGATGGGCCTGATAGTGCTTAGGCATAGGAGTTTAAATAGTAAAACCTTGAAGCTAAAGCAAATGCATCAAACTACGAATTATTCTTTTTATTATTTAGGACCTTATTATGGCAGTGAAACCAAGCAGGATTTGTTCACATGCAGTGAAAATATCTACTGTTACTGGTGCCAAAGAGGACTCAGAGGCATACTGACATTTTTAATATTTTCGTAATTAAAGATATTAGAAAAAATATATGATTATCACGTGTTATAATTATATGTTTGTGTACACACACACACACACACACACACACACAGTCTTTGTCCCTCGTTCCTCACAGTCTTTGTCCCTAGTTCCTGGCACAGGGCTTTAAAATCTCTTGGAATTTACTGAGTGATAGGCAGCAGAGCCTTTGTCATTCGTAACAAACCTCTTTCAACCACACTTGTGTTTATGCTGATGGAAGGGACCTAGATAGCTTGAAGATGGGAGTTAATTGCCAGAAAAACCAACCACGTGATTAGAAGTTTGTAATTTTCAGCCCCCTACCCCACCCTACCCCCTGATTCTTGAAAGGGGAGAGGGGCTGGAAACTGAGTGCAGATGATTCCATCAACCATGTCTACATAATGAAACCTCGAGGAAAGTTGTGAGTGAGGCTTGGGAGCTTCCTGGTTGGTGAACGCATCTATGTATCAGAAGGGCATCATGACCCCACTCCATGGTGACAGAAGCTCTTGCACACCCCATCCCTGCCCCATGATCTTGTTCTGTGTGTCTCCTTCCTGAGTTCTATCATATATAATAAAACTGTAATCCGGGTGTGGTACAGTCCTGAGTTCTGTGAGTCATTCTAGCAAACTATCAAATCTGAGGGGGCTGTGGGAAGCTCTGAATTTGTAGCCAGCTGGGCAGAAGTGCAGGTGGCTTGGGGCCACCCAGGACTTATGACTGAAATGGGGGAAGTCTTGTGGGACTGAGCCCTTAGCCAGTGCGGTCTGTGCTAATTTGCATAGAGAGTGTCAGAGTTCAATTGAGTCATAAGACACCCAGTTGCTGTAGGAGAACTGGTGTTGGAATATACATGTTAGAAGATTATTGAGGATCAGGTTATATAAAAAGAGTAAGTTACTTTAAAGAAAACATTGTCAATTTTAAAGCAGGAAGGACTGAGCAAGGTCATGAGTGTTATGACAGTGACTAATTGAGAAATTTCTAGGTGAGAAAGTTGAGGGAAAAAATGAGAACAAATCACCCCTAAGGCAGAGGCAGCTGAAACACTGTGTCCTGGCTGGAAACGGAAGCTGGGCAATGCAAGCCAAACTTCTTGAAAGCCCTGATTTAATCCTAAAAATTTATGCAGATATATATTTTACCACCACTTTATATGCAATGTTTGCTTTAACATAAAATAAAATTTCTCCAAAATCTTCAAGTAACATGGACCATGTGGGTTGACGTTCCTTGTTTATTCTATGGTTTTTGTCCCCTTGCCCCATATTACCACTGAAACCTGTGGTATCTTCTCTGTACCCCTACCCCAGTTCCCAGGCTACATGGGAAATACAGATGAAGGGAAGACCACCAGGCTACAGAATGTAGTTCTGGAATATCATTGTTGGCAAGTCTCACCTCAGGGAACTTAAAAAAATATGCAGATTTCTGGATGCCATTTTACAAATTCTTATTAATATAGGTCTGGCAGTGAGTCCCAGGAATCTGCACTTTATCAAGCACTCAAAGCATGTCTGATGTAAATAAGCCTTGGACTAGACTTTGAGCAGAGCTGTCCTAGCCTTTATTCCCAGCGTTCAAAAGTGCATGACTCGAGTCAAGCAATTGCTCTCCCTGTTCCTCCCCTTCCTTATCATAAAATGAGAGGGTTGATTAGGGTTGATTAGGCATGCTCGACCATTTCTTCCAAGCCCCACAAAGTTCTAACATTCCTTGATCTGCCATACCTGATTGCGAATAAATCATGAGCAGTGTTGTAAGATAAAAAGTCATGTCCTCTCTGATCATCGGACGTAGTCCATGAAAGATAATCCTGCTTTATTCATAAATAATACTCAAACTTCCTTAATAAAGTCCTTTCCCCTGGTAAAAACTGTACTTTATCATACCAATGCATTAAGTTTTTTTACTTTTGTGACTATGAGTCATTGAAATGAAATCTAAGATACTGCAAGAGTGTAGTGGTATAATTGGTCTCATGTATTTCATTATCATGACTGTCAGGACTGTACCCTGAAATTTTCATCAGCATACTAAGAAATGCTTTATGGTTATATAATATATTTATTGGCAGAAAAATCTATGAAAAATTTTTTTACACTTATTGTGTTTTTTAGAATTCTCATTATAGCATTTATATTATTCCCAAGGAATCATTTTACCCCATCAACACCAAAAAATACTATATGCCTCTTTGTCTAGAATAATCACAAAGACACCAATTTTTACATTAAAGTCTAAAACTTTGATTAGGGATGGGTGAGCATATGAGGAACAGAGAGCGGTTGGTACACAGCAGTCACAAGTGAAATATTCAAATTCCATAAATGTACTTGTTATTTTTTCCCTATTAAATCCAAGTTTTAATAATATATAAGCAAGGGGGAATAAAAACAAAACAGAAAATCTAGATTCACTTAATAGCTGGCAGTAATAGTCTGTGTAGACAACAATCAGTACTGTGTGCATGGATTGATATTCCTGGTCTCCCCTATTTCTAGCACATTGAGATTGTTACCAAACCAAACTTGAGTCTGCTCACCCTGGTGTAGCTAAGCCAAGACACTGACAATGGCTTGCAGTGAAAGAAATTAGGCATTTTATTACAAGTTCAAGTAATTAGAGCAGGGGCAGCTAATGCTGAATATCTTGAGCTCCTCGAACGTCTACAAGCAAGGACTTTTAAAGGGAAAATTTGTGGGTTGGCGTTGGGGCTGGGTGAGTAGCCTGTGGATGTTTCTGATTGGTCGAATCTCAGAAGACAAGAGATCTGGGACCCTGTCCATCATCTTCTGGCTCCCGTCAGTCTGGTGCTGTAGACCACGTTTGGTGAGCATTTTCATCTGGGAAAACATGGGTCTCATTTCCTGTACAAACATCCGAAGGAAACATGTCAAGGTAGCATCTTTGATCCTTAGGGTCTAGTGTGGCTTCCTCCTTATTGTTTAGGATACATCTCATGTGCTCGGCTGTTTCTTGGTACTTCTTTCCTTGATTACTAGTTGTAAAGCTCGGCTCCCTAATTGTTAGTTGGAGATCCCAGTTTGCAGATTTTAAATAACTTCACACTTAGGGGATCAAGGCCACAGCTCACTTTCATCTAAATTTTTGATGGGCTTTATTGAGAAAGGGACACATGCTCGGTTTCAAGATCTGGAACACAAGAAGCAATACCTCTGGTCCCCCAAGGAGACTGTTAAAGGATGCAAAGAAGAAAGAAACTACACTTTGCTGACAAATCTAGCATCAGAGGCAGGGTAGGGAGGAGTAGAAAGGGGTGTCATAAAGACTTCAGGGAATTTTGAAAAGCGTGTGCTTCCAAAGGAATACTGTATTACCCCAGAGGAGCTGGAAGGAGAACGCTTTCCTCTATGCACACACAATCAAGAACTTAACTTGGTTCTCAGAAAGAAAGAGCTGGCTCCAGGAACGATATGCTTCAGCCAGTCTCTGGCTGCATCTTGTAGCCACAAGAAATCCCTTGTTTTCCTTCTGCTTCTATCTACAAGGGATTTAGGGAGTAAGATGAAATCTTCTTTTTGGTTTAAAGAAGAGTGTCAAGGATCAAGCTTTGAGAACTCCAACGTTTAGAGGTTAGACAGAAGAAGAGAGCCGCCAAAGTAGAGGTAGCAAAGAAATATATAAAGACCAAGAGAAGAAAGCATTTTGAGAAAGGAATGAGCAACAGTTTTTGGTACTATGGAGAAGCAAAGCAAGATGTTGGTCATTGATCATTAGAAGGAAAAACTCTTTCATGGTGGCTGATCTGATATGTCAGGAAAGTACGTCTGTTGTAAAGGAATACTGCGCCCCCTACAGCTTTTCTCTGTGTAAACAGTACCCATTCTTATTTGGTGCTGGCACCATTTATCTCAGGTGCTGGGTTGATGTATCAGAAAAAATGATAATGTTTTTAAATTGAAGAAAAATTACTGACAGGATGTATTTTCTGCTGATTCAATGATTAAGGTGCTCGGTGGGAAGAAAGGGACATTCAAAGGCATTTGTTGGACCCCACTCCTTACCATGGGGGCAATGGGCTGCTCACTTTCCCATGCTCACAATCAGCCAGGTTTCTCATGCCATTGCATATGGAGGTGGGATTGTCATTAACACGATGAATAATAAGATGTTACAATCACCATATTGACCACGAAGCAGATGCCATGCTCAAGAGGGATGAGTGCATAGGATTTAATGAAAGGGCTGTCTACAAAGGTGTGGACACTGTTGAGGAAAAGCCATGCAGACACTGAACTGCACCAGAGCCAGAAAAGGGGCAGGTGTGTCATCGCCATGACTTGGCCTGAGGGGCAAGGGAGAGAGTAGCTACCAACGCCTGAATTAATATTTGTTGTAGGAGAGGGCAGCCTGACAGAAACTGTGGCAGAGAAAAGCAATGGCTGTGAGTCTGGAACTGGTGTGGAGGGAGCCAGGGAGGAAATACTTCACCTCTCCCTCTTGCTGCCTCAGGAATCCTGCTGACTGCTCACCCCCTGCCCCCATGGGCCCCAGTGGCCAGTCTCCCAGGGCAGAGAACAAGGTGAGAAGGGCAGAGAATGGATCTGGAGGGCCAATGGAGAATATCCTGCACAGCAGAACAATATGTAAAACCAGACCTTTAAGAAGAAAAATCAAACAGGCCTTCTGCAGTAGAGACCCAGCAACTGCCCCAGTGCTTATACACCTGTGCTACAGGTGGGCTGACCTCCCTTCTTTGCTGCTCATCTGTGGCTTCCTTGCAGCTGCAGTGGAGGACAGGCACAGCAAATTCTGGCTGGAGGAACATTAACTGAGGTCTGCTGTGGAATTCTGGAGAGCTTTTGCTTTCAGAGACATTAGTGATGTCTTTCCCCTTTATTCCTACTTCTAATAGGTATGTGATACCTAGAGTAGGGAAACCATCTTTCAACAGAAAGGTGACAAGAAGGAGCTAGGCTGAGCCTAATATTGTCAAGACATTGATCCAGTGCCATCAGGGCCTACCTCCAGATACTTTCAATGAGAAAAGCAATCTCTGATTATTTTCTAAGTCTTTGCAGATTGGGAACTTGGTGCTTGATGGAATACGGGTTGTGTAGGTGGTGTGACATCTAGTGTGCTCTCTGGAGCAGCTGAGTAGAAGAAGCCAATCACTGACACAAGAAATAATGGGACTGGAGAAAATATGAGGACCAAAGTCCAACATTTAGATTTGGATTGGCTAAATTGGTGTATTTGTGAGACATCTATGAGAAAACATAGAAAGGGAAGTTGCATTTATAAAGGCCCAACCTAGGAATAAAAATTTGGAAATATGTGTTACAGAATGATCATTCAAGCCTTGAGAGTAAGATTAGATCTTTTATTTTATTTAAAGAAGAGTGTCAAGGAACAAGGTTTGAGAACCCCAACATTTTGAGATCAGACAGGAGAAGAGAGACCCCAATGGTAGGGATGGCAAAGAACCAGGTAGAGGCCAAGAGAAGAAAGCATTCTGGGAAAGGGATGGACAGCGTTTTTGGTGCTATGGAGAAGTAAAGTAAGGTGGTCACTAATCTTTAGAAGGAAAAATTAGTTCATGGTGGCTGATCTGGTATTTCAGGAAAAGAGTACAGCTGTCGTGCAGGAATGCCACGCTTGGCACAGCTTTTCTCTGTGAGAAGGGTGCCCCAACCTCATTTGCTACTGGCACAATTTAAATATTCACTGAGAGTAAAGACAAAGAATATTTCTTTTTGCTCCTTGTTTCTGTAAACATTTGTTGTGGTTGTTATCTTTAAGGTCTGCAGGAACATGTGGTAATGAAAATATTACAAAAAAGAAAGAAAAGAGGAAGGAAGGAAGGAAAAATATGTAAAGAAAAGAAAACAGAAAGAAATGTGTGAATAAAGGTCTATTTCTTATTACCAGAATGCTATAGTTGAATTAAAATAAGGGTCCTAAATGTTGAGATAAAAATTGAAAACTCTCATTAGAACTCAAATGCTTTCTCTGCTCTTTGCCATTAGAATGACTGGTGGAGAGCTAGAAAACATGATGGAAGTGGCTGAGAAATGAAGGCTCCAGTAGAATATTATTAAGATGATTGAACCACAGAGACAAAGATTTGAAGGTGTATCTGCTACTTACTAAAAAGTAACTTTGGGCAAGTTACTTAATCTCTTTGAGTCCTAAAGTTCTCGTTTGTAAGATGGGGACAAGAATGACTACCTTGAAGATTTCTTGTGAAGATAAACTGGAATACGAGGATATTGAACTAATCCCTAAAACCCTTCCCAAACCACCTTAGTTGAGTCTAGGGCTTTCGGTGCAGGTTCTCCTGTCACCCAGGAAGCATCTCATGATTTGGTCCTCATTGTTTTGAATTTGGATGTGTTTAATTTTACTTTCATGGCAAGTAAGACCTTAATTACTGGGTGAACTGAAATTTGGGGGGACCAAAAAAAATATTTCCTATAAGGAATGTACTTCCAGCATACAGCCATCTTGCCTGTGATGTGTTAGGGCTTGAAAGTTCAGCATCTTCTGCTGATATCAGTTCATGACATTCTTTGTCAGTGACATTCTTTGTCAGCTGCTGCCTCTGTGAGCATTACAGAAGAGTCAGCAGTGGTATTATTCTATTGTTGATCTAGTGCTATTTCTGCACGTGTACTGCCAAACCACACTTAGGTTTGGTTATGGTTATATTTAACCTTATTCTTCTCAGTAAACCTTTTAAAACATGACAAAAAAGAATCCTTTCCCTCAGTGAGATGGATTTTTATAACTGGAAACTTCAGATTTCTTTCAGGATTCAATGAGAAAACAGTGTACTTGAAAATTCTAATCCTAGGTTAGCAGACTGCGGTGTCATCTTGAACCAATCAGATGGAACTTTCTTATTTTCTTTAGAAGAAACATTTGACATCACACGTATTTTAAGGGAATTATGAGCAACACTCTCTCTATAATCCAGAAGCAAGAAGCACTATTCATTTGACATCCTTAATTTTTGACTGTCTACTGTATTTACGGCACTGTACTAAATATAATGAGGATATATAAAATAACCAGTACATTCTGCCTTTATGTGCTTATATTCTTTGGAATAGATAAGACAAGCAAATATCTTATCTATTCTAAATATACCAACAAAATAGCAAATAATATATAATCTGCTAAGAGGATTCAGAGAAAGAAAAGATTATTTCTAGAAGAAAAGATTGAAGCTACAAGTCAAAATCTAGATTCATTAGAACCTAAACTACTTTACAGTCTTCTGTTCCTCACTCCCCACCTCCTTGTTTCCCTGTGTACTGGTGTACAGATATTCTTCTGGTATATGCTTTATTCCCAAATAACCATATACTTTTGCAACAATGAGTCCTCGTCCATGCTGTTCCCTTCTCTTGAAATGCTCTTGTCCACCTGGTAAAGGTTATTCATTCTTTGAAGTCCAATTATTGTGTTGCCTCTCTTATGATGGTAAGACTTCTAACTAACACTTCCTTTAATCATTCTGACCTAGGGGTCCCCCCCCCACTTATGCTTTATGATGAATTGCTTTGCATGCCAAATGATAGAGTTATCATTTTAATGTATGTATCTTCCCTCCCTACAACGAGAGCTCTTATAAGAAAAGGGCCTTGATCTATTTATTATTGTTTCCTAGCAATAAGAAAATTCTTGCAATATAATAAATGTATATAGTAAATGTTTGTGGAATAAGATAGTATTTGTATTAGGCCTTGAAAGATAGCATACTGGCCAGATCAGTCATGGTGATTTCCAGTTACCCCTGGAAAATGCCTGTTATGCACAGTCTTCTTCTGAAGGATTTCATACATACAAATCACTATATGGTCTTTCTACCCTGGCCATGGCTTACTGGATCAGGGATGGAGACTGAGTCCAAAGACATATGGGTGATCAAGCATATAGATGTGTCCTTTACTGACTGGGTGAACGAATCATATCCTCTTGAGCAGTTTGACCTCAAGACATAAAAGGGCAGTGTCTTCTGTAGAGGAAGAGACAGAGTTGCTGATTTATCATGTGATGAGGCAGAAATGTTGAAGCCACAGGCTCCTGATGCGAAGGAGGCAGTTGCTAACCTGGTCACTTGATATATATGTGTCTAGAACCACATGCAAGAATTCACAGATCTGATTAAGCTGGCAGAGGTAACCCCAAGTTATTTTTTCCTTTCCATGCTACCTATGCCTGAACAGGGAGAGAAGAGACAGTATGAATAAAAATAAAACTTACTTTTATTGCTGTTATAGGCTAAATGTTTGTACCCCACTCCCTCTCCCTCTCCAATTCATATGTTGAAGCCCTAACCCACCAATGTGGCTGTATTTGGAGATGAGGTCTCAGAGGAAGTAATTAAGGTTAAATGAAGTCATAATAATGGGGTCCTGATCCCATAGGATTAGTGTCCTTATAAGAAGAGACACCTCGGTGTGTGGCCTTGTCTCTTCAATCTCTGGCTCCGTATTCACATGGCCTTCTGCTTTGTGTGTATCAAATAGCCCTTTGCCTCTCTCTTTATAAGGTTACTTGTGATGGGATTTAGGGCCCACTTGTATAATCCAGGATAATCTCCCCATCTCAAGATCCTTAACTTCATCACATTTGCAAAGATCCTTTTCCCAAATACAGTAGCATTCACAGGTTCTGGAGATAAAGATGAGGACGTATCGCTGGGGGTCATTATCAGCCTCCTACACTGTTTATAGGCAATTAGACAGAACTTAATCACAGTTCATAGCTGGCAGAGAGAAAGACTGAAAAATACAGTGTTTACCCAAGGAGCCACATGCCTAGATAACATTTGAGGGTTCTGTTACTAAGGAAGAAGGGGCGAATGGATATCACAGGGACAATTAGCTGTCTTTTCCCCAGCTATTTTCTATGTATGTAAAGAGAAGTGTTCTTGATTCTCTGAGGCATTAAAAAAAAAAACAAATCATTTTCTCTTCTGAGGAAGTTGCCATCTTGGAGCAAAGACAAGATATCTGCAAAGTTAAGTCTCTCTGTTAGGCAGTATTGAATTAGGGTCCAAATGGTGCCCTAAATGGCAAGTAACTCATTTGCAGAAAACGACATAATCTCTGTGGGTTAAACTGTTTTTACTGAAGTCTTTTTGGAATAAATGAAGCTTGAAAAAGCCTTAGTGGATAAGCAGAGCTGCTGTGAGGTAGGTGAGCCTGCAGACAGGGCTGGTCTACAGAAGAATGATCTTCTGTAGAAGCCTCTCTCAAGGTGAAAAGATCTAGACTTCACTTGCTATTCCTCAGTCAGGAACTGAAGCTTCCTCTGGTCAGATGTAATAAATTATGAAAAATATCCCAGGTAACACAATAGGTACTGATCACTCACTGAACAGGAAAAGGTAGCACTGAATTTGGGTCTAGAGAATGGGATCAATTTCTGAGAACCATTAGTGGTTTCATGAGAAAACATCATGATCAGATTTTGAGAACAGGAGTATAAGTTGTATTTGATATTGATGAAAAAAATATTGACTGGTATTCAGAATGTATTTCAAGTACATACTTCTTCCCTACTTTACCTAACAATGAGGGAAGATGTAGTAAAGATAGACAGGTAACATACGATTTTGGACTAAAATTTAGAAAATCTTCATCTCTTCTGGCCCAAATTCTTTTTCTTTCTTTCTTTCTTTTTTTTTTTTTTTTTTTTGGCAGCTGGCTGGTACAGGGATCCTAACCCTTGACCTTAGTGTTATAACACTGCTCTCTAACCACCTGAGCTAACTGGCCAGGACAGGCCAACTTCTTTTTTCACTTGGAGAGAGAACGGACTGAGGGTGGGGGACTTCAGAGTATTTTTCTTAATCTCCAAGAGAATGCCACGGCCGACTTGCCTCTGTGCATGTACAGGCCTGCTTTCTTCTGTGTGATGGAGTCTGCTATGCAGAAAGGTAAGAGCTAGGGAGGTTGGATAAAGGAAGGGCAACAGAATTAATGGGGGTCAAAGATGGGGATACAAATTGCATGGGTGTTTGCATGCTGGACTGCCTCTCGCCTGCGCCCAGGAGATCACACAGTAACAAGCTGTCAACTTGCATAGCAATCAAAGCAGTAAAGTATTAATAGTCAACTGCCCATTTACATTGTAATAAAGACATGTGTAACAATCTGAAAACAAGGGCTGGGTCTCTACCAATGACATTTATTACTATTTTGAAACTCTACATTTAAAAAGGTGTAATGCCTTTGTTGAATTCAGCTTGTCTTTAGCCTGAGGAGTCTAGACAGAGTAAGTCCTGTGTTTTTTTTTTTTTTTTTCTCCAAGACATGGAAGGGAAGATCCTCGACTCTTCTTTATAGGACTCTTAGAAGCCCTGGGATGGGCTGCCTAAGATGGGAGCTGGTAGAATTGTACAATTAGGTGATACAGACAAGATCTAGCCTTATGAGCGGTAAGAATAAGATCACTATAAAAGAAACAGACACCTAGACATGTACAGCCCAGCTTGTAGAGCCGGCTTTCCAATTATGCTTATGAGATGTATGCTTCTTTGACAGATCCCCCTGGGAAGAAAGGGTCTGTCAGAGTATTCAGAAGCACAAACCCACATTGTGTGCGAGTCTCAGAGCTTGCCACTGGAGATGGACTCCCCTCTACAGGGCCATTAATAAAGGCCTGTGGTGGGGCCTAGGAGTTGTGAAAGGAGAGAGAAAAGAATAGAGGTGCTAAGGCTTTTGTGCATTCTAACAGAAAGAAGACAATGACCAATTGACGGAAAGGGAGTCCAAAGAAATCGAGTCCAAAATGTAAGTGCTATATGAAGTAGAACATATCAACGATAATGCATATGTAATATATACTATATATATTATATACACACGTATGTGTGTATGTGAGTGCGTATAAAGTTCATATCATAGAGAAAGATCAGGATAAAAGATGGAAGTAATACAGTATTGTTCAATATGAGATTTATTCACAGTAATTTTCATTTTTAATAGAGTAAAGATACTGTATCTGATTTCTAATGGAAGTTTGGGGTGGAGGAATTTAAGCATCAAACTACTTAAGTGGTATCTGCTGCGATATTACTGCGGCTCAGGTACTACGAAGTGGTGCCAAGTGATACAAAAATGCTGCTCTTTAGGTGGTGGTAACACCTTACAAAAGAAAACTCTAAAACTGGGTAAATAAAAAGAACACAACAAATGAATAAATTATCTGGGAATAGGAAAAAAGAAAAGACAAGCAGCGCCATCATTGACGACCTATGTCATACTGCTTTGGCTGTCCAGGTTCTCACTGCTTCTCTGGATTTGTCAGTGTGATTCTAAGAGGTCCCCCTGCCTGCAAGTCTCCACCAACCACCAGTGACCATAGTAACCATCCACTACTTCATTCCCGGTTCATTCTCTAAAGAGCCCTGGGAGGAAGGCAGGGCAGGGATTATGATATCATTCTGAGGCTTGGAGAGATTCAAGCCAGGATCACAAAAGGAATGCTAGAACTAAGGCCAGAACGCAAGTTTTTCTGATTCATATTTTAGCCTTCTTTGCTATACACTGTAATTGAGTTCTATGCCCACAAACATATCCAATTATGCCATTGTTCTGCTTGAAAAGCTTCAATGATTCCTACTTCATTCTCACGTCCGCCCTCCTTGGCTCGCTACTTAAAGCTGTCTACACAGCGGCTCAGTCTGTCTTTACCGTTACTTCCCCTCGTGCCCTTTGCTCACAGAGGAGCCCAGACCTGCCCTGAGCACTCCTATTCCCGTGCCCTTGTTTACTTGCTTCCCTCTCCCACACCTAACCTCTTCCTCATGTCCTCGCACAGGACTGTTCCTCCTCCTATTGCTGCCATTGATTGCACTTTGCAATAGCTTTTATTCTTGCATTCATCGGAGTCTTGCTTGAAATTAGAAGTATTCGAACACATGCACCCTTCCCCAGACTGCAAGCTCCTGGACCACAGATTCTGCAATTTGTTTTCTAGGCCTCATGCCTCACAGTCCCTATAAATGGTGCCTTGCAGATAGATGCTCACTAAACACTTCTTGAAATCTGATGTCTGTCAAACGGTTGTCTTATACTATTACTTCACTCACACATGCCCTTTCTACCCATGTAAATTACAAACTCTGAGTACTGCCCTTTTACATTGTAGAAGCTTGAACGTATTATAAGTTGAAATTTGGGTGGTACAATGAGAAACAGTACCTGCAAGGATGACTTTTTTTAAGCTAATGTGTGCACCCAAACTTTGTATGTGTGGTTTGTATAATTGCAGTTATTAAGTTGTTTCTACCATTATGGGTAATGTAGTATAGAGAACCATTTGTTTAACTTTTATCAGAATTCAAACAGATAATAAGTATTTTAAGGAGAGAGGTAAAAAATATTTTACTTGACAATGATATTAGAATTTTCCCAAGGTTCTTGTATTTTTTGGAAAATGGCTTCCAGAATTTACTAAGAGACTGAAATTTTTCATACTACCAGGCAAAGTATAGGATATTGCAACTCTTAGAGGGAGTTTGCACGTATTGATCACTGAGATATTTCAAGGGCTTATGTGTTAAACACTCTTCTAACAGTTTACATGCATTATTTATTTCTTATAATGAGTTAAGAAATTTATTATTATTTTCCCCATTGTTTTATAGGTGGGGGAAGTGAGACACAGTGTTTATGTAATGTGCTCAAATCCACACAGCCACTAAATGGCCGAGCTTGGGTTTGAGTCCCCTGACTCCAGGTGCTACACACTTATCTACTAGCCGATACAGCAGGAGGGAAGGATGTTTTCCTTCTTCATTTGTAGGCAAGGCCAACCATTCACAAAGGTCATTGCTGCCCATATCAGCCACTCTGGGGTGGTGCCAGGCAGCAGGGTGGCCACATGGTATGCCTCATGGAGCTTGCTCCTACTTACACACTGCCTGCAGAGACTGTGTCTGGAAATCATTGCAGGGAAACCAAGCAGTTCCTAGAGAGCATATGAATTTGATAGGAAAGCAATTTAATCTTCAGGTGAAGTCCCAAGTTGACTAGAGTTGATTCAGCTTAACGAGGTGTCAAGGTGTCAACCAGGATATTAATCACACTTTGTCCCTCCAGCTATGACTGCCACTCCTCTGTGGGAGATGGACTCAGAGTGCCCAGGGAGGAGCACTCCTGATACTGAGAGCTGCTCTGCAGGATTTCCATTGCTCTTTCCATTCCCACTGGCTCCTTGCCTCTTTCCCCAGTCCATAAACCTTTCTGCTCTCTTTAGTCCCAAGCCATGTGCCAGCTAGAGTCAAAATAGTACCCAGGAATATATGACCTTAAGGTGAAATTATATTCCTTCTATTTCAAATCCAGTTAGCTAATGTTGAATAATAGCAGCTCATGTCATTTTTTTTTGCTGTTGTTAATTTTGAAGTTCATCTTAGTTTTACATATGATGTTATTTTATATGTGGCTATGTAATATAAAAATATATATGATGTGAAAAACTATATGATGTAGGAGTAATATAGATGACTTGTATAATGGTATATTTATACATGAGTGATATAAAGGTTGGGTGACAGGTGTCAGATAGATAGATTGTCTTAACTAGTTATTCACATCCAAAAGACCAAGGTTAGAGTCTCAGCTCTGCCCTTTACTAGCCCGTTATTAACTTTTTACAGAACTTCGAGTTCTTTAACTCTAAAATGAGGATAATGCACTTACTTTATGAAATTATTCCATCTATAATTTATAATTTTGTTCTTTCATTTGCATTGAGTTGCCTGGTTTTAAGAAAATTCAATTTAAAGAAATCTAGTATCTTTGACCTGAGATAAAAGCCTGCCCTACTATGGAGAGGTGCAGATGTCAACAGTAGGGGTTACAATTGACCAGCAATCGCCTCATGTCTTTTATGACAAATTTCCTATGTTGATTTGGATCTACATGACAGATTGTTGGTGCCAAAGGCCAAAAACCTCCATCTGTGTGAAGTATGGACCTTTTGAAAAACAAGTAAATCCAATTAAAAAAGAAAACCCAGAAGGAGGGAGACAAAGGGTTTTGGTTCTTTGTGTTTGTTGTGCCAACTTAACTAGAATGCAAGAATCAGAAAGTCCATGTCTAGATAGGTTAGTAGAAATATGCACAGGTAGATAAACCTCAGAGTTTTGCTTTTCACTTATTTGCCTTCATGCCCAATTATATCCCTTCCTTCAAGTCACTGAATTTTTTTTTTTTTAAGCCCTTGGAAACGCAATCCAAAATAATAGGAGCATAATTCTAATTTATTTCCATTTCAGACTTTTATACCTGTAATTATATTTGTGTTAAATTAGATTAAAATGTCAATCCGCCAATTTGCTTCTTCCTTTGTAACCTTTTGCACACAAAGTTTATCATCCTGACAAATAAAAGACCTCACCAACCTTGACACCTAAGAAGAAATGCAAATTGTATTTTTCAAAATTAGAAAACAACCATCAATTCTGTCATTGAAAATTAGTTGAGTTACCCAATGGAGTTTGAATTCTTTAGCTGTTTGGAGTTTACAGAATTAAAATTGATTTTTTCAGAAGTAAAATATGATTTAATTTACTATTAAAAGAGCAAAATTAGTGTGAGTGGACATTACAATCTTGGATCCATGATTCAACTTGAGAAGATATGATTTAAACCTTGCTTTTTCCTCTGGTTATATGATTAAATGACATGCTAAATTTAAAGGGTAGTAATTTGTTTTCCTTCCAGGGAAACTTATTTCCATTTGAACACAGGTATACTGAAGACAAAACCTAACTCACAGGCACTGTGTTGGGACTGGAAGAGAGATGGGCTCACAGAGGGGGAGAGTCCTTTTGAATCTGCCATGGAGGTACTTGTCAACATTACCTACACCAAGATGTAGCACCAACATTTAAGAAAACCCTATGTATGGGGGGTGCTTTACAGGAACTGTGCAAAGCAGCAGAAATAAGCACAGGTCCTGCTCTTGAGCAATGAAAAATTCCAGACCCTGAGATCAGCCTAAATATGTACCTTTTAGGCTTGCCTGTGCCTCCTCATTATACTATTGGTTAGTCATTTAATCTCTCTGTATTTTAGTTTTAGAACCTGTAAAACAGGAATCATAATATCTGCCTATAGGGAATTCAGGTAATACAGTAATCTTGGAGATAATGGTATTAATTCCAATCTGGGCGGTCCATATAAGTCTTCCTTTCTTTCCCAATTTCTTCTGCCAAGCACAGGATCAGGAAAAGCAAAGGAAAGGCCTCTGATGGAAAAGGAGTCACAGAAAATTGCCAACGTCCCCGCCCAAGCTCAACTATGGGGAGCAGACAAGAAATGAGCTCCTCATCCCCTGGGACTTGTGTGACCTGGGCTTAAGACTTCAGGAGATTTATTCTTCATAGGGGTGATTTTTATTCATTACATATTTTAGATACCTCAAGGCATTAGGGCTTAATTCTCTGAGTGAACCTGGGTTGAGAAAGTCTGAACCAACGATTTCAGTTTTCCATAATCTTAATTTCATGCATCTCATCTCTGACAACATTCTGTCTTTCCAGCACATTCCCGCCAGCAGTCCATTCTCTTACCTCAAGACCCTTAACTTAATTTCATCTGTAAAGTCCCTGTTGTTATATAAAGCTAACACATTCACAGGTTGTGGGAATTAGGAGGTGAACTTCTTTGGGGCCATTATTCTGTCTACACCATAGTCTGATTTTAACATTTTCAAAATTATAGATGATGTTACGTGCTTTCATCCGGAGGCACAAAATGTCTATTTGTCTCTCCTGATGATGCTGAATGCCTAGACCTTTTAATTCATTCAAGGTTGCAAAATAGTGATTTCCAAATTCTTTCATTTCATTTAATTAGTTATAATAATTCTATAAAGAGTCACTTCTCCTCACCTACTATTTGGCTACCCATTAGCAGAATTTGCATAGGAAAGAGGTTATTGTGGTTGATACTATCCCTTTATTTACCAGGAAATAAATGAACACAGGTCTTATCATTCTTCAAAGATGACCAGTTTTCTTTTTTTTTTTTTTGGTATCCTAATGGACTTACAAATTTAAACACTCAAGATCTGCTTTTCTGGCTATCTTGAGACATACAATACAATATTACACAATACAATATATATACAACACAGTATTATACAATACAATATATATACAATATAATATTATTAGCTATTGTCACCCTAGAGAAGCAGAACTTACTCTTTTTATCTGTAACTTTGTAATGGTCTACCAACCTTTCTGTATCCCACAGCCTCCTTATCCATGACTCTGGTAACCACTATTCTACTTTATTTCTCTCTCTTTTTTTTCTTTTCAATTTATTTTTCTTACGTGACCCATGATAGTTGCATATATTTGTGGAGTACAATGTTATTTGGGTACATTCCTACTGTGTGCAATGATTATATCAGGGTGCTTAGTACATTCGTCACCTCAAACACTTGTCACTTCTTTGTGTTAGGAATGTTCAGCATCATCTCAACTAGCTATTCAAAGGCACACGGTACTTTGTGGTTGACTGCAGTCTCCTTATATTGCTATAGAACACTAGGCCCCACCCTTCCTCTCTCTCTAATATTTTGTATCTACTGACCACCCTCTTTGACTTCTTGACAACCTTTCATTCACAGAAATAAAATTCATGTGAAGCATTTTCAAAGATTATAAATTGTAAAATTAAGAGAGTACACCGAAAAGTTTAAAGCAGATCATAGATTAATTTCAGACCTTGCTTAACTGCCAGGATTTAGTTAGATCCTAATAAAGCCTAAAGCTCCCACACATCTCTCTCCAAGGCATACTTTGGTGACAGTAAGTGAGGACCTTACTTTCTCCTGAGCTATCAGATCCAGTTTGAGCATACGCAATTTACTGCTAGCAATGTCTTTTTTTCTCCTTCAAAATAAATAAAAGGGAAATTTCATGTACATTAATGCAGTTAATCAATTTAAAAACATTAGAATATAGAAAGGTGATGTTAGTAACACATATCCACTTGCATTAAAAAAAACATTACAATAAAAAGCACCAGCTGTGACAGTCCAGTGGAAAATCAGACACTATTGGGGATGATAAAGTTTATATTAATCCTGTTTGTTTTCATGGGTTTAAAGTGGTAATCTATAATGATAATACTGTATATTCTCATGGAACTCCAAAGTCTACGAGATGCTTTTACGTTTGCTGCTTCATTTTATCCTCTCATATCCTCTACAAGGCATGGGTTCTTATAACTGCTTTAGGCTTGGAAAACTTAAGAATGGTATCCAAGGTCACATGTTTACAAATGATGCCCTTAGTAGATCATTGAATTGTTCTTTCTTCCTGTCTAAGACTAATCCTGTGTTTCTGCTTTTATAAATATGATTTATTCCCTTCCCAATGGGGAGAAAAACTTATTAATTTGCCAACTATGAGAGAAAGAGAGAGAGAGAGAGGGAGAGACAGAGACAGAGAGATGTGTATAGAGACATATCTAAATTAAGGGACAACTTAAATAAAAGATTATATAATGATAATGTTTACAATTTATTTAGCACTTACTGTGTGCCAGACTCCATTCTTAAATTAACCTGTAAGTTAGATAATATTCTTTCCTCTTTAATAGAAGCAATTTAAATTCAGGTGAATTATTTAATGTAAATGATGTTAAATGTTGTATCATACAAATCCCAATCTTAGTGGTTTAAGACAATAAAAGTGAATTTCTTGCTCCTGCAGAGTCTAATACAAATGTTCCCAACTTGTGAATGACCTTCTGTTAGTCAGTCAGGGCTCTGAGCTCTGCCGCTCTTTAAAGACTTAAAGCCTTTATCTGGATCTTCTATATGTTCCTGTTAGAAATACTGTTTATATAATTAATCAAAGATTTATTTATAGTAACCTCAAATTAGATTTCAGCCTGGTCCCTTCTGGATTATATCAATTTCAGATTGATGTTCAAATTAATGCAAGCTTCCTGGGCACAAGAAGTTTTAATGGCCTAGACCTGGAAGTAGCATATATCACTTCTGTCCACAGTGCATTACCAGAGCTCAGTCACATGGACACTCTTGGCTACTAGAAAAGTGGGGAGACATGGAGCTGTGTGCTCGGTAGGGAGGAGGCGGAAAGGGTTTTGGTGAACACACGTAGCAGTCTGCCATATTAAGTAACCTGCCCAAAGCCATATAGGTAATAATTAGCAAATCAGAGTTTGAATTCAGTTTCAATAAAAATCCCATTTTTTCTTTTTTACTATATTATACCCCTTCCAAATATTTAAAAAATAAATTTAATTTTATTATTTTCAAGGGTAGCTTAAATTTCCCATGGCTATATCAGCTTATGGATATAAATGATGTCACTTTCATTGTAACAAGCCCTGTGAATCCTTGGCTGAATCCTTCAGACTCACTCCTCTGTACTGTCAAGTTCCTTGTCTAGTCCCCACATTGTCCCTTGTCCATAATTTTATCTGGGACTCCCAAATACACAAGACCCATGCACTTGTGCACACATCCTGACCTCCAACAGGAGGCGACCTTGCCCTCCCTCCCTCGGTGATGTGAAATCCTGGAGTGCTTCATGAAAAAGGAAGACTTTTCTCCTTACCCCTCTCTCCTTCTTGTCACCCAATGAGTCATTTAATGAGACAAGAGCCCTGTACCTCCTAAAGTCACTACTGCAACTGTCTTCTTTAGGTTCTGTCTTTGGATAATCTCCATGAGGCTGCCAGAGAGGCAGAATCTAAAAAGACTCAGGCCACTGCCCTCTCTATCGCTCCCTGCACAAGCATGGATCCCTTCCAACTAAGAACCCCTCGAGGAGTTGACTCACGTGAATGAGCTGCTGGCAGGCCCTTCCCACCAGCCCAGCTCATGTGCTCAGACAGTTCCCACTCCGAGCAGTGGACTTTGTCTAGCCTTAAGCTGGGTTTCTCATTATCTAAGGACACAAAAGAACCCAAACAACCAAGTGTGTCCAGTAAACATTCTTAGGTGACTTGTTTTGATAAATAGGAATAGCTTGTTTGAAGAGAAAAAATGCTTTTAATTGTTGTATCCATCATTTGAAATTGGAATCTTGGAGTTACTTTAAACTACTTTCTTCCCAAGCATTTTACATATTTGCCCTGAAATACTGTTCATACAATTAATAAAGGCTTTATAAGTAATCCCAAAATAGGTTTCACTGTGGCTCTTTCTGAGTTATAACAACTGATTCAGATTGATGTTTAAATTAATGCAAGTTTCCTGGACACCCTGAATTTTAATTTTCATATATGTATGTTTTAGTGCTGTACTCCACTTTTCTCATACAATGCTATCCTTATCCCTTGTCATAGACATGGGCATGCTCTGCAGTCAGAAAATTCAGACACTTTTGGTGATGCAGTGTAAGTATACACACTGTCACAAAAAAAGACCGGCCAGGAATCATGAGGCAATGGCCCTATGCGCCGGTGAAAAATCAAAGTCTTAGCTAAGTTCTGCATGGACTCACTGTCTATGGCTATGTACATTAAGTGAATAGACCTCCAACTGGCTGCTAGTCTATTAATTCTAGGCATGTAATGATCAATGAAGATTGCTGAATGAGTGATATGTAGTGGTGATCAATACTCATCATGAAGATGGCTGAAATGGACACCAGCCACATGCTGACATAGCCTAAATCAGAGAAGGGTATATGGAAACCCAGTGCAATCCCAGTACTGGGCAGAGTGTTTGAGGTAACATTTCCACCTTCTAGAAGACCTGTCATCACAGAGTCTCTCTCCAAACCTGGTGTGTCCTGTTGTGTGGGGACTAAACCTGGACCTGTTCTTTTTAACTTTGGATGTTTTTAATCTCCTATTTCCCTTTTAGTGTATTATTCTTACCCCAACATCTTAGGGCCCAAATCTGCTTCCCAAGGTAATTATTCTGATCTACGGACCTATTTTACAGTCTCTTGAGTACTGTTTTCATTGACTATTTTGTACCTGTCTTGCCTTAATTCAAGAAGGATTTGATGCCTGCGGATACACATCTCGTTTGGAAGATAGTGTCTCAAACTGAAGAAGTGGGGACTTGCAGGATCTCAGGGGTAGAGATGGTACATTCGGTGGGTGGCCCCATTGCTGCAGCCAAATTCCCACATTGTGGGTCCCCACTGTCGATGTAATCCACGCACACACTTAGCTCTGGGCAAATATTTAACATCTCACCTCAACCCTGACTGACAGAGGGTCACTGTGGGTCATGTCCTAATAGTTACCTCTATAGAAAATTCATGAGTTCTTTTAATAAAAGTTAAGAATTCAGGAGTGCCAGCATCCCTGGATTAAGCCTCAACCCCAAGGCTGAAATGGCAATTACAGAAAGTCCAGGCAGTTGTGAACTACAAGGTACAAGGTGCTCATACAAGGTACCTGATGTTTGTTCCTCTTCCAATTTTTATAGAACAAACAGGATTTTGTCCTTTATCTGTGAAACAGTCATTTTCTGATTGGTTGTAGCATCTGGGGCAGGGGTGGAAAAATCAGGAGGTGTGAGAGGTAGGATTTCTAACAGCAGAGTTGGGTTTGAAGAAGCTCAGAAAGAAGCAGAGGAGCTTTTTCCAATGGAAAGAAATGGTGACTCTGCAAATCTAACGAGCTGGCTTCCCCAGTAACCCAGAAGGCTGCGTGGCCCGGGGTCCGGGTGCTCCGCTGCCTGGTGCATGAAGGGGCTCTCCTACTTCTGCACATTTGCTTCAGAGTCACTCTTCTGGTGGCAAAGAGCTCTAAGAAAAGCCACTTGGGTTTTTCTGGCGCTTATAACGGAAGAGTCTTTGTAGTCAAATATGGTTTTAAACTAGTTGCCATGGAAATATGTTTTAAAGATAACTAATACTACTAGGGAAATCTGACTGGCCCGGATAGCAAATCAAGCTTTGATTTAACCTCCTAATACAGCCTGTCGAGCAATTTCAAAACAAGCGTACGTGAAACCTCGAGGTTCCACAGTCTTTGCCCCGTTTGCTCCCGGTACGGAGAAAGCACTTTGGTGGGCGCAGCTTCTGTCGCTTGCCAATCATTCAGGATGTGGTTATGAAGCTGCAAGGGTTTCAGAGAGAGAGAGAGAGAAAGTCATATATAAGTATGTATGCAGTCGTATATAAAAATTTATGAGGACGGGGATTTTTTATTACTTTGGTGAACTTTTCTCAAAAGCAAAATGCTGATCGTCTTTCTGTATTACAAGAATGTAACAATGCAAAACGAGTTAGCATCTGCAGAGCACACTGAAGTGAGCACGGTCCTTCCAGTGTTCTTTCTCCTGCTCTCCCTCCTGTGGGAGGTGACCATTGCTAACGTATTTTTTGAGATGCAGAAAGAGATGTGCAACCTCTGCCGATTCATTTTCTCAATGGAAACAATTCTTCCTTTCTTTTCTGAGCAGAATACAAATTCGTGACCTCTGGGGAGATTCTGTACCTGAACTAAGAATCAACTGAGTCAGACATCCTTCAACTATTCTTTTTCAGAAACTTTTAAAGTTGGTCCTTGCCCAGTTTCTGACAGCCAGAAGTCACTGACTGGTGGAGTGGGCATTTGTTGTTTTGCTGCAGTGTCTTTTTGTTTCTTGCTCTGGGGAACCCCTGACCCCCAACACACACAGTCACATGCACGCTCAGGTCATGTTTGTCAGAAGTCATAGAGCACAAGCAGGGAATGGCTGCTTCTAGAGGAAAGCAGTTCTATCAAGTCTAATTATAAGGAAGAACAGACTCTTAAACGTTCTCTTGGGCATCCCTTCGTTTAAAACACTGCAGATGCATGATTGTTTATCAGAATTCTCATTATGTTGTGCCCAGGTGAAGCGTTCCCTTCTGTTTTATATATTTTGTTAATAAATTCATTTATTCCAGAAAATATTAAAGAAATACATAATTGAAGTATGGATGGAAACGATGAAATGAACATTACTGATAAAGTCCTTTTTCAGTTAAGCATAAACACTTTAACAAAATGCACTAAGCTTCACTCATCTAGATTTTAAAGGACCTGTCAATTCATCGGTATAAAATTACATGGATGTGCTAACACAAAACATTTGAATCAGCAATACATTCCTCTTCATGACATTTCCAAACATGTAACTCATGTACCTGAAACATCCCTGGAAAGAAGAGAAAATGAAGCTCATGCAGAAAAAACAAGTAGGTATTTATGGTTTACACCTTTCCTTCATACGTTCTCCTTCTTTCCCTTTCTTCCCTTTGTCCCTTCCAGTACTGAATGTTTTCAGAAGGCAGCAAATAGAGGTATGGACTTGCTTAGTTAGAGCATGGTGTTGGTAACCCACCAAGTGTGGTTGGTAACCATACCAAACAGAGGTATGGACATGGTTAATGGTGAAAACAAAGCTCCACATTCTCTACATTAACCAGCATAAGTTTTTCCATCATAATCCAGGTTATGGCAATGACTTGTGGTCACTTCCTGTTATGAACTCCGGGATACCAGTTGTATTTTCTGCAGTGCTTTAACATTGAGATCTAGGGCTGTTTTTTTCCTAGAACAAGACCCTCCACATATACCTCTGCGTTCTCTCCTTTTTACAGATGACAAAACTGAGGTTACTTATTCAGACATACCACTAGTAAGCAAGATTCAATCCCAGATTTTTCTGGCTCACAAGCCCTGTCTTCTGACCATTCTGACTCCCACACTTCTGGTGCAAGGAGGATTCTTACCAATTATTATTTAGGGGCCTTACCCTATCCCTTCCTTTCTGTCCCCATGGGGAATAATCGTGCACCAAGGAAAACAGAGCCTAATCACGGATTTCCTCACCCTCCAGACTCCATCATAAGACATCAAAAGGTACCCGTCACGTCCCCCAGTCTTTCCTAGGCTGGCTGTGAGCCCTCAGGCAGGGATCTGGTTGTTGGGTGGCAGGCTCTGGAGAATCTGCCTGCTACAGGCAGCAAGATCAGCTGGCAGTGGAGCCAATGGTGAAAACACCAATTTTAAAATTTGGGGAAATCAGATAAGTCATTAATTAAGTCTCTATAGCAGATGAAATAACTTTAATGCTCCCTAGAATGAATCTGTGCTCTCCTTTAAGTTCATTATAATATTTAAAATTTCAACAGACTACTTGAGGAACCACATTTTCTACCTGCCTGCAAAGACTTAAGAGTTTCATTACTTTATTGATGAAAGTTTCAGCCTTCAAAGGTGTGTAACTCTTGATGTTTCTGAATTAATCAATGTGGTGAAAGTTCTATAGATTGACAGTCATGTTTATAACCTAATGATTTCCTTGCTTTCTTTACAACCTTATTGCATATCTATTTCTGGAGGTCTGTATACACACATATAGATATATACTCTAGAAAAAGAAAAAAATGCAAACTAAAATGCAGAACAGCAGGGAGAGAAAATTAACAGATTGTTTAAATTTAGTTCTATTTACTAAAATTTCTGTGACTTGGTTAATTATTGTTCATTTAAATGAGGTCATATGTCTGGCATTGATGTCTCAGGCACATGGAAGTGTTAACTAAGCTTGGCTTTCTGATATTAAAGGCCATAATTTAAAAAGTCACATATATTTAGTGGAAGAAAAAAAGTATTTGCATTTATAGCCAGACTATTAAAAAAATTAGCCCTAGGTAAAAACGTTCAACCAGAAACAAAGTGAAGGGTTTTGCTAAATTTTTATACCTGTTACATCCATCAGCATCTCTTCTTGACTTATTGGAGATGTAATTTATTTTTATGCATCATTCAGTGTAATTTATTAAGCAAATATTTATTGAGCACAAACTTGGTGCCTGACACTATGTTCCATAGTGGGTAATTGAAATGCTATTAATTCTTCTGTGAAGGGCTCAAAAACCACATAAGAATATAACGGATGCTTGGTTATATCACTTGAAACTGAGCACTAAGAAAACAGGCAATCTCCGAGTGAGTGATGCCAAGTTGAAGCCACCCCATCCCCACCTCACATGAGTAACTTCTCTTTTTCTGTTTAGCAAATAGTAATTCCTGGGTTTACTGATATCTAACCTGAGGCCACTACCCAAGTTTTGATTTTACAGATGAGAACATTTAGTCCCGCCTTCTACATCTCAGCCATAATAAGGTATTGGAGATGCTAATTTCGTATACTACCCTTCTGAGCAGTATTTGCATTTTAAAAAGAAGGTGTACAAAAAGACAACACATTCTAGAAAGTAAGGTCTCTTTCAGTATGAAATTTCAGTCTTGGGACCATCTGTGAAAATGCCAATATAGTTTAGTGTTAACAACTATGAGTATATGTGGTGAAAATAATAGTATTTCTTAGGGTTCTTTAGAGGATTAAATGAGACATTGCTTCTGCCAAGAACTGGGAGGGTCTGAGATTTCCACCCTACCTGCAGTCTATGAGTTAGCATGCCACAGTTCCATGGATGCTGGAAGAAGGCATGAGATTCCTGGGTCAGAGACAAAGGACTTTATCACTCACAGCAAAGCAGTAGCCAGACAATCAGCATTCTCTTGTGCTGGTTCCCCAAGCCCCAGTTCCCATAGGGCACAGAGGGCCAGTTAACACCTGTACACACAGCGGGTTGCATTACAGACCAACATGGAGCTTAAGGAACTTGAGTCTTCTTGAATGGGCAGTAAGCATGCTTGCCATTTGCTCCAGAGTGAGACCTTATGTTTATCACACTGGACAGTGAGCGGGCATGCCCCTTGCTCTGGAGGGAGACACTCTATCAATCTTGCAAAGCTGTTTGCTATACAAACATCTTGCAAAACATAATCCAGAACAAAGGCAGTCAATGCCTCTGCTGGCATGACGTGCAGCAATGGGAGCGACCCAGGGAATACTGTCTCACAACTTGTAGAGTATTTATACTAGCACCTGGCACAGAGTTAGGACTCAGTAACTGTGATTATAACTATTATTAGGTCACAAAGATGATTCTATCTTACTTTCTCGAAGATGTCCTCACTCAGTTACTGATGAAATAAAAGGCACAGGCAAACAAATCATCATGCATGTTTAGAAATTGAAGCAGATGCTTTTCCTTTGTCGGTACCCAAACCAAGTCAGAAAGCTTGAGGAGAGGTTTTGTTTTTGCTTGCAGTGCATGTGGTGTTGATGCTAATTCTGCACTTCCAGGACACCTTGTGCTGTGCTGTTCCCTGGGAGAAAATAAATAAGCTGGGACCTCTTATTTGGAGAATTTGATCTTTCCACCTCTGAGGTATTGCTCACTGCTTTAGTATGCAGAGCCACAGCTTGCTTCCTTCTTGCAGAATGGATGTGTTGTGGTCCATTTCCTTCTAAAAATAAATATGCACCTGGACGTCTTGTCTTCAAAATGCCATTGGGTTTTTCTATTAAGTTGAAATGATGAAGGATAATTGTGAATGGAAATGGAAGCATTAACTCAACAACTTGGCAAGCACTGAGAGGCATGATCAGTCAAATTATGATGGAGTGGAGGGTCACACTTGTTTGTCTGGGGACCTCCCTCTCTTCTGTCCCTCGAACAATACTTTCCTCCAGAAAGAAGCCTGCTGTCCTCCCAACACCTTGTTCTCTTGTCTGCAGGGAAATGTAATTCATTTATACTAAATTCATTTACCCCTGGCATCCCATACTGTACATGGCACATTATATGAGTTCAATAAAGAATTCTTAACTTCATTAAGAATTGAGAGACTCTATAGTTTCTCCCTCCCAGGCAATATTTGAATTTTAATAAAAATGACACTGCCTAGACAAAAGAAGAGGATCCAAAAAGGTGAATCTCCAACTGCGACATTTTGACACTGGTGAGAAAGATCATTTGGGGTGGGCGGGAGGTGGGTTTGTGTTTGTGGTGTTTTACAAATCCTGTGACCCTCATTTTCATCAGGAGATGTGCAGAGTGGTGCTTCTCAAACGTGATGTACCCAGGCATCCCTTGGGGATCGGGTAATGCACATTCTGACGCAGCAGGTCTGGGTGAAGTGCAGCTTCTGTATTTCTGTCAAGCTGTCCTCTGATGTCAAGGCTGTTGGTCCACTGAGCAGAGGTGGGGCACTCAGCGTTAAGAGCAGCTTGCTAAAGAGCCCTGGGATGCAGGTGGGGAGGGCGGACTTGGGGGCTGCTGGGCTTTCTGACAGCGCACTCTGCAGGCTTCCCTCGCCCGGGGTCTCTGTTTCCCTCCGGTCGCTCACACCGCTGCGTGTCATGCCAGATCAAAGGCAGTCGGTGCCTCTGCTGCCATTTGTTTGGGTGACATAAAGTCGGCAGCACTTCCGTGGGCTGGGTGGACGCGGGCAGAAAGCCACCCCTCACACTGGAACTGCGCATATTTCTGTTTATACCGGGGCTGGGCAAAGCAGCTCGGATAAGCGGCGGAGGTGGGCAGGGGGTGGGAAAGCCCCCGCCGCGGCGCCCCACCGCCCTCCTCGGCGCCTCCCCGGGGCGAGCAGAGAATCGCCCGGAACAGCAGACTGCCCGCAGACCTCTCATCGCCCGGAACAGCAGACTGCCCGCAGACCTCTCATCGCCCGGAACAGCAGACTGCCCGCAGACCTCTCATCGCCCGGAACAGCAGACTGCCCGCAGACCTCTCATCACATGGCCAAGACCTTGGGCTGGCAGAAGAAGGCCCCGCTTTAGAGAAACCTGCTCCAGCACCAGAGAGAGTCAGCCGGGCCTGGGCGGTGTGACTTCCAGATCTCGGTGACATCGCTGGGCTTACAGAGCAGAAAGAGAGAAACCAATGTGTTCTCATGCCTCTGATAGCTTGTTTCCTAAGTCAAAACAACATTTTAAAACAGTCATTTCTGGCGCGGCACCTAGCATTTTGATGCAGATGAATTTAATCTGAGTGCACGCGGCAGGCATTTGCTGAGGGGTTTCAGGAGGCCGACCACGTCTGCCATGGCGCCTGGGACCATTCTCCCTTCGGATTCCAGGCCCCAGGGCCCTGGTCAAGCCTGTAACCACCTCTCATTTCCTTCCTTACTGTCCTGCCCACCTAGGGCCAAGGTGCTCAGCTCCCCACCCATGCTTAGGGGTCTCCCCAAGCCAGGCCCCGGGGCTGAGTTCCCTTCCCCACTTCTCACCTACCCCTCACCTCAGTTCATTCTTAAAGCTCATCTGGAAAGCAAATTTGCAATGATGTTTTAATGAGAACAGAAGCTCAACAGGTCCTCAGATGTGCTGTCACTCAAATCACCCTGGGATGATGCTTCCCAAGGAAGGACTGGGGGAGGGGGAGGATGGGCCAGGAGCACTGGCTTTCTGTCCCCTCTCCCAGCCTACAGAAGTGCTGCCGACTTGATGTCATTCCCCCAAACACATGGCAAAGGAACACTCTAGAGGGACCAGGAGATGTAGGACCCGCCTGGGGGCAGGGAGGGTCGTGAGTACGTGAGTATGTGAGCTGTGACTATAGCACATCTGACCTCAGGGTCCTGGAAGGCAGCCTTGCCTCAAGGACACCCTCCCCATCCCCTCCCCCGTCCCGCCTCTCTGTCTCTCTGTCTGTCTGTCTCTCTTTCTCTCTCATCTAGTGAAGCCTGAAAATGTACAATCAAATACTCCCTTATCACGAGGACTCTTAGGACATCTTCGAACTGTTAGTGTTCCCAAATAGCAAACATACTATGTCTTATCAGACATTTCTATCCAAGGTGGATGAGTACAGAATTCTCCTGTGAGTAGCTGTTATTTGGAAAAAGGAGCTCATCCGTGTGAAAGTCTGTCTCCCTTCACAGGAACGCAAGCCTTTTGAGGGCAGGCATTGCGTCATATTTATTGTTTCATCCTTGGCACTTAGCATATCATCTGGCACACAGTGAATGCTTAGTGTTTGTTGAATGAATACATGACCAGTGAAGAGAAAGGAGACGACCTGTATCCCATTGCTATGATATGTCAGATACGTGGTGGGGCCTTCACTTACTAGATTTTATTAATTTTCACAACCCCAGCTTAGGCACTATTTTTCTCTTTACAGATGAGAGCAGAGATTGCAACTCCAAGTGCATTGGTAACCAGTAGATAACACTGTAGAGAGGGTGGCCAACGGCCTAGGGGGAGGAGACCTGGAGAAGACACGCCCAGTCTAAGGGGGCAGTTCTGACTCAGCTCCGTCCAGTAGGTGCCCTGTAGGAATATGGGCCCAGTGTTGCCATATCTTTTTACTTTTGAAATGAAATTAGAAACTGAGATGTTTTGGTGTAATCCCCCAACTTTAAAATCTTGGTTTACGTGTGCTTAAAACAATGCATGATCCAAAGGAATCAAATCTGCTCGACAGTTTTGGCCACAGGGAAACCAGTTTGCACCACCTGCAACAGATTCAGAGAAGCCAAGTGAATTTTCCAAGGTCACATAGAGAGTTCTGCCTGAGCTGGTTTTCTAACTTCTAATCTCTCAGTACATCTTGCTGCCTCCTATATGTATCATTCATAAATGATAAAATTCTTTTAAAAATGATTTCATTTCCTAACCAACCTGATCACATACATATATTTGACTGCAATTCTTACTTCAATATTTTTTCTGAGAAATTTGTGCCCAGCGTGATTTTATTTTCTGGTGAAAAGATCAATTTTCACAGAGAACTATGACTTGGGTGATGTGGGTAATCTTTATCACCGTGCTGCCCCGTAATTGTCACTTTCCTGGACCAGTAGCGGAAGAGCAGGCCAACTATGCAGCAGGTAAACAGTTCTGGGGAGAGAGGTAGTTAGCATGGCAGAGGCACAGATTAGGTTCCACAGCTAGTAAATGGTGGTAGGTCCAGGATTCAAATCCAAGACTCTGACCCCAGCGCCCATGTTCTTAACTACTGCCATATATTTCCTCTTTGAATGCAGTGGTTTCAGGCAGAGATTCCTTTGCCTCAGGATTTAGAGGATTTTCAGGCTTGTTTTCACTAAAAATAGTGAGGGGAGAGTTAGGTAGATCCTTCCCCCTCATTAACTGTTATAGATTCATCTTCCATCCAGCACCATCTCTCCATCTATTCCTCCATCCATCATCCATTTATCCATCCATCATCCATCCACCCATCCATCCATTCATCCATCTAGCCACCCATCTACCCACCCATCCACCCACCCACCCAACCATGCATGCATACATATACTTATTTGCTCTGTGAACACTAGCACCACCAAAAACATAGCAATTTCTCTCAGTAACAGTTGCTTTTAAGTCATCATGAGCCTTATGGAGGTGACTAATTTCAGAGGAATCTTTAAGGATCTGAAACTTAGAGATTGGCATTGGGTGTCACTGAGAAAACAGCAGACAGATGTTAACAGGAGCTCTGAAGTTCTGGGTGGTATTTTCCTGGAAGTCTGTTGAGGAGTTTTCCTACTAAAATTAACTTTGTGGCATCTGAGCTGGAAACACAGGTTGTGCTTCATTCCATCTTCCTGTGTGAACTGTTGTGTGCATGCCTGTGCCTCTGTGCATGTGCCTGTGTGTGTGGACATGTGTATATGTGTGCTTGTGTGTGCGTGCATGTGTGTGTGCTGAGGATGAGACCAGACATAGTAAGTATTTTGGAGAACAGTAAGAAAGGGCAGCATTGTATTAATTCATGCATCTCTCGCAGGAATTTACATAGTGTGTAGCTCACATTACAGAACTCAAACACACTTTCCGAATTGCATTGAATTGAAAGCAGATGCCTTCCTTTGGCAAGCTTACTCCAGGAAATATAGTCATTCAGTCACCAGCAAAGATGGAGTGGGTTCTTTATAATGCATCTGTCTTTAGTTATCTAGGAAACAGCAATGAATGACAGATGAACTAGCAACCACAAGGCTTGGCTTTTTCTGAGGCTGATTCTGCAGTCTCTCTTTTGTAGAGTCTGCCTTCTCAGGAGTGCTCTCCAGTGGCTCCGTCTGGCTCCGTTAACATGCTTCCTTGCTTTCTGGCTTTCAGATGAGTTTGGGGGAGGCATGGTGGTGGTGGGGCGGATGGGGACACAGCAGCAGGCCAGAGGGGGTGTGAAAGAAAGTCAGGTGGGCTATTTACTTCCCTGGGGTTGCTTTGGGCTAGCTGCATCTCCTATGTGAAGTTCATGCTTCTCTTAGGTGACCCTTGGGGATCTGTTACTTCTTCTTGTCCCTCAGGCCCAGGGATGGTAAAAGAAAACCCCTCTACCAGCCTAGACTCTTGTGCAATTTTCCTGCCCCTTATCCATGGTTTTGTAATCATTTCCATTTATTAAACTTTCTCTAAATTATCCCGATTTCCTGCTGCCTAGATCCCTCTGATTGACAGACCAACTGGAATTACAGAACCTAAAGCAAGTTTTTTAACCTATTTGTGTTTGATTTTCCTCCACTAAAAGTTGTGTAATACCAGTCTCCCTGCTCACACGAAAGTTTCAAAGGCAAAACAAGGAAATAGAAAAAGAGGCTCTGAAGGGTTAAAATTTAAAAAGGCAATTCAAAAGTAAGGTGTTAATTCAACCTAGGCAGTGTCATCATTTCAGCCACAATAATAGGCAAAGGGGAACTGCCTGGTCACTAGCATTCCCAGGGAAATACATCCCGTGCTTTCTGGGATATTTTTCATTAGGCAGCCTCTTGCTTTCTACCAATAATTCAGATGAGCATGAAAAATTTGTTGCACAAATTCCAAACATCATCAGCACATTCCCACACTTGGTTGGGTGCCCTCCATTTTGTGGACACAGATGTCCAGTTGCTGAGACAAATGACTCACACTGGGAGTCAGTAAGTACAACAAAACCACACTTGACTTTGGAGAGTGCGACTCATTTGGGCTCCATGTTTTCTGACCAAACTCAGGGAGGAACTTTCCCAGGCATCCTGGGGGCTAAAACAGTCCATGAGGTTCCTCACTGCTCAGCAGTCAGGGCACTTCAGCAGACATGTGCCCACTGGGCACTTCCTCATGTCCCCCAGTGCCCAGGAGGACACAGGGGCATCTAGAGTCCTGGTGACTGAACTTGAACCCAAGGGTTATGTTGTTCTGCTCTAGTTTATCAGAGTTTTTTTGTTTGTTTGTTTTGTTTTGTTTTCCTCCATGCCCAGATTTTCAAGATTTGCTGTGTTGCTTGTCATATACCCCAAATCTAGGACCTTTAATAAAGATCCAGGCCCCTGGATGTACCTCACTGGCTACAGGCACAAACAAGTTTGGCCTGGGCTGGAGGAAAAAGTGTGAGTCATAGCAGGTAGAAACTTTCTGGCCTGACATGTTCTACACCTTTGAAAAACAGGAAAATAATCTGCAGGCTAGGATTAGGACTGGTAAGGAAGGTATTGAATTTTCTTGGACTTTTTGCTATGGAGAGTACAGCATTAGAGAGTAGGAAAATAGAAATTTGGCACAGGGGGGTCTTTGGCTTGCCAGCATGTTCTGAAAAGTTTAGGGCCCTCTTTATTGAAAAGAAAAGGTCTCCCTATACTTACGCCCTAAGACTAGACACTGACATCTGATGGCCTCAATAATACTTCATGGCAATGCCTTGCCATGCCATTTCGGACATCGTTCCTGGAATAGCCTCGCTACCTCGTCCTGGCTCCCCTCTGAGTGAAGAGGATGCTGTGGGTTCCTTGTCCCCTCAGACTTCTTTGAAGAGCCTGGTCCCTCTCCTGACAGACTTTCAGGTTCACCATGGTGATCTGGGCCAGATGCAGTGAAGTTCCGTGGCACCTCACTGAGTGGTCTGTCTCGAAATAGAATCTTTGTCCAGCTCTTTGCTTCCCAACAACACTGCAACTGGCAAACACATGGACTCTGTCTCTGGGCAGCTGCCTCCCCTCTGCACCCTGTTGGTCTGCAAGTGTGACCCTGGTTTAACCCTAACTTCTAGCAGTGTATGAGCAGCCACATGAGCCACCTGGATTTGAACATTCACTTCTCAAAGTGACACCTTAGTTCAGTCATTTAAATTCAGTATCTCAAAGATCGGTTTCCATAAGACTCCCCACTTGTGCTAAACAGCGTTGTGCTGACGGTGGGTAGTTGACGTGAGGCCATTCCCCCAATCCCAGGAAGGAGAGCAGGACAAAGCCACCCTGTTCCATATATAGCTCCCTTCAGTTTCTCTGCCAACACCCAAAACAAATGTCCAGGAACTGCTTCAGGATATATGTCCTCTTCTGAAACCGGTTACTCAAGATCTTGGTGGCTTAATGAGAACACATTTAATGAGGGACTTCACAGAGAGATCTTTCAGTCTATGCCAGTGCAGATCCTGGTTACCTTCAGTGTCACAGAGCAGGACTTTGGCACAGTGAGTTCTTACCCCAGAAGATAGTGAGCACAAAGATTAAAAGCAACCACTCAACCTTTCCCTATTTTAAGAGAACAATGCAGGTGACATCCCACAGCCCTTCCAAAAGATAGATAGATGGACTAGAGGGATCTTTCAACATCCCTCTGTGTACAGAACTGTGTGTATCAGCTCTGGTTTGCTCATCCCTCTTCTGTTGAGGGCGTTTAGTAGGCTCTTTGCTGTAATAAAGAGGATGGAGCAAGCACGTGGCAGAGAGACACGTGACTTAGTTTATGAAACAACGCAGCAGCTCTGGGCCCTCCTTCTCAGAGAGCTGCTGTCAGTCTCCAGGGGCAGGGGTGCAGTGTCATCCCCCACTATTTCTCTCCAAGTGCCTCCCATTGGGCCATAGGTGACAATGAGTGGAGCCCAGTAGGGTATAAGTGGTCATAAAGGGTGCAGATCTCTGCCTCTGTCTACCCTGGCACTGGCCTTGTGGACTAGAAAGTCTTTGAGAAAATTGTGACGTTCTGGATTGTGTGATTTCCTTCCATGCACCCAGGCTCTGAATCACAGCCTGAACAGTGAGTGCCACTGGCCGGGGAGAGCCTATGGAAGTGTCATGGCTGTGGTTTGTGTCTCTATTTTGTTACATCCCTGGTACCGTTTGCTGTCATGGATCCCAATCTGCTGAAAAGGAGGATCCTAAGATGAAGTTTTGAAACTTAAAAGAAGAGTTATGTTCACAAAGCTTTGGGAGAGGATCACCACAGGGGGCTGGAGGCAAGAGCCTATTTGGTCTCTTTCTTATCTTTCTTAAAAGTGATAATCTGAGCACGAAACTATGTACAGCTTTAAATAAACCTTCGGTTCAGTATGCTGAAGTGTACATAACACACTCTTCTCATTTGAACAATGCATAAGCAGGTATTCTGGAAATTCTATGACAACAGATTGGTGCAATTATAATTAAGAGGATTGGCATAGTTAGCTCCCTGGAAAAAGGCTTGACCCAGGTTAACATTTTAATATGAATATTTTTTTCTTCTAATTAAAAAAAGAGAGGAACAATGATTTTTTTAATGTACTTTCTTTGCTTATACTCTACCTTGTCTTGCTGTTGTTCACGTGTATATTCAATCGTATATACATTAAATATGCATATGATCCCTGTCCCCTCGTTATCCTACTGCTGCCATGGTGGGTGGAGCCTCACCAAGCATCTGTGGATGGATGGCAGCCTGGGGCTGTTTCCAACACTGTTTCCTTCAGTTGACGGTCACTTCAACATCCCAGTATTAAATGTTAGGGTACTTGTAGTTTGGAGCTTTTAAGATTCCATAGATGTTAGTTCTTTCATGGAATTCTATGCTTGGATTATGCATTATCATCTGAAGAAAAAAACTGTATGACCCTCAGGAAACAAATTTGGGCTCTGGGGTGCCTGGATAAAACTTCCTGAAAAACACCACTTCTTGGGCTGACAATCACTGCCTTTCACATGAACGTACCTCTGCTGCTGAAAGAAAATGCATGATTACCAGAGGAAATGTCACTTCACGTATGCACAGGTGATGTTGGAAAAAAGGCACCTTTGCATAAAAAAAACAAACATCCCCAAATATGCCTGCCTCATTGTGCTTCCTAAAGAGCAAAATGCCCTTTTGAGAAATAGAACTTTCCTCGTAGCATTTTCAATGACTCAGTCCTTGCATTTGCTTTGACTGAATTCAGAGTTTTCTTGTCAATTAAAAATGATAAATTTAGCTTCTTGCAGGGCAGAGTAATGATCAGCCCATGTCAACCATAGGAAGACTTAAGATTTCAGATGCAATGGAATCATCCTGAAAAATTCATCTGGCAAACCCTGAGAAATGAATGTCATCCAGGGGAATATCTGAGAGCGTACACATGATGCTCTAGGATTCTAAAGAGCCGTTGGCCTTAAGAAAGTTGCAGCAACATTTCCTCAGTTTATCCTTCCTCCGTGGCTCTTTGTGGGAATGCCCAACTACATCCATGTCTGTCTACCCACTGTCCAGAAAAATGCAGGACCAAGTTCAAGATAGATGTTTGTCATTTTTAGCTTTTATTTTTAGAGGCGCATTGTCTGAAAGTGACATCTATTTACTGGTTATTCATTTTGCTTTTTGCTTCAGGGATGTTGATAAAGAGTGTGGATCTAAATAATTGCTTCCCCTCAGCCAATTCGCAGAAGGTGTCCTGGTGCATTTTATATCCTGAAGGCAAATGAAAGTTATGTGTTGTGTGTGGCAGTTATTTTCTCTGTTGCTGTTCGTTTCTCAGCATATTCGCTTGTCAAGACGTTGACTGTTTATCATCTGGAGGTGGCAAGGTGGCAGCCATGGAGGGAAGGGGGAAATTCCCAGTTCTCTTTCTTCCCTGATTTCTTTCAATCAGCTACTCTGATTTTATATGAAGTAAAGCTCTTTACATAGTCACATTGACCTGCCTTTCTCGGATATTTTCCTGAGTAGAATTTTTACTAAGATGGGCTTAACTAATGATGGAAAGAATGTAATCCATCTGTGAAAAATGCTTAATTTTCATGGAAAAAAAAATCAGATGCATAGAGGTTTTGTAAATTTCATTTCTCTCTGCTTCACTTCCTTTCCATTCACAAAATAATTGATTGCATGTGCAGAAAGGAGAGAGGCCAAATGGACATTTTCTGCAAAATGCACTGTGCACTGTTGGTGCCCATCAGTGATGGGCCAGTGAGGTCATGGAAAAGTGGAGCTGCCTTTTGATGAGTTTCCGTGTTGATGAAGATAGTTCTATGAGTGATAATGTTGGTAACGAAAATAACAATAAATATTTTTTGAGTTCTTACTATGTATGATACTACTTGGGAAAGTGATTTATATGCATCTAGTCATTCATTTGGTCCAACAGTCATATAAGGAACCTAGTATTATTGTCATAATATCTAAAACAAAACTGGATTTCACCTGCCAACATCTAGTCTTCCCCAAGACATCCCCAATTCAGTGAATGCTACTGCCAGCTACTAATTTGCTGTGACATCAAATTTACAAATGAGTCATCTTTGGTTCGTCTTTTTCCCTTTGCCCCCCATGTCCAATTTGATAACAAATTCTCCCAAGTTTGACAGCAGGTTTCCTAACTGAGCCTGTGTGATGTGATTCCTGCTTGCCTCTCACCTCACCTTCACATCACTTTTCCCTTTTGCTCGCTTCCCCAGCTACCCTGGATCTTCTGTTCCTTAAATATGTCATGCTTGTCAGAAACTTCTATTTCATATGTCTCAGGTCCTTCCACTTTGTTCAAAGTTTATTGCTATAACCTTAGCCTCAGCACCACCACCTGCAGCTTAGAATGTGAAAATTGCCTCTTGACTGGTCTTCATGCTTTCACTCTTTCCTTATAAAGCTCTGACGGTAAGAATGAGCCTCGAATCATGAACCTAATGATGTTACCCCACTGCCTTAAATCTACCATGGCTCTGCTCTGATCTCAGAAGAAATCGGAGTTTCCTAACTAGGCCTGCGTGATGCTCCCCCAGTCTTCCTTCTCTCCCCAGAATATGACTCTCTTGTTTCTACCTCGCTTACTGCTTCTTTATCCTGAAAAACATGCCCCCAGTCTGTACTTGAAAGGCTCTGCATCGTGATCATAATTTTACACTTTGAAGTGAACAATAAATAGTAATCATTGGGGAATAACATGCAATCATGTTTTCTCCAGCATTGAGGAAGGTTGAGGGATGGGTTTGGGAGGAGTTTGAAGGACAAAGTGGCAGATCTGAAAGGGAGTGATTTTGGATTTTGTACATAGGAGCTGGCTGAGGTACAAGAACCTCTTTGGAAGAGAAGATGTCCATCTTCCTCTGATTTGGTCATAATCACTGTAAAAAAATTAAGTATTTATGTATTCATATTGCCTCACCTACTCTGTATGATGCCAACACTACAAGGAAGAACATTCTGGAGGGGGCAAAATCTGCAAGTCAATAGAATAGATGAATCACCCCTACCGATAAGGAAATAGATGTGCAGAGTGGTGAGTTAAGCCCTGCCTAAGGTTAAAGTTAACTGGCAGAGGCAAAATTGAAAACCAGAACAGACTTCAGAGGACCTGCTGCTCCTCCAATGATGTGCTAACCCTATCGTTCTCACACCGTTCTTATACCATAACATTTAGTCTCAACCACATGATTCAACACATGATTCATGTGCATATATTTTGCCTCTCTTATGTGCATATATTTTGCCTCATCAATACACCTGTAAGCTCCTTGAGTCCAAAGACCAGTCTTTCGTAGTCTTTGGCACATAGATGTCCCATCATAAATGTTTGTTATTTAGATAACTGTATTTCTCTTGTATCTCGGAAGACAGTTGGCCAAGTTATTATTAAATCCTCACTGAAGGATCAGTAGCTATACTGCTATTTTGTATGAAAATGACACTATATAGAATAGAGTACTTAGGACATGAAGTTAAATTTAAACAATGAATATCGAGTTTCTTTGAATGAACTTACGTATACACACACACACACACACACTCACACTCACACATACACACACACACACACACACACACATGCACACAGTCCACACACACACACACACACACTCACACATACACACACTCACACATACACACACACACACACACTCACACATACACACACATACACACACTCACACATACACACACACACACACACTCACACATACACACACACACACACACTCACACATACACACACACACACAGAGTCATCCTCTCTACTCTTAAACCCTTCGTAAGGGAGTTTTCTAATGGAATCACACGAATTCATCACTCATGATACCACAGCTGGGTGAATCTTATCCAGCTGGATGGGAAGCAGAGGGAAGCAGACTGAAACAGAAGGTACTATTAGAATTATGATGGAAGACAGGCAGTGGACTCCACTCCTCCAACTCAGCCAATCTCCCTAGAGTCATGCCCTTGGGTTGTCTCAGGTAATTGTTCGTCTCAAATAACCCATGATGAGAAAATTTTGCTCCTCACACCCAGTGGGTCTGAGGTGCCCCCATTGTCAGTGGGTTACACAGTCAATGCATTACTTCAACCAGGTGGTCCTTTACTCATTTGCTAAGTACATAAAATATTTATAAATTCATATAGTCCTGGTCTGACCATGAAAAACTGCTAAGTGGACATACTAGAAAATTCCTAGGCCCCAAAGTACAAGTATAGAGAAGGGCAGGTTGACCCCCTGCTGGCACAGCAAGCATTTTGAGGCTAGAAACGTGGCTGTGAGTCTAGATGTGACTCACCCAGTTGAGCCACAAAATTATTTCCTTATGTACTTTTTCTGGGTGCTGACATGGCTGTGGATATAAAAGGCAGCGAATTGAAAGTCGCCAGCTTCTCTGACATGACAGATGTCTGTCTCACTTTATGTGGCCTGCCAATACCACCAAAATTTGGGCATACCTCTGTGAGATGTGAGGAGGAGCAGTGGGGGGCTACATCCCAGTGTCCTTGTAAGATTTATGTCCTTTGCATTGCTCTTTAGTGCCTTTGGGAGTAAAACAAAGAAAAAGTAACCTTAACTGAACCCACATTGTTATTCTCTCCCATCCTCTAATCTGAAAAAGTCATCTTGGTCTGACTTATTGAAACTGTTCTATGTGCTGAGAATGTGAAGATCGCTAAGCTAGAGTCCCTTTCTTTAAGAAATCTTGAGACACAGATGAATTAAACACATGCATGCATACACTCATCCACCGGTCCACACAAATACATATGAGATGCCATGGAGTGGTGTGCTGAGGAAAAATGACTCCTTCTGTCAGGGTTAGGGGAGGTGGGTATAGGAAAGAAAAAGGAAAGAGTATTTGAGAATTCTCCTTGAACTGGTTCTTGAAGATTGATAAGGAGTTCTTCAAGCTGTCCTGGAATGAATGACACTTCAGGTAGAGGAAACAGGGTCTTGAAAGACAGAGTAGCACGGAACATGACATATTCAATCTGTGACAGCAGATGGTAATTGAAGCCTTGGATAGATAAGTCCCTCAGGGAGTGTATTAGTCAGTTTCTGTTGCTTATAACAAAATACCTGTAACTGGGTGATTTATAAGAGAATGAAATTCATTGCTTACAGTTTTGGAGGCTGGAAAGTCCAAAGTTCAGGGAATACATTTGGTGAAGGCCTGGGTGGTGGTGTGAGTGAACCAGGGTCTCACATGGCAGAAAATGGCAGAGCATAGAGAGAGAGAGAGAGACTAACCTCTCATGTGCTCTTCTTTTAAAGCCCTCAGAACCATACCCCTGACCACCCTTTTTAATCCATTCACTATGGCATGGTCTTCAGAACCTAATCAGCTCTTCAAGGCTCCACTTTTCAATTACCATAATAGGATTCCCCACCCTCTTAACATTGTGACAGTGAGAGTCTAGTTTTGGGCAGACACTCAATCCAAGGCAGGGAGGAAGAAGGCAGTGATTAGAACTCATTGGGAAGAACATTTCTGACCAGTAACATTCAGGGAGATGAAAAACCTGCAAAAGACTGAAAAGGAGCATTCAACAGGGGTGTGGAGGACCAGCAAAGAATGATGCCGAAGGAGCCTGGGGAGGAGATGTAGAGTGGAAGGCACCTACTGGAGCTGGCAACGAGGTGATTATTGGTTGTTCTACTAACTTTGCAGGATGGCAAGGTCACACTTCATAAAGTTGTGAGGACAGAAAACAGTTGATATCATTTAAAGAGTGAATGGGAAGAGAGAAAGTGCAGACAGTGAGGTAGGCTACTCTTGCAGAAGGCTGCTCTTGTAAGAAGCCCAACATGAAGAGAAAGACAGGGCGGCATCTAGAAGGGATGCATACAACAAATGTGATTGTGTTTAAAGAATTCCTGGGAGGGGGAGTCAGAGAGTAGGGAGAAGTTAAAGATAAATGTAACAGATAAGTGGATTGATGGAAGACTGACAGGAAAGCGCCAAGCGGCCATGGAGGAATGAGCCTGGGTGGGAGAGGAGTCAGGCTCCGGACAGGATTGAGCGCAGTAAATTCAGGTGAGTATGAAAACTTGGAAACATGCTGAGGCTCCCATCCCTCTGGCAGCTGTTTTGTAGGAGGCGAGGTGAGGATTATCTTAAGAATTGCAGACATCACAAACAAACAGGTAGAGACTTCTGTAGGAAGAGGATCATTGAAATAAGCCTGTTAAGTTTGGCCCTGGAGGGGAACACGATTTTGTCCCTTTCAAAAAAAAAGAAAAAAAAAAAAAAGGATCCTCTCTCTTGCCAAATGAATTTCTTCTCTCCAGAGAAAAAAAGCACGGGGCTGATCCAACTTTGCCAACTGGATTATTTCTCTACAAACACGAGTACTTTTGGTGCCTTTATTCATGAAGTTTTTACATTTGAATAATTCAAAATACTTTATAAAATATTTGGTTTTTAAAATACAATATCACAGTAGTTGTAATCAAAGAAAAAAATAGATTTTAAGATAGAGCCATGAATAAATGTTATTTGCAAACCTAATCTAAGTACAAAGTACAATAGCACACAAAGCTTATTTTTACTTGTCGAGCACACCTTTGGCAGATTTGCATTTTGGATTCTACAAATTCCACTTCCCATCACAGCTGATGTTCATGACATGCAATGACACCAGCATAACAGCAACTTTAAAAAGATGAAGTAAGTATCTTTCTCTTAACGTCTACAAAGAGATTTAATGATGAAAAGTGCCATTAAGTGCCAAGTATTATTAATTATTTTTTGCTCCAAGAGGCATAGATCCTCATTATATACTGTTTTAAATATTACAAAATATTTACAAAATAAGTTTAAAAAATTGTAAACAAGCCAAATAAAAAGGCATTTTCCTTTCTCGGTGAAGCTAAGATCAAAACACACAGGAAAACTCATTTGCATCCTACGCGAGGAGACTTTAGTAAACTCCAAAGGTACCTGGTGCTTGCTTTGTTCTGTCTCCACATACCTTGTATTTCTGCTATTTGCATAAACTGAAGCAAGTTCCTACTTCAAACTTTGGCACACATGTTAATCCTGTCTGATGGCAAACACACTGAGATCCCACCTGTCCCGATTTTGTCTAGTTACCATCTCTGGGGCTATCCTCTGTGAACTGGGTTTCTGAACCAGCTTCTAAAATTCCCTAGTTTTACAGAAAAACAAACAAGCAAAAACAAAGCAGAGCTATCTGTAATCTCTGGGTCAGGCCTAGATTGGTGTCAGTCCCCAGCCCAGTCCCAGGTTGGTCTCGAATGAACAGCTCAATCCACTTATTTAACTGAACACTTGCTTTATGCCATGCAGTGTGCCCACTCCTGCTCTCAAACTGTTCCTTGTTGACTGGAGAACTTTCCCTCTCTGATTGCTATTTTGTCATAGGCCATACCTTATATTTTCTTGTGAGAGAGTCAAAGTAGGGGAACGTCAGTGGGCAGGAGAAAATAATAAACTTTCCATTTATTTATGTATTTTTCAAAATATTTTAACATTTACTTGTACATATCTGTGGGGTGCAGGTGGCTGTTCCAACACGTGCATAAACTGCACAACAATTCACTTAGGGTAGATAGCATAGTTTTGTACTCATTAGTCCACCACTTTAAAAAAAAATGTTTTCTTGGAAGCCCATGAACTCTAACCATTTACGGAAATATCTTGGCTCCTCGAAGGACCAGATATGTTCCTGGGGTGGCATCCCCATTGTCCCTGCTTCAGCTTCCCGCTGGCTGGTTGCTGGCTTGGCTTCATCCCAGCACAGATGGCAGCATTCTTAACTCAGAGGCGGATGACACATGGTTTCCTGACCCTCCCTCTAGTTGCAACTTCGCTTAAAAGAGCTCATTTCCTGCGAGTCCAAATAATTACCTTTCACCTGTGCTGTGTACTCCATAATTGCATTATTTTCTTAATTATGCTTGATGACAAAGTTATCAAAATTCAACATGACCAACACCAAAATAAAATCTGGGAGCAAAATGTCTCTTGCTCTATCATCACAGTAATTTTTAAGTAGGACACCTCAAACATTTCCAGGAGGGAAAGTAACTAGACCCTTGGTTAAAACCGCCCTGATGCTTGGCTGATTTTGAAACTAAACGGTGAAAGCTTTAGAAATACTGCAGGTTCTGCTATGTGTTAATGGGTGTGACTATGGGGTTGTCACCATAAGAGGTGGGTGCGTGGGGCAAGTGTCCAAGGGTGACGGGGAAGATGCTCATGACGACCCTGCTGCCGAATGCACTTTGATTCTTCTTGTACCTCCTCTCCTTCCTCTTTTTCCTCTTCTTCTTCCTTGCCTGTCCCCCTCTCTTCCTCCCCCTGCTTCTCCTCTTCTTGTATCCCCCCTTTCTCTCCTCTTTCTCCTCTGCTTCCCACTTTCCATTCTTCCCTTTTCACAGGCATTCAATCTGCATATCTCCACTCGATGTGCATTACAGCGTTTGTATATCTACCAGGTAAGCTTTAGAGACACACTTAACGATACTGATGTTTTGATCACGAACTCTGGCATCAACTTGTGTTTAGATCATGTCTATGGAGTTTCAATGGGACTTGCTTGCATCTGGAAGCAATTTCACTTAGAACATACAAGAGTAAAATTTCATTCAAAATGCACATGATACTGCGGTGAGGTCTCTTACTATTTTCCCAGTGAAGCAGATCTTCTGGTCACGGATTTCTAGGAGTTCTCATTGGCCAGGTGATCCTTAGAAGCCTGATTTAATGGACAGCTCGCCTTACTCTGCATTTATTCTCACATCTTCTATCACCTGAGTTAGAGGATTTCTCAGTGTAGAAAAGGGCAGTGTCTGCTCCAAATGAGTTCTCAGAATTGGCTTTGCATATAGTCAGCATAGGAAGTATGATTTTGAGTATCATATTGAGGAAAAAAGAAATAACACCAAGGTGAGTTGGGAGGCAGACTTTATCCACGTTACAGTTTGGGGAAGGGTTGGCTTTTATCTAGAATGCTGCTGGGTACTGAGGATCCTGTTCATTGGATCACTGATCCCTTCTTAGTATCATGGTGAGAGGAAGCACCGCAATTGCTATTTTTGTGCTTCTAGGCTGAGGTGTCCCTAGTCTTATGACATTGGGGTATAGTCCTCTGCAAAATATTGCTGTTTCCAAGCTGTCTGCATATGAGATTATGTATTACAATAGGGAGCTTTTTTGCTTATTATCTTTTGCCAGGCACTGAGCGTGAAAGATACGTACTACATCAGGGCAAATGAGCTGTTTAGTGAAACTGAGAATCTTACCCCTGTGGCTCACCATAAGATCCAAACTGGATGCTCTATTACCTTATATTGCAATGAGATGCTCGTCACCACAGGTTCCCCCACGTTGCACATATCCTTATTCACTCTCTGGGCTGGAGTTGTCTTCCTGAGGATCGTATGGGAACAATTTTTCTCTCCAACATCCCCAGACTTATAGGATTTCTATTTTACATGGCTTTATGTCACATATGTAGCTTAGAGGCTTGTAAGACAAATTAAACAAACAAACAAACAAACAAAAAAACCCAAACAACGTAGCACCACCAGAGGAGAAAGGAAAGGATTTAAATATAAGCAGATTATTTGCAATGTAGGGAGAAAAGTGGAATTCTTTTTGTTGCTGATGGTCTAGGTAACGTAGTATAAATGGCTGTTTCTGTGGATTGAAGCGATTGCTCATTTGTACTGAGGAAAGGTGCTTTAGATTAATTTTGGAAACTTCAATACTGCAATGTGCTAAATTTTAATTATTTCACTTCCTGCTTGGTATATTAATGTTGTGATTACCCTTGAAAGAGTATTACTGATGATGATTTATGCAAAACCCAGTCAGCTCCACGGCTCTATCAGTTTCAATTAAAACAAGCACAGGAAGGTGCTGCTGCCCTGTCAGCCGCGGATCTCCATTACTCTCATGAGCAGGTACAGTCCGCTTACTTGAAGCATTACCTCTGTTTATTGCTCTGGAACCATCTTTTCCATGGTGCAACTAACCACTGAGGGAGGAAATTGTAGAGATTTGTTCTGCTGGTCTTGGATGCAAATGGAAAACATCCAAGAAGACGTATTTCATCTGTATTTCTCTGCTGATATAGGACATTTTGGGCCAACCCCTCCCTCTTTTCAACTGTTCAAGGGCTGAACTGGCCAAAAGAAACTATTGAGCCATTAGCATTTTCTTATTTCAGTGAATAGTGTTTGGTCAGTCTCTGGGCACTGTGGTCATCTGGAGTTAATCATAAAGCACGTGCATTTCCTAAAATGAAGTGCTGGCTTTGGAGCCCATTTATCTTAATGACTTGAACTATTGAGAGGTCATAGGGTTGTTCATGGTGCATCCCCAGGACCCAGTTGCTCTAATTACTAACTTGGCTGCACAGTTATTGAAATCTCTCTACCTGGCAGCCCTTCCTAAATCTAGTCCAAGTGGTGTGGCTGAGTTTGCCCACCAGGTCCAGGAGGGGCTCTTCTTTCTGATATTGGAGAGATAGCAGCCAAACCTCATTTCAGTGGCAGTTCCATTTTAATCACATTGGAACATTCTTGACCACAGGCTGCCCAGTTATAAAGTCAAGGGAGCGTGCACCCGCCAAGTGAGATCTCCCTGGACAGCTCGCTGAGGGCAGAACCCAATTCCCAGCAAAGAAGGAAGAATGCATCACTGTGATCTTTCTCTGAGTTCACTGCTGTCATGTCCGTACCCCTGTGCTCCCCAGGCCCAGATAAGGAGGCACCAAAGATAATAGCTAGCAAGTAAAGGAGAAAAAGGAGCCAGGAAGAGAGAAGAAACTAGACACCCATGTCCCCACTGCAGGATTCCAAGCCCTTCAATGGCCTGAGCTGTATGGAGAAGGGACAAGCCTATGTTAAATGGCAGAATCAATTGTTGACATTTGATTTGTCTGGACTTTTAATTTCTGGAAGAAGAGAGTATTTTGTTAATATTTAAGAATGACTGGTAAAGCTATAGGGTCTCCCTAAGGTTACACAGAGGAATAGAGGGAAAAAAAACTATTCAAATGGTTAATTTTAATAGGCAATCATGATTCCCCAAAATGAAGTTACTTTTTGCTTATATCCTGTTCAAAAAACTTGATATAACTCATTGTGCTGTGTTCTGTGGAAGATATGGATAAGAGAAGTAAGAAAAATTAGAGAGGCAGAATTTAAGCTGGATTAGAAGGACAAATAGAATGTTTCCACAAAAAAAGGCCACTGATGGGGGCTAAAATAAGGCAAAAAGGGGGGAATTTCCAGGTGCACACACACGCACACACATGCAGACACACACGCATACATGCACACATGTGTACACTGTAGCAGAAGCACTAGAGAAATGCACAGAGTATGATCAGGACAGAGCTGGCACCGTGGTGGTGCAGCAGGCCTTAACCATGACCTCCACAGAGGTCGAGGCTTTCAATGAAACTGGGGAGCCAAGAATGTGTGTTACCTGTTCTTCACTAAGAACTGACTTGCAGTCAAGAGTCTACTGTAACTAGTTCAAGAGAAAGTTGACACAGACTGGGCATGGAGAAGATGAGGGAATGGGCCAAATTGACATTCCTTGAGAAAAATTGATTTGGCCTGGAGATCATGTGATGTGTAGTGTAAAGAAGAAACAGCTCTCAAAGCTGACTCTTAGTTTTCAAATCTGGATATATTGGTTAAATCAAGAGGGAGAACAGATTGGGTGTGGGTCAGTGTGGGGTTTGGGGTAGTTAGCTCTGTTTGAAACTCCTGGGAGAAATCCAGAGAAACCATTATATCACTCGGAGTGTGAATTAACTTACCAGCAAACTCCTATGCTTCCTCGAAAGCCTAGCTAAAATGTGTCTCCCTCTCAGACTTGCTGTGCCACCTCTTCTTCCTCAATCTCCTCTGATTGCTCATTTCCTCCAAAGCATAATTGTTCACTCCTTTCTGTGTGTCATCAACACTTTGAACAAACATCTAATATAGAACTTAAATTGATGTTTTATCTGTGGTTTCCATGTCAGTCTCTCTTGCTAAATAAAGAGCTCCTCAAAGTCAGGAGGTAAGTTTGACCCCTCCACTGAGCCCGGCACACATTAGGTGTTCAGTACATGTTTGTTAAGAAATGAGTGACCTTGCCTTCTTCTGTGACAAGAAGGTACACTGAGGCATGGCATGAGACCTTGAAGAGTGAGAGAGAGAGAGAGTGATGGATGAGGAGAAGGCCCATGTGGGTATCACCGCCCTCCATCAGATGCCTAACGCCCGGCAGCTCACACGAGTGATGTCAACATTGTCCCAGTGGGTGGGATGTTGGTATTTAAGAGAACTCTGAGTGACCTCATCTTGTTTCATGTCACTGCTGCCTCCTGGTCAATCCTGGTGGAGACTGATGTGGCTTTAGCCGTAGGTCCAGTGTGGAAGGCTGGACACATGGTCACTTTTCTAGAAGCCCTTGGGGAGGCCCAGAGTGTGACAGTGTATCTGGGCCACACTCTGCCTTTCGAGTCTAGGACAGGTTAGTCTTTTCAATGTGACTTTTGCATACATCACATTGTGTGTTCCTGGGTGGCTGGGGCTGATGTAAGCCCACAATGATGTAGAATACAAGCTTGAGAGGATGCACTCAATCCGTGCACACAGTGATCGTAATTTACATTGAACCATTGTTTTCTTTCAATCTGAATTCCTCTGAGGAAGAAGTAAAATGATTTCATTGCACAGGAATTTCTAGTTCCAAAAGAAGTATAAATAAGTAAAAAATTGAGCATACACAGGAGCTGTATTGATAGGAAGTAGACACATAGTCTTAATCTTTTAGATGTAGCAAGCTCTTAAGAATGCAAATTGTTCATTAACAGATTTGCACTTAAGTGGCTGAGGTCTAAAGTAAAGCACATGTGGAAATGATGAAATTGACCAATGAGCACTACATACCGTCAATCGAAGTCTCTCCAAATTGGCCAGAGTGGTTTTTTTTTTTTAATTGACAGTATCTAAAAATGCAAATTTTATTTTAAAATACATACGCAATTGATTTCCTATAGTTCCAGCTCTTAATAAATTGATAGATTAAAGAGATTCAAAACTTATTAGTACTATGTTTGACCTGCATTGCTTTGACTAGAGCATTTTGTACTCTGTTTGTAATTTGTATCACTACTTATTCACTCCATCTATGTACTGCTGGGCAAAACGGACCAGAAAGGATACATATTTCTTTTCTAACCAATCTGCAGTGCAAATTGAATCAGCCATCCATGTTTACCAAAATTATACTAAAACAATGTGAGAAAAGTAATTGTATATTTGGCATTGAATTTGCTGAGAGGGGAGTGAGGTGGGGTCGCAATGTGGAGAAAAGACTTATCTTCACTTTGATGAACCAGTCTGGGGGCTCATAACTCCATGTTGCTATTGATGCCTTGCAGAAGACTCAATTCTGTCCTCAAAGAGCTTGCATGTGAATGGACTATGGGAGAAACATGCATGCAAATGAAATAAAATAGTAAGATATATGAAAATTTAGAATAACACCCTGAAAAATATAACCTCGTGCAAACTGTTAGACCCAACAATTCTACGAATTCTTTGTTCCTTATACTCTTCTTCTTTTTGTTAGTAATAACTTTAGCTTCTCTTGGATAATCAGCTCAGTGGGATTTTTTTCCATCCTTGGAAAAAAAATCAGGCCTACAAATCAGGCCTGGTCTGAGTACAAATTATCAAGTAAATTCAAAATCCAGTAGGGCCGGAAACACTAGTTTCCCCTTTTACATCTCTACCACCAACAGCTCAGCCAGAGGACTAACATTTTTGAGAACCTGCTATGTGCCAGGTACTGTGAAAGGCATTTTTCCTCAAACTCCCTTCCCTCCAGTTAAAACCTGCTTTGAAAGGAGGACCTAACAAATCCAGTTACTGTAAGAAGTAAAGAAAGATGAGAATCCAAGTGTTGGGGTGGCCATTATATTTACATTTAATATGATTCAACCTTAAGCACTTTGGGGAAAACTAGAATGGTAAGGGAATGACGAGATTACTAAGTGTATCAAAAGGAAGCACGGATTTTAAAATCTCATGAAATGCTGTCCTGGACCAATGACAGCATCATGGGTGGACCTCAGCTTGCTGGGGAGAGGCCCCACCATGAACGAGTTGCCTTGGCTGCAAGTGCATGAGCACACCTGCACCTGGCCCTATATCTTCATATATCTCATCTCTGCTTTGACTTGTGGGTTCCTCACATTTACAAGCCTCCTGGATTTCCTTGAAACATGAAGACTATACTGTAGGGCTTTATTTTAGACCCTCACTTTCAGAAATACCTTCATTGGGCACCCAAAAAAAGAATTCAGTCTTCCTGGGACTGCAAATTTGCCAGACCAGTATTTTAATATGGTTGCAAGTCTGTTTGTAATTGTGTACACAGAAATAAAAGTATTATTCCCCATGGTATCAACTGTTCTTCTCATCCTTAGATTTCACAGCTAGTCTGGTAACCCTCTGTAATATTTAATAGAGCCTCACTCAAATGTATCCCAATTTTCCTCTGAAATAAAATTCTACTTTAAGCACCAGAATTTGCATGCCAAATTTGGCCCTTTAAAAATAATGGAAGATATAAATTTTTACCGCTGAGTTATAGACATTGGAAAAGAGAAGGTTAGTAATGAAAAATGTCATACAAACTGAATAACTAATGCCAATAACGAATGTCATCTCAATAATGCACCTTACACATGGCAGGATTAGCATGTAGGTCACATCAGAGCTCAGCTCTGAATGGGGTGGAAGCTCGCTCACTCAGCACCTTTGGTTTTCAGACTCTATTATCTTGCTTACTTAGTAAATTTAATGTTGTGTAATTTATTTTTCATTGCCTCATTTGTTAGTCTCTCTCTTTCTTCAACCCAAGATATCTTCAGGGACTTAGACTGCCTGTTACACTCTGATGTCCATTTTTATAAATAATTAAAGAAGATGAGCAGCAAACACTGCAATTTATTGGAGCCAAGATAAAGGTGCCACGTTGTGTTCCAAAATTGCCAAGACAAGCATGGATCGAGGGCTGAAGAATAGCAAAAGCTATTTAGCAGTAAGTACTGCCTTCAGTGAGAAGATCTCTATCAAAACATTAAAAGAAAATACATTTCTATCAACGTTTTTTCCCTCTCGTGAAAGATTAGGGTCTTTTTATAACTGATTTACTCAGATAATATTTCTCTAATCAGACATTGTATACATGTGTGTGTGTTTGTGTGTGTGTATATATATATATTTTTTCCAATTAGCACAAATCCTATCCTTCTTCCTCTCTTTAACCCTCCTCCATTCTACTACTGTGAAATGAAGTAATAATTAGCAAATCCAGATAAGCTTAAAATCTATTCTATACAGGCAAGATTATGTGAACACCGGGTACTTGCTTAGCTATTTTAGGTGTCTGTAAGAGACGGTCCTATCACTTTAAAAATTAAATCTGATAGTAAACTAGGATTTATAAAGAGCCCAGCTTATAATGTGCTCAACTCTGGGAAGAAATATCAGGTGAAAATAATTTCTTTAGGACCTAGAAACAGAATTAGTGTTTTCAGGAATGAGCCAAACATGAAGGACCAGTGCGCCGAACTCCCCCCAGGGCCCAGACACGAGCACATGAGCTCCTGCCTCCACGTGTGTGCATCTGATAAAAATGGAAACAGCTCAGTTTGCACCAGTGCGTCCTGGCTGCTGTGAAATGAGGGCCTTGAAAGGCAGTGCAAAATTTTCCAAGGTCATATTAATTGCTGGTGCTAGTATCTTGGGAGGTGGCAATCAGTGCTGGTCATGAACACAGACTCAGGAGTGGATTACCTGGGTTTGCACCCAGGCTACCCTGCTCACTAGCTCTTTGACTCCGAAGAGTTATTTACCTTCTCTGGACCTTGTTTTCTCCAGTGGAAGGATGGGGATGATAATAGCATGAAGTTTTTCTGAGGATGGCGTTAAGTTCATGCGTGCGATGAGCAGAACAGTGCTTGCTGAATAGGAAACACTCAACAGAACAATCTATGATTGTTTTTATTATTTCCTTACAGATGACAGAAGGAAAAATTTGCTAGTTCCTGATGGGAAACTTTGCATCATCTGCTGCTATTTCTGGACACAGGAAGGCTACTGCGTGGTGCCCCTGGTCACGATGACTTTAAGAGCTAGAGGAGGGAAGTTTAACGATGATGTGGATAGGGACAGGGTACCAGGATGATGTAAGTATCCTCTTCTCTGTATGCTTTGATGGTCTTTGTTTTTATTTGATTTAAATTCCTTGCAACATCTTTCCCTTCAGTATGGAGTTGAGTTTTGACACGGTGACGGTCAGGCCTGGCCTTCCCCGAGGGGGCTGCGTGGTGGCTGCCTCTCCTGTCGTCTCTCCTGTCCTCGCTCCCGCTTCCCTTCCAGCCCCATGCACCGGGCTCCTGCTGCCACCTTCGTTTCTGTTTAGCATGCGGGCGCTCTTCCCACTGCTCAAGAGTGGTACTCTGCTCTGACAGCCTCACCACGCTCTCCAAATCCTTCACTTGAAAGCTCCCTTCATCCAAGAAACCTTTCCACAATGAAAAAGCTCCCTTTCGGAAGAGCCAGGGGTGACCTGGGACACTGCCCTGTGCTTCAGCCGTCCTGCCCCGGCCATTTGGCCACCACACCTCACTGCACTCTTCGGAGCCGCTTCCTCTGTCCTACTTTGCCCACTTCCTCTTTTTCCGTTCCCTTATAATCTTTTCAATTTCTCTCTAATTGTTTCCCTATCTATAATCATATAGATCCTTATTTTCAAATGTATTATATTGACTTATATTTTCTATACAGTGAAGTAAAAATCGATTTCATTGGTGCATTCGCCTAAAAACACCAGACTGACCAAACTGGTTTTTTTCTGTTTGTTTGTTTTGGTTTTTGTTTTCAACTCCTCGCTCCCAATTGGAGCTTTTTAAATTTATTTTTATTTTTTTATTGAGTCAGAATTGATTATACATATTTTTTGGGTTCAAAGTTGACATATGTTGATCAAATCAATATTATTTGTATATATATTGTTACAAATCGTACTTATTCTTTATGCCCCTTGTTCAATCTCTTCCCGTCTCCTTCTCCCTCCCCTCTCCCTACTCTAATTACCTTAGATTTCTTTTCTCCTCCTGAAAAAGTAATGGTTACTCTGTTGATTTGTTGCCTAGATGATCTGTCCAATGCTGACAAGTGTGTTCAGGTCCCCCAATATTATCACAGAGCAGATGCTCCTTCTGTCAGTCTGGAATGAGCTCTGTGGACAGAGACATCTTCTTCCTTTCTTTGATCTCTGCTGGTGACTCTCCTTGTGTCAATGCATTCCAGTGGCTGGTGGACCATCTGCACTGTGTTTGTGGCATCTAGCTGCTTTTGTGGCAGCTGTGGTTATTGTGCTGGCTGTGATGGGCCACCCACATGGAGGTGATGTTTGTGGTATGCTCCTTACCTAGTTGCTGGTGGCTCCAGGCTCCATACCTGAGGACTCTAGATGGACACTGTGGCACTGGAAGTGTGCCTGGTTGTGGGCAGACAGTTCAGTCCCCAGGGTGCTGGCTGTGTCCCTCATTGTGGGCGGAGGATCTGGCCCAGGACCCCAGGTGGGCCACAATGGGTACTCTGTTTTTTCTTTCAGTTCTGTGTTGGATTATTTGCTATTTCTACCACTTAAACTCTGCACTGGAACTAATTTGTTGTCCTTTGCTTATTTCTAAAGTGAGGGAACTTCCTGTGGGGACCAGTACTTGAGCTCTGTGGTTGACCTTAATTGCTGATTTACTGCTGATTCCATAGGAATAGCCTTTTGTGCAGCACCAGTTTTAACGGTTGTCTTTATAGGTACTTCTGGATTTAGTGAAATCTGCTGCACATGGGTTGTGTAGAAACACTGGTCTGGGCCTGAGTCTTTTCATCACACTGCACCCCATGCAATTCTGTATTCCCAACCAGTCTCCTCTTAGTGGTCCTGCAATGATTGGGAGGCAGATCAGCTGTCCTTGCTGTACCCCAGTATTCTCTTGATGGGCCCATCTCCCCCACTGCCTGTGCTCCAAACACTTCCCATGGGGCAGGCTCTGCTCCAGTCCCTAGGGATGACTCACCAGCCTCTGAGTGGCTTCTTTATTTCATTTGTTGTGGCTCCTTGGTCCCATGTGGGTCCATGGGAACCCTATTAGTGGTATTGCTGGCCTGGGGGCCACCAAGGCCCTCTTTTCCCCTGCTACCTCCACGCAACTTCATCCAAAGTGTGCAGTTGTGGCTTTTGCCAGCTCCTGCTCTGCATGCTCAGCAGCTCCATCCTGGAAATGGCCATGATTCAAAATGGTCCGAGCAGTTTTTTCTTTCTCTCATCATGGCTTCTCCCACCTTCCTGTACTCCATAGGTCTCTCCTTCTCTTCCCCTGAGCTCTAGCAGCCCCCGATTGGCTGTCATTGCTTTATACTAGCTGTAAATTAGTTGATTTGTGGAAGAGAGTGATGCTGAGGACTGTCTGTCCTGCCATCTTGACCAGAATCAACCATATTGTTTTAATCAATGTTTTTTGTCACGCATATAGTTCCTCTGTGGGTCTTCTTTTATTTCTTTTAACCAATCAATTATTTGCTGAGTACCTATTCTTTTAGGCACTGTTGTTTTTAAGTTCATCTTGATTAGCTCAACTCAAAAAAAGGGCAAGGAGTGATTAGTGTTGACATCTTTGTTCAAGGGAGATGGGAAATTATATAGTTTATTTATTTTTGTTCCTTATGAAACAGAAGGTAAAGAAAGTTGTTCTGAAATTATGGGATTATGTTTTATGGATTTTCATGGAAACAAATCCTAAACCAGGTAAATTTTCATAAGAATGAGCTCTGTCTTAGGACTCCTTTCTCTTTCTAACAGACCATGTGATGTAGTTTGGATATTTTGGTTGCCCCAAGCACATGCTGAAATCTGATGAAATCAATGTGGCAGTATTGGGAGGTGATTGGGTCATGGGGGTGAATCCCTCATGAATAGAGTAGCACCTTCTCTGGGAAAGGGGAGTACTGAGTGACTTCTTGCTCTATTAGTACCTGTGAGAGCTGGTTGTTTATAGGACCCTCTCTCTCTCTGCCCAAGCAATCTGTCATGTGATACTCTGCCTAACTGGCTAGAGTTACTACCAACAAGGTCCTCACCAGATGCATTCCCTGGACTTTGGACCTCCCAGCCTCTGGAACTCTAAGCAATAAATATTGTTTCTTTACAAATTACCCAGTTTCAGGTATTTCTGTTACAAGCAATAGAAACAGACTAATACAGAAAATAGGTACTGAGAGTAGAGTGCTGCTTATAACAAAAACTTGAAATTATGGAAGCAGTTTTAGAACTGGGTATTGGGTAGATACTAGAAGAATTTGGAAGAGCCGACTAAAAAAAGTGTAAATGCTGCTGACAGCTTAAAAGACAAAAAAACCAGGAAATGTTTGGAACATTTTAGAGACTGGTTAAATGGTGGTGACCAAAACGCTAATAGAAATATGGACAATAAAGGATATACCAATGAGATCTCAGATGTAAATGAGAAGGAGCTTAGTGGGGCAAGGAACTTGGCTGAGGTCTGTTCGTGACCAAAAGTTTTATTATGAACTGTGGAACTTAAAGGTGCTCAATGAGGGTATTTGGCAGAAGAAATTTCTAAGCAAGAAAGCATTCAGGAAGCTACATGGATACCAGCCTATGCTGATTTATGGCAGAAAAGACATGAGGTAAAGCCAGAATTTATAATTCAAAAGAAAGCAGAGTGCAAAAAAAAAATTGAAAAACTTGCATCCTGGCCACATAAAGGTGTCTTTGAGAGAGGAAAGCATGGGTGTAGCCCAGTGACTATTTGCTGGGGAGATTAGTACAGAAGAAAGGGATTATCAAGAGAATGGGAAAATGACTTTGAGGGCATTTCAGAGGTCTTCAAGGCTGCCCCCCCTCATCACTGGCCCAGAAGCCTAGTGAGGGAGAAATGTTTTGGAAAACACACCTGAGGTGTGGTCTATGGGTTTGCCACCCAGGTCCACGTTGGGATGTTGGACCCTGCATCCTGGCTGCTTTGGCTGCTCCAGATGTGGCTAAACTGGCCCCAGGTGCATTCTGGACCCACAGCTTCAAAAGATACAAACTGGAATCCTTGGTGGTGTCCATGTGGTATTAAGTCTGTGAGTTCCTAGAATGCCAGAGCTGTGCCACCCAGATTTCAAAGGATGTATGGAAAAGCCTGGGAGCCCAGGCAGAGATCTGCTTCAGGGGCAGAATGAGTGCAGAGAACATATACTAGAGCAATGCTGAGGAGAAATATGGGGTTGGAGGCTCCACAGAGAGCCCCCACCTGGACAATGTCTAGGATAGCCATGGGAGCAGAGCTGCCCAAGGCTTAGGGGGTTCAAATCCCCCACTATGCCCAGGATGAAGGACTTGGAGTCAAAGGAGATTATTTTGGAGCTCTAAGATTTAATGTGTGCCCTGCTGGGTTTTGGACTTGCTTGGGTCCTGTTTCTCCCTTCTTCTGCTATTCTTCCCTTTTGGAATGGGAATGTGTACCCAATGTCTGTTCCACCATTCTATCTTGGAAGTAGATAATTTGTGTTTGATTTTTACAGGCTCATAGCTGAAAGGAGTTTTGCCTTTGATCTCAGATGAGACTATGGACTTTTAAGTTGGTGCTGGAACAAGCTAAGACTTTTGGGATTATTGGCATGGAATGCTTGTATTTCATATATGAGAGGGATGTGAGTTTTGGGGGATCAGGGGAAGAATGATAGAGTCTGTATATGTTGGTTGCCTGAAAGCTCATGTTGAAATCTGATCCTCAATGTGGCAGTATTGGGAGGTGTTTGAGTCATGGGGGCAGATCCCACATGAACGGATTAATAACCCTTTTGGGGGTAGGGGGTAATGAGTGATTTCTTGCTCTATTAGTTCCCATGAAAGCTAATTGTTTTTAAAGGAGCCTGGCACCTCCACTCCCTGTCTCTCTTGCTTCCCCTCACCATGTGATCTTGCACTCTCTGTCCACCTGCCTTTTTCTGTCATGAGTGGAAGCAGCCTGAGGCCCACATTAGATGCAGCTGTACCAGAACTGAGAGCCAAATAAACCTCTTTTCCTTACAAATTACCCAGTCTCAGGTATTCTGTTATAGCAACACAAAAAATGACTAATACGCTATGGCACCCCTGCTCCATCGTTGCAGCCCCCTACGGGGGGAAGTTCCTTTAAGACCATCATAGCTGAGAGCACTGAGCAGTGGAAATGTGACCTTTATCATCATTCTCCTCCATCTGAGAAAAGCAGTTGTAAAACCTGCTGAGCAGTGCTCTCTTAGAAGTAATGACAGGGAAATCACAAAGGCCAAAACAAAGTGGCATATACAATCATAAGTTGAATAAAAATTTCAATGGAACATTTTTTCTTGGCCAATGTTATTTTTCAGAGCCTTATCAGTTCTCTGGCAACATATTTCCTGGTTTGAGCTTTGGGGGGTTATTACCTGACTGCATGGTGCAGTGGAGGTGTCGAGGGCTTCCTCTACTGTGTTTTCACTTTAAATCATCATTCAGAGATTGGTCCTTCATTGTTTACAATAGTTAAGTCAATAATGACTTTTCAATTTGACAAGTGTGTTTAATTTGCGTAAAGACAAATGTACTGAGCCTTTACATGCCAGGACTGAGCTCTGGATTTGTGTTAGGATAGAGTGTGTAGCACTGCTTTCTGAAGCCTCTTTCCTCCCCTCTTCTGCTCTCTGAGAATCCTCAGTCCTAGTGAGCAGGGAGAGGATGCACTGCCTGGGGCATGGTGGGATCTCTAACTAGGCCTTGACAAACCCAGACTTAGGCAGCTGTAGGAAGATGCTGTTTTCTCTCTCCGGGGAGATTTCAGGCACTTGCATTCCTCTGGGCAACTGCAGCAGAGTAGTTTCTCTCCTTCTGACTTAATTTTGTTTTGTTTTTTACTCAAACATACTCATATTGTGGTGATTCTGCTCTCCGGAAAAGATGAGGTTAAGAATTTTGAGAAATAAACATATCAGACAGAAACCAGAGGCTGAAGGTTTGGGAGTGCATAAGTCCGAGGACGTGTATAATTGGGCACCAGATCACAGACATTGCAATGAGAGCCTATTTCTTTCCTGAGTGCAATATGCATTAATATTACATGGGATATTTTCTCCCCTGTCTCTTTTGCTTACTTTTAGAAGTAGCTTTGAGGTGACCTAGTACCCCAGTTACCCTGTTCTTCTAAAGATGGTCTCTGGAGACTGAGACTGCCTTTTTTCAGCACTTAATGCAGCCATGTCAAACCTTGTGTTGAAACTTTGGAAGTTAGAACATGCCTACAAAAGTGATCTCAGGGTGCTCAGACTCGGTGGTGTGAAACACCCTGGGGGTGCCCCCCTCGAGCTGTTATGAAGGTGCTGATAATGGATAAAGGAGAACATATTATGTTCTGTACTAGGTGTATTTCCTAATTTCAATGGGAGTGTATGTGGAGAGAGAGAAAGAAAAAAGGAGGGAATGAGAGAGAAAAAGAAATGGAGATAGGTTTTTCTTTTTTCTTTTTGACATCTTTCCATTCCCTACCCATACAATGGCCATTGTGGAAGTCCTGAGCCCAGGCTAGAAGTTTCTGAAATTTTTGCTTAAATTCCAGCTTTTTAGGAGGAAGAGAAAGAAAACCAAAGAGGGCAGAAGCCATTGACAATATCAGGAAGGCTTTCCATATAACGAATGTGCCTTCTGTCTAGTACAGTCCTCTATGAGGGGCTTTTGATAATAAGGACATTTACTATTTTCTAGAAAAATATATTTTAACAGATGAAGGATCTAATAGATCTTTTGGTTCTGGTAATCAAACCATCAGATAATATATATAGCAATCTAGAGTGGTTTTGTCCTGGCTTGCTCCCCTTGGTGATAAACTGGTACCTGTTATTTGTATAGAGCAGGGGTATTAAATGCACATTAAAAAAAAACATCATATGGTATAAATTTCAGGAGTTAAATATGAGGTGGATGTCACGTGTTTACATGGCTGCTTCAAAAGATGTACTTTATTGGTGCACATAAATATATTAATGTTCAGGGAACTCATCTATTGCAAAGTCGCCCTCCCTTTAAAAACTTTTTTTTTTTATTTAGCTTATCTGGTTTTTAGATTTTGTGGAATATCTAAAATTTAAAAAAAAACAAAAAACAGTGATACTAAATATAAGTAGCTAACGATAGGGAATTTCCAGAATAAACTTTCACATATTTTTATAATTACATGTGAGCTCTTTCTCATTTCTCTGAAATTGTCAGTTGCATCCTGCCCTACTAAGCTCCTTCCTGTATTATGGAAGCTGAAATCCTGGAAACTGCATTTTTCAGACACCTTTGGAATAATGTGTGTAAAGGCTCAGGCATATGTTCCTCTGTGGAACTGCAGTGGTTTGATGTGGTGAGAACACAAAGGACTACTTGCGATTATGGGCTTCAAAAGGAGAAATAATAATGGCAGTGCCAGGCACTGTTTTAAGTGTTTTCGCATGTGTTCACTCATTTATTCCTTACAACAATCTTCTTTTAGCAGACAAGGGAACTATGGCACAAAGAGATCAACATACTCGAGGTGGGATGTAGAAGATAATAGGTGGGTTTTGTGTTATGGTGTCAGAGCCAGAGAATACCTTTAAGATGCCATGGAGTTTCTCCATTAAAGAAATCTATAAAACTGTTTTGAAGCACATAAAGAAAACCCAAATAAATATTGAAAATAAAAGTCTTCTCTATGAAAAATCCTCAGATCGTAAATATTAATTTTCCCTCAATTAATCTGTAAATATAATTAAATCTCAATCAAAACCCCTTCAGTATTTTAAATGATGCTTTACAAGGTGATTATTGTATTACATGGAATTCTTCTGGAAGGTAAAATTACCAAGGTTGACTATGAAATTTTTGAAAAAGAGGTTGTCTTTTGTGACTTTTACTAGCAGATATTGAAAAATACCATAGTAATTAAAGAAATGTGTTAATAAAACGAGAGCATACTAAAGACTAATTGAACAATCATAGAAGTCCAAAAATAAACCCATGCACATGACCAAGGAGGCATTTCAGAGGAGAAAGTGTGGATTTTGAAAAATGATGTTGGAACGTTATATTATCCATTTTGAGAAAAATAAATGTAGATACTTATGCACACACAAAAATCCATGTAGTATAAAATGTTAATATGTATTATGAAAATGTTAGAAGAAAATAATAAAGGTTTCTTTATATATACAATATCAAGGTGGAAATGGAGCCTTCTTAAGAATATACAAATCCAAGAATTCATAAAGGAACAATGAGCAAATTTGAGTTGACTACACAAAGAGAAGAAAAAAAAATTTCCATATGATTAAAGGCACCATAAACAGCATAAGCAATGCACCTAGAGACACAACCATGGCTGAATAAGACAATACTAGACCAACTTTTACCTGAGCAAACATCTCTAGTGGTCCCTCTGGGGTACCTTGGAAAGTTTCCTACTGCAGTCACACTGGCCAAGTCAAATAGTTCACTCATTTCCCTCTCTTTACAGACCTTCTTTCTACACCTGCTCCTTCCTCCTCATTCTCAACTGTTGACCTCATTTCACTGAGAAAATAGAATCAATAAATCGGAAAAGATGAATTTCCTTGTCCTCCTCCCAACACATTAACCAGACTACTTGCTCTACACCTGTGCTCTTTGCTTTGCTACTTCCTGTTACAAACAGATAAGTGACCTGTGTTCATATCTAAGCTCAGAGTCTCTGCTTGTGCACTGAATCCCATACGCTCTTATCTACCCATGGACTTTGTTTCTTCAAGTGTCCTCTCCTCATCTACATCATTAATTTAAACTCTATTGGTGCACTGCCATCACCATGCAAACATTTTTGAAGAACATTTCCCATTTTACAAAAATAAAATAAACCTTCCCTTGATCCTGTACCTTCATCTGGCTACTACTCTATCTGTCTATTCTTCTTTAGAGCAAAATTCCTGCAAAGCGAACTTGGTGCATCCATCTCCTCTCCCACATAGAATTCACATAGAATTTTGTTTCCCTCTCCTAAGACCTCTATTCTCAAAGTACTCAATGACCTTCACATTTCCAAATAAAATAGTCTCTTCTAAATCCTCAGTGTAATCTTACATAGTTCTCTGTCATTCCATATCTGAGCTTGGAATCTGACACAGCAGTATCTCCTTGTCAAAGCTCTCACAGAGCCCTATTTGAAGTCAGAGCCCATAGAACCACTTGCAGATCATAGAGCTTCAAAAGGAGAGATGATAATAGCAACTGATTTTATGTAGTGTCTACTGTGCACCAGGCCCTGATATAAGTGCTTCCTTGGTTTCCGGGACTCCATACTTTGCTGGTTTTTCTTCTACCCTGCTGGTCACTTCTTCTCAGGTTCCTGTGGTGGATCTCCTCCTGCTCTTCCACCAGGGACACTGGACCTTGCCTTGTGCCTACACTGACCTCCACAAGTTGCTTGGCTCTAAATGCCACCCATGCACTGATGGTTCACAGAACTACCACCTCCTCCAACTGCCACCCAGTTGAACTCCAGATTTCTACATGCCACTGCCTATGTGACAGCAAGATAGCAAATGGACTTCCCAAACCTAACATATATGAGGCAGCTCCTCACTTTCCATTCCAGTTTTCTCCATCTCAGTAAAGGGAACCACTACTCACCTAGTGTTTAGGCCAAACATCTTAGAATCTTTTCTCTCTTTCTCCTCACATCCCATTAGGTCCTCTTGTCAGCTTTACTTCACACTGTCCTCATTGCCAAAACCCTGTTCCAGTCATCTCTTGCCTGGGCTTCTGGAATAACCTACTGTGTATGTCAACAACCCACCACATGATCTTTTTGCTCCATTCCTCCCAACACCCTCTCACCCATATGCATACACGCAGCCAGACTGATCCTTTTCAAATGGAAATTAGGTTGCATCCATCCCCTATGCAAAATCCGTAATTGCTTCCATTCTCCAATCAAATGAAACCATGGTCCATATTGACAAGGCCTTAACTTTTCTAGGTCCTGGCTGTCACTCTAGGCTGGTGGCTTCCCACCCTTCTCTTTACTTACAGTCCTCTAGCCACCAAGGCTTCCTTGCAGTTTCTGGAAGAAAGCAATCGTGCTCCCACTTCAGGGCCTTTGCACTTCCTATTTCCTCAGATTGGAATGTTTTCCTCAAGATATTGGCTCATTTCAGTCCTCAGGTGACCTCCCTGGTCACCATGTATAAAGCAGACCACTTCATCCTTCTGTCTCCCTTACCCCACTCCACTCTTCTTTATAACACTCCTCTAATGTCACGTCTGTGTACCATTTCTTTATTGTGTATCTTCCACACTAAACTGTTAACTCCAGGAGAACAGGACTTTGTCCTACAGCTGTATTCCTGGTGTCTAGAGTAGTCTGGCAATAAGTGCTCAATAAATATCTCTTGAATAAATAAATTAGTGAATAAAAGACAAATGGCAGAATAGAAAAAAATATTTGCATAATATAGAGCAGACTTCATATTAATATTCATAATGCAAAGAGCTGCCACAAATTAATAAACACGAGGGGACAATCTAATAGAAACATTTAGAAAAGGTTACAAACAGTAAATGTGCTGAAGAAGAAATACAAGTAGTAATAAACATATGAAAAGATGCTACAAACTTCACAGGTAATGTGAGAAATACCAATTAAAATAATGAACTACCACATAACCACATTTTCCTATTCAGAGTGGCAAAATTTAAATGATTGACAACATCCATGGTAGCTAGTGTTTGCAGAAATGGATAATATTGTAAAATATTGATGACAATATAAGTGGGAGAAGACTTCAATTTTTGGAGAGCATTTGGTATTATGTATTGCAATGTGAATATCTTTTGGCCCAGCATTAGAATTCTATAAATATAACAGTTACAGTAAATACTCACACATGTACAAGGCTATTTACTGCATCACTGTTTTATTTAGCAAAAAACCAGGAATAATCCAAATAACTGTTAATAGGAACAGTGGTTAACTTTAAGATGGGGAAAGGAATGGAGGTAGGAAATAAAGGTGAGATCTTAAAATTTTATTTTATATAATTACATATTGTATTGTTTTTAGTAATGAGGGAGTATGCAATTATTTTTCAGTAACATAATTGGAAAATGTTCATGGGTAAGACCTACATATGGGTCTAGGAGGCTCATTAAACAGCTCTGGGGAGGAGGGAGTTACCTGGTTACCTATTGTTAAGTAACAAATTCCAAAACTTAGTGGCTTGAAACCATTTGTTATAGATCACAGTTTCATGGGTCAGGGATTTGAGCAGAGTTCAGGGCATGATTCTTCTGCTCTGCATGGCACTGACCAAGGTCACTCAGGGGTATTCAGCTGCTGGGTGGGCTGGTCTGGAGGGGCCAAGGTGGCTTCATTCACAAATCTGGCACCTTAAGGAGGTGGTTGCTAGACTGGGTTCGGTTGAGACTGGCAACTGGAGAACCTACAGGTGGCCTCTCTAGCAAGGTGGTCATGAGGTGGTTGGACTTTTCATGTGGTGGCAGGACTCACAGACAACAAGCTAAGGGTGAGGAGTGGAAGCTGTCAATGATTTAAGGTTTAGACTCAGAATTTGGCACAGTGTTAACATTTGCCATATTTTATTAGTCCAAACAGTCGTAAAATCCACACATATTCACAAACAGGAGCCACAGACCCTAACTCTCTATGAGAAGAGTGTCAAAAAGTTTAGGTCATTTTTAAATAAATTGCAGTGATCAGTCCTAGGTATCTACCCATGATTCTCCGTCAGTGCAGCTGCCACTTACAGACTATTAGTACTGACCCCGACCATGCTCATTCTTACGTTGAGTAAAACCATGTATTCAGTTTGGTGTAACTGGATAGAGAAGCCCAACAGGAAAGCCTGAGGCTAAGGGTAGAGATTGGGCTGGAGTTACACATTTAAGAGGCAAAGGGTACAGGTAGGAATTTAAACCTCAGCAGTGAAGGATATCACTGAAAACATGCAGAGATGGGTCAAAGATGGACTAAGGCCCATACTAAATTAGCACGGTGGTAATTATTTTCTCAGCAGCTGGGCTTAGGAAGAGCAAGATTGAACTGTTTGTTTGAGCTGGGGAGGATATCATCAGGGAGGATTTTAAGGAAGGCTACGAGTGTTGTGTTCTCTAGTGGTTTCATATGTTGGTTTTCTTTCCCTGTATATTGTGAACCTCTCAAAGACACATAGGAAGTTGAGAATTCCCATTTGGAGGTGGTTGAAGGGACCTACCATGTTGTTCTGGCTGCCAAGCAAAGAGATACAACAAAGACAGAGTTGATGGCCCAAAGCAAGAGAAACAATTTATTTCAATCGTGAAAGACAGAATTTATTTCTCTTTGAAATTCTCTGTCTTTGAGAAATTATAAAGGAAATTTATGCTTGTTATAACATTCAAACAAGAAATTTTTAAATTTAATAGTGAAAAACAATCCCACCTCCAGTTCCATTTTCTATGCCTTGTTTCTGTCTTTTTTCCTAATGTGATTTATTTTAGAATTATTTTATTTAAAAAATATTTATTTTGAACTATTTTAAGCATACAGAAAATTATGGAGTAGAATAAGATATACCCATATTGTCATTAAGCTGAATTTACAAATGCTAACATTTCTTCATGTGTATTTTGTATCTTTATTAAAGGAAGTAAAATATTATAGATATACCTGGAGATATCTTGGTAACTCTAACATGTCCCATCTTTCCCCTTATTATGAGTTTGTGTTCTTACTAATCAGTTTTTATGTTTACTCCATATGTACACACCAATTGGCCCCAAATAGTATTGTTTTGTGTGTTTATACAGTTTACACAAATGGTATGCTATAATATTGTTCAGCAAATTTCTTTCTTCACGGTACATTATGTTTTTAATATATAGCCATGTCCATAAAAATAGGTCAAGTGCATTCATTTTAATACATGTTAGTTGCTTTATATTCTCCCAATATATGATTATACTAACACGTATTTAACAATTCATCTGAAGAAAGACAGTTTAATTGTTTCCAGTTTGGGGATTTTATAAAGATTGCTGCAAAATATAGCCTCATACATACTTCCATATATATCTGAGTAGGAATTCTACAGGCTGTAGAACAGTATTTCTATATTTCTATAAGCCATAGATTTTGACAGCCTGATTTTGACAGTAGGAAAAACCTTCAGTTCAATCTGGCTTAGAGGTGAAAACATTTATTATTCTACTCAAAAGGTGGTTTTGGGGTGGAGCTGGCTTTTTAGGGTTGTTTACTTAAGGCTCAATGAGGCTATCAAGAAACTATTCCCTTCCATCCTCCATCCTGTTACCCTGGGTACGGCATCCTGCTCAGGTTGGTAGCGGAATGGTTTCACATAATATCCAAACACAACGGTGTCCAGAAGAAGAGGAAAGGAAGCTTTCTTAGAAGGCAGTCTTTTAGGAATTGTAATCTTTCTTCAGATTACCCCCAGCAGATCTCCCCTTATAATTTGTTGGCTGCAATTGGGTCATTGCCAATGGAAATATGACCATTTTTAGAAAAGATTAAGCCTATTTCTGGAACTGGAGGTGGCATCTTCTTCCATTGAAACACATGACTGTATTGGGGAAGGAACGGCTAGGCAAACAAAAATCAGGCTTCTTTAAGAAAAAGGAAAGTGTTTGGGGAAGGATGCTGGGAGGCACCCAGTGGCGTCCAATGCACAATTTGCATCCATCTTCAGGTTTACCACACATGGCCAAATTTGGACTCCCACCAATAATATATGAGTCCTATCAAATATCCTCACCAGCATTTGGTAAATTTAGACACTGAGTTATTGCCAGTCTCTGTCGTATGGAATGTTTCATTATTGCTTTGCTTTTCCTGATTATTTTTTCATAAGTTTTTTGATATTACACTTTCTTTTCTATGAGTTGTTTCTTTATTCCTTGTGAGCCACTTTTCTGTTGAGTTGTTTGACTTTTTCTTAGCAGTTTATAGGAATTCTTTGTATTTCTGTATGTCATTCCTTTGTTAATATAGATTACAAATATCTTCTGTCAATCTGTTATTTGTCTTCTAATCTCATTTATTAAATAGAAGATTTCCAGGTTGTTGGAGATCGAGGTTAGGGAGTAAGGGAAGGGTGATAGTTATGACAGGATCCAGAAATTTCAAAGTTTAAGTGTTTGGAAGTAGAGCCATTCTGTGTGCAATGGAAGGTCGATGGTCAGGAGTAAGTTGCTGAGATGGAACGGAGAGGTGTATGGAATAGTCAGTGAACTGTGAGATTGGGGTGTGTAATTTACTAAGCACCTGCTATGTGCCAGTGTCTGGTTTAGGTGCTTTAGATGTTTTTTTGCACTTAACTTTTGCCACAATCTTGTGACTTAAATGCTATTATTACATTCCAGATTTACAGACGAGGAAACCGAGGTAAAAAGTAACAAAGCAACAGTTACAGCTTAGGCAATTTTGCCCAAGCCACCCAATAGGTAAGAGGTTGATCATAATTTGAACCCATGGAGCTGGTTCCAAAGCCTGTGTTCTTAGCTTCTGTCTATGCTGCCTCTCATATCACTCGTTTACTGTTAGGGAAACAGGAAAACACAGAACCAGTTGTCAAAGTCTGCTCCTGTATATAAGTAGCACACAGTGTGAATTTAGCTGTTTTCATAACAAATTTATAGTCTAAGATTTAAATGTTAGGAAAGAAGGCATGTGAATTCCAAAGACTTTGTTGTTTTTGTTTTAAAACCAGCTATTTTCCTCCCCCCTCCCCTCCTTCTTTCCTTTCTTCCTTCCTTTCCTCCCTCCTTCCTTCCTCCCTAATAGTTTTCATGCTATTTGGATGTGCCATACAAGTTTTCAATATTAAACTCTGTAATCACAGACATTTTGTTCGGTATCATAAGCATAATCCGTTAGCAGCTTTGGACGTGGATACAGCCAATTGATTTAAGTGATCATGAAACTGATAACTTTTTGTTTGAGCATGACATTCTGTCCTTTCATCCTTAGGTGTTTTACTATCATTATCTGGATTTAGAAAAGTGAAGGAAACATTAAAATACTCTGAGTTTTCAATGCCTCCAGTAAACGGCTTTTCCTCTTCATATAATAAATGCATATTTTAAAAAAATTTTTTTACCTTGTCACCTCCCATAAAAAAACATTTCTGATATATTTTAGAGCTAAAAACCAAAAATCACTGTGAAGATAATGAGAGTTGAAACTGATGAATAAGAGATGGCAGCCTCCTTCAGCCTGAGGAGTTAAAGCAAACGAAGACAGCCGGGGTCAGAAGGCCAAGTACATCAGACAGGTTGGGTCTTTCAACTTTCAGCCTATCTGTCAAAAGTCACAATTGGTGCAGTCACCTACTGGTCTTCATGCACATTCACAGTCTGAGTGGAAAAAAAAATTCACATACAGGTAAAAGGAAGAAAAGCAGCTGCTATGGGTTGAATTGCGTCTCCCAAAGTTTCATGTATTAATCCCACTGTGACAGTGTTGAGGGTGGGAAATCCTGTTGTGGCAATTGAAAGGTGGGGCCTTGAAGAGGTGGTTGGATGGTGAGGACTGTGCCCTAGTGAATGGATCAGTCCATCGATGGAGTAATGGGTGCGGTTCTGAGGGCTTTGAAAGGAGAGCAAGTGAGGAGCTTAGTCTCTCTCACTCCTGCCATTATCGCCGTGGGATACCCTGTGTCACTGTGTAACCACCACCAAGAAGGCCGTCATCAGATACACCCCCGGGCCTGTGGACTTCCCAGCCTCTGAAACTGTAAGAAGTCAATTCTACCCTTTATAAATTACCCAGTCTCAAGTATTCTGTTATAAGCAACAGAAATGGACTAAGACAGTAGCTTTATTGGGATCAGGAAGTTGTATATTATTCTCAATTAGTAGAGACCACAAATTACTTTCACATCCCCCTTCTCCAATGCATTTGAAAGGCCTCTCAGTAGGTCAAGTCCACTGATGCAGGCTAATGGTGCTATCGACCTCTCCCATCTCACCTGTTTCCAGTGTTAGAGGATATTTTTAACTGGGCGGGAGTAACTAATTGGGAAGGTTTGGATTAGAAATCTCCTCTCAAGGTAACTAGACAAAAATAGGGGATAATGAGGCTGAACTAGTTTTACTGTGGAGAATAATTGTAACACCTCCTATCATTCATTGTGAAAATATTCCCATTATGGGAAGAAATGTGTGACTTGCTTCTATGATATACAGTTGTCTCTCGAAATACTAGGGGGATTGGTTCTGGAACCTCCCCACTTCCCAGCTGCATATACCAAAAATCCACAAACACTCCATATACACGGGTTCTGCATCTCTGAAATACTATATTTTCAATCCATGGTTTGTTGAAAAAAATCTGTGTATAAGTGGACCCATGCAGTTCAAACCTGTGTTGTTCAAAGGTCAATTCTAGTTGCTTATTTGTTTCAGTTGTTTTTTCCTTCTCAAATAGATTTTAAATGTTGTAAGGGGCAAGAATTATGACTTGCATTACGTTTCTTTTTTTATAAACAACACTACTCCCTTCCACCTGTTCTCCCCTGTCTCCATTCCACATGTTCTCTCCGTACTCCTTAAGTATGAGTGAGTGCAGATAACTTTCAATAATAGACAGATAATTCCTCCCTGGACATTGTTTAGTGTACAGATTATTGAAATTGTCCTGCTGGTATTTTAGTTCACTATTGTAATATTTCTAACTTGAAAAGTTAAATCCAAAATGCAATTATCCAGAAAACTGTGTGTGTGCATGTGTGTGTGTGCAGAGGAGATAATAAAAGCCCTGAAATAATTCAATTCACTTTACAATTTTGCTAAACCTTTAGCGTGTGATAGACATTATGCTAGGTGCTGCTGATAATACAGAATTCAATCAGACCTGGCTCGGGCCCGTGAGAATCCACTTTCTGGTAAGGAGACAGACGGGGACATAAATAACTCTAGGATGAGACAGTCTGTAATAAACACAACCCTGGAGGAATAAATAAAACATTATAAGAGTGTCAATTATATACATAATTACAGGAGTATTAAATCACTAGGTCTACACATTAAGCTATATAAGTAAAAGTTCATCTAGACCATCCCTCTTTCCACACACACAAGTCAACACAGATCTATGAGGGGTCTTCAAAAAGTTCATGGAAAGATTTGTATTATTTTTCAGTTCTATTTTTCCAAGAACCTTTTGAAGGACCCCTCGTATGTATTGGTTGGCCTTTCTTCCCAAATTATCTTTTTGTAATGTGGTTTTCTAAGTTGATTTCAAAAGTCTGTTGCTCTTTCTTATAAATTAGCATTTCTCTCTTAGAATGTCATATTTTCATTGTTGCTGCTTATTCATTCTCTATCCCCCTGTGGTTCTCTCTACCTTTACCCATTTTGATCTATTTCTCCTCTTCATATTATTGTCTGTTTCCTCCTTGTCCATTTTATCCTATATTTGCAATATTTTTCCAGGCAGGATGCTTCCTTTTCCTTATCTAATTTAAATGGTAGGAGAAGTCATTTTCTTGAAGGGAATATATTGTCAAGAGGACAATAGTCTCCCTCAGAATAATCCCTTCCATTCTGGACAGTGCTGGTTCTTTGAAACAGGAACTAGTGAGTGGCTTCCTTTGGAACTTTGCATGGCTCTGTCAACAAAGCTGCTGGTCTTTCTGTGTCATGAGCAATGATAAAGGTAAGAGCAGACGCATTAACTAACCACTTTTGACCAGTGCGACGTCGGGCATATAGTAAATCACCACATACTCACTGACTGGTAATTGAACTCCGACTGGTAGGATACACATAGTGAATGTGTGTAGGTGCCCACTATTTCAGATTATAGTCTCTTGCAATCATCTCATACCTTATTCATATGCAATATCCCGTTTGATCACGGTCACAGGGCTGTGAGAAGTATAGTCATGGCACGTCCACATTTTACAAAGAAAGAAACTAAAGTCCAATAACATCAAGTAGTATAACAAGTGTCCCTGAGCAGCTGGTACGGGAACCTTGGTCTTTGGACTCCAAATCCACTGCTCTTTACTTCAAACCTAGCATCTAACCACCGGGTTCTGACATTTAGAACTTGAGGAAGACACGTTGTAGTCATTTCAAATTCATTTGCTAATAACTCAATTTTACACTCTAAAATGCTCATTATTTAAAAAAAAAAAAAATCACTAGAAACTCCAATCTGACTTTTTTCCCATTTTTTTTTTTCTTCAAAATATCCTCTGCTGATTTTGATGAGAAGAAAAAACCTGTGGTTTGGCTTGTAGCAGTTGTGCTTCACCAATCGAGCATAAGATGCAAGTTCAAGAAACATCGGTGGAGGAAAGGGAATGCTCCTTGTTAATAAAAGCAATTAGTATGAATCAGCGGAGCAGCCAGCTAGCCCAGGGTGTTCTCAGTGCACTGCAGGCATCTGAGTGCAGTCTGTTAACTGAGCAAGCTACAATTGGCAGGAAACGTAATATTGTTATTGATTTTAATTGTCTTCTCCCAATTCACAGCTGACTGTGCTTAAAGAGAGAGTTGGTTCTTTGGAGAGAACTTCCGCTGTGTCCACCTTTCTGAGATGGCAAAAATAGTCTGCAATGTGAAATGTCAAAGTAAGACACTTAATTTCTCTAAATATGAGTGAAAAGTTCCATGCCCAGGACTTATTTTGAATGAATCATGCCTGCTGGGAAGTCAGTGGGGGGACTGTTACATCCCTTAAAATGAGAGTCCCAGAACAGTAAGTCCAGTGTAGGCTGGGAAGATGTGGAGGTTCCCAGTGAGATTATGGGTGGGATCCCCTAGTCACTGGGACCAAGGAATCCATACAGGGTGGAGAATTTCCAACATTTCCTGGCCCTTGCATAACTTCCTCATTTCTTAGCAGAGCAGGTTCAGTTCTTTCGTATATCAAGAAACAAACACATTCCAGTTTCTTTGTTTAAGGATGAATTCATTGTAAATGCATATAGGAATAAAATGGTAGAGAAAAATGTCATATCTGCCATAAGTCCAGTCCTCCTGGACAGTAGGGACAGTAGCTCTGCAACAGGACTTGTGACATAGCAGCCTCTTCAGTTGATCAGAACTCAGCCCTTCTCTTCCAGCTGCTCATTTTGTCTCTGCTTGTGAATAATGGACCATTATTTCTCTTTCTCTGACTCTTGTATTCAACATCTACTTTCTTTTGGTTTCTTTGCACTGCTGTCTCTGTGAGTCTCAACTCTTCTATGCAACTGTAGTGAATTTTTGGCATTTTTCTGGTTGTCTAGCATCCTTCTATCACTCTCCTTCCTGATCTTCCCTGTGAATAATTCTTGATTGTATGAGACCTGAGTGGAAACATTCCCTTGTTTCCACTGCAGAAATTAAGGACTCCTGATCCTCCCTCTTTCTGACTCTGAGGACTCAATGGGTATTGACTTATATTTTGTCAATATGATTCTTTATTCTAAGACTTCAAATGTTGAGTAAATAAGGCAAGAATTTGAAAATGGTTAGAGGGCTTATTCATTTCAGCAGTCATCATATGTGCAGTACATGTTGTTCCTTTGCATGACCTTGGCTCCTGATAATTTTCCTGACTCTCTGCATTTTGTATACATCTCCTATATTTTCTCTGTGCCACCCAGAGTCATCTGTCCAACAAATTACCTTTTCATGTAAAACATTAGTATGTAAAGTGCCACTAGGTTGGGAATTTTTTCTGCTTTGTTCACTGTAAGTATTAAGTGCATCAAACCATGCCTAGCACAGAATGGGTGTTCAATGAATGTTTATTAAGTGAATAAATGAAAAAATGAAATGTCAATTTGTGTTGCTTACAATCAAGTTTCCATGCTGCAATGCAGAAAGAGGAACTCAAGCAGAACACAGGGGTCTAGCTGAGTTAAGACTAAGATTGGAACTCAAGGAGACCAACATTCTTATAATTTATGGGCTAGAGTATTGGGGATGAGGAAGCTATATAAAGGGAAGGCTACAGAGGTCTGCAGATGTCCTTAAATCTTTGAGAAAAAGTTTATTTGTGGATGCATGGGATGAAACTCTGTAAGATTGGAGAAGGAAATTCTAAAAGTAACAGGTTTAGCAATTTCCCAAGCACACACTTATTTTTACCCCCACAATCCACACTAGAGAGACCTTGTACTACACAGGGAGTTGGGTAGAGTCCTCAGAAAGCTCCCACCTTAGTAGTGAGGCTAAATTATATCTAGAATAAAAGTTGCTCTGGACCCATTCTAACAAAGCTTAAAAGCAAGCCTTGAAATGATTAAATTGACTTGCAAGTAACTTAACCGTATGCCAAAAATTCAGCACTCTTTAAAGGAATGCAAAAAAATTTATCACACAACACAATAAATGTCAAAATGTCTAGCATCCAAAAAATGTATGAGGCATGAAAGAAAGCAGGAAACTATAACCTAGAATTAGGAGGAAAAAAATCAATGGAAAACTCAAGGAACATGTTGGAATTCGAGACAGAGACCTTAAAATAACTATTATAAATATGCTTAAGTATGTAAAGAAAAACATAAATATGATTAAAAAATTGCAGATTTTCAGAAGATCCAAATGGAACTTTTAGAGATGGAAATGGCAATATATTAAATGAAGAATATACTAGAAGCAATTAACAGCAGATTAGACACTGCAAAGAAAAGATCAGTGAACTTGAAGGCAATAGAAACTACTCAAAATGAAGAAGCACACTGACAAAACGTAAAAGACTGGTGAACTGTGACAAATTGTCAGTCATTTTAATGTGTTCAATTAGATTATGACAGAGAGAGAGAGAGAGAGAGAGAAAGCTGAGACAGAAAAACACTTGAAGAAATATCAGGTAAAAACTTGTAAAATTTGATGAAAACTATAAGCTCATGATCTAAGAAACTTTACAAATCCCAAACAAAAGAAGCATTAGAATACCACACCAAAACACATTATTATCAAATTGTTGAGAACATATGATAAAGAGAAAATATTTAAAGCAACCAGAAAAACAAGACACAATATATACAGAGAAACAAAAATAAGATTTATGGTAGAATTCTTATCAGAAAGCATGTTATCCAAAAAGACCATGGAGTACAATCTTTTGAGAGTAGAATCTTTTGAAAGACATTATCAATCTACAATTCTATATGCATTAGAAATGCATTTTAAAAAATAAATGTTAAATCAAGTCCTTTCCAGACAAACAAAAGCTGAGAGAATTTATTGCCAGCAGTCTTGCATTATATGAAATGTTAAAGGAAATCCTTTAGGCTGAAAGAAAATATTCTAAGGTAAAAATTTGAATCTACATGAAGAAATGAAGAGCATCAGAAAAGGTAAATATCGGGCCGGCCCTGTGGCTCACTTGGGAGAGTGTGGCGCTGGTAGCGCCGAGGCCATGGGTTCGGATCCTATATAGGGATGGCCGGTGCGCTCACTGGCTGAACGTGGTGCAGACCACACCATGCTGAGGGTTGCGATCCCCTTACTGGTCAAAAAAAAAGAAAAGGTAAATATCTATGTAAATATAAAAGACACTGTTTTCCATTTCCAATATCTTTAAAAATGAATTTTAAAGCCAAAATAATAGCAATATATTTGGAGGTTTAAAGCATATCTACAAGAAAAATTCAGAAGTACAATAGCAGAAACAAAACAAAACAAAACCCAGAAGGTTGGAATGGATGTATATCCTAAATTTTACACTGTGTAGTACAATAGTGCTTAAAGATAGGCTATGAGGAGTCTTCGAAAATTTCTTGGAAAGATTTGTGTCATCTTTTAATTCTATTTTTCTAAAAACTTTTTGAAGTATCCTTGTATAATGAGTTAAAATCTTATATTATAATCCTCTTTAAAGGTGTGATAGAATTCAGCAGTATAGCCACCTGGTCCTGGGCCTTTCTTTGTTGGGAGACTGCTGATTACTGCTTCAATCTTGTTGCTTGTTATTGGTTTGTTCAGGTTTTCTATTTCTCTTCTTGGTTCAGTCTTCGTAGTTTGTATGTGTCTGGAAATTTGTCCATTTCTTCCAGGTTTTCAAATTTGTTGGTGTATAGTTGTTTATAATAGTCTCCAATGGTTCTTTGCATTTCTGTGGTATAAGTTGTAATGTCTCCTTTTCCATTTTTAATATTTGTTATTTGGGCCTTCACTCTTCTTTTTGTAGTTAGCCAAGCTAATGGTTTGTCTACTTTGTTTATTGTTTCAAAAAACCAGCTTTTTGTTTTGTTGATCTTTTGTATCATTTTTGGGTTTCTATTTCATTTAGTTCTGCTCTGATCTTAATTATTTCTTTCTGTCTACTAATATTGGGATTGTATTATTCTTGTTTCTCTGGTTCTTTGAGATGCAGCATTAGGTTGTTTATTTGAAATCTTTCTATTCATTTGTAGAAGCTTCTGTTGCAATAAACTTCCTTCTTAGTACTGCTTTTGCTGCATCCCACAGGTTTGGTATGATGTGTCTTTATTTTCATTAGTTTTGAGAATTTTTTTGATTTCCTGTTTAATTTCTTCTTGGACCTATATGTCTTTCGGGAGCATGTTGTTTAATTTCCATGCGTTTGCATAGTTTCCAGAGTTTTTCTTACTATTGATTTCTAGTTTTAATCTGTTGTGTTCTGAGAAGATACTTGAAGTGATTTTTAATTTTTACAAATTTGTTGAGGCTTAATTTGTGGTCTAACATGTGTTCTATCCTGGAGAATGTTAATTGTGCTGATGGGAAGAGTGTATATTCTGTGGTTGTTGGATGAATGTTACATAGATATGTGCCAAGTCCTGTTGATCTAAAGTGCGGTTTATATCCTGTGTTTCTCTGTTGATTTTTTGTCTAGATGATCTGATCCCATGTTGAGAGAGAGGTGTTCAGGTCCCCAACTATTATCATATTTGATATATCTTATCTCTTTCCTTAGGTCTATTAGTGTTTGCTTTATATATCTGGATGCTCCAGTGTCGGGTGCATATATGTTTATAATTATTATGTCTTCTTGTTGGATAGACCCCTTTATCATTATATAGTGACTTTTCTTTGTCTCTTTTTATGATTTTTGGTTTAAAGTCTATTTTATCTGATATGAGAATAGGTACTCCTGCTCGATCTTGATTTCCATTTCTGTGGTATATCTTTTTCCATTCCTTCACTCTTAGTCTGTGTGTGTCTTTACAGGTGAGGTGAGTCTCTTGTAGACAGCATATAGTTGGGCCTTGCTTTTTAATCCAACCAGCCAGTTTGTGTCCTTTGAGTGGGGAATTTAATCCATTTACATTTAGGCTTGTAATTGAAAGGTACTGTCTTACTCTGGGCATTTTATCAATTTTCATTTGAATGTTTTAAATATCTTTTGTTTCTTTCTTTCCCTTTTATTGTTTGTCTTCTTTACAAACTACTCCAAAAAGTTAAAACAGAGGTCATTCTCCCAAACTCATTCTACGAGGCCAGCATCACCCTGATACCAAAACCTAAGATCCAAAAAACAAACAAACAAACAAAAACTATAGGCCAATATATTTGATAAATATAGATGTAAAACTCCTCAATAAAATATTAGCAAATAGAATACACAACACATCAGAAAAATTATACACCATGATCAAGTGGGATTCATCCAAGTGATGCAAAGATGGTTCAACATATGCAAGTCAATAAATGTGATATAGTACATCAACAAAATAGCATAAAAACCATATGATTATCTCAATAGATGCAGAAAAAGCTTTTGACAAAATTCAACACCACTTCAGCAACATAGATGAATTTAGAGAAAATCATGTTAAGTGAAATAAGCCAAGCACAGAAAGAGAAATACTGCATGTTCTCACTTATAAGCAGGAGCTAAAAAAAATAAGCAAGAAAATAAAAGAAAAAAAAAGAAAGATGCAATCCCATTAATACATTAAATTTTGAAAAGGAGAGAACAGAACTGAAGTTACCAGAAGTGAAACAGAGGGAAAGGGATGGGGTTAAGGGAAGATTTGATAAAGGGACACAAACAATGATTATTTGTATAATGTTGAATATACTAACTATCCTGATTTAAATATCAAATATTGCACACAGGTATGGATATTCAAAACTGTACCCCACAGAGATGTACAGTCAATTATGTTACACTTAAGAAAAAGAAAAAAGAAAAATCAAAGAACATAAAAATGCATTTTACAGTGAGTGACTTATCCTCCATCAGAAGATTGCTGTAATTCTAGGCCTTGATCTAGACCCCATGGTATGTGTACTCATATACACACACCCACATATACACATATACACCCCCCCCAACTTCAGTGGGACTATTGCAATACACACACACACTGGTATATGCATGTGTACATATACACATACAGATATCTATATCTTTATAGATATAGATACAGATATATCTAAATTTAACCTTTGTTGAGTATTATAAAGTCATTTTTTTCTTTTCTTAAAGCTAATTTAAGCATTAAAACATTACAAGTTCAAGCATATTTGGAGTAATCTTTGCTTATCACTGAGGATAGGATTAAAAGGTACATAGTAGGCATGAAAAAGATACCTCTCGTTGACTGAACGTGTATTCCTCATTGAATCATAAGGAACTTAATGATATAAAATGAGATTATGAAATACGTTATAAATATTTTAGATGAGGCTAAATGTTTCAATAAAAATAAATAAATAACTAAAATAAAAATTTTATACTATAATCCAAATAATAAAACAAAGAAGTAAAAATTTTAAGTCAATAGTAGAGATAAAATGGAATAATATAAAAAGTACAACATAATTTTTTTCTTTTTAAAAATTTATTCCTTTAAATTTATTTTTATGTTTCTTTTGTTTTCACAAACTCTTGTTTCAAGGGCTGACTCTCAACAGATTGTAGTGAGGTAGTTTCTCTGCTACCCAAGAAATCCAGACTCAGAAGCAGGTCATCTCAGAATGGTTTAGCACATGGTTCCTCACAAATGTGCATGGCATGACAGATGGGGAATGGCCCATGTTCTGGCAATGCCCCATTTTCCAGGATGAGGAACTCTCCACAGTGGACGCTTGTCCCAGTGGGGTGAGGCATGCCATGTGCTCCATTGTTTGCCACTAGGTATAGTGGTAGACCAGCTATCCAGGGCCAACCAAGGCCAACCAAGAGTCTGAGGCCAACTGAGGATCTGAGGCTCTGAGACATCAAGGTGCTGCCATATCATTCTGCCTAGGAGAGAATTGTTTAGTTCTCTTCATGAGAAGGCATAAAAGGAGGAAAAAGAAAATCAGAACAGATGAGGTAAACAGAAAGCAAATAGCAAAAGCATAGCTTTAAATCCAATCATATTAATAATTACATTAAATGTAAATGGGCTAAAAGCACCAATTGCAAAGTAGGGATTGATTAGATTTCATTTAAAAAACATACAACTAGATATCATTTGCAAGATATACATCATTTAGAAGAAACCCATTTTGAGTATAAAGTCACCAATAGGTTAGAAAATGGAAAATAAAAAGATATACCATTTAAAATAAGTGCTGAAGTTTTGAAATCAATATTAGACAAAGATGAATTCAAATCAAAGAATGTAATAGGAATAAAGGACATTTAAAAGAACTGACTTACCAGGAAGACCTAATAATACATAATGTGTAAGCACCTAACTACAGAACTTCAAAATAGATAAAGCAAAAACTAATAGAAATAAAAGGAGAAATACAAAATTCACAATTTTATTCAAATATTTCGATATTTATTAATCAGTAATTGATGGAACAAGTGGGCAAAATGTCAGTAAAGGCACAGAACACTTAAATCACATAGTCATCAAGTTTAACCCATTCACAATTATACACTTGGCTCAACATTAGTAGAATACATTTTTTTTCCAAGTACACATGAGATATCACTAAGATAGACCATATTTTGGATCATAGAACAAGTTTCAATTCATTTATAAGGATTGAAATCTTCAAAGTATTTTCTATGACCACAAAAGAACTAAACTGGAAATCAATAATAGAAAGATATACAGAAAATCTCAAAATATTTTGAAATTAAACATCATATTTTTATTGAACTCATGGTTTAAACTTTTGAAAGGAAAAATTAGCAAATTTTTTAACTGAATGAAAATAAAAATACAAAAGATTAAAATTTGTAGTGAACAACTTAAAGAAATTTTATAGGATTTTAATGTTTACATTAGAAAAGAGAAAAGTTAGAAAATCAATCACCTAAGCTTTTCCCTTAAGAAACTAGAAGAAGAGCAAATTGTACTCAAAGTAAGCAAATGAAAGAATACAATGCAGATAGTAGAAATCAATGAAATGTAAAATAGATAGAGAAAATCAATAAAATAAAAAGCTAGTTCTTTGGAAAGATCAATAAAATTAATAAATCTCTAGCCATGTGGATAAAGAAATAGAGAGGACATATAAATATCTGGAATGAAAGAGGTGGCATTACTATGGATTTTGTAGACACTAAAAATATACATAAATAAAAAAGAAGAGTATTCTAAATCACTTATTGCCAAATCTACAACTTAGATTACATAAACAAACTCCTTGAAAGATGCAAACTATGAAAGCTTATTCAAGAAGAAATATATAACCTGAATAGCCCTATATCTGTTAAATAAATTGAATTCATAGTGTAAAATATTTCCATTAAAAAAAAAGTAGGCCCAGATGTCTTCCCTAGTAAATTCTATCAAACATTAAAGAAAGAAATAATAGAATTATGTACAAATTGTTCCATAAAATAGAGAGGAAGAAACAATTTCCAACTCATTTTTTAAGGCCAGCATTACTGTTACCAAAATCAGAAAAGACAGTATAAGAAAAAATACATTAAACAACTACAGATCAATATTCCTCATCAATAGAGGCTCAGAAAATTGTTTTACAAAATATTAGCAAATTAAATCTATCAATATACAAAAGGGATAATACGTTTTAACAAAACATGTCTTATTTAAGAAGTGTAAGGTTTAATATTCAAAAATCAATAAATGTAACTCCTCCCATGAACAGACTGTAAGAGAGAAAAGCATATGCATAGTAACAGAATAAAAAAATGAAAATCATATTGTCATCTTAATAGATACAGAAAGTATTTGACAAAATTCAACGTGCACTTGATAAAAACTTTGGCAATCTTGGAACAGAATGGAGCTTTCTCAACCGATAAAAGCCATCTATGAAAAAAACCACAGCAAATGACATACTTAATGGTGAAGTATTGAGAGCTTCCCCCCTAAAATGGAAACAAGGCAAATATGGCCACTCTCATCACTTTTATTTAACATTGTGGAAGTCCTAGGTAACACAGTCTGGAAAGAAAAAGAAATAAAAGCATATAGACAGACTAGGAAAAAGTAAAATTCTGTTTGCCGACAATATGATTACCTATGAAGAAAATCCTGAGAAATTTTTAAAAAGCTACTCAGCTGATAAGTGGGTTTAGCAAGGTGACAGAACATATAATTAACATTCGAAAATCAATTGAATTTCTACACATGTAAAATGAAAAATTAGTAATTAAGATAAAAAACAACTTATAATAACCTTAAAAACATGAAAGAGGGATAAATGTAACAGTATGTGCTGTATTTATAAACTGAAGACTATAAACATTGTTGAGAGAAACCAAAGATGTAAATAAATGGAAATACGTATTATGCTCATAGTTTGGAAGACTCAAATATTGCCAAAATACTCATTTGCTCCAAAATTTCTACAGAGTGAATAAAACTTCAGCCCAAATCTCACCAGGCTATTTCACAGAAATTGACAAACTGATTCTAAACTTTATATCTAATACCAAATGACATAGGATAGTGGAAATACCTTTTAAAAAGGAAGAACATAACTAGAGAACATACATTATCTGATTTTAAGACTCACTGTAAAATTATAGTAAAAGAGAGCGTGACATTATCTTTGAGATATACCTATAGATCAATGGAACATGACTTTGGCTTTCAGACAAGATGAAGTAAAGAAACTGGATTTATCCTTCTCCCTGAAATGAATGAGTCAACAGTTTTACAGACTGTACATAAAGCAACGAGGAACAGTAATCCTTGAGAGACAGAAAAGAAAGTTGACCTCCCAATGCCCCAATTTACTGCAAAAGCGTTTGCGCAGACTGCCACCCAGGGAGGAGAAGCCAGGCAGAGCCCGACAGACCCCTCAGCTGGGGAGCCAGAGTATTCAGAGAGACAAAGGCTGCTAGCATCCCCTGGACACGGTGCCAGGAAGAAAAGAGCTGCTCAGGGAGAGAATTCCGAAAACCTGCAGTGGAGTGCCCTTGAGTGTCAGCTGTTTACTGATCAGTGCATTAGCTTGAGGAAATTATTCAAGGTTGGTGAAAGATTAGAGGTAAAAGTGCTCAACACTCATAAAGGACTGGGAATAGTGCTGGGGAATGTGATGAACTCTAAAACTATATGAAACTTTGGACGTTGTTTCTGAATAATACTTACTTGTACAATACTCTGCTCTCTGTGTTGCTTTATTTATGACGCTGCATTCAGACTCTTTTAACAGAGAGAATATAATTGGGTTGGCCAGCCATCATCTAGAAAAAAAGATTCCAATAAGGTACATATGTCATGATATTCCAGCCTTCAGTCCACTTGCCAGCATTCACGTTTTGTTTTGTTTTCGAGGACACAACTTATTTCAATCCATTTCTTTTACAGAGTCAAACACCATCAAGCATAATGACCTACAAGGACTTCTACGAGAAGGGGCTGTAACTTATTAGTAAGGGTCCCTTATTGAGGTGGTCTTCTATGAAAGGAACAGTATAACTTGTTTGTACCTGTATGGCTTCATCTGGGCAATATAGAAAGCTCTGAATGATTGCTTTCTATGTCAGTGAATTTCAGCCGCTATAAAACCCTTACGTGTGGCCCCTGAGGGCTTTTGCAAATACACTCTGGGAGAATCACTGCTAAAGTTCAGTCTTATCTCTCCTTGCCTTCTTAACCACTGCGACTTATTATCTGCAAAGCTCCAGTTCCAGCCCAGGGGCTGTAGGTCACTGCTCCCTGATTTTGTAGGGCACCGCACAAAGGTACAAATTGTATTCTCTGGCCTGAAAAGAAATGCAGGGTTTTTGAGCAGAGAGCAAGCAGGGTATTTGTGAACTGAGAGCGCTTAAGCATGGAGAGGAACAGGCTCAGGGAATATTAATTGCTGCTGGTGATTATGACAAGGGTTGTGTTTTGTTTGCTCTCACATGTGATGACTCAATGTGTGATGACAAGCATTGGTGAAGCCCTTGGACGTTAATTGTGATTCTGGAGTACAGACTACTTTGCCTGCTGCACCTTGCCATTCACTTTCATTATAGATTTTGTGAATTAGACAGTCACTGTGTGGGTGTCGGTCATAGGTGCCAAAGGCAAATACTGCTTGGGAAAGAATATGTTATTAAACCTACAGAGGAAGCTTTTATAGGCACTGTGCCTCTAAACCACAGAGTCTCCATCTTCTATCCCTCCTGTGATGAACGCAGACGACCCCAACCATTAGAAACACAGACACTAAAATCCAATATTCATATCTTAGCATAACAAGAATAAAACGCTCATAGGCAATTTGTCAGTGTTTATTAATTGTGACTCAGACAAATGTAACAGTGGCAGTGCCTTTTATACATGTGTGGCAAGACAGGATTCTTCCCCAATCCCTTCTTTTCTAAGCCCAGCCCTCTTTGTCACTGATGTAACAGGGTCACAGCAGCCCTGTTAGCATAATACACAAGAAGTGGTCAGTGGGAGAAAAGAATCCTCTTTGGTGAGTTGTTTTGGGAAGAATTTGAAGGACCTAAAGGCTGCCCCCAGCAACTCCTGGGACCCGAGGAGCCCAACAGGGACCCTCCAGTGCCTTTAGGAATTTCAGAACTGACTAGCAGATATTTAGGGCCCTGAGAGGAGGGGACAGGCTTAAAAGACCGAGAGCACTGCCAAAGAAGAAGGCAGAGGAAGATCAGAGTGAGAAGATACTCACAGGCCCGCCTGAGGTCGGTTCTGCATGGACTGATAGGTGAGTCCGTGCACAGCAAAACAACAAAACAAAGTAACTATCTGCAAAACAATTCTACCCTTTCCTGCATACTTTCTGTGTGTACTTGGGGGGGTCTCTTTTTCATAAGGAGTGTACCTGCATGCCCATCAAAGCACTATTGGTGTAACTAAAGGGTTACCTGCATTATGCTCACATACTGTCAATTCCCTATTAGGGGAGTTGAATACAACTTATTTTGGAACAGGGACCTGGAAGAGTGGCACAATACCCACAGCGACTTAGTGGGTCCTTTCATGCTGCAAGCAACATAGACAGGCACCATCAAGTTACCTCTCGAAAACAGAGATGCATTCTATGGAAACATCATGAGTTAAGGAAAAAAGGATGCACTCGCAGAAGCTAGCTCCCAGGCAGCCCAGAGGATTAGAGCACTGATCATCACTATTCAAGATACAGGTATTCTTCAAGAAGTTAAATGGTCATTGTGGTGGCCACACTGCGGTTCTAGTAGGTGTCCCTCTGAAGGGAGGATTTGTTGCTTTTACTCTAGAGTCATGTTAGAGACATAGCTACACTTATTCCTAGCTTCTATTGCTTATGTTGCTATTGACTTTGATGGGATAAGTAGAAACAGTGAGAAGATCAGATCTGGTATATATTACTGAGGTAGAGCCAACAGGAGCTGCTGTGTGGATTTATCTGGGGATTGAGGGAAAGAGGATCCAACAGTCATGTCTCCTCCTGGTCCCCTACCTTCCCAGTCTGTCTTCTGTCCTGCTATTTCCCCACCGAGTCCTTAGCCCATTCCTTCCTCTGCCTCCCTCATTATTGCACAGGGAACCCACTGCTGATGCTAATACCGAAGCCCAGGGACACACTGGTAACCATCTTTCTTACAAAGCCATTTGAAGGTTTGTGTCCATCCAAAATTAGTATGTTGAAATCCTAACCCCCACGGTAATGATATTAGGAGGCTGGACCATTGGAGATGATTAGATCATGAGGTGGAGCCCTCATGAATGGGATTAGTGCCCTTATAAAAGAGGCCCCAGAAGCTGCCTTGCCCTTTCTATCGTTTAAGGACACAGTGAGAAGGCACCAACTATTTATGCACTAGGAAAAGGACCCCCACCAGACACTAAATCTTTTGTCACTTGCTCTTCAGCTTCTCAGCCTCCAGAACTGTGAGAAATTAATTTCTGTTGTCTATAAGCTACCCAGTTTCTGGTATTTTGTTATAGCAGCCAAAATGGACTAAGATGTATTCCCACAAGGAATTTGAGCCATTTCATTTAATTTTCACAAAACCCCTACGAACTAGATGCAATTATTATTCTCATTTCACAGGTTAGGAAAATGAAGCTGAACAAAATCAGGTAACTTGTCCAAAGTCCCAGGCTAGAAAGTGTTAGAAATCAGATTAAAACTCAAGTTTATCTGATATGCAAAAGATAAACTTTAGCAATTTACACACTGAGCAATTCATTCTACCTTTTGACAACAGCATCAATAATTTTGCTTGTGAGCAAGTTAGCATCCTCGCCCTCCCCTGTCGTGAGCCACCATTGGACCCACCCCCCCGTGCTCCAACATGCACCACACCGGCCTTCATAGCAAAGGATGCCCTTCCTCTATCTCAGCACCCCGGATTAACAATCCAGTAGCTGTTGACCATCTATCACTCCACTGAAAGCTTCCTTAAACCTGTTGAGAAATTCAGTGGATATATTTCATGCAAATACTACAAAAAAAAAAAAGGACAAATACTGAAAAAAAGGGGAGCTATGGTCATATTTGGGAAACCAGGAAAATACTAAAACAAATCATTGAATCACCAAAAACTACAATTTTCCCCTCCACATGACCTAATTTACCACCTCTTGGTCAAGTAAAACTATTTCTCATGGTTCAAGGGGCTTTCCTCTGCTTTTGAGTCTCAGCAGCAAGTGACAAGCAAAGTAAACTCAGTAAAGAGTTTACCATACCATTCCATTTTTCACATCCTTGAACAAACATTCTCTGAACTTGAAAAACGATCAGGTATTTAACATGTTCATGGCATAAACTGTAAAGCACAAATAATTCATTGACATCACTGATTCACGGAACCAGTTTTATGTCTTGTTTTTCAGACATTTGACGTTTCCTATCATAAAGAATATTCAAGTTTTAGATATTTTTAGATTATAAATACTTCTATTAGTAATTAAAATTTAACAAATATTTGTTGAATGCCTATACTTTGCTGATCATTATGGTAGGTAATTGACCATTATTATATTATTTAATAAAATAAAGCTAAATAGAGGATAAATTTTCCCATCAGATAAGCTCCATTTTATTGAAAACTTCACAACACCTTGTGGCTAATTAATCCTTTCAAAATAATTCAATGTACAATTAACTTCTTAAGGAAAATATAATATATAACATATATATAAATTATATGTATGTATATATGAAGGACAGACATATAATGGATATTATAAAGTACTTGCATGTGTGTGTATAATTTTAGCCTGTGTCTACACTGCATGAAGCAAATACAGATTTTTCCACAATTACTTGTAGGTTGCTTAGTTAAGCGAAAAAGACCAAACAAGCCACAATTTAGGCCTAGAAGCTCAAATACGAGAAGATCATATTTTAAATCTTTTAAAATCTTGTTTACCCCTCCCCCCAGGGTTTCACCATTGTTTATTTATTTATTTTTATTAAAGTACTTTTGATTTTACGTATTTGTGGGTTACAGAGTTGAATATCAATACTTTTGTCCAATATGTGATGATCAAATCAGGATAATTAGCATGTTCATCATTACAAAGCATAATCATTTCTTGTATCCATTAACCAATTTCTCACTAACCCCCCTCTTCCTCCCACTTTCCCACCTCTAGTAAGCACTGTTCTGAACCCTCCTCTGAAAGTTTAACATATTATTGTGTCTTTTCTTTCTTTCTGCTCATCCATGCTGCTGCAAATGGCAGAATTTTGTTCTTTTTTTATGGTTGAGTAGTGTTCCATTGTACATATATACCACATTTTCCTTACCCAAGTGTCCATCAATGGACATTCAGGTTGGTTCCATATCTTAGCCAGTGTAAATAGAGCTGTGATAAACATGGGAGTGCAGGCATATTTTTAAATCTTTTACACAGCATATATTTGGCACCTGACATGGCCCAGGTACTGTGCTAGGCTAGAGAATGAAAGAGTAACGAAGATGTAATTTGTGTTCTCAAATGCTGTGTAGCAAAGAGACAGGTGGGTCCTGGGCTCAGCTTTTGTTTCTCCAGGGAAGTGGTCAGGAATCCTGAGTGGAGCTGGCTACCATAGTTGCATTGACACTTAATTTCTTCAGGACTCAAATGCTACAATCAAGCAAGCGTCTTCAATGCTGTCTTAGCAGCAGAGATCCATGCCACACCAAGCCCCATTCTTTGCACTGTTATGTCCCTTGGGGACAAAGTATAGAGACACAGTTGTTTGGGGGGATGTCCCTCGAGCCCATCTATCCAAGGAAGCCAGGATTAGCATGAGAGCCAGACCAGTACCTGAAAAGCAGGGCCACTGAATCAGTGGGAAGGAGGAGAAAGAGAAACTAGGAATTTCTGTGTGGTTTCTGTTTACATGTAGGGATAATGACAGAATAGACAATGCTTAAAGTAAAAATTTGTCTAGAAAGATCTGGGTAAATCCTCAAGCCCAAGTCTGACAAATACTGGACATAATATCTACACTTATGACTTTCCTATTTTCATTTAAATGATTTCGAATTTTAATGAAAAATTATCAATTTCACTAAATAGAGAGGAGTGAAAAGATTTGACTTACACAGATTTATAACATTATTCACAATGAAAACTGAAGTCAGAGTCCTCAACCATAAATAGATGATAGGGCGTATGGTAAACGTGTTTAAAGGATCCAAGTGCTCCACTTAAAAGGCATCTTGGACTTTTAAATCAGAGAGACCTGTGTTCCAAAACTGAGCTTTGCAACTCTAGCAGAATATTCATAGCTCAAATACAGTATCTCTCTTTCAGGGATATAGTGAAATTACAGGTAGTTTTCATAATGAACCTATCACACAGTAAATGCTCAACAAATGATAGCTATTATATTAAAAAGCATTCAAGTTTGGGAATTCTGCAAACTTGCATATGACTCCCATTTCAACCCCAACAGTCCCTATTTAGCTTATTTAACCTAATTCTCCACATGCACTGTGAGCATATTTTTCTCTATATTTAGTGGAATTGCAATCACTGACCATTCACCTCTGTATGGAGATGAGAAATTTGACATCAGCTTTCATTCTCAAATCCAAGTTCACCTCTGTATGGAGATAAGAAATTTGACATCAGCTTCCATTCTCAAATCCAAGTCCCTCACATTTTGAATGAGGAAATAGACAAGCATAAGTAAGATCTTTTGGGTCCCCTAAAACTAGTATGATTTACTTATTTTTAAAAAGAACTTTTTAAAATTCTGGATTAAGTGAAAAAAATGAAAGTCACATGCATAGGTTTTATGTCAAGTGTTTGTCAAACTCCTACTGAGAACAATAAAAGGTGATAGTTTTTATACTCTAGGAGTTTTCTATCTTTGAAATTTCTAGTTGAATTTCATAGGGACTCATATTCCAATCCTGCTCTTCTAGAAAGATGTTTACTTGCCAGTTGATCTAATTTCTCTTCTGAAATAAGCAATAGAGACCATTAAAAATTCATGGACAATCTATGCTTTGAATTTGTTGTCCTGTGAATTTACTTTTAGAAATGAATGAATGCTGCTGACACACTTTCCTGGTAAATTTATGAAAGATGATGTAATTCTGTGAGGGTTTAATAAGAAGAATTCTGAAGTTTAGGGATGGCAGAAATCGCTGTGGGAAGGACCCTGCTCCTAAGGGAACAGAATGTCCCACTTAATTACCTCCTTTTCTAGTAGAAGCGGGTTGTGGGCTCTGCTGAATGAGTGGGAGTCATTTTCCAGAAGATTCCTACGGCTCCTCTGCTTATATGTAGGCTCCTGGGGTAGCTGTTGGTGCTTTGGAGTCCGAGACACACCGAGAGCTGGCAGCCGGGATACCTCACTCACATAACTTCCACCACAGCTCTGAAGACCTGGTATATTTCTCCTTGTGTGTTAAACTCTATGCCACCTGGCTGTGTTTTCATTTCATCCTCAGGACAAAGTTATGAGCTGTTATTATCCTCATCATCGATAAAGAAACTGACCAGGTCAGATATCCAATGTTCAGGGAATCTAGGATCTGACTCTAACAAGCCAACTGAAAAAAAACATTGAGCTGAGATCATATTTATTTGGGAATAAACATAGCTTTTTTTCCAACTACTCCACACTGTAGACACCAATTGTAAAATCCATAAATGAATTAACACTTTCTTGAGGCTCAAGATTAGACCAAAATAATAGCAACTCAATACTAAGAGTAAAGAAAGGGAAAAAAAAATATTAAAACCCCATGCTGACTCGAGCTACTTCTACTTTCATAGGAGAGGATGGCATAACTTATACCAAATGGGAAACAAATCTTTATATTGCCATGTCCACACCTGGTGTAGATAGTCTATTGTTCAGCAGCGCACAACAGTGAGGCTTAAATATGCAAAGAGCAAAAGACTACTTTGTGGGAAGATTTAAGAACCTTGCATCTATCTGAATAATAACCAACATGAGTAGTTTATATTCTTTTTGGGTTTATGAAAAAAGGAAAGAGGGCTGAGCCCGTGGCGCACTTGGGAGAGGGGAGAGTGCGGCGCTGGGAGTGCAGCGACGCTCCCGCCGCGGGTTCAGATCGTATATAGGAATGGCTGGTGCACTCACTGGCTGAGTGCTGGTCATGAAAAAGACAAAAAACCAAAAAAACAAAAAAACAAAAAAAAGGAAAGAGAAGAAGAGAGAGGAGAGAGAGAGCTGACTGCTATGGTCACAGCCTAGAAAACATTTAGTGTAAAGGTCAAGAAATATCTCTAAAAAGGTAAGATTAATATTGAATTTTAGGGGCTTTTTTTGCATTTCTAGCACAAACCATGTTTGTATCCTAAACCTTTAGTAAAATCTGCCATACACAAGATGTCTTGGGTGAGTAATTTTGGGGGAAGAAAAGAGGAAAGGGCTGACTTTCATGTCTGCACTGACATGAAAAAGAGAAAGGGAGAAGCTGCAAGAAGCGAGTTTTGAGTGGGCTCCAGTGCCCTGCAGGAGCAGGTGTCACAGCTAGAAGTGACCAGGAGAATGGAAGCCTTCGGGAGGGAGCTTCACTTGACTCTTGGGCTTTACAGGGCAGCGTCGTGAGAACAAGGAAAGGGTGGTAGAGTTTTGGTTGCTGTCAGTCACTTCTCATTTGCTTTCTTAAATATATTAACATCATTTTTGAGAATCTTGTGTTGAGATGAATCAATACCAAAGATAATGTCCCCAAGGCAGTGAAAAACTGGTGAGTGAGCTCTTTTTAAAAAACTTGAAGAAAGGCCTAAAGGAGGATTGATCTTAAACTCTGCACTGGGAAGTCTGAAGCAAGCTCTGAGATCCGAGCTGCTTGAAACCAGCCTGTAACAATTATCAAAGTGGTCAAGGCTTTCAGGGTAAGTGTCTACGACATTCCTTTCTTAGGAGGAAATGGGAGAGAATAGAGAGGAAGGAGCATAGGAAAGTTGCTGTCACATCACCTGTGTCAGTTTGTCTCCCACATGCTCCCAACACACACAGGTGAAAAAAGTGCTCAGCTTGCTCCCCTGAGAGGTTCCACCCCAGTGAAAATTTCTAAATGTCTAGAGAAAAGTAAACTCCAGGTGACAGATGCAGCAGCCTGCAAGACAGGGAAGAGAATGTCGCCACTGAAGACCGAGGTGACCCAAAGGGTATGAATTTCTCACCAGGGGAAGGGTATGAATTTCTCAACAGGGTTTCTGCGTGGGTGAGGGTATGTCTGATCCTATCCTATGTGGTGGCCCAGAAACTTTGAAGTTGGAAGCTATTAGCAAACAGAGACTCTTTTACTTATATTTATATCCCCAGAACCTTGCTGAGTGGTCTGCATACAATAACCCTCCATGACTGGAGGGTTATATTATCCATCTTGTATAATAATAGCAAGCATTTATTAAGACAGTTAATTATGTGGTGCTAAGTGCTTTGTGTAGAATTATGTGATTTAACTCTCACAAAAATCTTGTGAAGTAGATTATTTAATCCCCATTTTACAGAAGATAAAAAAGAGGCTTAGAGAAATTAAGGGAATTTGTCCAAGGTCACAGATCTGTTAAATGGTGAAGTCAGAATATGAACTTAGGCATTTTGATGTTCTCTAACAGTTGAATTTAATTGACTAGGAGGAGAGACATATAGATCAAGAGATGAGTTAAGATAAATCTATATTCCTGCATCTCCTGCTTATTAAAGATCTGGGTTTTTTCTCCCATCTTTTTCTACCAATTCACCGTATACTATTGTCCCTTCCCAAGTCTACCTGACCTTGAGTATTCATCAAGTGCAATAGTGATTCAATTCATTGCAGTCTCTTTTATGCTGTGTGTTTGATATAGTGACTTGCAACTTGGTCCTTAAAATGCTAGACGCAGACAGTTAAAATAGAGTTCTAGTAAATTAAAACCAGAGATCAAAGCTGGAAATAGCTTACATTTATTGGAATTTCACTAGGAGAACATTAGCTCTTTACGACATTGAAAGATGATGCTTTTTATGATCTTTTAATAATAGGTTTACCAAAGCACTGTCTTATTTAAATTCCAGTAATCCTAAAGAAAAAAGTTGTGCAGCTTAGTTATCTTGCAGTTGATGGACTTGAATCATTCATGATGTTAAAAAATTTCAGTACAAATGAAATATAGTTTTACTGGACTCAATAAGAAAAATCTGGAAGTTTGTCTTACAAGTCACTGTTTAAATGGTAGTGTACAGTAGATGGATAGATATTTCACATATGCAAATAATGCTTCCTACACCATAGTGGGAATGATTTGATTAAACTGTACTCTCAATTATGCCTGAGTACTTCTACCATAACTAATTAACAATGACAATCACCAGCCTAAACCAAGTATTTTACATTTTTTGAAGTATTGCATTCTTTGAAATATTTCAATGGAATTAAAATAAGAAAAAAGAAAGTTGACTGCTGAAAAGTATGAATTGCTTATTTTTGTCCCATGTAGTACAGAGTGGAAATGAATGGACAAAAGGCAGAGGGTCTGAAGGCTCTCTTCAATTATGTCCACAGGGAATGCTTAGCTTCTCAATATTTAATTAAGGCTGACTATATTTAGATACAATTAAGAGGCATTCATTATTATCGTTAATGATCTAATGTTAATTCAAGTATCCACAGCATTCTAGCTAGAGTATAGACCACTGAAGCTTTAGACAAAGAGCATAAGCAGACATGGTTTGTGATGCTTTGTGTATCTGAAATTTTAGGGCATAAAGGGGAAGATTGAAATCTGTGTTAGGGCTGAGCTGTTGAGTAGAAGGTACGTATCTTTATGCCTGATTAACAGGGCAGGAAAACAGACAGCAGTTGCCTGTTGGCTGCACCCAGGCCAGTGGTTTTCAAACCATGCTCCATAGTGCCCTGAGTCATTTGTTTGAGTATTATTTATTAAGATATATCAATAACTCGTCTTGGTAATAGAGGGAGGTCTCTAAGAATACATGGGACCTCCTCTGGGACAGAGGATAGTAGAGAGAGACTGAGTTGAGCAGAGCCTCAGCCCTAACTGGCTTCTATAAGGGCAGGTCTATTTTACTTGATTTTGAGTGGTATTCCACTAATGATTTCATTTTAAAAAAGAGTCTGCTACTAAAATACGTTAGAATAGTGTAACTAGATCTTTCCTTCCTTCCTTCCTTCCTTCCTTCCTTCCTTCCTTCCTTCCTTCCTTCCTTCCTTCCTTCCTGCCTTCCTTCCTTCCTTCCTTCCTTCTTCCTTCCTTCCTTCCTTCCTGTCTCAGCTTTAATACCACCTCTTCAAGAGGCTTTTTCTGACCCTCCACCCAGTAAAGACCCTCTTTACCATAGCATCCTCTTTATTCCCCCTTTCTCCTTACCACAAGCTTAACTACTTTTGGCTGTTTATTTGTACACTTTTGAATTGTTTGGCTCCTGTCTAGATATGTAAGTTCTGCTAATGCAGTTGCCTTATCCTCCCTGATCTGGCTATGTTCCCTGTGCCTCCCATCATGCACATAGTAAGTGCTCAATAAATATGCCATAAAGAGCTAAATGAAAAACTAAATGAATGGGTAAAAGTGGTCATAGCTGTGCTTGTCCTAGGATTCAGGCATGCCTGATTATGTCTGGAGGACCAAATATGGGAATTCTTTGCTACCCAGTGACTTATTTGTACACAGGGAGCATTCTGGCTGAGAATCATTGTAAACAGAAAATAAAGTCAAGGTGTTGAGATTTGGTTCAATTTTTGCTGCATTCGGACACTTTGCTCCTTGGCTTCCAGGTCTACTTTCAGTAAGCGCTGGGATAAGTGCACACACATGTCGCTTGAAACTCGTAATTTTAAAGACAGTCAAACCAATGTATTTTATTCAGATTATCTATACAGAAGGGGGCAATTATTGTAAAACATTATGGAATAAGGTTGATAAATGCTAGAGGCTGAGAAAATGTATTTGTTAGAAACTGATGAAATTGGCTATCTTAGCAGGGATAGCAACTACGGTTTTACATCTGTAGCAGATAATGGTGAAATAGAGGAAGTGAGAGTCTACCTCCCGAACCTCTACAGTCCCTTCTTGGCACCTCCTGTGAGCACACAGTGACTCTGGTCTCAGAAAAGAAAGAGACCCGCAAAGGTCTCTAGTTGTTCGTGATTCTGTGTGGAAATATATGGTCTTATCTTACAGGCATTGACTGTGACCCTGGAAAAAAAGGGAGAGAGTGAGCAGACTGTGATTTATAAACTTATAATTAAACAAGTCTACTTGAGAGGCTACCCTGCCAATTAAGTTTTGGCTAGCCTCTTTCAGGTATTTTTCCCTGACAGTCACTTTTCTTCTTTCATTAAAAAAAGGGAACAGGGGATTTCTGTTTTCTTAATCAAAAAGTATGACTAGCTTTTTTTCCTACAGAAATTGTACCTTCATTGCTATTATTCCCTTTTTCAACTCACCTAGTATTTACAAGACCTTTTAGGTCTTTGAGCATCTTCGAGTAATCAAATAATCTTTTGAATCAGCAAAGATAGGTGGAAACTCACCTTGAAGTCTGATTAACTTCCAGACTAATGATGAAGGAATTTAAGATTCAGGGACCTAAATTAACCTATGGGAAACCAAATAGTGCTTTTTAAGTCCCACCAATGAATGAGGGTTATGGATAATTGATCACCTGTATTGTTAATTATTCTCAAGTGAAGGATGTCTAACTTCAGAGTTTACATGTTTACAAGGTAATCCATTGGAATGTGTCTTTTACTGTCCTTTCCCTCCCTTTTTCTTCCTCTTTAAAGTGACTGCCAGACAACTACAGCTTAAACTCCTAAACTTAAAATCCTAACAGAAAGGCAAATGAAACTTTCACTCTATCCCGCAGTATGAGGCCACTTTTGACATCAAATTGTAAGCACTAAAAGCTAGGACTCCGGCTTCAATTTGTTACAATGAAACGAAACAAACCACCACCAACCAATGAACCAACTGCTAAGCACAGGGGAATATTAAGAAATGAAAGTAGACATAGAGTGCTAAATGAAATCTATACAGAAAAATACAAAATGCATTTAGTAATGTAAGTGGCTTGTCAAATGCCCTGTAGGAAGTATTTCCTGTGAAATTTCCCCCTTGCTAGATTGTACTTTTCAAGGTAAAGGATACTATCTCCATACAAAATAAGTGCACATCAAATGAAAAACAGGATAATAAACATATTAGAATTACAAAATTCAGTCTGAGTTATGGTGGCACTGGAGAGCTGGATAATTATCCAGGGCCTCTAAAATCTCAATTTTAGATTTCTGGGAGTTCCCGAGAGTTCATGTCCTCGTAGCCCTTCTGCCTCAGATCCTATACTCTCATATTGTATTCTCACGTCCTCACATAGGAAGCTAAATTTTTTCACATTTTCAAACAAATATCAGACTAATCATTTCATGAGCTCAGCTGATATTAGTGGAGCCCTCTCAGACTCGGATCACTTTCTCAGTTCCCCTTTATTTCTGTCTCACTTTCTCTATGTTTGCTGTTCACTTTAGGATTAAAAATGAGAAAATGCCTCATCAGATGAGTTAAGTGATTACATTTTTAACAAGTTATGTGAATATTTCAATTAAAAGTTAAAAAAATAGGTAAATTAATCAATCAATCAAAAATTGGACTGTACTTTCCTTGAGAGAAGCTCCAGTGGATAAAAATTGTCTCCTCTCCTCCTCGTTACAAGGACTACAAAAAATATATCCAGAGATTTATACACCAGCACATACAATGGGCCTGTTATAAATTAATTTTTATAAAATTCGAACTAATTTTTGTATCTTCAGACATTTTTTAAAAATATTTTTATTCATGTAATCAATCATCCGGTGAATATTTAAAGCTCTCAAAAATAGCTATGGAAGAAAATTGTCTCTTCCTTTCTCTTTGTGTCCATTATTACAACCAGAAATGTATGAGCGTGTCCATTTTCCTGGACGTGCCAGCACTGGAAAATATTATTTGAAAATATTTTGATAAGTTTGTTGTGATGATTAAGTGAATTAATGTCTATATATCACTTCAACCTGTGCCTAGCACATAGTGAGCACTACATGCGTGTTAGCTGTTACTGTTGTTGCTGTTACTATTGTACTTCTGGTGAAATTTAACATTAAGCACATTTCTTAATCTTCCTTTTTAGGATAAAATGTGCCACATCATATTATCCTTTTGTTCCTTCATTTATCCAGTTCATTTTGTTTCAACAAAAAGTTGTTAGAATGCTTTGGCGAAGAGTCCCTTCACTACACTCAAGCAGTCGTTAGCGTTAAATCACCAGCCTAGTGGCTCTGAGTTCTGTCTTTCTCAGATCACATCGTCCTTGAATTCCTCAGTGTCTCTGAGCATGGGTGGCTCTTTTCCATTGCTGCCAGGGCCCCTCTTTGCACTTCTCTCCTCTCCTATTATTTCGGTCACTTCAATTGGCATTTGTAATAGCAGAGTGACTTAATCACATGTCCTGATTCTCATCCTGGACCAGAAATGACCTCTCTTTGCTTTTTACTCCCTAATACTGCTTTGGCTCTGTTCAAGGACACCTTCCTCCTAAATATACTAACTGCCTTCTCCTATACTTGTGCATTTACCATGGATCCTCTCTTCCCCTTCTCCTTTCCCCATTCATGTGTAAGTAACGGTGTTTAAAATGGTCAGACATTTACTATTAGAAAGGGTTATATACAAACACTATCAGAAGCATACTAATTAACACCCAACTAGAAATCTCTTGCATGTCTAGTTCTGTGCCAAAAGAAATCAATCAGAGATTAGAGCAGGAAATTAGAAGGATCAGTCTGAAACCAACTCTGTCTTCTTCTCCAGTTATAATAACTCCTTGTCTCTCTGTGAGTTGTGCTTCACTGAAATTAAACTTTAGTAGCTACCAGCAATAAGTATCAAATTTATATCTACAAAAGAAAAAGAGAGCAATTTATTATTGATAAAATATATTTTCCTCTTAATCCTTCACTGACATTGCTAATGAATTACTTTTGACTGAAATTTGAAAAAAGAAAATCATGTTCAAAGAATCACTGTTAGAATAGAATGGAACATTTGCCGCATGGAAGAATTCAGTGGAAGAATTACTTGCGATCTACAATATAACGTCACTGGGGAGGAAATTTCATACACTACTCAACTCCTCAGGCATTATAATCAGAAAGGCAAATTTGTGCTGGGATCAAAGCAAAAGTCACACAAAAGCTCTATTTGATGGACTAGATAAGGAAAGCACACGGTTCCCAAATATCTAAGTCTCTTGGCTCCCAAAGGAGTGGAAAATTTGGATTGTTCTAGGATTTAAAATTCCCTAGCACTGAGTTAAAACATGCTTGGAATTGACTTGTAAAAAGTGTGTTTGGTCTAGAAATGTTATTTCAAAACAGGGTGACATTTTGCTTCCAGAGTTTGCCAAGGGTGAAGGACCTTTTTAAGCACTTGTTTTCTCTCTTTCTTTTCTTTTTTCTCTGCTATTGCTGCACTCAATAAAAAAATCCTTCTCGTCTGCCAGTAGATTTCCACGTTTTATTCTGTTAGAACTTCTATGTTGGCTTAAAGTAGAGGAGAGCATTTTACCAGAAAAGCTTTCCCTCCCTATATATACTTATTATACCCATGTCCATATCTGTATCTATATATTTCATTGTGTATATTTTGTAGTCAATTCTAACCATAAATTCTTTAGAATTGGATTGAATGGGATCGGACATCAGCTATTTACAAATTACAGCCAAATCTGACCTCAGTTCAGAAGTTCCTAGATGATGGATTTGACCTAGACTCTGGACTTCATTTGCTTCATATTTGTAGGAACTAATTAGAGAGATATTCTGGGATTTGTAGAAATTCTTAAGGGTCTTCCAAGACTATGAAAAAGCCCATAGAAATTAGGTTGAAAAGTGAATAACTGAAATCCTTGCTCTCTAAACCTCACTTAGGATTAAGGGGAATTACAGGTTTACTGTTCATTGAAGAGAAACAAATGCCCCATTACTCAGAAGGGATTAGGGCCTGGAGGAGCATTTATACCTCTGAAATGAGGTTTGCTGTTTGCTCCAGAGTACAGGGCTGCAAGATATAGACTGCAATAGAAACAGAGCTCTATCTACAAGCTGGAATCACAAGACGAGTGGTATCCAGGGTGAATCGCTCCAAAGAACATCTGAGTAATAATCGAAATTGAAATCCTGATCCCAAAAAAGATCTGAAAAAATACTCTTATCATTCAACAGGAGAGTCCTCCTCCTAATTTTACCACTTTCCAGTCTGCAGCAGCCTCAGACTATACTGCAGAAAGAAAGGAAAAGCCTGGCTTCTCTGACCGCCCAAGTGAGCAGCTTATGCTTTTCCTGAAAGGCAGGACTGACTTGGAGCTTAGAAGACCCAGGATCTACACTCTGAGTTTGAAGTGTGTGTGGAGATGCTTTGTGAATTTTCACCTGCAGTATCTATTTCATGAATAGCTATTAACGCAGGTGTTCAGGAATAAGAAAAAGGAAGCCAAGATCATTTTTGTGGTTTTCATTTCATAGGACATCTGTGTGTGTATGTGTGTTCATATATCACAATCTGAAATGAATGAGAAAAAAGGAATTTATAATCTTTTTATTTGCTATGTTCCCAAATATAAACCATCTTCAGCGTGATATTAAATTTGACTACAAGGAAAGTTATTAAAGGAATAAAGCAAAGAAAATTAAAATTGGCAGGTGGGTAGAGTTCTCAAATATAGTTTATTTAGTCCGTAAATAAAAATATTTTGAGCACACATATATGAAGGGACTATGTAAGACACTATGAACATGATAAAGAGGAATCACATGTGGATTCTGTTTATAGTACTTATTCTTGTAGAGCACATAATTCATATAAACAGATGATATTTGCATATATGCAGATAATAACACATACAAACAAATAATCATCATGCAAAGTAGACTAGATGGTTATAAACGCTATCAGAGAGATGTAAATAATACCTCCTAGGATTCCAGAGGAGGGATGACCTATTAGGCATGGGGGAAGTGATTATAGAGGGGCCTTTTATCTGTGCCATGAGGGTTGGAGGGCCTTTGGCCTTGTCTAGATAGAGCTTTGAGGGTAGCAGTGATTGATTTTTTGCCCAGTACTCTGTAGTCTAAGACCATCCTCAGGAGCAACTGCAAACGAGTGGTATTAGCTTTTTGCTCTTTCTTAGCTTCTCTTTCCCTACACTAACTAAATGACTGACCTGATAATTTGAAAACTAATTCATGCTAATGAATTACTGCCTAATAAGACTAAAATTCTACTTTTGCCAGCTACTTATGTTTTACATGTTGTGATTCTTATTCATGTAAAACTATTTATAATATAAATGACTTCAGATATAACCTAGGGAAAAAAAATCTGTGGGAATTTGTTTCTTTTTTTTTCATTTTGCCTTCTAACCCCCCTTTCACTTGAAATTTAGTGCAGGACATCCTGGATATAGCTACACATTTGCTAGTACTGTTCCCTTACGGCTGTTAAATTAAATTGAATTTGGTTTAAAGCCACCTCCATGAAGGAGCTGCAACCTAACATAGTATGTGAACAAACTGCAAACTAACTTAAGAAGATATTCTTGAAATACTCAAGTAGCTGAATCTCAGCCAATCACAGCAGTTAAGCTTCAGCCAATCACAGGCTTCCAACTGCTCAGACTTCCAACCGATCAAACCGTGTCCATATAAAGTAGATTCTTCATCACACCATGCCTAAATAAGGCAAACACCAAGCTTTAACTAATCCAACCGTTTCTATATGTTACTTCCTTTTTCTCTGTATAAATACTGCCTGCCTACAACGTTGGGTGAAGCTCTCTGAATCTCTTCTGAATCTGAGGACTGCCCAATTCTTAAATCTTTCTTTGCTCAAATAAACTCTGTTAAATTTAATTTGTCTAACATTCTTCTTTTACCATTTTGACACCAGAATTGGGATTCAAGGTAGACAACCAGTGACCCCCAGGAGCACTGAGTGACCAATTAGAAGTACACCCCAGGCCCTTTTCTCCCATCATTCTTTGATAGCAACTGGGGTCGTGGGTGATTTCTATCTAGCATTTGAGCTTCGTAGACTTGTGTTTTGAGTTCTCTGAGTTTATTTTGAGCATATCTTATTGGGATAGGTCTGGGTCCTGTAGGTAGGCCTCAGGTGTCTGACTGGGTCAGATAGAAAGTAGACTGGGTTTAGTAGGTAGGTAAGTTTACTAAAGACAAGGACTCATGGGTTCATCTGGACCTAAGGAAACTAAAATCCCTTCAGCTGGAACTCCAGCCAATTTCATGTATAAGATCTACAGACCTAGAATCTGTGCTTTTTTAGAGAGATGGGTGGATGTTACCAAATGTAACTTAAAGTTACAGTGGCCACAGTAAGAGAACTCCTTACAAAAGGGAGATAGATGCATGTTTATATACTTATAACGACTATGGAGACTAAGAAGACCTCCTTGTATGTATTTTAAGCCCAAACATGGGGTTCCAAGCTAAAAGCCCTGAACCCAGAGATGTTGGCCTTTATTCTATATGGCCGGGCCAATCAGAAAAAAAAGTGTCCATTTTTATACCAACCATCTAATGGATCCACTTCTTTTGGCCTGGACTGTTTCCCTACTGGAGGAAGTCCCCAAGGCCTTCACTCCCAGGACAATAATCAACCAATCTCTCAGAGAAAAAAAACATATATTTATGTGGTGGGAGTTTCAAATAAAGTCCAAAGGTCTTCATGTTTGAACCTGTCTAATTGACACTTCAACCATTTTCAGAAAAAACATTTGTAAGAATTAGTCCTATCTGTTTTTTCCATTATATCCTGCTTCTCCCATGTGAAACTCTCTTTTCTGACCTCTGCTAAGTATATACTCTGCCAACTCTGGCCACCTCTCTCTTGTTGCCCTGATGTTTGCTGTGCCTCAAAACTCTTTCTTGAAAAAAAATTGGTCTGTCATTCAATCTTGAAAACAAACAAAAAGCAAAATCTCTGACTACAAAGTAAGATTATATGTATTCATACTGAGTCCAGGCATACAAAATGCTTATATTATTGTACCTGGCACATGGCTAAAATTTTAGAATAAATACTATAAGATCTGTTTCTACCTATATGTCTATGTATGTCTGTATGTATCATATATACATGTGATACTTTTCTATCGCCTTATGACATTGTCAAAATTAAATTAAGAAAGAGTTCTATTTAATTAGCTTCAAAAATAGTTGCTTATATAAATTAAGTATTGTTTCAGAAAAATAAACACTAGCCCAAATGCTTTTTAAGTTCACATGACTTGGGTAATCTTTGGTAAAGAAAAATACTGTTGAGTGGAAACTTCTGACTGTGGGTGCGAGAGTTGCACCATGGATGCCTGCAATCTAAGCTACAGGGGAGCTGTGCAGCCCTTGCAGGCTGTGAGCCCACTCTGGAGGGATGCTCTGAGGCCACATGACTGCATTAATCCAGGGAGAGAGAGAGTTCATCTTGAGACCACCCATTCCCCAGGTCTCAGGCTGCTGCAACATGTCAACATTTTCAAATTAGAGCCAACACCCAAATGGTTTTTGCCCTGAGGCCTGATAGCCCCCAAATCTCTAAGCCTTAAGGCCCCCTCGTCTCACTAGGACTCCAGCACCCAAGCCTAAGTGGCGTCCTGCACTCTGGGAACAGATGGTACAGTGCAGTGTGGAGGCTACCCTCAGGAAAGAGGGAGCCAGTGCATGTGGTTTCCAGCACCAGAGAGCTGACTGACTGGGGACTTCTGCCACTGCTGGCAACCCTTCTCTCCTCGGTGCAATGCTAGTGCACCTCTTACAGGAATGCTGAGTCCCACTGCACCTCCAGCAAACCTGCGCAGAGCCACACATGCCAGCTGGGAAACTGTGGAGTATCCACATGCCTCTCTTGGGGGTACAGAGGCCCATCTGCAGCTCCAGTGAGCCTGCCCAGGGCCACTTGTCCCGGATGCAGAGATGCAGAGAGATCAAGCATCTCTCTTGGGGGCAGAGAGGTCTATTCACAAACCTAGAGACCTTGTGTGGGGTGGCCCATTTCAGATGAAGAGCTGTAGAGTGAGCCAGTGTCTCTCTTGGGGTGCAGGGGTCCACCACAAATCCAGCAACCACACATGGGGAAGTGCACTCATCTGAGGAGCTGCAGAAAGGCCCAATGTCTTTCTTGGGGGTGTGGGGGCCTGTCCATGGCCCTGACAACCCCACCCAGAGTGCCCTACATCAGCTGAGGAGCCACAGAGAGCCCCAGTGTTCCTCCTTGGGGCAAAAGCTCCCACCCATAACCCCAGCAACTGTACCCAGAGGAGCTCACTTCAACAGTGACACTTCAGAGTGTCCCAGCATCTCTCTTGGGGGTGCAACTCTGGCAATGTTGCCTATAGTGGTCTATTCCAACTGAGGAGCTGCAGAGTACCCCAGCAACTCTCTTGGGGGCACGTGCCCACCTCTGACTATAGCAGCCTCTTCTAGAGTAGCCACCTTAGCTGAACAGCTACAGAGCATCCCAACACCTCCTCTGGAGGTGCAAGGCCCAGCCCAAAGGCCCAGTGACCCCTCCCAGAGTTTCTCATTTTAGCTGACCTGCTGCTGAACACCTCATTGTCTCCCTCAAAGTTCAAGGTTACAACCTCAACCCCAGCAGTCCCACCCAGAGTCACCCATTTAAGCTGAGGAGCTGCAGAGCATCCCAGTGCCTCTACTGAGGGCACAGGATCCTGGCTGTGACACCAGCTAGCCCATCCAGGGCCTCCTACTCCAGCTGACAAGCAGCAGATCACCCTAATGCTTATCTTAGAACTTAAGACCTTGTCAATGACCCTTGAAACCCAGCCCAGTGTCACCCACTCGAGCAAAGAGCTGCCAAGTTCCCCATGGAGACACTGCCAGGTAATTTTGACATTGAATGCAGTAGAAGAAATCACGCAGAAACTATACTACTGTGCTCACCCAGACCCCAACCTAAAACACCCTACCTAAATGTCACTATAGAACACATCTACAAGAAAGAGTCTCTCCCTTCAAAAGCTACTCTAGAACAGTAGAATAAGTGACTATTCCTCCAGATGCCCAGATACCAATGTAGGGATATAAGAAACATGAAAAAAACAGGAAACACAACACCTCAAGGAATAAAATAATCCTTCACCATCAGACCCCAAAGAAAAGGAAACCTATAAGATTCCTGAAAAGGAATTCCAAATAGTAATCTTAATAATACTCAATAAGATGCAAGAAAATACAGATAGATAACACAACAAAATGAAAAAAAAAACAATTCAGGATCTGAAGGAGAAATTGAACAAAAAGATAGATATCAAAGAAAGAAAGAAGCAGAAATCTTGGAACTGGAGGATTCATTAAATGACATTAAAAAATACAACTAAGAGCTTAAACAACAGGCTAGATCAAGCAGAAGAAAGAATTTCTGAACTTGAAGACAGGTGTTTTGAAACAACACAGTCAGACAAAAAGAAACAAAAAATAAAAAAGAAGAAGAACAAAGCCTATAAGATCTATGGGACAACTTTTAGCTTTTAAGCTTAAAACATTTTTATTATGGGTGTTCTGGAAGGGGAAGAGAAAGGAAAAGGCATAAAAACCCCATCTAATGAAATAGTAGCTAAAACTTCCCAAATATTTGAAGAGATATAGACTTCCAGATCCAAGAGGATTAAAGATCTCTAACCAGATTTAACCCAAAAAGATCTTCTTTGAGACAAATTGTAGTCTAATTACCAAGAGTCAAAGACAAAGGGAGAATTCTAAAAGCAGCAAGAGAAGAGTATCAAGTCACCTATAAGGGAATCCCCATCAGAGTGACAGCAGATTTCTCAGCAGAAACCTTACAGGCCAGGAAAGAGTGGAATGATATATTCAAAGGGCTAAAAGAAAAATAATGCCAGCCCATAATACTATACCCAGCAAATCTGTCCTTCAGAAATGAAGAAGAAATAGTATCTTTCCCTGAGAAACAAAAAATGCAGAAATTCACCACCACAAGAATAGCACTAAAATCCTTAAATGAGTCCTACATCTGGAAGCAAAATAACAATAACTACCACTATAAGATACAAAAGAATGAAACTCAGTGGTAGAGCAGAAATGCAAATGTGAAATAGAAATAAATTATATCTTTTTACTGCAAAAAACCATCAAACAGCAAAGACAAACAATAAAAGGGAAAGAAATGAACAAAATATATATAAAGCCACCGAAAAATTAATAGAATGTCAGGAGTAGGGCAATACCTTTCAATAACAACCTTGAATGTAAATGGATTAAATTCTGCATTTAAAAGATATAGACAGACTGAATGGATTAAAAGAAAGACCCAACTACATGCTGCTTACAAGAAACACATTTCACCTGTGAACACATGCATAGACTAATAGTGAAGGGATGGAAAAAAAATATTCCATGCAAATGGAAATGATAAACAAACAGGAATAGCTACACTTGTATCATATAAAATACTTTAAATCAAAAACTATAAAAACAAAGAAGAACGTTATGTAATGATAAAGGAATTGATTCAGCAAGAGGATATAACAATTGTAAAATATATATGCACCCAACATCAGAGCACCCAGATATGTAATGCAAATATTATTGAATCTAATGAGAGAGATAGCTCCAATACAATAATAGTTGGGGACTTCAACACCCCTCTCTCAACATTGGACAGACTATCTAGACAAAAAATCAAGAAGGAAACACTGGATTTAAACTGCACTATATAGATCAAATGGACTTGACAGACAATTACAGAACATTTCATCCAACAACTGCATAATATACATTCTTCACATCAGCACACAGATCATTCTTCAGAACAGACCACATGTAAGGCCACAAAACCAAATCTCAACAAATTAAAAGAAAACTGAAATTTATTAAATATCTTTTCAGACCAAAATGGAATAAAACTAGAAATTAATAACAAGTACAAATATATGGAAATTAAACAACGTGTTCTTGAATGACCAATAGTTCAAAGAAGAAATTAAGCAGGAAATCAAAAAAATTCTTTGAAACAATTGAAATAGAAGCCCATCATACCAAAGTCTACTGAATACTGCAAAAGCAATTCTAAGAGGGATTTTTATTACAATAAGTGCTTACGTCAAAAAAATACAAAGATTTCAAATAAGCAACCTAATGTTACACCTCAAGGAACTAGAAAAACAAGAACAATCCAACTCCAAAATTAATAGAGTAAAAAATATAATAAAGATCAGAACAGAATAAATGAAATACAGACCAAAAAATAGTACAAAAAACCAATGAAATAAAAAGTTGGTCTGTATTAGTCCATCTGTGTTGCTATAACAGAATACCTAAGACTGGGTAATTTATAAAGAATAAAGGTTTATTTGGCTTACAATTCTGGGACAGCTGCATCAGGTGTGGGCCTCAGGCTGCTTTTACTCATGGAAGAAAGTGGCAGGCAGCTAGCAGGAACAAGATCACATGGCAAGAGGAAACAAGAGAGAGGGGGGTGGGGCATGTGTCAGGGTCTTTCAAACAACCAGCTCTTATGGGAAATAATAGACTGTGAACTCACATCCTATCCCCACCCCCCGAGGGAGAGCATTAACCCATTCATGTGGATCCACCCGCATGACTCAAAAAGTTCCCAACACTGCCACATTGGGGATGAGATTTCCACATGAGTTTTGGGGAGACAACACATCCAAACTCTATCACTGGTTTTTGAGATGGCAAGCAAAATTGCCAAACCATTAGCTAGACTAACTAAGAAAAAAAGAGAGAAGTCCTAAATAAAAAAAACAAAAAGGAAAAAGGAAACATCACAACTGATACTACAGAAATACGAAGAATCATTAGAGAGTATTATGAACAACTATATGCCAACAAATTTGAAAATCTCAGGAAATGGATGATTTTCTAGATACATACAGCCTACCAATACTGAACCAAGAAGAAATAGAAAACTTGAACAAATAACGAGTAATGAGGTTGAAGCAATAATCAGCAGTCTTCCCACAAATGAAAGCTCAGGTACATATGGCTTCATTGCTGAATTCTACCAAACTTTTAAAGAAGAATTATTACCAACTCTTCTCAAACTATTCCAAAAAAATTGAAGCAGAGAGTATTCTCCCAAACTGATACAATGAGGCCAGGATCACCCTGATACCAAAACCAGACAAGAAGACACACAAGAAAACAATACAGAGCAATATCCTTTCTTAACATACATGCAAAAATTCTCAGTAAAATACTAGCAAATTGAATTAAACAGCACATCAAAGATTGTACACTGTGATCAAATGGGATTTATCCCAGGAATACGAAGATGGTTCAACATATGCAAATCAGTAAATTTGATACACCACATCAATAAAATGAAGGACAAAAACACATGATTATCTCAATAGCTGCAGAAAAAGCATTTGATTGAATTCAACATCCCTTCATGATAAAGACTCTCAACAAATTATGTATAGAAAGAAAGTATCTCAACACAGCGAAGGCCATATATGATAAACCTGCAGTTATCATCTTAAGTGGGGAAAAGTTGGAAACTTTTCCTCTAAGAACAAGAACAAGACAAGGATGCCCACTCTCACCAGTCCTATTTATTTATTTATTTATTTTATTATTTTTTTAAAAAAATTTTATTTTGTCGATATACATTGTAGCTGATTATTGCTCCCCATCACCAAAACCTCCCTCCCTTCTCCCTCCCCCCCCCAACAATGTCCTTTCTGTTTGCTTGTCGTATCAACTTCAAATAATTGTGGTTGTTATATCTTCTTCCCCCCCCCCGGTTTGTGTGTGTGTGTGTGTGTGTGTGTGTGTGTGTGTGTGTGAATTTATATATTAATTTTTAGCTCCCTCCAATAAGTGAGAACATGTGGTATTTCTCTTTCTGTGCCTGACTTGTTTCACTTAATATAATTCTCTCAAGGTCCATCCATGTTGTTGCAAATGGCAGTATTTCATTCGTTTTTATAGCTGCGTAGTATCCCATTGTGTAGATGCACCACATTTTCCGTATCCACTCATCCGATGATGGGCATTTGGGCTGGTTCCAACTCTTGGCTATTGTAAAGAGTGCTGCGATAAACATTGGGAAACAGGTATACCTTCGACTTGATGATTTCCATTCCTCTGGGTATATTCCCAACAGTGGGATGGCTGGGTCGTATGGTAGATCTATTTGCAATTGTTTAAGGAACCTCCATACCATTTTCCATAGAGGCTGCACCATTTTGCAGTCCCACCAACAATGTATGAGAGTTCCTTTTTCTCCGCAGCCTCGCCAGCATTTATCGTTCATAGTCTTTTGGATTTTAGCCATCCTAACTGGGGTTAGATAGTATCTCAATGTGGTTTTGATTTGCATTTCCCGGATGCTGAGTGATGTTGAGCATTTTTTCATATGTCTGTTGGCCATTTGTATATCTTCCTTAGAGAAATGCCTACTTAGCTCTTTTGCCCATTTTTTAATTGGGTTGCTTGTTTTCTTCTTGTAAAGTTGTTTGAGTTCTTATATATTCTGGATATTAATCCTTTGTCAGATGTATATTTTGCAAATATTTTCTCCCACTCTGTTGGTTGTCTTTTAACTCTTTTAATTGTTTCTTTTGCTGTGCAGAAGCTTTTTAGTTTGATATAATCCCATTTGTTTATTTTTCCTTTGGTTGCCCGTGCTTTTGGGGTCGTATTCATGAAGTCTGTGCCCAGTCCTATTTCCTGAAGTGTTTCTCCTATGTTTTCTTTAAGAAGTTTTATTATCTCAGGGTGTATATTTAAATCCTTAATCCATTTTGAGTTGATTTTAGTATACGGTGAGAGGTATGGATCTAGTTTCATTCTCCTGCATATCGATATCCAGTTATCCCAGCACCACTTGCTGAAGAGGCAGTCCCTTCCCCAGCGAATAGGCTTGGTGCCTTTGTCAAAGATCAGATGGCAGTAAGTGTGTGGGTTGATTTCTGGATTCTCTATTCTATTCCATTGGTCAGTTTGTCTGTTTTTATGCCAGTACCATACTGTTTTGGTTATTATAGCTTTGTAGTATAGCTTAAAGTCAGGTAGTGTTATGCCTCCAGCTTTATTTTTTTTGCTGAGCATTGCTTTGGCTATTCGTGGTCTTTTATTGTTCCATATAAATGTCTGAATAGTTTTTTCCATTTCTGAGAAAAATGTCTTTGGAATTTTGATGGGGATTGCGTTGAATTTGTATATCACTTTGGGTAGTATGGACATTTTCACTATGTTGATTCTTCCAATCCAAGAGCATGGAATATCTTTCCATCTTCTTGTATCCTCTCTAATTTCTCTCAGCAGTGGTTTGTAGTTCTCATTATAGAGATTTTTCACATCCTTGGTTAACTCAATTCCTAAGTATTTTATTTTTTTGGTGGCTATTGTAAATGGGCAGGCTTTCTTGATTTCTCTTTCTGCATGTTCACTATTGGAGAAAAGAAATGCTACTGATTTTTGTGTGTTGATTTTGTATCCTGCTACTGTGCTGAAATCATTTATCAATTCCAACAGTTTTTTTGTAGAGGTTTTAGGCTGTTCGATATATAGGATCATGTCATCTGCAAACAGGGACAGTTTGACTTCATCTTTTCCAATCTGGATGCCCTTTATTTCCTTCTCTTCTCTGATTGCTCTGGCTAGTACTTCCAACACTATGTTGAATAGGAGTGGTGAGAGTGGGCATCCTTGTCTAGTTCCTGTTCTTAAAGGAAAAGCTTTCAGCTTTTCCCCATTCAGGATGATATTGGCAGTGGGTTTGGCATATATGGCTTTAATTATGTTGAGATACTTTCCCTCTATACCTAACTTATAGAGGGTCTTTGTCATGAATGAGTGCTGAACTTTATCAAATGCTTTATCAGCATCTATAGAGATGATCATATGGTCCTTGTGTTTGAGTTTATTAATATGGTGTATCACATTTATTGATTTGCGTATGTTGAACCAACCTTGCATCCCTGGGATGAATCCCACTTGATCGTGATGAATAATTTTTCATATGTGTTGCTGTATTCTGTTTGCTAGTATTTTAGTGAGGATTTTTGCATCTATATTCATCAAGGATATCGGCCTGTAGTTTTCTTTTTTTGGTTATATCTTCACCTGGTTTTGGTATCAGGATGATGTTTGCTTCATAGAATGAGTTTGGGAGATTTGCGTCCGTTTCAATCTTTTGGAATAGTTTGTAAAGAATCAGTGTCAGGCCGATCCCGTGGCGCACTTGGTAGAGTGCTGCGCTGGGAGCTTGGCAACGCTCCTGCTGCGGGTTCGGATCCTATATAAGAATGACTGGTGCACTCACTGGCTGAGTGCCGGTCACGAAAAAACGACAAAAAAAAAAAAAAAAAAAAGAATCGGTGTCAATTCCTCTTTGAATGTTTGGTAAAATTCTGCTGTGAATCCATCTGGTCCTGGGTTTCTCTTTGTTGGGAGACTTCTGATAACAGCTTCAATCTCCTTTATTGTTATTGGTCTGTTCAAATTTTCTACATCTTCACGGTTCAGTTTTGGGAGCTTGTGTGTGTCCAGAAATTTATCCATTTCCTCCAGATTTTCAAATTTGTTGGTGTATAGTTGTTTATAGTAGTCTCGAATGATTCCTTGTTTTTCAGATGAATCAGTTGTAATATCGCCTTTTTCATTTCTAATTTTTGTTATTTGAGTCTTCTCTCTTCTTTTTTTTGTTAGCCATGCTAATGGTTTGTCAATTTTATTTATCTTTTCAAAAAACCAACTTTTTGATTCGTTGATCTTTTGAATTGTTTTTTGGTTTTCAATTTCATTCAGTTCTGCTCTGATCTTAATGATTTCTTTCCGTCTGCTAACTTTAGGTTTGGATTGTTCTTGTTTTTCTAGTTCTTTAAGGTGAATTGTTAGGTTGTTCACTTGCCATCTTTCTATTCTTCTGAAGTGAGCATTTAATGCAATAAATTTTCCCCTCAATACTGCTTTTGCAGTATCCCACAGGTTTTGGTATGATGTATCATTGTTTTCATTAGTTTCAATAAAATTTTTGATTTCCTGCTTGATTTCTTCTTGGACCCATATGTCATTAAGTAGAATGCTGTTTAATTTCCATGTGTTTGTATAGTTTCCAGAGTTTTCTTTGTTATTAATTTCTAGTTTTAATCCATTGTGGTCTGAGAAGATAGATGGGATAATTCCAATTTTTTTGAATTTATTGAGACTTGATTTGTGACCTAATATGTGATCTATCCTGGAGAATGATCCATGTGCTGATGAGAAGAATGAATATTCTGAGGTTGTTGGGTGGAATGTTCTGTAGATATCTGCCAATTCCAATTGGTCTAGAGTCTTGTTTAGATCTTGTGTTTCTCTACTGATTCTTTGCCTAGATGATCTGTCTAATATTGACAGTGGAGTGTTCAGGTCCCCTGCTATTATGGTATTAGTGTCTATTTCCTTCTTTAGGTCTAATAGAGTTTGTTTTATAAATCTGGCTGCTCCAACATTGGGTGCGTACATATTTATGATTGTTATGTCTTCTTGATGGATCAGTCCTTTTATCATTAAGTAGTGTCCCTCATTGTCTCTTTTTATGGTTTTTAGTTTAAAGTCTATTTTGTCAGATATAAGAATAGCTACTCCAGCTCGTTTTTCTTTTCTGTTTGCATGGTAAATCTTTTTCCATCCTTTCACTCTTAGTCTGTGTGAATCTTTATGGGTGAGGTGGGTCTCTTGTAGGCAGCATATAGTTGGGTCCTGCTTTTTGATCCAGTCGGCCAGTCTGTGTCTTTTAATTGGGGAATTCAAGCCTTTAACATTAAGAGTTGTTATTGAAAGGTGTTGATTTATTCCTAGCATTTTATTGGTTGTTTGGTTGTCTTAGGTGTCTTTTGTTCCTTGCTTTCTGATTTACTGTTTGGTTTCTTTGTTTGTTGGTTCCTTAGGTTGTAGATAGTGTTTTTCTTAGCTTGTTTTCTCTTCATGAATGCCATTTTTATTGTACTAGCGGGTTTAGATTTTTCTTGGGTTTTTATGGCAGTGGTAGTTATTTTTCAGGAACCAAACCCAGTACTCCCTTGAGAATTTCTTGTAAGGGTGGTCGTGTGGTAGTGAACTCCCGCAGTTTTTGTTTGTCTGAGAAATATACTATTTGCCCCTCATTTCGGAAGGATAGCCTTGCAGGGTAGAGTATTCTTGGCTGGCAATCTTTGTCTTTTAGTATTTTGAAAATATCATCCCATTACTTTCTGGCTTTTAGGGTTTGTGATGAAAAGTCTGATGTTAACCTGATTGGGGCTCCCTTATAGGTGATTTGACGCTTCTCTCTTGCAGCTTTTAAGATTCTCTCTTTGTCTCTGAGTTTTGCCAATTTGACTATGACATGTCTTGGAGAAGGCCTTTTTGGGTTGAATACGTTTGGAGATCGTTGAGCTTCCTGGATCTGAAGATCTGTGATTTTTCCTATACCTGGGAAGTTTTCTGCCACTATTTTGTTGAATATGTTTTCAATGGAATCTCCATTTTCCTCCCCTTCTGGAATACCCATGACTCGGATATTTGAGCGCTTGAGGTTGTCTGATATCTCTCTCAGATTTTCTTCCATGTCCTTGATTCTTTTTTCTTTCTTTTTGTCTGCTTGTGTTATTTCAAACAGCCCATCTTCAAGTTCAGAGGTTCTCTCTTCAACTTCGACAAGCCTGCTGGTTAAACTCTCCATTGTGTTTTTTATTTCGCTGAATAACTTCTACAGTTCAGCAAGTTCTGCTACATTTTTTTTCAGGACATTGATTTCCTTGTATATTTCCTCTTTCAGATCCTGTATACTTTTCCTCATTTCATCATGATGTCTAGCTGAGTTTTCTTGTATCTCATTCAGTTTCCTTAGAATTATTACTCGAAATTCCGTGTCAGTTATTTCAAGGGCTTCTTGTTCTATAGGATCTAGAGTTTGAGATTTATTAACTTTTGGTGGTGTACTTTCTTGATTTTTTGTATTTCTGGTGTCTTTTTTTTGGTGTTTATTCATTGTGGCAGGGGGTTTCACAGTCCACCGGTTTGAGACTAATGACTAACTAGGATGTTGCTGTGGTTGCCAATTTGGTATGGCTCCCTCCATGACTCTTCAGTTGGCCTCTAGTGTCTTGTGTGTGTGGTTGCCTCGGGTCTTGGGCTTCTCCGGGGATCCACCTTTCTGGTCAGCTTGGACTCTGCTGGGCTGGTGGATCACGTACCACAGGGTGTGTGATCTCTGTTGAGCTTTCACTTCCTGTACAGGACTTCTCCCCGTTCCGTGTGCTCTGGCCCAGGCTGTTGGATCGTGCAGTGGCGACCCCACCGGGTGTGTGGTTTCTGTCGAGTCTCCACCTCCCTGGCCGCACGTCTCCCCACTCTGTGCGCACTGTGCTGGGCTGGGGTGTGTCTTCTGCACCCCTCGTTTATCAGCTGGGCCTTCAAGACCCTGCTCAGCACCGCCTCGCCCAGGAAGTCTACCAGGTTTCTGCTAGGCACAGACGACCGGTCTCTCTGGGTGCCTTTGTAGCACTGTGTAGATCTTTCTCGGGTCTTGTTCACCTTTGTATCCCCCCGGTATAAACCGAGTCTAGTGCCCGCCTGCAGCCTGCTCTCCGGCAGGTTCAAGCGGACCTGGGAACTCTCCTACCACACTATTCCCAACCAGAAATTCGTTAGGCTTTTTTCCAAACTGGTGGTCGCAGAGATGGTATCTGCCTCCCAGTAACAGGAAGTTTACCGGGGCGGAGTCCAGGGTGTGGTGGAGTGACAGTCGGCCCGCCCGTACTTCCTTGCCCTCCCAACACTGGTCGGGACGCCCCACGCCCCCAGCCCCGCCAGAGAACCGCGGAGGGAGTGGGAGAGGAGGCCAGTCCGCAGGCTCCGGAAAGCCCCGCGCCAGGCCAAGCAAATGGGCTCAGTGATGGCCGAGCAGGGCGGAGCTGCCCGCACCTGGGAAAATGGAGGCAGCACCGGGGCGGTGAGTGGCCTGGTGGTGCAGGCGGGAGCCGCGTGGGCATCCACCCCCCGAACAGAGCTGTGCCAGGTATCACTCACAGTGCTGTGCCAGGTCGGGTGTTCGCTCTCTGTCTCTGGTTTGTTGCCTTCTGTGTTCTCGGCGCTGCCGCCTCGGGCTGTTCAGTTGCGGCACGGGCTCGGGCGCTCCCAGGAGTCTTCTTTAATGCCGGCCTGAAACCTCGAATCCTGAAAAGGGCAGCTGGCCGCCTTCAGTGCGGCCCCAGCCTCCGGGATCCTGGCTGCATCCACAGCAGCCCTGGCGCCGTGTTCCCTGTTTCAAGACTCGCTTTTGCAGCTAAGAATCAGTTCTTTTCCTGCTCCACACTTCAAAGCTGTTGCCTGTAAATGAGGCAGCCTCTCCTGCCGGGGGCAAAGTGGCGTTGAGCCCCCACGACCGGCCAGCAGCTGTAGTCCTCCCTTAAGAGATGGTGAGAGGAAGGTCCACAAGTTTCCCGTCACCAGTCCTATTTAACATGTACTGGAAGTTCTAGCCAGAGCAATTAGGCAAGAGATAGAAATAAAGGGCATACATATTGGACAATGGAAAGTCAAACTGTTCCTGTTTGCAGATGACATGTTCCTATATATAGAAAAGCCTACGGACTCCATCAACAAACTTAGAGCTGGTAAACAAATTTAGTAAAGTTGCAGAATACAAAATCAGTATACAACAATGAGTAGCATTCATATCCACCAACAAGCAAGCAGAAAAAAAAAAAATCAAGAAAGTAGTTCCGTTTACAACAGCTATCAAAAAAGTTGAATATCTAAGAATAAATTTAACCAAGGTGATGCAATGCCTCTACAATGAAAACTGCAAAACACTGATGAAATAAATTAAAGGGTACACAAGAAAATGGAATGACATTTTATGTTCATGGACTGGAAAAATTAATATTGTCAAAATAACGATACTACCCAAAGCCATCTACAGATTCAGTGACAAAATACCAATGAAATCCTTCACAGAAAATGAAAAAAAAAAAAAAAATTCTAAAATTCATATGGAACCACTAAAGACCTGGAATAGCCAATATAATTCTGAGCAAAAGAATAAAGCCCGAGGCATTACATTACCTGACTTCAAATTATACTACAAAACTATAGTAACCAGAATAGAGAACCCAGAAATAAATCCACATACTTACAGTGAACTGATTTTTGACAAAGGCACTGAGAACATACATTGGGGAAAGGATAGCCTCTTTAATAAATTGTGATGGGAAAACAGGATATCTGCAGAAGAATAAAACTAGACTCCCATCTGTCATCATTTACCAAAATCAACTCAAAATGGATTAAAGAATTAAATGTAAGACCCCAAACTATAAAACTTCTAGTAGAAAACACAGGGGGAATGCTTCAGGACATAGGATGGGTGAAAGATTTTGTGAATAAGACCTAAAAAGCACAGGCAACAAGAGGGAAAATAAACAAAAGGGATTATATCAAACTAAAAATCTTCTGTACAGCAAAGGAAACAATTGAGTGATGAGGCAACCTGCAAAATGGATGAAAATATTTGCAAACTATGCATTTGACAAGGGATTAGTATCCAGAATATACAAGGAACTCAAACAACTTAATAGTAAAAATATAAATAATCTGATTAAAAAATGGGCAAAGGAGCTGAATAGACATTTCTCAAAAGAAGACATATAAATGGCCAACAAGTATATGAAAAAATTCTCAAAATCACTAATTATCAGAGAAATGCAAATCAAAATCACAATAAGATATCATTTCACTCCAGTTAGATTGGCCATTATCAAAAAGACAGAAAATAGCAAATGCTGTCAGGATGCAGAGAAAGGGGAATGCATACATTGTTGCGGAGAATGTAGGTTAATGCAGCCATTTTGGAAAACATCATGGGGGTTTCTCAAACAACTATAGATAGAACTACCACACGATGCAGCAATCTCACTACTGGGAATATATCCAAAGCACAGGAAATGAACATGCCAAAGGGATACCTGCACTCCCATGTTTTTCATAGCTCTATTCACAATAGCCATGATTTGGAACCAACATATATGTCCATCAGCGGATGATTGGATAAAGAAAATGTAGTTTATACAAACAATGGAATACTTCTCAGCCATAAAAAGAATGAAATTTTGCCATTCTCACCAACATGGATAAAGTTGGAGAAAATTATGTTAAATGAAATAAGCTAGGCACAGAAGGAGAAATACTGCATGTTCTCACTCTTACCTGAGAGCTAAAAAAAAATAATAATAAGTCGAACTTTCAGAAGTAGAGAGTAGAACTGTAGTTACTAGAGGCAGGAAAGAGGACAGCAGGAGGGGAGGTAGTGAGAGGTTGGTTAATGGACACAAGATTACAGCTAGATAAGAAAAATAAGTTCTAGTGGTGTAGGATAGTGCTAGGCATCTAATAATTAACAATAATTTATTGTTAATAATTTATTGTTAATAATTTGTTGTCAAATGGCTAGAAGAGAGGAGCTTAAATATTCTTATCAAAAAGAAATGATACATTTTTGCAATGATGAATTTGCTAACTACCCTGATTTGATCACAACACACTGTATACACATATTGAAACATAATTCTCTACCTATAAATACATATAATCAATATGTTTCAATTAAAAAAAAGAACCCTGTTGGTTCGATTAAAACAGGCATATCTTCAGAGTGGTCAACATTAAATGCAAAACACATGCGTGACTTTACCTGCCTAGGATTACTAGTAAAATAAGCTCATGTTATTTCTATATCACAAAATTTTTCAGCAAAAAAAAAAAAAGATGAAGGCAAGCTGTTCAATGTCTCATCTTCATGAGAAATCCAAGCATAAATGTTAAAAACAAGTGAAGTAAATAGATGTAAGTAAAATAAAAATCTCATGTGAAAGTTGCCCTCCCTGTAGCAGGTTTTAACACTCTTCTCATCAAGAATATAAAGTTGAGGCTAAGGGAAATCTGCACAAACAACAGTTTAATTCTCAGGCCTCACCAAAAACAAACAAACAAACAAACAAACAAACAAATAAATAAATAACAATAATAATAATAATAACTAAGAAGATAGAGGTAAAACTCTACCTCCTCTACAGTTTCTTATTACAAGAGGCTAAAGATATTTTGCACTGTTAGTAAACATGCTCTGAGCCACGTTGACAAATTTTACTATGAGAAAGCACATGCTTCTAGAAAATATAATTCATAGGTTGCCAATCTACAGATTATTTGTGTGACAGACAGTTCATAAATGCTTGCTACCTAATATACACTGTAAATTAAAGTCACTAAGGGTTAAGAATTCTAATTAATATATGTAACTAAAATTACTAGAAATAATAAGGGAAAAATTCTATATGCAAGTATATAGGGAAGGTACAGTGCTTTTGGTAAGAAAAAGCTATAAACTATGAGGATGTTTTGTTTGTTAAGGAAAAAAGAGAGTAATTTCTATCCCAAAGTAGAATGACTGGTTGTTTTAAAATGAGAAAGAGGAAAAGCACAGGATAAAAAAACTGAATGGATAAGAAAGTTGTAGACTGTTTTTAGAAAATGAATATTGTAAAAGGAATTTTATGTGTGATCAAGCTAGCTAAGGTTAGAAGGGAATTATTTATTAAAAGTTTTCCTAAAAATTGAGCATCAATTTTAAAAGAACTGATGCAAAATTGGAATTTGGTCCTCTCAGTTAAAACAAGGTTTTCTTGGAGTATTGGTCTGCTTTTAATTGGAAATTGTGAAAGATATTTCTTTACCTTATAGGTAACTGGACTAGGAAACAAAGTTTCTGTGTTTTACCAAGATAATTTCCTGTGCTTCCTGTTGACTTTGTTAGGTTTTGGATTACTTAAGAAAAAATAGTCCTCTCTATTAAAAAAATGAAGGTTTTCCTACAACTATGTAACTTTCTGTATTTGCATCTGAAGTCTTAATTATCACTGATTAAATGAATGACTGTTATTTCACAGGGACCTGTAATCCTATTTTGATCATGTGTTTTAAATCTTTGATATTTTTTACAAACTTCCAAAAATTAAATTGAGTTAAGTCTTTTTCTTGACCTTGAGTTGGAATTATAGATGGAACATCTCAAAAGGATATGTCTTCTAATAAAAAGAGATATATAAAGCTAATTGGGCTTGTTTTGTGTTTTTTTGTGGGTTTTTTTTTTTTTTTTTTTGATTTATAAAGAAAACGAAATTTTGCTTACAGTTTCAGAGGCTACAATGTCCAAAGTCCAGGGAACACATCTGTTGAGGGTCTTGATGGTGGCAACAATGACCTAGGGGTCTCATACTGAGAAAATGGCAGAGCAGAGAGAGAGAAGTGAGAGGCAGAATCTCTTCTTTTAAAGCCCTCAGAACCATGCCCCTGACCACCATTTTTAATCCATGCAGTACTGCACGGTCCTACAATCCAATCACCTCTTCAAGGCTCCACCTTTCAATTACCATAATAGGATTTCCCACTCTCTTAACAGTCACAGTGGGGGCTACGTTTCTCACACATAAAACCTGGGGGACACAATTCAAGCTTCAGTGAGTTTTGGGGTACATAATTCAATCCACTGCATGTTCCTATTTTGTGATTTGCCTGAGGTTCCACTCCGAATTTTCAGCAGAACTTGAATCCCACTCTTTTAGACTTATTTTCATTTGTTACAAACAACTCATGCCATATTTCATAACTGCCATGTTTAGACTTTCTTTAATTTACACCTTTGGGTAGGAGGAAGTCAGTCACCTGATTCTCATCAGTGATGCTTTTGTCCTGTAGGTCTTGGGAGACATAAGCTGATGTCCACATCTGTCCATTATCTCTAGACTATTGTGGCTGTCCTGATGTCTGAGTGGTATAGCTTTCTTCTCATGACTCTAGTAATTGGGCTTATTTGATACATTAAATTAGATGGAAAGAATTGTCAAAGAATAATGCAAAACCTTCTTTGAGTTATATTTGTGTGGATGTTTTATTAACACGTTTCAGTTATTGTATGAAATTTGTAGAAATTTGTTAGTTCTGGTCTAGTCATAATTCTAGTTATTATCTGCGTATCTAGTTATTCTGGTTGTATAAATGCCTATACTGTAACAGTAGCTAAAAGGTTATTAGAAAATGTATTTTCCTTCTGGGGTATTCCTGGAGAAATCTCCAGTAATAGAGGTGCTCAATTCACTGGAAAGAGTTGTAAAACAGTTACATAAGGTATTAAAAACCCAGTGGCATTTGGCAAAGCTAACTGAATCAACTGGATCCCCTTGGCCAAAGGTATTACCAACTGATGGCAATCAGATCCACTCCCATTGGAAAACATAGACTGACTCCTTATGAAATAGTTACTGGAAGGCCTATGCCTCTAATAATAAAATCTCATGTGTCTTCTGCTCTTATAAACTCTGACATGAGTCAGTGTTGGAAAGCTTTAGTGCATTATGCCGAGGTGTATTTTCACCAGGTGGAAGAAGCCCTTTGTGACCCACCAACTGATGACAACCAGACCTTTCACAACCTAGAACCCAGAGATTTGGTCTTTTGGAAAACACACCAGAAAAAGACGGCCCTTGAACTTTATTAAAAGGGGACATACCAAATTCTTCTCTGCAGCAAAACTTCAGGGCCTCAAGTTTTGGACCCACATCTGTCAACTTAAGTGGGACAGACCCTCCAGAGTCTTGCAACTGTACACCCACTGGATTCATTCTTCAAGGTAAAACTGACCAGGGAAATTTCTCCTGAGAAAAAGATGCCTTCCTATATTTAGGCAGCTCTCCCAAGATCACGGAGCAAGACTTCTTTTCTCTGCACCATGAAACCTTTGTCCTGTTTACTCTTTTCTCTGTGTTTCTTCTCTGCTTATACATGGCAAGATTATGTGATCATAAAGATCTCATATCTCACAGTCAATAGCTTCCACCAGGCACTTAAGTGAATGTTGGATATGTCATGTTAAACCCAAATACTTACATGATCTTAGAGATTCTCTGGTTCACACTGTAACAAATTTCACTGATATTTCAAATGTGACTATTTGTTCAAATTACACTTCTGGTTCTTTCTGTAGAGTTAGGTCTTTAGATTTGCTTATTAGAATCCCTTGTTTAAATCTGAGAGTAGGAAAAGCCTGTAGTGAGGCTTTTGCAGTTAAATTGTGCCAGAAAATTGTATAAGAAAACCAAAAGAAAAATAATTTGACAGTTTGTACACAAATTTATAACCCTAATCCCTTAATTGTTGGTAGCCTCCAACCATGCAATGATTCAATAATGGAGTCTTAGACAAATATCGCTAGTGCTTCCCTACTGGTGAGCCCTAACACACAAGGCATTCCACAAGGAACTGTCTGTCGTGCCCTTTCTGGGATATATTTTTATCTGTGCAGGATTTAATGACCAACCATATGTGTGAGCAACTCCATGTCTCAATAAGTAAAAAATAAGAAGCCCATGTGGATTACAGATTCTAAGAGTACCACTGTCAGTCCATAACCAATCGGAAATGAAACACTGGTCTAAACCTCTATTTTTTTTTTTTTTCCCCCTTGGCTGCTGGCTGGTAAGAGGATCTGAACCCTTGACTTTGGTATTATAACATCACACTCTAACCAACTGAGCTAACTGGCCAGACATAATCTACACCTCTTAATTTGCACTATAAAATGTAGAAAAAATTGCCAGCAGGCATTAATCTCTAAATGGGTATCTTTCAATAGAATGCCCCTTCCTTGGCTTGGCATAAATATAAATGAAGTTATGGTTAGAAGTCTATCTCAGACATTAGGTGCTATGGCTGACTCTACTGCAAAGGCTATAGTTGTCCACAAAACTTCTTTAAACTCTCTTGCTAAAGTTGTTCTAGATAACATGATTTCTTTGTACTGTTTGTTGGACAAGGGGAGTGTGTCTAATAGCTAACACCTCCTGCTGCACTTAGATAAATACACCTGGCATGGTAGAAACTCAGTTGCAAGAAATCAACAAACCACTTGGTAAAAACAAGTAGATTCCACTTCTGGCTCATTTTTGGTATATTTGATTTTAATTGGTTTGATTTGTGGGGGCTCCTGTCAAGGAGTATACTTCAATCTCTTAGTATTATTATCCTGTAGCTATTATAATAGTCTCCCTGGTGCAACATATCCTCTTAAGAGTCTTAAATGCTCATATGCAGCTATCTGTTACATGTCAGATGATCTCACTATGATTGGAATAATGAAAATAGGAAAAGAACATAAAGAAACATTCACTTACCTGACATTATGAATTGTGAATTCCATACTGAGACCAAACAGGTCTGTTATGTTGGTGCCAGAGAGTGGTGTCAATGCCCAGGGTTTGGTCAATCTCTCAGAATTGAGAGGCTAACCAAAAAGGGGGATTGTTAAGTTAAATCGAATTTGGTCTAAAGCTGCCTTTGTACGTAGTGAACTGCAGCCTAACTCAGAATGTGGAAAAACCGCAAACTAACATGAGTATATTTTTGTAACAGATAGCTGAGTCTCATTCAATCACAGCAGCGAAGCTTCAGCCAATCACAGGCTGCCGACTGATCATCCCATGTCTATAGGCAGCAAATACTTCATCACACCATGTCCAAATAAGGCAAACAACAAGCTGTAACTAATCAGGCTGTTTCTCTATGTCATTTCACTTTTCTATCCATAAATACTGTGTGCCCATGTTACTTGGTGAAGGGAGCTTTCTGAATCTCTCCTGGTTCCGAGTGCTGCCCAATTCATGAATTGGTTTTTGCTCAAATAAACTCTGCTAAATTTAATTTGTCTTAAGTTTTTCTTTTAACATGGCAAAGCCAGGATCTAAGTTAGAGTCAAATATTTGCACTCTAGCCAGGGACTGACTTCAGTGGCTTGATAGATTGGCATCTCCTACGCTGGGCAAAACAAAAAAGGAGATGATTTAGACATGTCGCTTTCACTTCTTTTAAAACCATGGACCAGTGCCAAGAATTAATATTGTTAGTATTAGAAAAAGCTAAAATCAAGGGATGAGATAGAGGAGGAGAGGATGGAGCAAAGGTAACATGTAAAACAAAGGTGACAACTCTGTGATTCTGTGAGGAAAGAGCCAAATAAACAGTACCATGACCGTGGAAGTTCTGTTCTTTGAGGAGAAACAACTCACAGGATGGAAATGGCCATGTCACACAGTGTCCTGTTAGGCTTCGCCATGCTCCACCCTGGAGTTAGCTGGGGCAGCGTGAAGGTAACACAACCCTGAGTACTAAAGAGATGGGTGAGATGGGGTTTCAGGCACATACAGGAATTGTTCTATTAGCTAAACTGAATGAAATTGTTAGTAAAAGATAAACCAATGCTTTCCTCCTAGGCATATCTGGGTTGCCCTGGCAACCCCAGGGAGAGCATTAGCTCTCCTGATAAAGCCCTTGTTCAATTATATCTTCATGTTTGCAATATTCTCTTGAGTGGGGCGGTTGTTCAGGTTCCAGCACATGATCGTCCTATGTAGTTTTTTTCTCTTAACATAGAAAATTCTAACTATATACCCTCTCTGGTAGACACAGTTGGTTGTCTATTCAACACTTGTACTACTTCTTACTCACTAACTGAAGCCCAGTCCAGGACAGCAGTGTGCCGGGGCCCAAGATCGGTTGTGATTGGTCTAACTTCTAGCCATGAATGACAGTCCTTTACCCCTTGCCAGAGATTGGTGTGAAGGTGCAGACCTGAGCACTGAGACGTAAAGGAAAATTTTCTGGGGTCACTAAGAATAAGTGGCATAAGGAAAAACTCCTTTTGCTCCAGTCTTCTTTCCTGTTTGAGGACGTGATTTTTGTAGGTACAGGAGCCTTTTTTGTCTAGACTAAGAAGAAGCATAGTGGACAAGTTGAGAATGGAAGAGGAGAAAAATAAAATGTCATTGATAACATTATTGAGCTATAAACTCTAGGCTTCTTGTTCAATAATCAATATATATGTTTATGATTTACTCCACTATCAGTTGGGAATTCCATTACTTGCAACTCAGTGTATTGTAAGGAACACTCACTGAGCTCTCTGCTGTGGAGATGGGGAAAACTGTGGATTAACAAGGGAGTTGACAAACATGGCCACCAAGATGACAGCAAATTTTCAGTGGCCTTTGTTTCTGGAGGCAGATCACTGCCTTTCACCATCTTTTTCCGTGCAGGATGCAGTGTTCAGTTCTTGGTGGCTAGGCTTTGTCTTGTAACGGGGTGGCATGAACTTGTTTCCTTCTTCTTCTCTGGCTTCTCCTCCTACATCACAAACACTGCTATTCCTCCCTCATTCCACAGTGTGGCTCTTCTCCAAGGTCCTGTCCTTGGTTCTCTTCTCTCTGTCTCCTTTTCCTTAGCAATGTCTTATGCTTCTCAAGCTTTAACTCTTCTGTCTTTAAAAAACAACTCTTCAGTTCTAACTTTGACTCCAGCATTCCTTTGCTCTCCAGACTGGAAGTTTTGATTGCCTGTGGCCCCTTCTCATTGGGTGTTCTGCCAGCAGCACAAACACAAATGTATGTTGAACCAAAATAATCATCTGCCCTGAGAATCCCGACATCTCCATTTCTGATAATGTCAGTATCACATCCTCGTCTCTCAATTTTTAAGTAGTTTGGCTCTTTCTTCTTCCATTTTGCACCTACGGCATGCGTATAATCAATTACTGTCACTTCTACCTCTGAATTTCCTAACTCACTTCTTTCCTCCTCTCCATCTCCCCGGCATGTAGCCTAGCTCTGCACCAGGCTCTATCTGGACCTCTGTAATAGACTCAGATCAAGAGATTCTTAAGAAATTTCCACTTCCTAGTCTGCCTTTCCCACAGCTGTTATAGGGCCTCTTTACTTAGCAACCTATAATAGAAGCCTTACCTTTTGAATAAAGTACTTACTCCTCCTTGGTCTATTCTTGGCCCTCCATAAATAAAGCTAACTTGCCATTTTAGCTTTATCTCTTGCTATTTATGTGTTTATTTTCTGTGCTCCTAGTTAAGCATAATTAATGCTACTATTATTATTACTATTACCACTAGTAAGTACTGCTACTATTACTTATCTCTGATATTACCACAGCTACCATAATACTACTGTGTATCTTAATAGTGAGCATTTATTAAATGGTTAATTAATATGTGCCACACACTGTGCTTAGCACTTTCATTCAACATGCAGTCACCAGATAGTCACTGACCACCCATGAGGTGCTCCATGCTACAGAAGAGACAATGAGATAGGCAGGAATTTGCCCCCCCACACTCAGGGAGCTTACAGCTCCACATGCCTTATCTGTTTCAATCTTCACCATAACCTTCTGGAGGTAAGTATTGCCATAATCAATAATATTTTACACACAAGGAAATGGAGGCTGAGAGAATTTAAATAACTTGTACAAAGACTTAAGGATAAGAAGTGCAGCTTCCGGATATCTCTGGTTCCTAATTCTCCTGCCATCTACTCTGCCCTTATCAACCTTGTCTTTCAACCTTCCTCTCATGCCTACTTGTTGACATCTCCTTGAAAGCAAGGACTATGTTGTACTTTTCTCTGTAGCCCCTACACAACCCAACACAATGAGTAGTGTCTGCAGCTCAGCACATGTTTTGAGGTTAAATGAAATAGAAGTAAAAGGCCTGCTGACATCACTAGGCCTCAGTCTCCCAGTCATAGTCTTTTCATGCCGAGCAAGGACCTCTCCAGGAGTGATCGATGTCTCCTTGCTCCCTAAGATAGAAGACAATATGCCTCACCCACAGCTTCTAATATGAAATTTCACTGGTTCATCTGTTCCTGTGCCTAAGAAGTAAGATTAATATCCATTTTAAATTCAACTGATAAGATGATGTTACCAAGTACCATGTTCATTCTTCTTTCAAATGTGCACCACTGCACTCTGCTAATGTTCCATCATATTCTGCTACAATACATTAAGGGCAAGATTAGTAACATTTGTTTGGGATCAGACACCTGTTATCAATTTGGAGAGTGGCTTGTATATCCCGCTCCAAAATGTCCAGGGGCCAATGGAAATGAATGAAGCATGGTTAATGTCCCTGCTGCTTTGTACAACTTTTCTTTACATAGAGAACAATGAAGAAATACCCTGCTAAATATAGTCCTAACACAATCATCATGGAAAGAATCATCTTGAACACAATCTGGCTTCTTTCATTGCCACCTCTCATAGGACTTTAGCGACCCTTTCTTCCATCCTTTCAGCTTGGCAGCCATAGAAATCCCAGTCTCTCTAGTTAAGAGATGGAGAAGATGACGTGAGTTCTAACAGTGTTAAATGACATGCAAAAGTCAAAGATAATTGCAGATTATTCCAAGAATGCAAAAAGTTAGGGCAGAACGTGAATCAACCATTCAACAAATATGTGCCAAGTATTGTCCAGGAACAATCTTCTGTGCTGGGTGTACCAAATGAGCAAGACAGATTTCCTGCTCTCAGGTACCCTGCAGTCTAGAGGGGAAACCAGACCAGAAGTCAGGTTCTTTATCAGCTTTTTTGATAATAAGTGCCCCAAAGCTATAGAAGCACCCAGAAAGGACACTTTGTCCAGTTTGTGAGCTCATAAGAACTTTCCAGAAGATTTGGTAGCAAGGATCCAGAAGTGGGGACAGCATACATAAAATAGACATACAAGAGCATGGCACTTGAGGAGAAATAAGGATCAGAGATAAATGATAGAATCCATATGTAGAGAGGTTATAGAGAGGCTAGGAAAAACTATATTTAAAATATATTTAGAATACAGAATTATTGGCTACTGGTACAATTTAATATGTTACCCTTGAATTCAGAGATGCCAAATTATACTGCCCTTCATTCAAAATCTGTAGTTTAATCTGCCATAGTGCACTATTGCAATTAAACTTGGCCACACAGTCTTTGACAGCCCTCCCATGGAAAAGTTCACTCTACATCCCATCCCGCTGCATCTGGGCAGGCTCCGTGACTGCTTTGGCTGATAAAATACAACAGGAAGTGACCCTATGATAACTCACAGACTCGAGCCTCAAGTGACTTGTAGCTACTACTTTATGTCTCTCGGAAATTTGCTTTTGGAATCAAGTGCTCCTGATGTAAGGAAGCCCAAGCCAACTACTTATGGAGAGAGCAATCAGAGGACAAATCGAGGCCCTCAGCCGACAGCTCCCGCTCAGCTACCATCTGACAGCCAGAACGTCCTTGCCAGCCACGTGAGAGAGTCATTTCTGGAAGTGGATCCTCTAGCCCCAGCCAACCCACTCCAGCTAACACTGCCTGGAGCTGATACAAGCTGTGCCTCCCAAACCCTGCCCAAACTGCAGATTAATGATTTCAGCCACTGGGTTTGGGGATGATTTATCATGAAGCAGCAGATAAATGGAGTTACTACCTACTTTAAGAAGCTGTACCTGGTTCTTGGCTAAGATTGCACTGATGAGCCCTTAGGAATGTTAGAGCTAGTGCTATTGACGGTGCTGACCTCCCTCTAACTTGCTGGGCCACGGACTAAATGAAAGCAGTTATGAAGGAAGATGCAGCGGGGAGGTGGATGTCAGAAAGTAACTCTGCCAGATGCTGTCTTTCAGATTCTCCATTGTGACCAGCCAGACAATAACCCCAGCTGAAATGAACACATGTTCTCAATTAGAACCTATTGATAGTAATCGGGAGCACAGTACATGCCAAGCCTGATCTCTACTAATTGCTACTGAGACTCTAAGAGATCTTAGTGAGAATGTGAGAGATGCTCAAGAACAAAAACATTTTTTAAATCATCTTCTGTATATTTGGTCTTGCAAATCACTGCCACCCACCTCACAAAGCTTTCAGGAGGATTAATGGCATAGTGCTTACAAAGTGCTTGCAATCCAGCAGAAGAAGAGTTATAGACCAATAGAACATGTCGTTAGTATCAACTGGTAGTACTGCTATTTTTAAGAGGAGAAAAAACAATATAAAATTTTAATAAGTAAACAAACGTGAACAAACACATATTGCTAATAATTTGGTTTGTTTCTGTGACAACTATCCTCCCTGTTACCCAGGCTTGAAACCTGGGTCTCCTTTTAAAAACAGTTACAAAAATTGTAGATTCAGTCTTCACATTATCTTTTGCTTCTCTATTCTCTCCTTTCCGAATGCCATTATCTACTTTAGTATCTTGACACCTACCTGATTGTAACCTAATTGGTCTCCCTGACTCTAGTTTCTCTCCTTCTTAGGTCAACTTCGACAGTTTCCAGACTCTTTTGTTTATGTCTTTCCCCTGCTTAAAAAAACCTTCCATTGTTTCCTATTGCTTCAGAATAAAGTCAAACTCAGAACAGAGTGTCATGCTTCTAGGGCACATCCAAAAACAAGAGTCCCAAAGCTAAGCTGGACGATAGGTGGATGCAGCGGAGGAGCAGAGAGTGCTTCTGGGGCCAGGACAGAATGCTGGGACTCAGCACTGCCTGGCTCACTCTCCACTCTGTGCTGTAATTATGTGATCTGGTGAGAAAAATGGAACGGACCACACCCCAGACAGACTGATGAGGAGGCTGGCATCTTGTCCAAGAAGTTAATCAGGCTGTGTAGATGGTAAGCCTACAGCGTCTGCTATGGTCTTTGTAGCTGAAGGAGCAGCTACAATACATGCACTGATAGAAGTGGGTCCCCATCCTATTGCTGGTTTTAACTCAAGTAGATTCAATTTGAAAGAAGGGAAATGAAGGAAGAAGCTCACATTGCACTGGAACCTAATGCTAAATGCTCACTGAAATGTTAGTGTTCTTTGGTGCTATCAAGGCCAGCTAGGGAAATGTTTCTTTCAAACTGGAGGCTCCTGGGTTAAAGTTATCCTGGATCCAACCCATTAGATCTGTTCTACAATGTATATTTTTTAAATTTTGTGTCAACATTTTGAAAATCTGGACTTGTCATCTTGAAAAACCCAAATTCCTGGCTTCCTTAATAAAAACAGATCAAGAGAGAAAAACATTAGGCCCACGTTATCAAAATTCACCTTAACTGAGTGCTAGCTCAGTCAGGGTATGTCACACTCATCGTTGAGGCTATTACTTTCATTTGTGTGTGTCATTCAAGAAGCGCTCATGTTTGTGATCCCCAGTTTAGGTTCCTTAGTCTGTGAGATTTCAGGTTTGCCCTTGGAAGCAGTGTGTGTGTGTGTGTGTGTGTGTGTGTGTGTGTGTGTGTGTGTGTGTGTGTGTGTGTGTGTGTGTGTGTGTGTGTGTGTGTGTGTGTGAGAGAGAGAGACAGAGAGAGAGAGAGAGAGAGAGAATAAGCCAGTGGACACCCAAATAAATACTGACTCACTTTGTCAGGGACACCACTAAGGTGTGCCAAAGGATACTCTGATTCCTGTTCTTGAACTTCACCCTGACTTGCATCCTCCATAACTGAGACTCAATGAAATGTGATTTGAGGATTAGAATATCTATTACATTGTCTGTGGGGGGACAGTGACAAGCCCAGAGGGTAATAAGATGACCAGAAGGTCAGGAAGAGATTTTCTCTTTAAAAGCTTGTAAGGGAGGTGCTCCAGGGGCAGCAGAGCAAGATTAGGACCTGGAGTACATCTGGGAAGGGCTTAAAGTCTTGGGTGTTTTTTCACTGGGCTTTAGGAAAAGTCAGATTTAGTAGGCAGTTTTATAAAATTTCTGCACTATGTTGTCTTTCCTCTAAAGCTTCTGAAAATTTTTGCAGGATATAGCAGGCTGGTGGATTGTGGAGTAATTTAGTTGAAGGGCCTTCTAGAGGAAAGGGCAACCAAAGCAAGATTCACAGCACCAACAGCTGTCTGTTGTGCAGACTACTGCTTGCTCCTCTCCTGTTCGATAATAGAACCCTGGCCTTTGGGCATATTATGTCTATATTTTTCAGCCTCCCTTGCAGCTAGTCACAACTAGAGATTAAATTACGGTCATTGAATTGTGAGTGCAGGTACTATGCACATTTTCCTAGATGTGTCCTTAAATGGAGAACACTATGTTTTTTCTTCTTTTCATCTTGCTGCTTAAACTGTGACATAATTTGACCTCCAAGCAATGACTGTACATCACTACAGAGGAATCCTAATTTCTCAGACTCACTGAATAGAATTGCCATTTCAACTCTGGATTGTCTAGCCCCAACTATTACATGAAAGCCAAGTAAGTTTCTGACATGCTTACACATGTACTTATGTCCTAACACACCCTTTCCCAAAACCACCCCAGGTGATGAGGAATGGAAAGCTGAGACAAGGTTGCACATGTTGGTCTTGCCTAGAGGACAGATCCTTGAGGAAAAGGACTATATCTTCTGCATTGTTGGCTCCCCATCCCTTAGCACCTTGTTTGACACATAGTAGTTGACTAATATGAGAGCACGAACGAATGAATGAATAATACACCCTCTCTTCTATGAAGCCTGGATCCCAATTGTGTTCATTACTACTGCTATGGTTTGAGTGTTTCCCCCGATGTTCACTTTAGACACTTGATCCCCATTGCAGACGTGTTGGGAGGTGAGAACTTTAAGAAATGTTTGCGTCATGAGAGCTCTGCCTAAATGAATGGATTAATGCTGTTATCATGAGAGGGGGTTTGTTATTGTGGGAGTGGGTTCCTTATAAAAGGACGAATTTGGTCCCCCTTTTGCTCTCTGTTGACCCTTCTTTGCCCTTACACAATGGGATAACAAAGCAAGAAGGCCCTTGCAAAATGCTAGCCCCTCAGTTTTCAAATTCCCATCCTTTCCAAAACCATGAGCCTCCAAAACCATTTTGTTTGTTATGAATTAGCCAGTCTCAGGCACTCTGTTACAGCAGCACCAAAGGAACCAGGACAACTGCACTGGGCAAGTGGCTTTAAGACAGGAGGATTACACAAGAGCAAGCACTAAAGTCCCTTTCCCAGTTTCAGACTGAGTCGAGATCCTTTATGGAAGTTATTCCAATTGAATCTTAAGTGATCTTTGACCTTCATAGCTCCTTAACCCTCACCGCTCACCCTGTGCTAACAATCCACTCAGCCTAGCTCTGAGCCTCGTTTTCCCCCCATTTCTCCCCCTCCAACATGCACAGTCCTTATTTTTGGTGCAGGTAAATTCCTCGTTAAATAGATTCCTCCCTATTGTCCAGCAGAATTCTGGCTTCCCAATGTTCCTCCAGAAAGGCCTCTACTTATTCTGACTCAGTGAGGGAACAGAAGATTATTTATTTGTTTATTTATTTATTTACTCTTCCAGATATTTCTGGACCATTGTGCCACAAGTTACTTTTATATATTTATTCTCTCAACATTTCAGCTGTTAAAGTATGTACCGTCCTTTTATACCACACTATCCCTAACTAACTGGGTGACCTTGTGCAAGAATTAAAATTTATCATAACTGTGTGCTGGACACTAAATCCTCGCAATAATGCTATAAGTTACTTACAATTATGCTTTTATCATAGAGGAATAAACTGAGGCTCAGAGAGGTTAAACAATCTTCCTGGTTATCAAGAGAAAGAACTAGGATTTCCTCTGAGGTCTGCGTGTGTCTCAAGCCCAGATGTTCTTCATGGTCATAGTTTTCTTATCAGTAAAGTACAGAGATTGTACCAGAAAGTCTTTGAAGTCTATTTCTTCCTTATGACTACAAGTCAGTCTGCTGGTCTTCACTCTGCACCCCCACAGGAGCCACAGTGTAACCAGAGATATTATCTAGAACAAATCACCCCAGAGGGGATCAGGAGCAATTTCTTCTCTCTACTTCTACTACTCTGCAGACTCTTGGACACATTCTCTTTTGCTCTTTCTGCTTCACCTTTCCCCTGGCCATTAGGTCATCCTTTAGTATTGATATCTCTTCTGATTTTCCTCTACCATTTCTTATTCTGTCTTTCGAAATGACAGTAAACAAATTCCCACCCACATAACCAATTAGAAAATGAGTAAGAACTTTCTATTAAAGAAGAATGTGTTTGTATGTGTAAAACTCTTCCTGTTATGCCACAGAATAGAAAAATGATGACTATATCTAGTATCATTGATATAATCAACTATTAGTTCCCAAAAGGAGTGGCTGTTTGTTTTGGTTAAATCAAAGTGTATTGGTTAGCTCAGGCAACCATAATGAGATACCATAGGCAAGGGGGCTTAAATAACAAAAATTTATTTTCTCACAGTTCTGGAGACTGGAAGTCGGGAGATCAGGATGGCAACAGGGTTGGTTTCTGGTGAGGCCTCTCTCCATGGCTTGCAGGTGGCCACCATCTCACTGCGTCCTCATACGGCCTTTCCTCTGTGCAAGTGTGTGCTCCTGGTGTCTCTTCCTCTTCTTGTAAAGACACCAGTCCTATTAGATTAGGTCCTCACACTTACGATCTCATTTAACTTTAATCACCTCTTTAAAGGCTCTATATCCAAATGCAGTCGCATTGAGGGTTAGGGTTTCAACATAGGAATAGGGGCACAGTTTAGTTCATAACAAAAAGTATAGTACTTAGCTCAGTGCTTGCTAAATGAAGATAAAATGTTACCGTCTATGTTTTCATAGACAAAACTAGATGAAGAGAATAATAATCTACAGTGATATTAAGAAATGAGAGATTTCACCATGATTCAAAGTCTGAACTTCGAAATGATAAAGTATTTTCTATAACATCTGCAAGTAAATATTGTAAGTTTTCCCTAAAACTTAATCTGTGTACATTGTTTTATTTTATGATGTCTAAATTGCCTTAAGGTGAATATAATTTTTAAAAAACTATATGGGAAGAATTAGTGATTCTGAAAAACTTAAAATCCAATAACTCCTCACTAAATTCATTTTCCAGCAAACACATTTAGACTTAGATTCACTACTGATACATGCGAAGAGGCAATTTCCAAGTTTCCTTAATTAAAATATTCTATTAAAGGTATTTTTTATCTTACAAAGGAAAACAAAAATCTCATTTCAAACATTTCACTAAAGTTTTGCGTATTTCTTAAGTTTTTTAAAAAAGTCTGTTTACAAGGGTGGGTCCTACAATCTCATGAGGGGTCAGACAGATCTTTCATGGGGCCAAAAGAGGAAACATCTGTAAGCACAGAAACTTGACTTCCTAGTCTCACTTTCTGCAGCTGGTAGATTTTTGCATGAACCCTCTCTTCTCCCAAATGTTTTTGCTATGTATGTGCCTCCTTTCTTTCGTTTCTTCTGTTGTCCAGGGAAAGCGGGATGTACCTTTTGCTTCATTTTTAATCCACCTTTTCTCCCATCTTTTTTTTTTTTCTTTTCTTTTTTTTTTTTTCTTATTGACTCCTCTTTCATAGGCTCTGATGCTTACTGGGACATGGCAGGGATGCCAATTGGTCAATATCCACCTGCTGATAGGCTATACCAATGCATGTCAGCCCTTCACATAGCCAGAGGTCAGAATTCCCTTCTAGAATGAGAGAAAAATCTATTCTTTTCAGAGGTCTCCATGTATGGATCATGTAGTCAAGACTCTTATCTTCTTTGGGCCACAGAGTTTCCACTTTTGTGTAAAACCTTCAGATGAAAATGGTTTTATCAATACAAGCATCATGAGAAGCTTCAGTATTGCTTTGAGATGAAAAGTCAAAAAAATGTAAATAATTTTAAATAGAAAAAAAAGAGGTTAATGCAAAAGAAATCTTTACCAATCAGTAGCATATTAATTCTTCCTTCTTTGTACTCAAAGAAATGACAACTCAAAATAACTTGCAAGCAATAAGCCATTGAGGACTATATATTTAATAATAAAAGTGTCATGGTATATTTGTGAGTATAGTAAGGATTTCACATTTTATTCTACTAGAATAATTTTTTTAAAAAGCTCTTACTGGCGTGGTGTTTCTTTGCACAGATTTATTTGAGATTTTGCCCAACTCTACTTTCTCAGAATTCTCAAAAAAAAGTCAGTGGTCTGCTTTGTTTTGTTTTGTTTTTATACTGGGATAAAAATGTTTTAAATAAAACCCAATATTATGGTAGCATATTCTTTTCTTTACTAAGACCCAAGAAAAAAGTCTAAAACAAGTGTGGGAAAGTATTAGAGTTAACATGTTTAAGGGATTTAGTATCTGTGAGACACTGTTCCAAGCACTTTACGTAATTAACTCTAAACCTGACAATAATCCCACGAGGTAAGTACTATTATGCCTACTTTACAGACAAGGTAGCAGGCAAAGTCATATGACTAGTAAGTCCCAGAGCCAGTATTCAAATGTGGGTAGTCTGGTTCCAAAGTCCAAATAATAGTTTCTAGATTTGCCCCAAACACATACACACTCCCATGTAAAAAATAAAGCAAAGGCAGGGGAGGAAGGAATTCTGAAATCTGGAAATCTTACAGCTTATAAATTTTTAAAGCTTGAACAGGTATCATTTTGATTAAGATTTCTGTGTTTAAAAGCAGTGAGTACTCAATGGAACATGGCTACAAAATTCTATGTTTATCCTCAATATAAGAAAAGAAATGCAATTTAAAGCTATTAAATTTCTTTTTTCTAATTCAGTTGGCAAAGAATCAAAACATTGGGTAAAAATGTTTTTTCACAGGTTGGAGGACACAAACACTCTCACTGTTAGTGGGAATGTGAATATAGAAGGAAGATTGATGCTGGGTAACAGAAACACTTTAAAAATGTCCAGCCCTTTTACACAGTAGAGAAACTTTCTAAATCAGATTGTCACATGAGGATCAAAAGATATATACCCAAGCACATCCATTGCTGGGATTCTTCAAAATTTCAAAGGATCTGAAGCAAACTAAATGTCCATCAGTTGGAAATTGGCTGAATAAATGGTGGCACATCCACAAAATGGAACTGCGGAGCCAGGGTGAGTCATGAGATTAGCCTGGGTATGCGCGGAGGTGCGGCCATGACATACAGTGAATGAGAGGTGCTGCATGGTATGGATGATATGAGTCAATTTGTGTCATTTTGACACATAAATCTATATACATGAATATGCACAAAGGAAGAGCTAGAAGGCTGTCCACCGATAAGGGAAGAGAAAATATTTCTGGGTGGTGAGATTTTTGAATAATTTAATCATTTAAAAAATTTGTCTCTGTACTGTTTGAATGTTTTAAGAAGAGCAGTAGTGTTTTTACAACAGTATTTTCAAGAATAAAATCATACCACCACAAAGAAAGCAAACAGCAAATGGCTAGTGGGTGCTTGGGAAGCTAACCTCCACCTGGGCCTGGGCACTGGGACTGGCTCACGCTCTCTCCCCACAGCCATCAGGTCTGGTCTCTTGAACACTTGCCTCCTAGCCCATCACAACTAGCAGGCTTACCTTTACACTTGACCCTTTACCCCATTTCTATCTGGGACATTCTCTGGCCCCCTAGGCCCAGCTTCCTCCCCAGGCTTCAGACCCCAGTGGGACCCCCAATGTTGCTTTTCCTGAGAGCTAATTATAACACTTACGGGGCCTGTGGATGCAAGTGGAGGAGAGGGTAGAAGGACGCGCTGCTCCCTTACAGACCAACGAGTTGGGTCAGGGACACCACTTCTCTGCAGTGCCCAGCACGATGCCTGCAGAAGGATGTGCAGTTACTTCGAGCTCACTCTGCCTCACCTGAAATTGCCTCACCTGGAAGTATGTGTTCATCCTGATTTTTTATCCATCCTCATGTGGTGCTTAACATGTGTCAGGGTCAGGGACTTTATAATAAAATTATTTATCTTCACATAATTTCAAATTTACAGGAAAGTTATAAGAATAGTACAAAAATTCCTGGATATCCCTCACCCAGACTTCCCAAATGTTAATCATTTACTGTATTTGCTTTATTCTCCCTGCCTCTGCCTCTCAGAATTAGTTAAAGACAGAATGTTCCTTTATCCCTAACTACTTCCATGCATATATCCTAAAAACAAGATGTTCGTTTACATAAGCACAGGACAATACTCAAAATCATAAAATTAACCTTATTATAGCACAATTGTCTAATATTTCGATATCACCAATTATCACAATAATGTCTTTAATAGCACAAGGAAATCCAAGAACATGTGTTGCATTCAGTTGTTATGTCTCTAGTTTCCTTTAATCTGAGACATTTCCCAAATCTTTCTTTTCTGTTCTATAACATTGACATTTGCTATGAAGCGTACATGCTAGTTATTTTGCAGGGCATTTTGCCTGATGTTTCCTCATGATTAGATTTGAGCTATGTGCCTTTGGACCAGACACATTTAATCCTATTTTTGAATCCTCACAGTAACTATTGTTATCATTTTGCAGACGAGGACTCAGGCATGGGGAGACAGCTTCCCAAGGTCACACAGCTCACAAGCGGCAAAACCAACATTCACACTGTGGGCATTGGCCTGACCCTATACCCTTAGTCTCTCCTACAGGAGGAACCCTGAAATTCCTATGCAATTAATGTGTAATTATTATCTGCCAGAACCTCTCTTTGTGGCTTTCACATTTGGTGTATTATTTAATCTGAAGACAATTCCACAAGAAAGGTATTATCCCCTATATTTTTAGAAAAGGAGACTAAGATTTAGTGTGATTATATAAGTTACCCAAAGTTGGACACCTAGTTTGCTCCATTCTTTAGAGTATTAGTGTCTGTTCATTAGAATTATCCAGAGTTTTTAAAAATGCACTCATGACCGGGCTCCACCCCAGGCCTAATAAATACAAATCCCTGGGGATGGGTCCCCAAATCTATGCCCCACTTTTTGGTTTAAGCACCTGCATGAGTCCAGTATGCATCAAGTTTGTGAATCATTGTTATAGGATTTTAAACTTTCTGTGGTTCCCAATAACTTCTTACAAAGCAGGACAAAGAAATGGATTATTACCACAGTCTTCTGTTTCAGAAAATGACCACCTAGGGTGAATTTTTAAATCAGTCCCTTCAGTCACAGCACTAAAACCCCTTTCCGGGACCTTTAGATGGGCTCTTTTTATATGCAGTCTACACTCAAACCAACCTCAACCCGCAGAAACTTCACCCAACTTTTCATTTGCTTCTAGAAATTCTTGTGCTCAGCTTTATTTCTGCTGACAGATCACGACCCTCTATGAGATCATTCATCTCTAAATGACTGGGATCAGCTAGAGCCACATTCATACACAGTGGGCACTCAACGATAAGTGTTTGCTCAGTATGCTTTGCCCTTGAGTACCTTTATTCTAATTTTTCCTTTTGCCCATCTAAAGCCTTGAGGGATTTTGTTGTACATTACCTTGAAATCAGCATTTCACCCTGAAAATTTAAGTTATCAAATGCAAGGTTGAAGATTTCACTGTGCGCTTTCTTTCCATATCATTTATAGCAATAGAATATAGGATTCATCCTGCACGAATCCCCGGAGGCCCCAAGGTCAATGAATCTCTCTCCTAAGATATATCTGTTTATCCCCAATCTTTGTTTTATTTCTAAACTATCTCTTTGTAAAACCTGTGAAGGGCAAATTTAAAGACCTTTTAGTGTACAATCTTGAAAAAGGGTCATAATGGGATTTTAATCTTCTGTCAGACCCTCCTTCTCCACCTGTTAATCCACCTCTCCACCTCCATTACTCTCTAATGGGTCAGCCAGTCATGGTTTCTCCTTAAGTCATTTTGCCTTTTTTTGTCTCCATGTCAGACAAGCTGTCAGCTTACCAGTATACAGAGGCCAAAGGGGTCCTCTACAACATTTCCGGTGATGAGACTCTTACTTGCTGGTGCGCTGGCCTGTAATGGACATGACTTCCTGCTGGCTCGCAGGTGCCCACTCTTCGCTAGAGTGCCTGCCAGTTCTTGAGAGGCAGCTGGCTGGCCCTGCTGATTCATACCCAGTTTGTCACTCAGGCCTAGAGAATGCTGTTTATTTACCACTTTTTGATCTAATCAATTCTATCTTCTCTACTTTGAAAGACAATTTTTGTAGCAGAAATATCCCCAGAATTGTCCTTAATGGAAGGCAAATAATACATTAACCTCCCCCTTTACATTTTCCCCTGGAGTTTACTTCTTTAACAGCAAGTATCAAGAGGTGGCCTTGATTCTCTAGCCAGAGTGTCTAATATTGTCTTGATTACTTTAGCAAATTTATTATTTTTTTTGAAGTCTATAAATTTCTTAAGGTATTTTTCAATTTCTTTTTGTCTGATGTCTTGTTTGTCATCAGACATGGCTTACTTCAGAGTCCCCCTCTCTTCACGGTGCACATCTTTCTGTTTTTTCGATGATGCTTTGTCTTTTGCTATGACCTCTTTATTCTCCCAGTGGATGTAGGGAAGCATTTACAGACTGGAATGTTGATAGATATTTTATATATGTAAAAATTAACATTCAAATAAATCTGGTGGCTACACAACATTCATATTTCTTGAGGGGGGCTTCACAGAGCCTTTGAGATGCTAATCACAATGAAGTGATAAGAAGCATTGTGTAGAAACTATCATTGAAAGAGGCTAATAACAGAATTTTAGTTAGAGCTCATGGATCCTTTGATCTCTGACACTTACCTGAGGTTTCTAATGACAGGTTGTTAAGGCATTGCTGAGATTTGTGGATTATTAACTCTAAAAAATGTTTTTTACATTTTTAACCTGAAAAATACTAAGAAGTTTTGGTGTAAGTGGTAGGTAGAATAATGCTCTTTCACCCAAAGGTGTCATACCTATGCATATGTTAGGCACATGGCAAAGAGGAATTAAGGTTACAAATGGAATTAAGGTTGCTAATCAGTTGACCTTAAAGTAGAAATATTATCCTGGATTATTCGGGGGGGGGGGAGCAGAGGTGGGATGTAATCGTCAGAGTCCTTAACAGTAGCAGAGGAAAGCAGAAGAAGAGAGTCAAAGGGAAATGTGAGTATAGAGAAATGGTCCAAGAGATGCAACGTGGCTGGTTTCAAAGATGGTGGATGGGGCCAGGAGCCAGGGGATCTGGGCAGCCTCTAGAGGCTGGAAAAGACAAATGAGTTCTCCCCTGTAGCCCCCCAAAAGTAATGTAACTCTGCTGACTCAGCTTTAACCCAGGGAGACCCATTTCAGAGTTCTGATCTCTAGAATCATAAGATAATAAATCTGTATTGTTTATGCTAGTAAGTTTGTGGTAATTTGTTGCAGCAGCAATAGAATACTAATGCAGTAGTAAACATGAGTTGCCACTCAATAAACATTCTACCATTAGAAAGTTAAATGAATATTGTCATTTTAAAATTCCTCTCTGATACTCCTGTGAGTTGGAGCAAGTTACTTAAACTTTCTGGCCTCGGGTTGTTGTTGCTGTAAAATGAGAATGCTAGTAACCCCTTCATAGAGTAATTATATGGGTTAAGTGAGGTCATCTCTGTGTACTGAGGTGGAAACATCTTATTCTCTTTACAGATAGTAAAATAATAAATATTGGAGAGACCTACTTTGTTGGAGAAACGCCTTTATAGGGAAGAAAGAGAAAGAGAAGAGAATCCAGGAATGAGGGGGTGAAGGGAAAAGAGATGGAGAGAGAGATGGATGCTGTGTGCTACGTAAAAAATCAAGTCTTGGTAAAGTTTACAGATGCTTGACAAAATTGGGTATCTTTGAACAGGCTGATTTCTGTGTCTTGGTTGATGCAGGGGTTTTGTGATTAAAACAGCACACACAACTGCAGGAATGTCGGCGGAGGGTCCCCTGAGACTGTTGGGTCACAGGAGTTCCCCAAATTTTGGGAGGATATTGTCTATACTCAAGCTGTGGAACTTAAAGTGGACGAGGTATCAAAGAAATTTCCACTAGAACTTAAGGGGCAGGCTCAGCACAGCTGACACTTGAGTGGAGTGTGTGAAGTTCTTCGTACAGTGTCAGCCACAGATTCCTGTTACCATGATCCTTGCTACACAGGAGTCTGTTCATGTATATATCTACGCTCCGTGCACCATCTCTGGTCCACTGCTCAGCATCACATCCCATGGATTTCCTTTCCCAGTGAGTCCTGAAGTCATATCAGCAGGAAAGAGTCAGACGTAAAACCCGTTTGTTTATGGAAAGCCTTACTGACTTACTGTCACGCCCACCTTGAATGATTGAAAGCCCCTGTTAGCACCAACAGACCAGGCTGGTGCTTTTGAGAGGTAATGAACTTCATTCCATTGATATAAAACCATAAGGAGAAGGTCCTGGGAGACTGAAGTCTCTGGAAGCTGGACAGGTTGTACACTGCTCCCGTTTCTGTGGCTGCAGCTTGGCTCTAATGATCAGGAGAGCAGCTGCGGAGCTGCTTAATGGCCATGTCAGCTGGGCATGCCCGGGGCGGCCCCAGCGCCTCCCCCAGCTTCTAATGAGCAGCTCTGCACCAGCGCTGGTGATTCATCAGCTCCTGCCTCATTAGAATGTCAACCAAAGCGCCACTGCCTCAAATCCCTGGTGTGAGTAGGCAGGATGAAATTATAAATAAATACAATAGCAAAAGGTTAGTGTATATAAACAAAATCTTCTTTCTCTGAATAGAATTAGCTTTACTCTTTCTAGTATATGTGTTATTTAGCATGAAGTTCAAGTACACAAGAAATCTAACTTAATGTTTTCTATAAATGTACTTAATTTCTATTTTGAGGCTACATTTTTTCAAGTCTCTGGCTATGCTTTTTCCCTACAGTCACATCTGAAGGATGAGGTGTCTACAATGGTGAGGCAGGGGAGGTGTCCTGATTCTTGTGTAGTTTCAGGCATTGACCTATGAAGGTCCTTTTCCCAACACTAGGGCTCTTCAGGTGTGCCAGTAATCTCTGCTGTGAATGTCTGTTGTCGTAAATGTTCTGCTGCTTCCCACACGCTCACACAGGGGGGTCTCTGAGACTGATTCTGGCCCATATGCCTGGGCACCGATGCTGCAGGCCCCGTTGCTCTTTTTCTATTGTCATTTGGGTTATAGATGAAATAATAGAAATGGATTCTGGCTCTTTAAACAGAAAAAGGAATGTATCAGAAGTTTAGCAGGTGGTACACAGAATGAATGGGCAACCTGGAGAATTACAGGCAGGAAAACTGGCCAAAACCATGAGAAGTAAGGAAACAGCCACCATGACCACAGAGGCCTGTGCTGGAAGGATATGGTGGCTAAGGCTCCGTTGTGAGCTCTCGTATGGCAGCAGTGTGGTCCTTATCTTCCACAAAGGGAGGGAAGGAACTTCCACTCACCCAATGTCCACACCATGGGGCATATCCCCCAATTCAGAAGGGGGTTTAGATGCTGGACAGGCAAAATATTGTAAATATTCAATCTATACACCATGCTGGGGGTGGTATAGCTCTGGGGCTGAAATGATTCCACCCAGGTGTTAAGCCAAAGGCCTTGCTCTCAGGCAATAAACTTAGGGCAGAAGAACCTCAGGTCAATAATCACAAGACAGCCTTGAAGAACCTTTAGAAACCCTTATGTGAAGTGAGAAACATTGTTGGTATAACCAAGAATGGTGTGGATATGACCCAGAGAATGGTGGCCACCTAGAAGCCTTGAATGGGACAAGAAGGCAATACTAGTGACCTGCATAGACAGATGGCTGAGGAATGGGCAAGAATGCAGACGTCTTATCACATGCCAGTAATGATGTGGGATCGTGATGGCCAGAGGCCTTCCCTGCCCCAGCACCTCAGCACCACTGCAGTTTCACCCTGGCGAGAAGTAACACTAAAGAGAGGAGAGAGAGCCTGGAATGACCGAGGTGTTTCTGTTCCCCAGTAGAATAGAAAGCCAAAATAAAAATATCCTAGTTAAGAAAAAAAAAAGAAAAGAAATTGAATTATTTTTACCCATCAAAATTTAGGAACAGAATGTCATAATTCATCATTGAATTGCGGGGATTTGAAAGGTAATTGCTAAAAAAAGAAAAGTGAATTCATGAAATGAAAGACAACAATTCTGCCTACCCGTTGACCAGGAGAGGAGGAGGGCATAGTCTACACAGCTGCTAGAGCCCTGTCGGAGAACAGACCAAGAAAGGGAAGCCGGACTTCCACTCCCTGACGCGGGGAGCCCAGCGCTGTGCAGGGAAGAGGGCTGACTGACACTGTTGCTGTGTTAACATGCAGACGACACAGGCAGAGCACTTCATCAAATCCAGAGCTGCGAATTAACCTTTACAAAATGAATAGCTTTTTCAGTGCTGAATAAAAGTCCCAGTGAAACAGAAGAGGAAAATGCTGGAACGATGCTCTAAATCTCTGTAAGATGGTGACCTTTGGATTCTAATTGCTTGCAGCTATCTTAATATGACGTTTGGCATTTTTTAACCTTACACGATGTAAAATAACAAATTTTTAGAAAAAAAAAATGTTGAGGTTAATAAGCTTCCTTCCAACAAAACTAGATTCCCTCTAGCTGAATAATACAGTAATAAAGACTCTACTCACTGTTTGACTTCCACCATGGTGTGGATTTCTAAATGATGAATGGTTCTGGACTATGAAAATGGCTTATTAAAAAGGCTTTTATTGTCATTGCTTCAGTCAAGAGACCAGAGTTATATGATAGGGTAAATGTACCGGCTTTCTGCCATTATTCAAAGCTTTAAATGAGAGCATGATGGAGCGTGAGATGTAGTAGGAGAGGGATGGACTAGGATCAGAGCTTGCAGGGTCTGGGGCTGAATACACCATTTGGTATCAGTGTGGTCATAACCAGTGTGAGCCTCAGTTTCCTCCTCTCTCAAATAAAATAAAAACACTGTTCAAATTATCTTACAGGATTGTCTATGTGGATCAAACTGGACTTTGCTTGTTTAAACACTTACAGCATTAACTACATACAAGATACTAAACTTAGAATAACTTAGAATTCATGGTTTAGCCAAAGGAACACAGATTTAAATCTCAGCTCTGCAACTTACTAGCTGTGTGAGCTCTCTGAATCTTACTTTCTCTATTTATAGAATGGGCATAATAATTACTACATATAGAGCTGTTGGTGAATATTAGAAATATAGATCAAGCTTAGTGTACGAACCTACATTTACCTAACAAATGCGTAAATATTCTAGGGTCAACCACAGAATATTTTCTTCTGTTGTATGCAAGATGTTCCTTGTAATGTATAATTATATGCTTAGGGTTTGCCTAGGAGGAAGACAAAATTCTCAGGCAAAGCCTCTGGAACAGTCAAGGCAGGTAAACTGGAAAGGTGGCTCTGTACAATGAGAGGGTAAGGGGTAACTCTTAACCCTTAATGGCACTTGGCTTGTATTTTAGGGAAATAGCTTACAGTGGAAACATACTTTCCATTTTAAAGCCTTTGGTTTGGGGAACTAGTGTTCTCCTTTCTTTTTTTTTTTTTTTTTTTAGCTCGATTAAGTTTTATTAGTGGGTTTGTGTGAGGGATTTGTTATCCCCACCAAGAAACACATTTGCATTTTAACAAGGGGGTACTATTTAAGAGGTGATTGTCCACTATCTGTGTCAGATTAGTAGGGGGAGGAGGAAGAAATTTTTTCAACCCCGCAAAACACATTCACTTCTTCTACCCTAAGAAAGATCTTGAGACAACTCTTTCTCCCCCGGCCCCAGGCATCAAGAAGAGGATGGCCCTGATATTGTTAGTCCTATCTTCCAAGTCATTTCCCATCCTCCTTAAAGTCCATTGGAGAGTCAATAAGGCCAGACCAACTTGAAGTCCCATTATAGGGGCCCAGAAAGACCGCACTGACCTCAGATATTGGCACCTCTGCTGTCTAATGCCTGAAAAGTCTCCACTGGGGCTTAATTCCTCTGCCTTAAGGCTCCGATTCCTGCTAGAGGGTAAAGACCTTCGTGTGCACCATGCTGAGAAGTTTACTACAACTTCTCACGTCTGTAAATTCCTTCGGATTCTCACAACCATGTGAGACCAGGTGAAACAGGTACCACCACCCTGTCCCCATTTCACAGATGAGGAAATCAAAGCTTGGGAGAAGTGAGTGATGTACCAAGTTCATTCAGTCAGTTTTTAAGCAGGTCTGGGACTAGAAGATTCCATAACACCATAGCTGCCCCTCCAGGGGGCTGTGGATTGACCACCGGTCTAGTTCCAAACCTTACTGGAAAGGCTCACATGATTTTTTAAAAATTTATACTCCAGATTTCTTCACTATCAAGTTACTAATTTTCTCTTTGTAATGAACAAATAATTTGTCTGGAGACATTTTGAAACTGTGAATATCCTATTATTCATCACATATTCACCCACTAGTTTTGGTGTCCATGGGTGATTTTCTAACTCCATTATTACTTCTATTTTTTTTAATATATGATTTTTTAAAAATTAATTAATTAATTAATTATTATTTTTTAACTTTCTAAGATGATGTTGTGGAGCAATGGTGGGGAGGGGGAGATGGGAAAAGAGTGGGGAATAGGGTGGGAGGAGGAGGAGGAAGGGGGTAGCATGGACTAGGCTCCTGGCATCCCTCTCATTCTGGCAGGGGAACTTAAGGGGCTTCCAGTGGCAGCTCAGTTGTGGCCGGGCTGAATGCAGACCTCGGGGGAGACCCTCAGCCCTCCACTTCTCTGGGTCAGGAGCCTGAGTACTTCTGGCAGCAGCTTGGTGGTTGTTGCTGGGCTAGATGTGGGTGTCAGGGGGAGTGTGGCTGAGGTCCTTGACCCCCACCCCCTTGCCCTGGCTTGGGAGCCCAGGGCACTTCCAGCAGAAGCCTGGTGGTCATTGCTGGGCTGGATGTGGACATCAGGGGGCCATGGCTGAAGCCATTGGCTCCCCCACACTGCCCCAGCTTGGCAGCCCGGGGCTCTTCTGGCAGCAGCCTGGTGGTCGTCACTGGGCTGGATGTGGATGTTGGGGGGGTGTGGCTGAGGCCCTTGCCCCCCCACCCCAGCTTGGGAACCTGGGGCACTTCTGGCCGGTGTGCTCTTTTCTTAATTCATCTCTTCACTCATTTAATTCATGTATTCATCCACTCATTCATTCAAAAAGTTTATTGCAAGCCTTTGTCATTTATATGAAGGATATTTTCTTTACATCTACCAGGAGGTAGTGGATATTAAAAAAAATAGGCTAACAACTAGAACAAGTGAGTTAATATACAAAATCGAAGCTTTTTAAAGGTCTCCAAATGGCTGAGTATATAAAAAATAAATAAAAAATCTAAATAGACTGCATTCCATAAGGTGACAAACAGCATAGCCACAGGTTTTACACACACCCAAACTCTTTGTTGTGGGCCTTTGTGAATGAATGGGGGCAGTATGCTAAAGGCACAGGGCAGGAGAACTGAAAGAAGCCCTCTCGCGCATTCTATGTATTCACTGAATGCACCGCAGTGGTCCTCCAAAAGGGACAGAGGACAGCGGCGTGGAGAGGTCTTGAAGATGCAGAAAGCTGGAGAGAAAAGAGCAACACCAAAGGCTGACAGCTGGGCTATACTGAAGAAAATGACCACTACAGTCTTTGCCAGTATTCAGATATCAACAGTATTCAGATATCAACAGTGAAGAGAAAGTCTGTATTTCTCATTGTATTAGTCCATTTCTGCTGAACTAACAAAATACCTTGAACTGGGTGATTTATAAGAAAACAAAATTTATCGCTTATAGTTCAGAGGCTGGAAGTCCAAAGTCCAGGGAACATATCTAGTGAAGGTCTTGGTGGTAGCAACAATGATCTAGGGGTCTCACAGGGCAGAATGGCAGGGCAGAGAGAGAGTTAGCTCCTCCTGTACTCTCCTTTTAAAGCCTTCAGAACCATGCCCCTGACCACCATTATTAATCCATACACTATGGCATGGTCCTACAGCCTAATCACTTCTTCAAAGCCCCGCCTTTCAATTACCATGATAGGATGTCTGACGCTCAACAGTTACAATGGGGATTTAAGCTTCAATGAGGTTGGGGGCATCCAATCTACAGGACACATCAAAATCTTTGAAGATGTGATAAACTGTAGTCAACTAAAGCTGCAGCAGAGCCCAAAGCCAGCTCAACTACAGATTAAATTGACTCAGCACAACCCCCTCCCAACACAAAATACTAAACTATCAGGACTTTTCCTGCTCTTTTCTGAAGGGAAATGTTATTCAAAACCTATATTTGATACACAAATTCAGTTATACAAGTACAATAAAAAATTATAAGATGTAGGAGAAAGAAATGTGAACCATAGTCAAGAAAGAATGTAGTCTTATCTTCGGTCCTGCTGATGTCTGTGTTGCCTGATCTGCAGATTGTTTTTTTCTGGAAAATAAAGTCTCCCTTTTCTCTTAAAAAAAAAAAAAAAAAGAGTTAGAGAAAGAGAAAGGAAACAGTCAATAGAAGTAGACGCAGAGATTGCCAATGTTGTGATCATCAGAGACTTTAAAATAACTGTAATAAAAACATTAAAAGGTATAATGGGAAGTCGAACATTCCAAACCAAGGAGAATTTCAGCAGAGAAGAAGTATTAAGTAAATGATCTAAATTAAAATGCTAGAAAAATATATCATAAATGTAGAATTCATTTAATGAGCTTAACAACACACTGGCCAAGAAAAGGTAAATCTTAGTAACTTAAAGATTGGTGAATAAAAATTATCTAAACTGAAACACACAGAGATAAAAAACAGTAAAAAAAAACCAGAACATAGCATCTGAAATATGTGGGACAATAGCAAATGTTTTATCATATATGTACTTTGAGTTCCAGAAGTAGGTATGATAGAAAATGAATGGAAAACAATTTTGAAGAGATAATGGCCAAGAATTTTCCCAAATTCGTTAAAAAATGAAAATTCACAGATTCAAGAAGTTTAGTGAACTTCTCTTCAAAAAAATAAGTGAAAAGAAAACCACGTCTTGCTGTCTCATAGTTAAAAATCATAGTTAAAAATAAAACTATGACTTTTTGCTTAAAATCAAAGGTATATATCTTAAAAACAGTCAGAAAAAAATGCACCTTATCTTCAAAGGAGCAGAAATAAGATTTAAAGCTGATTTCTCAGAAACAATGGAAGCTTGCAGACTAGGAGCAACACCTCTGAAGTGCTAAAAGAAGAAAAAAATAAGCTGTCCACAGGCAACAAAAGTAAAAACAGACAAATGGAATCACATCAAACTAAAAGGGTTCTGCATATCAAGAGGAACAATTAACAGAGTGAAGAGACAACCTATGGAATAGGAGAAAATGTTGCTTTGCATCCCATGCATTTGTCACCTCTTTTCCCCTGGGTGATGGAGCTGCCAAAGATTACTCAAAGCCCATCTCTTCTGAACAGTGAGAAGCCCAGAAAAGGGGTTAATTTTCCAGACCCCTCAAGAGAGAGGCATTCCTTCCATTTGTGAAATTAACCATGAATTGTGGTTCTCTTCCCACATTTATTCTCCAGACAAGGAAGTTACAGGAAGAGAACATAGGTGGGGTTTTTGCTAAGTATAATTTAACAAGTTTAACAGTAGAAGCTGGTAATATTCAGTAAGACAAGCAAGGTGACATTCCATAAGGCAATTCTCGAGAAGTTAAGTCAATCCACCAACAAAAACTTGATTTTAGCAAACATTCCCTTCTTACAGCAATTTCCCAGTATCTTTACATATCAATCAGTAACCTGTCTGTCTTTGAGCCAGCAACCTTGCTGTGTTACAGTTCTTTACCTTACAACAGAGACTATAGCCTGGGGAAAATTCCCTGTCTTTTGCAAGGTTAATATTTGAAACTGCAAGGCTTTGGAAAACCAGGCCCTGTGAAGTACATTTGCTTTATGCATACTCCACAAGAAAATACTTGTAAAACATATCTGAAAAGGAGTTGATACCCAAAATGTATAAGGAACTCATTCAACTCAATAGCAAAAAATACAAATAACTTAATTTAAAAATGGGCACAGGACTTGAATAGATATTTCTCAAAATAAGACATTCAAATGGGCAACAGGTAAATGAAAAAATTCTCAATATCACTATTCTTCAGAGAAATGTAAATCAAAACCACAATGAGATATCACCTCACACCTGTTAGGATGGTTATTATCAAAAAGACAAAAGGTAACAAGTGCATTGGTAAGGATGTGAAAAAACAGGAACCCTTGTATGTTATTGGAGGGTATGTAAATTGGTACAGCCATTATGAAAAAGAGTATGGAAGTTTCTCAATAATTTAGAAATAGAACTACCATATGATCCAGCAATCCCACTTCTAGGTATATATCCAAATGAAATGAAATCAGTATGTTGAAGAGATATCTGCCCTTGCTTATCATTGCAGAATTATTCACTGTAGCCAAGGTATGGAATCAACTTATATGTCCAATGATAGATGAATAAATAAAGAAAATGTGGTATTCGGTCTTAAAAAAGAAGGAAATCCTGTCATTTTCAACAACATGGATACATACAGAGGATATTATGCTAAGTAAAATAAATCAGACACAAAAAGACAAAACTGTACGATCTCACTTACATGTGGAATCTAAAAAAGTCAAACTCATAGAAGCAGAGAGTAGAATGGTAGTTGCCAGGGACTGGGGGTTTGGGAAATAAGAAGATATTGGTTGAAGGATATAAAGTTTCAGTCATGCAGGATGAATTAATTCTGGAAGTCAAATGTACAGTATGCTGACTATAGTTAATAATACTGGATTGTATATTTGAGATTTGCTAAGAGAGTAGATCTTAAATGTTTTCACCACACACACACACACACACACACACACACACACATGCAAAGGTAAATGTGTGAGGTGATGGATGTATTAATTACCTTGACTGTGGTAATCATGTCACAATGTATCATGTATCAAAACATTGCATTGCACACCATACCATAAATGCATACAATATTTATTTGTCAACTATAACTTAATAAAGCTGGAGAAAAAGAAAAAAAAAAAGCTATCAACATAGAATTCTATATCCAATAAAATTTCATTGAAAAGTTAAGGAAAAATGATCCAGAGAGGCCTAAGAGCCACTGGGCCCACACACCCTGAGCCAGCCGTTCTGGAACAGGCAGGTGCTATGTGCTGCAGGGCCCCCAGCCCAGGCCAGTCCCTGCCAACCAGAATTAGCAGTACCTCTGGAATCCAGGCCAAACACCGGGTTGGAACTAGAGGACCGTGATACCCCCTGCCAGAATAACTAAATACCAAATGAAAGACACCAGAAAGGGTAAAAAATCAAGAAAGTACGACACCACCAAAGGAAAATAATAAGTCTCAAGTTCTAGATCGTGTAGAACAGGAAGACGTTGAAATGACTGATGTGGAATATTGAGCAGCAATTCTAAGGAAATTAAACAATATACAAAAAACTCAGTTAGACAACGCAATGAAATGAGAAAAAGTATACACGACCTGAAAGAAAAAATGTACAAAAAAATCAATGCCCTGAAAAAGAATGTAGCAGAGCTTATGGAGCTGAAGTTTTCATTCAACAAAATAAAAAACACAAAAGGGTTTAATCATCAGGCTAGACCAAGTAGAAAAGAGAATTTCTGATCTTGAAGATGGCTGTTTGAATTAACACAGGTGTGCCCCCTCCCCACCAAAAAGAAAAAACAATTTAAAAAATTGAAGAAAATCTAAGAGAGATAGCAGACAACCTTAAGCATTCAAATATCTGAATCATGGGTATTCCAGAAAGGGAGAAAAAAGGAAATGGCATTGAAAACATATTCAATGAAATAATAGCAGAAAACTTCCCAGGTATAGGGAAAGACACCAATCTTCAGATTCAGGAGGCTCAAAGATCCTCAAACATATTCAACCCAAAAAGGTCCTCACCAAGACATGTTATACTCAAACTGGCAAAACTCAGAGACAAAGAGAGAATCTTAAAACCTGCAAGAGAGAAGCATCAAGTTACCTATAAGGGAGTCTCAATCAGACTAACATCAGACTTTTCATCAGAAACCCTAAAATCCAGAAAAGAATGGGTTGATATATTCAAAATACGAAAAGACAAAAATTGCCAGCCAAGAATACTTTACCCAGCAAGGCTATCCTTCCAAAATGAAGGACAAATAGTATATTTCTCAGAAAAACAAAACTGCAGGAGTTCACTACCACATAACCAGCCTTACAAGAAATTCTCAAGGGAGTGCTGGGTTTGGAACCTGAAAAACAACCATCAGTGTCATGAATACTCAAGAAATAACAAAAACCACTATTAAAAAAAATGCTTAAAATAAAAAGACAACAGTTTTTCCACCACCCCAAGAAACCAACAAACACAGAAGACAAATGGAAAAATCAGAAAAGAAAGGAACAAAAGGTACTTGAGACATCCAAACAAAAATCAGTAAAATTCTAGGAGTAAATCAATACCTTTCAATAATAACTCTTAATGTAAAAGGATTAAATTCCCCACTCAAAAGACACAGACTGACTGACTGGATTAAAAAGATGGACCCAAGAATACACTGCCTTCAAGAGACTCATGTCACCTGTAAAGACACACATAGACTAAGAGTGAAATGATGGAAAAAGATATGTCATGCAAATAGAAATGAAAAATGAGCTGGAGTAGCTATTCTTATATCAGATAAAATAGACTTTAATGCAAAAACCATGAAAAGAGATAAAGAAGGCCACTATATAATGATAAAAAGATCTATCCATCAAGAAGAGATAACAATCATAAATATATATGCAACCATCATTGGAGCAGCCAGATTTATAAAGCAAACACTATTAGAACTAAAGAATGAGATAAAAACTAATACCATAATAGCGGGGGACCTGAACACCCCACTCTCTACATTGGACAGATCATCTAGGCAATAATCAGCAGAGAAACACAAGATCTAAACAACACTTTAGACCAATTGGAATTGGCAGACATCTACAGAATATTCCGTCTAACAACCTCAGAATATTCATTCTCATCAACACGTTGAACATTCTCCAAGATAGACCACATGTTAGGTCACAAATCAAGTCTCAACAAATTAAAAAATTTGGAATTATTCCATGTATTTTTTCAGATCACAATGTATTAAAATTAGAAATCAATAACAAATGAAACTCTGGAAACTATACAAACAAATGGAAATTAAACAACATTCTACTTAGTGACATATGGGTCTGAGAAGAAATTAAACAGGAAATGAAAAAAAAATTATTGAAACTAATGAAAATAATGACCCATCAGACCAAAACCTGTGGGATACTGCAAAAGCAGTATTAAGGGGGAAATTTATCACATTAAATGCTTACTTCAGAAGAATAGAAAGATAGCAAGTAAGCAATCAAAGAAAAAAGAAGAGCAATCTAAACCCAAAGTTAGTAGATGGAAAGAAAGAATTAAGATCAGGGTAGGACTAAATGAAATAGAAACCCCAAAAATGATACAAAAGATCAATGAAACAAAAAGTTCGTTTTTTGAAAAGATAAATAAAATTAACAAACCATTAGCAAGGCTAACTAAAAAAAGAAGAGAGAAGACTCAAGTAACAAAAATTAGAAGTCAAGAAGATGATATTACAACTGATACCTCAGAAATATAAGGAATCATTAGAGACTAAACAACTATATGCCAACAAACTTGAAAATTGGGAGCAAATGGATAAATTTCTGGACACACACAAACTACCAAAATTGAGCCTAGAATATATAGAAACTCGGAATAGACCAATAACAAAGAAATTGAAGCTGTTATCAGCAGTCTCCTAACAAAGAAAAGCCCAAGACCAAATGAGTTCACCTTCAAAGAAGATTTGATACCAATTCTTTACAAACTATTCCAAAAGACTGAAACAGGCCATTCTCCCAAACTCATTCTATGAGTCAAACATCACCCTGACACCAAAACCAGACAAAGATACAACAAAAAAGGAAAACCACAGGCCAATATTGTTGATGAATATAGACGCAAAAGAGAATACAGTAACACATACACAAAATTATAAACCATGATCAACTGGGATTCATCCCAGGGATGCAAGATTGGTTCAACATATGCAAATCAATAAATGTAACACACCACATTAATAAAATCAAAGACAAAAACCATATGATCATCTCCATAGATGCTGAAAAAGCATTTGACAAAATTCAACATTCGTTCATGATAAAGACTCTCTACAAATTAGGTATAGATGGAAAGTATCTCAACATAATTAAAGACATATATGATAAGCCCACTGCCAATATCATCCTAAGAATAGGAACTAGACAAGGATGCCCACTCTCACCACTCTTACACAACATAGTGTTGGAAGTACTAGCCAGAGCAATCAGAGAAGAGAAGAAAATAAAGGGCATCCAGATTGGAAAAGAAGAAGTCAAACTGTCCTTGTTTGCAGATGATATGATCCTGTATATCAAACAGCCTAAAGCCTCTACAAAAAAAACTCTTACAGTTGATAAATGATTTCAGCAAAGTGGCATGATACAAAATCAACACACAAAATCAGTAGCATTTCTATATTCCAACAGTGAACATGCAGAAAAAGAAATCAAGAAAGCTTGTCCATTTACAATAGCCACCAAAATAATTAAATACTTAGGAATAAAGTGAACCAAGGGTGTGAAAAATCTCTGCAATGAGAATTACAAGCCACTGCTGAGAGAAATTAAAGAGAATACAAGAAGATAGAAAGATACCCCATGCTCCTGGTTTGGAAGAATTAACATTGTGAAAATGTCCATATTATCCAGAGTGATCTACAGATTCAATTCAATCCCCATCAAAATTCTAATGAAATTTTTCTCAGAAATGGAAAAAAACTATCCTGACATTTATATGGAATAAGAAAAGACTGTGAATAGCCAAAGCAATCCTGAGCAAAATAAATAAATAAATAAATAAAGCTGGAGGCATAACCTTACCTGACTTTAAACAATACTACAAAGCTATAATAACCAAAATAGCATGGTACTGGCATACAAACAGACACACAGGTCGATGAAATAGAATAGAGAATCCAGAAATCAACCCATATACCTACAGCCATCTGATTTTTGACAAAGGCACCAAGTCTACACTCTGGGGAAGAGGCTGCCTCTTCAGCAAATGATGGTGGAAAATTTGTGTATTAATATGTAGGAGAATGAAACTAGACCTGTACCTCTCACCACATACCAAAATCAACTCAAAACAGATTAAAGAATTAAATATACATCTGGAAACAATAAAACTCTTTAAGGAAAACATAGGGGAAATACTCCAGGAAGTAGGAGTGGGTACTGACTTCATGAATAGGACACCAAAAGCATAGGCAACCAAAGGAAAAATAATCAAATGGGATTATATCAAACTAAAAAGCTTCTGCACAGCAAAAGAAGCAATTAACATAAAGAAAAGACAACCAACAGAGTGGGAGAATATATTTGCAAAATATACATCTGACAAAGGATTAATATCCAGAATATACAAGGAACTCAAACAATTTTACAGCAAAAAAACAAATAACCCAATTAAAAGTATGGGCAAAGGAGCTGAGTAGGCATTTCTCCAAGGAAGATATAAAAATGGACAACAGACACATGACAAAATGCTCGACATCACTCAGCATTCAGAAAATGCAAATAAAAACCACACTGAGATACCATCTCACTCCAGTCAGGATGGCTAATATCCAAAAGACTGAGAATGATAAATGATGGTGAGGTTGCAGAGAAAAAGGAACTCTCATACACTGTTGGTGGGACTGGAAAATGGTGCAGCCTTTATGGAAAATGGTAATGAGGTTCCTCAAACAATTACAGGTAGATCTACCATGTGACCCAGCTATCCCACTGCTGGGTATATACCCAGAGGAATGGAAATCATCATGTCAAAAGGGTACATGTACTCCCATGTTTATTGCAGCACTATTTACAATAGCCAAGAGTTGGAACCAGCCCAAATATCCATCATCAGGTGAGTGGATAAGGAAACTGTGGTACATCTATGCACTGGAATACCACTCTGCTATAAAAGAGAATGAAATGCTACCATTTGCAGCAACATGGATAGACTTAGAGAAAATCATATTAAATGAAATAAGTCAGGCACAGAGAGAGAAATACCACACGTTCTCACTTATTTGTGGGAGCTAAAAACAAATACATAAATAAATATACAAACAAACAGAGTTGGGGGATTGAGGAAGAAGACACAGCAGTCACCACAATTCCTTGACCTTGTTAAGACAGGTGAAGAGATACTACGTTGATGGGGGGAAGGGGAGAGTGGGAGGGGGGAGAGAAGAACTGGTAAAGGGACACGAATATCAACTACATTGTATATTGATAAGTTAAAATAAAAAAAAGAAAATTAAGGCAAAATAAACACATTTTCATTCAGATGATGAAAGAACACATTGACAGAAAAACTGCAGTACAGAAATGTTCAAAGAAGCTTTTCAGGGAGAAGAAAAATGAAGCAAAAAGGAAGCCTAAATCTGCAGGAAGAGACACAACTAAAAAGGGGGAATATGAGAAAAGATATGGAAAATTATTTAAAATTCTTAAATGAGTTAAAATTTTGTACACATGTGCACACATATGCACACATATCTATTTTTAAGAGATCATTAAAAATTTAAAGCAAAGTTAATAATGTGTTTTGAGTTCTACAGTATATGTAGAAGTAAATTATAAAACAAAATTAAATTGAACTGTCATAAGATTCTACACTGTTTGTGAAATAGTAGAATATTATTTGAAGGTAGACTGTGCATAGCTAAAGTTGCATATTCAGTCTCTAGAACAACCAGTAAATAAATAAATTAACTAGCACAAAGTATTATATCTAGAAATTTCACAGAAAATATAAAATGGGATACTAAAAATATTTGACTCAAAAGAAGGCAGAAAAGAGGGAATCAAAGAACAAAGAACAGATGGAGCAAACAGAAATCAAATATAGCAATTATATCAATAATTCCATTAAATGTGAATGAATTAAACTGTAAAGGATGTTGCAAATAGAAACTTCAGTAATGATGAAAATAGCAGCTAATATTTACTGAATGTTTATCACATGCCAGACATTCTGCTAATCCAATCAAATGCTTTATTTCATTTGATCCTCACAAGAACCCTGTGGTCTAAATATGATTTATAGTCACATTTTGTACATGCAAAGAACTCAGAATGAATATAGTCATTTCTCCACTGTTACACAGCTTTAAAGGCGGAGTCAGGATTTAAACCGAGAAAGTATGATTTCTGCACTTAAGCCACCTACTTATTCTGAATGTGATGTTGATAATGGATGATGGTGGTGATGACAATGATGATGATTATTATGAAGAAGAAAATAATTATTACTGCCCAGCTGTGACTGTGGTGCTTGAGGTCCATCCACATTAGGGAGGGCAATCAGCTTTACTCAATCTACTGATTCAAATGTTAATCTCATCAAAAAACACCCTCACAGACACATGCAGAATAATGTTTCACTAAATATCTGGGCATCCTGTGCTACAGTCAAGTTGACACATAAAATTAATCATCACAGAGAGGAAAATCTCTGGGGCCCTTATGACTTTGTCCTCAAATAAGAAGGGGAGGTAAATTTGAAGTCATGTCTCCTGGTTCTAGATGGTTCTCTTAGTATTTTTACTAGTAACTCTTTCATATATACAAATGAAGATATTTAACACCTATAAATTACGAAGCACTAAAAAAATGAACTACTCACCTCACCAAAAGATAACAAGTATAAGTGTCATCTTAATTCTAGATGTGCATAACTAAGCCCCTAATGTCACATTACCGGGAAAGAGAAGTATCGCTGGTAACTCTCATATGAAGCTTTGAAGGCCACAAAAATTTGGCTGCCTCGATTTAGGTTTCAGGGTCAGTCTGTCCCAGAAGATACTGTTTAAACACCTTAGAACAAGCTTGGAGCAGTTTCATGGAGACCAGCAATTCCCAGCATCAGTAGTCACGTTTCTCCAAGGTAACTCCATGGGTGGACGTGGGATGCCATACAGGCCTCCTTTTGTAGTGCTGCCTGATGAATGTGTTGCTCACATGGTTTCATTGATGAAATCTAGCCTCAGTGATCTGCTAATAAATGTAAAGTGTTGGAACAGTGCCAGGGTACATAACAACACTCTCTAAATGCTTACCCTTACTACCATTATTATGGTAGTATTATTACTACCATTATTAATTAATACAAATATTAGGCAGAGGAAAAAGGTCCTGGCCAGGATCCCTTTTTCAGGATCTACTTTTCCCCTGGGAGGAAAAACTGTCAGAAAACATGTAACATGCCCTTATTTGAGATGGCTGTTTGGTTGGGGTGGCTGGCAAGAGAGGAGAATCACACTGTGTAGTTGTGTGCTTGCAGCAGTAGACAGTTTCCTGAGAAAGTCATGGGAATTAAAAGCAATTTGCTCTGACCTCTTTGTGCAGTTAGCAGCACATGACCTGATAGAGACCAGATGCTCACGAAATATTTGCTGAACAAATGAATGAGTTGAATTTTGGAGACTCCAAAAGTGTAAATAGCAAATATTTAATTTACTTTCTTCCATACTCACCACCTCAACTCAAATTGAGACACTTGGAACTTGAGAAAGAATCCAGTAGTTTAGCATGTAGGTCCTTTAAGTATTATATTCGGCTACAGAGGCAAGAGAGTCAGGGTTGATTTTTCTGCAACAGTAGAAATGTTCATCATGTCATGTTTGTGATCCACTATGCTACAGTATTTCAAGATTCTCTGGTTTCAAAACGTTGCTTTTCTTAAGGGATGCTACTTTCTTTTAGCACTGTTATTTTAAGGGTCTTTTCCTCACCCCCATCTCATCTCACAAGTACCTCTGAAAGTTACAGGGAGAAGCTGTTTTAGAAAATGCCCTTATCAAATGGTGATAATATACAATGTTGCTCTGTTTTTTTTTATATTGTATTCTTATTTTTAGAGCAGAATTTTCCAAATGGAATTTTGAAAACACTCATGATAGACTAGACTGAATTGGAATTATTTCTGGAATAGGCAGACACGTCAAGCACTAGGCCACTTAGTTGATGGTAACAAGCTATCCCAAAATGTGGCTGCTTATTTAGCACATGTGTGCAGGTCAGGACTTGGGGGCTGAGCTTAGCTGAGTAGTTCTGGCTCGACGGTTCTTAAGTGGGCTCACTAATGGGATTGATGGGTCTAGCTGGAGTCGGCTGATTTATGATAACCTGGGATGGAAGAGCTGGGAGGAGGAGGGCTCTCTCCATGTGGTCTCTCATTCTGGAGTAGTCTATTCCAGGCTTATTCACATGACAGTCATGGGGTTCCAAGAGTAGCAAGAGAGTAAGCCCCAATGCACAAGTGCTTTTCAAGGCTCTGCTTGTATATTTGCTACCATCCCATAGCCCAACTCAGAGTCAGTGTGCAAGAGGATTTACCCAATGGTGTGGGTGTGGGGAGGTATGAACAAATTAGGGGCCATTACTGCAACAACCTCTGTTTTAAAATGTGGTCTAGGACATGTGGGGAGCCAGAGGCCAGTGTTCTCATCAGACAGAATATGAGTCGGGGCCTGTCCGTCTGGGGATTTGGATGTGCCTGGCTCCCCACCTCTCTTTTTGCCCCTCTACTCCTGCCTGAGTCTCTTCTGTGGCTTTGTCACCGCCTGCTTTCAGATATTTTTCTCTTCAGGAAGCCCTGCAAGCGCCTGGCAGGGATGATAAATGAGCTTGACTTCCTGGGCAACGTGACTGTCCACAAACAGCCTGGAGCACGTACAGTGCAGCAGCTTCCACGCCTCAATGCAAATGCTGGAATTTGCTAGAGGGTTGGACAGAGGTCATCACTGCGGAAACAAAATACTGTTGGAGAATAGCATTCTAGGCTATAGACGGCTTTGTTTAATTAGAGGAATAAGCAAATAGGTACCCTGGGGTGGCTTCTGGATTGTCTCAACAGACGAAAATGTATCAATGTAAAAGTTGCATGCAATTAAACAAAATTCACTGTGATCTGGCTGTCTGGTTTAGTTCACTCAAATTATATATAAGTAATCAAGGAACCATAAAGGAAAGCAGAAGCATGGATTGCCGTTATAAATCTGATAAGTGTCTTTGATCAAGGAAAGCTTTCTTGCCAAACAGGCTCTGAGCTCCTGATTACCTATGGATTTATTTACAGGGAGAAATGAACTCTCAATAGTCCTCATTACTATCTTGCTAGATAAAAAGATCAACTAATCAATGAAAAGTGCTGGTTTCACATGGTATGGTACAGATAAAATAAAACAATATAGACCTTGCCCTTGAAAAGCTGACACGTAAGCAGATCACATTGATATAAAAAGAGTAGGCAGGTATAATATCAAAACCAACAATAATAAAATACAATCAACATTCAACATTGACTAGATCCTAGTGCTGTACCAGGTACTGTCCATATATTATTTAGCTTAATCCTTAAAGACTATGATGAGGTGTTTATCGCCATCTTAAATTGCCAAGGGGGAAAACTAGGTCTCTAATTGGATCTGCAAATGCACAATGTCACAAAGCTGAAAGTTTGTGTCCTGGATGCAAACTTCGGCTTCTGACTCTAAGCCTTTCACTACAGTATGCTTGCTCTTGTAATAAGTAGAGAATGCAAAGTAAATATTTCAGTAACACTCACACAACCTTTGATTGAGCGTGGGCCTTGAGCCAGGCATGGAAACCAGGAATGTGAATAGAGAGCCAATCCTTAAGAAGCTCACAGTCTAGAGAGGAGGACAGAGGGACGAGTGGCAATTGCGTCAGTGCAGTGCTGTGTCTGTGGTGGGCAGCTGCACAGATGGAAGCCTTAGAGCACAAAGAGTGCGTGGACAAAGTGTGTGGTTTGCTTTTCCTTCTAACTTGCACCATGGCTACTTCCCCCAGCCTTTTCCCTGACACAGGCACAGTATTTCCTTCCAGAAAAAGCCTTGGGATTATCAACTGTGTCTCAAATGTATTGAACAAGACCAACCCCATGTTCTTGCTGCTGTTAAAACCAGGAGAAAGAGGCAAGAGAAACTAAAATTAACCATAGTTACTGTTTTTAAGATATCTTCTAATTTTAAATTCATTCTATTTTTAAAAGAATTTTAATGATTCTTATCTTATTTCTTTTATTATCTCTATTAGTGTGGTGTTATCAACACTTTGTTGACAAGAAAACAAACATAGGTTAAAATTCTCAAGTTAGTTTTCCAGGGTTGCCATCATAAAATACCACACTGGATGACTTAAACAACAGAAAACTGTTTTCTCATAGTTCCGGAGGCCAGAAGTCCAAGATCAAGGTGTTGGCAGGGTTAGTTTCTCCTGAGACCTCTCTCCTTGGCTTGCAGGTGGCTGCCTTCTTGCTGGGTCATCACATAACTTTTCCTCTGTTCCTGTGCAACCTGGCACCTCTCTCTCTGTTTTAATATTCTCTTCTTATAAGGACACCAGTCAGATTGGATTAGGACCTAACCTAACAGCTCCATTTTAACTTAATCACCTCTTTAAAGGTTCTGTCTCCAAATATTGTCACATTCTGAGGTACTGGGGGTTAGGACTGAAACATAATAATTAGTGGGGTGGGGGACACAGTTTAGCCTATAACAGTAACACAGACATAGGGTGTTGCAGTCAGGATATAAGACAGTTCAGATTCTATCCGAAGTCGTTTACCACTTAAGCAAATCTCATTTATCTTCTCTTCCCAGCACTTGCTCACCGCTTTCTTCTAATCTTGGTTATATCTCTTACCATGACCCATCTGAAGACTCAGACCCCCCTTTCCTCCTATCTGTATGTAAACGTGTATCCATTTTATAGCACAGTTGAAATGATATTTTTTTGAAAAATCCACCTGAATCCACAGTGGGAAATAATGCTTTTATGTAAATACCCATTAGCATTTCCATTCTCTTGCAAGACTTTCTACTTATACTTTGTAGAATATATATATACATATATATTCAAATATATGTATTATACATTATATATATAATCTCTCTTGTTCTAAGTTTATAAGCTCCCAACTATACCTTCCCATGTCTTTTTGACTATACTCTCTGAGTGAGGCATAGTCCTAGACGCTGAGAATATCCCTCCTTTCTGGGACTTTGTCCTGGTTTGGAAATAAAAAATACCTGGGTAAGTAACCAAGTAAATAACTATTTTAAATAGTGACAATTTATAAGAAGAAAATAAAACAGAGGAAAGAATAAAGAATGACTATTGGAGGGGGTGGGTGTTGGGGGAGTCCAGTTCCATTGGCCATGAAAGAACTCTCTGGAGAGATGAGTTTCAGGATGAATCTTAAATGATAAGAAGATGTCAGGCTCATAAAGACTAGAGAGAGTATTTCAGGTAAAGAAGTGGCAAGTGTGAATATCCTGAAGTGGGAAAAAGCTTGGTGTGTTTGAAGACAGAAATGATATGACAGACAGAGCAAGTGAGAAAGACAGAGATAAAATGGAGCAGGCAGCAGACAGCTGGGTCCTGGCCGGCTTCAGCGAGGATGCTGAATAGTGTTCCTCCTGTGATGAGAAGCACCTTGTGGGTGGGGTAGGTGTTTATTAAATGCCTCCAAATACTAATTCAATTAAGCCAGCTCGGGATTTGATTGTTGTGGTGACTTAGGTGAACGAGCCTACGTGAAAACAAAGTAATTGTGGCTAATAGCTCCATGGGGCCTTTGTTCCATTTAAAGGATTTAGATTTTTACCCAGTTGCAAGAATCTGTACCAAATAATTCACTGTCTTCTACAGAGGGTCTTGCGTTTTGTTAGTGCTAAGTAATTTAACATTGTTACATTTTTTATTAATTAGCTGAAGATTTTGAGATAGCAATACCTTAAGATAGTAATCCTTTTAAGACAGCCCTAAAATATCTTCTAAATACCTAATGGCAACTATGAGGTTTGCTCTCTGGGATAAGATGCAAGTGCATGATTTCATACAAAATTTTTTCATAAGTGGAATAGCTTACATGATTATCTACCTTAGAATTGAAATATCTTTGATACTTGATGTGACCTTTTATTTCAGGCTGGGCTGAAATTCTGTTAGGGAGAGGAATGAGGGTGCAGAAGTACTGCTTGGAGAAATAAATAGCAGCATCTCTTCTATTCCTTTAAACACAAGATAAAACATACTGTGCAGCGGGTGTAAAGTTCTCTTTGCAGTACAAGTAAAGCTAGAGAAAAATCATTTCCACATCAGAATTGAGATGATTCATCATTTTTCTCTTCCATGAATCTCATAGAAATATTTTGCCGTGAATATCTTCTCTAAGCAAAGTTTCAGGGATAGTAACAACTAAAAGTCTTGGAAAGGAAGCACATTTGTTCTGAAAATTAGAAACATATCTTCATCCATTCACATTCCCTGAAAGAAGAAAATTTGCACGTTATCTGTACTTTATTGTCCTTAGCACAGAAATCCCTTTTTACCCAGCAAAGAAAATTGAGTAGAAAGGCAAAAATATGAGTTTTAAAGGATATTTGGTTTTAGAATTTTATTTGAATTATTTAAAAATACAGATACTAAAGTATATGAAATAAAAGTTCTCATTCTTTACATTCTTTAATCCAGTTACCTCTATTTGCTAATTCCACAATTTTACAATTCTACCTAGGTGGAACAGAGGACAAGTAGGGTGATCTCTTTTATTATGGGTGGTGCTGAAGTAACCATTTGACTGACCACCATGTAAGTCTGCAGGGGCTTTTTTGGCATTGCTTCACGTGAAAGAGAAACAAAAAGAAAATTAGAATATCGCTAAATATCCAATCAGATTGACAAGTTAAGAGCACATATGAATAATAATAACAGGGTGTTGCTATTTTGGGTTACTGTTTCAGGTATCTTGCTCTATTTAACAAGCCGGGTCCACTCCCCTTTTCTTATCAGTAGCTCTCCGAAATAACCAGCTTATTTGTTGGGACTACCTGGTCTCAATTCACCCGCATCTACCCAGGCTCAATTATTTATCACTGTATGGGTCCTTCTCACTGCTGTAATACTCCAGCTCAAGTGCATGACCGTGAAAGCTAGGTATACATCAAAGGGTGTCCAAGTGAAAACAAGAAAAAGAAAAGGCAAAGCTTGATGCTTCCCAAAGCCCATTAAGCTTGAAAATATGGTCCTCCACCTATGCGATTTTGGCACAGGGTCATGATGTCCAGCAGGCCTTCAGTCTACAAAAGGGCTCATCTTCATATAGTACCTACAGCGGGTTAATTGCAATGAGATGTAATGTTAGTTCAGGTGATATCAAATAACAGAAAGCACACAGGCTTTGGGCTGAACTAGGATTGAATCTAGGCTCTACCACTCAGCAGATGTGTACAATTGGGCAAGTCACTTAACACTCTGAGATTTCAATTACTTCATCTGTATGTACATGGTGATAGTGCATATAGTCGAGCAGTGTACTATACAAATAAGATAAAATTCAGTGTGTCAAAGTACTGAGTGCAACATAATGATTCTTCTATTTTTTTCTTCTCTGATAATTTTGCTCCTGACCATGCCCAGAAAAACATTCTTTTCACCTGCCCTCCAGAAAGACATAACAAATCTGGGAAAGGTCCAGAAAAAAGCACATAAAGGAAAGAGGTAGTTCCTGATGGGATCCTAAAAAACATTTAGGACTTTTCTAACATTAAAGATTGAGTCTGGTATGGTGTAGGATATGGATTCAATAGCATAATATCAGAAGAAAAGAATTTTGGAACATTTCTTTAAACTTTAAAAAGATAATGCAGGAATAAACAAAATACAAAAAATTTACACAGAAATAAGACATAATTTTTTAAAAACAAAGGAATATAAGTAGGTTTGGGAGATGCCAAAATAAATTGATGGATGTTGAATCCATAATGAGATAATTATTAAAGCATAAATTTCAAAAAGGTAAAATTGTGACTCTCATACTGATATAAAATAAATGTCAAATATTTTATTTAACATATTAGCTAAAAAGGGAAGCAATAAGATACAAAATTCAGCCCAAAAAACATTGTAGAATTCAATGGGTAGAATTTCTAGGGTAAGATTTCTGCTGGGTTTGATACAAAACTGATTAATGTTTTAGAGAGCAATAAACCATAATTTGGTGGTTATCTGTTATATTTGGATGGAAATTATTTGCATCTCTTCTGGACAAAAATCTTATCAGTTGACCCTTGTCCCTATGAATTGTAAAATAACCCAGCCAGAGAAAGGTAAGCCCAGAAAGAATACCCATTTATCCCTTTTGTCAATGTCTAAGCTTCAGATAATTTTTTAGACACTACAAATTAAGATCATCTTTAAAGAGATCACTTATCTCTTTAAAGTAGACATTGTAAACAGTAACTACCTCTTCCCACAAAACACCTCTTGGTCCACTTTTAGTCCATGGAACTGGTCACTATTCTTGGCCACAATGGCTCTGGCTATGATTGCAGGGATGGACTCAGGTAATGGTGGCAAAGCTGGAGACATATGGTAAGGGTTGCTTTGATCAGATTCTCTCTTGCCTGGAAAAAATCTTTTGGATCTTAGAGACCATAATAATGTTATTTTAACCATATTGGTTTGGAAACAGTGGAGTTCCATGTGAAACTTAAGAGTCAATCTCTTAAAATTCGCCAAAAGGTAATTCATCTGGAAGAAACTATCAAAGTAAAGATATAGATATGGGGGATATATGAATATGGATATAAGGATATAAATTAAAATTATTTGGGCCATTTTATTATTACATTTTAAAGCAAATTTAAAAGAAAAAAATCATAGAAGGAAAAAAAGTAACAAAACATAAAAGCTGGATGAAAGGTTTTGAAAAGATCCAAGAACCATAAGAACAAGATTTCTTTCACTCTATTCAAGTCTGATGGAATAAAAAGCTGGGATTCACTACTGCTCTGGTGATAATAAATTTTATTTATGTTTAAAATAAAAAATAAGCATGCCTTAATTTAAGTGTGCAGAGACATAAAGAATGTTACTGCTCACTGGGACATTCAAGAAAAGGAAGACTGACAGGTAATAAAATTATATCTTAATCTGTTTGGATTTTAAAATCATTTCTATGTAACATAAAACAGGCTAATTCAAAGTGCTTACTTTTCTGGGACCACACAGAATTCCTGGAAAAATGAATTTACAGTAGAGACAAACAGAGTTTTTTCACAAATAAATAACTTGAATCGACACTTGCCTTTTAAACTTAAAGACGTTATTTAAATGGCTATAAATTGAACTTTCAATTGATTCCAGCCTCTCCATCTTTGTCACTTTGTGCCAGCCAGTGGCAGTGTGCTTGACAGAATTCAGAAGGAGAGAGAACAGCATATGGCAGAATGAGTTTTGAGCCCCATAGAAATTTGCCTTGGTTCCCACTCCATCTGTGCATTGTGTGGTGTCTCTGCCCACAGCACAGAGATGCTGAGCTAAAGACAGCAGAGATGTATGATGGGAAAATGCAGAAACAGCTTTTGTGTCATGCTAAGCATTAACAAAACACTTCCGTTCCACAGTACACATCTTAAACTGAGCAAGATGGGTAGTGTAAGTTTATCTAAGGGCACACAGAATGATTCTTTGAGCTCAGTGCATAAAGAAAGCTTCCTGGATGAAGGCAGCGTGAACTGATTGCTGGAATATGACAATGTTTGGCTTCGGGGTCTGGGGAAGGATGTATTGTGCAAATCACTGGCCTCATGGGAAACATAAGGAATACATTCAGGCGACCAGCCAGTCCTCAGAGGACGCACAGCAGGCAAACAGTTTGTGTATTTCTCACGTGCACCTCAACCCAAATAATTTTGCTGACAGAGCCTGAAAGAAAGAAAAATGGAATGAATGACCTGTGTTTTAGTAAGCCAAGTGTGCTGTTGGGGAACTTTTTATTAGTTAGTAGCCACTGTTACTCCAAAATGCAGGGACACCTGGACACACATTTTATCATTTTGTGTTGCTCTCTCTGCACCTACCCCTTTTCCTCAAATCACACTGAGGGCTCTGATTCCTTCCCCATCTTGACTGTGGAACTCCAGGCCACTGCCCTGAGCTTGTACTCCCAGCATGAAATGAATGTGGCAGAAGGACAGGAGGCAGGACCTGCGGATGCGCCAAGCCCATGTAGCCGTTTGCCACCCTCCTCCTCTCCCTCCCCTCTCAGACACACACACACACACACGCACACACACACACACGCACACACACACACACGCACACACACACACACGCACACACACACACACACACGCACACGCACACACACGCACACGCACACACACACACACACGCACACACGCACACACACACACACACACACGCACGCACACACACACACACGCACACACACACACGCACACACACACACACGCACACACACACACACGCACACACACACACACACACACACACACACGCACGCACACACACACACACACGCACACACACATCAGCAAGCATTCTTCATTCACTGACGTGGTCCACCTACTACTGGCTTCTTCAGGATCTACCCTGAAAGCTGAGAGGCCTATTAAATTCTCATCTGCCTCATCTTGATTCTTGGAAATCAAGAATGTTTGCTTAATTTCCAAGCTAGAAATCCTGAGTTTAGTTAGAGCTTAGTTAACTCTAATGTAACTCATTCTTTTTACTACTACATTAGAAGGTCTTTGGGTGTTTCAGTAGGCACAGGCTACTCAGGATTTGATTAATGGAAGAAACTGGTCTTTGTCCCTCACCTTCCTTGGCCACATTGTATTAGAAATCACTAAACCTTTTGATTTGCCTCATTTTTATTTTTCTGCAAAATTCTCAACATTTTTTTCCCTGTCTATTTCTGAAGAGTTCCAGATAAGTAACTCATGAAAAAAAATCCTGAAAATTGGGAAATATTTATGTATTTCCAAATTATATTTGCCTATACTTACATCTCAATTCCTTAGCTTGGGCTATAATTTTTATGTATGTAAAATTAAATGATGAAAAAAATCTCCTGAGTTGTGGCCAATGCTAATGAACAGGACATGATATGCAGAAAATCCCCAGGTGGCCCAGAACTAAACATGATATTTGTTCTTGGACCATGGCCCAACTGCATGTTTGCTTCTATTCCACGCTGTGATATATGGTGATTGAAACCAGAATTTCAAACATGAAACTTTTGTGCAGGGCCATTTGAAACAAACCCAGGTAGAGGGAGAAGTATATTTCTTGCTTTAATGAGGTAAGGCGTACCCCAGGGAGGCCTGGAAAAGAAGTCAAGGCCTGTGTACATGGTGGGGACAGGTGGGCAGTATCCTCGGTCACCCAACCTTATAGATTATCATGACTGCCAGTCTACCCTGAAATGCTTGCCAGCAGGTCACCAGGTCAACCATTCTTGCTAGAGATAACATGTGCAGTTGAGATTGACTTTGGAATCGGGTAAACCTTGATGGAAATCTCAAATCTCAACTCTGCTACTGACAGAGTGAACTTGTACAAGTTTAAGCCCTTTTGAATATTAATTGTATCTTGGGGGTAGAATATCCTTTACCCTAAGAACAGATGTAAGAAAGAGAAGAATACTAGACCCAGGTAGTTCGCCTAAGTAGTCACCTCTTCTACTGGGGAGAAAAGCGGAATGAAGCACTGGACATCTTGCTGCTAAGCATGGCACTCATGAAGGAACAGTCACTCTCTTTCTCTAGGTTTCCATTTCACAGTCTGTAAAACAAAGCGAACGAACAGTCATGCTCCTTTCAGCCCTACGCGCCTGTGAATACAGCTCCGCAGCTCCGCAACAGATAGATTCTTTGCATGGCAGTGGAAGAAGGGTCTCTGAGTATTGAAAGGAATTCCAGCAACAGCGTCTCCTGGTCTTCCTTCACTTTGGTACGAGCCTGGTGAGAGGGGTGAGGAATGACATAGAGAAAGGGTTTTCTTATCTAAGGAAGAGGAGCACAGTCTCACTTTCTACCTGGCAGGGGTGGAGTTGGGTAGCTAAGCATGGAGTCAGCTCATCCCTGAGCTCTCATATCCTGGAAACTTTGCTCCCTGGAGCTCAGTAAGGCGGCTCGTTATCACTTAGCTTTAGAAATATCTCACGATCGATTGGTGCCACTCCCAGCATCTCTAGCCTGGAGGATTTTTGATCTGAAAACTCATAAATTGACCTAGCTAGAATTTTCATTAATGACATTCCTCCTGTGTTGTAGTCCGTTTTGTGTTGCTATAACAGAAATACCCGAGACTGGGTAACTTATAAAGAAGAGAGGTTTATTTGGCTTATGACTCTGGGACAGCTGCGTCTGGCATGGGCTTCAGGCTGCTTCTACTCGTGGCAGAAAGCAGCAAGCAGCCAGTGGGTACAAGCAGATCACATGGTGAGAGGAAGCAAGAGAAAGAGAGAGAAGGCGCCAGGGTCTTTTTAAGCAACCAGCTCTTGCAGGAACTAACAGAGCAAGAACTCACTCATTACTGCCCCCTCCCCCAGGGAGAGCATTAATCCATTCATGAGGGATCCGCCCCCATGACTCAATCAGTTTCCAACACTGCCACATTGGAGATCAAATTTCCACGTGAGTTTTGGAGGGGACAACACATCCAAACTCCATCATCCTGTGAGGCTGGGTAATGCACATGCTTATGGCAGAGTAAGTGGAAGCAGAAGGCTGGGAGACGGTCAGCATCTTTTAAGTATGTACTATGTGACTCTGTGGAAGCTAGTGGAAGCTGTTCTGTTTCTATGGAACTTGTTTGCTTTTCCTTGATCATTGTACCCTGTTAAATCAGAAGATTATACTCCATTAAATCAGAACCCAAGGGTAGAGTAATTAATCCTTCAAAGGCAAAGGACCTTTCACAATATTACAATCAGTTCCTTACGTACAAAACTCATTCCTGAACATGTATGAATATTGAATACAAAAAAATAGAGATTTTGATATGTAAGTGGAGTTTTTGTACACATAGTTCTAAAAATATAAATCCCCAAATGACATGCAATATCACATAATTATTTAAAATATTAATAATAAACCAAACATTAACATCAACACTATATATTAATTTCCTAAAGTAATGCCTTACATCAATAAGAGGCGATATTTAGAAGACATACAATTCCTGAGACTGATTTTAGTAAAGGGAAAAAAGATTTGTTGACCCAATTTATCAAATAACTGAATACATTTTGTTGTCCTTAAAAGTGTTGCTAGAGAAGGTTGAATAGTGGGTTTATAGTTTTCAGGAAGCAGAATCCTGACTTCTGGGGAAATTCACTCAGTATCTGGATCATAGAAAGTTTCAATGTCTTGTTTTTCAACTATCAGTTTTATGACCTTTGATAATATGTTTTCAAAATTCTGTCCTTTAGGTTTTATTCTTTTCCTTCACCAGTGGATGACTAGTCAGCTAGTTTAACTCAATGAATATTCACTTGACACTAAACATGGGCTACTTTCAATATGCCCTAATGATTCCTCCTGTTCCTGAATTTCATAGTGAAGAGAGAGGTGTTCTAGAGCCAGCTTAGAACAACTTGACACATGTGATTGTTAAATTTTCAGGAATTTTGTGAGCTGATTAAGATCATGTTGACAGCTTGATATCAGCTGCGGTGAGAATATTCACACCATGGGAACTGCTAAATGCTACCGGGAAGGAAAGGTCAGGGCTTCCTTCCCACCGCTGCTTGTTGAACATTTACCAGCAAACGCCACAGGTGAGTCCACTTATCAGACACAACTAGGATTAGTGATTGGTCTGTTAATAAACAAAGTTAATTAAAGTGGGGGAAAATAACTTGAAACACACAAACATGTATTTACTTGCCAATCTTTTGGGATAGAACCAAGGCCTTTCATTGAACGTGAATTTACTTTGTTTCTAAACCACATCCATATGCCTCACCTACTTTCCAGCTTTTGTTTCCTAAAAGTTCAGCAGAAACATAATAGCTGTGAAGCAAACTCAATGCAGAATCCTTCCAGATTATTTTCCCAGTTTTTTACAGTTGTCTCACCTTCACTTAAATTTGATATTAATTTGTTTTAGTGACTTGTCTGTATTCTTTTCAAATTGTTCCATTTATTTGTCATATAGACAATATTTTAACATTAATGGATTGTCAATTGACATAATATTTAATTAAATTATGTAATTATAATACGAAGAAATATTTTCATAAACAGGTTTTTAGACAAACACCACTGATAGGGTTCTTGATATACAGAATCTCAGGGGTTACAGAGGCCAGCCCTGCCCTGAGCATTCAAGGTACCACGAGCGTCAGTGAGTATAACCCCCAGACAGCATAGAGAGTGATGATTAACACCATTAATTATTTAAGTGGAGGTCAGTTAAAATTTCTACTGTGTTATCATTATAAGCATTTTAATTTTCCATTATTTAATCATTTTCAGAAAATAAGAATGGCAAATTCACAAAACATTCAAATAGTATATTTAAAATTTTTATACAAACAATGGATTTAAAGATTTTTATGCAAGTAATGATACAATCTAATTGAATGGACGACCACAGGATAATGCGAAGTGTTTGTTATTTGATTCGTGAAAGCCAGATCTGACTTAAGAAAGGCCAGAAATTGGCATAGCAAGGGAAAATTATCACTGCCAAAGTATCATCATCACCATTTCAGCATCAATAACAATAATAACTAAGGTTTACCGAGCTCTACTTGTGTGTCAGCACTATTACCTTTAAGAGATGTACATACGTTTTCTCCTTTACGATTTAGGTGAGAAAACAGAGGCACAGAAAGGTAATGTAAGTTGCCTGGGGACCCATGGCTGGTAGGGGTTTGGGTGAGGTTTTGACTGAGGTCGCTCTGACTCCAGAGCCCAGGATTTTAAAACCCTGCATAGTACAAGCTGTGGGCACCAGTGGGGGTCAGCCGCCTCTGTGCTCCCTGTACTCTTTCAAGTGTGTTTACCTGACCCATTTGGGCTACATGTTCCAACTCACTTGTGACAGGGAAGATGGAGGCAAGCCGGAAAGGAGGAGTTACGTGTAGCTGCATCACCCCACATGTAATGGTGCAAACATTAATTTAGTATTGACCCTCTTAGCTCTTGAGAAGACTGCGTTCAGCTGGGCAGTTCTTGCCTGGGGTCCTTTATGTTGCTTCCATCCAATGGGAGCTGGGCCGAGTCATCTGAAGGCTTGCCCGGGCTGGATGTCCACGCTCACCAGCTCAGGCAGTTGACACTGACTGTTGGTGCAATTGCACCTGTCTGCAAGACCCCCTACATGTGGCCTCTCCCTGTGGCCTGGGCTTCCTCGGAGGAAAATGGCTTATTCAGTCTTTCTTCATAGTGGCTCAGGGTTCCAGAAAGGCAAGGTGGAAGCTGCTGATCCTCTTAACTGCTGGCCTTGGAACTAGCATAGAACCACTTCCTCCACACTTTACCCGTCAAGCACTTCAAAGGTTCTTCCAGAACCAGATAGCGGAGAACTGCGCTCTGCCTCCTTGTGGAAGGAAGAGCGTATAATCCACAATCATTTTTACTTCACCACATCTACCAAAGCCTGCCAATCTAAGACACCTTCAGTGCCAAGGCCCCAGAAGTGCCAAATCCTACCGAACAGGCTTAGGAGTCTATCCTAATGACTTACACCAAGAGGGATACTGCCGCTGAGATCTAAGAAAACCTGTTGTAGAGCACAACAGCTGTACTTTGCCGTAATATTTATGATACATTTTGTCAGAGAACATCTTCTTTTTACTGCAACTTACATAATGTCACTATAAAAATTTTTAATTGTACATACTGAAGAATTTTTTTTTATTTTAAAAAAGTAATATTAGGAAAAAATTTCCAGGAAGCATACATTTTATTTCCTGATTTGCTGTAAGTTGCCCTCAACACAAACCACCAGGGTTTGCACCCCCGGATCATTGTTAAGTATTCAATTGCCACCTGCAAATTGGTGCTTGCCAAAGATACCCCACCCCTCCCAACTTGAGAATCACTGGCATTTTAACATGGCACAACTTTTTTTTTCCCCCCACATGTATTTTTCACTGCAATGCATCAATCTCAGATAAATCATGGCTATTATTCCTATTTTAATTCTCTTTATAAAAACTCAGTCTTTAATGTCCTGGGACATTTTAATGCTGTGTGTGAAGATAATGTGCAAAATACATACCCATTATTACCTATTTACTTGGGTTAGTGTTCTGACTAAGGTGTAATTTTCCACTAGGCATTTGGTTAGAAATTTGGCAGCACACAGAGAACATTTCCATACTTAAAAAGCATCCAGAATTTAGAATGGCATCCAGTGATACTGAGCAAGTGTAGATAATGCTCTCAAACTTCATCAAATATTCATGGTTAATTACAGTCATAATATTTATGTTGCTGTGAAAATTAAGGTTGTGAGCCTCTTGTACATAGGCTAAAAATACAAGCTTGCAGACTCTGCTGTTGCTTACCCCTTTCATTACTGGAATTCTCATTGCCATTAAATAGAATGACCAAGCATGGGTTTCTTTGGCTCCCAAATTCACAACGCAGATCTGGTATCTCCCTTGATAGACCCGACAGAACATGTTGAAAGAACCACAAAACCATCTCCCATGAGAGGAGGAGTATGTGTTTGGAGGCCCAGTGGCTACCTTTTCTGGAACAAAAATCAGGACGCACGGCCTGACAAATCTGACAATACTTTGAGCAGCACAAGATAGATTATTTGCAATTCAAAGATTCTTGGAAAATATGAGACATATGGTCATCACATCTGAAGGGAAATAGTATCACATGGTACAAGAAAAGAAGAGCTCAAATTATCTCATCTCATCTATTTTCTACTCAACCATTGTTGTGAATAAAAATGCAATTGTAAATTTAAAAGACAGTTATAGAAAAATCTTTCCAAAATGTATCTCTGGTGTTACTGTCTGTCTCTGAAGACTATCAATCAAATATAAAAGTTCAACCTTCCCAGATGAACTAATGTTACTTATGGCTTCTCCCCCTACTGTTCCCTCCTTGTAACTGACGTGTCAGGCCACAGCATTTATAATCCTCAGGCTGTCACAACTCTGGGCCTTATTCTGTTCCTTTTTTATTAGAAATTCTAATGTCAGTATGGTCTCTCAGGCAAAGTTCATCTCATCTTTAACAATGAATATAAATATTATCTTCTCTGCAGTTCCTGAACCTTCCAGAATCTAGACGTGCTAGCCAGATGCATATTCTCTAAAGTTCCTCTTATACCCTGACAGAGTTTGGATGTGGTGTCCCCCCAAAACTCATGTGGAAATCTGATCCCCAGTGTGGCAATGCTGGGAGCTGTTTGAACTATGGGGGCGGATCCCTTATGAATGAATTAATACTGTCCCTGGGGGGAGGGGTTAGTGCGTGAGTTCTTGCTCTGTTAGTTCCCACGAGAGCTGGTTTTAAAAGACCCTGGCACCTCCATTCTCTCTCTCCTCTTTCTCTGTCTCTCTTGCTTCCTCTCACCATGTGATCTGCTTGTACCCGTTGGATGCCTGCTGCTTTCTGCCATGAGTAGAAGCAGGCTGAGGCCTGTGCCAGATGCAGCTGTCCCAGAATTGGGAGCTAAATAAAACTCTTTTCTTCATAAATTACCCAGTCTTAGGTATTCTGTTATAGCAACACAACATGAACCAATACATACCCTGTACATATCTTCACTAATATACTTACCCCATGTCAATCTAATTATAGATTTACAGGTATGACTCCATTATCAAGTCGTAAAAAACACTTGTCAAATTTGCAGACATGCAAATTTTGGAGGGCTAGTGATTGCACTGGATGACAAAGTTAAGTTTCAAAAAGAGATCAGTATACAGAAATGATGAACCAGGATATGTATGATGAAAATGACTGAAATAAATGAAACATTTTTTATTGGATTTCAGAATAGTAACTGCAAAGTTTTAGTGGAAATGTAGCTGAATAGCAGAAGGAGAGAAATAACTATTTTTTTCAGTTCATCATAAGAGTGATATAAATCTATAGCAGTGATGTGGCACCTGAAAAAAAATAGGGCCAATCTTTAACTATCTTAATAAATTTATATATACAGATAGATGTTGTGGTCTTCCACACTCTACTGGGCTCACCATTCTAGGATATATTGTCTAGTCTGGGGGCCTTTCTTTGAAGACAGTCATTAACAAAGGTCTGTTTGTTGACACACAGTGTAGCTGCCTATCAACACCAATATTTATTCTCCTCTTTATAATTTTTCAAGAAGATAATGTGCCCAGCTAAACTATGATGTTTCACATTGTAGTAGATTGAATTATGTCCCCCCTCCCAAACTCATTGCAGCTTGAATTGTCTCCCAGGTTTTATGTATTAGAAACTTAGCCCCCACTGTGATTGTTAAGAGGGTGGGAAATCTTATTACAGTCATTGAAAGGTGGAGCCTTGAAGAGGTGATTAGATTATAGGACCACGCTATAGTGAATGGATTAAAAATGGTGGTCATGGGCATAGTTTGGAGGGCTTTAAAAGGGGAGCATGAAGAGTATGTCTCTCTCTCTCCCTGTTCTCTCTGCTTTCACCATCTTGCAATGTGTGACCCCTGGGTCACTGTCGCCACCACCAGATGGACTTTGGACTTCCCAGCCTCAGAAAACACGAGCAATAAAATTTTTTTTCTTTACAAATTACCCAGTTCCATGTATTTTGTTATAAGCAACAAAAGCAGACTAATACACCCACCATATCTTGCAAATGCATGATATAAGTATGTTCAAATAAATGTTTGCAAAACTGTGATCCTTTAGAGAAAGCTCTTTAAAGAGCACATATTCCAGAAGTGCATACTTTTTGTTTTTTGCTCTTTCTCTTCTGGTGTGGAATAGAAATGCTGTCCTGGAAGCAGACCAGCCCTGTAGTAATCATGTGACCACAATAAGGAAGTGGACCAAAGCCACATGCTACTGATGACTAAAGGAGCCTGGGTCTCTGATGGCACTGCCAGAACAACCTACCTCTGGATTTCTTACATGAAAAAATAAGCAGCTATCTTGTTTAAGCCACTGATGTTCTGTTTCCTGTCACTGGTAACTTATCAAAACAGTGACCAATTCAGATGGTGACCTGGGTGTGGGAGGTTGAGAAAGGATGTCAACAAGAAATGGACAAGTGGAGTACATTCAGTTTGTACAGGAGGGGACTGAGTGGGGACCTGCTCATGAGCTTTAACTATCTGACACACTGTTACATAAGGGAGATACAGACTTTATTTCATGCCTCCAGAGGGCAGAACATGGACTTGTGGTAGAAGTTATGGGAAGAAGACTGCACTCATTCAAAGAATGACTTTTCAGAGCTATAAAGCTACTTAAGAAAAGAAGTGGTTAAAACATCATTCATCCATAAAGAGGGGATTACACTGTGGGACTGAAATTTAAACCAGATGGGGACATTTACCAGATCTGAATTTCTATTTGCATTTCAAAACATATCCATAATTTAACAAACATTTCTTGAGCACTTACTCTATTCAATGTCTTCCATAAAGTTCAAGTAATATAAGGATTTTCAAAAACGGGTTCTTTGAGGATCTTACTGTTTAGCAGCTGAGAACATATGTATAAACAGATCATTTCAATAAAACTTTAATTGCTAACATAGAAAAATGCACAGAGTAGAGAAGAGAATTAGCTTCTTTAAAATTGAGGTTTCAAGGTTGAGCAGTTTGATGAAAAAACAAAAGAGAATTTCAGGCAAACCAACAGCATACACAGAGCTATCCTCTAGCATTAACAGTAGTTGTGTGTGAGAAGATCAGTAGTTTGGAAATATTGATGCATAAATTATAGAAGAAGAAGCTGTGGAAAGTGGTACAGGAGGATTACGGGGGCTTTGCATGCAGGCTGATGAGGCCAAAATTTAACCTATAGCCAGAAATTCCCCGACTTCTAAATTTCAAAGCAGATTTTGTAAAAACGTGAAACTGACAACGGTGATTAATTTTGCATTTTTCCTAGTCAGACTATTAAAAAGAGTGAGCCATCATGTACTTTAATATGATTTCCCAATAGAGCATATTTGCATCAAAAGAGTAGAAAGGATATACTTTTAAGGACAAAGTACTTCAAAAGTTCAAGGAAAGATTCATATTATAAACTTTTGAAGTAGTCTCGATACAGGAGGTGCTTAGTTTCCCTGGGCTCAGGTTTCAGGACACACCGCTGGGTTTCAAGCCATTCCCTGAGGTCTCAGGCCCCTCCTCTCTGTCCTCCGCTAGAGGAAATCTACTGTTGCAGGTTAGACCTATTTCAGCACCAACCAGGGAAAATGAGAGCACAAGGTGTCTGGCTTATGCAAATCCTGTGGCTGGGCATGCTCAGTAGAAAAGGGTTATGTAACCCTGGTAGTTGAATGATCTTCCGCTAGATGTGGTAGAGAGCACAGAATATTCTTTTTTTTTTTTTTTGTCTTTTTCGTGACTGGTAGGTACTCAGCCAGTGAGCGCACCGGCCAGTCCTACATAGGATCCGAACCGTGGCACGAGCGTCGCTGCGCTCCCAGCACTGCACTCTCCCGAGTGCACCACAGGGTCGGCCCAGAATATTCTTGAATGTGTTTGGTGAATGTGATAAGGTCTGACCAATGAATATGCTCCAGGAAGAGACCAACTGAGCATGTGCAAAACCAATGTTACATAATTGAGAACTGCTCCCTTAATTGAATATTCTTTAGACAGCAACTATAAAACTATAAAAGCTGAATCCCAGCCGAAGGCAGGGTGTTGTTTACTTTCCTGGAGGCAACCTGCATTTCGCTGGCTGAGGTGTGCATACTTTACTTTGCGTGGAACTTAACTTTCGGCAAACAGCTGCTCACTCCCTTGAGCCAGCCTGCACTCTGTACTCAATTTAAGTATGTTTTTTTTGCTTTTGTGTTAGACTTGGCATCTGTACTAAACTTACTTTTGTGTTAAACTTGGTGTGGACCCTGCTCAGTCTCTGGAGTTATACCGCTCTTTCTCTGTGAAATCTGTATCTCTTATTGTATTAGTCCATTTTTGTGTTGCTTTAACAGAATACCTGAGACTGGGTAATTTACAAAGAAAAGGGGTTTATTTGGCTTATGATTCTGGGTCAGCTGCATCTCATGCAGGCCTCAGGCTACTTCTACTCATGGCAGAAAGCAGTAGGCAGCTGGCAGGTACAAGCAGACCACATGGTGAGAGGAAGCAAGAGAGAGAGGGGAGATGTCAGGGTCTTTTTAAACAACCAGCTCTCATGTGAATTAATAAAGCTGAGAACTCACTCACTGTCCCCAGGACCCCTTGCCCCTGGGAGAGCATTAATCCATTCATGAGGGATCCGCCCCCATGACTCAAACAGCTCCCAACAGTGCCACACTAGGGATCAGATTTCCACATGAGTTTTGGGGTGACAACACATCCAAACTCTATCACTTATTAATTATATTAAACCTGTTTTCACTTTCTACTGTGACTCTGCTCTTGAATTCTTTCCTGTGGCAAAGTCAGGAACCTAGTAAGACGATGAGGTGGGTTGAGGTTGACTATTGGGACCCCCAGACCCTTCCTCTGACATCACTCTTATATTTTAAAAGAAATAATTTTAGGTTTGCATCAAGCTCATTTGCAGTATCCTTATTATCTTCATTTTGCCCAGGAAAACTCATCAGGGATGTTTTACCAAGACTTAGTAGTAGAAAACAACAGCAAATATGTGTTCTCTCTCACAGTCTGTGGGTCAGGAATTGAGTGGCTCAGTTAGGCAGTTCTGGCACCTGTCTCTTATGAGGCTGCAGTTAAGTGGTGGCCGGGCCTTGGATCATTTCAAGGGCATTTTTACTCACAGTCTCTCTCACCTGGGATAATATGCAGACTGAATAATGGCTCCTAAAGATGCCCAGGTCCTAGTCCCTGGAAAGTGTATATGTATCTTATAAGGCAAAAGAAACTTTGCAGATGTGATTCAAGTTCTTAAAATGGGGAGTTTATCTTGGATTATCCAATTGGGCTCTAAGTGCAATTACAAGTATCCTTATAAAAAAAAGACAGAAGGAGATTTGACATTGAAGAAAAAAGCAATGTGACAAATGAAGCAAGATGTTAAGCTGCTGGCTTTTAAAATGGAGGAAGGGGCCACAGGCCAAGGAATGCAGCTCCAGAAGCTGGAAAAGACAAGGAGACAGGTTTTTCCTGAGAACCTCTGGAGGCAGCACAGCCTAGCTGACAACTTAATTTTGGCCCAGTAATACTGATTTGGAACTTCTGACTTCAAGAATCATAAGATAATAAACGTGTTTTGTTTTAAGCCACGAGTTCATGGTAATAATTTGTTACAGCAACCACAGGAAACTAATAGGAATAGGACTTACCAGGGGTCTGGAACAGCAAGTGGGGCTCTTTAGGTATCTCCCCTTGTTTCTGTGTGGTCTCTGCACATGGTCTCTCCAGTGTGATAGCCTTAGCGTAGCCAGGATTCTTACATGGTGGCTCAGGTAGGCAAAGTTGCATGTCCGTGGAGAAAGAGAGAGCCAGGCAAAAATTATTTTGATTTTTAAAAACTTGCTGTAAAAGTCACACAGTGTCGCTTTCAGCACAATCTATTCATTAGAAACAAGTTACTAAGTGTGACCCACACTGGAAGGGAGGAGCTTAAAAAAATCCACTGACATATTTTAAAACCATAGTAATTAGTATAGACTGTCATTTGTATCTAGAAGCTTTATTGCTTTACCTTTCACATTAAGTCTATGATTCAATTAAGCAAAGTTTTAGGAATAGTGTGAGGTAGGGGTCAGAGTTCTTTTTTTTCCCTCATATGGATATCTAATTGACTCAGCATCATTTATTGATAAGAAATCCTTTTTATTTTAATAGCACTAGCTTGGTAAAAAAAATAAGAAGACAATTTTATATGTGGCGGGGGGCCTGTTTCTGGTCTCTTTCATGGCTGAATTTGCCTATCCTTGTCCAATACATTACATTAGCCTTATAGTAGGTTTTGATATCTGCTACTTTTAAGTTCTTCGAGTTTGTTCTTCAAGATTGCCTTGGCCAGTCTGGGTCCTTTGGATGGAACTGACATTTTCACATTACTGAGTCTTCCAGTTCAGGACATATCTCTACATTTGTTTATATCCCTTTTACTTTCTCTCAGTGTGGTTCTGTGGGGATTTTTGTATCTTTCATTAGAATTATCTCTAAGTGTTTGATACTTTTAGCACTACTGTGAAAGATATTTTTTAAAACTTCATTTAAATTTTTTTTGATACTAAAGAGAAACACAATTTGCTTTTGCTTATTGGCATTGTATTCAGCAAATATACTACTTATTTATTCTAATGGTTCCTACAGTTTCTGATTTTTTATATACACAATCATGCCATTAAAGACCGATAAATATAATTTTACTTCATACTTTTATTTTTTTTCTTTTCTTGACTTATTGACTAAGATTTCCATCATGATGCTGAATAGAAGATGTGCTAGAACCGATCTTTTACATCTTAACTTTCAGCAAGAAGAGCAACCATCTCTTGTTTCTAATCTCCAGGAAAAAGTGTTCAATATTTCACCATGGAGATGATGCTAACAAATTTTTGTAGACAAACTTTATGAGATTGAGGAATTCTATTATTACTTTGCTGATTTTTAAAAATCATGAATGAATGTTGAATTTTATTTTAAAAATCCATATCTATTGAAAGAAATCATATTGTCCTTTTCTCTCTTTTGTTACTACAGTGATTTTTATTGATTTTTTTTTTTTTAAAGAAAATGTAATTTTATTAATATTATTTTTTACCTTCTAGGATTTTGCTGCAGAACAGTTGGGAGGGAGAGGGAGAGGGGAAAGGGGAAGGAAATGGGATGGAAGAAGGAGGAAGAAGGAGGGGTGGGATTGAGGCCTGTGGCAACCCCCTCATTCCCACAGGGGAGCTGGGAGCTTGGTCGTAGCCAGGCTGAGTGCAGATTTCAGGGGGGAGTGGCAAAATCCCTCACCCCCCCCCCCCCCACCATTCCAGCTCAGGAGCCCAGGGCCCTTCTTGTTGTGGCTTGGCGGTCCTCACTGGGCTGGTTGCAAGTGTCAGGGGTGTGTGGTCGAGGCCCAAGGCCCCCCCCACCCCAGCTTGGGAGGGCCCGGGGTGCTTCCTGTGGCAGCTTGGTGGCCAGCTCTGGGCTGGCTGCACATATTGGGGGGGCATGGCCAATTCTCTCATCCCCCACCCTTGGAATTGGTTGTGGGTGTCGGGGGACATTGCTGAGACCCCAATCCTTCCCCCATTCTGGCTTGGTAGCCTAGGGGACTTCCAGTCCTTCTAGGTATTAGAGGTGTTTTTTGGTGAAATAAGACCTTTACTAGTAAATATGAAACTTCATCTCTGGTTGCAGGTACTTTGTTTTTTCTTTAATTTTTGTGTTGGATTATTTGCTGTTCCCACCATTTAAACTCTGCATGGAACTAATTTTTTGTCCTTTGCTTACTTCTAAAATGGGGGAACTTCTTGTGGGGTCCAGGACTTGAACTCTGTGGATGAGCTAAATTGCTGCTTTGCTGCTGATTCCCTGGGGAAGGCTTTTTGTGCAGCTCGGGTTTTAATAGTTGACTTTATAGGTACTTCTGGCTCTTGAGAGATCTGGGACACCTGGGTTGTGTGGAAACTCTGGTCTGTGCCTGAGTCTTTTCAGCAAACTGCACCCCATGCAATTCTGTGTTCCTGACCAGTCTTCTGTGAGTGGTCCTTCACTGATTGGGGGTAGATTAGTTGTCCTTGCTGTGCCCCAGTATTCCTCCAGTGGGCCCATCTCCCCCACCTCCTGTGCTCCAAACACTTCCCATGGGATGGGCCATGTGCTGGTCCCTTGTGATGGCTCACCAGTCCCTGAGTGGCTCCTTTTTTTCAGTTGTTGTGGCTCCTTGCTCCTATGTGGGTCCACAGGAGCCCTATTAGTGGTCTTGCTGTCCTGGGGGCCATCAAGGTCCTCTTCTCCCCTGCTGCCTCCAGGCAACTCCATCTGAAGGGCACACCTGTGGCTTTTGTTGGTTCCTGCTCCATGCGCTCAGCAGCTCCAGCCTGGAAGTGGCTGGGGATCAAAACGGTCTGAGTGGTTTTTTTCTTTCTCTCATCATGGCTTCTCCCACCTTCATGCATTCCATAGGTCTCTTCTCCTCTTCCCCTGAGCTTTAGTGGCCCCATCTTGGCTGTCATTTCTTTTTTATAGTTGCAAATTGGTTGATTTATGGGAGAGAGTGACGCTGCATATGGTCTATTCTGCCATCTTGACTAGAAGCCCTGATTGGCTTTAATATATGAACCAATCTAGTATTTCTGGAAATAGCATCACCATCATGTGGTATCTACCACATTTTCACAGAATTCTCTAATATTTACCAATACTTTATTTAGGATTTTTGTGTTCTCAAGAAAGATTGGCCTGTGATTTTCTTTTCTTAAAATTTCCTTGCAAGGTTTTGGTATTAGAATTATGCTGGCCTCAGAAAAATAATTGGGAAGTGTTCCGCTCCTTTATTCTCTGAAAAAATTTGTATCTTGTTAGTATTACTGCTACCTTTATATTTTTTAATTAAGGATTCCATTCCTTTAACAGATATCAGACTATTCAGAATTTGTTTCTCCTGATTTTTCTATTAGTCTGTTCAATTTGAACTGTTAAATTTAGTTACAAAATTGTTCATAATATTCTTATTTTTTAAATACCTGTAAGATTATTACAAGGAATGTTTTATTTTTTTATTCCCTATATTGCTAACTTGTGCTTTTTATTTTTTTCTGAATAAGTCTTGCTAGAAGTATATCTATTTTCAAAGCACAAACTTCTGATCTTGTTGAGTTTTTATTTTGTCTGCTTTCTGTTTTATCAGTTTCTGTTCTTATTTTTTCTAGTACCCATTATTCCTTCTTTGGGTTTTGTTTGATAGTCTTTTTATAGCATTTTGAGGTAAAATCTCAAAGGATTTTTGAGAAGGATTATTGATTTTCTTTTCTAATATATGCTTTTGTAGCTAAAATTTTCTATTTTGGATTTTTTTCTCCTTTTTTGTTGTTATTGTTAATGGTTTCTAGTTTAATTACATTTTCATCAGAAGACAAACTTGGATGAGGACTTCACAAGAATTGCAATCTTGAAAATGTATTAAGACTTTCTTTATGGCTCAAAATATCATCTATTTTTGTAAATGTTCCACATGGACATAAAAAGAATGTGCATTCTGAAGTTATTGCTTGTAATGTTCAATAAAAATAAGTTAGGCAAATTTATTAATACTATTGTTCAAATTTTCTGTATTTTTGCTAATATTTTTCTCATTCTATCAATTGCTGAGAAAGTATAAAATCTCCAACTATAATGAATGGTTTTTTTATTTCTCCTTAAGTTGTGTCAGTTTTTGCTTTGTGTATTTTTTAAGCTTTTTTAATAAGTTCATATTAATTTAGGATAGCTATATCTTCCTATTGATGTTATCCTTTTGTTATTTCTTGTAATATTTCTAGCCTTAAAATTTACATTGTCTCAGATAGCCACTACAGAGTGCTTTTGGTCCTTGTTTGCACAGTGTTTGTTTCCATCCTTTTACTTTCAACCTATGTCCTCAAATTTACAGTATGTCTACCATAAACAGCATTTGTTCGGGTTTGGTTTTGTTCTGTTTTGCTTCTATCCAGTCTAATAAACTTTGACTTTTAGATGGAATGTTTAGTCCATTTACATTTAATGATATCACTGGTATAGTTGGGTTTAAGTCCACTCTATTACTTTTCTTTTTTTTTTTTTTTTTTTTAAGATAAAATTAGATACACTTTTTTTTTTTTAATTTTATTTTGTTGATATACATTGTAGCTGATTAATGCTCCCCATCACCAAAACCTCCCTCCCTTCTCCCTCCCCCCCTCCCCCCCAAAATGTCCTTTCTCTTTGCTTGTTGTATCAACTTCAAATAATTGTGGTTGTTATATCTTCTTCCCTCCCCCCCCCCGATTTGTGTGTGTGTGTGTGTATGTGTGTGTGTGAATTTATATATTAATGTTTAGCTCCCTCCAATAAGTGAGAACATGTGGTATTTCTCTTTCTGTGCCTGACTTGTTTCACTTAATATAATTCTCTCAAGGTCCATCCATGTTGTTGCAAATGGCAGTATTTCATTCGTTTTTATAGCTGAGTAGTATTCCATTGTGTAGATGTACCACATTTTCCGTATCCACTCATCTGATGATGGGCATTTGGGCTGGTTCCAACTCTTGGCTATTGTAAAGAGTGCTGCGATGAACATTGGGGAACAGGTATACCTTCGACTTGATGATTTCCATTCCTCTGGGTATATTCCCAACAGTGGGATGGCTGGGTCGTATGGTAGATCTATTTGCAATTGTTTAAGGAACCTCCATACCATTTTCCATAGAGGCTGCACCATTTTGCAGTCCCACCAACAATGTATGAGAGTTCCTTTTTCTCCGCAGCCTCGCCAGCATTTATCGTTCATAGTCTTTTGGATTTTAGCCATCCTAACTGGGGTTAGATGGTATCTCAATGTGGTTTTGATTTGCATTTCCCAGATGCTGAGTGATGTTGAGCATTTTTTCATATGTCTGTTGGCCATTTGGATATCTTCCTTAGAGAAATGCCTACTTAGCTCTTTTGCCCATTTTTTAATTGGGTTGCTTGTTTTCTTCTTGTAAAGTTGTTTGAGTTCCTTATATATTCTGGATATTAATCCTTTGTCAGATGTATATTTTGCAAATATTTTCTCCCACTCTGTTGGTTGTCTTTTAACTCTTTTAATTGTTTCTTTTGCTGTGCAGAAGCTTTTTAGTTTGATATAATCCCATTTGTTTATTTTTCCTTTGGTTGCCCGTGCTTTTGGGGTCGTATTCATGAAGTCTGTGCCCAGTCCTATTTCCTGAAGTGTTTCCCCTATGTTTTCTTTAAGAAGTTTTATTGTCTCGGGGTGTATATTTAAATCCTTAATCCATTTTGAGTTGATTTTAGTATACGGTGAGAGGTATGGATCTAGTTTCATTCTCCTGCATATCGATATCCAGTTATCCCAACACCACTTGCTGAAGAGGCAGTCCCTTCCCCAGTGAATAGGCTTGGTGCCTTTGTCAAAGATCAGATGGCAGTAAGTGTGTGAGTTGATTTCTGGATTCTCTATTCTATTCCATTGGTCAGTGTGTCTGTTTTTATGCCAGTACCGTACTGTTTTGGTTATTATAGCTTTGTAGTATAGCTTAAAGTCAGGTAGTGTTATGCCTCCAGCTTTATTTTTTTTGCTGAGCATTGCTTTGGCTATGCGTGGTCTTTTATTGTTCCATATAAATGTCTGAATAGTTTTTTCCATTTCTGAGAAAAATGTCTTTGGAATTTTGATGGGGATTGCATTGAATTTGTATATCACTTTGGGTAGTATGGACATTTTCACTATGTTGATTCTTCCAATCCAAGAGCATGGGATATCTTTCCATCTTCTTGTATCCTCTCTAATTTCTCTCAGCAGTGGTTTGTAGTTCTCATTATAGAGATTTTTCACCTCCTTGGTTAACTCAATTCCTAAGTATTTTATTTTTTTGGTGGCTATTGTAAATGGGCAGGCTTTCTTGATTTCTCCTTCTGCATGTTCACTATTGGAGAAAAGAAATGCTACTGATTTTTGTGTGTTGATTTTGTATCCTGCTACTGTGCTGAAATCATTTATCAATTCCAAGAGTTTTTTTGTAGAGGTTTTAGGCTGTTCGATATATAGGATCATGTCATCTGCAAACAGGGACAGTTTGACTTCATCTTTTCCAATCTGGATGCCCTTTATTTCCTTCTCTTCTCTGATTGCTCTGGCTAGTACTTCCAACACTATGTTGAATAGGAGTGGTGAGAGTGGGCATCCTTGTCTAGTGCCTGTTCTTAAAGGAAAAGCTTTCAGCTTTTCCCCATTCAGTATGATATTGGCAGTGGGTTTGTCATATATGGCTTTAATTATGTTGAGATACTTTCCCTCTATACCTAACTTATAGAGGGTCTTTGTCATGAATGAGTGCTGAACTTTATCAAATGCTTTTTCAGCATCTATAGAGATGATCATATGGTCCTGGTGTTTGAGTTTATTAATATGGTGTATCACATTTATTGATTTGCGTATGTTGAACCAACCTTGCATCCCTGGGATGAATCCCACTTGATCGTGATGAATAATTTTTCGTATGTGTTGCTGTATTCTGTTTGCTAGTATTTTAGTGAGGATTTTTGCATCTATATTCATCAAGGATATCGGCCTGTAGTTTTCTTTTTTGGTTATATCTTTACCTGGTTTTGGTATCAGGATGATGTTTGCTTCATAGAATGAGTTTGGGAGATTTGCGTCCATTTCAATCTTTTGGAATAGTTTGTAAAGAATTGGTGTCAATTCCTCTTTGAATGTTTGTTAAAATTCTGCTGTGAATCCATCTGGTCCTGTGCTTTTCTTTGTTGGGAGCCTTCTGATAACAGCTTCAATCTCCTTTATTGTTATTGGTCTGTTCAAATTTTCTACGTCTTCACGGTTCAGTTTTGGGAGCTTGTGTGTGTCCAGAAATTTATCCATTTCCTCCAGATTTTCAAATTTGTTGGCGTATAGTTGTTTATAGTAGTCTCGAATGATTCCTTGTATTTCAGATGAATCAGTTGTAATATCGCCTTTTTCATTTCTAATTTTTGTTATTTGAGTCTTCTCTCTTCTTTTTTTTGTTAGCCATGCTAATGGTTTGTCAATTTTATTTATCTTTTCAAAAAACCAACTTTTTGATTTGTTGATCTTTTGAATTGTTTTTTGGTTTTCAATTTCATTCAGTTCTGCTCTGATCTTAATGATTTCTTTCCGTCTGCTAACTTTAGGATTGGATTGTTCTTGTTTTTCTAGTTCTTTAAGGTGAAGTGTTAGGTTGTTCACTTGCCATCTTTCCATTCTTCTGAAGTGAGCATTTAATGCAATAAATTTTCCCCTCTATACTGCTTTTGCAGTATCCCACAGGTTTTGGTATGATGTATCATTGTTTTCATTAGTTTCAATAAACTTTTTGATTTCCTGCTTGATTTCTTCTTGGACCCATATGTCATTAAGTAGAATGCTGTTTAATTTCCATGTGTTTGTATAGTTTCCAGAGTTTTGTTTGTTATTAATTTCTAGTTTTAATCCATTGTGGTCTGAGAAGATACATGGGATAATTCCAATTTTTGTGAATTTATTGAGACTTGATTTGTGACCTAATATGTGATCTATCCTGGAGAATGATCCATGTGCTGATGAGAAGAATGAATATTCTGAGGTTGTTGGGTGGAATGTTCTGTAGATATCTGCCAATTCCAATTGGTCTAGAGTCTTGTTTAGATCTTGTGTTTCTCTACTGATTCTTTGCCTAGATGATCTGTCTAATATTGACAGTGGAGTGTTCAGGTCCCCTGCTATTATGGTATTAGTGTCTATTTCCTTCTTTAGGTCTAATAGAGTTTGTTTTATAAATCTGGCTGCTCCAACATTGGGTGCGTACATATTTATGATTGTTATGTCTTCTTGATGGATCAGTCCTTTTATCATTAAGTAGTGTCCCTCATTGTCTCTTTTTATGGTTTTTAGTTTAAAGTCTATTTTGTCAGATATAAGAATAGCCACTCCAGCTCGTTTTTCTTTTCTGTTTGCATGGTAAATCTTTTTCCATCCTTTCACTCTTAGTCTGTGTGAATCTTTATGGGTGAGGTGGGTCTCTTGTAGGCAGCATATAGTTGGGTCCTGCTTTTTGATCCAGTCAGCCAGTCTGTGTCTTTTAATTGGGGAATTTAAGCCTTTAACATTAAGAGTTGTTATTGAAAGGTGTTGATTTATTCCTAGCATTTTATTGGTTGTTTGGTTGTCTTAGGTGTCTTTTGTTCCTTGCTTTCTGATTTACTGTTTGGTTTCTTTGTTTGTTGGTTCCTTAGGTTGTAGATAGTGTTTTTGTTAGCTTGTTTTCTCTTCATGAATGCCATTTTTATTGTACTAGCGGGTTTAGATTTTTCTTGGGTTTTTATGGCAGTGGTAGTTATTTTTCAGGAACCAAACCCAGTACTCCCTTGAGGATTTCTTGTAAGGGTGGTCTTGTGGTAGTGAACTCCCGCAGTTTTTGTTTGTCTGAGAAATATACTATTTGCCCCTCATTTCGGAAGGATAGCCTTGCAGGGTAGAGTATTCTTGGCTGGCAATCTTTGTCTTTTAGTATTTTGAAAATATCATCCCATTCCTTTCTAGCTTTTAGGGTTTGTGATGAAAAGTCTGATGTTAACCTGATTGGGGCTCCCTTATAGGTGATTTGACGCTTCTCTCTTGCAGCTTTTAAGATTCTCTCTTTGTCTCTGAGTTTTGCCAATTTGACTATGACATGTCTTGGAGAAGGCCTTTTTGGGTTGAATACGTTTGGAGATCGTTGAGCTTCCTGGATCTGAAGATCTGTGATTTTTCCTATACCTGGGAAGTTTTCTGCCACTATTTTGTTGAATATGTTTTCAATGGAATCTCCATTTTCCTCCCCTTCTGGAATACCCATGACTCGGATATTTGAGCGCTTGAGGTTGTCTGATATCTCTCTCAGATTTTCTTCCATGTCCTTGATTCTTTTTTCTTTCTTTTTGTCTGCTTGTGTTATTTCAAACAGCCCATCTTCAAGTTCAGAGGTTCTCTCTTCAACTTCGACAAGCCTGCTGGTTAAACTCTCCGTTGTGTTTTTTATTTCGCTGAATAACTTCTTCAGTTCAGCAAGTTCTGCTACATTTTTTTTCAGGACATTGATTTCCTTGTATATTTCCTCTTTCAGATCCTGTATACTTTTCCTCATTTCATCATGATGTCTAGCTGAGTTTTCTTGTATCTCATTCAGTTTCCTTAGAATTATCACTCGAAATTCCTTGTCAGTTATTTCAAGGGCTTCTTGTTCTATAGGATCTAGAGTATGAGATTTATTAACTTTTGGTGGTGTACTTTCTTGATTTTTTGTATTTCTGGTGTCTTTTTTTTGGTGTTTATTCATTGTGGCAGGGGGTTTCACAGTCCACCGGTTTGAGACTAATGACTAACTAGGATGTTGCTGTGGTTGCCAATTTGGTATGGCTCCCGCCGTGACTGCTCAGTTGGCCTCTAGTGTCTTGTGTGTGTGGTTGCCTCGGGTCTTGGGCTTCTCCGGGGATCCACCTTTCTGGTCAGCTTGTACTCTGCTGGGCTGGTGGATCACGTACCACAGGGTGTGTGATCTCTGTTGAGCTTTCACTTTCTGTACAGGACTTCTCCCCGTTCCGTGTGCTCTGGCCCAGGCTGTTAGATCGTGCAGTGGCGACCCCACCGGGTGTGTGGTTTCTGTCGAGTCTCCGCCTCCCTGGCCGCACGTCTCCCCACTCTGTGCGCACTGTGCTGGGCTGGGGTGTGTCTTCTGCACCCCTCGTCTATCAGCTGGGCCTTCAAGACCCTGCTCAGCACCGCCTCGCCCAGGAAGTCTACCAGGTTTCTGCTAGGCACAGACGACCGGTCTCTCTGGGTGCCTTTGTAGCACTGTGTAGATCTTTCTCGGGTCTTGTTCACCTTTGTATCCCCCCGGTATAAACCGAGTCTAGTGCCCGCCTGCAGCCTGCTCTCCAGCAGGTTCAAGCGGACCTGGGAACTCTCCTACCACACTATTCCCAACCCGAAATTCGTTAGGCTTTTTTCCAAACTGGTGGTCGCAGAGATGTTATCTGCCTCCCAGTAACAGGAAGTTTACCGGGGCCGGAGTCCAGGGTGTGGTGGAGTGACAGTCGGCCCGCCCGTACTTTCTAGCCCTCCCAACACTGGTCCGGACGCCCCACACCCCCAGCCCCGCCAGAGAACCGCGGAGGGAGTGGGAGAGGAGGCCGGCCCGCAGGGTCCGGAAAGCCCCGCGCCAGGCCAAGCAAATGGGCTCAGTGATGGCCGAGCAGGGCGGAGCTGCCCGCACCTGGGAAAATGGAGGCAGCACCGGGGCAGTGAGTGGCCTGGTGGTGCAGGCGGGAGCCGCGTGGGCATCCACCCCCCGAACAGAGCTGTGCCAGGGATCACTCACAGTGCTGTGCCAGGTCGGGCGTTCGCTCTGTCTCTGGTTTGTTGCCTTCCGTGTTCTCGGCACTGCCGCCTCGGGCTGTTCAGTTGCGGCGCCGCTCGGGCGCTCCCAGGAATCTTCTTTAATGCCGGCCTGAAACCTCGGATCCTGAATAGGGCAGCTGGCTGCCTTCAGTGCGGCCCCAGCCTCCGGGATCCTGGCTGCATCCACAGCAGCCCTGGCGCCGTGTTCCCTGTTTCAAGACTCGCTTTTGCAGCTAAGAATCAGTTCTTTTCCTGCTCCACACTTCAAAGCTGTTGCCTGTAAATGAGGCTGCCTCTCCTGCCGGGGGCAAAGTGGCGTTGAGCCCCCACGGCCGGCCAGCAGCAGCAGTCCTCCCTTAAGAGATGGCCAGAGGAAGGTCCACAAGTTTCCCGGCTGCCTGAGGCCCAGTGGACACCTTTTCCACCTCAGCTACTCCGCGCCAGCCGCCGCAGCCGCCGCCATCTTGAAACCGCCTCCCACTCTATTACTTTTCATATCTCTTCCACCTCTTCTTTTTTGTTTGTCCTTTTTGGCCTATGTTGGAATAATTAAATGGTCTTTGGTTCTATTTTTCTCACCTTTAGCTATTTAGTTTTCTATTCTTGCAAGATTTTTTTATTTACTGCCCCAGTTACATCAAATGCATAGCTAAGCTATAACAATTAATTTAATTTAGCTATTTTGCCTCTTTCTGAAGAATGCAAATATAGCAAATTAATGCCATTTCAACCCTCTTTTGTCCTTTGAGCTAAAGTTGTCATATATTTTGACTTCAATATAGTTATAAACACCACAAAACTTTATCACTTTATAATTTTAAACACTGAATATTTTTTATATTTATGCAAATACTTGCTATTTTCAGATTTTCAGTATTCTTTATTCTTTATATCATTTCTTGCTTCCATGTGGGATTATTTTTGTTCAGCATGAAGAACTTGCTACATTATTTCTTATTATGCATGTCAGCTGGTTAGCAAATTTTCTTAGCTTTTAATTCTCTGGTCACATTTTTAAAAAATTTCATCTTACTTTTGAAGGATATTTTTCACTGAGAATAGAACTCTACATTTACAGTATTTTTTCTTTCTTTTTTTTTTTTGTAGTTCAAAATGTCTTTTATTAATTACTGGCTTTCATAGTTTCTTTTTGTTCTCTGTGTGTGTGTGTGTGTGTGTGTGTGTTTTTAATTGCATGTCATCTTTCACCGAGAGGATTTCTTATTTCTTCTGTTAGGTAGACAGGGTGAGATACCAATCTCCTCTATCTCATGAGGGATAGATTAAAGCCATTGTGAGAAAAACTCAATTTTCCTTGTTTCTTGGTAACTCCCACTTCTGCATTTCTCATCCCCTATTTTTTGTTTGCTTGTTTTGACAACCTGGTGGGTCTCTGCTATCTCTACGCTGGAAGTTCTGTCCTTTGGAGATTTGATGTCTCAGGGAGACATGGTGCTTGGCTTCTAAGCACCACAAGACATCAGGAAATTTCACTAGGCCTTTCTGACCGAATATCCTCTGGAGATATGGCTCTCCCAGGCTTGTGACTGAGATCTTGATGGTTATTTGTCTCCTCTAACCTGAACATTCTTCCTTTCCAAAGTTTGGAGCTTAGCTCTTTAGGCCCTGGCTTCACATATATTCAAGATGTCTTAGGAGCAAACCAATCACATGCTTTTTGCAGACATCCTTTCTTTAGAGGAAGTTTTGTCTCCTCAGCAACATAAATCTGAGGTTTTACCTTGCCTTTCTAACATAGCTCTCTCAGCCTCCTGCAATGCCTAGGAACTGAGCAAAGTCCTGTGGGGATAACTAGTCTTGTGATTAGGGTTTCTCTATTTTCTAATTTGTCATGCCAGCCTTTCTTGGTCTCCAAAAGCTTTTCTGATTTCTTTTATTTCTAGTGGAAGTCCTCTGTCTATGTCAAGTCTGATTCTCAGCCCATACTCAGAATTGTCGAGTACCCTCCCGAAAGATGACAGCCAGAAACTGTAAGCTTACTTGGAAAGGAGTTGCTCATCTCTGGAATTCTAGATCATCCAGTTCTTGTTGATTCCAAAGCTCTCTAATATGATCTTTGCAATGTATCCAGTGTTTTATAATGGTTGCAGAAGGAGCATTTACTTACTATTGACCAGCTGCATCCACCCTGAAGCAAAAGTCCAGAGTTGGTGTTTTTAATGCACCTCTCTAATTTACTAATAGAACACAAAGACACAAAATCAGGAAGAATATAGAAATTTGTACAAAACAATTGACAAGTATAGATAGCCTTCACAAAACATTCATGTAAAGAGTACATGAAAATTTAAATTGCATATGGAACATTAAACAAAACTGACAGTGTGCTGGATTGTATAAACCATATCCTAGCAAATTTCAAAGGGTAAAATTAAATGATACGTGTATGTTCTCTGATCAAAGTGAAATTATACTAGAAATCAAATAAAGAGATAATTAGAGGGAGATAAAGAGACTTGGTAGACAAATAGGTTTACTGACCACTTTACCAATTTCTTTGCCATTTCTTCTTGCCTCTTAGATTTTCCTTCTTATTTCAATTTCCTTCTTCAAGTGCATCATTTAGAAAGCGGTCGTGAGCTATTTCAGTTTTTATTTATCTGAAAATGTCTCTATATTGCTGTTTTAAATGATAATTTAACTCAGGATATAATTATAGTTTTATCATTTCTTCAGCAAATTAAAGATATATTTCTACTGTTCCCTGGAATTAACTGTTACTAGTGAGAATTCTCCTCATAAAATAATATATACATATAGATAGATAGATAGATAGATAGATAGATAGATAGATAGATAGATAGATAGATAGATAGATATTTTGTTCTCTTTGGTGCTTTTAAGATCTTCTCATTGTGAAGTAGGTTCACTGTGCACCTGTTACCAACTTGTTTGAGTCCAGGGAGGCAGAACACACTCATATGCACAAATCACATGAAGCAGGTTTGTTACTAATAGATGGGCAGCAAGGGACCACAGAAGCTGGAGGTTCAATGACAGCTGGTACCGCAAGGCTCAGAAAGCTGCCTGGGGTAGATGGAGTCTTGACTGTCCATGCCCCACTTGAACCACAGATGAGGGACCCTGAAAGGCAGCCCTCCCACAGGATATAAAACTCCAGGTCACATGACTCACTGAGCTAAAGTACTGAAGGACTTCCTGTTCTGGGGGGGGGGGGGATTGGAACAGAGTCTAGACTGTTCTGGCAGCTCATCCCTTATCTCAGGATTTTGCATTCCCAGCACATTCTGCAGTTTGAGAACTACAAGCAAGAAAGGGAAGAGAACTGGGTCAGTCCAAGGCCACCCAGAGAACTTTCCTGCCTTCATTGTCTTTAGTGTTTTGAAATTGCACTATGGCGTGTCTTGTTGCAAATTGTGTTGTGCTTCTTGAATCAAAATGCATATTGCTTTCACTACTTCTGAAAATTTCTACACGTTTATCTCATTAAGTATCACCTGTTCTCAATTCTCTCTGGTCCCACCTTTTAAATTTAATTAGATGTATATTAGTCTTTATTGTACTATTGATGTCTTCTAATTTCTCTTTCTTATTTTGTGTCTCTTGGAGTTTTTGTTCTGCTTTTAATTTTTTTTACAGATCAGTCTTCCAGTTTTTTTTTTTTTTTACTATAAATATCTTTAATCCAAAGTTACAGAAGAATTTCACTACACATGGGTTTACAGATAACACATTTTGATGAAAGTAATGCACAGCCAAATGAGATACAATTCTTCCAGTTCTTTAATATTATCTCATTTTGTTAAGATTATCCATTAAATTTCAAATTCCAATGATAATATGTTTTATGTCTGGAAGTTCTTGTTTTATTCTTTAATCTGCTTAGCTTTTATAAACTTATATTTCTTTTCTTTCTGTTCTATAATTTATCAGGCATTTTAATATACCTGTGTCATGACTTATATCAACAGTTTTATTATTTTTGAATTTTCTGATGTTTTTTTGAATTTTGAATATTTTAAATTATATTCTGTCATTGGTTGTTCTTGCTTAATCTTTATCATATCATATGATATGTTTCCTATGATCTATGCAATTCAATTATAAAGTATGAGCTCCTGCTCATCTGGGATTTATGTTTATGGGAGTCTTGAGAAGCCTGTTTTGAGGACACACCCTTCCATAGAGTATTTAGGTTGGTATCTCCCCGACACCCCTGCTGCTCTCAAACTCTGTCACGTCTTTTTCTCATCTTTTTATTTATTTATTTTATTTGTTTCCCTCTTGTTGCAAGAGGGTCAACTACATCTTTTTTAAAAATTGTGGTAAAAACACATTGTATAAAATTTACCCTCTTAATCATTTTTAAGTATACAGTTAATACTTAATACAGTAGTATTTACATTGTTGTGAAATAAATCTTCAGAACGTTTTCATCTTGCAGAACTGAAAGTCTATGCCCACTAAACAACTCCTTTCTCCAACCTCCTCCCCAGCCCTGGTAACCACCAGTCTACATTCTGTTTCTGTGAAGATGACTACTTTAGGTACTTGATATAAGTGGACTCATACAGTATTTGTCTTTTTGTGAGTGGCTTATTTCTCTTAGCATAATATCCTCAAGGTTCATCTGTGTTGGAGTATGTGTCATAGTTTCCTTCCTTTTTAAGGATGAGTGATATTCCTTTATATCTGTGTACCTCATTTTCTTTATCCATCAGTTCATGGATGGCCATTTGTGCTGCGTCTACCTCTTGGCTATTGTAAATAGTGCTGCTGTGAACATGGGTGTGCAAATAGTCATTTTTTGTTATGTTCTTAGCCCAGGGTTTCCCGGGCCACTTAGGAAGTAAAAGCTTCCACGAGAACAGGTCAATAGTTACAAACTCTGTGGAAAATGTTCTCACCCAGAGCTCAGGACAAACCTGACACAAGTTTCTCAGTACACTCCTGTGCTGAAAGATTGGTTTTATCTAGTCTACCATTTTTCTGAAAGTGTAACTATCAAAAGTCCTTGATTTACATGGTATCCTCATGTTTGTCCCCCCCCCCCAAGAGTGGTGTGAAAGCTTTGCTTCCTGTCTTTCTGTGGCAATAAGAAACAAACCTCTTATTTTCCCAGGTCTGTGGTCAACTACAGGTAGTATTCCCCTTTAGTCTCTGCCCACTCTTCATTTTCTGGATTTGCTTTAATTTTCAGCCTCTAGAGAATACCCTTACCTTCTTGGGAGCTCAGGTATGCATTTGTGAGGATGTTTATTATTTTCAACCTATGTTCAGTAGCAGGAATTTTTTCTCAAATTCTTTTTTATATAGTAACTATCTCAGGTCTATGAATATGCTAATTATTTCCCTTCAGATATTTAATCTTTTTATCATATAGTACATTTTCGTATATGCTAAGGTTTGTTTCCGGACTATTAATTTCTCCCACTGCTCTGTCAGTTCTGGCCTCAGTACCACAGTAAGTATTTTTGTTTTGCAGCTTTAGAACACATTTCAATACCTGGCAGGATAATTCCCTTGTAATTACTCTTTTAATAGGTATTTTATTTGCTATTCTCTCTAGGTGGTTATTTCAGATAAATTGTTTGTTCCTTAACCAAGTCCTAGTAAAATACTAGAGTGATAATTAGTTATGCTGCATGGAAAGTCACATGCATTTTATTTTTTAAAATCTACATTTATGTACAGACAAAATTTTTAAAAGAATTTTCATTGATCCACCTAACTCTCTGACACCACTTTTCAGTCCTTTTGTTTTTGCATGAATCCCTATCCCCAAACCAATTGTTCCTGAAATCTCATTCTTTTTATGAAAATCTGCCATTAAGAAAAGATCTGACATGAATAATTTGTAATAGTCAACATGTTTCCTCTCCCAGTAGTAGCTTGAGTTATGCCTTAGCTCAAGTTATAGAATAAAAAGATTTACCTTTAAATATTAGTCAATGAATGAGAGAGATTATTTTCCTGTTCTTGAATTCCTAGAATCTTAGCTCAGCTCTTCTGGTACATAAAGTACACTCCAACAGAATGCAGACTTATTAGCATCTCCATAAACATTTATTGTTATTATTCATCTGCCCGATTCTTCCCTTTGCCATCTGGAGATTTGATTCCAAACTTTAGCAAAAAGAAAACTGTTCTCTGAATCCCTCTTGCATTCACCTTGAAGCCAGGCCTGCTCCACGTAGGGTCATGTCACATGACACAGCTGTGGGACTGCTGCCGTGCCACTGTGCACCCTACCCAGACAGTCCTACACACGGGACCCTCCTCTCCCTCATGCCCACCTTGGGCACAATCAGAAGAGAGACTAGATACTAGTCTTCCTACCCATTTTCCTAACTGTCATGGAGTATTGTAAAGCCAATCTTACAGTCTATAATCTATTCCCAGATTTTCAGTATAAAACAGAAAGGAAAAAGGGGAGGGGGGAGAAAGACAGAAAGAGAAAGAAAAGAAGGTTGAAAGGAAGGAAGGAAGGAAATTATTTCCATATAAAATCTCTTTAAAAAGCAATTAGGAAAGAGATTCAGTGTTGGCAGGGGCTGGGGGGTACCAAAGTCTAAGTGGGTTTTCTGGGCCATTATGTATAGAGTGAGCTTGAATGTTCACTGTGCAGAGACAATGGCTTAAACTGTTCAGCAGTGTCCTATCAATGCTTAAGAACTGATGTGAATGAATCCTTCTTGTCAACCTTGAAACTCAAAGAAAAAGATGACGGAAGCGTCAACATTTTTTAGCAGCTCCAAAATAATTCATGCTGTGAATGGGTGCTTTGGAGTACCTGGGCTGATCAGTATTTGATAGACTGTCCTGATGTCCATTCAAGGAGAAATTATGTTTATTTAATGGGGCAGTAGTCACATGATTCTCACTCTTTAGCCTCATAATTCTTCCCCCAAAAACCCCACCACTTTTTTGAGAAGACAGCCTGCAATTCCATCACTTTTCTTTACCCATTTTTAATATGTATGGAAAAAAAAGAAAAACTTTAAAAGTGAACAATTTCCACATACTTTTCAATGATATATCAAAACAGAATTTAAGCAAATCCAAGAGAGTTGAGTTAAGAGAACAGAAAAAACGTGAGTTGTTTAGTGACATAAAGCAGAGCTCTAACTTGATGCATCCTTTTCCAGTCCTTTATTATCTGTGCTCCCTCATTCTGACCCTGTTAATGTGTTCTCTGGTGGTTTCCAGGGGAGCTACTTAATAAACAGCCTGCCTATTTTTTCATTTAAAATCCTTGTATTTTGGGATTTCCTTAAAATAATACATTTGAGAGAACATTTTAATGTATACAATATACAAACAGTGATGTTTTAAAATCAGGCATCAAAATATGAATATAAACATCAGCACACTTCCAAATAATTTTGCTCGTAAAGGTAGTTTTTCAGATAGTTGAAACTGTATTAATAGTGTCTGACTATAAAATGACACTTTAGCAAAATAATTTTAGTAGCAGAACTCTCACCTGCTGTGATGATTGTTAGGTAAATAATTATAAGGTGGTATAATAATATGTAGGTGGTATGTAACATCTGGAGAAGATTTGGGAGCAAACAATAAAGAGTTGAACGAGTAATAGGTAAATACAATTTCCTGAACCAGAAAGCTACAAAAATCTTAATTTTATAAAGAAGAAAGAAATTTTTCTTCTTATTGACAGATTGGTTGTTGAGAGAGAGTGAGAAAAAAAATACATTGGCCTTCACCTTAGCTCTGTCTCTAGGCAGTGAATGAGTAGGTGGTATCATGGCACGTGCATTCTTTGGGGTACATTTGCACAGTCAGTGGAGGTTCCAGTACAGTTGATAGCCACAGCGATCTTGGCAGTAACCAGAAAAACTCACCAACTTGTCAAGGTTTGGTTAATTCAAAGTCCATTATTAATTTTATTACAAATATTATCTACAATGTGTTGATGAGACAAATAATTATGATTATTTATTTGGGCAAATTACAATTCTCATGTAGATTCCTGATATGTAGATTACCCATTCATTTATCCACTCATTTATCTGGCTAGCTGCCACATCTCTATTTGATACAGTGAAGACAGGTGCTTATTCTGTCTGATCACTTATTGCTAGTCTTGGAGACATAAAATATGGTCCTCTCGCTTCATTAGATATAGCTTGATACTAAAAAATGATAAAGCTGAGTATCAGCTAACTAACTACATTATATTGACTCTACTGATGAGGTCATTCTTTGTCTCAGGTAACAGTCTTGTTGACAGTCATCATGTAAGCTCAGATAAATTGTTTAGCTATTGAAAACCTTCAGGGAATATGCACATAACCGATTCAGCTTTACTTCTATAACTGCCGCAGTATAGCCCCAGTCAGTCAAAGCACATCAATTCCAGGAAAAGTCACCAGGGGAAGCAAAAACCTCTCAGCATGAAAGTGTTTAATTAATGCTTCAAGCCAAAAACCCATGGCCGATTAAAAAATTAAATGACTAGGAGGTACCTAGACTCACTTTTAAAATTTTATTAAATAATTTGATGAACATTACGTCTCTCTAAAATTTGAAACATCAAAACATTGTAACTTATAATTATAATAATAATTAATTGTAATTATTATTAACATGGGTACATGCATAATTTACATACTAATTTATTTTATTATTGAAGGCAATTCTGGGGTAGGAAATTATAATGAAACTGCAGTTTCAGCAACATAACAGGCTATGATAAAATAAATCTTTTATGCTCTTTCTAGTAGGATAATTTATTAATGGACAAGCTCATAATGTCTATAATACCAAAGATTATTTCTACAGAGTCAGACAGAACAACAATATTGGTGTTTGTGATAGAATAAATTGTGATTTTCAAGCAATATGTTGATTTTTTTTTTAAATCTAATGTATCTCATGTGAGAAAGAGCAACAAGGTAGCTGAGTAAATATCAGTAGAGCAAAGGAGTACTTGTAGGTGTTTCAGTGTCTGGATGCACTATGAGAAACAAAGGAATTAAAATATTTTGAAATTGAGAAGTATATTTTTAAGGTTTTATGCACAAAGAGGTGATTGATTTATATTTGCTGAAATGGTTTGAAATGAATTGAATTACTTTAAGGAATGAAAAAAATCCTAGTCTAGTCTTGAGTACTTTTATAACCAAGATTGTGAGAACAAACAACAGTTCTTAACGTACATTTCAATTAATGGGCCAAGAAGAACCACAGAGGCTCCACTTCTTACTATTCATCAGAAGAGATGAAATGCTCTTTTTTTTTTCATTACAAGCATTTAAAGCTTAATGATTTAAAGTCAGATACTTAAGAGTGAAAGTCACATCTCCAGTGCATGTTCATACTTGTTTAGTGGTTTCTAAATCTGTGCTTGTAAACAAAATTATTCTTAGTCCTTTGACAACTGCTATTTGTCCTGTAGGAAAATTACTCCCTAAGGAGATGCAAATTGTTTGGTGGTACTTGATGGCTTTGTAGTAATTACCATGCTATCAGATAGCTCAGAATTAAGATAAGCCTTAGCATCAAAATTCCATATGGTTGATTCTAAAATAAGATGCTTAGATGAGCAGAATACTAAATGACATGCACTGAATAAGTAAAAGCCTGGGCCAAGTTTCTCTCAAACCTGGGGCTATCACAAGTTGTGTCTGAGATCAAACAAAGGTCAGTCGAATGCTTCCAACATTTAATAAATAGTTGATAAAGTTGTCATTTTAAGGAAGAGCAGGTCAGTAACATTAATTGATGCATAATTACTATTACTAAAATTAGGGAAGTTTGTAAGCACAGCAATCACAATTTACTATTATAGAAGATGATAGGAGGGAGAATAAATTAAACATTTTTGAGTTTTGTATATCTAATCAATGATGGAAACCACAGTACTAAAACAGCCTTTCTCTATACATGCCCTCATGGCAGAGATTACTGATTCCCATGTATTCTATCACCATTTTTATGGGGAATTTTCCTAACACCAGCTCTCTAGACTCGATCCTTTACTTGACATTAATGATTAATTTTTAAAAAAATTGTTTATTGAGCACATGCTAGGCCCTGTCCTGGCTGCTTAGGTTATATCAACAAACAATAGGGGAAAAGCCCTATTATTATTATTATTTTTTTTTACTTTTCATTTTAAAATAATTTCCAAATTACAGGAAAATTGAGAAGTTAGTACAAAGAATTCTCTTGTATACTTTTCAACCAAATTACCCAAATGTGCATTACCATTCTCTTTATATATACTTAACAATATATTAGAACATGCAATTGTAAAATTATAAATATATGTGTATATATATATACATATATATGTGTATATATATACACACACACACTCATATTTCTGCCTTGTGGAGAAAATAATTCTGTTAGATAAGCTTTATTCAGGAATGTGTTATAGTGCTATTGGCCATGAGTTCAATGTTAATGAATTAACAATACACACTCATGCACTATATAACAACCTTTTGGATAGTTTATGGGCTGCGTATATCATTGTGGTTCCATGAGATCATAGGTTCTATGTAGTAGGCTATACCATCTAGGCTTGTGTAAGTATACTCTACAATGTTTGCACAATGATGAAATCACCTTGCAACACATTTCTCAGAAGATATGGCCACCATTATGTGACACACGGCTATATTAAAAAAGGTGTCTTTAAACAGAAACACACATAAAACGACATTATGTACTGATCATTGCTATGGTTTGAATGAGTCCCCTCCAAAATTTATTTTGAAACAATCCCCACTGTGGTGGTATTAAGCAGCAGGGCCTTTTGGGAGGTAATTAGGTCAAAAGGTCTCTGCCCTCATTAATGGGCTAGTGCCTTATAAAAGGGTTGGAGGGAACTAGTTTAGGTCCTTTTTGCCCTTTTGCTCTTCCATTCTTCTGCCATGTAAGGACACGGCATTTTGTCTGGATGATGCAGAAACAAGGTGCCAACTTGGAAGCAGAAAGCAACCCTCACCAGAGACTGAACTTCTGGCAACTTGATCTGGGACTTCTCAGCCTCTGAAACTTTGAGAAAATAAGTTTCTGTTCTTTATAAATTACCCAGTCTCAGGTATTTTGTTCTAGCAGCACAAATGGATTAAGACAATTGGTTAATTAAACTGTGCGAACAGAGGCTCAAAGGAACCTAACCTGCATGTCCCCTAGAAGCGATGGCTTAGTATTCACCAACTTAGTGTTTTCAGTAACTATAGAATACAACTACTGTGAAAACAAGAATCAACTATAAGTTATAGCCATAATACCACTTTATTAAATACTTCAGTGTGCATTTCCTAAAATGAAGGACATTCTCTTATATAACCACAGTACAATTATCAAAATCAAATTATTATGACTGATATAGTACATTTATATAATCTGTAGACCTTCTTAAGATTTCTCCAATTGCCTTATGGATGTCCATTAGAGCAAAATTAAAATATATACTTTTTTTCCTGGTCCTGTTCAGTATAACACATTGCATTAATTGTCTAGTGTCTTTAGTTTTCTTTAAGCTAGAACAGTTTTTTAATCTTTCATGACCTTGACATTTTTGAAGAGTTCTAGACAGTTTGTAGAATGTCCCTTATTTTGGGTTTGTTTAATGTTTTCTCATGATTAGATTCAGAGTGTTTTGGCAGGAATGACACCAAAGTGATAGTGTCCTCAAGGAATCATATCAGATTCTGCATGGAATATCTATTTGTTTCAATACTTGGTTACTTGGTTCATGTAGTGTCTGTCTTTCAGTCATTCACTGAAAAGTTACTATATTTCCATGTGTAATTAAGTAAATATTTTCTGAGGAAAGCCTCTAACGATCATAAAATTAACATCATAGGAAAAGAAAAGATTTTTAAAAAGATTCTTTTAGGCACTGATAGTCTGTGAAGAAAATAAAATAAGGTCATACAATAGGAAGTATGTGTATTTAAGGGTGGGAGGCTCCTTTATTTTGTTTACAAATAGTCTGACATAGATTCAATGTTTACTTGAATTTACATGGTTTAAAATTCAATTTTTTTTGAATTTTGGGGAGGATAGCAGCAACCGTGTGTTTTTCAATCTCCTCAAATCTCCAAATAAAAATAGAGCAATTAGGACAGCAAAATCCCAAATCCATGGCAAGCATCTACAAAAATCTAAGTGACAAAATATACTTATGAACTCCAAAAGAGGACCAGGTAAGAAGCAGCTACTGAGATAAATACTTGTATAAAACCAGAATCTTCACAGGAGAAAGCAGAGAGAATCAAAAGGACATCTTATGGACCCAAGAGCACCAAAATAAGTAACAAACTTTAATTGTAAAGATCAGGGAGCTAATTTGAGAAGAGAAGCTGAAACTGGGATGTATTTTATACACTTCAACAGCAAATAAATGCAAGAGGTCTGTAGTGGTTGAGAAGGGCTGTAGTAATTCTGGACCCTTGAACTCTCAAAGGGCCAAAGTTCCATTCAGGAACAAAGTTATTCACAGGCAGGAAAAATTGGTGAAAAGAGATTCCAAAGTAAGTGGGACAGAAATAAGATAAATAAGTCCATATAAATGTGGGGAAGATAACTAGAGATTTTAGAAACAATACAAGAAGCTGCAAAACATGATATTGAAAGAATACCCTGAACCATGCCTTCATCCTAAGATTTTAGAGAAAATGATTTTACATAAAATTAAGCAAGAGAGAATGATTGAAGTCAAACTCTATATAAAATTATAAGAGTAAAAAGAATAGGATCAGAATATTGGACCTACTGAAAATTTTAAAATGCCAGAAAGGCATGTCACATAAAGGTGAAACTAGAACCTAATTTTTGAAAATAAGCTTAGAAACATTAAGAAAATTACATATGCTATAAAAGAACAACATTAGTAAGAATTAGAAATGGTGGCAGAAATCAGAAAAGAATTAGAAATGAAAGGAGAAAACCATCTCAGAAATGATGACTAAACTAGAAGAAATGTAAAATTAGGTAAGCAAAATAGACAATATTTTAAAAATGTATGACAAAAAGGAGAAATATTTTAAAAAATCAAAATAAAGTGATGAAAAAGATTTGTAAAAATGTGACAAATACAGAAGACAGGTAAAGAAGAACCAAACATGTATAATAGGATGACTGAAATTGAGGTGATGTGGAATAAAAGTAAGATTACAGAACTAATACTAAGATTATAACTAAACTGTCTTTAAGTATTAAAATGATTTGAAATTATGTGTTGAAAGGGCATGGTACAAAACTTGCAATACTGAAACAAAATAACCAACCTTGAGACATTCCTAGAAAAAAATTATTGGAATTTAAAGAAAAAGAAAAAAAAAAAGCCTTTGGGTATTCAGACAAAAAGACCAAGTTATTTAGAAAAGAAAGAAACTCAGATTGTTATCAGACTTTCTGACAAAAGGAGAATGGAGTATGGTGTTTCAAATACCGAAGGAAAGAAAATGTAAGCCAAGGATGTTTTATCCAGCAAAACTGAATTTTGAATATAAAGGCTGTAGACAAACTGTCATCAACATATAAGAGATCAGAATATTGTTTTTATGAGCTCTTCCTGAAAAGTCTACTATAGAACAAGCTTCAGGCAATCAAAATTAAGTGCAGAGACACAAAAGCTAATAGTGAGCATTAAATACATATTTACTTGTAGAACAAAGACTAAACGAACAGATAATGTAGTAAATAAAGATGTAATTAAGCTATAAAATAATGGGTAGGGCATATGCAAAAAATATTTCAACTATATTCAGTAATATTTTTGGTGCTAGTATTGGTATTGTTATTCTGAAAATGTTGTATATTCAATGTGGAAAGAGCAAGTGAATAATTATGTGATATTTTAATTCTTTCACCCCTAATGGCCTTGAGAACTAGGATGCTTGTTGTAGAGAGAGGCAGTACAGATTTAAGATAGAAGAGGTTAAGTAAAACCACTGTATTCTTAAGTATGAACTGGAAGAATCTTGTATTTAAATATATTTTCCCCTAGCTATGTCCATTGAAATGGCCTAGAAAAAGTGACCACACCAGCAGCCCTGAGTATGTCTAGCACAAAGATTCTGTTCCTGAAATATTATCTTCCACTAAGAGAAACTAGGCCTTCCTGGAGAAATGGATGATTCCAGGTTTGGGGCAGGAAATGTGCAAAATGAGCCTGGAACATCTTCTCATAACATACAGCAAAAAACCCATCAAAAACTTCAAGTTGTGCGTAAAGGACTCAGGAAAAAACTTGAAGAGATTTGCACTGGTCAAAAATGTGACAATTTGATTATGACTGTAACCACATCAAATATGTTTAAATATCTGACAAGTTACGTTTAATATACAACAAGTAGTTCACAAGCAGTATGAAAATCTACTTATTCCCTTTGTAGCATCCCCTTTGTAGCTCATGGGACTCGTGTTCCAGGGTGGGTAGGTATCATTGTCACACTTGTTCTGTGATGCTGTAGAAAGGGGTCTAGGGGCCAGGCCTGAGGGGCCTCAGTCCTTCTAGTTTGAATCTTTTCACCTAGCTTGACTGGAAATAAAAGTCCTAGTTAAAATAAATTAACCTGGGGGAGAAGTGAAACCTTACAAGAACAGCTACTACTCTGGAGGGGAAAGAAAAGGGAATTGGAGCTGCAGATATGTCCTTAGGTTCAACAGGAGTGGCTTCCCTCAGCTCCTCACCTGTGTATGGGACCTGAGGGGCATGAATTTACTCCTCTTTTTGAAACATCATTAAAACCCAATTTTGAAATTAAATTTTTAAAAATATCTCAAGTGGCCATGGTTCCATGGAGTGGAGAGACGCTTGTCCTGGGGATAGAGACATGATCAGAATCCAGGGGAAGGTCTGTGTCTCCTCTTTTTATTTCCTATTTTTTCCCCTACTTTCTCCTTTTGCTTCATTTCACATCCATGACACTCTCTTTATCCTGCATTCCAAGTCAACCTCATGAGGGACCTCTGGACATATATTGAGGTTCCGTCCTGATTATAGGTAAAATTGAGATGAATAATTGTTGCTTTGCCTCACATGGATTTGTCACCTCTCTTCCCCAGGTGACGGAGCCACAAAAGGATTACTCAAAAGGATACTCAAAGCCCATTTCTTCTGAGCAGTGAGAGACCCTGAAATGGTTAATTTCCCAGAACCCTCAAAAGAGAGGCATTTCTTCCTTTGGAAATTAACCATGAACTGGGGTTCTTTCCCTGCATTTAGTCTCCAGACCAGGAAGTTACAGGAAAAGAACATAGGTGGGGTTTAATAATAGAGGTTGGTAACATCAGTGAAACAAGCAAAGTGACATTCCATAATGCAATTTGCAAAAGGTTAAGTCAATCCACCAACAAAAGCTTGATCTTAGCAAACACTTTTTCCCTAAGGCAATTTCCCTAGTATCTTACATATCAATCAAGTAACTTGAGTCAGCAACTTTCCTGTGTTACAAAGACTTTAGCCTGAGGAAAGTTTCCTGTCTTTTGCAAAGTTAACATTTCTATATGTAATTCCAAAAGGTTAGGTTAAACCTGAGACTACAGGACTTTAGAAAATAATCCCTGTGAAATACATTTACTTTATAAATATTGGCATACTCCACAAATAGTACACATATCTTTGATGTCATAATATTTACTGTATCATTCCTCTTTGATTCCAAATTTAATGCAGTTTATTTATTTATTTATTGCCAAGACCAAGAGTTATTTTGTTTGTATGACCTTTCAAGAGAATTAAAATAAGCAGAAAAATATCAAAAATTGTATACAAGGTATTTGGACAACCCCCTCAGGACCCATGAAGGTGTGGAAAAGGTCAGAAAGTTTATTCATTCACATAGTGAAAATGAAGACAGACAGTTAAATTTAGATTAAGGAAAAGATTTGGTCTGAAAGAACTCTTAGATACCACAAAGTTTTGCTGGAAATTGTGCCCTTTATTCTGAATGAATGTGAACAACAGAGTTCTCATATTCACTCCATATTCTTTCTAAGGAAGCCACACCCTTAGAGGTAAGGGAAATACATGAAAAGAAACACACAGGACACTTGGTGGGGAAAAGGTTAAATTCTGTGAAAACTCTCAAAACTGTAGAAAGTATAGCTAGCATATTTGTTTTAGAAAGCTAGTTCCAGCATTGCTCAAAAGAAGTATAACATGTCACAGCCATGTTTAAAAACATTTGGCGATATCTAAATAAAGTTGACAATGCATATATCATATGGCCCAGCAATTCCACTTCTAAGAAATTACCCCAGTGAAACTCTGATATATACGCTTAAGGAAGCAAGTTCAAGGACATTCATTACAGCATTGTTTGTAATAGGAAACAATTGGAAATAACATAAAATCTTCATCAGAGGAATAAATAAATTAAGACTTATCTGTTCATTAAAATAGTGAACTAGGCCTTATCTACTCAGTAAAGTAGTGAACTTAAAATTAATGAACTAGAACTGTTTGTATTAAGATCCAGTTGATATAAATAAAGACCAAAAACAATGTTGATTGAGAAAATCAAGTTGAAGATGGTTGATTATGATACCTATTTGTTAAAATTTCAAGATATACAAAATAATGCTCTATATAGCATCTTTTAAAATAGTATATATTGTAACATACAGTAAACGTACATATAGCAAAATTCTGAAAAGACACTCTAGAAGGATTCCTGGCATTTCTCTTAAAATAGAGGACTTAAGAAACAAGAGAATGGAAGAAAAACAGAGAACTACAACTTTTAACATAGTTTATGTCTCTATGAGAAGGTCTTAATGCATAAATAATTCAGATTTATAAAATACCAAAATAATGGCATGAAATTAACAAAAATGCCAATATTTCAGTACTAAAATTAGCACAATATGCAATAATATTGAAAACTGGTGTCACAAACACAGGTAAGAAATAAAAATATTAGTTTTGAGAATTATCTGCATTGGTGCAAGGAATCTGCCAAATCGGAGAATGTTTAGAGAAAATAGAAGTTATCTGAAGAAAAAAACCATTTACCATTTATTTGGCATGTGAACTTAGAAAAATATTCCATGAAGCTCAAGAATTACTTGAGAATATGCTGGCATAGAAACAAAACAAGATAAAAATTGTGAGATTGAAATGAAAGTCAATAGTGTTATGCATCTGGAGAGTTCGAGGAGAAGAACGACTAGAAAAAGGACGTTATATTGAGTGAACTCAGAGTTCACTAGTAAGAGATGCATAAATGGTTTCAATGCAGGGGGAGGGCAGCTTCCAAGTAACAAAATTAAGGAGTGATTGAGTGGTTCAAAAATAATGGCAGTACCCGTGGAACGTTCTTCCATAATATCTGAGAGCACAAGTGATGGAATGGAAAATGGAGTGGTGCATTAGAAGAAAGGGCTATGAGATGATGTTTTTGATGAAGAGGAGAAATGAGCCATTCTAGATGGAAAGACAAAAGCTTACAGATTATGAGACTTTCAATATTTAAAATGGGTAGAACATTAATGAATTAAGGAACCTGAAGAGACAGAAAGAAATGGATAGAAAGTTGAAATGAAGAGTTGGCCTTGGGACCAATATTTCTGCTTTTAGGTGGAGTACCACCTTGAAATATCCTCTAAAATGTAGAATTACTTGATTTCATGTTCCCACCTGGCAGCACAATACAAACACAATGCTGTTTCTGATATTGTGATGACAATATAACAGTATTGTTCTCTAGGTGCTTACAACCTAGACATCTGGGAGAAAGGATAACAGATAACAATGGCAATAATAATAGTACTAATGATTTTAATAATTAACATTGCTTGAGTTCTTACCATATGTCAGACATTCAGCTAAGTTCTTAACATACAGTATTTTATTAAATGTGTCCTACCTTATAAGGTCGTTATTGAGTTGAGATACAAAATTTGAGAAACCCAACCAAAGTCGCACACCAAACGATACGAATAAAATTCATGTTCTGTCTGAGTCTAAAGCTAGATGTCAAGCTGTTCTATCTACTAGACAGAATATGATTAAAGGCCAAGTTATACCAGGTACATTTTATCTGTGCTGTAAAGTTGAGAGAATAAAAATCATATGGACAAGGTTTTCAGCAAAAACTTGTAAAGCTATTGATTGTTGCCTTCTTATTTGACAGCCGTTGATGACTAGTGTGGACAGGTTTGGAGTAATGTCTTGGCCAACATGTAATTGTGTCCATAGATGTATGATAGAAGTTTGCCTGAAGCAATGTGTGAAATGTGTTTATTCATCAGAATTCTGTAGATGAGAAACTCCAATTTTGGACACCTCTCTTGCTGAGTATACCTCTGGCTTTTCTCCTCAAAACGGAATCCCATGGGGGCACACACTGAATCTCAGGTTCTACAAGGAAGGACAAAGGGAAGGCTGATCAAGTTCAGAGTTCCCAAAGGAACAGTTTAAAAATATAGCTCTTCTTGAGACAACAAAACTGGGAAGACTCAACCCATGGCCCAGTGATATATGATATCTGACTGTCCCAATTATATACAGCAGCCCTAAGCCTTCCACTTGCTGGGTCTTTCTGTAATGCCATTAAAATTTCTCTATGGTGCCAAATATGCTGCCTCTTTGTTCTTTAAATGACAGATGTTTCCTCTGCCACCCACAATAGCACAAATCTATTTTCATTGCCTAAGAGTTAAATTTCTTTGTTCTACTGTGATGCAGGAAGGTTCTCCATCAATGCAGATCTTCACATTTTTTTCGTTGAACTTCACAAAACAAGGCATGGCAATTCAATTTTCTTATAACTTTCAATGCCTATTGAGCAACTTGGAACATGATTTCTGAGCCCCAAGGCAGAGAAGGTGTGAAGTGATGTGAAGTGCCTTTGCATTCACTTTTACCTGGAGGTTAACTTCCCTGTCCACTCAGGATTCTCCCTGAGGGTTGGGATCAGTGATTGTTGTCACTATGACTAATATTCTTAATCCTAAAAGTGACAGCAGCAAGATGGTGGAATAGAACATCGTGGTCCTCATTCTTCCACAGAAACACCGATTTTACAACAATCTATGGACCAAAATACCTTCATGACTAACTCAGAATCAAGTTAATAACATGCAATGCTCCAGATGAACAGAAGACAGAGAACACCAGCACTGAAATATGTAAGAAGAGAAATTTCGCCTTACATAAGCCCAGGATGACACAGCTCAGTACCAAGAGAGATCATCTCAATTTGTGACTTCTCCCTCAGGGAGAAAAAGAGAATAGAGAATGCCTTCAGTGTTGCTGGCCTTTTAGTATGCTGCCCAAGGTGGCAGTTTCCAGAACTCACATAGCTCATATGCCTGGAGAAAGTTAACAACAACAATAGCAAAAAGTATAGGAATTTTCTGCAGCTGTCACAGTTTTGCAAGATTGAGAGAAGGTGTAAAATCTGAGATTTATCTCACAGGAGATATGGAGAGAAGTGAAGCATGCCTTTAATGTCTACAGCCTTCCAGTGCAATGTTCAGAGGCCTGTCTCTACTTTGCCTCACAAGAAATGCTGACGCAACTGGCATAGATCAAACACCTGGGGGCAGTTAAGAGCAAAGGAAAGGGGTAAGCAGCTTAGTATGGCCAGAAAAACTTTGTAAGATTGTGGAAAGGCACAGAATCTGAGGCTTCTCTCCCAGGGGGAAGAGAACAGCGGGGAGCATGCTTTCAACATCCCTGGCCTTTTGGTGCACTGTGCAAGCAGCTGGTGTCTGTCTCACCTCATTCTGAGTGCTAACAAAATCTTCATCATTTGGTGGGGGCATCTAAGAACAAAAGAAAAGGGGCAACTGACCTGTTGTACCAGCACAGCTCAGAAAAATTGGGAGAAGGCACAGACTCGATGCTTCTCCGTAGAGAAGACGAGAATGGAGTGGGAGTGTGCCTCCAACTTCCCAGCCTGCAGTGCAGCAGTCAGACACCAGAGAAAGCAAGAGAAAATGAGCTCCTCACAAATAAAATAAAATAAAAAAATAATAAATCTATCCTAATTAGGAATCAGCATGCACAAGTACAGAGAAGACACATCCACAGAAGAGGATTGAGAGACTCCCAGACTCACTAGCTGAGCTGAATGGTGAAGGTCTTTCCTTGATGAAGCCAGACCTTAAAGATTGAGAAAGTGGCTGTTTCTTCAAGTGCACGGAGCAACAAAGAAAACAAAAGAACCAGGAAAACATGATACAATCAAATGAATAAAATAAATCTCCAGTAATCTACTCTACAGAAATTGAGATTTATGAATTGCCTGGTAAAGAATTCAAAGTAACTGTCTTAAAGAAGCTAAGTGAGACTTCCAATCAAGATGGCAGAATAGACGGTCCCCAGTGTCACCCTCTCCCGCAATCAACCAATTTGCAACTATTAAAAAGCAATGACTGCCAAGCTGGGGCTGCTAGAGCTCAGGGGACAAAGAGGAGAGACCTACGGAGTTCATGAAGGCAGGGGAAGCCACAATGAGCGAAAGAAAGGACTGCTCCTACAGTTTCAAGCCCCAAACACTTCAAGGCTGGTCCTGGTGAGCACATGGAGCAAGAGCTGGCAAAAGCCACTGCTGTGCCCTTTGTATGAAGTTGCTTGGAGGCTGTAGGGGAGAAGAGAGCCTTGGTGGCCCCCAGGCCAGCAAGAGCACTGACAAGGTTCCCATGGACCCACATAGGAGTGAAGGGCCACTGACAACTGAAAAAAGGAGCCACTCGGAGGCTGGTGAGTCATCACAAGGGACCAGTGCACGACCCTCTCCACGGGAAGTGTTTGGAGTTTGGGTGGTGGGGGAGACAGGCCCACCAGGGGAGCACGGGGTCACAGCTGATCTGCCTTCCAATCAGCACAGGCCCACTCTGTGTAGACTGGTCAGGAGTATAGAACTTCAGCGGGTGCAGTTTGCTGAAAAGACTCAGGCCCAGACCAGATTTTCCACACAACCCAGGTGTACCAGAACTCACAAGACCCAGAAGTGCTTACAAGGTCAACAATTAAAACCTGAGCTGCACAAAAAGCCTTGCCCTAGGGAATCAGCAGCAAAGCAGGAATTTAGCTCAACCACAGTGCTCAAGTGCTGGTTCCCACAGGAAGTTCCCCCATTTTAGAAGTAAGCAAAGGACAAAAATTTAGTTCCAGTGCAGGGTTTAAGTGGTAGGAATAACGAATAATCTAACACAGAACTAAAAGAAAAAACAAAATACCCACAGATCAGAGAAAAAGGTTGATATTAACTAGTAAAGGTCTAACACCACCAAAGAACACCTATAACACATAGAAGGACCAGAAGCGCCCTGGGCTCCCAAGCCAGGGAGGTGGGAGGGCCGTGGGCCTCAGTCATGCCCCCCTGATGACAACACCCTGCCCAGTGACAACCACCAGGAAACTGCAGGAAGTGCCCTGGCTCCCAGCTGGAGTACTGGGAGGCTGAGGGCCTCAGCCATGCCCCGCCCCCGCCACCCCAACATTCACATCCAGCCCAGTGATGACCACTGAGCTGCCACTGGAAGCACCCAGGGCTCCCCTGATGGAACGAAGGGAATGTCATAGGCCTTGACCATGACCCCCCTCCTCCTCCCACCTTTCCTCCCCTTCTCCCCCTCCCCCTCCTCCCCACCTGCTCCACAATACCTTAGAATATAAAATAATAATAATAAATAAAATTTTAAATAAGGAAGTTAAGTGAGTTACAAAAGAACACAGACAATTAAACAAAATTTCAAAAATAACACATGAACAAAATAAGAATGTCAACCAAGAAAACTATGAAAAAGAATGAAACAAATTTTGGAGCTGATGAAAACAGTAAGTAAACTAAAAAAAGTCACTAGAGGGTTTCAAAAGCAGACTTGACAGAGCGGACAAAATCAATGAATTTGAAGACAGCTGATTTGCATGTATTTATTCAGAGGATAAAAAGAAAAAATAAGAAAGAGTGACAAAATCTTAAGGAACTTAAGAGACAACATCAATCAAACCAATATCAAGCCAAAACTTCCACATTATGGAAGTTTTAGAGGGAAAGAAGAGAGATAAATGGATAGACAGGCTGTTGAAAGAAATAATGGCCGCAAACTTCCCAAATCTAGGGAGGGAAACAGACATTCATATTAATAAAGCCCAAAAGACACCAAATAGGATGAATCTTTTGGATTTAAAAGCAAGATCCAACCATATGCTGTCTCCAGGAGACTTACTTTGAATTTAAGAACACATTTAGGCTGAAAATGAAGTGTTGTAAAATGACATTCCATGCAAATAGCAACAAAAAGAAAGCAGTGGTAGCTGGACTAATATTAGAGAAAATAGACATTCTGTCAAAAACTATTACAAGAGAAAAATAAGGTCATTATATAATGATTAAAGGGTCAATTCATCAGGGATATGGCAATTTTAAGTGTGAGGGTACTTCACAAAGTTCATGGAAACATTTGTATTATCTTTTAATTCTATTTTTCAAAAAACTTTTTTGAAGTACCTTGTATATCTGCACCCAACATCAGAACCCCTAAAAAAATTAAGCAAGCATTCACAAATCTGAAGAGACAAACAGACAGCAATACAATAATTGTAGGGAGACTTTAATATCCCACTTTCAGTAGTAGATAGAATATCCAGACAGAAAATCAATAAGGAAACAGCAGACTCAAAGAACACTATCAACCAAATGAACATAACAGTTATGTATAGAATATCTCACCCAACAGAAACAGAATATACATTCTTCTGAAGAGTGTAAGGAATAGTCTCAAAGATAGGTCACATGTTAGGTCACAAAACAAGTCTCAAAAGATGTATGGAGATTGAAATAATACCAAGAATTTTCTCTGACCACAATGGAATGAAACTAGAAATTCATAACAGAGGAAAAATTGGAAAATTGACAAATATTACGGTACTTCAAAAAATTCATGGAAAGATTTGTATTATCTTTTAATTTTATTTTTCCATGAACTTTTTGAAGTACGTTTTTGTGCAGAAATAAACAATATCCTCTTTAACAACCAATGTGTTGAAAAAGAAATAAAAAGGGGAATTAGAAAATATCTTGAGACAAATAAAAATGAAAATACAACGTATCAAAATTTATTGGATGCAATAAAAGCAGAACCTAGAAGGAAGTTTATGGTGATAAAAGCCTACATTAAAAAAAAAAAAAAACAAGAAAGATCTCGAATAGACAACCTAATTTTACACCACCATGAACTAAAAACAAACAAACAAACAAAAAACCTAAGCCCAAAATTAGCAGAAGGAAGAAAATAATAAAGATTAGAGTATAAATAAATGAAATAGAAAATAGAAAAACAATAGGAAAAAAATCAACAAAACTGAATTGTTTTTTAAAAGATAAACAACACTGATAAACCCTTAGCTAGACAAACTAAAAAAAAAGAAGATTCAAATAAATAAAATTAGAAATAGAAGAGAAGACATTACAATTAATGCCACAGAAATAAAAAAGATCATAAGAGATTACTATGAAAAATTTTATCCAAAAAAATTTGAATAACTTAGTAGAAATGGATAAATTTCTAGAAACATACAACCCACGAAGACTGAATCATAAAGAAATAGAAAATCTGAACAGGCCAATAATAAATTAGGAAATTGAATCAGTAATAAGAAACCTCCCAACAAAGAAAAGTCTAGGAACAAATAGCTTCACTGGTGAATTCTGCCAAACACTTAAAGAAGAATTAACACCAATCCTTCTTAAACTCTTCCCAAAAATTGAAGAATAACATTTCCAAACTCATCTTATGAGGCCAGTATTACCTTCATGCCAAAGCCAGACAAAGACACAACAAGAAAAAAAGCACAGATCATTAACCTTGATGAATGTAGATGCAAATGCCTCAACATAATACAAATTCAACAACATGTTAAAATAGTCAAACACCATGACCAATTGTGATTTATACCTCACATGCAAGAATATTTCAATATATGAAGATCAATAAATGTGATAAACCACGTTAACAGAATAAAACAGAATAAAGATCACACGATCACTTCAATAGATGCAGAAAAATACATTTCACTAAATTTAACATCTTCATGATGAAAAGTCTATGCAAACTAGGTATAGAAGAAATTTACCTCAATGTAAGAAAGAGCATGTATGAAAAGCCCATAGCTAATATCATACTCAATGGTTAAAAACTGGAAGCTTTTCCTCTAAGATTGGGCACAAGACAAGGATGCCCACTCTTGCCATTTCTATTCAGTGTAGTACTGGAAGTCCTGTCTGGACCCAGAACAATTAAACAAGAAAGAAGGAAGTAAAATCATTCCGGTTGGGAAGAAAGAAGTAAAATTATCTCTGTTTGCAGATAACATGATTTTATATGCAATAAAAACTAAAGACTCCATAAAAAAAATTTCAAGAACTAAAAAACAATTTCAATAAGTTTGTAGAATACAAAGGCAACATACAAAAGTCAGATGTGTTTCTATGCACTAACAATGAACTATCTGAAATGGAAATTAAGAAAAAAACTTATTTAAAGTAGCATTAAAAGTAATGAAATGCTTAAAAATAAACAATCAATGAGGTTGAAGACTTGCACATTGAAAACTATCTCATATTGATGAAAGAAAATAAAGACACAAATGAATGGAAAGACTTGTCATGTTCATGGACTGGAAGACTTAGCATTGCTAAAATGTTCATGCTGCCCAAAGTAATACACAGATTTAAGGCAATTCCTGTCAAAATCTCAATGGCAGTTTTTATAGAATTAGAGAAAAAACATCTTAAAATTAATATGGAGCCACAAAATACTCAAAGATAGTGAAAGAAATCTTGAGAAAGAACAAAGCTGGAGGCATCATACTTCTTGATTTCAAATATGTTACAAAGCTTTAGTAATTAAAATAGTATGGTATTAGGATAAAAGACAGTGGAACAGAATGAAGAGCCCAGCAATAAACCCATGTGTCTTAGTTTCTTTTGTGCTGCTATAACAGAATACCACAGACTGGATAATGTACAATAAACAGAAATTTATTGGCTCACAGTTCTGAAGACTGGTAAGTCCAACATTAAGTTGCCAGCATCTGAAAAAGGCCTTCTTGCTATGTCATCACATGGCAGAGGTGAGAGGGCAAGAAAGCAAGAAAGGAGCAAACTCCTTCCCTCAAACCCTTTATAGCATTAATCCATTTGTGAGAGTGGAGCCCTTATGACCAAAACCCCTCCATTATGCCCCACCTCCCAACACTGTTGCACTGGGGATTAAGTTTCAACATGAGTTTTGGAGGGAAAAAAACATTCAAATCATAACACCATGTATATGCAGTTAGCTGATCTTCAACAAAGATGCCAAAAAATACACAATAGGAGAAGTCTAGTCTCTTCAACAAATGATGTTGGGGAAACTAGGTACTCAAATGCAAAATAATATAAGTGGACCTTTATTTTACATCATACACAAAAGTAAACTAAAAATGGATTAAAGACTTAACTGTAAGACCTGAATCTATAAAACGACTAGAAGGAAACAGAAAAGAAATTTCATGACATTGTGTAGGCAGTGATTTCGTGGATATGACACCAAAAGCATGAACAACAAAGACAAAGACAAACAAGTGGGACTACATCCAGCTAAAAAGCTTCAGCAAAGCAAAGGAAATAACAGAGTGAAAGACAACCGATGAAATGGAAGAAAGTATTTGCAAACCATGTATTGGATAAGGGGTTAATATTCAAAATTTATAAGGAATGCCTATAATTTAATAGTAAAAACCAAACAAATAAATTACCTGAGTAAAGAATGGGCAAAGGGCTTGAATTGACATTTCTGCAAAGAAGACATGCACAAATGGCCAACAGGTATATGAAAATGTGTTTAACATCACTAGTCATCAGGAAAATGCAAGTCAAAACAGTGATATATCATCTCACACCTGTTAGGATAGTTATTATTAAAAAACCAAAAGATAACAAATGCTGGTAAAGATGTAGAGAAATTGGGACCCTTGTACACTGTTGGTTAGAATATAAAAATGATACAGCTGCTATGAGAAAACACTATGGAGTTTCCTAAAAAAAAAATTACAGATAGAATTATCATATGATCCAGCAATCCCACTTCTGGGTATACGTGAAAAGAATTTGCAATCAGGATCTCGAAGGGATATTAGCACTCTCATGTTCATTACAGCATTATTTTCAATAGCCAAGATATTTTTCAATAGCCAAGTGTCCACCAACATATGAATGGATAAAGAAAATATGGTACAATACAATAGGATAATATTGTGTCCTTAGAGGATTCAACGAAAGAAGAAGGCTTAAAAAAGAAGGAAATCCTGTGTTGAGATATCCTTCTATGCCTAATTTGTTGGGAGTCATCATGAAGGGATGTTGAATTTTGTCAAATGCTTTTTTTCTTTTTCTATTGAGATAATCACATGGTTTTTGTCCTTGATTTTGTTTATGTGGTGCATCATATTTATTGACTTGCATATGTTGAACCATCTCTGCATCCTTGGAATGAATCCCCCTTGATCATGGTATATAATCTTTTTGATGTGCTGCTATATTCTGATTGCTAATAAGTTGTGTGGATGTTTTCATCTATGTTCATCAAGGATATTGACCTATATTTTTCTTATTTTGTTGTATTTTTACCTGAATTTGGTATCAGAGTGATGCTGGCTTCATAGAATGAGTTTTGGAGAATGGCTTCTGTTTCAAATTTTTGGAATAGTTTGAAGAGAATTGGTATTAATTCCTCTATAAAGGTTTGGTAGAATTTGGCAATAAAGCCATCTGGTCTTGGGCTTTTCTTTGTTGGGAGACTACTGATTACTACGCTAGTCTCAGTCCTTGTCCGGTTTTCTATTTCTTCTTGGTTCAGTCTTGGTAATTTGTGTCCACATATTTCCATTTCCTCCAGGTTTTCAAATTTGTTGGCATGTAGTTGTTTACAATAGTCTCTAATGATTCTGTGTACTTCTGTGCTATTGGTTGGAATGTCTCTTTTTTTTCTAATTTTTGTTATTTGGATCTTCTCTTTTCTTTTTTAGTTAGTCTAGCTAATGATTTGTCTATTCTGTTTATGTTATCAAAAAAAACAACTTTTTGTTTCATTTATTTTCTGTATCATTTTTTGGGTCTGTATAGTTCTGCTCTGATCTTAAGTATTTCTTTCTGATTACTAATTTTGGGGTTGACAGACACACTGCCAACATCATCCTGAATGGGGAAAAACTGAAAGCTTTTCCTTTAAGAATAGGAAGAAGACAAGGATGTCCACTCTCACCACTCCTATTTTATGTAGTACTGTAAGTATTTGCCAGAGCAATCAGGCAAGAGAAAGAAATGAAAGGCATACAAATTGGAAAAGATGAGGTCAAATTGTCCCTGTTGGCAGATGACATGATCCTATACAATGGAAAACCTAAGGACTCTACCAAAAAACCCTTAGAGTTGATAAATGTTTTCAGTAAAGTTGAAGGATACAAAATCAACACACAAAAATCGTTGGCATTTTTACACTCCAACAATGAACTAGCAAAAAAAGAAAGCAAGAAAGCAAGCCCATTTACAGTAGCCACTAATAAAATAAAATACCTAGGAATAAATTTAACCAAGTAGGTGAAAGATCTGCACAGCAAGAATGACGAATCACTGCTGAAATAAATAGGACACAAAAAGATGGAAAGACATTCCATGCTCAAGGACTAAAAGAATTCACATGAAAATGTCCATACTACACACAGCAATCTACAGATTCAGTGCAATCCCCCTCAAAATATCAATGTCATTCTTCACAGAAATAGAAAAAAACAATCCTAATATTCATTTGGAACAACAGAAGACCCTGAATAGGCAAAGCAATCCTGAGCAAAAGAAATAAAGCTGGAGGCATTATACTATCTGAATTCCAATTGTACTACAAGCTATAGTAACCAAAACAGCATGGTACTGGCATGAAAACAGACACACGGACCAACAGAACAGAATAGAGAACCGAGAAATCAACCCACAAACTTACAGACAACTGATCTTCGACAAAGGCACCAAGAACATACATGGGGAAAAAGACAGCCTCTTTGATAAACGGTGGTGGGGAAACCAGACATCCATCTGTAGAAGAATGAAACTAGACCTGTGCCCCTCACCATATACCAAAATGAACTCAAAATGGATTAGAGACTTAAATATAAAACCTGAAACTATAAAACTCCTAGAAGAAAACATAGACATAGAGGAAACACTTCAGATGTAGGACTGGGCAAAGACTTTTATGAATAAGAACTCAAAAGCACAGGCAACAAAAGAAAAAAAATAAACAAATGGGATTATATCAAACTGAAAATCTTCTGCACAGTGAAGAAAACAATCAACAGAGTGAAAAGACAACTTACAGAATGGGAAAAAATATTTGCAAACTGCATCCAGCAAGGAATTAATATCCAGAATACACAAGGAACTCAAACAACTTAACAGTGAAAAAACAACCCAATTTAAAAAAATGGGCAAAGGAGCTGAATAGGCATTACTAAATAAAAAGAAGATACACAAGGAAGATACACAAATAGCCAACAGACACATGAGAAAATGCTCAACGTCATTAAGCATCATGGAAATGCAAATCAAAACCACACTGAGATATCATCTCACACCAATTAGACTGGCTATTATCAAAAAGTCAGAGAATAACAAATGCTGGTGAGGATGTGGAGAAAGGGGAATCCTCCTACACTGACGGTGGAACTGTAAATTAGTGCAGCCACTGTGGAAAACAGTATGAAGTTTTCTCAAACAGCTACAGATAGAGCTACCATATGATCCAGCAATCCTACTGCTGGGTACATACCCAAAGGAAGGGAAATCTTCAAGTCAAAGGGAATCCTGCACTCCTATACTTATCACAGCTCTATTTACAATAGCCAAGATATAGAACCAACTTAAATGTCCATCAACAGATGACTGGATAAGGAAAATGTGGTGTGTGTGTATATATATATATATTAGTCAGCCATAAAAAAGAATGAAATTCTACCATTAGCAGCAACATGTATGAGTTTGGAGAAAAGTGTGTTAAGTGAAATAAGCCAGGCACAGAAAGAGAAGTAGCACATGTCCTCACTCATAAGTGGGAGCTAAAAAATAAACAAATGAAAAAGAAAGAAAGATGAAATAATCACAATAATACATTGAACTTTCAAAAGGAGAGAATAGAACTGTGGTTACCAGAGGTGGGAATGTGGGAGGAGGGGAAGGCTAGCAAGAAATTGCTAAAGGATGATGAAGAATAATTTTGTTTTTTAATGATAAATATACTAATTATCCTGATGTGATAATCACATATTGCACAGAGGTATTGATATTCAACTCTGTAGTACACTACAAATATATATAATCAATTATGCTTCAATTAAAAAAAAAAGGAAGGAGGAGGAAATACAGACATATAAGACAACATGGATAAATCTGGAGGACATTATGCTAAGTGAAACTAGCCAGTCAGAGAGGAAAAATACTGCATGTTTCCACTTATATTAAGTATCTAAAATAGTCAAACTCAGAGAGACAGAAAGTAGAATGGTGGTTACCAGGGGCTGGGAAAGGGGAAAGTGGGGAGATGCTACTGAATGGGTATAAAGTTCAGTCATTCAAGATGGGTTAGTTCCAGAGATCTACGATACAACATTGTATCTACAGTTACCAATACCGTAGAGTGACTTAAAATTTTCTTGAGTAGAGATCTTATGTTAAGTGTTTTTATCACAATAAAAAATATAAAATCATCTGATTCCTGGTGCCCCAGGGCTTGAATCTCAGTCTGAAATTCCTTGAGTTCCTTTCTCCCAAGAAGTCTGGATGGTGGTCATGCAGAGAGAATCCTTGCAGAGTGCCCTAGGTGAAATGCAAATTATGTTCACCCACCCTTTCCAGGACACTCTGGACTAAGCTCCCTGGAGCATCAGCCAACCTTCTTACACAGATGGGTGGGCACCCCCTGGAGAGACTGATGCTTCATGAAGTGGTAGACACACCCAGTTGTGCAGAAGCACTGTCTTGTTTGCCCAGATCTACTTTAGGTAATAGCAAAGTATCAAGGGTCACCTGACCATTGTTCCTGGTTGGAGGTAAGAAATCGCGAAATTCTTACTGCTCTACACCTCCCTCACTGACTTGACTTTCGTCTCCCACCGGTAAAACAGAGCTAATAGTAGACTGAGTGTATAAAAATACTAGAGCCTATGTTCTTGGAGCAATCCATATCTCCTCAAGTCTAACTTTTAATAGATTGGCATGGCACACAGACCGAGAACTCAGCTTAATAGATGGAGTCACTGACCATGTCCCTTGTCTCAGCAGAAGATGGAGATTTTATATATATGTGTGTACATATATATGTGTGTATGTATATATATACCCATACACACATATATATGTGTATATATATATACACACACACACATATATATGTGTATATATACACACACACACACACATATATGTGTATATACACACACACACACACATATATATGTGTATATATATACACACACACACATATATATGTGTATATATATACACACACACACACATATATACACACACACACACACACACACATATATATGTGTCTTCAGTGCAAGGAAAATCAAATCAGGCCTGGTACAGGGGATGTGTGAAGTGTGCTTCATCTCGCCACAGCAGGAACATTGCTCATGATGACAAACCTTCTTCTCCCTGGGAGGTGATAATGCAGCTGTTATTACTTTTTATAGTTTAGCCAAGAACCACTAACACAGAAATATTTATTCAAGAATTTAACAAATTCAAAATAATGAAGCATATTAATAGACCAAATTGTACACACAGTCAATGCAGTCTTACTCAGATAGAGAACTTGCATTATGTTTTTTGACATTAGGTGATATTTTGGGGTAATGAAATTTTTAGTCCTTGTTTTTTCAATCTCAAGAATATTGTTATTATTTTGCATTCCTGGGACTCTGTATACTCACTTAGAATCTGTGAGAATTATAAAAGGACTTGATGAATGCTAGGCCCTTGCTGGTGTAATTTAGATTCAAATAAAAATACATGGGGTCTCTTTTACTTAACAAACTGGCCATAACCAAAAGTTTCATTTCCCATTTCCCTTCAATACTTCCTCTCCTAACCTTGCACAAAATCAGATGTAGAGTTGTGCTTTTAAATTTTAACTTCCATTAAAACAGGCAGTGGAGTTATGGAAAACTTCTTTTGTGTGTGTGTGTTGGGGTTTGAGGGATATTTATGAGTTTGCTTAAAATTTGAACTGAAGAAGAAAAGTGGAAAACACCCCAAATGAAGATAGTAATGCGAGCGTTTAGCTAGAGAATCAAGAAATTTTAATTTAGCACCATCACTAATAAATATTTTATGAATACACAGACACATACACCATTTAGATGTTTTTATTTAGGTTTAAAATTGAAACTGAAATGTTAAATACTTTACAAATGGAAATGGAAATAACTCTCCTTTAAGAAACTTCAGAATTCAATCACAGAAAATACTGTTACCTGCCATTTATAAAATGCCTCTAAATTTTTCAAAGTTTTTTTAACCTATGTAATCTCACTGTATTTGTATAATTACCTGGAAGGTAGGTAAAATGATATTATTAACCACTTTTGCCCTTCAGGGAAATGAAGCTTGTGAGAAGAGAGGGCAAACTAGTATTTTTTGAGGTACCATTGTTTTTACTAGCTACATATCGAATCCCTTAATTCTCAAAGTAGATATTAGTGTTCTGATTTTCAGGCAAGGAATCTGAGGCCTAGAAATCCTAAACTATTTGCCCAATTTCACAGTGCTAGCAGGTATTACAATCAAGATTTAAAGCCCAGGCCAATGTGATTCAAAAATCTCCTGTACCTGATTGTTCAAGTTAAATGTTAAATTACATATCCCCCAAAGGTTAAACTACTTAATTGAATGAATTGAAAGAATTCAGGTTTCCCAAATCCTGCACCATGCAGAGGTAGAGGAGATAAGAATTCAACGTAATAAAATGCTTAGGCAAAGGTTATATGAGTATGTCTCAGATTTAAAATACAATAACTGTCAAGCAACTAATAAATTCAGTTGTAATTATGGAAGGTTATGAGTTTTGAGGGGTTTTATATTTGAGTCTTAAAGAATGAGTTACTGAGAATGATCAAAGTTACAGAAGGACCATCATAACTTCAGTTTCATGTATGTCTAAAACAGTGTTTCTTAAAATTTTGTGCACATCAGAATCATCTGGGGAGCTTGTTAAGAGTACAGGTGCTGCAAATCAGCTTGTAGGAATTCAGCCTAAGTTAGCATTTCCTGAATGGTAATCTGAGGAATTAAAATATGATCGGGAAAAAGAGGGTTCCATGGACAAGTGTGAGAAATGGTGCTTTGAGTAAATCTTACTCCTTGGTTTTATGTTCTAATAAGTTTCAAATTTGTGCATTTAATAGGAGGGACTATGTCCAGGACATGGGGTCCAAGAGATGGGGTAGCCCTAAGAGGGAAGGACCCTAGAGGTTTTAGCATCTCTGACCTGTGGAGAGAAGAAAAATCTGCAACCAGCAAGCGAAAGCAAGATCAGAGGCTGACAGAATCTGACTTCTGAGTAAGACTGAAAGGACTTAGCCAGAAGCAAAAATGGAGGCTGGGTCTAGCGATGGAGAGAAGCAAAGAGCAAGGTGTAAGGCAGGTGAAGCTGAGGGATTCAGGCTTTCCACTGGGCAATTGGATGTTCTGGGCTTAGTGTGTGCTGACTGCCAGTGCATGTAGCGGGCAGCCAGGGAGGGCCTCCTGCTGTCTGCTGCTCCAGGAACCACACAGACTTCAAGGGCTTTCTCATGGTTCTATTTCTGGGGAAAGCTTACCCTGAATATCTTAACCTCCCCAGGAGTCTCCAATTTTTTAACTCTCTTTGCATATAACTTTTCCAATTTTCTCTTCTTACTTGATGGCAAATTGTCTGAAACTGGTCAATAATTCCTTCATGTGTTCTATAATTTTCTTGAGGGTGGGAATCATATCTTATACTCCTCAGTGATTCCATAATGTCCAGGACAATGACAGCAGTAATAATAATAAAACAAAGTAACATAAAAATAAATGCAATAATAAAATAATAACATTAATATAAAGCAATGCAATAATAAACCACCCCAACACTCAGTGGCTTAATGCACCATGTTTTATTTCTTATGGCTCTGTGGGTTGACTAGGTGGTCTTTCTGCCTAGGCTTTGGGAGGGTCACTGGATCCAAATGGCTACATGTGTGCATTTGGCAGTTGGTTCTGGAAGGGATGGCTTCATGGGCACACATGTGATCTGTGTAGTCACCAAGGGCCCTGTGCTCAGAATGACCCCACATTTGGGGTTTAATACTTTGTAGTTGCCATCTTGAAATTCTTAATAATTTTATCTTTGAATTTGTATTTACAAAGTAAGGAACGTATGCTAGGGACTCGAAGCCTTGGCCCAAGTGCAGTCCCACCTCTCCCCATCTCCCCACTGCCCAGGAGAGCTTCTCGGCTGCCTGTTCCTGGTCCTTGGCTCTTGGGGCTCCACACCACAGTCTCCCCCTCCCCATACCAGCCCCATGACCACAGCTGCCCTCTACTCTGTCACATTGGTGAGTGAAAGGCCAGGATTCGGCCACTGCCCTCAGCTCCTGCCAGAAACCTGGGAGCAGATGTGGGGAAGATCAAGGTCGGGGTACATAGAATCTTGGGGGTGGGGGATGGGGGCTTTGATCCCACCTGGGCTGGCAGCATCATGGCATGGTCAGTAGACAACTTTTGACCACTGCCAGTCCAGGTTTTAAGCATGTCCAGGCACACAGGCTGTGATCCCTTGGGGGTCACCTGCTCCACATGAATTGGGGTGTTGGGCCTGAGGGAAGGGAGATTGACTGCCCTGACCCTGGCTAGGGTCTGAGTTTTCATTTTGCACTGGACCTTGCAAACGGTCCTGGGTGCTGGCTTCCTTCTGGGAGCTCAGCTGAGGCGGTTGACTGGGGAGGTTGGGTGTCTTTGTTATTCTCCATTTAGGCCTCCTTACGTTATAGCAACTGGGTTCCAGAAGGAGTGTACCAAGAAGCCAAAGTAGAAGCTGGAGATTTCTTGATGATCAGCCTTGGCAATTATATGATGTCACTTTTGTCACATTTTATTCATCAAAAAAGTCACAAGGACATCCCATATTTAAAGGGAGAGAAAACATATTCTACCTCTGGAGGGGTAGTGGCAAGGTCACAGGGCGAAGAGCATGTGGGATGGGAGCAGTGGAGAGACACCCAAGCTATCACACAGCCAAAAATATTTAGAGAGTGCAACGTTTAAGAACATGGCCTTCAGAGTCAGTCAGACAGGAGCTCAGATTTTTGTTCGACCACTGCCTCATAGCTGAGCTTATTCAATTTCTCTGAGCTCTAGTTTCCTCATGTGTTGTGAGGGTCAAATATGACACGCACACTGCTGGGCACATATCAATGCTCCATGGCAGCTACTATTGGGAGGTATAGTAGGCTGAGTTATGTCCCCCCATAACTCACTGAAGGTTGAATTGTGTACCCCAAGTTTTATTTATTAGAAACTTGGCCCCCACTGTGACTTTTAAGGGGGTGGGAAACCCTATTATGGTAATTGAAAGGTGGAGCCTTGAAGAGGTGATTAGATTATAGGACCATGCCATGGAGAATGGATTAAAAATGGTGGTCAGGGGCATGATTCAGAGGGCTTTAAAAGAAGAGAGCGGAGAATCTCTCTCTCTCTGTCTCTCTCTGCTCTCTCTGCTCCATCAGTTTTGCAATGTGATACCCTGCTGAAACTGAAGTCACCACCAAAGAAAGCTCACCAGATGTGGTCACTGAACTTTGGACTTCGCAGCCTCTGAAACTGTGAGCAATAAATTTCGTTTTCTTTGTAAATTACCCAGCTCCAGGTATTGTGTTATAAGCAACAGAAAACAGACTAATACAGGAGTGAAGTCACTTGAGGTGCTATTTCAAAGAACCAGGGAAGACCCTCCTACAGGAGGGATAAAATCTTCTACTGCAAATAACTTTAACAATTACACATTCATTATTCATTCTTTTGGCTGATATGTTGAATGGTGCTTGGAAGTCAAGCTGGCTCAGGCTAAATATTTGCCGAAGGGTGTGTTCACTCCTGGGTACCTGAGAAGTGTTTATACTATTTTAAAACATGAATAACTATGGGGGGAAGTAACATTTTAACCAGAAACAGTTTTTCAGAACTTGACCAATAGTCAATTTTAGCAGAGGGACAGGGAACATGAAGACGCTGAGTGTACTTCTCAGGAGCTGGTCCCACTGGAGGCGACAAAGGAAAACCTGGACACTGAAGACCCAATTGTCTTCCTGAAACATACGGTGTTGAGGAAATCCATACTGTTAACCCATATTTAACTTAACATTGTGCCCAAGAAACCTCCTCAGCAAGTGTTAAAAATTCTGTGTTTTATCACCTTCTATTTATTCCCTGACATGATGTAGAATGTGCATAATTGTTGCTAAATCTGAGAATCTCTGACCTTTAGCTTCTGCCCAACCACTGCTCACTGAAAGCAGTAAAAAGAATATATCCCTCCTCAGTGAGCAGCAACGAAAACCCATTCTTTTCCAAGCTTAAAATCTCATTCTGGTTTTTACTTTCATTCAAGTAAAAATAATCATTGTGATGATAATAAAATTAATACACCATCTCAGGAAATCTGTCATTGTTATAACTGGAAATGAACCAATGAAGAAAAGGTGAAGAGAGACCCTTCTGATTAAATTGACTGAAACATTCTGCAACAATGGAGAATAATAAAATACAATTAAGACTGAAAGTGACCTGAGGCTTTAACTATCAGGGTATTTAATGGGACATGAAGACCATACAAAGGTCAACAAGTCAGAAGTGAACTCCTGGCTATACTATGTAGGTTAAAAAAGATTTCAAACCTTTTTATGCATGTGTAACTTACCACTTGTGAAATGGAAACTGTTGTTCAATTTGCATTAAAATAAAATCAAACTTTTCATTTATGAAATTGACAGATTTCTGCAGGTAACACTCAGTACTGGCAAGGGCATGGTGAGGAGAAAATGATACTAGTGGGAGTTCACATTTCTGAAATCTAATTAGCACAGAATTTATCAAGTAGCTCAGGAAAATTTATATCTTTGTATCCAGTGATTATTCTTATAAAGAAAATCCTGAATATAATTAAAGCTTTAGGAAAAAAAGATGTACAAAAAATGTTAATGACAGCAAGATATATGTACATATAGATCTTGAAAAAAATGTGTGAAAATGTTAATGACAGAAAGATATGTATATATATACACATACATACATCAAGGATTTTATGTTGAAAAGTTGAAGCTGCTACAGCAGGAAAACTTTGCAAAAACCTGAATAGCCAACAATAGGAGAATGGTTTAATTATGACACATCTCAGGAAAGAAATATGCTGCCGCTTAAAACTAGGATTTAGAAAGCACTTAATGACAAAGGAAAAATTCTCACAAAATGATATTTAGTTTTTTAAAAAGGCAGGTATAAAATTACAGAGTGTTACTTTTTCCATTCAGTGCCTTTGAAATAAAACAAGTGGAAGAGGGAAAGACATAGACATTAGTTGGCAGAGAGCATGTAGATCCTTCTAATAAAACCTCCACTTTAAGCACCTCCAAATAATGTAACTTGGCTCCAAAGTAGTGAGGTACAGACATTGGGGGCCAGGACCCAGCTCAGGAGCAATAATGGAGTGCAGAAGCTCTTTAGTTGCTGATTGTCTGGGATTGAAAGCCATTCAGAGGGTAAAGAGGCAGGGCCTTGGACAGCAAGGCAACTGGAAGCCCTGCTATAAGCCAGGGCCCTGTCTTAGTCTGTTTGTGCTGCTCTAACAAAATACCCAAGACTGAATAATTTATAAAGAATAGAAATCTATCTCTCACAGTTCTGAAGGCTGGAAGTCCAAGATCAAGGCACCAGCAGATTTGGTTGTCTGGTGAGAGCTGCTCTTTGCTCCCAAGGTGGTGCCTTGCTGCTGCAATCTCCAGAGGGGACGGACATTGTGTCCTCACATGGCGGAGCAAAAAGGGGCCTAGATACTTCCCTTGAGCTTTTTTATAAGGTGCTAATCCCAATCATGAAGGCTCGGCCCTCAGACTTAATCACTTCCTAAAGGCCCTGCCTCTTAATATTATCAACATATTGATTAAGTTTCGACATACAAATTTTGGGGAACGTATTCAGACCACAGCAAAAAGGGTGTGATCTTTATGAATCCAGGGACCCATGTCAACTCCTTACTCTCAGAAAACCACAGAGGCATACCCTCATAATTGCCATTAGACAACAAACTTGGCCAAGAGCTCTGTCCATTAAAATGCCCTCCAATTTATAGTCTTGATAGGTGGATTATAGAAGCACCCAAAAGACATGGATGGGAATCAAAGGAAGTTCACACACCCGACTCACTGGTTCAGCAAGTGTTTAGCCAGGTCCTTCTATGTGCCAGGCACTCTTTTAGTCCTGAACATGCAGCAGGGAATAAAAACAAGTCTCTATTCTCACGTGTTTATGTTCTAGAGGGGAGAGATAGAGAATAAACATATACGTCAGGAGGGGATACTGGCTATGGAGAAAAATAAAACAGTAGAGCAGAGTGAAAGGGAAATGAGTGATAGACACTTGTGTGATCACAAAAGGCTTTCCTAAGTGGACATTTGATAAGTTTAAAGCCTTTCTGCATTAAGTGATGAGTTGGCCATGTGGATGTCTGAGGGAGAACATTCCAAGCCAAGGAAATGATACCCACAAAGGTCCTGAGACAAAAGTGTCCTCAGCACGTGTGATAAATGGCAAGGAGGACATTGTGACTGGCACAGTGAGAGTGAAACAATGGTAGAAGCTGAGTCCCCAGCATCCAGAGATGGGTCAGGGACAAGATCACACAGGGGCTTGTGGGCCAAGGTAAGCAAACACAAGATGGGAAGACATCAAGGGTATGAACAGACTAAGTTTAGATGAAAAAATCCCTGTGGCTATGGTGTGGCCAATGGAGAGACAAAAGCAAAGGTGCGAGCAGGGAGATGCATTAGGAGATGGTTGCAGTCATCACAGTCATGTCATGGCAGCCTATTAATGGCGGAGGTGATGAAAGATGGTTGGATTCTTGCAAATGTAGATCCTGAGCATTTTCTGAGAGACTGGAAATGAGCTGGGGGGAAGAGAGGAATCAAGAATGAAACTAAAATTTTGGGAGCTGCCATTTACTAAGATGGGGAATTACTTACTGCATCAGACAATCTGAGCATTTTTAAGGATACACATGGCCAAAGCATTCTCAAGACACGTTATATCTTGACTGGTTCTAAGATAGTCTCATTTGGAAACATCTTTTGGGCTACTGTAAGTTTGGGCAATTAAAGAATGGAGAGTATCTGTGATATCTGGACTTTTTTTTAAAACCAGGGCTATGGTTTTCCTGTGAAAGGAAGTGGAGAGACACATATTTCACAATTATTTAGCATAGCGTAGACACTCTGTTTACATTTACTGAAATATTGAGAAATCGAGGAAGAAATAAACCTCTTCATTGAGAGGTGATACGCTCCCCACCTCTGGTGACCCTAATCACCCTCTTTTCCACTCTTCATTCTGTCATTTCTCCTTTTCTTTCTTCAAACCTTTATTCTAGGACTTCATGCTAGAAATCTCTCTTTCAAAAAGATCATGCCAGATGGACAGCCTCTGTTATTCTGACAAGGTGGAATGCGGAAGGTAGAGATAAGGATGAGGAGGGTACGAATAACAGAGGACAACGGCTTGCAGAGGTGAGTCTTCCCATGGACTCAGTGGGACAGGGACTGGTCTAAGAGGATAGAAAAGACAGAGTCTTCAGAACTAAACTAGACCCACGTGATGGCGTGTGGCAGAAACTGAACAGTCAGACTCAACATAACACTAAAAAAGAAATCCAGTCATTTCCAAGAGGGGGATCCTGTCCTCATTCTTCTTTTAAGCTCAGTTACATCTCAGGATTAGAGCTCCATGGGGCATCACCAGAACCTGTCATTTCCAGTATACCCAGCCTGCATGGCAGTCCAGCTTCCAGACATCCCATTCGTCTCAAACTAGACCACTAAGCTGTTGAATGCATCTAATAATTATGTGAAAATTTCAGCTGCATATGGGACAACAGCCTCTGGATTCAGCATCCTCCATACTCACAGTGAAATGTAGCAAAGATATTAAAAGAAAATACTTCCAAAATCCCAGCTCAGTGCTTAAGACTACTTCAAGAAACTGAGTCTAAACCAGCTTCTTTACCATTCTCATAATCTTCAGCAATTATTTAATTTTTTTTAGGGGTATTTGTGATCCCCACTAGAAAATAACCCAGAGAAAGTCAAGGATCATGTTCATTCTGTTCATCATAGACTCCCCAGTGCCTAGTACATAACAGACAGTAAACAGTTGTTGGCTGTTGAATGATTGTATCATTCACCGATGAACAGAAGTTTGGTGCAAAACTGAGACAGCCTTGCAGGTGTGTGGGCGGCCACAATGGTATTATTTAATTATGGCATTACCCATTTAAGATTTATATTATACTTACTTCCAAAAGGACTTGAGCTCTCCTAGAGATTAAAATATACTATAACTCTCATAGCACCTTTATATGCAGGATGTAAGCTAGCATATGAAGATGAATATTTTAAGACATTATCTTATGAATATTTGACTAAGCAATGCTCTAGTTTTGTGCAGGGAATGCATGCAATTTGTGTATATTATTTTGTAAGTCATCTTTCAGCCCATGCCACTCAGAAGTAAAGATGTTTATTTGAGTTACAGTGGCCTCACCTTTTAACATAAAATCCAGGTGACATTTTCATTAGAGTTTTAAAGTCTTTGTGGCAAAAGTGCTCTGTTCTTGAATTTTCATATCCATGTATTTCTACAATACACATGTGAAAAGTCCAAGGTTTCCTAATAAACATTTGGCAAATATCAGATTTAACATTCTGATTATAATGATGTTTGGCCTCTCATGATCAATATCCAGCACTCACTGGGTATTCTGAGGGCACTGTAAATATTTTGGGAGAGTAACTACAGTATCAGGAAGTCTGGAAGTTTCTTTTGAAATCTTTTGAACTTGCCTTCAGATACTACTAAACCATTTTAAATAAATAAAAAACAAAAACTGTATTGTGAAATTTATATTCAGTGTAATACCTATCAGTGGGCCTTACCGAACAGAACTCTTGATAGAAATAGCTATTAGTTACAATATTCATGGTTGGCCTCTGTTTTAGTCTGTTTTGTGCTGCTATAACAGAGTACCACAGACTGGGTAATTTTTAAAGAATGTAAATTTATTTCCCTCCATTCTGGTGATATTTTGTTTCAGCAGCACAAAGAGCCTATGACAGGAAGCGGTACTGAGGGTGGGATGTTACTATAACAAATACCTGAAATGAGAAAATGACTTTGGACCTGGGTAATGGCTAGAGGCTGAACTGTGAAGGGCTATGGGATTTTGTTACAGCAGCACAAATGAACTAAGACACTTCCACTTTCATATTTCTCTTCTTTTTCTTATGAGACTTCCAATGCCTTTTTATTAATTGACCTCAGTATCAGTATAAAATTCCCTTCCTACAAAATGTTTCCCTGATCCCTACTTCCCACCCCCAAATTCCCAAGTACATTCTTTTTTGTTCTGTGTTCCATAGTACTCTGTTTTCCCCTACCATACTGATTTTTATTCATGTTTAACTGAGATTCTTTCTTGTTGTTGGACTGACATGACATAAGGGCAGATATCAAATCTATCCTGAACATCAGTGTCACTATAGCACCAAATACAAGAGTGTTTAAACTGTTTTTGTCAAATGGCATAAAACCCGAGTGAATGAATGAATGAATGAATGAGCGATTTGTCTCCGGCTCCAGGAACCACATGCAGTTCACAACCTCCCAGTGCCTTTGCACCCTGGGCCATGGTGTGTTATTGATTACTGCAGCTTCCTTTGGAATGTGGAAACAGAAACACGAGTCTATAATCTCTATAACAAGGCACACAGTGGAGGGGACCAGAAGCCAGCTCTTGCCTACATCCGTGCTGCAAGTAGTTCCCTGTTGAGGGAAATATCTTGGGAAATACCTCAAGCTTCAGAATGAACCAGTCACACGTCATCCTTCATTCAGCCCAAATACACTTTACCTCAGAGTAATTTCTCCAAAGTGTTTTCAAATCATTGATCATTTTGCTCAGTGACTTTGAGACTTTCTCTGTTTTCAAGGATATTTCAAAGCATAGTTAAGAATGGGATGGAATAAGGTGTATTCTCTGGCCTTAACTGGTCTGTTTTGAAATATTCTCTTCCCTAGAGCAGGACTAGCATGCAAGGTGGGAAATTCTCTCTCTCTCTCTCTTCCACAGACCCTGCCTGTGGAAGCAGGATCTTCATCAGTCTTACTTCTGTCTCTAGCCTATACTTTTCTTTGCTTCTAATTGACTCCTGAATAGATTAATATAAAGCTAAAATGTTCAATGTTCCTGTTGCCTTTACATGGGGAAGTTTCTCTGTCTGTTTCTCTCTCTCTGCTTACCTTTTTCTGTGTTCTTTGACTCTGCTGAAGTAATGGTGAGAATTATGTGGGCCTCCCTGGCTTTTTGCCTAGAAAGGAACAATTTACAGATTGAATTTACTTGAAAAAAAAACTCCTTATCTGCACAGAAGTTAATGACTATGCAACTCTACTTCCTATGATGTATGATCACAACATTCCAGTGGCTGTAGTGGCCTTGGGCTTTGCTGTTTAACCATTTCATGCCCAGCACATGTGGATTATACATACTTACCCATTTATGCTGACTGCCTGTAGTGAATTGAATTATGTCCCCCAAAACTCACTGAATCTTGAATTGTGTCCCCCAAGTTTTATGTTTTAGAAACTTAGCCCCCACTGTGACTGTTAAGAGGGTGGGAAATCCTACTATGGTAACTGAAAGATGGAGCTTTGAAGAGGTGATTGGATTGTAGGACTGTGCTCTAGTGAACAGATCAAAAATGGTGGTCAGGGGCATGGTTCTGAGGGCTTTAAAAGAAGAGCACATGAGAAGTTAGTCTCTCTCTCTGCTCCACCATTTTCTGCCATGTGAGATCCCTGGGTCACTGTTGCCACCATCAAGACCCTCACCAAATGTGTTCCCTGGACTTTGGACTTTCCAGCCTCCAAAACTGTAAGCAATACATTTAATTTTTGCTAAATTAAATTACCAGGTATTTTGTTATAAGCAACATAAATGGACTAATACAGAAGACTGGTACCAGAGAAGTGGGGTGTTGCTTATAACGAATACTTGAAAATGTGGAAGTAGCTTTGGAACTGGATTTTGAGGAGAGGCTGGAAGAATTTGAGGAGCAGGCTATAAAAAGCCTAGCTGCTGGTGGGAGTTTAGAAGACAAAAAATCCAGGGAAAGTTTGGAATGTTTTAGAGACTTGGTAAATGTTGGTGACCAGAATACTTACAGAAATATGGACTGTAAAGATCCTTCTTAGGTAGTCTCAGATAGGAATAAGAAGGAATTTATTGGAAACTGGGGCAAAGATCACATTTGCTGTGAACTGGCAAGGAACTTGGCTGCATTGTGTCCATGCCCTAGGACTTTGTGGAAGTTAGAACTTAAGAGATGTGAACCAGAGTATTTGGCAGAAGAAATTTCTAAGCAACAAAGCATTAAGGAAGCTGCATGGTTACTTGTAACAGCTTATACTGAGTTATGGCAGCAAAGCATGACATAAAGACAGAATTTAAAAGGGAAGCAGAGTGTAAAGATTTGGAAATTTTGCAGCCTGGCCATGTGGTAAAGAAGCAGAGAGCATTTTCAGATGAAGAAGACAATAGTGCAAAGAAGATTAGTACAAAGGAAAGGGATTATCAAGAGAAAGGGAAAAAGGCCATGAAGGCATTGCAGAAGCTTCTGGGGCCAACCCTTCCATTTCAGGCCCAAAGGCCTAGGGAGACAGAATGGTTTCGGGGAACAGGCCTGAGGTGCCCTCCACGGGCTCGCTGCCCAGGGCCACCTCAGGAAGCTGCTTCTAGCACCAGCACCTCAGTTGCTTTTGCTTCTCCAGACATGGCTATTTTGGCCCTGGGTATGGCTGTATCTGCAGATTTGGAAGACCCAAGCCAGAAGCCTTGGCAGTGTCCATGTGATGTTAAGTTTGCCAGCTTGCATAATGGCAGAGTTGTGAAGGTTTGGGAGCCTATACCCCAATTTCAAAGGATGTGTGGAAAAGTCTGGGAGTCCAGGAAGAGTTCTGTCACAGGGGCAGAGTCACCACATAGAGTCTTTGCTAGAGCAATGCCAAGAAGAAATGTGGGGCTGGAGTTGCAGCAGAGAAACCGTAACAGTGTCATGTGTAGTGGAGCCATGAGAGCAGGACTGCCATGGAGACCCCACACCTATGGAGCTATCAGAGTGGAACACCAGCCTGTGAGAGCTAAAGCATCATCTGAGACCAGGAAATCCAAGAAGCAGAGTTTTCCAAGGACTTGGGGATACATCCCCTGCACCAGTATACAGAGGACATCAAACATAGAGTCAGGGTACATGATTCACCAGCTTTGAGATTTAATGCCTGCCCTGATGGGTTTTGGACTTGTTTGGAACTTGCTACTTCTTTCTTTTGGCCTATTTCTCTCTTTTTAAATGGAAATATGTACCCTATGTTTGTCCCACCATTGTATCTTGGAAGTAGATAACTTGTATTGATTTCACAGATGGGACTTTATACTTTGGGTTTTTGAGTTGAAACAAGTTAAGACTTTGGGGATGAAATGAATGTATCTGCATGTGAAAAGGACATGAGTTTTGGGGGACCAGGGTGTAGAATGTAGTGGGTTGAATTATGTCCCTCCAAAACTCACTGAACTTTGAATTGTGTCCCACAAGTTTTATGTGTTAGAAACTTGGCCCCCACTGTGCCTTTTAAGAGGGTGGGAAATCCTATTATGGTGACTGAAAGGTGGGGCCATGAAGAGGTGATTAGACTGTAGAACTGTGTAGTAGTGAATGGATTAGAAATGGTGGTCAGGGGTGTGGTTCTAAGGGCTTTAAAATAAAAGAGAGAAGAGCCTGTCTTTCTCTCTCTTGCTCTCTCTGCTCCACCATTTTCTCAATGTGACACTCTGCCGTCACTGAAGTCACCACCAAAGAAAACCTTCACCAGATGTGTTCCGTGGACTTTGGACTTCCCAGCCTTTGAAACTGTAAACAAATAAATTTTGTTTTCTTTATAAATCACCCAGTTCCAGGTATTTTGTTATAAGCAATGGAAATGGACTATTACACTGACCTTAAGTGTAATTCTCAATAGTGTTAAGGAAAGTGTTAGGGTTTTAAGCTAAACATATCTCACTTCAAGTCTTTGCTTACTTGAAGCCCTTAATTCACTCAAAATATATTGAGTATATACATGTGCCAGGCACTAAATCCTGGAGATACAAAGACCAATAAAAAGGAAATTACAGGCTAGTGCAGGAGATAGGAAAGAAAACAATCAATTAAAATGCAGGATGGTAAGTGTTGTAACTAAGGTAATTATAGGGCTTGGGGCACTTAATCCAGACTAGACATTTTGCTAAAACGTATTGGTGGGTTGTTCTTTGGTTTTTTGACTCTCTTAACCATTTTTAAATGTACAGTTGAGTGGTTTAAAGTATTTTCACATCGAAGAGTATTGTTCTGAGAAAAGAATAAGAATTCGATACTTTTTCATATTCTTGCAAGCACCAAGTTTGGTAATATGAGTTTTGCTTTGAGTGATGCTGTCTGCCTGACTCTCTGGACTTTATCCTTCCTGCCATTTTTTCTATAAAAAAATAATTGTTCTCATCTAGTCAAAGAGATTTATTTACTCATCTTCTGGCAAATTATACATTCCCACTTCCACCTCTTTGGTCATGAATTTCCCCTTTTCTGAAATGCCCTTCTGTTCTTCTCCACATATCTCAGCTTGGGACTACCTGCTCCTCAAGGCCCAAGGCAAGCCCCACCTGAAATCTGCTTTCTTAGATGATCAGACCACCTGCGTTAAGGAACCTCTCTTATCTGGTGACTATACTACTCATTTGGAACTTATCTTATGCTACCTTGGAATGTTATTCTGCCTTTAATGTATAAACCCTATCTAACCTACGAAGTTACAAACCCCTCAAGGAAAGGGACAAGTGCTTTACTAATAAAGCACTTGTGCTGAGAACCTTAGCATGCATTTAAAATTCATTGAATACTAGTATGTGCAGAGTATTGTATTCAGCATGAAGACATGCAGACATAGCTCACGTGCTAGAGAATTTCACTGTGCAGTACTCTTGCTTGCATTGTGTCATTTTCTCTTTCAAAAAAATCTGTGCAATAGTTTGGGAAGATATTATTACCTTAATTTTATGATAAGGATCTTGAGACTGAAGAGACGAAGAGGTCTGCTGAAGATGAAGCCAAGCCAGTGTGATTTTCAAAGGAGGTGCAACATGGCACGGAGGAGAGAATAAGGGTTCCTAGAGAGAGAATGGATTACAACTCTGGGGATTGCCACCTGAGTGGTTTGGGCAAGTTGTTTAATATCTCAGAGCTTCAGTCACCCCACCCAGGTAATTTGATGATAGTGCCTACTTTGCAGAGTTGTTGGGAAGATTCAGTGAAATATTGCAGTATTCTGAGTAGTGTCCAAAGCCTAGTACGACCTCAGTATATGATAGCTATTGCTACTACTATCACTCTTACTCCTCCTCCTACTGCTACTTCTGCACTGCTCTACTGCTATTACAGGTTTCTATGCCTACAATGCATCCCCAGTGCCTAGCATATGTACCCAACCCACATGGTAGGTACTCACTAATGGATGTTGCTTTTGTTATCTGCACACTTATCCACAAGCAAGACTGGTATTCGGGCAGTGATTCTTTACATCTGGGCCAGTGTCTACTTTGAGTGGTTGATGTCTGCTATATCAGTTGTAAAGTATTTTGCACAACACCCCTGCTCATAAGCATTGTGAGCCCATTGTTTTACGCATTTTACCCAGTGTGGGTAACCACCCATAACTATGGGCTCTGCCTTTCTCCATCAGCCAACGTCTGCCGAAGAAAAGCCTACCACTCAAAGAATTATTAGGCTAACATGGATTCAAAGGATGTTAACGATACTTGGCACATTACCCATGTACAGCCAATCTTGCATATGGATTCTCTGTAAATACAACACAACACAGCTGAATATCAGGGAAATACCTCAAAGTTGGGTTTAATCAACCACCAATCATGGAATTGATTTCCTTATCACTGTGGTTCCAGAACTTCTATCTGGCCATATTTCTGCAGCTGAGACATTTCCTACATGTAATTTAATTTAATTTAATTTAATTTATTATTCTTGCTCAATAATCATGGCTCCAGACTAATCGATGCTTTGAAAAGAAGCACAGTGTAGCAAGTGGGCCTTTCCGGCATCTCAGAAACAGCTGCTCTTCAGGTCCAGGTCATTTCCTACTGCACCCTTGGCCATAACACAACCAGGCAGGATTTCTGAAGAGGTGTGCAGAAGAGGAACCTCATTAAACATCTGGAAGCTATAAAAATATAAAGTCACTGAGCCAGATAGGACCGTGACCTGCATGCACATTGCTCTTTTGAGTAAGGCTATGTGTGCCAATGGCACAAGTGTAAGTGCAGAGAAGCTTTTTAAACCACCCCTGCCTCAGTGCCAGGGAACCATTCCTGGCAATAGCAGCCCCTCACCCTCATTGCAGCATTCCTCTGACAAAGGAGGGATTGTCAAAATCCAAGCTAGGAACATGTGCTGCTTGGGGAGCAGTAACAGTGATTAAGGGGCATAAAATGCAAGTGTGCACTTGTAATGAGATTGCCCTTCCTTACTGCCTGGTTAGTGTCTGTGATTGTCATGCTATGCCTCTGTGATCAGTCTCAGCATAATGAAAACTAGCAGCAAACCTTAGCTTTTCAGATGGCTTATATTAGAAGTAGATAGAAGTGTTTTCAAGGCCGAAGTGGTAACAGAGAGGAATCCGTAATGCAGAGAATAGCAATTGATGCTTATTCATGGATAAAGGAGGGGTTCTCTGGGTGAAAGATGTATCAGCTGGAGGACTCCCAACACACAGGTCTTCGTGATTTAATGTCTCTGCCCAAATGTAAAAGCTGTACTGTGTTTCTGACTAGCTCATCTTTCTGAGAGATTATATCATTTTCTTTGAGAGGTAATATAGCTTTACTGCAGGTAGGAGTCAAGGAAGGTACAACTTTTCTGGAACAGAATTAGCTTACACACACATGCACACACACAGACACACACACACCATGAAATAGGAATCCCACTTCTCGATATTTATCCTAAGGAAATACTCACAGATGTATGCAAAGGTTAAATTGTAGGGTTGTTCACTGCAGTGCTTTTTATTTCTTAAGAGAAAAACCATAGACCACCTAGATACCTAACAGCAGGAAATTGGTTACATAAATAATGGCACTTCTATATAATGGAATACCATCTAGCAAAAGAAATGCTCGCAGAGAGTGTTTAATGAGAGGAAAAATGTTTCTAATATATTAAAACATATTCGGTAGAAGATAAAGCTGGAAGAATATACATAAAATGTGAACAATGATTATTTTGGGTAGTAGGTTTTGGTTGTGTATTTTTATTCTTTTTGCTTAATGATATAAGAAAATGCATTCTATAATAAGAAAACTGAGTTTTTTCTTCACAGAAAAAAGGAGAAAACAACTACAAAAATAGGTGTGTCAATCAGTTGTGAGCGTACATAATTATAGATTTTAGAGCTAAATACATGTCTACATATGTGACTGTAATTCTATGCTAATATGTGGTATAGATTTAAATTTCAATTTTATCTAAGGTTATTGTCTTTCATAGGCTGTGCATAGGAAAAAAAATAAACAAAAGAAACTGTTCAGAGCTACATAAGAATGCTGTCCATTTAAGGGGTTCTTTATCACCTTGTGTTCCCACCATACTGGATAACTTACCATTTCCCAAACACATCCCATGTTTCCATCTTGCATGCTGTTTTCTTCCCATGGAATCCTTTTCTCATCCATCCTTACAGAACCCATCCACTCACCAAGGCCTAGTTCAGAGCTTACTTTGTGAGGATTGCTATAACTCTCCTTATTGAGAGAAAGATTCTAATTCTTCCTTTTTGTAGACTTTTGGCATTTTGCATTATAAGAGTTGTGTACATATCTTCTCTTCTCTAGTAGAGTATAAGCTCACAGAGGGCAGAGACTTCATTTGCCTTTGTATATCCTAAAAATGGGAGGTGTTGGAAGAAAAGGTCCTTAAGTATATAAATGAATTAACCTACTTTTCAGAACATTAATCTGATTGTTTGCTTGGAAGTCTGACCCATCTTAGCATTCATCTGAATGTGCAGCCAAAATGAAATGTAGATTTCTATTTTCTGATTTATAAAATTATTTTCAAGTTCAATTAGCACTCACTTTTTGAAACCGATCCTAATGCAGTACATAACTCAATGTGTATTTATGTAAAACAGACATTGCAAGGGGGGTATGCTGAATTATTACGAAAACCAGAGTTTGTAGCCCTTTCTGGGAGAATCCTATCTGTAGGAATTCACTAAAACAAAGGCCAGGAAAATGGTAGCTGGAAACGGCAGTCTTCTGACACTTGCTACTGAACTGTCTGCACTACCCCCATCCCCTGGTTCACACTGAGAGTTTCTAAAATGATGTCTTGGGTTGGAAGCATTTTGCAAACCATAAAGGGCAAAGTAAATGTTAGTTATAATTATTACTATTCAGAGGATGCTTCTGCAAAATGCCTGTGGCATGAACTGTCTAATTTGGGAAAGTGAGTTTGGAGCGGCTGAGTTGGTGATGTGCTGGTTGTCTTTCTTTTGTATTCAAGAGCCTTCTTCAGGGACCTGCCCTCTGTGGCAAATGACTGATTTGCTTTGTAGATATCAATGATTCAAAAATATTTCTAAGGGGGATTCTCACCACATACAAATCAGAGACTCAGCCAGAATACTCTGATACCTGAGGCTGACACTCAAGTGACTCACATTAGGACTTCCGCTCTGACCTTACATTTCAAAGAGCGTTCCCAGAGGAAGAGCAGACACCTTTTACAGAGTTCTTATTTGCTCCTTGGAGTAAAAGAGACTGATTACAGCCTGCCATTGGCAAACTTTTTAGTAGCTATGTTTGCACTTGTCCATACTATTATTCATAGAACAGATTCAAAGGTGGTCCATTTGCAGACAGTTCTTCAGTAGGTGGTTCTATATTTAGGCCAATCTCATTGGGATTGGCTTCTGTTTATGGTTCATAATGGGACCTCCTAGTTTGAAAAAGGGAAAAAGAAAGTAAGCAAATCCTCTAAGACTGAAAGAAAAGCACTTTCTGTGTAGTAAGCTTTCTTAAAAATTCCAGGAGTGGGTGAAGCAGCCTTCTCCTCAGCATGGTGCCACACAGAGGGGGCAGAGGAGATAGATTTTGAAAACCTCTCTGAAGTGTGAACCACAGAAAAGAGACGGAAAAGAGAGAGCTTCATGGCTTCTATAACTATCAGAGTCTGTGGAAATAAAAAAGGAGGTCAGAGTGTTTTAAAAACAAACAAAATCTAAAACAAATCCAGTTATTTAGATATCTGATTGGTTTGTCCAGTTTGAGAAATCATAAATACAGAGTAATGTAGCCATAGGATACTTATTATCTTACCTTTTCCCTCCTTTTCTGCTTAAACTCACTCTTCCTGTTATTATTGTAGACTTTTTGCTTTGGAATGTTACCAGAAAACACAAAATCCCCAATGTTTTAGAAAGTGAAATTGTCCCAGCCTTTTCACCATCTCCCACTATGAAATGGTCCTCTGGTGTGTGGAATCAGAGACTGAGTAAATCCATCCAGTTGGTTGGATTCATAACTCACACTGTAACTTGCTGCCACAGGCTTAATCACTTAGATTTAAAATACTAACTGAATCGTTGTTAATCCTTCAGAATGTAGCTCTATCTCAAATAAATCCTTTCGTTGTCTATTTAAGTGATTTTAAGTGAATAATAATGAAATTACAGTGAATGCCAGATAGGGTGACCATACACCTTGTCTTCTAAACCGAGACATTTTTTGGAGTAAAATACTTGCTATCAATAATTTCTTCAGGAAAATAGGCATAAACCAGCACTGTCTGGGAACTTTCCCTTTTGTTTTCTTTGTCTCTCTTTCTTTCTTTCTTTGTCATGAAAGAAAGAATTGTGAAGGGCTTTAAAATGGGCCGGAAAGATTACTGGAGAACTAGGTATTGTGTAAGCACATCTTTCTGGATTAGCTGATTCTATAGGGTTTCTGCAACTTTCATAGTCTTTGAGCAATTGTATATCTCTGTGAGTTATAGATAACCGATCACCATGGAAATGATTCTTGTCTACAGAAATAAAAAATAGATTTTGTCTAGTGGAAAAGCAATTGATTTCCTCCTCCCACTTTCCAGTAAGCAAATTTTGCAACTGTTTGTTAATTCATATCAGCATTATTTATTGCTTACATATGTGTGTTATTTTGAATTCACATTTGAACAGGTTTTAACTTCTTACTGGTTTCTTCACTACATTAATGAATTAACTAAAATCTTTGACATGTGTTTGGCATGTGTTGACATTTACAGGATTTTACATGTCTGAAATGTTTCTTAGTATCCAAAATTTATTTCCTCTCTTATTTTTTTTCCTTAGATCATCCAGGGGCCAACACATTTACCATAACAGTGGTACCTCTGTGGCTAATGAGATCATTATCTTCTGAGATCATAAATTTATACATTTAATACGTATTGAGTATTCACTAGGTTTCAGGCATTGATAGGATGTTTCATGGAAAAGAGACTAAGCAAGCAAGAATGGAAGCAGGGAGACCCTTGAGGAGTTTTGTGTGATTGTCCCAGTGGTATATGGGGGGTCATGGATGAGGATTAATATTCTCCAGCTGTAAACAGATGAACGCCTTAGAGGAAGAGCTGACAGGACTTACTGAAGTCCCCTAGATTTGGGGATGATTAACAGAGTAATTGGTAGTGCCAATTCTAGAGACTGGAAACGCTGTTTTGGGAGGTTGAACTGAAACCCTCATTCTTCCTGCTGGTGAGAGTGTTGACAACTAATAGCTGGAAGCCGGATTCTCCTTTGTGATGATTGACCACAGCTTCCCAAGGTCACATCCCCTTCTTTACCCAATGACTAGTTGGTATGGGGAGAAGGCCTGACCCCACTGGCCCAGTTCAATACAGCTTTGCATGGCCAACAGTCATCCTGGCTCCAGATCTCCCCATGGGATAACCTGAGGCCTTTGTTGTGATGCTAGCTGCAACTTCCCATGCCTAATCCTGCTGCCTGCACTCCCTCACAGGTGTGGAGCCCAAGGGTAATCCTCGATAAACGTCCTGCTTACAGATCTCCATCTCACAGGCTGCTTCCCAGAAACCCAACCCGCAACAGGCAGCTCAGTTCAGGAATCGGAAGCTCTCCCACACATCATCATCCATGCTCCTGGAGACAGTTATCTAAGATCGAGAACTGATAGTAGATCCTCCCTGCTGCTCCTCCCCCTACCTCATCCATGTCCTCCCCCCAACACCACAAAAAAAAAAAAAAAAAAAGTAGAAAATGAGTGGCTCTCTGCTGTCCATCACCAGTCTCCTTCAAGACATCTCACAATCTGACCTCCATATTTTCAGCCTCTTCTTTCACCACCTTGCTGTCACTTCCCACCATAACTTATGCTTTTATTTGAAATACCTATTCACTGTTTTCTGGAAACTGGGCATTTTCACACACTCTTCTTTCATCAAAGTGCTTGATAATTCTCCTTCCTCCTTACCCTTCCTCTGTCAGTGCTAAAACTACCCTTATGCCAAAACCTCGTTCAAAACCATACATGAAAATCTGTCAATATTTCATGAAATGTTCTTCAGCTTTCTCCAAAAGGACGTATGTCCTCTTTCTGTTCCTGTACCTCTCTGTGCTATTGCTGTCATCCATGTATGTGTCAACCCAGTTATGCCATGACGTCCCTGGAGGCAGGGAGCGTCTGGACAGCACAGTGCCGGGAGCTTAGTAGGATTAAGGTCCCCTCTCCTTGATCCTCAGGTCAGCCCTCTTAAGGCATTCATTCTCCATCCTCATGTTTCTAACAGCAATAGAGCAAATGCTCTTTGTTCTAGATTTGCTTGTTGGCCCCCAGTTGCTTCATCTTTCCCTACTTCTGATCTGGGCTGGAGAATAAGAGCTGGACAGGAAGCATGCGCCCCCACCCTGACCCTTAAAGCCTGGATCTAGCTCTCAGTACTTGAGTCTCGTCTGCCTCTTCCCGCCCACCCAGCCATATCCCCAAGAGCACCCATCCTCTTGGGTCTTGTAAATGTACGATCCCCTCACTCCTGATTTGGTGACACTTGTACAAGGATGAAGAATAGGACATCATCTTTTTCCATTTCTCCCTTTCCTCCTTTTCATTTATACAGGATCCTCTTTGCCTTGACTTTTTTAGGAGTTTGGAATACCTTCTTTGTGTGTATCTTACAGAGATACCTGGGGTAAAGGTAGAAGACTAAATATGTGCCCAACTCTGGAGTTAAAAAAAAAAAATGTTTACGAATGGAAGGAAGAGAGAAAGGAAGGGAGGAATGAAAGAAGGGAGTGGGGCAGGAAGGGAGAAATGATCTGATCTGAAGTTCCATCTCTGCTGCCTCCCAGGCTCACAGAAGGTATAAGAACATGCTTTGCACACGTAATAGGCTTGCTCCATAGGGAGTAATTTCAATATTCTGAGGAAAATGAAAAGGAATGAATATATGAAGTCAGTATCTCAGATACTCATTCATACAATTGTAATATTGAGTCACTTTAAAAAAAAAAAGTATCTCTAGGGAAAATTTTTTTTTCCTAGGGCTATTTTTTTTTTTTTTTGACCAAAGGGGTCAAAACCCTCAGCACGGTGTTGTCTGAACCACACTCTGTCAGTGAGCGCACCGGCCATTTTCCTAGGGCCATTTTTAATAGTAAGTTTTTATAATAAATTCAAAAATTTTTATTTTTTTGGAAGATTTATTTCCAGGTGATAAGATCACTTTAGACTTTCTTTAAAACTCTGAATCTGTGAAAGGCTGTTTTGATGATAGAACTATATACTACCTCTGCAAGGACCTAAATCTATTCAACATAAGGTTAAATAGAAAATTAGTTCCTCAGAATTTATCCTTTAAAAATACACATTTCCATGCCCCTTTGATGAAAAGTGTCAGTGGCATGAAAAATTAAGGGAACAAAATATCTAATAAAAGCTCATTAAAATTTTAAATCCACTAGTTCGGAACTTATGATAGTTTTGACACTGGCCAGGTTGGTGTTTTCCTCTCCATTGCCTATGACAAAGTATTTTGAAGCTATTAAGAACTACAAATAGGTATTCAGGGGAAACATTTCACTCTTTAAGGGAAGAAACTTCTGGAGAATTAAGGCAGCATCTCTTTACTGGAAAACAATATTATAATTATTTTTATACTTGCTCATTCAATGACAAGCCTTTGTACTGTTTTGTGTAGCTGACTGAGGTTTGGAGCAGCCTGGTGGAAGGGCAAGTCTCCCGCAGGTGCTTTGTGTGTGTGTGTGTGTCACTTTGGGCATATCCACTGCTCGCCCTGGTGTCCTTAAGCTGCAGAAGGGCCGCTCTCTGGGAAGCTCGCCCCCTTCACCCTCCCAGGGGCCTCTAGCTCTGCGAGGGGCGGGACTGGGTTTATTGATCTTTTATGTGCAGTGTCTGTCACGTGGTAAACATTAAACAAGTGAGCCATTCTTGTGCAATTATATTCCATTTTTCTTTGGAATAATGCTTCATGTTTTCTATTCTTCATTCCTGCATCCCTCCCCCACCCTTCAGTCACTCCGAATGTGCGTGCTGCTCCGCACAGCTCTGCTGACCAGACATGAATCAATTGCTTCTTGTGGACAAAGGACTCCATTGCTAGCAGGTGTGTGGGTCTGTGAATAACCTTAAGAATAACCTTAAGAAGCATTTCTTTCTCTCTCTCTAACGACATTTAAAGAAATGAAGGCTTTCTCAGGAAGCCCCCAGCCACCACGTCCGGGTGTGGGGGTCCCTAGACAACAGGATCTGCGACCACGTGAGCAGTGTCTACACAGCCTGCTGCTGCCCAGCCCTGCGTGGTCTCCGTAGAAACCGGCATCTCTGCACAGTGAGTCACAGGCGGCAGGAGGGGCTGGGCAGTGACTCACGTCAGGAAGCAGCACGCTCCTGCGCTCGCAGACGCCGGTGCCTGCCGCTGACTCACTCCACCCACGCCCACCCCGTCCGCTCTCTCAAGGGAGCGGAAAGTCCATTCATCCCGCCCCGCAGCCATGCCGGCGCTGCACCGGTCAAGCAACCCGGCTCCGCACAGCTGACATCCCCTTGTCTTCCCGATTTTCAAGTTAGCTGCCTTGCTGGACTTGAGGCTGAGCACAATTTTCTGACAAGCCCCCACACTTCTCTGCCCTCCGAGTATTTTGTCTACAGTGGTCAAACATATATATATATTTTTTTAAATGAGAAACTGAACACTATGGAGAATCGATACATATTGACAGGTGAGGGAGAGAGGTTTTGCCAACCTCAACTAATACCTGCTAATAATACCAAACAGCAATTTGTCAAGAGCCTGGTGACTCTGGCTATTCTCCAGGAAAAATCCAGGGGCCCCTCCCAGTGGCATTTGGAGACATAACACAGAGCTCTGAGTTCCAGGGAGAAGATGGAATGCGGGGAAGATCTGATTTGCTGACCAGTGAACACGCTGACATTTTCCTTAGGCACAGCCTTGTGTTAGGAACAGCAACCTCCAGTTACCTTGCTTGGCTGTCCGGGACTGTGGTCGTATATCCCTCGGACTCACTAGTACATGGCCTGATAAAATCTTTGGATTCTTGTTCTGGTATACAAGGCTTTTAAAGATGTTTATGCCAGAGCTAGAAGAATCGAATGAGACAGGATTTTGGAAATTGCTCACGGGTTTGAAGGAGGATTACTAGAACCCAAGGACCCAGCTGAGGTTGTCTACTTTTCCTGCTAAATTACTCAATAGATTCTTTCAGACCTTGAGGAAGAGATTAGAGAAAGACAGATCAGACTATAACCCTGTGCTGAGTCACAGCTCTCAGGTTCTTTTATATTGCCTGAGGCAGTTTTCAAAACCCCCTGTTTGCATGTGGCTAGAATAAGAATTTGTACCTGAGTCTCTGGACACATCCTGTTTAGTCCTTTTACCTGTGATTCCAAATCATATGAATTTCTCTCAAGATACTGCAGAAAATACTCTCTATACAGCAAGTCTTTTTTTTTTTTTTTTTCGAATTTGTAAACATTATTCTACCAGGTATATCAGCAAATCGAAGACCCAAATATTAATTAAGCTTTTCTGGGTTGTGTGTGAATCACACGGCTAAGCTCTGTGGGAAGAAAATGGCTTTTCTAAAACACAGACTCCTGCTTCCAAGTTGTCGGTCACAAGCTAATAATAATAGATACCATTTATTACAGTCTGCTGTGAACAAGCCATTTCATATTTATTGTCTTATTTAATCATTTAGCCTTCACAGGAAACTTTTTTCTGAGTGTATGTCATCTATGCTATTTTATTGGATTAAAAAGTCACAGTCAATGTTTTTGGTTCTGTGAAATATATTCATGCAGGTAAACATCTTTGTTTCCATATTTTAAAAATTAAGTTATTAAGATAAATGCAAATTAAAATGTAAGAATAGGTGTGAGCTAGCAATGTAACAGGTCCAGTTTCATCTCCTACTAAATCTTCACACAAAAAGTGTAATAGCCGCAGCGGTCTTTGCACATGAGAGGAAGCCCATCTCGAAGAACTGTGATGGAAACCTACCCTGAACTTTTCAACAGGTAAGTTCATTTAAAGATGATAACCACCAGCAACAGGAAAACAGGAACGTCCTCATGAAATAGTCCAGGGTTTAACGACAACATGTGATGTGAATGAAGATAAACCTGAGAAGGAAGACAGAATTCAGATACCAAAAGAGTGATTCTTTGCTCAAAGCATAATTCATAATTTGGAGGCGGGGGCAGACGATATTGACTGAAACATACATCTCAATTATTTCCCCAGTTAGCCGGCCGCTGCACTCCTTCTGTGCCAAGTGAGCGGCTCATCTTGTTTCATCCCCTCGTTTGACTCTAATCTGAGAACATAGTCTTTATTTCAGTTTTAATAACATTATATTTTTGTTTCCATTCCTAACGAAGCATTGCACAGTGTTACAATCACTTTGATTTTTCTACTTGCTTTATTTATCTTTAATTGGACGTTTCAAATGATTTAACCCATTGTTAGTGTCTTGGCTAAAACCACACGTGAGCAGATTTATCTTTTACCTCTCCTGGAACACAGCTATCAAAGGAGCTTCTCTCAGAATTGGCCTATGGGAAGAATTTCTCAATTAGTTGATTACCTCAACATTTCACACACAGAATCTGTGAAAATTCACAGGCCATATTTTATTACCTCATCTGTGTAATCAGGAAGGCACAGAGATTATTAAATTAATTGATAGATTAACATACACTTGGGTAAAAAGAAAAAAATCACCAGGGCTTTAGGATTTAACAATAGTTCATTATTTGGATGTGACATCATGTGTCCAAAAACTACAAATAGCTTTAGGAACAGTAACCCATTTTGCCTAATTTGTTCTGTGAAATAGGTAGTTTCTTAGTGGATTATTTAGCTGTAATGAACAGAATCTCTCCCAAGTTACCTTAAGGGACCCAGCATCCATAAAAGGGATATGTGTGATTTGAAAGTGAAACTAAAATGGTATCATGTCTGAGCCTGCTTTCTCCCTCAAGGCATCTAAATTTCTCTCTATGTATGTCTCCATATGTCTCTCTTTACTAAAGGCTTATTTCTGACCATGTTGCCAGCACCAAGAAGCAAAACTAGTATTAGCTAACCCTTGTTGAGTATATTCTGTGTGCCAGGATGCTCTAAGTATTTCACATGAATTAACTTATTTGATCCTTGCAACAAGTGTCACTGAACTTTGACTTGTATGTAAATTGGTTTTACCCAGATTCAAATTCAAGCTTATAGCACAATTTCATCTTGGGTTCCACTAGTAATTGGTTCAATCTCACCATTTCCCAGTTCTGATTACAGAAATCAAGGCTCTGATTGTACCAGCCCACTTTTTGAGTCATGCTGCACAAAGTCAACCTGTTGACTGGGTTCCCTTCTATCAGCTGCAAGGCTCTGAAACATTCAACTGTGAACTGCAGGCAGTCTGCTTAGTTCAGAACGCTGGAGTGGAGCCAGCTATGCTGCGAGTGGGGTGGATTTCCTCATAAGAAGTTGTAGGCGGGATAAGTGCTACAAACATCTTTAGGACCAGGGGAAGAAGCGGGATTTCACATGTCTGGGAAACTAACCTCTGATCTGGGAAGCCTTCCCTGATCATTCATAGGTGGATGATGTGTGTTGGGACCCACTCACATCTGAGCTGAGAGATGCTGAATGTGAAAACTAACACCCTCAGAGAGTCTGTGTCAGAGCCTGCTGTTATGTAGGCAGAGCAAGGGGTTACTTCTGGAGTGTGATTTGAGGGACTTCAAAAGATTCATTTCTCCCAAAATTTGTCTCCCATTGGCTGTAACTACCTCTTCCATCCACTATTAAAGGCATTCCTTTGTGTTAAAGCTGATGGTAAGAAAGTCCCCTGCTTGCCCCTGCCTCTGCCTTCAGCACTGTCCACCTACCCCCAAGCCCCTATCCCCCTGCTTTGCAGCAACATCAGATCCTCTTAGCTGCTCCCATGGGTTGTGCTCCTTCTCATTTGGTCAGAACCACTCTCCACCCTTAGGGCCCTCCAATGCTTGACTATTTTCCACCTGCTTTTCAGGTCTCAGAGGATATTGACTCCACAAATCTGAGTCCATTAGTCATACACTATGGCCAATATTCCTTATCAAAGTTCTTAACATCACATGTAGTTTATGTTTCATGTTCACTCTAAATAGCTGCTGGTCAGGGTGACAAGTGACTGTCGTCCTGGTTATGGTTATACATATACTCAAACCCAACACAGTGTCTGATACATGTTAAGTACCAATATGTATTTGTCACAATAAGTCAAATTAAAACTGTGTTATTTGTAAGGGACAACTCATTAACCGCAGTTAAGCTGCAGACTCAGTATCCTTCATGGACTCCCTAGAAGGGCAGTGAGGCATGGTTCCTCAGTTAGATGCATTTGGATTGGTGGGAGGAACAGGGTATTGCCTACGAAAGTTAAAACCAGAGAAGATGAAACAGGGAGAAGGACACCTGGATTTGTAAACTGTGGAGCAGGAGGATACCTAAAGATAAAGGTTGCATGCAAACAATTCTGCCCTTATCTAAATGATTCCCAGTCCTCACAGGCTTATTCTGGACCTGGTATGACTGTTGTATCAAGACCCTGGTCTGTTGGGTTCTGCTGGTGGAAGGTATCACATCAAGGAGTCTAGCTAGATAGGGGCACAGAACCAGGACTGAGACTCATTCTACATGCAAAGTCTATAAAAGGGATGAGTGACAATCCTTGGTAGGTCGACTGCAATTTTCATGTTTGAAGTAAGTGCAGGAACTATATGGGAGACAGTCAGCTCTTATGGAGCTTATCTCCTTTTCTCTGACCAGGAAGTATACATTTGTTAACTGAATAAAACAGAAAAGAATGTTTTTTTCCAAGGAAAGTATATGAAAATAATATCTCAAGGAGATTCAGTTCTCCAGAAGACACGGTAGATTTGTAAACACAGAGAAGTAAGTGCTTAATGCTTGATAATGACTCATTTGTCTTAAATTAGGTTTTACATTCATGTTTTACCGGGCTTTTCTATGGGTTATGTAATTGGTGGCTTAAACTCTTTTTTTTTTTTTTTTTGCTTTTTTTGTGACCGGTAAAGGGATCGCAACCCTTGGCTTGGTGTCGTCCACACCGTGCTCAGCCAGTGAGCGCACCGGCCATTCCTATATAGGATCTGAACCTGTAGTGGGAGCGCTGCTGCACTCCCAGCACCGCACTCTCCTGAGTGAGCCACGGGGTCGGCCCATGGCTTAAACTCTTAAAGTTTAGACTGTGTTGATGATCAAGTCTCTTTTTATTTGTCCCAACAAAAGACTACTTTTGATTCATCCAGTCTTACAATTATATGATGACATCGTATTTGGAGATGTATAATATAATTACCACTGAAGACAGATTTGGTGCTATATGTCTGTCCTTTTTTAAAGGTTTTTATTAATAATGTTCTTGAAGAATGTGATCAGGTAGAAAAAGGAGGGGAGTAAATATGGAAAAGGAACAAAAGAAAGGTAAAAATGATGGAGTGGGAATGAGAAAGGGGACAAAAGGCTAACTGACTTTCCTCTCTCCTCCCCAGACAATGGTTTACTGCTCCATCCTAGGTTTTGAGGAGAACTTTCCCATCTCTCTTGGAGATATTCCTCCATCCCAAATCCTACAAATGTACGGTCTGAAAAGTGAAAAACAGAGTTTAACTAGATGTTAAAAATATATTCAGCAATTTAATGGTGGAATGGGGAAAAGAGTATTTTAAGGAGAACTGCCTCATATCATTTTACCTTTTTACCTCATTTTATTGATGGACTAGAGAGGAAAGATAACTATAACCCTGGAAAACAGGATTTTCATCCCATTTGCATTTTAGAATGTTGCAGGAACCATTAGGGGCAGAAAAGCTTAGAGGAAGACAAATCAATAAAGAAAATTCTTTCAGCTTGGGAAAAAGTCTTTATGGAAAAAGGAGTTGAAAACCAGGTACTAGGAAATAGCTTTGTAGGTATTGGGGGAGGGTGTCCTTTGAATCTACATTTTGGCAAGCATAGCTAGAGCCCCTGAGGACTAGAATTCAGACTTTTGTTCATGCTGTCTCTTGTAAAAGGTATTTAAAGAAGGTACTATACAGATTCTCTGAACTGTGTTCATCCAGAAACAAGTAATTGAAGGGGTTCATAGCCCTCCACCGTCTCCTCCTTAGAATTAGCAGGGAAGCCTTTGAATAGGAGGGAGGAAAGAGTCTGACTCCAATAATGGATTCTGAGAATAGCTGAACAGCTGCGACAGCTCCCCACTCCCTGGTAGCCTGCTTCTGAAAAGCATGAGGGGAGACGGAGGCAGAAATACAGTTGTCTGAGCCACTAGAGCTGTGGAATTGGATGCAGCTCGTGAAGAACTGCCTTCCACCCCAAAGTACATCATTATTCAACCTCTACTTCATTAGAGGAAGAAATGGCATACAAAGATGGGTGCTAGCGACCTGATTCCAGGTGCTAAGTGGTACCGTAACTGTTGGGTCACCTGGGAGTGTGCGACCTGGGGAGGATATCAGGCAGAGACAATGAAAGGAAAAGCATGGTTTCATTTTACCTAGAAGTTATTTTTTATCTAAAGGTATCATCGTTCACTTGTGTCGATGACATTTTTTATATAGAAATTGAGAACATCTTCTATGAGGGTCAGATAAATTTGGGTTATCTCAACTCTCCCACTTACAGGGTGTAGGGCTTTGGGTAAATTACTTAACCTCTTGGAGGCTCAGTTTAAAATAGAAATACTAATACTATTTGCTTCGTGGGGCTATCATGAAGATTAAATGAGAAAATGCCCATGGCGCGGAAAGCCAGTATGTGGCATTTCCTAAACCCTGCAGACATGCTGGCACCACTGCTGTGGTGGCTACTGCCTGTGCCCAAGGGCCCTTCATTTCATGCTGAAGGGGACAGTAGGTTCAAGGTGGCTGTCAGCACCAGAAGAGTACACTTAACGAATGTGCATCTGTAAAGAAAATGAAAACATACAGTGAATTAAGGAAAGATTATACACATTGATAATGTTTGCAAAGGCCAGAAACTAACAGAGATAAAAACAAACAAAAAATACTCTGGAAAACAGTGGTTGGGTTCTATAGAAGTAATAAGAATAGCATCAGTCAGCCAGCAGCTGACTCTAACCAGTCATATCCGCCACTGGTCCCCAGAGCAGGACAGTGATGATTCTGCATATTATTAATACATGGCAGATTCATTTTGTTGTAAGTTTAATTTGATTACTTCACTAAATTCTGTTATTAATACTCAGCCTTCTGCTGCTCGTGTAGCATGGCCACCTGTTCATGATTTTTAAAAATGAAAGGACATATTTGTTCAACATCCACCCGGCAGGCAGGAAGGGACAGAATGTCTCCGTCAGCTGGGCTGAGAGATGACCCCTGCGGAGGGCAAAGGGAGAAGGCACTGTGGGGGCTGGTTTGGGAATGAGATGCTGACCCCAACCAATCTACTGCCCACCAATCTGAGGGGTCGACCCACAGTCTCCTCTTATGTATTTCACAGGGTCCAATCAGAAAACAAAACCCATTCCAGGCCCTTCAACAAAGGGAATTGGATAAAAGAAATGGGTTCCAAAAGAGATGAAGAGTTGAGAAGGCAAGCAGGGGCTGTGATAAAACTTAAAGTAGCAGCACTGAGAAGCCACCATGACCTCTAAGGCTGGAGTGACAGTAGGATGGGCTGAATTTCCAGAGTCCAGGAGCGGGCTACCTGCAGAAACCAGAATGCTGTGAGAGGGTAGCTCCTGGTGGGAGGTGGGACCTTAGAGAGCGCTGCTACTGGCATGAAGAAAATGTAGCTGTTGCCAGCTCTGAAGATGCCTCTCAAAGCAGAGCAAGTTGGGAAGAAATCCCCTCATTGTTGTCTCCTTCCACCTGCCAGCCTTCTGCCAGTGCCCTGCATCACCCAAAACCACCTGAAAGCCAGTTGCAAAGGAGCCTGGGAAAAACAGCTTCTTAAGATACAGAGCAGAACAGGGGAATGGAATGGAACTGAGAGCAAAACAGACTAGCGTGTCATGTTCCATTGCAATATTTTATGAGAACTGGTCAGTGGACTGTGAGTTAGGCTGAAAACCCTTACACAGGAAGGCCACCAGAGGATAGTCACAGCCAGGTCACACTCCACACTTCTCCATCTAAGGAGGTCAAAGTCACCACTGGTTAAAGATAAGGAGCTTCAGGTTGAGGAGACTTCATCTCTGTACATGGCCCCCTATTTTCTCCTCTCTGGAAACAATGATATATTAATTGATGGCTATCGTAGTTGAAATAGAGAATAACATTAACATAATGCATTCTAATTTGCTTAAACTAACTGTCCTTTGTTTTGTATTATCCATTCAAAGCTTTTCCTCATCATCCTGAATAATTGAAAGTCGATTCTTATTGTTCTCAAAATAATTAACTTTTTGGATTTTTGACTCTACTAATAATATGGTTTTATAGTAAGAACATGTTAAATTTCTATAATCTTTAGCGCTTGTGGCACACAGTCACATGCATTATTCCACTTTGCTTTATGCTCTGACAATCTGAAGTGAAAGGGAGAAAAGTAGCATCTGTTGAATATTGATGATGTGCCAGACACTGTGTCAAGAACTTTCAAAGAGTAATTCAGTTAATCGTTGCAACAGCCTGATGAGGCTGATATTATTATTCCCATTTCATAGATGAGAAAACTCACAACGAGCGAATGAATTGTTATGTTCAAGATCCTGCAGCCAAGTCCAGGGACCCTAGACACAGTGAAAATTTACATACGCATGCTCCTACACACACACACACACACACACACACACACACACACACACACACACACACACACACACACACACAATTCTTGTTATATATATGACATATATGTATTTTATAAATTTTATAATGCATATATATTAATATGTTCACTTCACTCCATAACTTTTGTGATTTTTACAAAAGCCTGTTGCAATTCATTTGCTTAGAAAACCTTAATATCAATACCATTTCTTTGATGTCACAAGCACAAGTGCTGCTTAGGACTTAGAGGCAGAAACAATAAGGCCTCCGTATGTGACAATTGCAGTGGCTCTAGTTTTGTATGTACAAAATTGAGTCCACTCTGAACCTCATTCACCATCTATAAAATGGTGATAATATAAATTGAGTTGAAACATACAACAATGCTATGTATAAAAAACTTAATAGAAGTGCCTACTCCATATAAAGCTAGATAGTAATAGTTGTTATTGTGCTTCATTGCATGATAGTTGAACACTGTCCCATTACTGCACTTGCTGTGGATTTGCCTGGCCCTTCATTAGTGACATAGCACTGAAGGGTGTGCCTTTGACACGGGTTTAACACTGTGGGTGTTCTACTGCTCAGAAACATCCTGCCCAATATTTTCATTTTTGTTTAGCAGAATCTAGTCCAGGAAAAAGTTTATGAGAATCCTTTCCTAATGCCATGAAGTGGGCACATTTTGGGTGTATAAGCCCCAGCTACTTAGAGAGAACTCTGTTATGTCTGGATAAAAACAATGAAAATAATCATAATCCTAGTAAAAGCATAATAACAATCTGGCGTCGTGTCATTAATGAATTGCCAGGCAAATCCACAGCTAGTGCAGTGACCGGCACAGTGTTGAACAATTGTGCAGTGAAAAACCTTAAGGGGACATTTGGGACCCCCATCCTCCTGACCAGCCAAATGGTCCCCCACCTCAGCAACAGGATTAGTTTATGTATTCCTATATCTGGGGTCAGGCATTCTAGAAGATCTGCTAGCTCCTGGAAACTGGTTGGACCTCTGAAGAGAAGGTGTTAAACATTAACTTGAAACATATATAACGGAACTGCCTCAATGATATTGACAAGCATTTGAGAGAAATGAATTAAAATGATATGATGTGGCCAAAATGGTGGAAACGCCACGTGCTACCTGAACACAGAAGTAAATGGATTTAGGAAAAAATGGAAAATAAAAGTTACATGAAAATGTGGATCAGGGTCATTGGCTGGTGCACAATGTGTCACCAGGGTCCAGTGAGGAGAAAGAAACCATCTGGTTATTTCAACAGAGAGAATTCAGTCTAAAGAACTGTTAACCAAATAGCTGAAAATGCAAACAGAGAACTCTAAGATATCAAGGAAGTAGCAACTGCAGGAAGAGACTACCACTCCTAAGGCTGGCGAAGAAGAGGCTGAAATGGGTAAAACTCAGATGCTTGGAAGAGGCCCCTGTGGAACCTCTGACAAGGAGGTGATAATCAGCTCATGCGGGGGTCTCTGATTCTGGAGGAAGGGTCCCATGGCACTGGGTCCAGACCTCTGAGGAGAAGGACACCAGCTCCCTGGAGCTAGTGTCCCTGAGGGAGAACCACAAGGCTGGTTCTTTGAGTGACAGGAAAATGGCAAACCGAATTCATCTTTTACGGTCAGAATGATCAAAGCTGCCGGGATGAAGAAGGAGGCTAAGCGGACAGTGATAGGACTGAAAACAAGAAGGGGGCCGACAGGTAATAAATAAAGGAGCAGAGTCTCTGGGCGCCTCCAGCCCGCAGCTCCCTCTAGCGCCCCCGGTGGCAGAGCCTCGAGGAGCCCGCGCGCAAGGAGGGACGCAGTTTGCAGAACCCCAGCCCCAGCACAGCAGATAATACCTCGAAGGCTGGCACACTCGGTATTGTTAACCGCTTACTAATGATGAGATTGAAATTTATAGCCAAAAGCATTGAAAGCGGGGTTTCGAAGAGATATTTGCACACCCATGGTCGATGCAGCATTATTCAGAATAACCAAAAGGTGGAAGCACCCACGTGTCCATAAACGATGACAGGGTAAGCAAAATGTGGTCTTTACGTAAGATGCAATATTATTCAGCCTTCAAAGGAAGGAAATTCTGGCAAAGGCTACAACATAGGTGAACCTTGACGACATTAAGTTAAATAAGCTGGTCACAAAAGGGCAAGTATTGTATGATTCAACTTATATAGGTATCTAGAGTAGTCAAATTTATAGAGACAGAAAGTAGAATGGGGGAGTTACTGTTTAAAAGACACAGAGTTTCGATTTTGCAAAATGAAAAAAGTTCTGTGGATGGATGGTGCAGTGGCTGCACAATGTGATTTGTACTTAATGCACTGAACTGTGCACTTAAAAATGGTTACGATGGGAAATTGTATGCTATGTGTATTTCACCACAATTAAAAATATTTAAAAAGAATACACACACACAAGATAGCAAGACAAGGCATTTTATCTATTAATTTTACTGATCTTTGAAGTAGTACTGTGTTATTTTCCATAATTACAAAACACTCTGAAGGAGTTCACAATCTGTTGATAGAAGCAGCTGAATAAATAAACTAAATAATTAAGCAATATATTTCTCTATTTCTTTCCCTGCACTAGGTGCTACATTTGTTTTTCAGAAGTTTACATATCCCACCAGATCAGTTTCAGATTCTACCTCATCTCTGTTCCTTCCCAGCTTGGTTGCGTGTTGCAGTCTCAGGACTTTCAGCAGATCCCTCGCCTTTACATTATGCTCACTAGATTTGAAGACAAAAGGTAAGGTCTACATTTTGTCTTTCTGTCTCTCACAGTATCTAGAACAATATATGTACTCAAAAATATTTTAAATTAAAGCTACAGCATCACCAAGCTACATAAATCCAAAATTAGGGGTGCAAAGGCCATGGCCCACTGTCTAGGAGAGCCCACCGCTGAGAGTTTCCTGGGGTGCAGGACTTTCACTGCCAAAATGGACCATCCCAGGCAAACCAGGACAGGAAGTTAACACCCTAGGAGTAAAATCTAGTATACGAAAACAAAACGAGCTCTTCGTTTTGTAAACTTGCTATGTAACTTTGGCAAAATACACTTCTCAGAAACAGAATAGGCATGAGCACAAGAGTTAAAAAAAAAACCTCAGTTATACATATGTCTTTGTCCTTCTAATCAGAAGTCCATTTCTGATACAGTGACAGTTACTACTCTTAACTCAAAAATACTACATAAAAAACAATTTGATAGTTTCTCTTTCAATATGACTACAAAGTCAACATTTTTTTTTTCCATTTTGGAGGGAAAGAAATGAGTCCGTAGTAAAGATGCTAATTAAAAATTCCTACATTTCACATTAGAACCATCGCAGGTATGAAGAATACTGAATGTTCCAATTAAAACTGTGAAGCATTTGCTCTGCAATATCCAGTTCCACTCCCTCAGGCATCAATGTGAAATTAAAACTGGATGCTGGGAGCCAGGGTGCTTTGATTTAATGGCATCTGCAGTAGGACATCATAACGTGCTCGTTCCATGCTGATCTCATCTGAGCCTCTAGCAAAGGGTTGTCAAGAGATGCTAATAACCTCTTTATCCTACAGTAGGACTTACTGTGTCGAGAGCTATTTGAGCCATCTCAGAGGGCTGGCATGACCACCACTACACCGCTTTGTGACACATAATAAGTCAGGAGCAAAAACACCAGGGAATCATTCATCATCTAGCTACTCATGCACATGCACATTTATTGAATACCGAACGAAGGATGACAGTTAATTGCTGTGAATACAAAAAGGAATAAGACTATTTCCAAGGGGTTTACAAACCAATGGGAAAATAAAGTGCTATGGGAGTAAATGGTATATGGCAATTAATTTTGCTGGGGAGGTCAAGGGAGGTGGCATTTGTTCTGAGTCTGAGGAATTCAAAAGTTACAAGTGGAGGGATGGAAAAGAAGAAAAAGCATCCTGTAGAAGGGAGTGTGGGATGTGCCCTGAGTATAGTTTCTTGGGCTGCTGTAACAAGGTACCTCCAACTGGGTGGCTTAAACCATGGAAATTTATGGTCTCGCAGTTCTGAAGGCTGGAAGTCTGAGTTCCAAGTGTGGGCAGGGGTGGTTCCTTCTGAGGCTGTGAGGGAGGATCTGTTCCAGGCCCCTCTCCCAGCTGCTGGGGGTTTGCTGGCTGTCTTCGGCATTTCTTGGCTTGTAGATGTATCAGCCTGCTCTCTGCCTTCACCTTCACCCAGCACTCTCTCTATGTGCATGTCTGTGTCCAAATTTTCCATTTTTATAAGCATATACCAGTCATATCAAATTAGGAGCCCGCCCATAACTAATTGCATCTGAAATGTTTTCAAATAAGGTCATGTTCTGAGGTGCTAGGGGTTAGGACTAATGTTGAGGAAGACACGATTCAAACCATAACACCCTGGAAAAAGAGTCAGATAAATTAGTGCATGGTAGGGGGCGTTTGTAAGGAGGTAGTACATATCATTTTAAAAAATGGTAGGAAAGGTAGAGGCTAGGGTTTGAAGAGACGTTAGAGCCTTGCTCAGGGGTAAAGAAAGTTGAAATATATGCTCAGATGTTCTGGGAAACACTGATCATTGGTGATGGGATACAAAGATTCATGACCATCAATTAGGAGAGACACTGCCTTAAACAAACTTTAAGAGGTTTTTTTATGACACAGCTTCTCAGAAACTGTGACACGGTGACGTGCTTTATAAATCTACAAGGGTGAGAAAGAGCGTGCAGCACTTCCCAAACTTATTTCACTGCACAGATTTATATTTTTTTCAGTCATATCCCATTAAAAATAACCATTTTGAAAATGTGGGCATGGTCATTACATGTACTTTCTACCTGGCTTCGTTTACCTTTCTGAACTCCAATTCCCTTACCTGTAGGGCCGAATAATCATAGCAGTTCCTAAGTTTATTCCTGCGAAGTGTAGAGAGCACATGTGGACATGATTACTAAAAAGTAAACTACTATGCACGTGGGAATATTTGAAAGCCTCTTGAGCAGGGAGTGGGAGTTTGTGAATTTGTCAGAAATCAGGTAAGAAAGCAGACAGAGTAGTCATTTGGGAAAATAAAAGTCCCAGAGAAGTAAAGATCCATACACTATCACCCGGTCAGTATCAAAAGTATCATGGAAGCCCTCCTTGCTTGGGCTGGTTCATGCCTTTTCCACCCGTCATCCCTATTCCTCCTTCATTTATTCCTCCAACTAGTATTTATTAAGCCCATTACTATGTCCTAGGCTCATGGCTCAGCATTCTTCAAAGTGCCATTTCTTTTGGTAGCCTTCGTAAATTATTTGAATTCAATCCGCCCTCCCTGTCTTCATCCATTTTGTGCTGCTGTAACAGAATACCACAGACTGGGCAATTTATGAAAAAAAAGAAAATCTATTTTTTACAGTTCCAGAAGCTGGGAAGTCCAAGGTCAAGGGGCCCTCATGTTGTGAAGGCCATGTTGTCATCTCGTGGAGGAAGACAGAAGAGCGAACGTCAGAGAGAAGGGAAGGGGGCCAAACTCATCTTTTTATCAGGAATCCGTGATAACAGTACATCTCTTAAAGGTCCCACCTCAACGCTGTTGCATTGGGGCTTAAGCTTTCAATACATGAACTTTGGAGGACACATTCAAGTCACAGCATCCCCTTCCTGTGATCTCCTTAGCATATACTGTCTGGATCTCTCAGCTGTTGGATGCTCTTCCTAAGTGAGACTGTAAATCTTCCCTAAGCAATTACTAGTAATATCCCATGGATCTCTAACTGCAATGTACATAATGCTAAATACATAAAAGATACTTAAAAAAATATGTGATGCATGGAAGGAAATTTTGCACCTTGGAGGACAGGACCTATGTAAAGTCAGGCTAACTTATCCTAATGTTACACAGACATTGGCAACCAAACATAGAATGTGGAGAATTACTTAGAAATATGCATACTTTTTATGATTGTCCATAATCATAATTATTAGATGCTTCTTAAGTGCTCATGTATGCAAGGGAGCCACTAAGTATAAGGCAAGTTTTGATTCAAAGAAGTTGAGCTAGCCTTGAACCAGCATAGAGCTATCATAGACATAAGAAATGACAAACAGATAACACGAAATGGGCAAAAAACAACTATTTATAAAAGCGATGATTCAGACATGGGAGAAATTGGGAGTTGATTTATTTGGATAAATGACTCTTTCTACTTTACTTTCTTATTGGGTTCTTTCTGAATTATAATTAAAATTGTTTAAGGAAGTTCAGAAGGAAAGTTTAGTTCTCTGTGAACCCCAAATTAAGGTCATTTCCAGATTAAAAAATATAGTGAATTGTTAAATTAAGAATCACCAAATTTCTTTGGGCAAAATCAAATCAGTGCTTCGAAATCTCCGAAGTTCTGCTGTTTGGCGTGTTTTTTTAATTTGTCAGGTTGATGCACTGTATCGAGGTTGAAAATACTTTCTTTCAGAGAACATTTATTTTTATCACCTTAAAAAAAAGGATTATAATCTATTCAGGTAATATTTCTTCAAGATTTTAACTCATAAAAATACTGACATCAGCTTGTGATCTAATAAGCCAACACCATACTTTATGACTGAGGAAAAGATACAGTAAAAATTAAACTAAAATATGCAGCCAGTTATAATTTTCTTCAAAAACCTCACTTATATACAACTGAATCAAAGGGCAAGCAAACAATCTAAAAACAATCAAGTTCCTGAAGCGTACTCAGCTGTCTCATAGCTTCATTCACTCGTTCAAAGATGCCCTCGACACGTTCCAGCCCTCTTTCCAGCCCTTCCATCTCTCAGTGCAGAAGGTCATTCAATTAATGATTTCCTTCCAATCAAGTTTATCAATGTTTTCAATCTCTCCAGCACTTAGAACTCCACATATCTACCTCTCTTCAAGCATATTTTTAATTTAGGAAATGTAAAAATATATCAGAAAAACAACAGAAACAATGCCTCTTGTGAGGTATTTTAGCATCAGTGTGGTAGAAAGAACACTACCCTCAGAATCAGAAGACTCCTGTTTCAAAGTCAACGTGTGCTATTTATAGTCTGCGTGAATGCATTTAACCTTCTGAGCCTCAGTTTTCCCATCAAAGGATATTAACCTCTCAAAATTTTCCAATTCATCAAAGGATATTAACATTTCAGAATTTTCTGTCCAGTCCCCGTTTAGTGAGTGAATGAATAAATAATCTCACAGTGTCATCTCTCTGTCTCTCTTATTCTGCCTTGGCTTTCCTTTTTTCCTTTTCTTATTTCATACTAGTCCTACTTCCTTCCTCTTTCTATGCCTAATTATGTAAGCAGTTTCCTTCCCTGTGACTTCTCACTTGTGATCACTTCTCTCAGCCCCTCCATTTACTTTCCACACTGTCTCCGAGTCTCCTTTCCCTGCTGCAGCCCAAATCCTGGGAAAGCCTCCTGCTTCACATTCCCCAAATCAACTCCTTTCCTCTCACTCAAAACCTATCACAAATCACCCCTTCTGCCTCTTATATGCACTCGGTGAACAATAAATAATTAAAGTGGTGATGGTGAATTCATCTGCAAAGAACGTATATTCTGAGCAATGAATTTTGGCAAAGAAAAGATGGTGAGTCACTGCAACCCACTTAGAAACAGGTGTAATTTCTCTTACCAACCGTTAACACATTTGCGCTGCCATAATTACTGCTCTGGCAAATACTCCATTGCCATAGAAACATTGTTTCTAAAATACATATTTATAGATCTTATCGGTGGCATATGTTAACTATGAAGTAGTTTCCACGGTGTTGTGAGCTTTGCCAATGAATAAGGCACATGATCCAGCATCCTGAACACAGCAGCCTCCTGAGTTAAAGGGTTTTAAGGTACAACAAGAGATTTCCCCCTGCCTTCTGTATTTCAAGGTGCATAGAGTTGGCATCCCCCACATGCACTTATTAACAAGTGAGGGAACTGGCTAAATAAAGTACACATTGAATTAAAGTAAGAATCAAAATACAATCACATGAGGAAAAACTTGTTTTGAAAAGCTCATTTCACCATCTTTGTCCTTTCACTGTCCATTGTTTTGACCAGATTTGAAAAGTCATTTGCCTGTGTGCAAGGCTTAAAATAAGTAGCTCTATTGTGTTTTATTTGGAAACATCATAAGCTGAAGGAACAGGCCAGCTATCGCCAAATTAAATCAATTTAGATCCCTTTCCTTGTGTTGTCTGTTTATACATTACATCGACAATCAATTTATTGGTTGATTTAGAGAAAGTTTATAAGGACACTAGTCTCTGCATCAAAGCCCCTGATTCTTTTTTTCTCCTCTGTGTACCTGTATGGAATAATTGTCACTATAAAGATTATATGTATGTTCATGCAGGACTTTCAGCTTCAATACAAAGCACACTAGTAGCCGGTGAATTTTGCCTGTTTGCTCTAACGTCCTCACCTGTAAAATGAGAATGAATGGAAACTGAGAATGATAACAGGAGGCAAACCCCTTTTAACAACAAGACTGAATGGCTAAGTTCTGATTCAAATAATGACAACATTTGATGTTTGACTACCCTTTATAATAATGATCACAAAGTATGTCCCTATACCTAATCTCAATGGACCCTCATTCCCACACTATTGAGTCATCCAAAGTGGTGGGCTATGGAATACAATTTTTTTTTTGTATTTATTTATTTATTTTTTTTAATTTTATTTTGTCGATATACATTGTGGCTGATTATTGTTGCCCATCACCAAAACTTCCCTCCCTCCTCCCTCCCCCCTCCCCCCACCAATGTCCCCTCTGTTTGCTTGTCGTATCAACTTCAAGTAATCGTGGTTGTTATATCTTCTCCCCCCCCATTTTTTATTTGTGTGTGTGTGTGTGTGTGTGTGTGAATTATATATTAATTTTTAGCTCCCACCAATAAGTGAGAACATGTGGTATTTTTCTTTCTGTGCCTGACTTGTTTCACTTAATATAATTCTCTCAAGGTCCATCCATGTTGTTGCAAATGGCAGTATTTCATTTGTTTTTATAGCTGAGTAGTATTCCATTGTGTAGATGTACCACATTTTCCGTATCCACTCATCAGATGATGGACATTTGGGCTGGTTCCAACTCTTGGCTATTGTAAAGAGTGCTGTGATGAATATTGGGGAACAGGTATACCTTCGACTTGATGATTTCCATTCCTCTGGGTATATTCCCAACAGTGGGATAGCTGGGTCGTATGGTAGATCTATCTGCAATTGTTTGAGGAACCTCCATACCATTTTCCATAGAGGCTGCACCATTTTGCAGTCCCACCAACAATGTATGAGAGTTCCTTTTTCTCTGCAACCTCACCAGCATTTATCGTTCAGGGTCTTTTGGATTTTAGCCATCCGAACTGGGGTTAGATGGTATCTCAGTGTGGTTTTGATTTGCATTTCCCGGATGCTGAGTGATGTTGAGCATTTTTTCATATGTCTCTTGGCCATTTGTATATCTTCCTTAGAGAAATGCCTCCTTAGCTCTTTTGCCCATTTTTTAATTGGTTGCTTGTTTTCTTCTTGTAAAGTTGTTTGAGTTCCTTATATATTCTGGATATTAATCCTTTGTCAGATGTATATTTTGCAAATATTTTCTCTCACTCTGTTGGTTGTCTTTTAACTCTGTTAATTGTTTCTTTTGCTGTGAAGAAGCTTTTTAGTTTGATATAATCCCATTTGTTTATTTTTCCTTTGGTTGCCTATGCTTTTGGGGTCGTATTCAAGAAGTCTGTGTCCAGTCATATTTCCTGAAGTGTTTCTCCTATGTTTTCTTTAAGAAGTTTTATTGTTTCAGGATGTATATTTAAATCCTTAATCCATTTTGAGTTGATTTTAGTATACGGTGAGAGGTATGGATCTAGTTTCATTCTCCTGCATATGGATATCCAGTTATCCCAGCACCATTTGCTGAAGAGGCAGTCCCTTCCCCAGTAAATAGGCTAGGTGCCTTTGTCAAAGATCGGATGGCAGTAAGTGTGTGGGTTGATTTCTGGATTCTCTATTCTATTCCATTGATCAGTGTGTCTGTTTTTATGCCAGTACCATACTGTTTTGGTTATTATAGCTTTGTAGTATAGCTTAAAGTCAGGTAGTGTTATGCCTCCAGCTTTATTTTTTTTGCTGAGCATTGCTTTGGCTATGCGTGGTCTTTTATTGTTCCATATAAATGTCTGAATAGTTTTTTCCATTTCTGAGAAAAATGTCTTTGGAATTTTGATGGGGATTGCATTGAATTTGTATATCACTTTGGGTAGTATGGACATTTTCACTATGTTGATTCTTCCAATCCAAGAGCATGGAATATCTTTCCATCTTCTTGTATCCTCTCTAATTTCTCTCAGCAGTGGTTTGTAGTTCTCATTATAGAGATTTTTCACCTCCCTGGTTAACTCAATTCCTAAGTATTTTATTTTTTTGGTGGCTATTGTAGATGGGCAGGCTTTCTTGATTTCTCGTTCTGCATGTTCACTATTGGAGAAAAGAAATGCTACTGATTTTTGTGTGTTGATTTTGTATCCTGCTACTGTGCTGAAATCATTTATCAATTCCAAGAGTTTTTGTGTAGAGGTTTTAGGCTGTTCGATATATAGGATCATGTCATCTGCAAACAGGGACAGTTTGACTTCATCTTTTCCAATCTGGATGCCCTTTATTTCCTTCTCTTCTCTGATTGCTCTGGCTAGTACTTCCAACACTATGTTGAATAGGAGTGGTGAGAGTGGGCATCCTTGTCTAGTTCCTGTTCTTAAAGGAAAAGCTTTCAGCTTTTCCCCATTCAGGATGATATTGGCAGTGGGTTTATCATATATGGCTTTAATTATGTTGAGATACTTTCCCTCTATACCTAACTTATAGAGGGTCTTTGTCATGAATGAGTGCTGAACTTTATCAAATGCTTTTTCAGCATCTATAGAGATGATCATATGGTCCTTGTGTTTGACTTTATTAATATGGTGTATCACATTTATTGATTTGCGTATGTTGAACCAACCTTGCATCCCTGGGATGAATCCCACTTGATCGTGATGAATAATTTTACGTATGTGTTGCTGTATTCTGTTTGCTAGTATTTTAGTGAGGATTTTTGCATCTATATTCATCAAGGATGTCGGCCTGTAGTTTTCTTTTTTGGTTATATCTTTACCTGGTTTTGGTATCTGGATGATGTTTGCTTCATAGAATGAGTTTGGGAGATTTGCGTCTGTTTCAATCTTTTGGAATAGTTTGTAAAGAATCGGTGTCAATTCCTGTTTGAATGTTTGGTAAAATTCTGCTGTGAATCGATCTGGTCCTGGGCTTTTCTTTGTTGGGAGCCTTCTGATAACAGCTTCAATCTCCTTTATTGTTATTTTCTGTTCAAATTTTCTACGTCTTCATGGTTCAGTTTTGGGAGCTTGTGTGTGTCCAGAAATTTATCCATTTCCTCCAGATTTTCAAATTTGTTGGTGTATAATTGTTTATACAAGTCTCGAATGATTCCTTGTATTTCAGATGAATCAGTTGTAATTTCGCCTTTTTCATTTCTAATTTTTGTTATTTGAATCTTCTCTCTTCTTTTTTTTGTTAGCCATGCTAATGGTTTGTCAATTTTATTTATCTTTTCAAAAAACCAACTTTTTGATTCATTGATCTTTTGAATTGTTTTTTGGTTTTCAATTTCATTCAGTTCTGCTCTGATCTTAATGATTTCTTTCTGTCTGCTAACTTTAGGTTTGGATTGTTCTTGTTTTTCTAGTTCTTTAAGGTGAATTGTTAGGTTGTTCACTTGCCATCTTTCCATTCTTCTGAGGTGAGCATTTAATGCAATAAATTTCCCCCTTAATACTGCTTTTGCAGTATCCCACAGGTTTTGGTATGATGTATCATTGTTTTCATTAGTTTCAATAAATTTTTTGATTTCCTGCTTGATTTCTTCTTGGACCCATATGTCATTAAGTAGAATGCTGTTTAATTTCCATTTGTTTGTATAGTTTCCAGAGTTTTGTTTGTTATTAATTTCTAGTTTTAATTCATTGTGGTCTGAGAAAATACATGGGGTAATTCCAATTTTTTTGAATTTATTGAGACTTGATTTGTGACCTAATATGTGATCTATCCTGGAGAATGATCCATGTGCTGCTGAGAAGAATGAATATTCTAAGGTGGTTGGGTGGAATGTTCTGTAGATATCTGCCAATTCCAATTGGTCTAGAGTATTGTTTAGATCTTGTGTTTCTCTACTGATTCTTTGCCTAGATGATCTGTCTAATATTGACAATGGGGTGTTCAGGTCCCCTGCTATTATGGTATTAGTGTCTATTTCCTTCTTTAGGTCTAATAGAGTTTGTTTTATAAATCTGGCTGCTCCAACATTGGGTGCGTACATATTTATGATTGTTATGTCTTCTTGATGGATCAGTCCTTTTATCATTAAGTAGTGTCCCTCATTGTCTCTTTTTATGGTTTTTAGTTTAAAATCTATTTTGTCAGATATAAGAATAGCTACTCCAGCTCGTTTTTCTTTTCTGTTTGCATGGTAAATCTTTTTCCATCCTTTCACTCTTAGTCTGTGTGAATCTTTATGGGTGAGGTGGGTCTCTTGTAGGCAGCATATAGTTGGGTCCTCCTTTTTGATCCAGTCAGCCAGTGTGTGTCTTTTGATTGGGGAATTTAAGCCTTTTACATTAAGAGTTGTTATTGAAAGGTGTTGATTTATTCCTAGCATTTTATTGGTTGTTTGGTTGTCTTAGGTGTCTTTTGTTCCTTGCTTTCTGATTTACTGTTTGGTTTCTGTGTTTGTTGGTTCCTTAGGTTGTAGATAGAGTTTTTGTTTGCTTGTTTTCTCTTCATGAATGCCATTTTTATTACACTGGTGAGTTTTGATTTTTCTTGGGTTTTTATGGCAGTGGTAGTTATTTTTCAGGAACCAAACCCAGTACTCCCTTGAGGATTTCTTGTAAGGGTGGTCGTGTGGTAGTGAACTCCCGCAGTTTTTGTTTGTCTGAGAAATATACTATTTGCCCTTCATTTCGGAAGGATAGCCTTGCAGGGTAGAGTATTCTTGGCTGGCAATCTTTGTCTTTTAGTATTTTGAATATATCATCCCATTCCTTTCTAGCTTTTAGGGTTTGTGATAAAAGTCTGATGTTAGCCTGATTGGGGGCTCCCTTATAGGTGATTTGACGCTTCCCTCTTGCAGCTTTTAAGATTCTCTCTTTGTCTCTGAGTTTTGCCAATTTGACTATGACATGTCTTGGAGAAGGCCTTTTTGGGTTGAATATGTTTGGAGATCGTTGAGCTTCCTGGATCTGAAGATCTGTGATTTTTCCTATACCTGGGAAGTTTTCTGCCACTATTTTGTTGAATATGTTTTCAATGGAATCTCCATTTTCCTCCCCTTCTGGAATACCCATGACCGGATATTTGAGCGCTTAAGGTTTTCTGATATCTATCTCAGCTTTTCTTCAATGTCTTTGATTCTTTTTTCTTTCTTTTTGTCTGCTTGTGTTATTTCAAACAGCCCATCTTCAAGATCAGAGGTTCTTTCTTCAACTTCGACAAGCCTGCTGGTTAAACTCTCCGTTGTGTTTTTTATTTCGCTGAATAACTTCTTCAGTTCAGCAAGTTCTGCTACATTTTTTTTGAGGACATTGATTTCCTTGTACATTTCCTCTTTCAGATCCTGTATACTTTTCCTCATTTCATCATGATGTCTAGCTGAGTTTTCTTGTATCTCATTCAGTTTCCTTAGAATTATCACTCGAAATTCCTTGTCAGTCATTTCAAGGGCCTCTTGTTCTATGGGATCTAGAGTTTGAGGTTTATTAACTTTTGGTGGTGTACTTTCTTGATTTTTTGTATTTCTGGTTTCTTTTTTTTGATGTTTATTCATTGTGGCAGGGGGTTTCACAGTCCACTGTTTTGAGACTATTGACTAACTAAGATGTTGCTGTGGTTGCCAATTTGCTATGGCTACCTCTGTGACTGCTCAGTTGGCCTTTAGTGCTTTGTGTGTATGGTTGCCTCGGTTCTTGGGCTTCTCCAGGGAGCCACCTTTCTGGTCAGCTTGGACTCTGCTGGGCTGGTGGATCACGTACCACAGGGTGTGTGATCTCTGTTGAGCTTTCACTTCCCGTGCAGGACTTCTCCCTGTACTGTGTGCTCTGGCCCGGGCTGTTGGATCGTGCAGTGGCGACCCCACAGGGTGTGTGGTTTCTGTTGAGTCTCTGCCTCCCTGGCTGCACGTCTCCCCGCTCTGTGCACACTGGGCTTGCCTGGGACATGTCTTCTGCGACCCTCGTCTATCAGCTGGGCCTTCAAGACTCTGCTCGGCACTGCCTCGCCCAGGAAGTCTACCAGGTTTCTGCTAGGCACAGATGACCGGTCGCTTTGGGTGCCTTTGTAGCACTGTGTAGATCTTTCTCAGGACTTATCACCTTCCTCCTGGTATTGCGGTTATTTGTGTACTTGTCTTATCTCCCACGCCAGAGCGTGAGCTCCTTGGGGGAGGAGCCTGCAGCACACAGTTCACCTTTGTATCCCCCCCCACACGAACCGAGTCCAGTGCCCACCTGTAGTCAGCTCTCCGGCAGGTTTAAGCAGACTTGGGAACTCTCCTACCACACTATTCCCAACCAGAAATTGGTTAGGCTTTTTTCTGAACTGGTGGCCGCAGAGATGGTATCTGCCTCCCAGTATCAGGAAGTTTACCGGGGCCGGAGTCCAGGGTATGGTGGAGTGACAGTCGGCCCCGCCCATACTTCCTTGCCCTCCCGACACTGGCCGGGGATGCCCCACGCCACCAGCCCCACCAGAGAACCGCGGAGGGAGTGGGAGGGGAGGCCAGCCCGCAGGCCCCGGGAAGCCCAGCGCCGGGGCAAGCAAGTGGGAAGGCTCAGTGAGGAGCCGAGCTGGGCCGGAGCTGCCACCACCTGAGAAAATGGAGGCAGCCCCGGGGTGGTGAGTGGCCCGGTGATGCAGGTGGAAGTCGGGTGGGCATCAGTCCCCCAAGCAGGGCTTGGCCAGGGGTCACTCACAGGGCTGTGCCAGGTCGGGCGCTCACTCTCTGCCTCTGGTTTGTCGCCTTCCCCGTTCTCGGTTCCCGCCGCCTCGGGCTGCTTGCTCGGTCCCACGGCGCAGCTCGGGCGCTCCCAGGAATCTTCTTTTATACCGGCCTGAAACCTCGAATCATGAATAGGGCAGCTGGCCGCCTTCAGCACAGCCCCGGCCTCTGGGATCCTGGCTGCATCCACAGCAGCCCTGGCGCCGTGTTCCCTGTTTAGAGACTCGCTTTTGCAGCTACGAAACAGTTCTTTTCCTGTTCCATACTTCAAAGCTGTTGCCTGTAAATGAGGCAGCCTCTCCTGCCGAGGGCAAAGTGGCGGTCAGCCCCCACGACTGGCCACCAGCAGCAGTCCTCCCTTAAGAGATGGCAAGAGGAAGGTCCACAAGTTTCCCGGCTGCCTGAGGCCCATTGGCCGCCTTTTCCACCTCAGCTACTCCACGCCAACTGCCGCAGCCATCGCCATCTTGAAAGGAATACAATTTTTGTAGTATTTCCTGGTGCATGCATTATTCCTTGCCTGTAGTTTATTTTTCCACCCTCTTTCTACTGTTAAAACTAATCATAAGGCTTGTTGCCACAGCAAAGAGAAGGAAATATACCACCTGGAGGTAAGAACGTCCTGAGGTAGAGAAAATGAGGATATAACCCCGTGGCCCAACTGTGCAAGGGAGAGAAGAGGTTGGAACACCACAAGGGAGGGAGGAAGGGCATTCTGAGTCTCAGCAAAGTAGCACCTCAACCTCCTGGACCTGATCCAAGGAGTGAGAGCAATGGGGAAAGAAAAGAGAAAAAAAAAAAAAATTCAGGTAGTATAAAGGGGCAGGTAAAATAAAGGACACCTGTTGCCCATTTCCTATTTAGAAACTGCCTAGCAGGGTGCCCTCGAGCTACACGACCAGCGTGGCTGAATAAGATGGTGGTGTGGCAGAGAGAGGGCAGGGGCACCTCCACATACTTCTTAGCTCTTATGTGACAGGCCCCTGTACTGGAGATTATGGGGAGGTAGTTGAGAGTGGAGGTTCGAATTGGCCTGCCAAAGAGCCACTGAGCTGAGCAGCGAGATGACCTCATTGCAGGGACTGGATGGGACATTCCAATAAGATTCTAAAGATGTGCACACCAGGAGAGCAGAGGTGAAACCAACTTTGCTTTAATGTAGAGTGGGAACCACGGGTCCCCAGTGTGTCAAGAGTATACAGATAGAGAGGTACACCAGCCAGGGACACTTCATCAGCAAAGACAATGAGGATAAAAGCAATGCCCAGAGACATCCATCATGCCTCAGAGGGAGGTCAATAGGTGCCTGCAGAGAAGGACAGCAGGCAGATTAGTTGCTCCCACTAATGCAATGGAGCCGTGGAAATAAAAACCAACCAAACAGGAAAAGCAAAGGCTAATTACTTAGAGCTTGTTATTGCAAGGGAGTCAGCCACCATTGCTTGTGTTTTGGCAGAGACTCAAAGGCAGGCACAGGAGTGGGAAAGGTTTAGAGTAGAAAAAAGGGAAGACTCAGGTAAGCCCTGATTGGAGCTGTTGGACTGGGGAAGCTGTAGGTGGCGAACAGAAGTGAGGCATCTTACGGGACTGGTTAGAGGAGCATGAATTTGGCTTTATCTGCTTGGTCCTAAGTTGGAAGTGGTTACCTAAGTTAGGGAAGCTGTCAGTTATTCAACTCCCAGCCATTTGGGGCCGATTGTTACAGAGGTTATTGTTAAATTCCCAGATGGTCACTAGCCACAGCAATCTGGCTTCCTGTAGAGCAGGCTGGCTTCCTCAGCTATTTATTGTAGATAGAGGCGGGGGGGGGGAGTGTATTTCCTGGGAAGGTTGCTCCAGGTTGCAGGTCAGAGTTCTATTTTTATATATGCTCCAGCCATTTGTATATTCAGTCTCTCAGAGCACACAGTGTCCCCTGCCACCTAGGTGGCATCTTGGCAAGAAGGATGTGGAGGGAAAACCCGAGAGAAGAGGAAGAGCTCTTTTGGAAGGTTCAAACTTTGAACTGACTGAATATTTATCAAAAAGAGACTGAGTTAGCTGGAAAGAGACTATTGTATCCTGGAAGAGAGAAATTTATCATAAATAGGCAAGTCTAGTTTTATTATTTGTCTGTTCTTTCTGCTAGCAACAGAATTGGAAGAGCCAAAGCAATGTGAAATGGGATTGGGAAAATAGAGAGCTACATTTTTTGCACCCCCAGTTTGTAATGTGCAAATTTTGACCTTGTTGCTGGTATTATTACACATAGTTTACAAATGAGGAATCTGACACTTTTGTTCAGAAAAATAACAATCATTAAAACTGTATATTTCAAGTTACTATTTTGTAGGAAACTGGGAGATTCTTCCCAGGACACTTGGACAGAGAAAGTAGTGGTTATGCCAGTTGAGGGCCAAGTCCCCATACTCATGCACAGCAACCCAGCAGACTACAGGTTGGAAAACTTACCCATCCCTAAGGAAACTAATTTATAGATTTCCAAGACTGTGCGATTTCAGATAATGCAGTCCATTGTTTTCACTAGCACATACACATGAAAATTCAAGTGTTCCTAATTTTGACCCAGATAACACAGTCATCATTAAACCCCAGATGTCAAGAGTAGGTACACTGGGATTAGATGCTGTAACAAAGTCACTCAGAAAAGCCGTAATTACAATTTGGGACCAGATCATCAAATCAGGCTGTCATAGGCAAGAGTTCTCAGTGACCGAGGCTCATACACAGCCCAAGGATGAAGCTTCCTAAATAGCGCCTCTGTGATCCTCCATCTCTGCTCCTCTTTGAAATGCTACAGCCAAGGCCACAGGAGCAGGGGTGACATTAGTAAAAGAGAATAAATTGTTTTGGGCTTGCTGTGATTAGTTAGGAAATAAAATGGGATTTTACGAAGGACCTTTGTATTCCAGGACTCCAAATCACTTCTTATTATGAACATAAGGTAATACAAGATGAATATCAAGTAATTAATGTTCATTATTCCATTCACTCTGGAATTCTAATTCTTTAATGACCTTCTTAAGATATCTTCCACCCTGACAGCCACATTCTCAAATGATCCAACACCATCTAAAAAGACTGTGTTTCATAAATTCCATATTAGTACTACAATAGAGTAGAAGAATAATTTTAAGACTTTTTTTCCATTTGATAATTGCCCTATTCCTTTTGAAAATAATGACTCTCAGTTATTCCAGTGTGAGATGCATTCATTTTATTACATTATCTAAATTTGTATAGCTATTACAAGCTTTTCTGCAGCCCCTGCTAAAAACACAAAATGTTCCTATTTCTCTCAATTATGCTTTTTAAAAAAATATTAATTTACATATACAATGAAATTTTCACTCATTCTCTTATTCACTGCAAAATAAACATCAATGTGTTGCTCTTAAGCATGATATTTTTCATATTTACAATCACTATTGTTTTCTTATTCTATCAAGGATAGGGCTAGGTAATTAAAATACCCACTATTTGATCACTTCACTGCTGTGTGCCACTCACTGCAGTTATTATCTTCATGTTTCAGGATGAGGAAACAGCTCAGAAAGGTTAAGTAACTCACCTACGATACCACAGTAGTAAGTAGTAGACAAGCCAGGTTTCTCTTAACCACTGCATTTCACTGCCATTCCAGGGAGGGTCTAATTCTCTCATTTTCACATCAGATCAGTGCCCTCTCTCCTCCCCTCTTTGTCCTCTCTTAACTGATTCAGGTAGCTGCTATCTAAAAAGCACAGGCAATATGGCCAAGCATTCTAGGTTCAAATCCTACACCTTCTGCATATACTAGCCATGCGATGGTGGGTGCACTAGTCCCTGCAACTGATACTAGTTTTGATGATAAAGAACCCCTTAAATCTCAGGGACTTAACATAGTAAAAATATATTTTTTGCTGCCATCTCAGTGTAATTCAGGTAAAGCAGCTCTCCTCCAAGCATTGACTCAGGGATCCAGGCTGTTCTCATCTTCTGGCTGCAAGGACGCCTTCTCAGCCTCCAGCTGCAGATGGCCGGGAAGAGGGCATGTGGATGGAAGGCACTTTGCCGTGTAATCACCGGCCAGAACTAGTCACTTGTCATCAGCCAGCGTGTCCAAGCCAGCTGCAAGGGAGACTGGGAAAATGTAGATGAACAGGTGGATATCAGTGAATATTAGTAGTTTATGTCACACTGGGCTAGTTTTTTATCTCAATTTTTGGTTTTTTTTTTAAGTCTCTGTTTCCATTTCTCCAAAGTAAAGATGAAGCGCTTAGCACTGTGCCTGGCATGTAACATGCATTTACTCCATGTTTTTAAATTTAATATTACAGCATATAAATACGTATGTAGGCCCCCAATTGAAACAGAAAGCTGCCTTCTTTGTATCGATGAGGACAAAATTGAGAGAAGAAAGTGAGCTTGCCAAACCAAACCTCAACAAAGATACTCAGAAAAGTCACATTTTAGAATTCTTCACACAAGATTCCCCTCACAACATCACATGCCAGGGAAAAAATCAGCGTCTCACCAAAAGAATCAGTAAGCCCTTTGAAGGAAGGAAGAGGGGCTGTTGGAGTGGAGAAAATGCAGGGTGTTTTCGTAAGTGGGAGGGTTGTGAGACAAAGAAGATAATTTGTCTTTGTTGTTCATGATATTTTTCTTCTCAAAATTAGAAGGCTGAGGGATAATAAATAAGTGGAGGAAAATCCACTAATAACTATGTTGTCTCTCTGAAAATACTAATTAGAATTTTGTTTTCAATTCCCTGAATTCTCTTTTACTTCTGGAATCTGTTGTTCATTTAATGAACCAAGGAAATGTTTGTCCTGGCTTCCCAAATCTCCCCCCTGATCCATATCTTTCAACTACGTATTTTATGTGTTCCACAATTTTGGAATAATTTCATTATTGTTTAATGCTTTTTCATACTTCAATCCCCTTTTTCCTCTCCACATTTCCTAAATCCTCAAACATATTTTGAAGCTTTCCACCTCTGCAAGTGATCTTTCTGATGACAAGCTTAATATGGACTCTGTTGTGATTGAGGTATAGAAATAGTTTTCTGTGGCTGAAAAAGGTAACACACATCCTCAAAGAATCTAAGCAGAAAAGTAGCATAAAGTTCAGAAAAAAATTAGCCCACATTTCAATATCCTCCCTTTCACCTGATTGCTATTAGACTTTTCTGTTTGCTTTTTGATTGCTTTGCTTTTAAAAAATACCTTAATTATTTTGTGTAATTATATATTCGTTATTAAAAAAACATTATCCTAAAAATATAAAACAGAAAGCTAAAACAAAACCACCTCAATTTTACTATTGCAATATATTTGACAACAATCATTAAGACTTTTTCTATTCATAAGTAAATCAGAAGGATAAATTGATAAAAATACAGAGATGAAAATACTCAAATGACCTCTTAGCTTACTCACTACTTTTCAATGAAAAGCATGACTGTAGTTGATGAGTTCTAAGGCACACTCTGTGTCACATTTTAGCATCTCTGAAGTTGGAATGTGCCTCATAATGGAAAGTGCCTTACATCACTGTGGCCAGGCAGTGGACCTGATGTGACATCCATTGCTTGGAACCGCAAGAACCTGTTTGCCATCCCTGGTGGCCTGACCAGCCAAATGCAGCCCCTTATCACTCAGGCAGAAAGGAAGATGAATCTTGCTTGCTGTCTAAAAACCTTTCCTGGATACCTTCTGGTTGAGAAAAGACAAACGTGCCCCCAAGTAAGTAACACTGATTATCCCAGAATCATTAACATTTCCAATTCCTTCTTTCCTTCATTTATTTTCTAAATTTCACACAATAAACAGGTATTGCTTTTGTGTTTAGGAGATAATATAAATCTATAAAGTTTTAATAGGAGACTCTGATTTGATGCTAGTCTGAATTTTTATCTCCCATCTACTCTCTGAATCACGAGCAGTTTATGATAGAAGGAAATTCAGGCTGAGACACAGCTTCTCCCTGTGTCTCCAGAAAGTGAGGGCAGCAGCAGAGGGGAGGTGAGCCCTTCCTGAAGCTCAAGGTGGCGACTTCTCACTGTGCGAAGGCCTTGGGTCGTCAGGACCTTCTGACCTCACAGTGAGGAGTAGAGTCTGCTTGCATTACAAGAGTGTGAAAAACAAAAAGAGATTCCCCCAATACCCACAGTATAGGGTTGACAATTTTCCAATTGGCTTTAATTAATCCAGTGTTATGTTGTTTACAAGAGGTGCACATAAACTAAGGATACAGAAATTGTAAAAGTAAAGTGATGGAAAAAGATGTACAGGTAAATATAAGCCAAAAAATTAGCTATAAAAATGAGTATGTCATAATCCAGTAGATTTGTCAGCATGGTCAATCTGAGAAATAAAAAGATTGTTTAATGTCAGAAAATCAACAAATGACCTTTACTACAATAATAAAATAAAAGAGAAAAATCACGTACTATTTCGATAAATTCAGAAAAGAAATTTGATAGAGTTTAACACATTTATGTTTAACAAAATAATTCTCTGAAAGATAATAATAGAAGGAAACTTTTTTAACTTGATAAGGGTCACTTACCAGTAAAGATCGTACTTAATGGAGGCACTTTGGATATATTTTTTTAAAGCTCAGAAATAAGACAAACATACACTCTGTCACAGAAATGGCCTATGTAATGGCCAAAGCAAAAGTCAAGAAGAAGAAATGAGATTCCAGTTCTGGGTGTGATGAAGTTGGAATCCGGTGTGAACAACTCTAATAGTTGGGTCAAAAACATAGTGACAGTTCTTTGTAGGGCATGATCCCTGAGAAAAGGAAAGAACATGTGAAAAAATAGAAGCTAGAAGACAGTAGGATGACATCATTATAACACTGAAATTAAAAACAAACAAAAAAACCTTTCAACCTGAAGTTCTATACCAAGTGCATGCATCTTTCAAAACTGAAGCACTCATAAGTGGATGCTAAGAAAAAAGTAAAGAAAGAAAGGAAGAAAGAAAAGACTACAACAATAAGTTGAACTTTTCAGAAGGAGAGAACAAACCTAAGAATGCTAGAGATGTGGCGGGGGGGGTTGGGAAGTGATAGGTTGGCAAAGGGCATAAAGAAATATCATGATTTGTAAGAATGAATATGCTAAGAATAAACAAACATTTAAAATAAAAAAAGAATATGCAAATAATCAATAAATAAATGAAAACTGAAGCCAAAATAAAGATGTTTTCAAACCTGAAAATAAACAAACTCAAAGAATCTGTTGCCAGGAATTCTGCACAGAAAAAATAAGGGAAAATTTCAGGGTGAAGAAAAATGTTACCAGATGGAAGCATGAGACTATAAGAAAGAATGAAGCACAGTTGAAAGGGTAAATATGTGAGCAAATAGAAATAAATATTAACTGTTTCAAACAAAACAATAATAATACCTTGTGGATTTATAACATATATAAAAGTAGAATGCGTAACAAAAATAGCACAAGGGAGGGAAGGAATCACAGAGGTTAAACTTCCTAAGCTTCTTTTATTTGTTTGGGAAAAGGTAAAATACTAATCTAAAGTTGATTGTGGTCAATTAAAGACATGTATTATAATTTCAAATGCCAGCAATTAAATAGTAATAACAGGCGATACAACTGAAAAACTAAGAGAGGAAAAAATGAAATCACAAAAGATATTGTTGAATTCAAAAGCAAGTGAGACAGGAAGAATAAAGAATACAAAACAGATGAGAAAATAGAAAGCGAATATCAAGACAGCAGACATTCAATCCAACCATGTCAATGATTAGATTAAATGAAAATGGCAAGGAAAATACAAGATAAGCCCAGATTGTTTCTAGAAAAAAAGGCAGTGCTCAAAAAACAGAGACAGGGGTGTGGCAAAGTTACAGTGGCTGAAGCTGTAACAATTTGAGAAACAAAATAAAATAATTCATATTTTCTTTTGCCCTAAAGCAAGCACCTTGGTTGGTTATGGTTCCTTGCCTCATAAGGTGACCCGAACCTTCAATTTTAAAGGGCCTGAGCTATTAACAGCCCTGCCTAAATTGGATTGCTGTCTTTTTCCATTGCTTTTTCAAAAATTGCAACAGCTGAGGGTTCAAGATGGTGGTGGCTGCGGCGGTTGGCGTGGAGTAGCTGAGGTGGAAAAGGCGGCCAAAGGGCCTCAGGCAGCCGGGAAACTTGTGGACCTTCCTCTTGCCATCTCTTAAGGGAGGACTGCTGCTGGTGGCCAGTCGTGGGGGCTGACCGCCACTTTGCCCCCGGCAGGAGAGGCTGCCTCATTTACAGGCAATAGCTTTGAAGTGTGGAGCAGGAAAAAAACTGTTTCTTAGCTGCAAAAGCGAGTCTCTAAACAGGGAACACGGCGCCAGGGCTGCTGTGGATGCAGACAGGATCCCAGAGGCCGGGGCCACGCTAAAGGCGGCCAGCTGCCCTATTCAGGATTCGAGGTTTCAGGCCGGCATTAAAGAAGATTCCTGGGAGCACCCAAGCCGCGCCGCGACTTAATAGCCCGAGGCGGCAGCGGCTGAGAACGGGGAAGGCGGCAAACCAGAGGCAGAGAGTGAGCGCCCGACCCGGCACAACCCTGTGAGTGACCCCTGGCCCAGCTCTGTTCGGGGTGATTACGCCCACTCGGCTCCCACCTGCACCACCAGGCCACTCACTGCCCCGGGGCTGCCTCCATTTTCCCAGGTGGGGGCAGCTCCGCCCGGCTCGGCCATCACTGAGCCTTCCCACTTGCTTGGCCCGGCGCAGGGCTTTCCAGAGCCTGCGGGCTGGCCTCCCCTCCCACTCCCTCCGCGGTTCCCTGGCAGGGCTGGTGGTGGCGGGAGTCCCCGGCCAGTGTCGGGAGGGCAAGGAAGTACGGGTGGGCCGACTGTCACTCCACCACACCCTGGACTCCAGCCCCCAGTAAACTTCCTGTTACTGGGAGGCAGATACCATCTCTGCAGCCACCAGTTCGGAAAAAAGCCTAACCAATTTCTGGTTGGGAATAGTGTGGTAGGAGAGTTCCCAGGTCCACTTGAAACTGCCGGAGAGCAGGCTGCAGATGGGCGATAGATTCGGTCTATGCCGGGGGGATACAACGGTGAACAAGCCCCGAGAAAGATCTACACAGTGCTACAAAGGCACCCAGAGAGACCGGTCATCTGTGCCTAGCAGAAACCTGGTAGACTTCCTGGGCAAGGCGGTGCCGAGCAGGGTCTTGAAGGCCCAGCTGATAGAAGAGGGGCACAGAAGACACACCCCAGCCCAGCACAGTGCGCACAGAGTGGGGAGACGTGGGACCTGGGAGGCGGAGACTAGACAGAAACCACACACCCGGTGGGGTCGCCACTGCACGATCCAACAGCCTGGGCCAGAGCACAGGGAACAGGAAGAAGTCCGGCACAGGAAGTGAAAGCTCAACAGAGATCACACACCCTGTGGTACGTGATCCAGCAGCCCAGCAGAGTCCAAGCTGACCAGAAAGGTGGATCCCCGGAGAGGCCCAAGACCCAAGGCAACCACACACACAAGGCACTAGAGGCCAACTGAGCAGTCACGGAGGGAGCCATACGAAATTGGCAACCACAGCAACATCCTAGTTAGTCATTAGTCTCAAACCAGTGGACTGTGAAACCCCCTGCCACAATGAATAAACACCAAAAAAAAGATACCAGAAATACAAAAAATCAAGAAAGTACACCACCAAAAGTTAATAAATCTCATACTCTAGATCCTATAGAACAAGAAGCCCTTGAAATAACTGATAAGGAATTTCGAGTGTTAATTCTAAGGAAACTGAATGAGATACAAGAAAACTCAGCTAGATATCATGATGAAATGAGGAAAAGTATACAGGATCTGAAAGAGGAAATGTACAAAGAAATCAATGTCCTGAAAAAAAATGAAGCAGAACTTGCTGAACTGAAGAAGTTATTCAGTGAAATAAAAAACACAATGAAACTAATGAAAACAATGATACATCATACCAAAACCTGTGGGATACTGCAAAAGCAGTAATGAGGGGAAAATTTATCGCATTAAACGCTCACTTCAGAAGAATGGAAAGATGGCAAGTGAACAACCTAACACTTCACCTTAAAGAACTAGAAAAACAAGAACAATCCAAACCTAAAGTTAGCAGACGGAAAGAAATCATTAAGATCAGAGCAGAACTGAATGAAATTGAAAACCAAAAAACAATTCAAAAGATCAATGAATCAAAATTTGGTTTTTTGAAAAGATAAATAAAATTGACAAACCATTAGCATGGCTAACAAAAAAAAAGAAAAGACTCAAATAACCAAAATTAGAAATGGAAAAGGCGATATTACAACTGATTCATCTGAAATACAAGGAATCATTCAAGACTACTATAAACAATTATACACCAAAAAATTTGAAAATCTCGAGGAAATGGATAAATTTCTGGACACACACAAGCTCCCAAAACTGAACCATGAAGACGTAGAAAATTTGAACAGAAAATAACAATAAAGGAGATTGAAGCTGTTATCAGAAGGCTCCCAACAAAGAAAAGCCCAGGACCAGATGGATTCACAGCAGAATTTTACCAAACATTCAAAGAGGAATTGACATCGATTCTTTACAAACTATTCCAAAAGATTGAAACGGACGCAAATCTCCCAAACTCATTCTATGAAGCAAACATCATCCTGATACCAAAACCAGGTAAATATATAACCAAAAAAGAAAACTACAGGCCGATATCCTTGATGAATATAGATGCAAAAATCCTCACTAAAATACTAGCAAACAGAATACAGCAACACATACGTAAAATTATTCATCATGATCAAGTGGGATTCATCCCAGGGATGCAAGGTTGGTTCAACATACGCAAATCAATAAATGTGATACACCATATTAATAAACTCAAACACAAGGACCATATGATCATCTCTATAGATGCTGAAAAAGCATTTGATAAAGTTCAGCACTCATTCATGACAAAGACCCTCTATAAGTTAGGTATAGAGGGAAAGTATCTCAACATAATTCAAGCCATATATGACAAACCCACTGCCAATATCATCCTGAATGGGGAAAAGCTGAAAGCTTTTCCTTTAAGAACAGGAACTAGACAAGGATGCCCACTCTCACCACTCCTATTCAACATAGTGTTGGAAGTACTAGCCAGAGCAATCAGAGAAGAGAAGGAAATAAAGGGCATCCAGATTGGAAAAGATGAAGTCAAACTGTCCCTGTTTGCAGATGACATGATCCTATATATCGAACAGCCTAAAACCTCTACTAAAAAACTCTTGGAATTGATAAATGATTTCAGCACAGTAGCAGGATACAAAATCAACACACAAAAATCAGTAGCATTTCTTTTCTCCAATAGTGAACATGCAGAACAAGAAATCAAGAAAGCCTGCCCATTTATAATAGCCACCAAAAAAATAAAATACTTAGGAATTGAGTTAACCAAGGAGGTGAAAAATCTCTATAATGAGAACTACAAACCACTGCTGAGAGAAATTAGAGAGGATACAAGAAGATGGAAAGATATTCCATGCTCTTGGATTGGAAGAATCAACATAGTGAAAATGTCCATACTACCCAAAGTGATATACAAATTCAATGCAATCCCCATCAAAATTCCAAAGACATTTTTCTCAGAAATGGAAAAAACTATTCAGACATTTATATGGAACAATAAAAGACCACGCATAGCCAAAGCAATGCTGAGCAAAAAAATAAAGCTGGAGGCATAACACTACCTGACTTTAAGCTATACTACAAAGCTATAATAACCCAAATAGTATGGTACCAGCATAAAAACAGACACACTGACCAATGGAATAGAATCGAGAATCCAGAAATCAACCCACACACTTACTGCCATCTGATCTTTGACAAAGGCACCAAGCCTATTCACTGGGGAAGTGACTGCCTCTTCAGCAAATGGTGCTGGGATAACTGGATATCCATATGCAGGAGAATGAAACTAGATCCATACCTCTCACCGTGTACTAAAATCAACTCAAAGTGGATTAAGGATTTAAATATACATCCTGAAACAATAAAACTTCTTAAAGAAAACATAGGAGAAACACTTCAGGAAATAGGACTGGACACAGACTTCATGAATATGACCCCAAAAGCACGGGCAACCAAAGGAAAAATAAACAAATGGGATTATATCAAACTAAAAAGCTTCTGCACAGCAAAAGAAACAATTAAAAGAGTTAAAAGACAACCAACAGAGTGGGAGAAAATATTTGCAAAATATACATCTGACAAAGGATTAATATCCAGAATATATAAGGAACTCAAACAACTTTACAAGAAGAAAACAAGCAACCCAATTCAAAAATGGGCCAAAGAGCTAAGTAGGCATTTCTCTAAGGAAGATATACAAATGACCAACAGACATATGAAAAAATGCTCAACATCACTCAGCATCCGGGAAATGCAAATCAAAACCACATTGAGATACCATCTAACCCTAGTTAGGATGGCTAAAATCCAAAAGACTATGAACGATAAATGCTGGCGAGGCTGCGGAGAAAAAGGAACTCTCATACATTGTTGGTGGGACTGCAAAATGGTGCAGCCTCTATGGAAAATGGTATGGAGGTTCCTCAAACAATTGCAGATAGATCTACCATACAACCCAGCTATCCCACTGTTGGGAATATACCCAGAGGAATGGAAATCATCAAGTCGAAGGTATACCTGTTCCCCAATGTTTATCGCAGCACTCTTTACAATAGCCAAGAGTTGGAACCAGCCCAAATGCCCATCATCAGATGAGTGGATACGGAAAATGTGGTACATCTACACAATGGAATACTACTCAGCTATAAAAACGAATGAAATACTGCCATTTGCAACAACATGGATGGACCTTGAGAGAATTATATTAAGTGAAACAAGTCAGGCACAGAAAGAGAAATACCACATGTTCTCACTTATTGGTGTGAGCTAAAAATTAATATATAAATTCACACACACACACACACACACACACACAAACCGGTGGGGGGGGAAGAAGACATAACAACCACAATTATTTGAAGTTGATACGACAAGCAAACAGAAAGGACATTGTTGGGGGGGGGAGGCAGAAGGGAGGGAGGTTTTGGTGATGGGGAGCAATAATCAGCCACAATGTATATCGACAAAATAAAATTTTTTAAAATAATTAATTAATTAATTTTTAAAAAATTAAAAAAAAATAAAATAAAGGCATATGTATAAAAAGAAAAATCAGCAAAAGAAAGAAGTACAACTACTACACAGAAAATTTTTAAATTATTTGAAATAAATTTTATTATAATGTAAGTCAGAAAGGAACAGGATGGAGCCAAGCATCATCTTTTTCGTTTTCATCTCACTTTTTACTTACTTCCTTTTCCTAACGATGAATCTGGTTTGAAGGTAAACAATGGAAAGTAACTGCTATTATAACCTTGATTTTTGCTCCTCTTTTGTTTTCTTCGGATTTTGAGAAAAAGGAAACGTTCACTTTAGGTTTTCTTCTGTATTCTCCTCACTTCTGTTGGTTTATCATTACTCTTATAATGATGTCTCCTCTCTGAAAAGGAAATGGAAGGTTTTCCAATTATTTTTCTTATATTTCTACGGACACATCTGATGGCCTAATAAGGAACATAAAAACTGTCTCGATTTCATGCCTGTAAAATGCACATTATAATCTCTCTCCCTCTCCAGAAAGTTGAAAGCAATCTTGACTGAGTATCTTAGAACACTGCCTGGCATGTAAGAGGTGCACAGTCAGTGGTGGTCGTTGCTAGTAGCTGTAGTAATAGCACTAGCAGCAGTAGTGGTACTAGTTGTTGTTGTAGTGCTAAATACTAGTCCTCATTTCACTTGCCATGTTGCCAAAACTGAGTAATGTCACTGTGTATATAAAAGGTAATTGATAGACAACATATGCCTTGGACAGCATATGCATACAGTAAATATTGTTTGAATGAATATATATATATATATGGGAATGAGTGCTTTGTGCTGGAGGCTTTTTTCTATAAAATTGACTGCCCTATCTACAGTGAAGTGATCTTCCTGGTTAGGTTTCTCCCCAGAGAATTCTATTTTTATTTTAATTGAAGAGTAGTTATAAAGGCTAATTGACTATTTACATTTGCAGAAAACTATTTCCACCTTCCATCAACCCCAAACCCCAAGCAGCGATCAATGTTTAGAGATTTCTACCTATACCCATGGCTTAAAAGAAGTAAAACCCAAGATAATGTATATAGCTTGTCAGATATGTACTTAGACTTTTTTTTAAATGAATCCAACTCAGGCAAATCAGTAATTAATGCCATAAAATTCAGCTCAACAGAAACTCAATTGAAAAACGTGAATGACATAAAAGAGAGTTATAATGATAGAATAGCTTACCAAGGTTGCTATTTTTAAAAAATAATTCAAGGCACTTTGTCACTTAAATGAAAGCAAAGATACAGACACTTTGTATCATATATAAACACAAAACTTTTTCTTCAGGTTTTTAGAACTATGTTCAATGTGGCTGTGTTAGATACATAGACTGCTTAAGAAAAGGGCTAAAAAGTATTTGGAGGGCAGGATATCAAAATGAGACAAAGAAAGTGTGGAAAAATCTTCTTAAGTCTACACACATGGTATATACATACATTTAAGGAATAAAAATATTCAACATAGTTTATTAAACCAACTATCTAAAAATAGTTATTTAAAAAATGAGTTAATAAAAATATGAAAGAAAACTTGTACTAACTTTCAATTCCTTATTTTTAAAATGTCTCAAAAATGTTGTTTTCTCCTTCATTAGTCAGAAAGAACTGACAAGGGAAGAAATAGACTACTGCTAATTTAAAATTAGATAATTCCACAGGCATATTCATTACAAAAAAATATCAACCTTTATCTAAAAATATGATATTAAAAAGAATAAAAGTATATATAGAATACAGAAATTTTAACCTATAAAAGACGATTACTTTTAAAACATTGTAGACTAGTTGAGAAGCAAATAAACTATCAACATGAGTTGAAATGGTTCACATACTAACATTTTAAGAAATTCACTGTTATCTTACATTTCAATAGCATTCTCCATCAAGCACTTGACCATGTGTGACTGTGTGTGTGTGTGCTGTGATATTTCCATATGTATTACACAAATATTTTACAACCATAAATGAGAGTATTAGAGAATTGAGAATAAAATCTAGATGCAAATATTTTCATAAGAGAAAACAAAACTGGTTATAGTTGTATTGATGTTTATTTTACATAGTGTTTCCCAGATGCTGTTCACTAAAACCATATTGTTTCTAACCCAGGTTTTCCTAGTTCATATTAAATTTTTATAAGTAATATTTGTAAGTTTTCTTCAAAAGTAAAAATGAGTGCAACCATGGCTCTATCAACATATTGGCCCCTGACTTTCCAGTGAAGATTACATTAGTACTTTGGAGCATATTTGTGTATTTCAGTCCATACTCCAATATCATTCATTTTGCTACATGATCATGTCCAAATTTGAAAAAGGCAATATTCAGATCTTTCTTGAATATGACTCTGTTTTCCTTAGTTCCTAATATGACCAGAAACAGACTTGTCTCATTGCCCTCCTGTCACCTACACACATCATGCACCCAGTGTTTAGCCCCTAGACCCAGTGGTCAGTGCTTCAGCCACCAGACCCCAGGTGGTGTTCTGCCTTTGTGGTCTTCCAGGAATTATGACCAGCACTGATCTCTCCCTACTTTTGGAGAACTTACAACCTGTCCACTGAATGGTGACCTACTGTCTTTGTTGTTCTTTATATATATATGAGAATAAGTTCTTATATATATGAGTATAAAGTTCTTTCTCATTTAATTAGATTGTAAATTACCAAAATGGAGAAATGTAGACTTTAGCTTCTTTTGTACCTTATATGTATTAGAAACAGCAATAACAGCTAAGACAACACTGCTGTTAGTTTACCAACTTCATTAAATATAGTAACTTTTCTCTATGCTAAGAACCCTCTTATTTGCTGAAAGATTGTTCCTGGTTGTCAGTGTGCGGGTGAGAAAAAACTAGAACTCAAGGAAGGAGTAGAAAGGTGCAATGAGTGGGTGGGGAATATTGGTTTGGCTTGAGGGTCTTGAATGAATATTTATTCACTCATCAAACATTCACTTAATGCTTCCTATGAACAAGGCATTGTGGAAGGTTTAGAGGTGAAATATCCGTACCTGCCTGTAAGGAGTTCTCATGTTCACTTTCTCTCAGGTGAGACAGCAAGAAATTGATATTTGTTGCCTAGTGGGTTAGGCATTATAATATGGGTTTGCATAGGGTGTCATGGGAGCATAAAAGGAGGGAAACAAAATAACTCCAACTGGGAGAAAGAATCTCAGCAAAGAACTCCTGGGGGGATTTTGAACTGGATCTCAGGCAAGAGTAGGAGTTAGCTAATCACACGGCGGAAGATCCCTCATTTCAAAGGGAAGAGCATGTGCCCAAGAATAGAGGAAAGAGAACACAAGGTGAGTCAAGGAATTGCAAGTAGGTCAGCATGGCTGGAGAGTGGCACAGCCATAGGAGGGTGGGAGAAAAAAAGTGGGGAATCAGACAGAGGCCAAATCATTGCATGTCATGGCATTTAGATGTGATCCTATGGAGGACAGGGAGCCATTGGAGGATTTTTTTTAAATAGGGCAATGACATGACCATATTTGCATCATAGAAAGATCACTTTGACAGCTGTGCCAGGATAGATAGGCAGAAAATAATTGAATAATCCAGAAGAAAAATGATGAGTGGTTGAACAGGTAAGAGCAGCAGTGGAGAAAGAGAAGAGAGAGACAATGTAAGTAACAGGAGAGAGTATGAAATGGACAGGACTCAGGGACTTTGTTGTAAGAGGTGAAAGAGAGGAGCTTAGACTGATTCCCAGAATCATGGCTGGGGTGGTAGAGGAGATGGTAGCATAATCCATCAAGAGAGATACTCGGGAAGGGGAGGCTGGTGGCAGAAATTTATGAGTTCCATGTGAACATGTTATATTTGCAGGGTCAAAATTGGGGTGCTCATTTGGAAGTTCATTAGGATATGTGAGTCTTGAGGACAAAAGAGAGTTTTGAGCTGGAGTCATTGGCATATGTAGCAGCCAAAGCCAAGGATGTGAATGGGATTTCTCAGAAAGGATAGAAAGGGTGGGAGGAGAGGGATGAAAACAAACGCTGGACGACATCATCACGTAAGATGATGACGAAAGAAGAGGAGACCAGGGAATAGGGGAGCCAAGAAGGAATTATGTTAGAGAAGCCAAAGGAAAGAAATTAGAGAAGAAGGGAGGGGTCAGATATATAAAATCATCAAGTTCTGCAAATAATCATGATAATTGAAGACAAAATATTGCCTACTTGATGTGGTAGTTGGGAAGATGTTGGTGACTTTATTAGAACCATCTAAGACCAGTGTGGGGACAGCAGCAGGACTTCAGTGGGATGAAAAAGCATTAGGAACAGTGGACTGGACCACACTTTCAGGAAGCTTGAGCAAGAAGAAGGCATGTTTAACATTCTATAGTAGGGAGCTTCTCAAATGGTTCCCAGTGACTGACATTGGGATGACACTGGGAACTGTCCTATAGAGCCCGATGGGGGAGTAACTGAGACCCCAAGTCCAAAAGCCAGTGAGGACCTAGGATCCCCTTCCCACATGAGGGAGCTTGGAAGAGGTTCTTCCCTCAGCCTCAAATGAGACTGCAGCCTCATGTGACACCGTGATTGCAACCTTTTTTTTTCTTTTTCTTTTTTATTTTATCAATATACAATGTAGTTGATTTTTGTGTCCCTTTACCAAGGCAGGAAAAGGAGGATTAAGCCTTCTGAGATACCCTAAAGTGTGTCCAAATCCCTAACGCACATAAATTATGAGATAATACATTTTTGTTTGTTTGTTTTAAGCCGCTACATTTGGGGATAATTTGTTAACACAGCAGCCGATAATTAATATACCTTCGAGGAAGAGCATGGAGTTTCTAAATGTATTAAAAATAAATGGGCCCCAACAGATAGGTTCCTGAGAAGAAATGAGGTGATGAGATTCACTTTGGAGAGTAGCAAAACCAGGTTTTCACTGATTTGGGAGAGGGAGGGGAGGTAGGTAGGCAGTAATTTTTTCCTAGTGGGCTCTCCATTCCTTAAAATAACATGGTCATTGGGCTGAGCCCGTGGCGCACTCGGGAGAGTGCGGTGCTGGGAGAGCAGCGACACTCCTGCCGCGGGTTCAGATCCTATACAGGAATGGCTGGTGCACTCACTGGCTGAGTGCGGTGCGAGCGACACCAAGCCAAGGGTTGCGATCCCCTTACCAGTCACAAAAAGGCAAAATAATAATAATAATAATAATAATAGTAATAACATGGTCATCTATTGAGAATGGTGAATTGTAGAGTAAAGGATGTGTGTAAACGAGTAATCCTAGCTGCAGAGGGCAGTGAGAAAGTGAACTGGGTGAGAGAAAAATGGAAGTACAGTAAAGCAGTGACGAGGAACTGTTGAAATTGGAAAAAAGAAAGAATTGGGGACAAGTGGAAGAAAGAATGGGAGGATGGAAAAGTAGAAGGATGGAAGAGCGAAAAGAGAGAACTGGAGAAAATTGGTGAGTTGGTCAGGATTGCAGAGTGGCTAGTGGATACAGCGATTACTACAGTGTAAAAGATCTAGACAAGGACAAGAAACAGAGCATGGCATGACATCAGATTGATCGAACAGATGGGTATGAAGACAGTTGGAATTCAGAGTCGAGATGGAATAAATATTTGAACTATTAGTTCACTATATGGACACCAAGCTTTTCCATGATAATAACAGAATTTATAGTAGAGACAAATGTCACTCTTATTAATTTAAGTAATATTTTAAAATTATTTCATATTAATAGCAACAGTTACTATTTATAATGTGCCTATAATATGCCAGTCAGCAGGCTAGGAATATTAACTTAATTCTCCCATTTTTGTAATGACTCTAAAGATTATTATTATCTTATCCTTTTCTTGTTTTGCAAGAGCTAAGTAACTAATTTGTCCTCCATCAGACAGTTACATAAGTGTAGGAGAGACTGATAGCCATCTCCTAACATCTATTTTCTCTTTCTTTTATTGCTATAGAATATTCATCATGACTACCAGATCAAGACTACATTTCTCAATTCCACAACAGGTGGTTATGCTTCTAGTTTCTGGCCAAAAAGAGATGAATAGAAATGTGTGCAACTTATTGGTCATGATTTAAAAGAAAAATTATGTGCACATCCCTTCCCCTCTTCCTTTTCCCATAGTCTGGAATGTGAATGTGATGGCAGGAGCTGAAGCAGCCTTCTTGGGTAACTCGATGGAAACTGCTTGTTGAGAACAGCAAAAATTGCAAGAAGGAGGGAATCTGGGTCCCTGTTTCATGAGTGCTCAGCAGAGTGTAGGATCAAAGCCCTCCCTCTAAAGTTGATTCAGATGTCAGACTGGTGATCTCTCTCTCTCTCTCTCTCTCACACACACACACACACACACACAGACTCACACACACACACACACACACACACACACACACACACACACACACACACACACACACACACTGTGAAAAGGTTTGTTATACATTGAGGCTTTCTGGGGAGAGCAGGGCAGGCACTCAAGCAGGTCCAAACTGGCTTGAGTGAAAGATGGAGCAAGTGGCTTCCATTTTTATTGTGAGTGGGACTTGCAGTTGGGGTGAGAGTTCTTAAGCTGGCCAGAGCTTGTGTAACTTGAACTTCCTGCTGACACCAAAGGAGGGAGCACAGGGGCTTTCTTATTGGCTTGCCCAGATGTGTGGCAAAAGGAAAAGAGGGAGGGGCGAGGCTTGGAAGCTGTCAGGGCAGCATCTTAAACAGAGTCAGGTTTTGTTGCCTCCTCAACTCTAGCGAGCCTCGTGCTGGTTCTGAACCCCCTACTCAGACACTTGTATAATAGAAATAAACTTCAAACTGATTTAAGCCATGGCATTTGGAGATTTCTTTGTTAACAGCAATCTAAACTCCACCCTGCCTAATGCAGTGAGTGATGCTGTGGAGACTGTGAGAGGAAAAGTCCTCAAAATACATGGAAGAGATAAAAAAACAGGATGGTTAGAAGCAGGGAGACAAAGAAGGAGAAGACTCTCTAGCAGTGTCGTTTTCCTCAAAAAGAAAAAAAAAATGAGAAAGAAGAAAAAGAAAGAAAGAGAAAGGAAAGGAAAAGGAAATTGTATAAAAGGATGCAGGTCTGACCGCAGGAGCAGGACAGAAAGCTGAGCCCTTCCTGCTGTCCTAGCCCCTCCGTGACCTATGCACCTTGTGTGTGGGGGGAAAGGAGCAGCCCCCTTTGAAGGCGATTGCAAGAAACATAAGATCCTTGGAGAGAAGGATGGTTTTCACTTAAACAGGGTAGTTGAAGGGAGAATTATACGAAGAGGTGTGGGTTGAAATGCAGGTTCATGATAGCACTTCCTCAGGGCAGAATAGAAAGATCTGCTGTAAAAGGATGAATCGGAGAAGAAGGAGGTATGCGTTGCTGGAAACTGACATCACGGAATGGGTGACAATTGAAGCAGGTTCATCTTATGCACTGAGTGAGAATGATAGAGAGGGGGAGGGAGGGGAACTGGTGGACTCAGGATTACAAATGAATTATTGATGCTGTTGAATGTGTTGAACCATGCTTGGACTTTAATATGTATGTGGTGGGAAAGTCACAGCTGACCTTTGAGGAGAGGTTGGTCAAAATTACCTATTAGAAAATCCAGTCTAAGAGCAAACAGAAAGGGTAAAAAATTGGAGGTGGGCAGAGCAGTCAGGAGGCCGGAGTACAGAATTTACTTGGCCGACGTGTTACAACTCATGTAAAAATCTACAAACTCAACTGGTAGAGGATGAATGCCTTTTTCCTCTGGGCTTCCAAAGCACTTGTTTCTACCTTCATTATAGCACTTGACCAAATTGTGTTGTGCTTTTTTTGTTTTCACATTTGCCCTCCCGGTAGACTGAGCACCCCTTCTAAACATGTGCTGTCTTTTCCTACCTGTGTCCCCAGGGCACGGTCTGGGCCTGACACAGAAAGGCACTCAGCAAAATGTTGTTGAATGAATGAATGAATAAGCTGTTGGAATATTTAAGACATATGGTCTCCTCCCAAAGGAGTGACCACAAGAATGGAGGGAAAGAAGGACATCAGGACACGGTGACTGAATCAAGAAAAGAGAAGACAGCACAATTACAGCATCCAGCCTGAAAGACAAGGTGGGAGGAGCGATGGTGCACAGGTACCACTGGGGACAATAGGAAAATGTAAATGTGGAGGCCCCTACCCAAGAACCTTGCCACCTTATTTCACCAGCTGATATTTGTTGGTGCCTGGGAGTGGGGTGGAGTATAGGAGAGGTGGAGGGATCAAAGAGCAAGATATGGTTGTCCCATTCTAGAATATAAGAAGAATCATAATGTAAATTCAAGGATACACATTAATTTCAAGGCTAAGAATAAAAGATAAGTATTTGAACCTAGGCTAAGCTTGGCAAGACTTTTCAGGATGCTTCTAAGTCCAAAGATCTATGAGATTTGACATAAGGCATATATAACATGCAAAAGATCTATTTATCTTTATCAACCGTCACTTATAGAATGCTTTTGGGGTAAATATGGAGAGTATCCTGTGTGCAACCGAATGAGAATTTTCTGACCGAACTATTTCAAGAGAATTAAGACAATGCAACCCAGTGTCTAAATCTCAAATAAAGCACAAACAAAGGCAAATGTTATGGTTGAACTGAGTATCAAAGCATTGCAAATAACATAGAATTGATAATATGTATAGTATCATCAATATCAGTATAATAATCATGTTGGGAATAACAAAACTGGTAGCCCATAACTGAGAGGGGAAACTTAATATAAATGCATCTAGATATTTATTAGAAATTATTTCATTCTTTCAATTATTTTGAAGATGTACTGAACATTTCTGAATCAGATCAAATTAGCAAGGGTTACAAGAATATTGGGCATGAACTAGTGATAATGGGGGCTTGTTTCCACCCCTTGAAATAGATTAATGTAGTGTAGCTCATGGACTGAGATCTATCTGTACTATACAGTGACTCAACAGAAAGATGATCAGTTCATCCAGACACTGACCTCAGTAAGCCACCTCTAAATGGAGGAGGCTCTAGCTTCCCCTTTTAGAGAAATGCTGCACCGCGGGAAGTCAGGCTTAGGTATTTCCAGGGAGCTCACTCCAGCTGTCTACTCAGTCACTTGAGCCACGTACCCCAAGCATCCTTAGCTAAGGACAGCTGGGGTCTAGGACTCTGCCCTTCCCATTAGGTTCGGTATCTAAGGAATGTTGAGAAACTGCTTAAAAGCATGAATATCCCTTTTGTGATAAAGTCCAGGCTCATGGTCTCGGAGAATGTGCAGTTCTACCAAGGGTTGCTGAAAGGCTTTTATGCTGGCCCAGAGCATTATTACAGACACCAAATTTTTATCTTTCTTATCTTTCATTTATTGCAGTAAGACAAATGTCTGAACGTATCTTTATATTAAACCAAAATGTGCTTCCTTTAACTAATGGACAATGGACAGAGATGATTCGCAGAAAATGAGTGTAACAAGCGAGTATCTACAGCACCAAGGAGACCAGTAGTAGCACAGAAGAGGTAGGCGACTGATGAAACTCCACTTTCCCATGTTATTACCGTAAACAGTTTTGCTCTTGCTTTCCAACTACTAAGTCATGTAAGTACTAACCTGTTTTCATGTACCTCTTGAAAGAGATAAAAGAAATAGTAAAACAACGAAGTTGATTGTAAAAATGGCTTTGAAATGATTAAATGTGTTCCAATGTCTTTTCCGTGTACCAATTAATGTAGACGTGTATAAGGAAAATTGCATCGTGTGTATGCATGACTTCTAGTAAGAATATTGGGTCAAAAGTAATTGATTCTCATTTCTGTCTTGTATTAAAACATATAACGTGTCTATGGGCTTCACCGGCCACAGTTTGTCAATCCAATTGGTTTTGCTTTGAAACTCTGGTTTCCTAAGGAAAGAAGGGCTTCTCCAGGACTCCCAGAGGGAACAGCCAAAATGGAAAACTTCACATCAGCAGTCCAAATACCAATTCAGCCTCCCATGAGGAATAATATTTTGATTTAACAGGCTCAATCAAAGAAGTAATCATAAGGTTCTGCATGTGTTTCTTGGGCTTTTCATGGAAAGAAAGGTTATAGTTAGGACTTGGATTTAACTGTGGAGGAGGAGAAACTGCTATTAATTTTACCTGCCAAAAAATCAATAACTAATGTTTTGACCTTTCTCTCTCTTTCTTTCTCACTCATTCTTTGGTTTAAGAATAAACTCTGTGTATACTCTTTCCTCTGATTTATGGCCTGATTTGAGACATTAGGAAAGTAAGTCAATAGACTCTGTAGGCAATCCTGTTGGGAAAATTTTCTGATCCAGGAGGCAATCAGAACTCAGGCCTCCAGCTAGGACTTACCTTTGTTATCTTCAAATCCTGTTTCCTTGTGGCTGTTACATGCAATTACAAGGAAACTTGTCACTACTGGAAAGTATGTTCCCAGAATTCTAGATATTTACAGTATTCTGATGAGACGTCAGCTTCTCCAACAGAATGCATTTGATGATGTGTAGAAATAAGAGCTCACTGCCCCTAGGCTGTTATTTCCAATGGGACAAACCAATAGGGGAAAAGGAAGGAGGGACTCAGAGGGTACTTTTCACTGAGACTCTTAATCGCAGAATTTGGGGCACAGAGAATAGCAGCAGTGTGCTCCTCTCGCCTTCAACTTGACCTTAGATATTAAAGGCTATTTCTTGAAGCAATGTGAGCATGAAAGGCCTCCATTTACTTCCTCCCACTAAGATTATTATAAGAGGTAATAAAATGGTTTTTATTTCATTTAACAACATGGGCCAAGTTTTATTACTATCAGGTAACTGCTTGGACACAAACTGCACATCAATGGTAATGACAGGCAGAGTCAGATGGAGCTGGCTTAGGGACAGAACTCCTATCCAGTTATTGGACGCCAGTCTATATCTGTTCTAGAATCTCATAAGTCAGTATTTTTTTTTTTTTTTTTTCATCTTTATCTGATTCTGTTCCAGGCTAAGGTCATAGAGAGCTCCCCTCATCTCTATTTCTTCAGGTTGCGCTTCTGCTGAACTGAAAACTTCCCCCAGCCCCTTGCACATGTCTGGGGAATTCACATGCTTGAATTCTTGTTTGACTATCAGTTTCCCTAAACCCAGAGCCATAATTTCTTTTCTAGAGCAGGCAGGGAGATGTCTCACATTTGCCTTTTAACAGTTTGTCTCCTGCCTAGATGCACAGAAGTACTAAGGGATTTTAAAAATATAAAAAATTATTATAAAGCAGCATGATTCCATTTGGATAAACAAAGTAATCTGTGTGTGTGTGTGTGTGTGTGTGTGTGGAAAATTTTTATAAGGATACACAAGAGTTGATACTAGTTTATGCTAAAGGATGGACAGGGATTCTGGGATAGATTAGAGAGGCTTTTTACCCTTAAAATTTTAAATTATAAAGGAAAATTTAAACATATATGAAATGAGTGTGGACTAGGAAAAAGAGGAAGGCATGATTTCTAATTTGATTTTATCTAAATGATTATGTGCCCTTAAACTGAGATCTGCTATTTAAATAACCAAAGGTGGCCCCCAACACACACATACATACACACACAGACACAGACATCACTGGCTTGACTAAGCAGGATTTCACATTTTGTCAGTAAGAATGAGTTGTCCAAGCATGCCTATTTTATCACACACCTAAGCCATTTTTCTAACTTTCATGTCATTAACAATGTGTCAAACACAATCTGCTGCTATTGTCAAGACTGAATGAGAGAAATGTAATTCTAGTTTCTAAGACCTGTATTAGTAATTGATGCAGCATCTTTCCTTTAAAGGCACCCTTGAAATTTGATGAAAATAGAGGCACATTTGCAGGTGTGGATTAAGAGCATTAGTTGGAGAAATTTGGTAAAAACAAACAAACATGCAAGCAAGAAAATGAACCCCACAACTGCTCTCTCTTCATGGGGTGACTTTTGAGAAAGCACCATGCTCCCTGTGTCTTTCCCAGCAGAGCCTCCCAGGTCTCATGGGCAGGTCAGACTTTACTAAAGAGTGAATTCAGGAATTCCATTGTCTATGTGAGTGTGTCTGAAGGGGGTGTAGGGTAGGGAGGCATGCTTCTTATCACTTTACTTCGTGTTTTGTGAAAAATAACAATAACAAAGGCAGTGTTTCTCAACATTCAGCCACGAGCAACCTACAACAGAATAATCAGTAAAGTGTCTAAAATGCAGAGTTTCTTCTACCACCCCACCCTCAAAACACTAAGTCGCTGTCCCTGGGGAAAGCCTCACATCTATATTTAGAACAAGTTCCTCAGGCAATCCTTCTGCCTACAATTGTTTCAGATTCATGGAGCTAAGAAACAATAACACAGTGGCTGACACTGATTGAATGCTTTCTATTTTCCAGTTACTGTCATCACCCTCCTGCAAGTGACCCTCACCTGGACGGCTGCTTTAGCCTCTTACCTGGTATCCCCGATTCTACTTTGATGTCCCCACCCCCAGTCCCACAGCAGCCAGAGCCTTTTCAGAAGTAAACAGTTTGTGTGACTCCACACCTTAACGTCTCCTAATGATTTCTCATCTCATTCAGAATAAAACCCAAAGACTTTCCCATGGCCTTCAAGACCCTGCATGAGTTCACCTCTCTAACTTCTCTAGCCATCACCCTCTGCCTCCTTCCCTCTGCTCTAGCAACCTTGGTTCCCATTCTGTGCCATGGGCACACGAAGGACACTCTCACCTCCAGTTCTTCGCACTTACTGTACCCTCTTCCTGGGAAAACTCATTCCCATGTCACACACAAGGCTCACTCTCCCACTCAGTTGAGTACTCACTCAAATAAATATTCTGTCTTCAGAGAGTCCCTCTGTGCAAGCAGCCCCTAAGACAGTGTCCACAGAATCCTACCTTCTGGTATTCGTGACCTTGTATAATCCCCTCCCCTGGAACAATTTGCTTCTGACCAAGAGAATACAGCAACATGGAGAGGGTATCTCTTATGTGATTGGTTATGAAGATTGCTAACAGACTCTCTGTCTCTGTCTCTGCCTCTCTCTCTCTCTCTTTCTTGCTGACTTTGATGATATGAACTGCCATGTTGGAGGCCAATAGTCAGCCTGGGCCCTCATTTCAACAGCTCTTGAGGAATCAAATCTGGTTAAAAACCCCTGAGGGAGCTCTCCCTGGGCAAGCCTTCAGATGAGACCCCAGCCCTTGCTGACTCCTTCATTGCAACCTTAGGAGAGATTGTGAAGCTAAACCGCACTCAGATCCACAAGACCTCTGAGATTATTAATATGGGTTTTTATAAGGCACTAACTTTTGGCATAATTTTTTATTAAGCAATAGATGCCTAATCCAGCCTCCTCACCTACCTTTTATAAAATAGCATCTTCCCATTCATCTTCTCTCTCCTAGTCTTGCTTTATGCTTTGTTTCTTCTGAGTCCCTATGACCACTTAACATTTTATATACACACACAAACACATATGAATATATATGTGTATATATACACATATATATGCATATATATGCATACATATGTGTGTGCATAAGCAATTAATTTCTTTGTCTTCTCTTACTGGAATATTATCCACTTTTTTTCATTGTTATATATTCATGGCCTAGAAGTGTTCTTAGCACATTATAAATTTCCAATAAATATTTACTGAATTAGTGTATTATTCACTTAATTCTTCTAACCAATGCATTATATATGTACATTACCATCTATTTTTTGATGAAGCAACAGGAATGTGGGGATTTTAAGAACTTATCAGATTACAACTAATAAGTAGCCGAGGTAGGATTTGAATCCAGTCTGTCTGACTCTTTATTTTCTCCATTGTAACAATATTCCTCAAACCAGGGGTCTACAAACCTCTAAGGGTATCAGATTAATTCTCAGGAAGTTAAATTTTCTTAAAATTAAAAAAAAAATGTGTTAATAACTTGAAAATATAAGTATATAAGCATATTCTAAGTCATTTGGATAACTACTGTTTTGCATAATCTTGAGACGTCGATGTGGAATTTTGTGTAAGTGATCAGGTTAGCTCTGTTTCAGTCATTTCATCCTTCCTGCTGCCTGCCTCCGGACTGCAAGCTCCAGCATCTGATGCAAAGAGAACAGCCTACAGAAACTGCTTCACCAGCTCCCCCAACTGCATAAGATCCAACCCCAGTATCAAAGTCCTTCCTGTAGTGGCCCTATTCTGATTGAACCCTGAATGACACACTAGCTCAGTATGTATCAAAATAGGGTTGGTTATCAAATGGGCAAATATAACCAGTAAAATTTGGTAAAATTTGGCAGGAACTTGCATAGAATTTCAACCAAATGAGATCTTATGAAAACAGTTAATTGCTAAGTAGCCACCACCGTCTGGCATCAGGGTCTGCCTCTTAGCCTCTGCTTTTCTCAGCCCCATCTCCTTTCCTCACTTGCTCCATATCCTGCTTCCTCCTACCCTAGAGGCCAGAGAGAGCCTGTTTTGGACCAGCTTCTTCCCTAAACAGGACACGTGAAGAAATCCAAATAGAGTCAAGGCGAGGAGCTGATGGATAGAACCCACCCTCAGCAGTATGGGGAGTCCTGGACTTTACCTCTCCACCTCTTACAAACCTGCTCGGGCACTTATATGGCAATAACGGTAATTACTGTGTGTGGAATTGTTTTCCAGAAGTCTTACGCTATCATTTCAGAGATGTATATTCCCATAGAAAACATTTTGGCCATGCCACAGAATAAAAGCCACACTCATGAATCAGGATGTTACATCAGGTGGGCTCTGGACACTCCTTTAAACCTCGACCACATCACTTTAAGAAACAACGGACAGTAATGGCCTTTTGAAAGAGCAAATTCAAAAATCAAGCCAGGATGTTTCTTACTCCCCTAGCTTTTTAATTCACAACAAAGTAGTATAATGTAACTTTTGAAAAATAATTAATTAATTAATTTTTTAATGCTTTTTTTTATTGGTTATGAATATTCATGGGGTACAAAGCAAATTGTCACCACTCGTGCCTAAGATATGATGGCCAGATCCATACTGGCAGTGTGCCCATTACCACAAATTGTGGTTATACCCTGTGTCCCCACCCAATTATCCCCAACCTCCCTCCCCATCCCCCTTTCCCCACTCCACTTTGTATCCCTAGTTCTGCTCTCTCCCTCTGTGAGTCCAACGCACCACTGTGGTCTTTCTTTCCTTCCTTCTTTCTCTCTTAGCTCCCACATATGAGTGAGGACATACGGTATTTATCCTTCTGTGCTTTGCTTATTTCACTCAATATAAGTTTCTCCAAGCTCATCCATGTTGTTGCAAATGGGAGAATTTCATTCTTTTTTATGGCAGAGTAGTATTCCATGGCATATATACACCACATGTTCCTTATCCAATCATCCATTGATGGACATTTAGGTTGGTTCCATATCTTGGCTATTGTGAACAGAGCTGCAATGAACATGGGAGTACACGTATCCCTTTGACATGATGATTTCCATTCCTTTGGGTATATACCCAGGACTGGGATTGTTGGATCATATAGAGGATCTATCTGTAGTTGTTTGAGAAACCTCCAAACTGTTTTCCATAGTGGTTGTGCTAATTTACAGTCCCACCAACAGTGTAGGCATGTTCCCTTCTCCACATCCTCACCAGCATTTGTTATTCTCATTCTTTTTGATTATAACCAGCCTAACTGGGGTGAGATGATATCTCAATGTGGTTTTAATTTGCACTTCCCTGATGACTAGTGATGTTGAGCACTTTTCATGTACCTATTGGCCATTTGTATGTCTTCCTTTGAAAAATGTCTATTCAGTTCATTTTCCCATTTTTTAATTATTTGTTTTTTTACTGTATAATTATTTGAGTCCCTTGTATATTATGGATATTAATCCCTTGTCAGATGCATAATTAGCAAAAATTTTCTCCCACTCTGTAGGCTGTCATTTCATTCTGTTGATTATTTCCTTTGCTGTGCAGAAGCTTTTCAGTTTGATATATTACCATTTGTTTATTTTTTGTTTTGTTGCTTGTGCTTTCAGGCTCATGTTCATAAAGTCTGTGCCCAGACCTTGTTCCTGAAGTGTTTCTCCTATATTTTACCTTAGTAATTTTACAGTTTCAGGTCTTATACTTAAGTCTTTAATCCATTTTGAGTTGATTTTAGTATGTGGTGAGAGGTGCATGTCTACTTCCTTTCTTCTACATATGGATATACAAGTTTCCCAGCACCATTTATTGAAGAAGCAATCTTTTCCTCAATGTATTTTTTTGTTGTTGTTCCTTTGTCAAATATCAGATGGCTTTAAGCCTGAGGGGTGATTTCTGGGTTCTCTATTCTGCTCCACTGATCTGAGTGTCTATTTTTATGCCAGTACCATGCTGTTTTGGTTACTATAACTTTGTAGTATAATTTGAAGTTGGGTAGTGTTATGCCTCCAGCTGTATGTTTTTTGCTTAGGAATGCTTTGGCTATTTGGGATCTTATCCTCAAACTATTCCAAAAAATTGAAACAGAAGCCATTCTCCAAAACTCATTTTGTGAGGCCAACATAACTCTGATACCAAAACCAGATAAAGACACAACAAGAAAAGAAAAGTACAGGCCAATATCCTTGATGAGCATAGATGCAAAAATCCTCAACAAAATATTAGCAATCAGAATACAGCAACACATAAAAAAAATATACAACATGATCAAGTGGGATTCGTCCCAGGGATGCAAGGATGGTTCAACATATGAAAGTTAATTAATGTGATACATCACATCAATAAACTCAAGGACAAAAACAATATGATTATCTCAATAGATGCTGAAAAAGCATTTGACAAATTTCAACACCCCTTCATGATAAAGGCTCTCAACAAATTAGGTGTAGAAGAAAAGTATCTCAACACAATAAAAGCCATCTATGACAAGCCCACCACCAGTATCATTCTGAATGTGGAAAAAACTAAAGGCTTTTCCCTTAAGAACAAGAACTAGACAAGGATGCCCACTCACACCACTTCTATTTGGCATAGTACTGGAGGTACGGGCCAGAGCAATCAGAGAAGAGAAAGAAATAAAGGGCATCCAGATTGGAAAAGATGAAGTATAACTGTTCCTATTTGTCAATGACATAATACTATATAGAGAAAAACCTAAAGACTCTGTCAAAAAACTCCTAGACCTGGTTAATGATTTCAGTAATGTTGCAGGATACGAAATAAATATCCCCAAATCAGTTGTATTTCTATTCTGCAATAATGAGCTAACAGAAAGAGAAACCAAGAAAGTAAACCCATTTATAACAGTCACATAAAAAAAGTAATAAAATACCTAGGAATCAACTTAACCAAGGAGGAGAAAGACCTCTACAATGAGAACTACAAACCACTATTGAAAGAAATTAAAGAAGACACAAAAAGATGGAAAGATATTCCATGCTCTTGGATTGGAAGAATTAACATCGTGGAAATGTCTATACTACCAAAGCGATCTACAGATTCAGTGCAATCCCCATCAAAATACCAATGACATTCTTCACAGAAGTGGTTCTGAAGCAATCTCAACATTCGTATGGAACAATATGGTATAACTTTTCAGGGAACTGGTCCCTGCCTTTCAGAGAGCGCCACTGCAACTGGACCACATGCAAATTATATTACACAGAATACATGGTCCTGTTTGAATGAGAACAGTTCAATTAATGTATTATTTATTTAAAATCCAAAATTATTATTTTGGCAAATTCTTTATTATCAATGTAAATTGTACATAAAATAACACATTCTACAGCTTAAGTTTTTGTATTTTGTCATTATAACCCTCTTCCTCCAGGGCCCAGGCAGGCTCATATTCTTTCTCAACTATTTTCTTTGTTTTTTCCCACAGAAATAATAATCAGTACCTACAGAATATCTGTTATGTGCCATACTCCATGCTAAGAGCTTAACATACTATTCTACTTACCCTCACCTCATCCTGGTGAAGTAAGTGCTATTGTTTCTAACCAGAACAGGGTCCTAGAATTGGTAGGAGCTGTGTGGAGCAGGACCTTAAACCCATGTCACCTGATTCCAAACCTGAACCTTGACCCCTTCTCTGAATCAAAAAGCTCTGGTTATTTCTCTGTGTTGCTGAACTCTGAAGCTTTCATTAGCATTTGAGCAGAACTGAAATTATGTTTCACAAAATTTGGTTTTGACCCTACCTCCAAATATCCTCTGGTAGTCTAGCCAAGCTGATATGGGCAAAAATTTGATTTTCAAGATTTATTAATTTAAGTTATTTTCTATGCGCAAATACCAAGAAAAAACAGTTGTTTTCTATGTGCTTAGAATCTAAATTGCATGGCCCTTTTATCGAGTCATAAACAGAGAAGAGCTATATCTTAAGCATTCACTTATAACTTTAGTCTTTACTTACCATCCAAATCTTGACCAAAATCTCCTCAAGGAGGTTGAGTTTTTTTGTTTTTTTTTTTTTTTTTTTGACCAGTAAGGGGATCTCAACCCTTGGCAAAGTGTGGTCAGCACCACGCTTAGCCAGTGAGTGCACTGGCCATCCCTATATGGGATCCGAGCCCACGGCCTTGGCACTACCAGCGCTGCACTCTCCCGAGTGAGCCACGGGGCCGGCCCAGGAGGTTGAGATTTCTGATGGCTTAACTGATAATAACTTTCCCTATTTTTAAGCTCCATCCCTATAATACATCAAAGCATCTAAAAACTTTAGTCTGGATTACATTACTTTAGTGCTGCATAGAAACACTTTCCCTGATGTATAATTGGCGATCAAGTCTTTAAATATATTGGTAAAGCCCTCTGTAGGTTTCTGTATTTTTATATGGCTGTTAATGATTATTTTGTTTTTTCATTCATTTATTTTACAATTCTAGGCACTATATTTCTTACTAGAGGTATAAAGACAAACAAAATAAAATAATCTTTGATGTCTTGGAGTTAATAATTTAACTGGAAATAAAAAGACATGAAATAACATATCATTGTAATAAATTACTTTAAAATACATAACAAGAAATAGTCAATCTTTCCTGATAGGTTGATAAACTTTTTCTTTTCTTAAATAATGAAAGCCATTAATGACATTGCGCCCTCTTTTCTCATACCTCAAAATCTGACAACCGCGTTTCGTGCTCAGGTACAACATTTTCTCTTTGATTGGATGTTTTTGTACAAATATTTATTATTTCAATGCATCCTTCTCCTATTTAATATCTTGGCTCTTGTTCTTTTACCCTGTTTCAATTGCTTTATAGTTTCTGGTGGCTACTTTTTAAACAACACTCCTCCCTGCGTCCCTCATGTCTCCTACACGCACAGACTCAGCGGAGGCCCCTGTTTGTTTAGCCAAAGCTACAAAAGTGCTTTTAGAATCAAGGTGGCCCCAGGACAGGAGCAGATGTAGCAGATCTTAGTCTGTCCTCAGCTGCCACTATCTCTGCTGTCACACAGAGTTTCAATGACTGCCTATTCAGGGCAAGGTCTCACTGGACCTGAGTAACCAAATTCTTGCTACATCACTGTTTATTTATATGTGGACCTTTCATTTCCATTCTGGAAAAACTTATGCAGAAACAGCTGAAAAAATATACAACTAAAGGAATAAAATATTTCCTGTAAAAATAGTTCACCTTTTGAAATGTAAAATAAATTTATACCCAATTCCCCCACAAAACTTGTGAAGTTGACCGAATACTTATTAAAAATTCATTAAAAGAGTACTTAAGTTTAGTTCCTTAGAGTTAATTCCCTTTGGTTAGTCATTTCACTTGTCCCATGACATCTAAATGTTCAGACCATCACCCTGGGTTTGCCATTATTCCAGAGAGGGACCAACTGTGTGCAAGACACACAGGAAGAGAGAGTGCCCAGTTACGAAGGTGACAACATCCCAGCTGGGTCCAGAAAGGTCAGGGTCTCTTTGTCCTCTGATATCATGGGCTAGCTGTCTGTTTTCGGTAGATCAATTGTTTTTGAAAGAGGCAGGAGAGAGGAAGCTTTTCTGTTAGGTTGTTTGTTTCTTTTTCAGTACAGGGGTTTGGAGGAGGAGATGGGAAAGAATTAGAAGGAAAAGCCAAAGGAGCTGTTTTCACAAAAGACTTTGGAGCCTGGTGCCTGTGGGCACAAGACTGGTTCCCTTGTGGCCCACAGTCCTACTGGGGATCAGGCCATTCTGAGGACTCTCATGAGCAGGAGGACTGAGAGCGAGTCCCCTGGCAGAGACCTTCCCCTCAGTGTCTCCTCTAGCACTGACCATGAGGTCACATAGGTGGGATGGCAGTGGTAGTAGCAGAAAGCACTGGCTGTGGCTTTAGAAAAACTGTCAATGAGCCCATGTTCCACTACACTCTATCTTAGGCCAGTTGCTTAAAACAACTCAACTCTGTCTCCTCACGTATAAACATAGGATAATAAATTCACCTGCACCATTGGCTCAATATGAAGATTAACTGAGATAATGTTTGTCAAGACAAAGCAAGTACTTAATAATTATTAACTATTAAAAAAGAGAATTGATCTACCATATGACCCAGCTATCCCACTGCTGGGAATATACCCAGAGGAATGGAAATCTTCAAGTTGAAGGGATACCTGTTCTCCAATGTTCATCGCAGCACTCTTTACAATAGCCAAGAGTTGGAACCAGCCCAAATCCACTCATCAGATGAGTGGATACGGAAAATGTGGTACACCTACACAATGGAATACTACTCTGCTCTAAAAAAGAATGAAATACTGCCATTTGCAATGACATGGATGAACCTAGAGAGATTTAAGTGAAACAAGTCAGGCATAGAAAGAGAAATAGCACATGTTCTCACTTATTTGTGGGAGCTAAAAATAAATAAATAAATACACGAATAAACTGGGCGGGGGGGAGAAGAGACAACAATTACAATTCCTTGAAGTTGATACAACAAGCAAACAGAAAGGACATTGTTGGGAGGGAGGGGGAGAGAGGGGGGAGGGAGGTTTCGGTAATGGGCCACAATAATCAACCACATTGTATACTGACAAAATAAATTTTTTAAAAAAATTGAAAAAAGTGAAAAGGAGAACAGGATATCAAGGAAGACTAGACCCTGCACAGTTATGTGTGACACTATGGAATGTGGATGCTTTTAGAGATAGAGACAGGAAGTGCTAAAGTCTCTTGTCGGGGGCTTTAACAAGAAGACATAGATTATTCATACTAATAATTCATTGATGCTAATGCTAACTCTGATACTAATATTTATACTGGTATCACTTCATTTGTACCCTCATAGAACTTATGATATTTGAATTATTTAAGAGCAGTCTGAAAAGTTAATTTTCTGTTTAAAAGACTGGTAGTTAGAATTTAATATGACTGATTTTAATCAGATCAATTAGTCAGATGAGTCAATTTTATAGCCTCTAATTAGTATAGACTTTTATGCCTCTTTTTGGTCATTGAGATGCTCCTAAGACCTATTGGTCCCTTAAGTGATCCTTTCTTCCTAATTGCAAATTCCAGGACTCTGTGTAAAACTCTTTTGATGCACTGTGATTCAGGGAATATGTATCTACCAGCCCACCTGTGGATTGTGACTCAGAAGGTTCTCAGAGGTCACATGGAAGTTCTTTTCACTTTCAGGACCTACTAGCTATATCTTTGGGAAAATCATGGAAGATTTAAGAAAGCTTTAAATTTGTTTACAATGTCAAACCTTAGTCTACAACACCCAGTCTTCTAAATTCCTAATAACTTTCTGTTCTCTTATTCCTGAGGATAAATTTTGTTAAACTTGGCACCTTTCTCAGGTTTCCAGCTTTCTCCTGGTAAAACACGGCAGATAGGGATCAGCTTACAAATCAAATCCAATACGTTGATAATAGATGCCAACCAAAGGAAAGATTCCAAGGGTCATTTTCTGGGTTCAGGGAATACAAGTGCAGGGTATATGAAGGAACTAAATTAGGAACACAGGAGGCCAGGATGATGGTCCAGGAGCCACATGTCTGCTAGCACTGCCTTGTTTTCACTGATTCTACCTCTGTGAAAGGCCCTTATCTCAAGTCAAGCCTAATGATGTAATCAGAGCAAAGCAAGGGGCACCCAGCAGCGTCAAGATAGCTGTCTGGTTTGTTGTTGTGGTTCATATTTCTAGAGAATTTCAGTAGGATGACTCCCATCTCATTGGCTTCTAGTCTCATCATAGAAAGGTCCTCTCTGAGGTATTTTCTAAAATAAAGCAAAATTTGAGTCTCTTTTATATTTGTTCTAAGGTTAATCCACAATGGTAGCATAATGGCCAACCGCATTATGTACCAGCCAAACTCACCACACTTTGTATCAAACAAGCTGGAAATTTTATGAAACTCATAAAAGAAACTGTGCAATAAGAGATTGTCATGACATGTGAATATTTAGACAAATTGTGCAAAGATACTAATACAAGTTATCTCTGTCCTTGAAATTTTCCACACCTTGACCATGGTTTCAAGGTCTTTACTGTTCTTCATGGTTGTGACTTGTGAAAATTACCCTTTTAAAAATAAATCTTTTCTGAGGTATTCTTTTAATCTCCAGCTTAGTGCAAAATTATCTCACCTGCAAGTATGAGACTATCTCCATGTTACCTATCAAGAGAAGTCTCAAAATGCTTAGGTTTTTTAAGAAGCACATTGCTATTTCCACATGCCAGGATTTCTAGTGAGGCAGAAAGATGGAACACACATTCTCTCTCCACCCCCTTTTAAATCACATTTCAAGTAAAAGTAAAGAAATAAATAAGAAAACCCATGAAGACAGAGAACAGGAACAGAGAGAGAGAGCAGACTAGAGACAAAAACAAAATCTGGAAACTAGAAGATTTATTATGAGTGGTAACTGACTTCCAGTATCACAGAAAACTACAGTCTGAGTCTAAGGTGGGAGAGGCTAACAAGAAGCAAATTGATGTTCACCTTACAGCTCTTTGCAATGCTCTGAAAATGGCAGTAATGAGTTATTCCAAAAGGTGAGGTGGCTTCTGAAAACAGACGAATAAGCTGAAGGACTGACTAAAGTTTTAAAGGAAGTGTTGACCTTCTCTGGTGCAATTATCCCTTTTCCAGTGCAGCCAAAGTCTAGAGGTTTACTCTCTGGAGAACTGAACCTGAAAGGATCCGGGGTTGCTCCCAAGAGATACAACTGACGGCAAAGATGGGGGGCTGTTTTAAAAACAGAAATGTTATGTGAATTTTGACGTACTGAACTGCGAGCCATTCAGCAACCTTCATCCTCAGCTTCCAGAAAGCTAGCAGCTGGATTCTATGTCTGTTAAGCAATAAACTGAGAAACCGATCTGCCCATGGGAAAGGACCTACAGAGACACACAAATGAGAGTCCTGCAACAAAATACCTGAGCCACAACCCATTGCTCTAAATTGAAGTTCAATTGACACAGTTGACAAAGTATCCTCATAAATGGTATTTTTTACATCTGTTTTAAACATGTTCACTGGAAAAGTCTCTAATATAAAGGGAAAAGGAAGAAAAAAACATAAAAAAATAAAGAAAGAAAGAACTCCAAGACACAGAGCAGAAAAAAATCTTTTTAAAACAAAATACTCTCAGAGATTTAAGGGGAGAAATTGCATTCAGAAGAGGGATCTTTCAAAAAATATATATTAAAAGAATAAAGAGTTCTTGGAAAATAAATATATAATGCAGAAATTTAAACAAAAAATTTAATAGAGGAGTTGAAAGCAACAGTGTAATAAATATCTCGGAGAGAAGGAAAACTCACAAAGCGATGCAAAATATAGGGGGAAAAATGAATGTCAGTGGATCAGGACTTCCAATACTAATTAGGAATGCCAGAATGGAAGAAGAGTGAAAACAGAAGGGAGGGAATGACTAAATAAATATATTTTTTAAAAAATTCCTCAGAATTAAACAACATAAATTTCCAGTGCTCAGAATAATAAAATAAAAATGTTTATTTTCCTGGAAAGGAATGTCTTCATGAAATTTCACAGTACTAAAGGCAAAAAGAAAATGGAAAAAGCTCCCAGAGAGAAAAATAATGGGTCACATGTGAAGAGTCATGAGTAGAACTTACATTAGGAAGTATCCCAAAAGCAACACTGGAAGTTAGAAAACAGCAGGATAACGCCTTCATGATTCTGAGAAAAAACTTTTTCCAATGTAGAATGGTATATCTGGGCTGTCAATCAAGGGTGTACGTAGGAAGAATTAAAATATATTCAGAACTTAGCATTTTAAAGTTTACCTTTTAGGCAACTTGCCTTACAGTGTTACTAGAGGATGTACTCCATGAAAATAAGGGAGGAATCCAAGAAAGTGGAAAATTGGGTTTCAGGATACAAGGAGTCTAACACAGGAGAAAGAAGGGTACTCCAGAGATGACAGCCTGAAGTAAATGTAAGGAACAGCCATTACACATTGATGCAGAAGAACAGAGGGCTCCGGGAGTCATGTCTCTAAGAAAAAAGAACAAAACACACACACACACACACACACACACACACACACACACCCTGTGAGAGCTAGATTACCTGTTGCACTGAACCTACTGAGGGGAGAGTTACACTTCTGGCAAAGGTGAACTACTCCTAAGCCATTTTAAAAAATAAAATAAAATAAAGAAAAAATAAAAAGAAGGTACTATCAACTTCAGGAAAATCAAAAAGTTATACAAGAAGGAAAGAAAATATAATCATGGACACCATGTGACTAAAAGGTGACCAATAAAATAATTTAATGGAATGTGCAATATTGCTGTATTGGTAGGGTGGAAGAATGAGTGTACTTGGGGGAGGGGAGGGAGAATATGTGAAAAAATGAAATCCTTTCTAACCATTGAAGAATGTTAGTGGGTAAAATCCAAATGAAGAATAGCAAAATAGTTAGTTCTTTTGATATACATATAGCAAATTACAAGAAGAAACTAAACTGTAGAAAGTGGTTGTTTCTGCAGAATGGGAATTAGTCATGAGAAGGGGCAGGACCAGCGGCTGATGTTTTTCAGGTTAAATCCTACAGTACTATTTGTCTTTAAAATTATGTACAGGTATTAATTGGATAGAAATAAAACATTATGTCTTTCAAATTAGTGCATAAGCTGTCAGCCAAATAATTATCTTTTGTGATAATTTCTACATTTCCAGCAAAATATTTCTTCTAGTTTTACTTAAAAATTTCTTCTTCAGATCAAATGCCCATTGTGAAAATTAATTTAAAACATGAAATGATTATCAAAAGGGAAAGACTGCTGTTTCCCCTGAAGGGTAATTAAGTCCTCTGATTCTCTGTCCACTTTGCCTTTGCAAAATTCATCATGGGAAAAGTAACACCAGAATAAGTAAACATAACTTCCCTTGGGAAACTGAGACTTCAGAGAAGTGAGTTTGGGACCGAAATTCTCAGGATAGTTGCTGTAGTTCTCCTCCCTAAGAGAAAGACCTTCCTTTGACAAAGAACTTGATACCAGAGTGGTGAATAAAAACCTTGTCTTCATTAAATTCGCTCTTATTCAGACCCACTCCTGTCACATAAGACAGCAGAGAAAACAGGACAGACTCCTCTAAAATCATCAGCAACTTAAATCTTTTTAAAGATTTGTCCCCTAACTGATTCAATCATTCTGGGAGAAGTACTTGCCAGAAAAACGAAGCCAGCTACTAGGTGGGAAATTAAGGTTGAATACGATTGTATACTTGTTTCTAAATAGGGTGTAGTAACCTATACAAATGACCCATCTTAACCTTTTTGATGACCTCTACTTTTTGCTTAGCTCAAATGATTTTTCAGTAAGAGTCCATAGAACCGAAATATTTGTAGAAATAAAAATAGATACATTTTTGTACCTAATTTGAATATAAATGTATTTTACTCTGTTTGCAGAATGCTAGCCTGAGTCCTTATTTCTTTCTGGTCCATAATTGTTTCATCCTTAAAACAATTTTCAAAGAGGTTTCATTACAAACAGAAGTGTTCAATTTCTCAATTTCTCTATTATTGGAAAATCTATTTACAAAACATTATCTAATAAAAATTTCTGGTAGAGAAATGTTATGCCGGGTGTTTTCAAAATTCTCTTAATTTTTTTTTTTATTTCTTCATACATCTGAAGAACTCATTAATGTAACACCCTATGGGCAATAGGAAATATTGAAGGCATCAAAGCAATGCCCAATGAGTCTAGAATATACTGCTCTCTTCAGGTTCAAAGGCGACTCCAGTGATGTGCGTACATGCAGTTTAAAAGCCCAATGCACAGGAAAGAGCGTTTGTCCCCCACTCTTTGCACACATCAAAGCAGAGCTCTGATTTACGGCTGCAAACACTGTTGCAGAGCCCACAGGTATTTGAGAGCTGGCCACTTGGACTCGACTTAGCCTGAAGTCTTTGTTCAAAGAGAGCTCCTTCGTCCGGTGCCTTCTCTGTCCACTGCTGCTGCTGCTCAGCAGTCCACAGCTGTGCCACATCGTTTCAGAGTGAGCCTCGGGGCTTCTCTAGATGCTTTACTCTCTCCTGCCTGAAGGAGGTTGCCCCACTTGTGCTCACTGCCCAGCAGCAACTGGGCGTTCTGCTCTCTCTCTGTCTGCATCACCTCCAGGAAGACTGGCCACGTGCCATGGCTAGGGTTTGCGCGCCTCCTGATGTTCCAAGGTTGCACTGGTGAAATTACACAGGAGACTGGGTCTGTGGGCTTCTTGTGACCGTTTGAGTGGTTGTTTGACGGTATCACTCCCTTCCCCTTGGCCAAGCCTGGAGTTCAGTGCCATGTTCACACCCTGATGGCATTCTCGTTATGGTGTTTGTGCTTTGTTTTCCTGGCAGTCAAGGGAGTGTTGGATTTTGCGCTTCAAGAGCAGACAACTTTAGGTTTTAGATCACTGTTAAAAATCTGTAGATATTGTATGTCTTGTGTGACCAACAATGCTACATAATATCAGTCTTTTAAGGGGTATAGTAGATCCATTTGTAACTTAAATCATGAAACAGTCCATGATCACGTGATAAGTGTGGTAGCCTTGTAAGAACCACACACGATGGCAGGAAACTTTCATTTGTTCATGTTCATGGCCACTCCCATGAAACTCTTGAGTTACTCTGCTCTAGAATCTCATCCTAAACCATGGCTTTCTCCATTCTGCATGTTCTCCATAAGGAATCCCATCTAATTTATATATGTATATGTGTGTGTGTGTATGTATGCACACACACACACATACAGACAGACAGTCCTTGACTTAACAATAGTCTGACTTAGGGTTTTTTGACTTTACGGTGGCACAAAAGCAATCCATATTCAGTAGAAAGCAGTATGATATCCTCTTCTGATTCTGGGCAGCAGCACTGAGCAGCTCCCAGTCAGCCATGTGATCAGATCATGAGGGTAAACAGACCATACTCTACAGTGCACTGTGTTGCCAGATAATCTTGCCCAAATACAGGCTAAAAGCGTAAGTGTTCTGAGCACGTTTAAGGTAGGCTAAGCTGTTATAATGTTTGGTAGGTTAGGTATATCTACTTATGATATTTTCCACTTATGATGGGTTTATCAAGGCACTTCACAAAGTTCATGGAAAAAAATAGCATTGAAAGATATTAAGAATCTTTTCATGAACTTTTTGAAGTACTCCATATAAAAATTTTGCTAAAAAGAAGCAATTTCAAATGAAGAAATTTCTACTTTGATTATGAGAGAATCCAAATATCTGGTACCAGTGACTATAAGACACAACCCAATAAACCATGTGTTCAATTAAAACTCACACCCACTCTAACTTAAAAGTTGCAAATCTCTTTACACATCTATTTTTTGAAAAGCTCTACATCATAGTCAATGAAAAGTACATGTGAACACTTCCAACTTACAGCACTTTTAAAAATCCATGTATGTATAGACCAACCTGTGCTTGCACTGAGTTTTCGTGCCATAAAGTATTATAAATCAAAATAATGAACATAAAGTTATTTTAGCAGCTTTGTTATGATGTAATTCACATACCATAAAATTTCCCCAAAGTGTAAAAATGAGTGGTTTTTAGCATTTTCACAGAATTGTGCAACCATCACCACATCAATTTAGAACATTTTCATCACCCAAAAAGAAACCCCATGCCCTTTATCACTCTCCAGAATTCCCATCTTCTCCCTACCCCCAGCCATAGGCAACCACTAATCTACTTTCTGTCTCTATGGATTTGCCTATTCTGGACATTTTGTATAAATGAAATTATATAATATGTGGGGCTTGTTTGTGCCTAGCTTCTTTTACTTAGCACAATGCATTCAAGGTTCCTCCATGTTGTAGCATGTGACAGAATTTTCTTCCTTTTAATGGCTGAATAATATTACATTGTATGGATATACCACATGTTATTTATCCATTTATCCGTTTATGGACATCTGGATTGTTTCTCCCTCTTGGCTATTATAAATAATGCTGCTATGAATATTTGTATACAAGTTTTCATTACTCTTAGGAATTTACGTAGAGTGGAATTGCTAGGTTGACATAATAATTCTGAGCCGAGCCCGTGGCGCACTCGGGAGAGTGCAGCGCAGGGAGCGTGGCGACGCTCCCGCAGCGGGTTTGGATCCTATATGGGAATGGCCGGTGCACTCACTGGCTGAGTACCGGTCACGAAAAAGACAAAAAAAAAAAAAAAAGAAAAGAAAAGAAATAATAATTCTATGTTTAACTTTTTTATGAAGCTCCAAAATGTTTTCCAAATTGCTGCACATTTTATACCCCGCCAGCAATGTATGAAGGTTCTGATTTCTCCATATCCTCACCAACACTTACTATTACATCTCATTTTGATTATAGTCATCCTAGTGGTTGGGAAGTGGTATCTCATTGTGGTTTTAATGTGCCTTTTCCCTAATGACAAATGATGTTGAGCTTCTTTTCATGGCCTTGTTGGCCATTTCTGTATCTTCTTTGGGGAAATTCCTATTTGGATTCTTTGCCCATTTTTAATTGGGTGGTCTCTTTATTATTAAGTTGTAGAAGTTTTTTTTTTTTTTTCATATATATTCTAGAGCAAGCCCTATTAGATATATAACTTTTGAATATGTTATCCTATTCTGTGGGTTGTCTTTTCACTTTCTTGATAGTGGTCTTTGAAGCAGAAATGTTTCTAATTTTGATAAAGACCAATTATGATGGTTCATTTTAAATGTCAACTTGACTAGGCTAAGGGATGCCCAGATAGCTGGGCATTATTTTTTAGTGTGTTCATGATAGTGTTTCCAGAAGAAGTTAGCCTTTGAATCAATAGACTGAATAAAGAAGTTTGCCTTCACCAATATAGAAAGGCATCATCTAATCCGTGGAAGGCCTGAATAGAACAAAAAGTTGAGGGAAGATCAAATTTTCTCTCTCCGCTTGAGCTGAGACATCCATTTTCCCCTGCCCTTGAATATCGGAGCACCTGGTTCTTAGGCCTTTGGACTAAGACTGGGACTTACACTACTGGCTTTCCTAGTTTTCAGGCCTCTGTGCTTAGACTGAAACTGCACCTTCAGCTTTCCTGGGCTTCCAGGTTGCAGGCAGCAGATCATGGATCAGCCTCTGTACTGTGTGAGTCAATCTTTCATAATAAATCTCTTTGTTATTGGATGTGTGTGTGTGTGTGTGTGTGTGTGTGTGTGTCTATGTGTGTATCCCATTGGTGCTGTCTCTCTGGAGAACCCTAATACACCAATTTATATATTTATGTTTTTGTGTTTATGCTTTTAGTGTCATATATAAGAAACCATTGCCAAATCCAAGGTCATGAAGATTTAGCTCTAAGTTTTCTTCTAGAAGTTTTATAGTTCTGGCTTTTACATTGATGTCTTTGATACATTTTGGTTTAATTTTTGTATATGGTGTGTGGTAAGGTCCAACAATATTCTTTTGCATGTGGCTATCTGCTTACCCTAATACCATTTGTTGAAATCAAATCACACTAAAAAAAACAGCATCCAATTTTCCCATAGAAACACTACTGTAAAAAGGTTAAAAATCCTGATAAGAATCTGGCATCCAAATTCCTTGAGTCATAATCATAACACTGGGTTTAATTACCAATCTCATATAATATGCAGACTTGTTAGTGTAGTTAAGTATCTGCTAAAGTAAACACTGGGCAATATAGCTACCAAGCTCAAATCTCATAAAGTTATAGTTATTAGGCCACAGTGTCATAATGTATTATATAAAAGTTCTTACCTTCCCTCTTTGTGTTTACTGCAACAAATCTGTTAACTAAAGGAAACACTTATGGTGTCCTGGAATTTGTGTAGCTTTCAGAGATAGGTGTTGACAGGAGAATGTTGGAAAACATTTCTTTGAATCACATAAATGGCTTTATATGAAAATAAAGTAAAAGTATCTGTTTGCCTGGCCTTTTTTCTTTATTATAAATTTCCTGGCATAAAGGTAGGTGTAAGAGATAAAATTGTTTTCATCTGTGGTGGCTTCAAAGTGTCAAGTCTGTTTGCTTTTCCTGAGTCACTGCCAAGTGCTGAGCACTTTCTCCTTGTCTCTTAATGTCATACGAACTTACATTGGCTAGTTCTTATCTGTGTTAAAATTTCTATCATTTATCCCCTCACCATATTATTATACTCCAATGTCCAGGGCCCCCAAACTAGGAGCTGAATAGTAGCCAAACCGAAAGCTCTTGGCTTAATACTGAACTTAAAGTATCAAAAAAATTTTTCTTCTTATCCATAATACCCAGATGTAGTCATTGAAATTCATACCAGCATTAGAGTTCATCACCTACCCAGTACCAGTCTCTCTCATTTTATTTTTCACTTAAATCTAAGACTCAAAATAGTTATTTGTAATCTAATGGTTTTTTTGGTAAACATAACTTGTATGTTAAGCATTCACTGCCTAACTTTTATATAACATATCAAGATACCGTAGCCCATTAAATACAAATTCATGAGATTGTGGTTGACAACTATGCAGCTCAGTGTTTACTTGAAAAAAATGACTCTAAATTACACTAACAAGTCTGTACAACAGGAGAATGAGTCATTAATTTATCAATTTTATTGAGGTGAAACTTACAAACAATAAAAGGTACATATTTTAAATGCAGAATTTGATGAGTTTTGACAAACGTAAACACTCATCGACAAACCTACCATCTGCACAATTAAGACACAGAACATCTCCATCAACCCAATAGTTTCCTCAAGGCCTTTTGCAGTCAAACTCCACCCCTACCCCTGCTCCCAGGGTATCACTGACCTGCTTTCTGTCACTACAGGCTAGTTTTGCCTTTTCTAGCATTTCATGTCAATGGAATCAGGCCATGTGTACTCCTGTGTCTGGCTTCTTTTGCTCAACAGGATGTTTTTGAGATCCACACATGTGAGGGCATGTGTGCTCCATTCCTGTTTACTGGTGAGTGATATTCCACTGCATGGCTATGCTCACTTTGTTTATCCCCTTGTCTGTGCTGGACATTCGAGTTGTTGCTAGTTTTTTACTACAGTAACTAAAACTGTTGTGATATTTGAGTATAATTCTTTGTGTGGATATATGTTTTCATTTCTCTTAGATCAATTCTCAGGAGTGGAATTGTTAGGTCATCTGATAACTGTATATTTAACTTTAAAAAAAAAAATCTGCCAACCTCTTTTCCAGAGTAGTCGTATCATTTTACATTCTCACCAGCAGTGTATTAGTTCCAATTGTTGCACATTTATCGGCTGTAGAGGAAATATTTTTGTATTTTGAAGAATTGGGACTAAAAACATGGGATCTTGAGCTAAGATCAAGCCTTGGGAAGTCAATTTACAAGTGTATATGAGTTGCAATAGTTCATTATGCATTTAGGATTCATGCTCTTTGTTACACGTGTGTATTGTGAATATTCTCTCCCAATCTGCCTTTCCATTTTCTTAACAGTGTCATTCAAGTAGCAGACATTTTTACTAGTGATGGAATACGATTGAACAAATATACCAATAAAACAAAATTGAGTCCAGAAATAAGCCCACACATTTATGGTCAATAGGTTTTTTTAAGTAGCATAGGTTCTATATTTGCCGACATTTCATAGTTTCAAGTATGCAAAGTATTATTTTGAAATAAATGATACCAAAGTAAAGCTGAATAAATTGGAAACATTTGAAACAACCTGAAATTCTGATAATGAGTGGTAGAGCTTGCACATGGTCAATTGATTTTTAACAATGGTGCCAAAGTAATTCCATGGGAGAAAAAAATTCACTTTTCAACAGATGATAGTAGAACAACTGAATATCCATTTGGGGAAAAAGTAACAACATTTTGTTTTTACTTTAAACTATACAAAAAATTAATTCAGTACTGATTATAGACCTAATCAAAAAACTAAAGCCGTAAAACTTCCATGAGTAAATAGTAGAAAATCTTCACAACCTTTGGGTAGGCTAAGATTTCTTAGAGAGGAAACAACAGGCATAAAGCAGTACATTTTTTAAAACTTCAATATTAAGTCCAAAATGTGTCCATGAAGAAATGAGACTTATTTTTTGTAAGTATAACATGTTACATATTCAAATGAACATTGCCCATAAGATTAGCCACCCATTGCTGGTAGAGAGCCGGAGGGTCTGCAGGACAGGGGAGGGGCACCCAGCCTCATACACAGGGTCGGGGGGGAGGTAGTCCGAGGAACTAAGGAGTTTTTGATCCCAATCTTTGGTTTGCTTTTTGACTACACTTACATCACCTTCTCCTTTCTCTGGGGTAATGGTTTTCTTTAGAGCTGCCCCAATTTCGGTTAGGCTTTAAACAGTTTCTAATTAATTTTCTCGTCTGTAGTTACACTGACATCATTCTCCAGTGTGACCTCTAAGGAATGCTGCAGTTGTCAGAGGAGGGGACGTGGCCCTGCTAAGAGGGAAAAAATGACAGCAGTGACACCGGCGAGGAGGTGTTTATGAAAATGGTTCCTTCTCACACAACTGGAGATTGCTGCTGGGGACATTACCGACAACATTTTCTTTCTCTTTTCCCTATACACATTTTTTAAATTATTTTATTTTCATTATGAAATGTGAGGGACATAAGGAAAGTCCTGAGAATGTGCTCATGGCATCTTTGTACCTACGTGCTACATTTAACAGATCCACCTGAAACGGCAGGTGCTTCCGACATTCATGGGTTTCGGTCCCCTTTTCCTTTGCTCTGCCCAGAAGATTTCTTAATTTCCAAAGCTGAATGCAGTGTTTTCTCCCAGCTTTCTTCTTCTCTGGTGTTTTCATTGCTGGGGTGTGTGATCCCATTTCTCTCTGCGCTGAATTTGAATATCTCCCAGTCATTTTCACATTTGAAATCAATTTCTCTTATCAGTAAATAGTAGTCCTAATATTGGTTTTTTAAATTTGTAAAAGAAAGAAGGTGTGTCGAGGGGAATCAGCATGCTATACACAAAACTAGAGTGAGGGAAAACCTGGTGCAGATTGGTGCAGCAAGAAGATACAGCATGATCCATAAAGAACAGACTACCCAATTTCGTTGTCTTTAGCACAGATTTACAAAATTATAAATTAAATTTCATAACCCACTTCCAAGGAAAAAGAAAAAGCACAACAAAAACCACTGTGAAAGCTAATTCTGCTGAGCTCTGCCTCTTACCTTTTCATCTCTTTCTCTAAATCTGATGCTCTTCACAGAAGCACTTTGGAGTTTTATAAATCAAAGAACCACAGGAAAAATCCACCCTGTGAAAATGCAGCATGCCTTTTTACACTAGCTTTTTTGCTACTCTAATAGGAAATGTATCAGCTTCTCTCAATACACATTTTTCTCCTAGTGTTATGCCTGGACAATTTTAGGAAGTATAGGAACCCATTCAGGCTTAATACTACAGTCTAATACTGTGTATTTATACACAAAGTATAATAGAGGCATGAAACATCCAAGAGAAGAAATAATGCAAAAGTACAAAAATGATATTGTCTTTTGAACACATTTTTATAAATTTTTTTTAACACAGACAAATCTTACTATAATAACATAGGGTGCATCTTAAATACTTTCAGTGTATTGGAATTACGTGATTGATATTGAATTTTATTTGAAATAAGTGAATGTCAATTGGAAACAAATATTTTAAAAGCAAAAGATATTTTTGGAATGTTTTTAATCTGTGGGAAAAGTTTTTCTTTCTCAAACTTGAGTTACATGTACTATAAAATAATGTGTAAAAAAGAGATTTTGTGCAGCTAAGGGAAGTAAACTAAAATGTAAAGATTATGAACAATGCTGAAACTGCATCATCTAAAGGTGATGTTTGACACCATATGGTTAATGACCATTGAAAAAATATGAACCAGAAACTAAGAAAAGAAAAATGCACATTACCGAGGCCAATGAAGAAATGTTTAGCCTCACTAATAAGTGAAAGCAACTATGAGATGCTAATTTTCAACTATTAAAGTAGAAAAGACAGACACTCACATCTATTAAGGATGGTTTGGAGGGATTTATGGCAAATTGTTAATACTATCTACCTCAGATGAATAGGATTAGAAAAATAAAAAGCAAATTAATTATGTATTGGAGACTTCTAAAATGTCCTACCTGTTTGAAAGAACTTGTATTGGTCATGTAACTTAAAAAATAGAAATATGCTAGAAAAGTAATAGGAGAAAATATGGACATACACACACACACACACAATTCTCTATTTTGGGATCCCTTATACACTGCTGGTTAAAATGTAAATTTCTGGAGTGCAATTTGGTGATTTAAATAACTTTTAAAATATTTTTTAATGCACAAAAACTTACTTCTAGGAATTTATCTCACCAAAAACTACTACAATTATAGGCAAAAATAACTGTAGGAAAGTTTATTAAAGAACATTCATAATAGCAAAATATTTGAAATAATCTAAATGCCTAAGAACAGTAAACCAGTTATATAAATCATAAGGTATCTGTATGATACAATACTGTACAGCAATTACAAATTAAGCTATAAAAGAATATTTAATGGCATTAGCATGTTCATGATACATTGTTAAATAGAGAAATAAATTGTAAAACAGGATTGCAGCTGAACCTATTTTTGTTTAAAATTACACAGTTATGATTTTCCATATACCATATATTTGATGGCATTCTGAATTTACATCGAATTACTAGCAGTGGTGATTTCTCATTGGTAAAGGGATGTGGATAGTCTTATAGTACCAATGCAATCTCAAGAATGTTCAAATAGCAGTTAAGATCTAAGAGAAAAATTGAGCAAGGAAGAGCTGGTTTGGGTGATAAGGAATGAGAAAATTTTTCTGTCAGGTGTATCTGCAAAGAAAAATGAATAGACTTGAAGGAGAAAAAAGAAGTGTGATAGGCAGAATTCTAAGATAACCCCAAGAAATCATGTCTTTATATAATTCCCTCCCCTTGAATGTGGTTAAAACCTGTAACTTGCTTCTAGTGAATAGAATATGGCAAAGGTGATGGCATAGTCACTTCTATAATTATGTTACCTTATATAAGACTCTCTCAGTAGACCAGAGCAATAGCTTCTCTTGCTGGCTTTATACGAATCAGCTGCCACACTGTAAGAGCTATAAAAGGGCCACGTGGTAAAGAAGTGTGGGAGCCTCCAGAATCTCAACGTGGGGTCCTTGGCTGAATTAGTCTGTTTCTTTTGCTTGTATCAAAGTACCTGGAGTTGGGTGATTTAAAAGAAAGAGAAATTTATCACTTATAGTTTTGGAGGCTGGGAAGTCCAAAGTCCAAGGAACACATCTAGTGAAGGCCTTGTTGGTGGTGACAGTGACACAGGAGTCTCATACAGCAGATGGCAGAGCAGAAAAAGAGTTCCTCATTCATTCTCCTTTTAAAGCTCTCAGAACCATGCCCAGGATCTCCATTATACCATCAAATGGATTAATCCATTCACTATGGCATGGTCCTCACAATTTAATCACCTCTTCAAGTCCCTATCTTTCAATTATCATAATAGGATTTCCCACCTTCAATAGTTATAGTGGGGATTAAGTTTTAGGGGGATATTCAACCCAAGGCACCAGCTGACACACAGCAAGAAACTGGGTCCTTAGTCCTACAACCACAAGGAACTGAATCTGCCAACAGCCACGTGAGCTTGGAAGAGGACCCCAAAATTGAGAAGTAAACACAGCTCAGCTGACCCCTTAACTGCAACCTTATGAGACTCTGAGCAGAGGACCCAGTTACTGCATTCGACTCCTGACCCACAGAAACTGGTAGATAATAAATATATGCTGTTTTAAACTAAGTTGGTGATAATTCTTTTCACAGCAATAGAAAACCAAATCAGGAACCTAATTAAAAATTTATTACAGAATCTTAATTTAACTCAGTAATTTATCACTCTTTAATCCTTTTATTCAACACACATTTGCTCGGTCTCTATAAATGCCATGTTCCATGCTATGCATTCATTATATAGTGCCTGTAATCAAGGAGATGGGCAGAAAAAGGCCAAACACAGTACATTATGAGCATGATGCAAAAGTCATGCACAGGACGTCTAAATCACATTCTAGTGAGCCAGAAAGGTGGTTAAAAGCGCAGACATGAATTTTGATTGACCTGAATTTTAATCAAAAACCAACCACTTACTAACTTCATGAGTTTGAGACAGTTGCTTAAATGAAAGCCTCGCTTTTCCCATAAGTGAAATGGTCATATTAAAACAAAGACCAACCTTGTGAAGTTATTGTGAAAGCTAGTTTAAATAATACACAACTGCTCTGTACATAATAAGTGTACAGTGGATGTAAGCTATTATAGTTATTATTTTGACTTGAGGAGGTGGTACCTGAACTAAATTCAGAAAGAGAAGGAGTTAATCTACTTAAGGCTAAAGGTTAGTTGGGGAATTTTAAGAAAAGGGAAAAGAGTTAAATATATATATAAAAAAAATACACTTGGTGACTACCAGCATTTCAGTATCAAATACAGCAAACTTTTGAATAACACAAGTTTGAACTGCACACATCTACTTACATGCAGACTTTTTTCAATAAAGATACTGAGAAAATTTTGGTTAAGTATGACATAAATGCATGGCATACCTAACCAAAGAGTTAAGTAACCTAGCTAACAGCAGGCTTTTAATAGTTAAGTACTTAAGTACTTGACTACTAATGATGCGCCCCCTCCCCGTGGGGCTGGGGTATGTGAGCTGTGCAGAGTGGCTGCTATGAAAGGGAAAGTATGCAAAGTAGATAGCAGTTAAGGAGTTAAGTAGTTAAGTTTTGGGGGAGTCAAAAGTTATAATTGGATTTTTGACTGTGCAGGGGGTCGGCACCCCTAACTTCCATGTTTTTCAAGGATCAGCTGTACATTTATTCATTCCAGGCACCATTTTTAAAGTTGAGAATATAGTACAGACAGTTCTTGCTTTTTAAATGTTTATACCCCATGGTGTGTGTGTGTGGGGGGGGATAAACTGTGTACACACACACACACATACCTGCATGTGTATATATGTAATTTTTACATATTACTCATGCACATATGTACATGTAATCCAAAGCAGATATGGTAGGTATTACCACTGTTCACAAATGTAGAATTCTTTTCTACTTCTGCGCAAATGGGAATACTATTCTCCCTGTCCCTTTACAATTAAGCATGATTGCCTGACTTGCTTTAGCCAATTAAATGAGTGAAAAATAACATGTCACTTCTGTATAAAAGTATTTTTGCCAGTGCTCAGTTCTCCATCCCATCCTTCTCTTGCCTCAATGATTGCAAAAGCCTAAATGGAAGGACTGAAGCCATCTGGGTCCTTAAGACATTACATGGAGAGCACCTGTCCTAGAGCCTTATAGTGGACTTTCAGAAAGCAAAAAACTTTTGTTATGTTAAGCCACAGAATGTTCTGTTTGTTTGTTTGTTTGTTTGTTTAACACAGCATAATCTTACCTATTCTAACAGTTGCAGAAATTGTTACCAGAAGTGGGGTGATTTTATAACAAGAAAAATTAAATTATGTGCTTTAGTTGAGGGGCTGTCTGGTAGCAGTGAGGAGGCTGATACTGGAGGCTACAAAGATGGTAATCCATGTTTTTGCAACAGAAAAGCAGTCAGAAAACTCTGGCCTAAACTAAATTTTTAGGCAGATTATGAACATAATGAACTTGCAGAAAGGTTGAGAAGAGATTGAAAAACAGTGAGCAGTGTGTGTTGGTTACAGCTGACTGTGCTGGACATGGTAGTCTGAGAAAGAAATGAGCTTGAAAAAGCAATAGCTACTTAGCAAGTATAATGTAGAAAAATAAAGAAGACCCAGAAATTCAGAGAATTTCAGCACTGAGGAGTCAAATGCTTCTCATCGTCAGGCAGAGGAAAATGAGACAGACTTTGAGCAAAGATGGTTCATTGAAAGTGAACCTTGAAGCTGGGACCAAATTAAACATCTGTCATGAGACCCATTTTTAAAATCTCTGGATAAATTAAAGTATCTCAGAGTAAATATCAAATTAAGGTGATATGTCTAGTAAGTCTTTTCATTTAGTTAAGATGGCTCAGGTTGAAAAGGTAGCAGCAGTTAATTAAAGGAGAGGTGGGGTGGTAGCTCACAAAGGCATAAAAGTGAACAAATACAGATGATATGAAAATAAAGACTCTTTTGAGTCTTGAGGACTGTGAGTGTAGCTATTGGTATGTGAAATCAACCATAATGGAATAGATAAGAATCTTGATTTTTGAGAAAATCATACAGCAAAAGAATACCAGCCTGTATTAAATGAGACTTTTTTGACTTTCTGAAACTTAAAATAACCCTTAGGCCCTCAGACATCAATGATCAGGGAGTAGGTTGAGAAAATGTTACAATAGCTAATGGAAACACATTCCAGTAATACCCAAAAAGCATAATGGAAAAGGAAAAACGTCACAGAGGACAGAGTCAAGAGCTACAGAAGACAGTAGACTGAGGGGCCTTTCTCCAAGAACAGGATCTGGGACCTACTCATGGACAGCATTTCCTGTTCCCAGGGTAGGGAGCTATTGCAATATCTACTCAGAAGGATTGCCATTCATTTGTGATGGATGTGTATCTTCCCCTCGTCCTCCATCTGAGTGTCTATTGCGGCTGTCCTGACCTTGTTATACCATATATTGGGTGTGTGGGGGACAGACAACTTATTAGTTTACAGGTCTCTATAATACAGGAGACATGTAGGACAAAAGTGAACACAGCCATCACTCAGATCCTGGACTGGGAGTGGGATGCAGTGACTTGGTTCAACTTTTGGTGTCGGAAGGAAATTGAATTGTGTTGTGTAATAGAATTGGACAGTCATCAGGGCTGACCACAGATATTTCTAGCTGTCCTCCAGGCACATGGTAGGAGGGCAATGCTCTGCCTTCTTGAAATTGGAGGTGGCCACATGACCTGCTTTAGTTGATGATATTTTTTTCAGAATTGATGCAAGTGATTTCTAGGCAGAAGTTTTAAGAGCCCATGTGCAATTCTGTCCTCTCTCTGTTGGCTTTGGCAACAAGCCATGTTTCAGATAAAGGCTGCTTTAGAAGACTGGGTCTCAGGGGGACGATCACACACAGCAGAGCTCCCAGCTGACCTGGGGGAGACGTTTGGTGTGAGCGAGTTCTTATTGTTTTAAGCCAATGACACTGTGGGGATGTTTTTTATACCAACATAACTATCCTATTGAGGTTAATCTATTAATATGGGTACAAGGTACTTCATAATTTTTTCCTGCCTATCTCCAAGCCATACCCCCAACTAGTCTCTGATTCACATGTACTCCAGCAACTCCAGGAAGGTACTTTGAAATAAAATCACCATACCATGTGGAGCCTGAATTGGAGAGAAGAAAGCTAGAGAATGAAAGTCAGATTCGTAGGAACACATGACCCCTGGCAAATACACAAAGGAGAGTGTATAGATTCAGAATAAAAAGGGCCGAGGACAAAGTAAAGGTATTTAAAACTGAGTAGAAGAAGCCATTGAAAAGCATGGAGGGAGGAAGGATGGAAGCAACACAGAGAAGTCCTCAGAAACCAAGGAAGAAACATTTTGAAGCTGAAAGGCCATAGCATCAAAATGGACAAAAAGATTAAACAGGATGAAGACCAAGAAGAAGCAATTGAGTCTGAAAATTAACAGGCCTTTTTGTCTTTGGGGAGAGTTTCAATGGAAGAAAGGATCCATAGAAAGGCTGAAGAGGCTTGGAGACAGAATGAGAGGGAAGGGAGTGGGAGTGAAAAAAGGACAGGGGAAAGTTTGCTCCTGGCAGCCACTGCCCACTCTTCTCTAGTAAATAACTCACCTTCTCAGGCTGCTCCACTTTCAAATTCCAAGGACCCAATCCATGAAGTGAGGTCTAGATTCCACTGGGCCTAAGCCCTGGTGTGTGATGACCTCTGTGCTACATCTCTGCAAGAACCAGTGTGGGGTTGGAATCTAAGTCACTCCAGGCTTGAAGTGGGCAAACCAAATCCCTGGATAAGTCTCCAAGCTGCTGTGTCTCTGAAAGTGGCTTGGTACAGTGGGAGGAGCATTTATTATGCTTCTTATATCTGACATCTCGTTTAATCCTCATCACAATCCTCCAAGGTGTGTCCCCACTGAGTAGGTAAGAAAACCAAAGCTCAGAGTCTTTACATTACTAGTCCGACATCAAATTGTTACAGGCAGTGAGGCTGCTTTATGTTTCTGACGCCAAAGCGCAGGGCTGTACCACACTCCTCCACCAGGGGTACAGTCACCACTGGGTACTCATGGTCCCATGCTACAACACAGAGGAAGAAATAGGCCAAATGTGGCATTATTTTAAAAAACAATATATCTAATGATGCAATAGAATGTAAAAGTTACCTGAATTTTTAAGATGATATCTGAGATATTATTCCAAAATGCCCAGGCATCAGCTTTTATTCTCCTTTGCTAGGGTGAATTTCTCTACGGGAAAATTTGAGAACTGCATGTTCACACCATCTAGAAGGGATCTAGGCTTAAGGACAAATTGCTGGAACCAGAATCACATTGACTCTGCAGTGGAAGGCAGAGGTTAGAGCCCGGGTGCAGAGCAAATCCCTCCCCGCACTGCATCCTTCTCCGATGCCAGGCTCCAAGGGCACACAAGGCAACTGGTCAGTTGGAAAGATTATCCAGAGACAAGATGTGGCCTTGTCATCTACCGGCAGGTGGACATGTCAAAAAGCAAGCCTTTCTCCATGTTTCAAATGAGATGATTAACCTGCCTTTCCCCCAACCCCCCAAAAAAGAATTTGGCCAATGAAAATATAAACAATACCAATATACATAAGCAAATGTATACTAATATCAACTACGTTCATGTAGCTTCACACACATACTTAAAAGCACAAATTTATAGCATGCTAATTTAGCAGTATTGCATATGAAACAATTTTACTCACGTGTCTTGTGTGCATCTCATCTTGCTGCTTCCCCATCTCCTGACTTGCTTCTCTGACTCCAGCCGCGTTCCAGGGCCAGCAATTCCTTCCCGTCTAAATGGATGGACAGTTTTTTTTTCAGTTTGTGCAGACACCATGGATGAAAATCTCATCCCGAGCCACAAGAACCCGTTCACGTTTTTCTTAGGAAATCGTATTTTTGTATGTGTCTTACAGGTATTTATTTGAAATCTCTACATCATCGTCATTTATTGTATTGCTCTTAAAAGTGATCTTTAAACTTTAAAACTTTCTTACATTTAACACATGAAATTACATGGCCATGCACACAGGAGTTGTACGGGAATACAATTAAAGTGTTATAATTTAAACTGTTAAAATTTAGTCCCTTTTAAAAATCAATTCTGTCACTGACCTCAAAAATTTTTCAAAATTAGCATTGCTTAAGGTATTTTCAGGCAAATGTGTCTTTTCAAAATATGTCTTTATTATTTAAAATCAAGTAATTGAGAGCAGACCCTGTAATATTAAAATTTTATTCTCTAAGAAATAATTGTTTGAGGAAAAAAAGAAAAACTCACCTTCCTATCAGTCGTATACGTTAACTACTTTACTAGTGCAAAATTTTACCTCTGGAACTCAAGAGTTCAAAATGGACTCATGTAACTATTAATGATTCCAAATTAGGTTAGATCCTCACAGTTGGATGAAATCGGCCATGGCATAATAATTAATTTCTCTTCCCCCTATTCCATCTTCTCCTCTCTCCCTTGCCTATACTTGATTACTAGTCATAACTCAATTCCAGAGCAATTTATAATTCCTGCTGGGCCTACTGCGAGGCCCAGATTAATTATGATTTGGTAGTTTGGGGTCATATCCACATAGCCTTTCTCTAAGGGAGTGGCTCATGAGTGAGGGAGAACCTATTTCCATGTGACTAAAAATAAATAAACTTAGGTCAACAAATTTAAAGTCCCTTGAGCATATCAATTCAAATTTAATAAAAGTACATTCAGGGGGTCTTCATTAAATGCTGACATTCTTTGAGTGATATTTACCTAATGATATTAGCTGACATTCCCAGTGGTGATGTTTTTCTGAAATTTGTCTGAGTTCTTTCAATTCCTAATAAAAATGTACTTCTCCCCTGCTCATTTCCATGATTATACTTCTAGCCCTGATTCTCACCCGAGTTTGACTCCAACTGGCTCCTCGGCTCATTCCAGACCGAGGATGTCCCACTGTCACCTCAAATGGACACGCACAGCAATGAATTCATCATTTCATTCCTCCTCTGGGGAATTTCCTAAAGGATAACTTTGCACCATCTCTCCTTGGGAAAGAGGGAATGAAAGTTACACTTAATATATTTAATGTATTTTGACTGAGAATGTATGAATCTGACTAAATCAATTGCTTTGTAGTGGTGAGAAAGACCTGGCCATAAAATAGGTCCAGTTCCTTGTATGCTTTTCTAAATTTTGTGCCCCAAGCAAGATTTTCAAAGTGGAGCTTATAACAATAATAATTACATACTTTCTTCTCTGCCCAGGTTTTAAGTGTGTGTCAAGTGAGAAGTGAACCCCTCCTTTGGCCTCTCTGACTAAGCACTGCTATGTGTGTGTGTGGAGGGGGGTTGTGTATATGTGTGTGTATTTGTCTACGTGTGTGTTTGTGTATCTTTGCATATGTGTCTGAGTGCTTTTGTGTGCTTGCATGTGTACGTGTATGTATGTTTGCATGTGTGTATGTGTACATGTGCATTTGTGTGCTTGTGTTTGAGTGTGTGTGTGTGTGTGCACATGCACATGTACACGCTGTACAAAGATTCAATCCAAGTCACAAAGTGGAACCTTCCAGTTGGTGTATCTCCTCCTTGCTCTTCAGCTGTCGCTCTGCCACACTAATTTCCAAGTCATTTTCAGCGTGGGTGGTTCACACCACGTCCACCACCCATCCTTTCTGTCTAGAGGGGAAATGCCCTGAATTGAGACCACCCGCCTTGGAATTACAGGAACACATTAAGGCAAATGGGCCGTGAGATCCAATTTTTCTCTCTGCTCACCACATGCAATAAAGAGGCCACCTCTTGTTTTAGCTTTATTTAACATCTCCTTTAGAGAGCTCACTCTGATCAACCCATACGGGTAGATGAGAGAAGAGGCGCTGTTTTCTATTCCTGTAGACAATGCAGAGACCATATGTGACATTCTCCACTCGGACCTGCCCGCCAGTGCACACACCCACACTCACACTGGCACACTCACACCCGCACGCTTATACACACACACACACACACAGTCCTGCACCCCCAGTCACACACACTCATAACTTTCTCCTCCTGCCACCAATCATCTCCCTTCCTCATCTCCCAAACAGCGGGGCCCCAGTTGCTCCACATTGCTCTTTCACAGTGTCTGGCCTGTCACCTCTTCCTCTGCATTGCCACAGTGGTCTCTTCCATCCAGATGCATCTCTTGACACCTGGGTGATCACAACTTCCTCTTAACTCAACTTTGCTCCCTGACCCCAGAGTCTTTCCTGTAGTCCATCCTGCCCATGGCATCAGATACATCTTCCTAAGAGTAGCATTTCCTTATTCTGCACTGGTGTCAACTCCCTGGTTATCAGCAAGTGAGGCACGTTTATGTGAGGGAAGTTGAAAATGCTTCTGAGTGTCCTGGCTACGTGGATAAGGATATTTTTATGGGGGGGGGGGATAACTGATATCTCAGCCTGTCTCATCGACTCAGTAGCTTTGTCTTTCAGTCAGCAAGCTCCAGAAACACAGCTGTCTTGCAGAGGCCCTTATGGTTTGTTTCTATTTTTGTGCGTGTCCTGCCTTCCTAAAAATATCATAAGCTTTCTGAGGATAGGGACCATGCTGAAGCAGAGTACGTCCTCCACAGCGGCCAGCAGGTACATAACAGTCCTGGCAAACTCCTTTCTGTGTGACCCCAGTGCCACTGCCATGAACTCTATGCCCTTGGACAAGTGATATGAGTTCTCTGAGCTTCACTTTCCTCATGTGTAAATAAGACCAAGAATACCTGCCTCAAAGTGGCTTCAAGATCAGATTGGCCAGTGCAGCTAAAGAGCTTACCACAGTACCTGGCACACAGCAGGTACTGAATAAACTGTAGCAGTTATGACTCTTCACTAAGTGGAGTGCATCTGCATCACCTAAAAACCTGTGACAACGTGTGATGCAAGCATTTGCTGCTCTGAAGTTTTCTGCTTATGAGACAAGGAGGCAGATGTCCAAAACAGCAAAGTCCTGAAAACCAACTGCCATGACCAGAACTTTATCCAAGACTTGGATTCCGAATGACAAGGCTTATAAGCAAAATAACTGATTTTTAGGAAACCCCCACCTCCTCCACAGAGGTCAGCAGCACCATTCCTTCCCACAAGAGATAATTAAACAGAAAATGAGCTATTTGTGCAATTCTGTGTGCCCCTATTCCAGGGCATTGAAATAAGCTTATCTTGCAGGGCATCTTAATCTCTCGGCTCTTTTCTCTCTGGCAAATATTTTGGTATTGAACTGCTCTTTATATCCCATGAGAAAGGCGAAGCTCCACACCTTCCATGTGCCTCAGAAAGGAACAAGGGCTTCAGTCTCCCCTTCCCCCTTTTGAAAAGGTCATTAAAAACATTATTGTTTCTTTGCTACCACTAGATGGTACTAGCCAGCTGCTTGTCATATTTTTTATTTTGCGTTTTGTTTACTGCCTCTGAGCATTAAACCAAGAGGTTGATAATATGCTTTGCGGAAATGGGACTTAGAGAGACCTTGGACAGTCATCAGAAAGTAACTAAGGTGACATTTTTTAGATGTGTAAGCACTCCCCTTCAACCTTCATTTATATAAAGTCCTTCTTTGTCCTATCATGGATAATGGAAAAATTTAGTGATCACATAGATGATCCATACCACATTTGCCCCTGTGTTTGAGGCCTAAGAAAGGCTTTAAAAAGATGTGGAATGCAATGACTTTGAACTGAAAGCAGCCACAGTGAAGAATGGCTCTTCTCCTATCCTCAGGAGTCATGTCCTGCTGCCTCTTTATTTAAGCCCTCTCAATCCTCTTACCCCAGACTGCCAGCAGATCCTTAATACCTTAGGTTTTCCATGCAGACACTTGGGCCATCTTCCTCTTTTCTGGAAGGGAAAGACAACAGTGGCCATTGGATAAGTCATGGGAGATACTGGGAAAGACTAGAGAGTATGCCTGGCATCTGACCTCTTTTTTCTCCAAGCGTTTTAAGAGAATTGAAGGGTAGACCTCTTCTCAACCCCCCAAGTTCTTAAGACATTAAATTCCACTAAAGCCTGGACTCCCTGGAGTTGGATGGATTGTAGGGAGTGGGGAAAGAGGTCCCAATACTTGACTTTGCAATTTGCAGTGAGGTTATGAGAATAATGGGGAAACGATGTAGAGGTACTATGCTAACCCGAGATTAATTAGGAGTAATCATTTGGGAATGAGTATCCCTGAGAGATTAAAAAGACACCCGGATTCATGCAAAATTGTAGTTAAACAAGCAATGTTTAGCTATGATCCAGAACTAACTTAATTTTAGTACAACTTGTATTTAACTGTTGGAAGTTGGAACAATTGCTGAATCTTTCTGATCCTCAGTTTCCCTATGTGGACAAAATATTACTGTCTGTGTGATTATTGAAATGACACCGAGAAATAAAGTTATAAAGTTCCTGGCATTTAGAAGGAATTCACCACATGTCCCTCTCTCCTCCAAAGTAGCTACAATGAAGGCAGCCCTCCTTCCCTTCCCTCGCCTCTCCCTTGATTAAAGTCTGAGTCTCCAGAACTGTTCCCTAGCCACTGAAATCAGTTCAAGATGTAGCAAAACCTGGAATGCTAAAGCTTTGCTTTGATTCCTCATGGCAATAGCAGTGGCTTCCACACCTCCTGTTTATATGCTCCATTTACCTGGACAGGGGAACCTTCATATCTTGGGAGAGGCTACCAGCAGTGAGACAGCTGCATATTTTTATCCTTTACAGTAAGAAAACACTTCATTTCCTTAAACAGTATTTTTCTTTCAAAAAGGGAAACAATTTTACTTCATTTTTCTTTCCAGAAGTAGTTTCTAATGGCCAGTATGACTAATCAAGAGGACAATGTAAAATGATTGTGTAATGTTTCCTATCTCAGTTGAAAAAAAGTATAGTGAAATTACCAGATTATATCATATGAATAATTGCCACAGGAACACGGCATGACATTAAGCTAACATATAGAAAATATGTATTTGTCTCCTCTGGGCATAGAGAACAGCAGATTTAAAAAGCAAAAGTTTGAGTTGACCTTAACATGCTCTAAATATGGGGAAAAGGACCCATGAAATTTTACTTCCTTCAGGAAAAGTTATTCAACAGCAACTCTGTTATCATCTAGCAAGCCAGTAGCTGGAGTGAGCAGGGTCTCATGCTACAGCAAGAGTTGAAAAATCTGCTCATCATTAAAAATTGCAGGTACCTCAAAGCTAGTAGCAGCTAGAGGAGCACAAAACTGAAAGGAAGCATGAGAGGGAAGCCCACTCAGGCAGGAACTACAAGGAATTACATCTCTTGTACTATAATGTCTGCTTTGTGCTTTTAAAGGATTCAAAACCTTTGGAATGATTAATTTAAAAACTTCAAAGTTAGAACAAAAACTTTGGTGGATTTGGGAGTAGATGGCCCAAGCATTGTGTTGGAAGGCTCTGTGTAAAGGAGAGCTGGGATAGATTGGTGATGTCTGCCATGGGTTCTGCAGCAGGATGGGATGGTTTAGGGTCTCTCCAGTGAACCACTAGTACCTCAGGCAAAGTACTACTAGGATGTTTAACACATTATTTTATAGTCATCTGTTTATATGATAGAGCTTTATCTTTGTAACCCCATCATCTGACAGAGGATCAATGAATCCATTTGTACTGAGAAAAATAAATACTCCTAGATTTTGGGAAGATGGCAAAGTAGAACTCACCAGAAATATGTCTCTCTACCTAGACAACAAATGCTCTGGCAGAATCTGCCTGATGTAACTATTTTGGAACTCTGGAGTCTACTGAAGGTTTTCACCACCCAGGAGAAGGTGTGGACAGTAAATTGAGATTAATTTTGATCAGTGTAACCTCTTAGCACAGTAGCAGTTACCCATTTCCAACCTCAAACCCATAGAAGTCAGCTTTACATGTGTTCCCAGAAAACCTTGCATGCAGCTTGCAGGAGCCAGGGTAAGAAAAATGGACCCTGTTATTCAAATATTGAGATCTGTGTTCTACTCACTGATTGCTGCTTCTGGTCACAGAGATACAGACAAAGAGGCAGGCTGCCACTGTTGTTGCACCTTTCCCCATTGTTGCAACTCCCTCCCCTCTGGCTAAAGACATCCAGGGTATTTAAAAGGCCAGAACCTTCCCTTCCTCCCTTCAACTTTCTCTTTTTCTCCCTTTGGGACCAGACATTGAAGGACATTCAAGAGCAGCCATATATATGGAGAAAATGAGAAAGTCACCATGCATGCCCAGAAGAAGGCACAGGCTCCGAAAAGAGCTGAGAAAATTTCAGGTTTATACTCAGCCTTACCCTCAGCACAGGGACAGCCTACAACAATAAACACACACACACACACACACAAACACACACACACAACAAAACAAAACAAAAAACCAGCAAACCCTGGGGAATGACAAGAATGTGATTTCCAGAGTTATCATGTTATCAGATTCAAACGTTCAGTTTCAACCAAAAGAAAAAAAAATCACAAGGCATACAAAGAAAAAGGAAAGTATGGCCCATTTGGGAAAAAATAAACCAACAGAAACTGTCCTTGAGAAGACCTGATGGAAAATCTACTAGACAAAGACATTAAAACAACTATCTTAAAGATTCTCAAAGAACTAAAGGAATATGTAGAGAAAGTAAAAAATAAAAATGTATAAACAAAATGAAAATACCAATAAAGATATATAAAACATAAAAGGAAACCCAAAAGAAATTCTGAAGCTGAAAATTACCATAACCAAAATGAAAATTTTACTAGAGATATTTAAAGGCAGAACTGAGCAGGCAGAAGAAAGAATCAGCAAACTTGAAATAGCACAATGGAAATTAGCAAATCTGAGGAACATAAATAAAAAAGATTGAAGAAAAGTAAACAGAATTTAAAGAACCTCTGGGATACTATCAAGCAGATCAGTGTATGCATTATAGGAGTCTCAGAAGAAGAAGAGAGAGAAAAGAGCAGAGAGATTATTTGAAGAAACAATGGTTGAAACCTTCCCAAGTTTGATGAAAGACATGAATATAAACATTCAAGATATTCAGTGAACTCCAAGTGTTTTCTTTGAAAATAAACTCAAAGAAGTCCACACTGAGACACATTATAATTCCACTGTTGGAAGCCAAAAACAAAGGCAAAGTCTTGAAAGCAGCCAGAGATTAGTGACTCATTGTGTATAAGGGATCTTCAATAATATTATCAGCAGATTCCTCATCAGAAACTGTAGGCCAGAAGGCAATGGGCTGATATATTCAACCAGTTAAAACAAACAAAAACTGTCAACCAAGAATTCTATATTCAGCAAAACAGTCCTTCAAAACTGAGAGAGAAATTAAGACATTTCCAGTTAAACAAAAGCTGAGAGAGTTTGTTACAATTAGACCTGCCCCACAGATATACTGAAAGAAGTCCTGCGAGTTGAAAAGAAAATACACTAAGCAGTAATATGAGACCATATGAAGAAATAAAGGTTTCAGCAAAGGCAAGTACATGGGCAACTGTAAAAGCTAGTATTCTTGTAATAATAGCTTGTAACTTCTATTTTTGTTTTTTTTACATAATTTAAGAGACCAACGCATTAAAAAAAAATTGTTACGCTAAAAGCTAGTATTATTTGAACTTTGGTTTATAACTCCACATTTTGTTTTCTGCATAATTTAAGAGACTAATGCATTAAAAATTGTTAGTTTATATTTTTGGACAAAATGAATAAAGATGTAACTTTGTGACATTAACAAGTGAACAGAGTGGGGACAGAGCTGTTAAAGAAGCAGAGTTTTTGTATGTTATTGAAGTTAAGCTGTTATAAATTCAAATTACAGTGTTACAACTTCAGGTTGTTGAATGTAATGCCCATGGTAACCACAAAGAAAATTTCTAAAGGATATACACAAAAGGAAATAAAAAAGGAAAAGAAATTTAAATGTTTTGCTACAAAAAATCAACTAAAATCACACACAAAATGTGGTAATGCAAGAAATGAGATACAAAAAAATTATAAGGCTTATAGAAAATAAATAACAAAATGACAGTTGTAAGTCTCTCCTTATCAGAAATTATTTCAAATGTAAATAGATTAAACTTTCTAATCAAAAGACAGAGATTGGCAGAATAAATTTAAAAATACAATCCAACTATATGCTATTTAGAAGAGACTCACTTTACACCCAAAGATAGAACCTAATAACAGGTTAAAAGTGAAAGGATGGAAAAGTAGTACCGTGCAAATAGTAACCAAAAGAGAACAGGGGTGGCTATTCTAATATCAGAATAAAATACTTTAAATTAAAAAAAAGTTTCAAGGGAAAAAAAAGGACATTATGTATTAATAAAAGGGTCAATACAGCAAGAAGATATAACTGAGTATGGTATTTATCTGGGAGGTGATGCCAGGATGCAGGATTGAAGGTGGGTGAGAGGTAACTGGGACAGAAAATAAAGAAAAGCCTCCTTCATCCTGGCTGCTTCTGTAGACACTGTGGGCTTGACTCTGCACATTTCTATCCATTTTTTAAAAGACACACTTTATTTCCTAAACAGCACTTGTATTGTATATAGAATGCCTCTCAGAACTGTCCACCTAAAGAGAATTGGCAGAGCATGTGCATGTGGGGAAATTGAAAGTGAATGCAAGAAAATTTTCTTTCTCCATCAGTTGAGAGCTTTCCCAGGACACTCCCTTGGGGCCAGTTTCCATTGCTTTGGAGAAGACCTTGGAGAAGAGTGAGAAAGATGAGCATAGCTTCAGAAAAAGGAAGCTGGCAGTTCCAGGCAAGTCTCAGCTTGGAGCTGATATCAGAGGTGGGCTGAGGCATCGGTACACTCACCGAAGAATTCAGTGTAAAGACACATAAATAGAAAATAAACAGTGGTCAAGGCGTCACAGAACTTTGCACAGGGCATTGGGGAGCCCATCGAAAAGCACTTCACTCAGCCTGGGAGTGAGAATAGAGCAGAATATTGGAGAAAGTTGATATTTAAATAAGTAGGTTTGGGACAAAGGGAGAGAAAAAAGCATATTTCAGCAGAGAAGTATGTTCAAAAGCAAAGGCATCGAGGCAAGAAACAGCTGTGTGTGTGTGTGTGTGTGTGTGTATGTGTGTGTGTGTGTGTGTGTGTGTGTGTGTGCACGTGCGTGAGAGAGACAGAGAGAATGTTTGTGTGAGAGGTAGCAGCAAGCAGTTGCTGGCAAATAAATGTGCTAGCCAGGCAATCACAAAAGACAAGATTAGGGAGGCAGGGAGGTGTCATATGAGTCATGCATCCCAGGTTAAGGAGGACACTATTAGCTGTTCTTTATGCAGAGGACAATTGGCAGCTAAAGAAGTGCAGTATTAGGCAGAGAACTGAATATAGGACAAGGAGGACACTATTGAAGGACACAGATCAGCTTGGCAGCCCCTGCCGGTGTCTACACAGGAAATAATAGGGACCTAAGCCACTTTTTAAAAAGGAGTGAGGTCTATTGATTTGTAATTTAAAAGTCAGGTTTATTGTGGTATAATTTACCTTTTTAAGTATACGATTTGAGGATACTTACCAAATATTTGCAGCTGTGTAACTACCACTATTATCAATATAGAGCAAATTTCTGATATGGGTTGAATTTTATCCCCCCAGAATTTATATGTTGAAGTCTACATGAGACCAGAATATATCACCCCAAAATATGCCTTTTTAGCATAAAGATTATTTTGAGAAACAGCAGACACAGGAGAAGCTCTAAAGACAGAGCATAAGTTTCCATTTAAAAAGGAAATTTACATTTTTAAAGGAAATCTTCATTTGTAAGGATGTCTTTCTCTCTGTAACAGGAAGAGGAGGACTGTTAATCACAAGAGACTCTTATCAGTGGAGAAGACACAGACTTGTTTATTGTACTTTTCCTAGTCACATTCCTACAACTCACCTCCCTAACGCCAACCCCCTTCCCTCTGTTTAGCCCAAGTTAGTATATAAACCCAAGTTCCAACAACGCCTTTGGTTACTCATTCTTGAGTTTTCCCCTTGTACAAGGGTACTTCAAAAGTTCATAGAAAGATTTATATTATCTTTTAATTCTATTTTCCACAAACCTTTTGAAGTTCCCTGGTATATACGAGACATGTATGTTAATAAACTCCTGTTTGTTTTTCTCTTGTTAATCTGTTTTTTCTTTCTTTGTTTGTTTTAATGTTACAGACCCCCCACAAAGAACTAGAAGGGTAAAAGAAAAAGATTTTTTTTCCTACCCTGTAGATCCTAAATCTGAGTACCTCAGAATGTGACCTTATATAATAGGGTCATTAAAGATATTAGTTAAGATGAGGTCATATTGGAATAAGGTGGGTCCCTTATCCAACGTGACCTATGTTTTTAAAAGGGGGAGATTTAACCACAGACGTGCACAGGGAGTATGCCATGTGAAGGTGAAGGCTGAGATCAGGGTGGTGCAAGAAACACCAGTGAGTGCCCGAAAAACCCCAGAAGCTGAGAGAGGGGCAGGGAACAAATTTTCCATCACAGCTGTCATGAAGGATCAACCCTGCTGACACCTTGATTTTGGACATCTGGCCTCCAAGACTATGAGACAATAAATTTCTGCTCTTTAAACCACTAAACTTGTGGTACTTTGCTATAGCAGCCTTAGCAAACTAACATAATTTCTAATCCCTAAAAGCTCCCTCTGCCCTTTTGTATTCAGTCTCTATCTCATTCCTGGCCCATGGCAACAAATGAGCTGATTTCTGATTCTATAGTTTTCCTTTTCCCAGAATATATAAATAGAATCATACAGTATGTAGTAGCCTTTTGTGCCAAGCTTCTTCCGCTTAGTATAATGTGTGTGAGCCTCAATCTTGTTACTGCTGTATTGGTAGTCTGTTCCTATTTAATGGCACGTGCTATTTCTTTGTATGGATGTATCTCAATCTATTTATTTCTCTATCAGTGGATGGCAATTTGGATTGTTTATATTTGGGGGCTTTATGAATAAAGCTGATATTAATATTTGTGTACACGAGCCACTTTTGGTGTTTTGGGGTTTTTTTTCCCGAAATATTTATTTATATATTTTTGATTATACATATTTATAGGGTACAGAGTTAACTATAAATATTTGTGTACAGTATGTGGTGATCAAATCAATATTATTAGCATGTCCATCATTACAAAGCATAATTCCTTACTCAATTACTTCCTAACTTTCCTCCCCTCCCCCTTTCCCACCTCTAGTAATTATAAGTCTGCTCTGTCCTTCCAAAAGTGAACAGATGGCTTCATCGCTTAATTCTACCAAACCATTAAAGAATAATTAACACCAATCCTTCTCAAATTATTCCAAAAAATCAAAACAAAAGCCATTCTTCAATATTCATTCTATGAGGCCAGCATCACCCTGATACCAAAATCAGACAAATACACAACAAAAAAAGAAAGCTACAGGCCAATATCCTTAATGAACATAGATGCAAAAGTCCTTAATAAGATATTAGCAAGTGGAATACAACAGCACATCAAAAAGATTATACACCATGATCAAGTGGAATTCATCCCAGGGATGCAAGGATAGTTCAACATATGCAAATCAATAAATGTGATACACCACATCAACAAAATCAAGGACAAAAGCCATGTGGTCATCTCAATAGATGCAGACAACGCATTTGACAAAATTCATCATCACTTCATGATAAAGGCCCTCAGCAAAGTAGGTATAGAAAGAAAATGTCTCAACCCAATAAAAGCCATGTTTGACAAACCCATCGCCAATATCATCCTGAATAGAGAAAAACTGAAAGCTTTTCTTTTAAGAACAGGAACAAGACAAGGATGGCCACTCACCACTCCTACTCAACATAGTACTGGACATATTAGCCAGAGCAATCAGACAAGAGAAAGAAATAAAGGGCATCCAAACTGGAAAAGACAAAGTCAAATTGTCACTGTTTGAAGATGATATGATCCTATATATGGAAAACCCCATAACCTCTACCAAAGAACTCCTAGAGCTCATAAACATATTCAATAAAGTTTCAGGATACAAAGTCAATGCACAAAAATCAGTAGTGTTCTTATACGCCAACAAACAAGCAGAAAAAAAAAAATCAAGAAAGCAAACCCATTTACAATAGCTACCAAAATATTTTTTTTTTCTTTCTGATTTCACTGTGTTCCAAGTGGCAGAGCATTAATGGTCACATCAGGTACTGCAATTTAGGAGTTCTCAGGGACTGAGGGTGAGTTCAAGTGGTTTTAACTGGTTATGTCACTCTGAAACCTTAAACTCTGCTTTGGTAGTTCCATTCAGTTTCACATGCAGTTTTCTGATCTGACTCATGTCTTAATTCCAGGCATTTGTGAGAAATTACATTGGTTGCAAAATGGCAGGAAGAAAAGATCAAATCTCTTTTGGATTTAAATTTGGAATGAAATGGGACTTTTGTTTAAATTCAATAGAAACAGTTAACAAAGGAATACAGACTTTAAAGATGTTTCATTAAAATTACCCATAATGCTACTGTGAGTGATTCGTGGTTTTGAGCATTTAAATGAACCATATTCATCCAATGCCTAAACTAATCTCTACTGTAAATGAAGTACTTAGAGAAATTATGTTAACATTTTAAGAACCACATACATTCTTCCAGTTTAAGTTCTATATCCTTCATGAAGACTTTCCCTAAGACTCCTGCCTCAATTCTCTATTCTCTGTTTTCCCTTCAGCAATTATAATAGTACTCATTTGATCTCTTATAACCATATAATATATATATCTTTATATAATACAGTGTGTGTGTGTAATAATTCATATTATAAGATTTCATGTCCAAAATGTCAGAGGCCACAGTCAGAGAGCAGTAGAACAAAAAGAGCTTTTTAGAGATGTACATTTTGTGCAGCTTTAACAGAATACCACACACTGGGTAATTTAATTTATAAACAGAAAACAACATAAATTTATTTCTCGTGATTCTGGAGGCTGAGATGTATGAGGATACTTCAAAAGTTTGTGGAAAAATGGAATTAAAAGATAATATGAATCTTTCTGTGAACTTTTTGAAGACCCTTCATCAAGGTGCCAGCATCTGGCAAGGGTCTTCATGCTGTGTCATCCCACAGCGGAAGGTGAAAGGGCAAAAGGATGCAAGAGAGAGCTACAGAAAGCACAAGAGGGTGATATTTGCTTTTATGACAATCCTACTTTCATGGTAAGAAACTTACTTCAGGATAACAAAATGAATCCATCATGGGGACAGAGCCCTCATGACCAAATCATCTCTTAAGGTTCCCACCTCTCAACGCTGTTGCATTAGGGATTAAGCTTCCAACTCATGAACTTTGGGGGACACATTCCAGCCATAGCAAGAGTTGATTGTACTATCCAAGATTAAACAATTGTGATGTAGCTGCCATTTGTTAAGTGACTTCTCTGTGCCAGAACTATGCTAGCCAATGTATTTATATTTCCTCATTTAATTTAACTCAATCTAATCCTTCTAACAACCTTACAGCATATTCAGGTGGTCCAGTGTAGTGGGTAAGAGATGGAGGTTGGGATCAGACAGAATTGGGTTCTAATTTTGGTTTCATCACTTACTGTCTGTGTGATATTGGGCAAGCTTTTTAACATCTTAAGGCTTTTTTACTTAAGTGTTAACGCAGGTGTCACAATACCTCATACTATCAAAAGGACAAATACAATAATGTATGTAAATAAGCACTCAAAAATAGGAATTATATTGCATATTTGTATATAGATGATGAAATCGAGGCTCAGAGAAGTAAATCAATTTGTTCAAAATCACTTATATGTGGCAGAGCCAGGTAATGAGTCAAAGGACCTCCACTCCAGACTTGATCTTATAAATGTTCACGACTTACACATTTTTTCTCACCTCTGCAGCATCTGTCACTCTAAAGTACATGTAAAGTGTAACCGTCGTAAACTAATTTATAGTAGAAAAATTAATGCTCTCCTAAGTGTCTAGACAAGATTGGCTTGAGCACTTAGTTCTATACCCTGGAGAAGCCCAAATTGCACGAAGATTTCCAAGAAGTCCTAGAAGATCCACGTTCCCATGACCTCCTCTGCCCCTGGGTCTCAGCCTCTTTCATGCTGTCTTGACCTCATACATATGGATCCAAATGAGACACAGAGTTTCTTCACTGGCCTTCACTAAAAGAAAGTGTGAGGACCCACTTGGACCCTGGAGTTGGTAGGAAGATTATTTTAAACTGAAGACATTTCCCTTTCAGATGGAGAAAGAAGCCTCTCGGAGCTTCTCTTATCTGACTAGCAGCAGAACCTTCGAAAGTGAAGCTGCCGTAAATCCCCTCTCTGGGGAAGCTTCCCTCCCAGTAAGGAGACCAACGCCTCACTGGGATGAGATTACATGAACAAGCATTATCACTGAAGGAAACCAGAATATATTGCCCCAAAATATGCCTCTTTGACATAGATATTTTTAAGCTGTAAGCAATTGGGAAACAGCAGTCACAGAAAAGGACCATCTGAGCTGCCCTTTCTTACGTATGGCAGGCCATAAAAATTCCCGTGAAAAAGATGCACGGGGGCTCCTGCCCACCCTGCTTCCAGCTGAAGGCAGAACGTAAATTCTGTCCTTACTGGAGAGGCTCTGGGCTCCTCTCAGCTCAAAAACAGTGACAGCCAGCTGGGCTGGGACAATCTGGGAGCAAACTTCACGACCTTCCCTTCCCACAGTTTTTCCACATTTTGGGAACCTGAAGCTGGTCTCATCGCTTCTGAATTTATCATTCTTTGTTAGATATGCTATGTAAGCCGGGACCCTAAGTCACTGTCTTGAGAGATACTTCTAAATTGAGGTTTCTCCTGCCTGATGGGCATAGCACACGCAAATAAAAATGCTTGGTTTTCTCTTGTTAATCTATCTTTTGCTATCAGGAATCTGTCCAAGCTATGAACTTTAAGGGTTGAGAAAAGAAATTATTTTTCCCCTCTTTATCACAAACTGTCATATCTTCCACTGGTTCTCCTAAAAGCCCATTTGTTTTCCCATAGCAGCCCATCCTCCCCCTCCCTTTGTCTTATTGTTACATAAACCACCAGTCTCTAGCTGTTCAGTGAGCCTCTTGATCTAAATGCTCTTTTTGCATGCATAATAATCTTTTCTCCTGTTAATCTCTCTGTTGTCAGTTAATTTGCAGGCCCCTGAACACTGGATTTAAGTTGGTAGAGGAAAGGCTTTTCCTCCCAACAGAAGTTCTATGAACCCTCACACAGATGAGTGGAGTAGACTTTCCTGGGAGCTGGGAAGTCACAGAGAGGGTTGACCCTCAAGGACTCTATTTGAGGCAATTCATCTTTGCCCAACTCTTACATGAAGACTTTTCCAACCAAGCCATCAAGGGGCCCAGCAGACAAAAAGCCTTCCTTTTAATAAACACCTTCCTTCACAGGTAAGTGCAGCTGTTAGGTAATGCTAATAGGTAATTAACAGGTAATGCTCCCTGTTAAATATGTGGATTGTTGTCTGTGTTGTTGGTGCACATATGCTCCATCATATTCCACTGCGGTTTTCTTCTTCTCTCCTGTCATAGGCATGAGAGTAATCTCATTAAATAACCGAAAAGCTTACATCTTTTTCATATGATTTAGTTGATTTGGGGATGGATCATATGTTGTCGAGGTGTTTTCGTATTTAAGAATTTTCTGTACACCTTTCTCTCAAAAGCAGAGTGTCATCAGTATCTTTCATATCCTGACTTTTGATGCTTATCTCTATCTCAGTTACTACCTTTATCCAAACCACCAGCATCTCTCATCTCACTACCACAGTAGCCTCGTAACTGGCCTCTGTGCTTCCACACAAAAATTAGTGAGCTTTTAAAAATTTAAGACAGATTAGGTCACCGCATTGCTCTTAGAATCTAAACTCCCCACCACAGCCTTCAGATCTTCCTCTTCAGCCCCATCCCCAACCATTCTGCTTTCCCCCCATCATCTGTTCCAGCTGCTCAGACTCTTCCCTTACATGAGCTGTTCCCTCTGCCAGCAAGGCTGTGCCCCTAGATCACATGACTTGCCCCTTCTTATCAATCACATCCTAGACTAATGTCACTTCCACACAGAGGCCTTCTAGACCATTCACTCTCCCGTACACCTAGTTTTATTTTCTTCAAAGCACTTCCCTCTAGCTGAAAGAATTGTATCACTAATTTGGGTAATTATTTGTTGTCTTTCCCATTAGGATATAAACGCCTTGAGATCAGGTAGCTGGTCTGTTTTAGTCACCGCTGTATTCCTAGTATATAAAACTTAGCACCTAGCACATAAAAGGCAGTCAACAAATATCTGTTGGATTAGAGAATGAATGGCCTCCTGTCTCCATTCCTACTGCCACGATCTATCTCTCACAGTCTTTAATCTGGCTATTGCATCAGCTTCTTGTCTCCTTAGCAACAGACATCAGTTGCTTCTGTCTATTGTCATCAGTGCTTGCTTCCACCCAGAGCACACCTGCTCATTCTACTCCCCTCTTTAAAAGACTTCTACTCACTTGCCATTGCCTGCACACACACAAAAATGTTTAAAAATGAAATAAAAATAAAACATCTCTTTAAATAGCATCAAGAGCCTTTGTGACCTGGACCCTGCCTACCTCTTGAGGCTCTTGTCCAATTACTTTTTCCTCAATGAGACACCCAGGGACCCTATGTTTGAGCAAAACTGAGCATCTTACCATCTGATTAATATGTAAACTAAAAGTCAGAGAGGTTCATATGCCCCAAGTCACAGACTCCCTTTACTCTACTGTTCAAGCCCCTCCTCATTCTCCACAAAACCTCCTGCCCTTCCTTTGAGCCTTGACTTCTTTCAGAATATTCCACTTCTTGCAATAATCTCTACCCTAGTTTTACATCCTAACCTTCTGGAATTTTAACCTCTCCCATGTAGAATGCCAAGAAGAGCAGGTCTGGCTGGGGCTGGATCCCAAACCAGATGGGACACAACCCAGCCTAAGAAGCCCTTGATCTAAAGCTTCTTGTTATGTTAATCCTGTCAGCTTCCCCACTGATTTAATTTCATTAATTCAAAATCCAACCCTCTGAATTAATGTTAAACAATACGAGTTACTTGGTTCCTAACAGCACCCACTTAGCCTGAGAGAGTTAATGTGGCTTGCCGATCGACCACAGGGGAGCAACTGGGAGCCCGTGGTCCTGTTCACATGGTCATTAGGGATTCTAGCAAGTGTTTGGAGCTACAAATAAGTGAGTTTTCTGCTAAGTGAGCCATCTGGGATTGCCCCAGGAAGCTTCTAAAAGTCATGAAAGTGTCCTGATGAAACAGCTTCTGCATTTCTAACACCAGCTGCCAGGTGATCTGCAAAGGGTACACCAAATAATGCATGATCTGACAAGCTTACTGTTGGGAGAACAATTGGCTTTCCCTAAAACAACTGCCTTTCCTTGCCCAACACAACCTCTGACTCCTTCCTGACACTGAGATTTCCACGGCAAAGAATCCTTCCTTCTTCCTTAGGTAATTCTTCCCCAAACTTGATTGTTTAGCTATGGCCTCCTATCTCTGCACTCATACCTAAAATATTAGGAAAATATATTGATTAACATGACCCAAGTGCCTGGTGAGTCTTAATTGTTTCAATCCCACTTGCCACCATTTCTTCCAAGAGCAACACTATGTGTTTCTTCTGGTACTGTGAAATGAAAATCACGAATCTAGGAATTTTGAGGATTTGGGAGCAGAGCAATCTTATCTTTTCTGCATTATCTGCACACTGATTTTGTACCGTAGTTTGATCATCTATGTTAGGATAAACATTTGGGTTTTTCTGGATTTCCACCCATCGACAAAATTCCCACCACTGAGGAACTATCAAGAATCATTGGAACAATCCAGATGACTTCAGACAAAATATTTATGTCTGGGTGACATAGGATAATTACCTCCTTCCTGAATTTCTCTATGGTTATAGAAATAGAGTCATATTCTGCTCATGCAATATTTCTTGAGGAAATAATAGAATATGACCTTAAACACACACACACACACACACACCTTTTCTTTGTTTAACCTATGCTGTGGGAAAACCCCTGAACGTCACTGGCAGTTGGTCCTGCAGTGAGGTGGCAAAGCACATGCATGGTAACAGCCTGCTGTTGTCACCGAGGGGAGAGACGTTAGCACTACTCACTGTGTGCTTGTTAAACAGGGTGTCATCTCGACTGGGCTAAGGGGTATCCAGATAGCTGATAGAACATTTCTGAGCATGTCTGTGAGGGTTTTTCCAGAAGAGAAGAGCATTTGAAGTGGTACACTGAGTAAAGAAGACCCCTCACCAATGTGGGTGGGTGTTGTCCAATCCACTGAACACCCAGATAGGACAAAAAATGGGGGGAAAGAGCAAATTTTCTCTTTCTTCTGGAGCTAAGATACTCATCTTCTCCTGCCCTCAGACATCAGGACTCCAAGTTCTTGGGCCTTTGGACTCTGGGATTTACACCAGTGCCCCCACCGCTTGGGCCTGAGAATTCCATTGGCTCCTGTGGTTCACAGGCCTTTGGACTCAGACTGAATTACACAACCAACTTCCTGGTTCTCCAGTTTGCAGGCAGCATATCATGGGACTTCTTGCCCCCCCAATCATGTGAACCAATTCCCATAATAAATTCCCTCGTACATCTGTATCTACATCTACATCCGTATCTGTATCTGTATGTATATCTATATTTGTATCTCTATCTATCTATATATCCTTTGGTTCTGCTTTTCTGGAGAACCCTAATACACACTGGGAGTTTCATTGGTATGTTTTGTATAAATTGCTTATGCCATCAAACATCTCAGCAGAGTGCAGTGCATAGACCATGTTGGGGAAAAATTTTCCCACAGAGATAGAACATTTTAACTTTGTAAAATTTTGAAAGGCTTACTTTTGTAAGATTTCTTCCAGGAATTCAAAATATCTGGCTGATAAATGAAAAGTCCTGTCAAATCAAGTATCTGGTATCACAAAAATCTTTGCTTTGCTAGATACAAGCAGTAAAATTTATAAGACTTTTCAAATAAATAATGTGTTAAAAAATGGCTTTCCAAATGACTGACAGGCTTCAAGGTTGCAGGCTAGCAGATATCTCACGCTGCTGAGGTTTCTCACAAGGGGGAAAGAATTTCACAGGAGAATTTTAATAAGCAATCATGTCTCAGCTCTTGAGCTTCTTGAGGAGTGAGTCAAATGATTAGAGGAGATATATCAGTGCACACCTGATTTGACTCTTTGTGTCCTTGGGTACATTTCTCCTCCCTTGTTTATGTGTGTGTGATTTTAACCTTTCGGACCAGCCTTTCCCACCTGAGATTCTGTGACAGAATTAAGACCCACAGAAAATTGAGTAACTATTTTTTCGACTTTCCAAAGGTGGCATTTAGTCAATACCATTCTAGATGAATAACAAGAAATCAATTCATTACATACAATTGATGAATTAGTGTATATTTGTGTGTGTACATGTTTATTATGTATTTATATGTACATATATACATATATTTATATAATTACATATACGGAATTCTTCAATATGTTAAAATAGTGTATAATTCTAAATTTGTTATATACAAATAAAATACTACACGCCATATTCAGAAAATGGGGATGGTAGTTGAAAAGTCAGATTCAGGCTATCTAATGCATTGAGATAGAAATGCAGTATTTTCAAAAATGTTTACATCTGTTCCATGTGAGTCTCACAAACATGTTGTAATCTTCGCCCATTTTACAGAGGCAGAAACTGAGTCTTCTGAAGTGTGGTAGCTTGTGTCCAGGGAGAGACATGTGAACCATGGCTCATGGTATTCTGGGCTTGCTCTGTGACTCACTTATAACTAACAGAACATGGCAAAAATAGAGCTGCATGTCTTGAGACACGTGGAAAGATTTCCTGAAGCTGCCTGATCTCTTGGAAACTGCTGGGTTATGCTAATTGTCTGGCTAGGGCAACTGTTGGCATCCTGCCAATGTAGCCAATTATATGGCTAAGGGTTAAGGCAATTGTATGGCTAGGCAATTCATAATTAAAACCAAAATGTTTCATTATTTTAGTTATGCTAAGTTTTCCATTTGTATTGCCAGGGGTTAGGGCCCACAGACCCTTCAAACATGTTGTACAGACTGGGTCACAGACCCTTCCCATGCCAGGCTGGGTCACCAGACCCTTCACATGCAGGTCCACAAGCTAGGTAATTGGGAAAGATCCCAGGAGCCTTTGGCAGACGACATGAGCTCAATCCTCAGCTTCCTCGGCAGTGGCAGCTTAGACCAGATCCAGCAGCAGCGGTGATGGCGGCCTCCCCATGGTTCCCCCGCAGAAGCATTCCCAGGGGAGGGGACGGGAGGGGAGGCTCTGTGTCTCAGAGCTGCTTGTCCTTTATACTTAAGTCCGATAACCCAGGACACCTGGGTGCACGTGTGTGATTACATTAGACAACAACCAAGGAACACCTGGGCACACATGCCTATTTACATCAAATGCTCGGCAAGACTCTGAATCTCCTAGGGGCCCTGACCGTTTATATTTCATTTTCTCTAAAGATACTCCCTCTCGGAGCCCGAGTCTTCGTGTTAGAAGTTTGACTGTCCTGGGACTGCCCTGCGGTGAGGAAGTTCAAACTTCCCAGGTAGATAGAAAGAGAGCAATTCCAGCTGTGGGGGAGGAAAACCTTTCCCTCTACTCTCTTAGGTCCTATGGCTGGGCCTAAGAACTAAGCTACCGTAAGACAGAATAACAGGAGAAAAGCACACAAATTTTATTTAATATTTCAATATGCACGTGGGAGCCCTCATAGGAAAAATGGAGACCCAAAGAAGCTGTTGGACCGAGAGCTTATATACCTATTATATCAAAGACAAATAAATTTATGGAGAAGTGACATGACAAAGGAAAAGGGGTTTAAATGTCTAGGGATGGTAAATGGGAAAGTGACTAGGAAATATGTGCAGTGATCTCATGGAAGATAAGGGTTATTTTAGCAGGCTTGTTTGTACAGATCCATGTCAGCATCAACTGGTGATAAGAATGTCCTTCCCTTCCTGGTATGGGGAGGACACCTAAAGGAAGTTCCTTCCTGGCTACCGTTTCTAAAATGCCTTTAGCTCAAAACAATCAATATGTCAAAGTGGCATAATTCAGGGTAGTGTATTTCGATCCCCTTTACAGCCAGCCCATAAGAACGATATATGTGAGTGAAGCTGTCTCAGACCCTCTAGACCACAGCAGCCCCCAGCCAATACGACCAAGGGACCCCATATGACTCCACGTGGAGAAGAATCACTCAGCAGATTTGCGCCTGAATTTCTGACCCATAAAATTGTGAGATGTAATAAAACGATTGTTGTTTCAAGCTTCTAGATTTTGGGTAGTTTGGTATGTGGTAAGGAAGTTAAGTGGCATGTTCTAAATCCACAGTTTCATAGTAGCCAAACCAGAAGGAAGTCACAATTCCAAACCTGCAATTCTTGAGTCAACCTTAACCTCAAGGCCCTGACTCTGTGCTCATGGTACAAGTTCAGAGGCAAGAGGTCATCTCTGCCCCATGGCCTCTGGTCACCATCCTGTTGACAATTTAAATTCTCCCCTTTAACATTCTGTTTTTGTTAAAGTACAGGTAAAACTACGATGACCATAGTATTTTCCTATCATTTTATATCATAGTCTGAATAATTTCACATTTCTTCTTTTGGGAATACGTTTGATAGAGGAGAAAGAAAAAGGTTAACATGATTTGGGGTTGGAGCAGATTTAGCAAAAAAAAATAAAGAATGCCCAGTTAAATTTGAATTTCAGATAAACAATGTTTTTTTGTTTTTGTTTTTTTTTTAGTATAAGTATGTACCATTCAATATTTGGGATATACTTATACTACACAGATCTTAGGCATTTATCTGAATTTTTAATTTAACTGAGATTCTTATATTTAATTTGGAAACTCTTGTTTGGAGTAAAGTTTATGAAAAGAGGACGTTGGGTCTCTAGAGAAAAACATTTCTTTACTTCATAATATTGCCTAGGGACATTCATTTTCAATCCATTGTTTTTGCTAGTAGGTCACACTGTTATCCTAACATACAAGAAGATGTGCCTGCATTGATGCTAAGACATCCCTGTGACCGGAAAAACATTTATAGTCTCTGCTTTCTTAGAAGTGGTTTGACAGCATTTATTCCACATCTAAAAAACAAGGTATGTCATTGAACATAATTAGTAAAAACCATATCTTTAGCACTTGGAGCAGAGCTTGAACTTCAGAAGTAAACAAAAAAGTCACAAAGAACAAGTACTTGAATAATTTTCAAATCAGCTTAATTAGAAAAGTGTGTAAATTGAAATGATCAATTTCAAAACTTGGTAGAAACTAACAGCAAAAAAGGACAGTTGACCACAAAAATAAGGTAACAGCAGAATTATAAAAACAAACATACCAAGAATTCCAAAAGCCACTGGATTACAGTCCCTCCCAACCCCCAACTTTGCAGGCAAAACTATTAAAGTTAAGTACAAACTCCAGATACATCATGGTGACTTTAAATCAATGAGAGAGTACATGTTCAGTATATTCTGTTTAAAAAGGAAAAATAGTACATACCCATTTTGAACAAAGAGTTCAGATTTAAAATTCTAAATTTCTGAAGAAAGGTGGGGGCTGATGCTTAAAAGATAAACTTTTTTTATCTGGAAAGCTCACATATGTAATTCCTTAAAGATGCCCCATTAAAGCAGGTTTTAATTTGCTGGCTCTCAGACTGTTGTAGGGGAGGAAAAATATTTTTCCTTCTACCCTTCTACGTTCTCAGCTGGGGCCCCTGTAACAAAAGACAGATTAACAGGAGAAAAACAAACAAGTCCATTAGCACATGTATTGGACATGTAACACATGGGAGTACCCAGAAATGAGTAGCTCAAAGAAGTGGTTTAGAACTTCAGCTTATGTAGCATCTTCAGCAAAGAACAATTAACTTTTAGAGAAGTGACAAGACAAAGAAAATGGACCTCTAGGGGCAGTAAATTGTTGGAAGGCAAATATCTGGAAAACTAATGCCAGATAAAGGCTAGTTGGTAAAGTTTCTCATATAGATTCCTCTGGTGCAGTCTCCAGGGTGATTAACTTTTGTCCTTCCTGGTAGAGAGGGCTGGAGGGGCACCTCTGTAAATTTATGTCCTGCTTTTAGGCAAATAGGGGGAGGACACAGACCTTTTCTTGTATCTGTTTCTTCTCAATTGTTTTCAGCTTAGAAAAATCTTTATGCCCAAGTGGCATATTTCGGGGAGGCATAATTCTGCCATCCTTCATTATGTTTTTGAACTATAATGAAAACACACATGGTCCCTTACCATATTCCCCTGGCACATGTTTTCATTTAAGGCATAAAAATATTGGAGAAAGAAAGAAAGTGAGGAAGGGAGAGAGGAAAGGAAAAGGTTCGGGATAATGCCCAGAGCATTATTAAGAGACCTAACTTCCTTCTAAATGTGCCACTTTCAAAATGTCAATTGTGCAATGGCCACTTCAGCAGGAGAAATACTGTGAAAATAGGAAGAAATGTTGGGAAAAAATTGTTCCAGAAAATATTCTTATGCTTCTTACATAGAACTGAAAGAGCTCGGACCTACAGGACAATAGAGTTTGATGGCTGGTTATTCGGTTTGTGATTTTGCAGCATAGTAAGCATCACTTTAGGTGATAATAAAAGATAATGAATGAACATGTGCTCACCAGCAGGTGCACAGAATTGCACCATGGCTGAGAATTGAAGAATAAGCGGGGGTGGGGGGAGGGGGGCACAAAGCTGGTTTTGCTGTTGTGATTCAGCACGTTGCAGCCTGCTAACAATAAATGTGCTTCAAGGAAGCTTTGGTCAGGTGTTAGGAATCTTTGTCTTAGCACCTAACCAGCATATCAGTCAAATTCAATTAGCTACTGGTGACCTTGTCACTAATTTGTGTTGTGTTGGAGAAAGCTGAATTTTGGTGTTAGAGAGCAATGATTTGCAAAGAGTGTTCCCTGGACCAGCAGTATCAGGATCACTAGGAAACTGGTTTGAAATGAAAATTTACACACACCCCTATTGAATTAGAAGCTCTAGAAATGAGTCCGGCAATCTCTGGTTGATCAGGCCTTCCAGGTGATTCTGTTGTCTGCTAAAATTTGAGAACCGCTGATAGAGAATTAAGGCTAATTTTTGTGGTATTAGTAATTCCTTCATCTCTTCAATAGTATGAATTATTTTTGTGCTTGTTTGGATGTTGTACTGCCAGAGTTATTTTCGGAATCCTGCCAATGTAGCTGTAGGGAAAGTGAAGGAAAATGGTCAGCGCCCCTCAGATGTTCAGAATCTTGTTGAGCATTTGATTTAAACAGGCACGTGTGCCAACGTGTTCCTTCACTATTGTCTAATACAATTGCACATGTGCACCAGGTGTCCTGGGTTATGACTTTAGTATAAAGGACGAGTGGCTCTGGTACACAGTTCCCCCCCTTCCCCCAGATGTTCCCAGGGGGAGCCATGGGGAGACCACCACTGCTGCAACTGACTTGCATGTGAGGGATCTGGTGATCCTGCCAGACACATGAAGGGTCTGCTATAAGCTGCTGCTGCTACTGAAGAAGCTGAGGACTGAGCTCGTGTCATCTGCCAGTGGCTCCCAGGATCTTTCCCAATTACCTAGTGTGGACCTGCGTTTTAGGGGTCTGGTGACCCAGCAAGACATGTGACGGGTCTGTGACCCGGTCCGTACAATGGGTTTGAAGGGTCTGAGCCCTAGCTCTGACAATACAAATGGAAACTTAATATAACTAAAATAATGAAATGTTTTGGCTGTAGTGTAGCTATTCCCTCAACCCAACAACTGGCATAGTTGTGTAGATTTACAGTAGCCAATTGTGTTGTAGGGCTAGGGCTCACAGACCCTTCCAACCCATTGTACAAACTGGGTCACAGACCCCTCACATGCAGGTCCACGCTAGGTAATTGGGAAAGATCCCAGGAGCTGTTGGCAGACAACGTGAGCTCAGTGGTCAGTTTCCACAGCAGCAGCAGTGGTGGTGGCCTCCTGGAGGGTCCTGGGGGCCCTGGCAGCAACAGCTTCCAGCAGTAGCGGCCTCCCCATGGCCTGCGCCTGACATCCCAGGGGTGGGAAACACTATGGATCAGAGCTACTTGTCCTTTATACTTAAGTCAGATAACCCAAGACACACACGCATATACATCAGACAATAGCCAAGGAACACCTGGGTGCACGTGCATATTTATATCAAATGCTCAGCAAGATTCTGAACGTCTGAGGGAAACTGACCATTTTCCTGTATTTTCCCTACAGATGTTTTTAGGGTTGTTTTTACCTAAACTTTCTATTCTCCTTTTCTTTTTTAGTTAGTTATAATTGTCACTTTATGAGAATTACAGAAGAATCCAAAGCATAAGGGAAGTCATGATTTGCCAAATAATAGTGGCAAGTACTAAGGGGGTCTGTAAAGTTAGGGCTTACAGACCCCTTGGGTCTGTTGCACAGATTGGGGTACAAACCTTCTGCATGCAGGTGTGTGAGCTAGGTAATAGAAACAAAAAGGTTCTGGGAGCCATGGACATAGAAAAATGAATGGGTTTTAATCAGATCTAGGAGCAACTGTCCCAGGGGCTTCTCTGAGGGTTCTCAGAAGCACTGTGGATCAGAGCTGTTAGTCTTTTATACTTAAGTCCACAACCCTGGACACCTTGGGTGCCCATACACAGCTTGCATTAAGTAGTAACAAGGAACACCTGAGGATATTTACAGCAAATGCTCGGCAAGACTCTGAACATCCGAGGGGCCCTGCCATTTTCCTATTTTTCCCAACAGGGTCTATTCTTGTCAAGAAGTGTTCTTGACCTTATGATCAGTGGCTTAGAGACTCCTCAGACCGCTCAGTCACACCCTCTCTCTCCTCCAGCAGACTTCTACTCCCACCACGGGGAGCACTGCAAGATTTAGCCAGTAAAAATACAGGTCACCCTGTTAAATTAGAATCTCAGATAAATAATTAACAGTTGGTTTTAGTGTAAGTATGTTTCAGGCAATATTTAGGATATACTTATACTTTAACAAATTATTCATTGTTTTTCTGAAAAATCAGATTTAACTGGGTGGCCAGCATTAACCCCAGGGGTAGTGAAGATTACAAGAAAAAGCTCTGAAGCTGAAGTCAAGACAATGCACATGTGTTTTGCTTATGAGATAACAGAAACTAAAGGGTATCTTCAACATGTCCTTCATTATATTAACATGATTTGCAAGTAGGTAGCTCTCTGAGGTGAAATACTAAACTGTTCCCCTCCCTTTCCCCACCATAGTTTATTCCTTGTCTTGAGGTGAGGCAGGGCTGGGGGTGCGGGTGCCTGCCTATGTGTGCACGTGGGTGTGGGTATGTGTGTGTGCAGGTATGTGAGTGTGCATGGCTTGAGGTAGAGAAGAAAGCATTCAAAGGCCATTTCCAACTGTATTATTTGGGGTCAATTGCAAGAACACTCAGTTTCTTAACCATAAAATAGGGAATTACCTTATAGGGCTTTTGGAGCCTCCAATAAAATATTTTTGAAAACACTTGTTAAACCATGAAATAAGATTCAGCACGATATAGTAGAAAGTACATGGTCTTCAGCGTCAAATAGGTCACAGAATGAATCTCAGTTTGGGGACTTCTAAGCTGAGCAAATTTCTTAAATTTCCTAATGAGTTTCCTCATCTGTAAAATAGGGATAAAAACATCTACCTCTAGCACTGTTATCAGGACTAACAGAAATAATGTATGAAAAGTTACAGTGACTAAGAAGGCACCATAGACAGTACATGGGCCTATACATTATAAGCTAAAGTTTTGGAACTTTGGATAGTATAAAACTCAAACTTTTTCCTTGATCCAAGTTAAGTGCCTATGATCTGATTTTAATAAGATCAGGGTCTGATTTTATTCTTTTAAATGTGATTAAAGCCAGCATAAAATTTTTTTTTTAATTTGCTGCTCAGACTGCAGGATGTGATGCCCTCATTAATGATTTAAAGAGCTATTTAGAATGTATGAGAGTGGGGTGACCAGTGTAAATAATTTACAATCTGCTTAGATAACTCTCTTTTCAGGGTGGAAAGCAACCTATACTCTCATCTTTGAAGACCTGAGGCTGAGGATATCTGATTTGAATAAATTAAGCAGAACCCCCCACCCAAAATCTATATTAATTTGCAATGCGGTAATTTACTTAGTAACAGCTACAATTAAATTTTATTTGCAACTGGATTAAATATGTAAATACACACATGCCTTGCAGTGTTTCAAGGTGACAGGACAGAGTGGTGAAATGGTTTCCAGTCAAGGCTACCTGTACAGGTTTCTGTGAATGACGGCCTTAACTATCAAGTTAATTACACAAAGGAATCATGTTGAGTTATCACATTGTACAGACACTTATACCCATTAATTGGCCCATCTTCCTGCATCCAATCATCCTGAGGAAAAAGAATTTTTTAAAGACAGGTTAGCAATGTATGTGAGAGGTCTATTCTTTCAGTGAAATCTACTATAAAAATGCAGTCTTGAAGAAAGTCTCACCTGACTTATGTTTAATGAATATTTTCTTTTTCAGTTTACAATTTTGTGGTTAATTTCTTTTTTGGCTTTTATTCAATTAGGGGGAAATGATTAAATGTGTAAAAACAGTGAGCTCTGAATGTTCAGATGTGAAGAAATTAAAAAACCGCCAGCGATACCATAAAACCTCATCGAGAACTATGCAGAGTCCCAGGGTGCTCATTAGTTCCCTGTATAAGTACCAAGTAATGCAGATTTCAGCCATGACAGTGCTACTATGTGCCTTGAGTTATCAATTTTTTTCTATTTTGAGTCTCAGAGCCCTAGAAAATGAGAGAAGTGGAGGATTTAGGCCCTATGTTAGTTTGCTTTGTAAGATCCGTGCACCATGCACAAATCTCACAGACTGGGACGGCTCACTTCACAAAGACCACGAGACTGAGACCGATGCAATTAAGCAAGAGGGACTTTATTCCAGCATGCTGGGGTCACTTTGCCTTCAGGACAGAAGTGACCCCGAAGTTACAACACAAGCAGCTTTTATACAGTTTTTTTCTGAACAGATCTTTGTGACAGAATGAGTTGTTGGTTATCTGTGGCGCCTTTAGATTTATGGGTAGACTTTAGCAGACTGGTACCCTGATTGATTTGTGGTGCCTCTAGATTTACAGGTGGGCTTTAGCAGGCTGGTACCCCAATAAGGAACAGCACATTTCTCAATCATTTATCTTCCCTGGGGTCTGGCCAGGTGGCCTTTTGATAAGGAACTAGTCAGTTCCTGGAACCGGGTGGGTGACATTCCCTCCCTTGGAATGTTTAGTATGCTCGGGCCTGACCTTTGTACGGCCTCTTAGAAGCTGCTTTACTTAGGCATTTGTTACAAAACTGCATACATTAAAGTTATAATTTTTTACTATTCTACTACAATTTTTCTACGTCGCCTACAATTTTTCTACGCCCCCACAGCTTGAGCTGCCATAATAAAGTACCACAGACTAGGTGACTTAACCAACAGAAATATATTTTCTCACAGTTCTGGAGGCTAGAAGTCCAAGATCAAGGTGTCAGCAGGTTGGCTGCTCCCAGGCTTCTTTCCTTGACCTGTCTTTCTGCTCTGTCTTCACATGGCCTTTTCTCTGGGTGTTACATCCTAATCTCTTAGAAGATTGGATTGGCTATCAGATTAGACCCGACCCATGTGACCTCATTTTATCTTAATTACTTCTTGAAAGGCCTTATCTCCAAAGACAGTCACATTCTGAGGTACTTGGGATAAGGACTTCAACACATGAATTTTGTGGAAGCACAATTCAGCCCATAACAGGGTCTGACTTACCCTTCACTCCCTGCTTCCTTGGATTCTGACCAAGAACCAGTATCCAGTTTGCCCATTCTCCACTCTTTCCTGGCTCCACCCCCAAGGGCTGATTTTGCCAAACTTCCTTTCACCAAAACCAGCCTAACTTACATGTCATCTCTCTAGAGCAAATTGTCAACTACCCTTGTATTAGTTACCTGTTGCTGCTATAAGAAATTACCATAGTCTTAGTGGCTTAAGCCAACACATCCATTATCTTACAGTTCTGGAGGTCAGAAGTCTGAAATGGGTCTCATTAGGCTAAAATCAAATGTTGGAAGGGCTGTGTTCCCTCGTGAGGCTCTAGAGGAGAATCCACTTCCTTGCCTTTTTTAGCTTCTAGAGGCCACATGCATTTGCTGGTTCCTGGCCCTTTCCTCTGTCTTCAAAGTCAGCAACATTGAGCTGAGTTGCTTTCATGCTCCGTTTCTCTGATTCTTTTTGCTTTGGTGCCCTCTTCCATTTATGAGAACACTCATTATTACATTGGACTAATTAAAAACTGTCTGTGTTGCCAAGGGTTGCCATAGAAATTACCACACACTGGGAAACTCAAAACAACAGAAATGTATTCTCTTGCTGTTCTGGAGGCTAGAAGTCCAAAATCAAGGTGTCCGCAGGGCCCCACTCTCTCTGAACACTGAACCTGTCTCTTCCCACCTTCTGGTTGCCAGCAATCCTTGGCATTCTTTGCTTGTAGAAGCGTCATTCCAATCTCTGCCTCTATTCTTATGTAATACTCTCCCTCCGTGTGTGTCTCTGTGTACAAATTCCCCTCTTCTTACAGGAATACCATTCATATTGGATTTAGGACCCATCCTAGCCTGGTATGGTTCTTCTTAACATTATTACATCTTCAAAGACCCTATTTTCAAATAAGATCACATTCACAGGTTCCAGATGGACATAAATGTGGGGGAGATACTATTCAACCCAGTATGGCAAGCTCAATTCTATCTGCAACCTTAATTCCCCTTTGTCATGTAACCTAACATATTCACAGGTTCTGGGAAGTAGGACATAGACATCTTGGGGAGCTAGATGTTATCCTGCCTACCACAAACCTGATGAATAGATTAGTGCTAGCTGTATCTCCAAGAAACCTGTATATTTTGTCCAGCCTCCTAAAGATAGCTCTCCTCCCGCTAACCCCTGTTGTACAGTCCTGCAATAAGAGGTACAGCCATAGTCAGCACCATGAGGGAATCACTTGCCCTAGGTGGACAAATCATGCTGCTATTCAATATACAAATCTGGTCCTCAATCTGTAATCCCTTAATGGTCTTCTTTAGACAACCCAGCCCTGTTTCTCTCCCAGCTACATGACTTTCTTCACTCACACCTCATTCTTGATATGGCAGAAGATATGTGCACATAAGTTCTTACTAGTCTCATTTAGACTATTCCATTCAATCATGCAAAAACGTATAGTAGTTCAACTGTTTCTCTCTCAAACTTGCCCTAAAGAAGTGGCAGACCGTCGTATTCTGACACACTGTTTATATGTTCACTAATTATAGAAGTTACAAGAAAGTTGCTGCAAATTCTTTGACACTCCTCCCATTGAGAGGTGGAGTCTATGTCCCCTTGAATCTGAGTGTGTGTGTGATTGCTTTGAGCAATAGATTAATACAGAGGTGATATAAGCAACTTACAAGGCTCATCAAGGCTATGTCATAAAAGGCTATGCCACTTCTGCCTGTTGGATCCTGTTGGAAGGCTCATTCTCATGAGGTCTCCTCTCAAAATGTTCCCTCTTGGTTCCCTTTGGGCCAGCTTTGAGAAGCTCAATCCACATAGAGAGGCGACATGTAGCCAGTTAACAGTCCCAGGATCCCGTCTAATCCTGTCTTCAGCCATCCCAGCCCAGGGGCCAGACATGTGAGTGAAGAAGCCACCTTGGAAGTAGATGATCATTCCCAGGCATTTGGGTCTTCCCAGTTGAGATCATGAGGAAAGTCCCCTTATTCGGTGTTTGATTTATAAAAATGGCTTCCTTGGCCACACTGTGAGTGAGTCTCACTAGCTTCTATGGTGCATTCCTCTCTTTTATGGATAAGTTTCAAATCATTATGCGGAGTTAGGAACGTCAGTCTCAAAAGAGCATATAATCTATGTGTGATTCCACCAATAGGAAGTTCCAGTGCAGGCAAACTAATCTATGGGGATAGAAATATGGTCACTGATTGCTTGGGGGGTGTTTATGACTATCTGGGAGGGGCACAGAGGTAATAAGGAGTTAGAAACAGTCTGTATTTTGATAGGGTGTAGGATACATAACCATGTACATTTTTCAAATGGATCAAATAGTATTCTTAAGATTAGCATATTTCGGTATAAATATACTTGAATTTTAAATATTAAAAAGATGTAATAGCCTGAAGTTTATAAAACATAGGATTAGCTTATAAAGAGTTGGGCATTTGCATGGTTACTTCTGTTATTGTGCTTCTTGGATTCTCAATGGAAACTCTGATTTATTGAGATAATTTATGGCTAAAAAACACAAATGCTATTCTTTAAAGTTTTAAAGAACATGTTGATTTATTTTTCAGTTTAAATATAATCCCTGTTCATTGTGTAAACTTAGAAACATAAGACAATAAATGATCTCATGGTTATACCCTTTAGGATGAACAAATATCTATGTTCCATCACTCCGGAAAAGTACAGATGTGGATATTAGTGAAGCAATACTACTACCTCCTTGCTGTGTGTGTGTGTGTGTGTGTGTGTGTGTGTGTGCGCGCGCGTGCGTGTGTGCGTGTGTGCGTGTGTGCGTGCGTGCGTGTGCGTGCGTGCGTGTGTGCGTGTGTGTGTGCGTGTGTGTGTGTGTGTGTGTGTGTGTGTGCGCGCATGTTGGGGGGGGTTATGTATAGTCAAAGATGAGCATCTCTCTTTACACAGCAGCACATCTCCACAGCCCTGCAAATGTTGTCTATTAGGAAACAGTTTACTCCATCCCACTGTGATCTCTACTTCAAGGCCACTGATAGTCATTTTACTATTTGGAATCTAACCCAATGAGCCTTAGCTGAATTTCACATTTACCCAACAATTCAGGGATGATAGGTTTTAGTGTCATCAGTTCCTCTTCCACATAAAAAAAGATAAAAACCATCAAGTTTTAATCTTAAGCATCTGGGGGATGTGGGTAATTGTTGGGTATATAACCACACTGTATCTGGGTAACTTCTCCCACATTTCTTGTTCATCTCCCTCATCAGCTACTCAGTTTCATCCTGCTCTGCCTTGGCTGAGTGAGTGTTGCATTGATATTAATTCTAACCCTAATGGTCATTTGTGCAGATCGTTTGGATAAGAAAAAAATAATAATTAGAAAGCCCAGATACAAATATTTGATTTTCTAAAATTTTGTAGTGGTTACCTTAGTGCAATCCAGTTGCAACACTTTGTTTTAATGCCACTTGGTTTCTAAATATACACACTGATATGATAAATACCACGTCCACAATGTTGATGTAAAGTTGGTGCAGATGGAAATGGCTGCTGCTATGAGAATAATGGTGATGAAAATGAAAATTACTAATACAATAAGATGTCACCCATGGTTAACAGATTAATAAAACAAATCTCTTCATTTAAAATTGCATAAGAGTCTACGGCCATACCACCCTGAACGCGCCCGATCTCGTCTAAAATTGCATAAGAACAGAACCTATTTGAATTTATCCTCAGAATGCTAGTAAACATAGGGTGGGAAATAACATATGGGTCTTTAGAACCCTGAAAATAAACAATGTGACTAATTATTCAGTGTATTTATAGAAAATAAAAACTTAAGCTATCACCCACTGAAATTTAGAAGAGGAAAAGTAAGACTAAAAAAAAAAAAAACATTTAGGGAAATAACAAGGAAACATGTCCAATGAAATTTGAAAGAAAGAAGTTTGGGGATGACAGAGCGGTCCTGGAACGCAGAACAAAGCACTGCTTGTTTGATTCATCACTCGTTTTAAGTGCAGTTCAGATTCCATGAAATCCCTCCAAAATCTGCTGGATCCAAACAATCCCTGGTCTCTTGTAGAAGCCCAATCACTTAAATAAAGTCACTCAGGTTTCTTATTTGTAAAATGCACTAATAATACCCACCCCTTGGGATTATTGCTAGAGTACATTAAAGAATAAATTAAACTCACAAAGACTTTGTCGAGTCCCACTAGGAGCCTGGTGGGATCTCAGTCCTGAGGGTGTGGTGGGGAGGCAGACAGTGAAGGCACCTTCCACATTCTGCAGAGGGGGTCTTGTTTGTAAGGAAAAGAACCTTCCCCAAACAGTGGCTGCAAAGCAGTGCTGGTCCCAAGGGTCTGTAGAGATGCCTGCAGAGGAATGCTGTGTGGCTGTGACTGGGGTGACAGTAGCAGAGATGAAAGAAGTCAGTGCTTAGAGACACATCTTGGGTAAGAGTCAATGGGACTCGCCCACTGATTGTGCAGAGGATGAAAGATAGAGAGGATGCAAAAGTTACTTCAAGGTGTCTATTGTGATAATTAATCATCAATAACAACAATGATGATGAGAGGAAGAAAAGGGAGAAGAGGAAGAAGAGGAAGAAAAAGAAGTTATTCAATTTTTATTCGAACCCAGGGGATCTTGTGTTATTTTATAGTTTTATTATACTTTATCATTCAAAACATTTTCAAACCTATAATGGCACTCAAACTGATTCTGTAGGCAAACGTGGTGGTAACAGGTTAGGAAACCAGATAAATAGCATGCCTCCAATGTTCATCATGTAAAGTAAGTACCTTTGTACCATGTCCTGTAAATAGACAATTTGAGAAAACCGTCTACTTTAACCTTTACGACATCCCTATGAAATGCAAATTAATACCCCCACTATGAAGATAAGTAAACTGAGGCACAGACTAGTCAATTCACTTGCTCAGACTTACACAGTGAGTTAGCAGTATCAGGATTTCGTTCTAAGTCTCCTTAATGCTAGTTCTGCCTTCTTCCCACAGGCCAGCCTATGAATGCCAAAGAGCTTCTTTAAGTTCAATGATGGCATTACTTCCGTCCCTGACTTAAGAAAACCCACCTTCAGAAGGTTACCTGGGAGGAAGCTTGTTACCCTGGGTTACTGAAAAAGGAGAGAACAAGGCACTGAACGAATGGGACATCCATCAGCTGAGTCCAGCTGGATAGAAGTGTGGTGGGCAAAGGGAGAGGCAAGGACAGGGGCTCTGAGGACCTGGGGCACATAGAGACAGAAATAAGATGCTGAGAATTTGGGGGACAGCAAGAGCCAAAAGGCAGTGGTGTCCCTACGACAAACAAGAGCAGGAACAACTGCTTCCCTATTTCAATATGTAAAGTGAGCAAAAGCCTTGGGGTCAAATATCTGAAATAGAGATTTTGGAAAGTTTCCTAATGTTTAAAAACTTTTGCTCAACTGCATTCAGATATGGCCAGGTCCTGCATCCACAGGAAAGTGGGCACTTTCGTTGACTTTGCGCTGCTCCTGTTGGGTCATGCTGCTCTGCCAGCTGTTCCTCCTACATCATTCACACCCCAACGATGCCACCTCCCTGGTGGCTCAGATTAAATGTCCTATTAGTGAGAAAAACAGAAGCTTGGGAACTTTTAACCTATTAGAGACATTAAGGGAGAACAGCCTATCTGCTTGTTATTTCTACTAAAACACACACTTGAACCACAGTGTGGGCACCAATGTTGCCTTGGTGATTTCCTTCCCTCTGTTCTGAGCTAAAATTGTGAGGCTAATATGAGCACCCAAGTGTCACAAGGGAGGAAACAATTTAGAGAGTGAAGCTAGTACAGAGCAGGGAGAGGAACGGGGCCTTTGATAGCCCCAGTACTAACTGGATTAAAATGTGGGCAAGAAAATTACAGCAATTTAATGTAAAGCAATTGAATGGGTGCACGTTCTTATAACTAAAAGGAATGGGAGGAATGAGCTCATGTGAGGAGTGTAGGGACAGTGGCCTCCCTCTTGCCTTCCTGCTCAGTCCCTTTGCATCGCACAGTATCCTGGAGAGTGATCATTTTCCTCTTCCATGGAAATAAGCGTTCCTTAAAAGGACCAGAAGTTACAGCCAATTCCAAGTGAAGCCAACTCAGACCGATGGAGGGACATGAAACGTAAATGTCATTTTATTTCAGGTTTCTGAAAGCTATTTACACATGAGAGCAAAAGACACCATAGAAATCATGAGGAATTCAGTATGCAATGTCCCCAAATAGATGATGAGGATGAAATGGAGTCACATAGTAACACCCACTGAATATTCAGCAACTGTCAGGGAGCCAGCCTGGAGGAACGGAGATGCCACCACAGCAGCGTAGGCCCGTGTGCACTGGAAGAGCAGGGGTCTCTCTGCCTCCCCTCTTGGGTGATTACACATTGTGTGGGCATCCCAACTTTGAAGTTTATTAATGCAAACTTTGATATGAAGGCTGTGCCCTGGGCCCTGAAGACGTGAGCCTCTGGGTGCCAGAAATCTGGAATGACACAGGCACAGTTGTGCAAGGGGTTTTCTTTTATGTCCTCTGTGAGTGAACTGCCTCATACACCCGGGTGGTGAGGGAGCTTCTCTGGGCCTGTACTGTCTGTGATGATGTGAAAGCTCTCTGTTCCTAAAGATTTCCTGATCTGGCCAGTAAGGACCACCCACCAGTGCATTTTCTTCTACTGCTGTTAATGAGGTTTGTTAACTCTAAGATGCACATTTTTTTTTTTACCTGAAAACTCTGAAATTGAGATGCATCTTACAGTTGATATCTCCAATTCAAATCTTACAATTCATATGGCAGTGTTTCTTTCCCACTTTCTTTCTCTGAATGCGGGGAATTGGAAATATGATATCTTAGTCGGTAAAAATGGAACTCTGCCTCTAGCCTCTAAGGCCAGGAAGAATGAAAGTTGACAGAAGTGAGCAGGAAGAGGGTGTCCAGGGCTGAACCAGGAAGGCCCTGGGGCTGAGGATCCAAGACAGGCAGAGGCGGAGGTGGGTGGGGCCTGTGGGTGTCCATCACAATGAACAATCCGCGCTGGCCCCGCCAACCTGAGACCAGATGGGAACCGTCTCAGCAAAAGGGAGCTAAGTCTACATTCGTCCCTGTGCTTTTGTGTTCACGCTGTTTTAGTTTTGTTTCCCCCATCATAGCTATACAAAGAGGAAACGGATCTCTGTCTACACAACAGAGGTGAGAGGAGTACTTTCCCTGTTTACATTTTATGTTCCTTTTAAATATATGCCCCCCTCAGATGTTGTTTTCTCAGCTGTACAGAGTGCATGAAAGTCTAGTGTTCTGCCGTTCCTTCAAACTAGCCCAGTATCCACATGCCTCCTCCCCATCATCCCAGAAAACTTCTGTCTTCCCACCCCTTCCCTAGGGGCTCTGTTAAGTCATCAAAGCTACTTGGAGAAACAAATTTAGGCAAAGATGCTAATGGATAATAGTAATGCTGTCTTTGGGTGTTTGCATATAAAGGGCTCTTTGAGAAGCACAGTATCCTATTTCAAAATAATTGACTTTGAATTGAGGCATTTTTCAGGACACCAGGAAGAGTATTTAGAGCAAGAGGGACTTTCAGTACCCAACACATCCCATCTGGTGGTACCTGCATGCTCTGCCAGGGCCTGGAGGGTCTGGGCATCGAGAGATGTAAGAAGCTACCTCTTTGCCCCTGGGATTTTCGTTGCAGCTTTGGGGTTCCTCACAAGAGAAGAAAAAAAAGAAAAGAAACTATTTTTTTCTTTCGAATTGCTTACCAATTAGTTTTTAATGAATAATTTTTTCTTCTTTTATAGTGACACAGTCTGAGGACATTTACTCAACCTGATTTCTCCTCAGCTTAGTGGGAGTATTTGACTAATCTCTGTAGCAGATTCATCAAAATAAACATTTATTTTGCTACCATTTGAGAGGTATTCTGACAGCTACTGGGAGAAATTAGAAAATATATAGGCCATAGTCACTGATTTCAAGGGCCTCAGTATCTAGCTGGAGTGAAAGTTCATGTGAGCCAGACAAGAGCTAAATAACAAATTCAACACAATGACATGTGTAATGGCATAACACATCAGGCGATGAACTGGCAAATTCAGTGCTGAGTATTTCAGAGGAAAATAGTTTGCATGAGAAATCCTTGGATGAGCTGAACCTGAAGGACAGTATTTGGACGCCTGTTATTTTTATTTACCTGGTGTTCTTATCTCCTTTGGAGACATTTCCTCTTTCCATTTGTCTTAGCCTGTTTTATGTTGCTATAACAGAATACCACAGACTGAATAATTTATAAAGAAAAGAAATTCATTTGGCTCACAGTCTGGAGGCTGGAAAGTGCAATATCAAAGTGCCAGCATCTGCTCAGCATCTGGTGAGGGCTTTTGTGCTGCATCATCCCATGGTGAAAGACGGAAGGGCAAGACAGCACTAGAGCAAGGATCAAACTCGCAGCCTCAAGGTCTTTTGAAATCAGCATTAGTCTTTATGTGAGCGTGAAGCTGCTGTCATGACCCAAACACCTTCCCTTAGGCCCCACTTCCCAACACTGTTGCACTGGGGATTGTTTCTGACCCATGCTTTCTGGAGGACACATTTCAACCATAGCACCATTCCATGTGGTCTTACAGGCTGTCAACTGTGAGTCCCACTCGGATGTGGCACCTGATCCAGGTAGGGTCAGTCAGGATACCTCACTCCTCTGATAAAGAGAACTTGTCCAGGTGGGCACGTGACTCCACTTGGGTCCATCAGAATTTTTTCCTAGGTTGACTGATTCAGACACACTGGGAAGGAGCTGTCCTTTTCTCCTGGGATGGCTAAACAGAAAGAGTGACAATATGCAGTTGTTGAAGGCCATTTCTTTTCATGCAGAGAGCCTTCCTGTAAAATGAAGCCCAAACTCAGGAGAAAGTGGAAATGAGAGAGGAAACAGGCATGTTCCTGACACCATTTGAGCACTTAAAAGTAGTCTCTCTATCTTCTAGTTTTATGGGCCAACAAATCCCCTTTGTATCTTATTCTTCAAAGATAATCTCCCCCACCCTCACAGTCTTTCTGGAACTCAGTTTTCACTCTTAGTCTGTTTGACATGACCTCAAAGAGTCACTCTTGCTCAGCTCATCTTTTTCCCAATCTTTATCTCTTTGCGTTTAATTTTGGATATTCTACTGCTATGCATTCAAATTTACTGATCTTTTCTTCTATAGTGTCTAATCTGCTATTAACCCCATCAAGTGATTTTATTTTCATTTCAGACATTGTATTTTTCATATCTACATGTTCTATTTGGGTCTCTTTTTTATGTAGCTTCTTTTTCTCCTTTTAACATGTTCATCTTTTCCTTTATACCTCGAGTACATGGAGCATATTTATAGTAGCTATTTTAAGGCTCTTATCTGCTAATAACATCATCTCTGCCATTTCTGGATCTGTTTCTTCTGGTTTGAATTTCTTCTTCCGGTTATGGGTCATATTTTCCTGTCATATTTTCTTTGCTTTCCAGGTAATTTTTTATTGAATGCCGAATATTACAAATTTTATATTTTTGGACTTGTACATGGGATCAAGTTTGATTCTTTCAATTCTTGCTTTTGAGCTTTGTTAGTGCAGGTCTAGAGCAGCATTTTGGGGGGCTAATTTAGTCCAATTACTGAGGCAGTATATTCCTGGGTATTCTTCCTGATGCTCTGCACATTGTAAATCTTGTGTGAATTCTGAGAATTATTCTGTCTACTGCTTTCTTTCCCAGCCTCACAGAGTTTCACTCTTCACATGTACAGATTGATATTCAACCAAAGATTCCAGAGATTTCCAGAGTGCTTTCTCTCTCTCTCTCACTTATCTGTGTGTGTGTGTGTGTGTGTGTGTGTGTGTGTGTGTGTGTGTGTGTGTGTGTGTGTGTGTGTGTGTGTACAGCTTTCTTCTCTCTAGTATTCTACTCTGAAATTTCTAACTTCCTGAATTCTGATGTCTGGCTCAGCAGCTCAGCATGACCGCTGGGCTTTGTTTGGGTCCCCTTCCTGTGCTATATATCAAAACTATCTTATAAGTTGGAGCAGTTCCAGGGCTCACCTCATTTACTTGGGATTACAGTCCAGTGATGCCTGTTGTTCAACATCTGAAAGTTATTATTGTCTATATTTTGCTTGGTTTTCTTGTTGGTTATCATGGGAGGGCAAATCCCAGAGCAGTTCATCCTTCATGGGTAGAAGCAGAAGTTCCAAACTCTAACTTTTTAACTACTCCTTATTGAAACTTTTTTGTTAGGAAACAATCTATAACTTTTACTTGAGGAAAAAAATAAGATGATGCCCCAATATTTACAAATTTATGCTTACCCGACTCAATTCCTTATTACTATATCATACCTTCCCACTTTTCTACTTGAACTGATCTCAGGAGCCACAAGCTATAACACTTGGTTTTATCTGTCAAATGGGGATAATAAAAAAAAAGTTATAGTTTGTGGTAAGGATCAAATGAGATAAATTACATAAAGCCTGGCATACAATGATTCTTCTCTAAATGGCAGCTATTAGTTCTACTGAATGAACCATAGAAAATGAAAACATTGATTTAGGTAGGAGGGAATCAACATTAACACGTCCATTTTTCTAACAATAAACACAAACAATAACACACAAACACATCTTCACTATGGATTCATTTGGTACCAACTTTCTGCTCAACAGGCCTTGTTAGCTTTGATATAAAAATTCCTCAAGGGCTTATTAAGATAAGTGAATAGATATGATGTTGGTGGAGGGGAGAGGGGGAAAAGGAGGGTGAAAAGGAGGAACTGGGAAAGGGACACAAAAATCAACTACATTGTGTATTGATAACTTAAAATATATAAATAATATAAAATGAAATTTTGACAAGTAAGTAAAAAACAAATTCCTCAAGTGTTCAAAGTTTCATTGAAAATGCATACCATTCAATATTTTACGTTTTGTAAGTCAGTTTTAAAAGTAACAGCAAAAACTAAATATAAACTGCATAATTGTCCTTGAAAAGTGGTGCCAAAAAGTGACCAGTTATGCTCATCTGAGTCTAGCCACATTAACATCCCAGAAGTGAGAACGCTGGAGGAAGGAATGACTAGATTAGTCTTGAACTTGGAAGATAAATTACATAATTTGCATTTCTCCTAAATCCTAGAAACAGAAGTAGCAAAAGTTGGTATCTGCTTTGCTTTTCATGAATATTAAAATGCAGTAATTATCTGTGGAGCTTTTTGTTCTGAATTTTGTTTTCAAGACACCATTACTCTCATTTTAAAATAGCTTTCCCATCAGATGTTTGTATTGATAAATCACAATTATTCCCCACTCAGGAAATGATCTGTTTCTTTTAAATGTTTAGGGCTTTTACTCCTCTACAGAACAAAGACTTACTAAGCATCTGTGTATTCCAGTACTCTGCTAGGTCTTTTACATGCTAGACCCCATGTATTGTCTCTTTCTTTTTCTTACAACATATATAATTATTGCTGTTTTACAGTTGAGGAAATTGAAGCCAAGAGAGGTGTTATGTCATGCATAAAATTACACAGCTATTAAGTGAAACTTCTAGAAGAGTAGGACTGAATTATTATCCTCAAGGAACCCTTTGCCTTTAGTTTTAAAAATCTCTCTTAAAGAGTGAGGATATTGCCTCATTCTCAAAAAGACCATAAAAGCACTGGCTACAATGGATGGATGGATGCCTTTCCCAACCATAAGAGGCAGTGGGAACTATACTGTCAGCACCTGGTGGGCTGAGATCAGTGAATTCATCCAGCTTCTTACCCCAAGAAGGCAACCTCAGGGAGTACCATGCTGTTTCTTCAAGAAGTCTTCTGAACTTTGCCCCATGTCTAAGGAATTAAAATACACTCTAAAGGAAGGGCTCATTCGAAGAGTTTCATTCCTATTTTGTTTCCATCTATTTGCTTAGTACGTCTCCGTTGAGGTTTGAACAAAGAATTTACTACAGGATTTGTATATTCCTGCAAATAACATTACCTTCCTACAAGACTACACCCTTTGTTCTTCCAGATGCTGGAACATTTCTGTTTGCTCTTGTGGTTGATTTTAAAAGATGTTTATGCAAATGTGTGTTTGACAGATATTTTGTATCCTTCCCAAGCTCTTTCTTATGCTCTGAGTGAGAGAAAACTGTGCTCCTGAACTTGCGTTCCTTGTTGCTTCCAGCAGGTATAGGATTTGCCACTACCAGAGACAAAACAGCTGTGCAGCATGAGTTCCTGCTGGAGAGAGAGACAGTCTCCCTTCAGCTAAAGTGCCTTGAATTCACTGTGTGCTCTATGACTAGCTTTCCTGATTCTGCAGCTGTAAAGTTTGATTTCATCAGGTTTTGTGTTTTTCCCTCTTGATTTAGTTGAGGGGTAAACTTTTTTCCCTTGATATAACTTGACACCACAGTTTTTGGTACATCTAGGAAGTTTAAAGTAACATCTGAAAAGATCTCAGGTGCTGGTGCCATTGGAGTCTCCTGAGAAGAACTAGCAGGGGAGAAGGGAGACTGCAGGCAGCCCTGGCCCCGAATCCCCCAACTAGAGCCACCCCTGGTCGCCTGAGGTGTGCTAGAGGGGATGATCCCATCATGTGACTCCAGTCTACAGGGACTCGCGGCAGTAGGAGCACTCCCTGGAGGCAGATCTGTTACCAAAGCCACTCGAAGTGGAGGCACCCAACCATTTTGCCTTCCTTCCCTGTTTATCTGATCCACTTGTGCTGTTATAACAAAATATGAGAGACTGGGAAACTTATAAATAACAGAAACTTATTTTTCACAGTTCGGTAGACTGGGAATCCAAGATCCAGGTGCTGGCAGGTTCAGTGTCTGGTGAGGGCCCAGTCTTTGCTTTTAAGATGTTGGAAGGCAGAGGGACAAAAGGGGACAGATGTTTTCTCACATGGCAGAAGCACAAAAAGGAGCCTCAGCTAGTTTCCTTCAGCCTTTTATAATGCACGAATCCATTCATGGGGTGACCCTCACGACTTGATTACCTCCCCAAAAGCCCTACCCCTTAATACCACCACAATGGGGATTAAGTCTCAACATGAATTTCGGAAGGGACACATTCAGACCACAGCACTGTCATAGGAGGTTAACATATTTTTACAAAATAAGCATACCTTTTCCCTCACTCTTTATAAATCATGATTCTGCCTGTGCCATGATGTCACTTATATCCTATTGACTCCTTTGGACTAACAGCCCACAGGCAGACAACCTTCCCTTTCTATGGTAGGGTACAGAGCTTTGCTACATTAAGGAAATGGCCCATTGATTTTTCCTTTCCTGGACTGCCACTGAATGAACACAGATATTCCTCGCACCAGTCTAGCCATCCCTGTTCAGTCTCCTTTGCTGATTCTGCCCCATCTCCCTGACCTCTGAATGCATGGTGTTTCAGGGATCAGTCCCTGGTCTCGTTCTCTTCTCTGTCTACACTCATTACATTGCTGATCTGATCCATGCTCAGGGCTCTTTTAAGACCACTCAAATAGTGATGCCTGCCAGATTTATATCCTTAGTGCAAATCTTCTTCCTGAACATCAGACTTACATGCGCAATTTCTTATTCCACATCTCTAACTGGATGTCTAGTTAATACCCAAATCCTAACATGTACGAAGCTGAGTTTCTGCTATTTCCCCCAGTCCTTGCTCCTCCCGTAGTCGTCCCCATCTCAGTAAAAGTCACATGTGTTCTTCCAGTTACTCAGGTAGTATAGTGGAGGTGGACACTATCTTTCTCCCACACCCCACATATTGTAAGCTGTCAGCAAATCCTGACAGCTCTGCACTTTTTACCAGCTCCCCTGCTATCATCCTGGTCAAGTCACCATCATTTCTTGCCTAGATGACCAGACAGCCTCCTAGTTTATCCTCTTGCTTTCATCTTTGTCTGTGTTAGTTTGTCTAAAACACAACAGCAAGAGTGATCTTATTAAAATGTCAAATAAATCATGCCACTTCTGTGCTCAGAATCCTTCAATGGCTTCTGATCTCATGCCGAGTAAAATCCAATGCCCTTTTCATACATTTCGGGGTCTTACATGATCTGCTCCCCTTTCCCCCCGCCCTTGTACTTCTGGCCTATTCTCCTGCTCTCTGCCCCACCCCCACCCAGTCTGTTCCAGTCCACTGGAATAAAATTGTACTTTCAACCTCAGGGCCCTTGCACTTGTTCTCTCTCTGCCTGCAATGCTCTCCCCCAGATAACAAAGTCTTGCTCCAAGACTTTGCTCAAATGTCATCTCACACGGAAGTAAACGAAGACCACCCAAACGGGAACAGGCAATGGCTACTTAGAGCTGGCTGTAGCAGGGAGACAGCCACCATCACTTGTGTTTTGGCAGAGACTCAAAGGCAGTCAGAGGAGTGGGAAGGCTTAATGGTGGAAAACAGGCTAGACTTTAGGTTTCTGTGATGGGAAGTTGTGAACACAAGGAAGCTGTAGGTGGCTAGCCAGAAGCGAAGCATCCTGTGTGATTGGTTAGGGGAGCATATTTGGCTTTCTCTATATTGAAATGGTCTACATTGGAAGTAGAAACAAAAATTAGGGAAACCGACAGTTATTAATCAAGTCCTGGTCATTCTGAGCTGATTGTTACATTTAGGGCTGACTGTTCAGCTTCCTGGATTATTACTAAAGACAGCAATTTGACTTCTTACAGGTATGACTTACAGAGAGCAGGCTGGTTTCCTGGGCTGTATATTGTAGATAAAGGGGGTTGTTTTCCTGGGTTGGCTGCTGCACGTTGTGGGTCAGGTTTTATTTTTATATATTATGTGACCATTGTGCATTTGTATATTCAGTCTCTCACTTCTCAGGGAGGCCCTCTCTGACAAACTCATCTAAAGTACCTACTCTCCCATTCCTTTCCTTCATTTTTTCTCTTTAATATGTATCTATGTACCTCTATCTATATACCCTCTTTTTGCTTATTTACCTTATTTATTGTATGCCTTCCTGCTAAAATGAAAACTACTTGAGAAAGAAATTTTTTTACTTTTTTTAATCGTCATATTCTAGTACTTAGAAGAGATCTGGCTGATTCATTACAGAAGTCTATAATTACTGCTGAAAAAAGCAATGAAATATTTATTAAGAGACTATTATTGAAGGATATCTACATTAATTAGTAACTTTACCATGAGAAAACTCAGCACTCTCCACCTTAACTAAAATATCAAAATTAACATTTTGAGAATGAGTCATATTGATATTATACATATTGGTATAACGTGATGAGAAAAAAAAAAAAAAAAAAAACACATCTTTTCTGTGGTTCTCTTCCCCAAAACCCATAACTATTATCTAATCATGAGAAAAACATTGGACAAATCCAAGTTGTGGGGCATTCTAAAAAATATCTGGCTCGTACTGTTCAAAATTATCGAGGTCATGAAAGACAAGAAAAGACAGAAACAATCACAGTTTGGAGGAGATAATTAAACGCAAAGTGGTGTCCTGGATTGGATTTTGTAAAAGAAAAAGGATGAAAGTTTTCTTCGGAAAACTGATGAAATCCAAACAAATCTATACTTCAGTTAATATTATGGCACCAATATTAATTTCTTAGTGTTGATCATTGTCTGACTATGGAGCAAAGACAAAATGCCTACCCAACTGAGAAGATATCTTAAGACCAAAAAACGAGGCAGGCACTTCCATGCAGTAAGGCAAAGATTTTTAGTTAAGAGGGTAATTTATTTACAGGATAATGGATAGGGTGGGTAATGACCCAGGAGCATATGCAAAGTTTCTCTGCACCATCTCCTGGTTGAACCCAAGTTTATATAGGCAGTTCACACAAAGCAGTGGAAAAAGCCAAGAAGCAAATACTAAGAAACAAGCTAACATCACTAGCTGCAAATGTCTTACAGCAATAATTATTATCTTTAGTGGTCTTGCGATGCAGGTAGCCAGACTGGCTGTTGCTATGTCAGTTTTTAGTCATTAAGTTCCTTCTTCGTAGTTCGCAAGCTGTTTCCACCTATTGTTCTAGCTATCACACCCCTAAGTACTGCGTAACTCCTGTGCGCAGCCTTCACACAGAGGACACAGCAAGCGGTAAGGGCTTCAAGACGCAGTAAGTTATGTTCACAGTCTTACAATCAGAGTATCATCGTTTTGTAGGATGTGAATATCAGGAGAAGCTAGACGAATTTGAAAACCGTGCTAATTTTGCAATTATCTAAAAAATGTACAATTATTTCAAAATGAAATCTTTTTAAAAATTAAAAATATTTTTAAAAGAAGAAAAGGAGTTACATTAGGAACTAGTTGGGGGGTGGCAGCTATACAGAATCATTTCAAATGCACTTATGAAGCCCTTACAGTGTGCTGAGCACTGTTAAAAATGCTAGGGGTGCAGTACAAAATAAAATTATACTTAATGGCCCGGCTCATGGTCAGCTGGAGATATGTAAAATATATGTTAAGGCTGCTATGGTGGCACCTGGACAAGAAAAGTCAGCGGCACAGGAAAAGTACTCTATTTTATGAGTACAATTGGGTAAAAAGTAAGTGTCAGGAGAAGCTTCTTAGAGAAGGTGATTACTGAGCTGATTAATGTGAGGTGAGCGTTTACCCCACGGGGAGGGCACCGTTGGGGACAGGGGTTTGGCAGAGCCTGGAGGACAAAGGTAGGCAAGACGACTTCACTGTGGAAATGCACAAAAGTGAGTGCAGAATGTCTCTGACATAGCAGTGTCCTCCAACAAGCTCCATTGATTTCCCAAGAGATATTTTGTCTGTTTGTGGCACAACATTAAAATGGATTCTTCAGTCCTTATTAATTTTAGGAAATAAACCAGTATAGTTGAATTACATCTTTAAAGAGAGCCATGTCTCAGAAAGAACCTAAGTTCCCCTTAAACTTTGAAGTGGTCCATTCATAGTTTAAAACTAGCTCATAATTTAAAACCTTACTGTGTTCAGATGACATATGATTTCATTGAATAAAATTACTGAGGCACGGTTTAGGAAACTTTCCAATGTCAAGAGAGAGAGAAGTGATACATCTTTTTGAATGGCATGTTTGAATGTGTGAAGTGGTTATGGATTCCTTTGCTTTTGGGGTCTTGGAAACTACTGATATCTGGTCTACCATGTATTGCAAATGCTTTTAAAATTTTTTGTATGTTATGATGTTTTGGTATGTTTAAAACCTTTCCTGGCTGGGGAGAGTCTGTCCTTTTGGGGTTAGCCAATGCTTACAGACAACAAAGGACCTAGCCAGGAGCATGTCTTTGACATACCAACCAATGCCACACACAGAGCCACACTCCCTCTATTTGGCCCACACACCCCAGGAGGCAATATTCTTCTGTCTTAATCATTCCAGGGCCATGTGCCAGGCAACAAGAAACCACCCTTATAAACTCCAAACCCACCAGAATTATTCAAAGTAGCCAATCTTAAGCTGTTCACGCTGCCCCACCTTGACTTTCCCATGGAAACCCCAATAAATGCTGTGGCCCACACCTTCCCCTTGCTCCTGTCTTGTGCCTCCTGACCATGATGGTGTCTTTCCTATGTGGACCTGTCTGGTGCTCTTTGCCTCTTGTTTCCAGGGGAGCTATTAGTATTAAAAACCTTCTTTCAACAGCATTAGCCTCTCCATGTAGTCACTCATTCACCTTTATAAATTAAGACTCAGTCACCGTGCACGGAGATCATTTATAAATCTCAGTGCGATGAGTACAACATTTTTACTAACTGAGTTGTTTAGTTCTGTTTACTGTTTTTCATTGCTATGGAAGGCCAGTTGGTGTAGTGTTGGTGAAACATGGAAAAGTCAATCCATATGTTTGGAAATACAGCAAAATATATATAAGGCATATTTAATTCATTCATCCATTCATTTATTTATTCATTCATTTAACAATATTTATTTAGTATCTACTGCACACCTAACACTTAATACAGTGTTCAAGGTTAATGGGGAACGTAGATAAGACAAGAGCCAATTATATCCAGAGTGATAAGAACTCTGAGCAGAACTAGGTTGATGCCAGCCTGGTTTGAGGCAGGTCAGGTGAGCCATAGCCTCTATCAGGGGAGTGGAATGCTGGCCACAAGGTATATAAGTGTTTCTGGACCTGGGTAGGGGCTGTGTGGGGAAGAGGAAACACTTGTGCCAAGTGTTAGAGAAGCCCCTCTTCCCCTGCTGCCCCACAGATATAAAATGCCCTGTCAGTTTGTATACAGGGAGGTCCCCTAATAGCATCAGAACTTCCTGCTTTGTTCAGCTGGAACCACTGAGGCACTAAGGAACAATTCTGGTGACAGAAATGCAAAGTCACAGGAATTTCTGCATTCATTGCCTGGTAACTTATTTGCTTGCTTTTTTTTTTTTTTTTTTTTTTTTTCCCCTTGTATATCTTTGAGTCATCGATCTCTAATTGAAAAGGATATGGAGAGGTCTTAATCTGAACCCACAGGCATCCTTTCATCCCACATTAATTTATGTCCTTTTTCACTATCCGAAGTGCTGCAATGATCTCTATAAATGATCAAGAAAGCAAAATCAGCCCATGCTGAACTAGAATCTTCCCATACGTCTCCAGCTAGATTATTCCAAACTATGTATCTTTTCATCCCTGGACTTTTCTCCTGATATTTTACTGTGAATTGACACCAGCTGGAAACAGGCTTCAAACCATTTTGTATTGGTCTCCCGGTTCTAAAAATCTTTCAAGGAATTAGTTGCAGTTCACCACCTATCAACTGCCATCATCACCCAAAACAATTCCTCTTTCACCCAGAGCTCCAGTGAACAGATTCTTCTCTGTGAGTAGATGAGATCTGAAATCCAATCTAGTGCAGCCCTTCATGCCTCTGGAAATAGAAGAGAGGATTAAGCGACAGAAGACCCAGTGAGTTTAAGTCCCTGATTAGTGGAAAATTATTTATAAACATATCAGTGCTTTATTATATTTGTTTAGAAGTGGTGAACCTAGCATATTATTTTTTAAAAGATTTTTGAGGTATTATCAACATAAAATAAATGGCACATATTTAAAGAGTACAATTTGATAAGTTTCACACACACACACACACACACACACACACACACACCCGAAAAGCATCACATAGTCAAGATAATGAACATGTCCATCGTCCCCAAAGTTTCTTATCCCTCTTTGTAATCCCTTCTTCCATCCTTTTTCACCCACTCCTATCCCCAGGCAACCACTGACCTATTCTCTGTCACTAGAGCTTAATTTACATTTTCTAGAATTTCATATAAATGGAACCATGCAGTAGCTGCCCTTTTTTTGATAGTTTCTTTTAGCATAATTATTTTGAAATTCACCCATTGTTTTGTGTATCAATAGTTCGTTCTAGCAGTATTCCATCCTATGGATATATCACAATTTGTTTCTGCTCCTGTTTCTGTGGTGTTTGACCCACTGCTTTAGAAAAACTAACAGAACTGAAGCAACTTAAGTTCTCTTCTTTGCATCTTTACAATTTCCATCCTGTCAGTGCTTACGTAGAACCCGCTCTTTGAATGCAGGAATAGGAGCAACGACAGGGGTTGTGCCAAAGCAAGCACAAAAGATTGGGAACTTTTATGGAGTAACACGTGTCGCTGAGTCTGCAGGGCTGGAGGTTGACTGGGTAAGAGGAGTTCTGCCCTTTAACTTCCACACAGAGCACATGGTTTATTTATGGGTAAAAAAATAAAATGTGCTAGTTTGAAGTGTGTATATGCAATAACTGCAGCAAATGTTTGGAACTTAGACCAACAAAAGATATTTGGGGGAGGAATATTTTGTATTTGACATTATTTAGAATTGCCAGCTCATGGTGATGATGAATAGTGGGCTTGTGTTTTAGTCAGTTTGTTTTTTATTGTTTTAAAATTCTCTACAGAAAATTAGTTAAAAATACGAAAATTAGTCTTATTACATTTCTGAGGTGGTCTGCTTCCACATTTCCATCCTTAGAATGCTGTTTATTTCTAAATTATGATATATTCATGGAATTTTAAACATATATAATAATTAGACTAATAATATTAATTTGAAACATTCAACACTGCAAATATTCAACCTTTTATTTTTACCTAAAAAATGGCAATGTCATGTTTAAACCTAATATATTTATAGTGATTCTACAATAGTGATTATGACAATGAATTTTATTAAAGTTATCTGGTAGAGTCTTCATTTGCAGTGGGCTTATATCTAAAGGTGTAAATCTAAGTACATAATCACCTTCCACCATGCCTCAGTGCCCTGTCTGAAAAAAAGAGAGAATCAACAGATTTCATCACAACCTCCATCAATTCACATTGCTGTCATTATGATGAGAATTTGCTTTCCTTTCATTTATATTTTTGTTGAGTGTCTCATTCAAATAAAAAGACTTTCAGATATGTGTAAAGTAATTAGAGTTTCTCACAAAAGGTGCTAAAATGTAGATTTCTTTAGACATAAACAAAGAATAAGTTTCTGGTTTCAGTAATAGATGTAACCATAACTGTGCATTGCTATCAGAGTAAGAGGCAAAGTTAGCAGCATTCTAGCAATACCAAGGAGCTGAACAGGACCTTAGAGAAGGACTATGTGATCCAGCCACAAAATGGACATCTACCTCGCTGGTCAGTTAGCTAGTCTGCTGATATGTGCTGCCTTGATGGCTGTCACACGTTCCAGTGCTTCCCTACTATGTACTCCCATAGCATCTTGTCGTTTCTCCTAGAATAACATTATACCATTGCATTGCAAAATCCTATTTATTTGTTTTCCTTCCCCATTAGGATATCAAGAGCCATCTTCTCTCGTAGTTGTATCCCTGATGCAATGCCTAGCACATCGTAGAGCTCAATATATTCTTGTTCAAGAGAAAAAATATGTATCTCACTTTCCATAATAGCAACTGAGCATATGGTTTGGTATAACCCATTTCCATGCAGGAAAGAATTCACAGTTGCCTGACTGACAAGTGCTGGTTCAGTAACATCATCTTTAAGTCCAATAGTCTTATATTTTACCAATCGGAAGGGTTTAAATCACATCCTGCTGAGCACTGTCATCACTGGGAAGTATTTCTTTAAGGTCATATCCTTGTTGAGCCATGTTCAGAATGCCGAAGAAAAAAAATATATATTGGAGGAAAAACAGACAGAAGGTGAGGGGTTTTTTTTTTTTTTTTCCTTTCATAATTAATCGTGAAGAGACGCATTTGTTTGCCCAAGCATTCTAAGCATTGGCTACATGGTTTTTGGAACATTTAATGTTTTCCTTTGAAATTGTCTTAAAAGAGAAAAACATTGCTTCTGAGAATTATGAAATCTCAAAGGCAGTTACAAATTCATTTATCACTTTAGTGCAGGAAGATAAACAAGGGTATTGAGCAAAGACACTTCATTATGCTTCAGCAGAGTTATATTTTAGTTTTGGCTTTACTTGAGGATTCTGCACTAACACAAACATTGATCGTATTTCCAACATTGCATTCTAGCATTCTCCTAAGGTGAAAATTTCTCTCCAGCTTTTGCATTTGTTTCTAAGCATGGTGAACTAAATCTACCCTGTGGTTACTCAAAAATATCAGTGCCTGTTGGATGCTCTTCCTGACCACCACATGGCTCACATGCCTTAACAAATAGCTATACACTGATCCATTACGCTCCTGAAAAATCCAGTGCAAAGTCAATAATAGACCTTATCAGAGTGTGCTGTAATGTCTGAATAACTGGACTGTGAAATCTATGAGGTTTAATTCAACTCACACAGAATTTCATAAATTTGCCTAAATTATATCAGCTCACAAGAATATGAATTGGAAGCCTAAAGCAGGAAGTAAAATCCAATAGCCTAAAAATATTATAATAGTTTCCACATATTTTTGCATATTCCCTCTTCCTTCCCAAAAGGAATTCAAAAGAATTCAGTCTACCTCTCATTTGATTAGATTCAATCTAATCTCTCTTGATTGAGTTCAAGAGAATTCAATCTAACTATCTCCACTTACCATTACAATTATGTATTAGACAATTTTCCTCCTATATTCATTTTTTCTTTTAATAAACTTTACTAAAGTCTTACTTTAACCCACTTTTAAAAGATAATAATATAAATACACCACAGCTCTGCTGTCAGGATGTTTAAAACACAGTGGAGAAGATACCCACAAAAACTACAACACAAACAACCTATACAAGGAGACACTTACGCATAAGGTGTTCCCAAAGCCTGGAAGACAAGCACAGAAATCTTGCTGATTGTGTGTTGGCCAGGGATGGTGGCCAAGGAAATCTTTCAAAAAGAGGAGATGCTGGACCTGGATCTAAAGGCTGAGTAGGGATTTCCTATTGGGATAAGGCAGAAAGGGGAATCCAGACAAAGCACAGAACAGGAGGTCTTAGAGAGTAGAGTATGCTTTGAAAGTAGGCGAGCTACATGTCAGGGAAAATTTGGAAGTGAGGTAGAGAGGTCACCTGGAAAAACAGTGTGGAGGGTCTTCTGTCACTGCTGGGTAGTTTTGAGCTTGATCCTGTGGGAAATGAACAACCAGTGCAAAATTTAAGCACAATCAGGACACACTCATTTAACATCTCATAATCATCACTTTAGTACAAATGTAGAGCAATATTTTGCAAAGGTAATTTCTAGGGACCTCACTATATTAAGAGTTATGACTCAAAGAAAGTGATTTCTAGTGAAATAAGGTTTGGAAAATGATGATTTAAAATTATTTTTTAAATAATTAAAATTTAAAATTATTTTTAAGTTTTAAAAATAATTTTAAAATTATTTTTAGGACTCTAACTTGTTCATCTTTGTTTCATTTCTCCAAGAAAGCGCCACTTTTCCCAAAGTTATTTCATTCTGAAATCCTTTTGTTTTTCCCTTCACCACGTTTCTCATAGAATTAGGATTCTAGAGAATACATTTTGGAAAATGCAGGTGTAGAGGAAGAATTGGGGATCTACAATAAATTCAATAAGAGCATTTATGAAAATATTATACTAGTTCTATCAGGAAATTAACTATAGCAGCAGCAGGGCATAAAAACAATGAGACAAAACCATGTTTAGTTATTGGAATGGCCAGAATGACCAGGGTTTGGTCTGCTGAATCACTTTGACTCCTGGGATATTGTATTAGTCTGTTTGTGTTGCTATAATAGAAATGCCTGAGACTGGGTAATTTATAAAGAACAGAGGTTTATTTGGCTTATGATTCTGGGACAGCTGCATCTGGTGTGGGCCTCAGGCTGCTTCTACTCATGGCAGAAAGTGGCAGGTGGCCGGCGGGTATGAGCAGATCACATGGCAAGAGGAAGCAAGAGAGAGGGAGAGAGGGGAGGTACCAGGATCTTTTAAACAACCAGCTCTCACAGGAACTAATAGAGTGAGACCTCACTCACTACCCCTCCTCCACCAGGGAGAGCATTAATCCATTCATGAGGGATCTGCCCTCATGACTCAAACAGCTTCCAGCACTGTCATATTGGGGATCAGATTTCCACATGAGTTTGGGGGGGGGGACAACACATCCAGACTCTATCAGATATGAAGCCATTAGTCTCAGAACTTAACCTGATGGAACTTAGTCAGAAGGAGCTAGTCCAATGCCCCCACCACACCACTTGTAAACATAAGGAAACTGAGTTCCCAATAAATTAATGACTGATCAGGATCATGAATCATCAGCTCTCCCTGCTCTTCATGTTTCCCCTGGAGAAAAGCCAGGATGTAATATTTATAAACACTGAATAATTGCCAAACAAGTTATGTTTATCTTTGGATTATATTTCTTTGCTGATATTTGAGTAGGGATCCATGTGACATTTAGGGAATTGAAGAAGCTCTAATAAACCTAATAATGTCACACTGTCGAGACTTGACTCTGGAGGAGCTGGAGCGCTGCCCAGCATTTTCATCCTGCCTGCCTGAATTCCTGCCCACTTCCTATCTGTGCTGCGGAGAGGAGAGCAGCTCCCAGGCTTGCCTGCCTGAGTTTCTCTGGGCAGAGAGCTTTCTCTCAGTTCAGTCTGGGAGGCACACAGCTTCCTTAGGGAAGGGGGTCAAGGGGCAATTATGTGTTTTGTGGTTTTAGTAGAATTGTGCCATGGCCATGCAGTTATTCCTTCAAGTAATCACTTTTAGGAATGTTGGGTGCTAAATGGTTTGTTTATTATTATAGTCTCCATTGTAAATTTATGTGCTGAGAGGGAATTTTAAATCCACCTCCCCTGAAATGATACACATTCTTTCCTTTTCCACACCATGGACATAGGGGCAATATTTTGCTATGCTCTTCTTCCTGCTCCAGAAAACCACATCACGCAGACCCGTGTCAGTGATCTTTTTACTCACTAGCCACATGAGATGTTGGTCCTCACCACAGTAAGATCAAAGCATTGGGATGCCTTTGAAATGATTCCGCTGTGCCTTTATCCAGCATTTGAAGTGCCTTGATGTCATAGTCTCCTGAATGTTCTCGTCACTCTGTGTTTTTTTGGTAGCTTTTGATTTTTCCCTGACAAAAAGATTGCTTCACATCGCATGTGCTGAGCAAGATTTGCCTTCAGCTGAATGTGCTACTCATTCATTGGTGGCAGTTTCCTAAGGGTGCTAATTGGAATACTAACCGTTTTTATTGGCTATTAAAGATAAAGATCAACTCAGTCTATTCTCATGCATTTTCCATCCTGGCAAAAATGTTTGTGACTTGCCATTGTGCAAGATTAATAAGGCAAGAGAACTATTGTTGAGACACTCCCAATTCACATAAGGAGCTACAATCTTCATACTTAGGTACCTCATTTGGTTTCTCATTGTGAGAGAAGGAAGCAAAGAAGAAAGGAAAGAGAGAGGAAGGGAAAAAGAGAAGGAGAAAAGACAGGAAGGAATGTCTGTAAATTCTGAGGAAGAATTGTAGTAATTCTGTACCAACGATCAAAGGAAGTATAAGAACAAGGAGGAAAAATTAAGTTCCGTAAACCCTAGGAAACAGCCCTTGTACACTAGGAAAGACATTTCATGTTGCTGTCATTCCATAAATCTTATGCCAATTATTTTAGTTGCATTATTAAAATGAATAACTTTCTTGCCTAGAAAATAAGTGCCTTTTTTAAAAAAGCAGCCATCACAATTTTCTATCAAGAGAGGTGAAATTTTTAATCATTTTGAAATGTTTCACTTCGTTTTCTGGATGATCATGGCTACCTCTAAAGAAGAAACTGAAGCAGATAAAGTGAATATTTTCAGAATTTAGCTATCATTAAATGTTTACACTTAGGAGTACCACTCAACCTCAATATATTAAATTTATTTCAGAGTCATTGACAAAAAGTGCCATTCATGACTAAACATTATTCCAGACCTGGATCAAGTATAGCCTCTCTATGAAAATTTTCCCCAGTTTCCTAATCCACATAGGCAAAATCATACACCACCTCTTTTGTGTCTATAGTCTACCTAATAGTACCCACAGATAATTAGACAGACAGATAGACGGATAACACTAATTAGACTTATTGCATAACTGGAAATGCATGTGTGTATCTGTAATAAACTGTGTATAGATATTTCACAATGGCAGGAATGAATTATTTCTATTCCTATCTCTTGTGCCTAAAACAGAGCCTAGAACATAGTAATTATTTTATGTGATAGGTCATTTGCTTTTTAAGCATTTAGTGAAATAAATGACTAAATATATCTAGTGTGACAACAACTATAAAGTTATTCCTTACCACTAGCATGAAAAAGCTGAATCATCTTTTAGCTCCTAAAATACAACACTCAAAAATATTCTGAACTATTTGAAACACTTTATCACAATGGATACAAATTCTAAACACATCAAATAGTGCTTTATTTTAAAATCCAAAACTTTCAACTCTGAAAGTGTAGCATTTCCCCTATTCCTTGTTTGAAGGAGCCTTTAATGACATAGAGTTGTTACAACAATTAGAAATATTTTGACAATATCAAGGTCTAATGAGAATTAAATTTGTTAAGTCAAAGATGCTCCTAAATTTTTTTCTCTCTTCACATATAGAAAAAATGAGGATCATTTTCTAAAAGCAGAAGAGAATGATGATATCAGGAAAAGATCTGAGAGATTAAGATATAGAGAAAAGCTAGTTGGATAAAAATGTGGAAGAGATGCTACAAACTTCACTAACTAATAGAGCAGCCACTAGTGTCATGTGACATTGAGTAATTTAAATGTGGCTAGTTCAGATTGAGCTGTGTAGTTGATGTAAAAATACATACTGGATTTTGAAAACACAAGGAATGTAAAAACTTTAAAAACTGTGCAAAAAAATATAAAATGTAAAAAATGGGCAAAAAATGTAAAATGTTTCATTAACAATTTTTATATTATGTTGAAATAGTCATATTTTGGATATATTATATAAAATATATTATTTTTTAAAAACCATGGAAACACACTTTGAAATGAAAGTGAAGATGATGTACTTATATATTAAAATACGTTCATATTATTAAAATTAATTTCACCTTTTTTCCCTTTTTTTAACTTGCCAACCAGAGAACTTAAAATTAAATATGTAATTCACCTTGTATTTCCTTTGAACAGCACTATTATATAGAATCATTTTTACCATTCTAATTTTGGGGGGAGTTAAATTGGTCTTTAATTAAATGGACTTCAGCTTCTAAGCAGCACACAGACTAGATATTTTTTAAAGCCCTCCTCATAATATTCTCTAGTTGAGTTTTAACAAGCACATTTTAAAAATTGTTGATGAGCTTGCAGTATGTAAAACACCTGCAAGGAAAACAAGAAAATAGCGAAAGCAAATGAGTGAGCAATAACCTCCTAACCCAAATCTGTTTCTGTTCCAGTAGCAAAAAGAGAGCATGGGAGATGAACCACTGATGGAAGACTGCAGCTGAAACAAAGCCCTGGCACTCTCAGAGAGCAGAAGCTGGAAGTGAGATGTGCCATTAGGTTGGAGCCAGGAAGCTGACTATATTATTGTGAAAAAATGGGCCAGAAAACAAAATCCACCTGCTGGAAAAGAGACCCTTCCTGGAAACTTGATTCTTCCCATTATGGTTTCAAATGGAAAACAGACATACAACAGAGAGGATTCATACATTCAGTATCTGGTTCTTTTAAAAAAAGTAAAAGTCATAAATTTATGGCAAAATTTATCAAAAAAAATTAGTCTGAATAAGCTGTATTAGGAAGAGGACATAATTACAGATGCAGCAAAGGTTATAAAATTAAGAAAAAATGCTATGAACAACTTCGTGTCATTAGATTTTAAAGCTAGATTCAAAGATCAGAAGCTTAACATAAATAACTTTCCAAATCAGATTCAAAAAGATAAAAAAGCCTGAAGAGTCTTGTGATAATTAAATAAACTAAGTCAGTAGTTTAAAATCTTCCCACAAGAAACACATCAGGCTATGAGTCCTACTAACCTTTCAAGGAATGAATTATTCAAATATTTTACACATTCTTTTAGGGAATTATGAAAGGAAATACTTCCTAAATCATTTTATGAGGTTATAGTAACCTTAATATCAAACCCGGCAAGGACAGTATGAGAAAGGAAATTTATAATACAATTTCACTCATTAATATATATGTAAAAATCATAAACAAAGTGTTAGCAAATCCATTAAGAATGTATTTTTCCAAAAAAACTACTACTAGGTTTGGTTAATTCCAAGATTACATATTGTATAATTTTATTTATGCGAAATTCTAAAAAAGACAAAACTGTAATGACAGGAAGCAGATCAATAGTTGCCAGGGGTCAGCAGTGGGGGGAAGGAACCAGCCACAATGAGCACAGAAACATTTTAAGATAAGGGACTGTTCTAATCTTCATGGTGCCGATAAGTAACCTGTACATGGGAGAATTTAATTGTATACAAGTAAATTCCTTAATAAAAAGAGACACAATGGATCAAAATGGCAGGATAGATGGTCCTTAGTGTCACTCTTCCTGACAATTGACCAATTTGCAACTATTAAAAAAGCAAAGGCTGCCAATCTGGGACTGCTAGAGCTTGGGAGAAGAGGAGGAGAGACCTGCAGAATTTGTGAAGGTGGAAGAAGCTATGGCAAGAGGAAGAAGAAACTGCTCCAACCATTTCAAGTCCCAGCCAATTCAAGGTCAGGCCTGTGGGAAGTGAGAAGAAGCTACAGCACATGGAGCAGGAGCCAGCAAAAGCTGAAGCTGAGCCTTTTGTGTGAAGTTGCCTGGAGTCTGCAGTGGAGTATGGGTCCTCAGAGTGGACCAAATCAACCCCCAGGCCAACAAGACCATTAACAGGGTTCCTGTGGCCCCACATAGGAGTGACGGGATACAGATGACTGAAGAAAGGAACCATCAGGAGGCTGGTGAGTCATCACAAGGTGCCCACACATGGCCCACCCCACAGGAAGTGTTTGGAGTGTGGGAGGGAGGCTGGCACACTGGGAGAACTTGGGATGGAGTGGGCACCTTCCAATTGGAACAGAACCACCGAGTGGAAACTGGTCAGGGTGGTAGAACTGCAGAGAGCACAGTTTGCTGGAAAGGTTCAGCCCCAGGCTGTAATTTCTACCCAGCCTAAGTGTTTCTGACCTCACAAGACCCAGAGTAACTAAAAGGTCAACAATTAAAGTACGGTCCACACAAAAAGCCTTCCCCAGAGAATCAGCAGTAAAGTAGCAATTTAGCACAACCACAGAGATCAAGTGCTGGTCCCCCACAGGAAGTTATCCCAATTCTTGAACTGAACAAAACCATAGACCAGAGACAATGCTCTGATATTAACCACTAAGGGTCTAACACCACCAAAGAACACCTATAAAACCTACACCTACATCTATAAAACCTCCTTAAACAACCAGACGTCAACATAAAGACACAAAGATCAAGAAAGTACAGAGAAATATGAGACCACCAAAGAAAACAAATGAAGTACCAGCAATTGACCCAGAAGAACAGTGGATTTATGAAATGCCTGACAGAGAATTCAGAATAACCCTCTTAAGGATGTTCAGGGAGTCACAAGAAAACACATATACAAAATTAAATTATATGTGGGAAACAATCCAGAGCAGAATGAGAAACTTGACAAAGAAATTGAATCAATTAAAAATAAACCAAATAGAAATTCTGGAAATAAAGGATACCTTATTTTAACTAAAAAACTCAGTAGGAAGCTGCAACAGCAGACTTAATCGAACAGAAGAAAGAATCAGTGAACTTGAAGATAGAACATATGAAATTATCAAATCAGTGGAGAAAAAAGAATAAGAAAAAAAAGAAACAGGAATACAGCAAATATGGGATTCCCTCAAGCCAAGTAACCTCCACTTAGTGGGCATACCCAAAGGAGAGGAAAAAGGAAGAGATGTAGAAAGCATATTCAAGAAAATAAAGGCTGAAAATTTCCCGAGTGTGAAGAAAGATGACAGCATCCAGGTACAGGAAGCTCAGAGGTCGCCAATCAAATTCAATCCAAGGAGGAACACCCCAGGAAACATCATAATCAAATGATCAAAAACAAAAGATAAAAGAAGAATACTGAAATCAGCAAGAGAAAAGAAATGCATAAAATTAAACAGAGCCCCAACACATCTCTCAGTAGATTTCTCAGTAGAAATCCTACATGCCACAAGAGAATGGGATGATATATTCAGGGTGCTGAAGGAAAATGACGGTCAGCCAAGAATTCTCTACCCAGCAAAACTAACTTTCAAATATGAAGGAGAAATAAAGTCTTTACCAGACCAAAAAAAAAAAATCTAAGGGAATTCATCAATACTAGACCTTCATTACAAGAAATGCTGAAGTGATTCTTCAATCTGAAAGAAGACAATGCTAAGAAACAGCAAGCAAACATTTGAAGGTACATAACACATTAGTAAAGTAACTTCATAGACAACTTCAGAATAATTCAGTGTTGTAAGGGTGGTGAATAAACAGCTTACATCCTTAGTATGAAGACTAAAGGACAAACCAAAAAAGACACTAACATATACAGCAACCATATAAGAGACAGGCAATGGTAAAAGACATATCTTGAAACAACAAATTGTCAAAAAGTGGAAGGGAATAACTCCAAAGTATAGAGTTGGCTGTGTTTTTTTCCTTTTTCTTAGATGTCAAAGTTAACTTGTTATTAGTCTAAAATAATTTGTTATAACTATAGGATGTTTTTGTAAACTTCATGGTAACACAAAAAATTATGACACACTAAAAATAAGTAGTGAGAAATTAAAATGTAAAGCTATAGAAAAACTACTCAACTACAAAGGAAGACAGAAAGACTGGAAAAGAGGAAAAAAGGATCTACAAAACAATCAGAAAAAAAATAGCAAACTAGCAGTAATGAGTTTCTATATATCAATACTAACCCTAAATGTAAATGGGTTAAATGTCCTAATTAAAAGACATGGAGTATCTCAATGGATTATAAAACAAGAACCAACAATATGCTACCTATAAGAAACTCACTTAACCTATAAAGACACATACGAACTGAAAGTGAAGGGATGGAAAAAATATTTTATGCAAATGGAAACCAAAAAAGAACAGGAAAAGTTGCATTTATATTAGATGAAATAGAAGCCAAAGAAAGTAAAAAAGACAAGGAAAGTCATTATATAATGATAAAGGGATCAATTAAACAAGACAATATAACTATTCTAAATATATAATATGCACTGGACCCAACTCAGGAGCACCCACTGATATAAAGCAATTACTATTTGGCCTAGTGGGAGAAATAGACTCTCACACAATAATAATTGGAGACTGTAATACCCCACTTTCATCAAAGGACAGATCATCCAGACAGAAAGTTAACCAGGAAGCATCAGAATTCATCTCCGCCATAGGCCAACTGAACCTAACACACACATATACAGGACATTTCATCCATCAGCTGCAGAATATATATTCTTCTCGGCAGCACATGGAGCATTCTCTAGAAAAGACTATACATTAGGTCACAAATCAAGACTCAACAAATTTTTAAGAATTGAAATCATATCAACTACCTTGTCTGACCACAATGAAATAAAACTAGAAATCAAAACCAAAGGGAGACTAGAAACTGTACAAATACATAGAAATTAAACAATTCTCCTAAACAATGAATGGATCAAGGAAGAAATCAAAAAGAAAATATACAAATTTCTGGAGACAAATGGAAATGAAAATAAAACATTATTTTTTTACAGCAAAAGCAGTTCTAAGAGTGAAGTTTATAGCAATTAATGCCTACATCAAAAAAGAAAGATTTCAAATAAGCAACCTAACATTATGCCTCAAAGAGGTGGAAAAACAAGAACAAACTAAACCCAAAATCAGTAGGAGAGAAATAACAAAGATCAGAGCATAAATAAATGAATCAGAAGATCGATGAAACAAAGAGTTGGTTTTCCAAGATAAACAAAATCAATAAACCTTTAGCTAGATTAACAAACAGTGAGAAGACTCAAATAAATGAAATCAGAAATGAAAAAGGAGACATTATAACTGATACCACAGAAATACAAAGTATGATAAAAGACTACTACAAACAACTATATACAAACAAACTAGAAAACCTAGAAAAAATGGATAGATTCCTGGACACATACAACTTGCCAAGGTTGAATCATACGAACCAGAAAACCTAAATAGACAATTAATAAGTAATGAGATTGAAGCAGTAAAAAAATTCTCCCAAAAAAGAAAACTCCAGGACCAGCTGGCTGGCTTCATTTCATTCTACCAAACATCTAAAGAAGAATTAATACCGATTCTTCTCAAATGCTTCCAGAAAATTGAAGAGGAGAGAATGCTTCCAAACTCATTCTATGAGGCCAACAATAACCTCATACCAAAACCAGAAAAAGACACAACAAAAAAAGAAAACTACAGACCAATAACACTAATGAACACAGATGTGAAGATCCTCAATAAAAAACCAGCAAAAGTGGTCAAAATGGCAGAATAGATGGTCCCCAGTATTACTCTCTCCCACAAATCAACCAATTTATAACTATCTTTTATGAAATAAAATAATAAATAGTCTGAAAAGATGAAACATTCAGATTGGTTTTTTTTAATTGGTTACAAATATTCATGAGATACAAAGCTGATTGTCTCCCCTTGTGCCCCTGATGTGAGGGCCAGATTCACACTGGCAGAATACCCATGACCACAAACTGCATTTGCACCCTGTGTCCCCCACCCAACCATCCCCAACCTCCCTCCACCTCCCCCTTCCCCCGCTCCACTCCACTTTGTATCCCTAGGTATGTTCTCTCCCTCTGCAAGTCCAACACACCACTGTGGTCTTGCTTTCCTTCCTTCTTTCTCTCTTAGCTCCCACATATGAGTGAGCACATGCAGTATTTATCCCTCTATGTTTTGCTTATCTCACTCAACATAAGTTTCTCAAGGTTCATCCATGTTGTTGCAAATGGGAGTATTTCATTCTTTTTTATGGCAAAGTACTATTCCAAGGTGTATATATACCAGTTTCCCTATCCAATCATCCGTTGATGGACAATTAGGTTGGTTTGATGTTGTGGCTATTGTAAACAGAGCTGCGATGAACATGAGAATGCAGGTATCCCTTCGACATGGTGATTTCCATTCCTCTAGGTATATACACAGAAGTGGGATTGCTGGATCATATGGAAGATCTATCTGTAGTTGTTTGAGAAACCTCCATACTGTTTTCCATAGTAATTGTACTAATTTACAATCCCAACAAGAGTGTAGGAGTGTTCCCTTCTCTCCACACCCTCACCAGCATTTGTTATTCACTGTCTTTTTGATTATAGCCAGTCTAACTGGGGTGAGGTGGTATCTCAATGTAGTTTTAATTGGCATTTCCCTGATGGCTAGTGATGTTGAGCATTTTTTCATATACCTGTTGGCCATTTGTATGTCTTCTTTGAAAAATGTTTATTCAGCTCCTTTGCCCATTTTTTAATTGGGTTATTTGTTTTTTTACTGTATAATTGCTTGAGTTCCTTGTATATTATGCATATTAATCTCTTGTCAAATTCATAGTTAGCAAAAATTTTCTCCCACTCTGTAGGTTGTCATTTTTCTCTGTTGATTGTTTCCTTTGCTGTGAAGAAGGTTTTGAGTTTGATATAGTCCCATTTGTTTTATTTTTCTTTTGAGGCTTGTGCTTTCGGACATAAGTTCATAAAGTCTGTGCCCAGACCTAGTTCCTGAAGTGTTTCACCTATATTTTCCCTTAATAATTTTGCAGTTTCAGGCCTTATACTTAAGTCTTCAATCAATTTTGAGTTGATTTTAGTGCATGGTGAGAGATGCATATCTAGTTTCATTCTTCTACATATGGATATTCAGTTTTCCCAGCACCACTTGTTGAAGAGGCAGTCTTTTCTTTAGTGGAGGTTTCAGTTGCATTTGTCCAATATCAGATGGCTGTAAACCTGAGGGGTGTTTTCTGGGTTCTCAATTCTGCTCCACAGGTCTGAATGTCTATTTTTATACAAGTACCATGCTTATTTGGTTACAATAGCTTTGTGGTATAATTTGAAGTCAGTTAGTGTTATGCCTCCAGCTTTACTTTTTTTGCTCAGGATTGCTTTGGTTATTCAGGGTCTTTTGTTGTTCCATATGAATGGTAAGATTGCTTTTTCCATTTCTGTGAAGAGTGTCATTGGTATGTTGATGGGGATTGCATTGAATCTGTAGATCACTTTGGGTAGTACAGACATTTCCACAATGTTAATTCTTCCAATCCAAGAGCATGGAATATCTTTCCATCTTTTTGTGTCTTCTTTAATTTCTTTCAGAGTGGTTTGTAGTTCTCATTGTAGAGGTCTTTCACCTCCTTGATTAAAATGATCCCTAGGTATTTTATTTTGTGTGTGTGACAATTATAAATGGGCTTACATTATTTCTCTTTCTGTTAGTTCATTATTTGAGTATATAAATGCAACTGATTTGGGGGCATTTATTTTTTATACTGCAATGTTACTGAAGTTATTAACTAGCTCTAGGAGTTTTTTGATAGAGTCTTTAGGTTTTTCTATATATAGTAACATATAGCTGGAGATAGGGACAGTTTGACTTCATCTTTTCCAATCTGGATGTCCTTTATTTTTTTCTCTTGCCTGATTCCTCTGGCTAATAACTCCAGTATAATGTTAAATAGAAGTGATGAGAGTGGGCATCCTTGTTTTGTTCCTGTTCTTAGGGGAAAGGCCCTCAGTTTTCCCCATTCAGAATAATACTGGTGGCGTCTTGTCATAAATGGTTTTATTGCCTTGAGATATTTTCCTTCTATACTTAATTTGTTGTGAGTCTTTATCATGAAGAGATTTTGAATTTTGTCAATTGATTTTTCAGCATCTATTGAGATAATCATATGGTCTTTGTCCTTGAGTTTGTTGATGTGATGTATCACATTTATTGACTTCCATATGTTGAACCTTCCCACTTGATCATAGTGTATAATTTTTTAAATATGTTTCTGTATTCTGATTCCTAGTATTTTGTTGAGGATTTTAATATCTATGTTCATCAAGGATATTGGCCTGTAATTTTCTTTTTTTTGTTGTGTCTTTATCTGATTTTGGTATCAGAGTTATGTTGGCCTCATAGAATGAGTTTGGGAGAGTAGCTTCTGTTTCAATTGTTTGGAATAGTTCAAGGAGAATTGGTATGAACTCCTCCTTAAAAGTTTGACACAATTCAGCTGTAAAGCTATCCAGACCTGGACTTTTCTTTGTTGAAAGATTGCTAATTCCTGCTTCAATCTCCTTGCTTGTTATTCATCTGTTCAGGTTTTCTATCTCTTCTTGGTTCAGTCTGGGTAGTTTGTATGTGTCTAGAAACTTGTCCGTATCTTCCAGATTTTCATATTTGTCATCATACAGTTATTTATAATAGTATTTAATGGTTCTTTGTATTTCTATGGTATCAATTGTAATGTCTCCCTTTTTATTTCGGATTTTTGTTATTTGGGTCTTCTCTCCTGTTCTTCTTCTTCTTTTTTTTTTTTTGTTAACCTAGCTAATGGTTTGGCTGTTTTATTTATCTTCTCAAAAAACCAGATTTTTGTGTTGTTGATCTTTTCTATTGTTTTTGGGTCTCTATTTCATTTAGTTCTGCTCAGATCTTAATTATTTCTTTCCATCTACCACCTTTAGGTTTAGATTGTTGTTGTTTTTCAAGTTCTTTGAGGCATAGTGTTAGCTCATTTACTTGAAGTCTTTCCATTGTTTTGATGTAAGCATTTTTTACAATAAATTTGCCTCTTAGTACTTCTTTTGCAGTATCCCACAGGTTTTGGTATGATGTATATTTAGTTTCATTAGTTTCAAGAAATTTTTTGATTTCCTTTTTAATTTCTTCTTGGACCCATAGGTTGTTCAGGAACTTATTGTTTAGTTTCCATGTATTTGTATGGTTCCCAGTGTTTTGCTTATTATTAATTTCTAATTTTATTCCATTGTGGTCTGAAAAGATACTTGGAATGATTTCAATTTTTAAAAATTTGCTGAGACTAGATTTGTGACCTAATATATGGTCTATCCTGGAGAATATCTCATGAGCTGATAAAAAGAAAGTGTATTCTTCAGTTGTTGGATGAAATATTCTGTATATATCTGCCAGGTCCAGTTGGTCTAAGGTGTAGATTAAATCCTGTGTCTCTTTGTTGACTTGTTGCCTGGAAGATCAGTCTCATACCTAGAGAGGGGTGTTCAGATCACCCACTATTAACATTTTAGGGCCTATTTCTTTAATTAGGTCTAAGAGTTTTTGCTTTATACATCTGGGTGCTCCAGTATTGGATGCATATATATTTATGATTGTTATGTCTTCTAGCTGGATAGAGCCTTTTATCATTATATAGTGGGTGTCTTTGTCTCTTTTTATGTTTTTTGGTTTAAAGTCTATTTTGCCTAGTATAAGAATAGCTACTCCTGCTCGTTCTTGATTTCCATTTGCACAGTATAGCTTTTTCCATCCTTTCACTTTTAGTCTGTTTGTCTACAGGTGAGGTGGGTCTCTTGAAGGCAGCATATGTTTGGGTCTAATTTTTAATCCAATCTGTCAGTCTGTTTCTTTTGAATTGGGAGTTTAATCCATTCACATTTAGGGTAGTTATTGACAAGTATTGTTTAACTCCTGTCATTTTATTGCTTCTTGTTTAGATGGTTTAAATATCTTTTGATCATTACTTCCCCTTTTATTTCTCTTCTAATGTTAGTTGGAAGTTTAAGGTGGCATGATTTAGGTTCTTTCTCTTTCTCACCAGCATTTCTGTTTTAACAGGGGGTTTTGCTCTCTCTTGCATATTTGTGATAGTGGCTATTATTATTCAGATTCCAGATGAAAGACTCCCTTGAGAACTTCTTGCAGGGCTGGTCATGTGGTGGTTAACTCCCACTACTCTTGTGTGTCTGGGAAATATACTATTTCTCCCTCATTTCAGGAGAGCCTTGCCCGGTAAAGAATTCTTGGCTGGCAATTTTTTTTCTTTTATGGAATATATCATTCCACTTTCTTCTGGCCTGTCGGGTTTGGGTTGAGAAGTCTACTGTTAATCTGATGGGGACCCCTCTATACGTGACTTTTCACTTTTCTCTCACTGCTTTTAGAATTTTTTGCCTTTGAGCTTTGTAAATTTTACTATAATGTGTTTTGGGGAGGATCTTTTTGGATTGAATTTGTCTGGGGAACTGTGAACTTCCTGGGTCTGAAGATCTGTATCTTTTCCTACACCTGGGAAGTTTTTTGTTACTATTTCCTTGAGTATGTTTTCAATACCTTTCCCTTTCTCCTCCCCTTCTGGAATACCCACAATTGGGATGTTAGAAGGCTTAAGGTTGTCTACTATCTCTCTTAGATTTTCTTCTTATTTTTAACTCTTTTTCCCTTTTTTTTTTTTTTTTTTTGTCTGCCTGGGTTATTTCAAAAAGACTATCTTCAAGATCTGAAATTCTTTCTTCTGCTTGCTCTACCCTGCTGCTCAAGCTTTCTGTTGTGGGTTTTTTTTTTTGTTTTTTTTTGTTTGTTTGTTTGTTTGTTTTTTTATTTCATTGAGTGAATCTTTCATCTCTAGGAGTTCTGCTACACTCTTTTTTAAGGTATTAATCTCTTTGTAAATTTCCTCCCTCATATTCTGGATATTTTTTCTTGTTTCATTGTGTTCTGTAATTGAGTCTTCTTTTATCTCTTCAAGTTTTCTGAAGAACTTTGCTCAGAATTCTTTTTCAGATATTTCAAGGCTTCCCTGTTCCATGGAGTCTGAAATTTGAGCATTACTGTAATCCCTCAGTGGTGTCATATGTTCTTGTTAATTTGTAGTTCTAGTATTTTTTTCATTGACATTTGTTAATTTGGTATACAGTTGGCTGCTTCTATTACACTGAGATTGTCTATGAGGATAAGGATTTCTTCCTCTGTTTGCAGGCTTTACTGGTGACTTTTTTTTTTATATCAGTGTAGTTGAGTAATCAGTAGGATACCTGTGGAGTAGCCCTGGCTGGTACTGCAGAGGGGAATTGTCCTTGTGTGACAGTGGGTGTGGTAGTGGCTATATTACACCACCTTTGGTCCTGTTCCAGAATCTGCGGTAGTAGAATGAGCCCCCAGAGGGTCTCCTCGGCTCACCTCGGCAGGGCTGGGGCTGGCAGCGGGGTCCTGGTGCTCCCCTCTGGGTCTAAGGATGGGGGGGGAGGGGTTGCTCATACCTCCTGCGTCTCCTCTGCTCACCTTGGCTGGGCCAGAATGCTTTTCAAAAAGACATTTAGAAAATATGCAGTGGATAGGAAGAATATAAACTGGATGGAGAGACAGAACAATGCAGGGTAGAATCAGATCAGAGAGTTGCTTGTGAGATGGTGGAATTTCTGTGCTACTGCAGTCATATTCTTCGTGTCTCCCTGAGAGAGAAGTAGGGGAAGGAAAGTACATGCTCCTGGGGAGCAGTGACAGCTTTGAGATCTGAAGCAACAGCCAAACCAAGCTTCAGGGAAATGCTCCCCTCTTCAGGCCAGGGGGAATAACAGCAAGTGTTCACTCATTTAATCAACAAACACTATTGTGTGTTTAGACACAGGAAGCACAGCAACAAGAGGTGCATGGCCCTCTGCTTCCTGCTCCTTGGTAAACTCTTCTCTGTCTCCTGTGTGAACAACTGATTGTGGCCTGTTCCTGTCCTCAGGGATTAAACCTCACTCTACTTTTCTTTCTACTCTAGAAATAATTTCTAACGTTTTCCAAGCCAATAGTGTCAGGTCCACATATTAAATGCTTTCTGGACATCTCTACTTACATATCCCACACTACCTGTTGGGGTACTAAAATAATCCTGCCAATGCAAGACTTCATCCACACCAATACAGAAGAGAGAGAAAAAAATTAAAACTGACTATGATCAGGTATACAGGCATGTAAAGGTAGTGGGAAAGTGTCTGCAATGCCTGGACGGAAGTTCACACAAATTCATTCATAAAAGTAGAAGAAGGAACAATTAAAATTTTCTTATCTCCGTGAGAGACAAAAGGACACGTCTCTCATGTGTGATTGTCTATGTATACCTTGTGAGGCTCTTCTAAGTTCATGTTGGAGGTATTTGTTTACAGTCTCAAAGGCCAGAAGGCTCATGATCTTGCCTTATGGTATCCAAGGTCAGATGTTTTACTGGGGACCTTAGTGTTTTCAAGGAGATACACTTGATGTCAGAGGTAGGGTCTGGGGAGCCCAATAGTTGGTCTCAACCCATCAAGTCCTCTGACCAGGTTCTTGACTCTGCCACAGGAAAGAATTCAAAGGTAGAGTCACAGTAGAAAGTGAGAACAGATTTAATGTAACAGATAAGAAATACAAGTTCCACAGAGAGAGTGTGGCATAGCTCCAGAGTTTGTGCAGGGCCCACACCAAATGTAACACAACAGTAAGTTCAGTACAGACATCGAGTCTAACACAAAAGCAAGAAAAACAAATTTAAAGTTCAGTGCAAAGTGCAGGCTGGCTCAAGAGAGTAATCAGCTGCTTGCTGAAAGTAAGTTTGATACAAAGTAAAGAAAAGTAAAGATACAGCCAGCAAAGTGCAGGCTGCCTCCTGGAAAGTGAGCAGCAGCCCTGCCTTTGGCTGGGACTCAGCTTTTATAGTTTCTCCATCTAATGAATATTCGATTAAGGGGGTGGCTCCCAGTTAGGTAAATTTAGTCTTGCACATGCTCACTTGGTCTCTTCCTGAAGCATGTTCATTGTCAGACCCTATCACATGCACCAGGCATATTCAAGAATATTCTGTGCTCTCTACTGAGCATGCCCAGCCACTGGAGTTGCATAAACCAGCCCCTTGTGGTCTCATTTTCCCCTTGTTGGTGATGAAAATAGGTCTAACTGGCAGCATTAACTTTCCTCCAGGGCAGAGCTCAGAGGAGGGGGACTGAAACCTCGGGGAATGGATTGTTACTCAGAGGCATGTCCTGAAACCCAAGCCCAGGGAAACAGAGCACCTCCTATATCACCCTGAGGAGAAGGACATGGGAAGGCAGACACCTCCCTCTGCTTTATCAAACAAAGAAAGTTTGATCTTCTTATACTGACATTTGAAAGCTTGATCAATTTGCCCTTATACACCACAAGTGTATTATCTTCTAAACTGCAATAGTCTCTTTCCCTCCAACTCCAGCCTTCTCCTTCCCCTGAGTTCCTCACCTCAGCATTGCAGTGAACTGCACTGCCAACCCAACACTCTTTTTGCCCAAACCAGAAATTCAGACATGATCTTAGACTCTTTTGTCTCCTTTCCAGATTCCCTGCTTACATGGTCATTAGAAATTCCTGGCCATTCTACCTCCTACATATCTATTAAGCCTGTCTCTTTGCTCTACCCTCTTTTTGATCAAAAGGAAGATTCAATAGAAAATTGAGTCATGAAAAAACTGTTCCTCATTGCCCTCCCCATATCTTTTTATCCCAGTTTCTTGGCTTCTCCATTTTAGAAATAAAGCTTCCTTTTCTCATTTTACATTTTAAAATGTATTTCTTGTCCTCTCTCACTTTTCTGTTCCATTTAACCATCATCCACCCCAAAAAATTAACAAGAAGGCAGACATATCCTAACACAGCAAACAGCAATGTCTAGGTTTCGTTTGACCAAGTGCCATTCTCTCTCAGGGGGTGTCGGCTGCTTCTGTAGAACAGGAAAGTTTGTCCTAATTCTGCAGAGTCCCCAGAATGGATCACAGCGGTGGGCTAATCAATAAATATCACACAATAATGAATAACAGATGAGCAAGCCTGTTGACCGAGAAAGAAGCATTCAGAGTTTAAGATGTAAAATTGGTCCATTTGGGGTACACTTGTTTTTCTTCCCACAATTTGCAAAGCCCAGAAGAGAACAGAATTTTTTCCTGTAAAATAATTCACCAAAGGCGTGTACATCTGGAAGGTGCTGGGGCACTGCTGGAAGAGAGGTTTGGCATGTGAGGTTCCAAGGGTGTAGCACGATTAGAGAAAATGGCAGGATGACATGGGCAAATGGCTTGAGCCAGCTTGGGTCTCACTTTGCTCATTTCTAGCTATGTAAGTAGATCACTAGAGCTGGGGTTTGGTGGTGGTGGTTTTCTTTGATGGCTTATGGTAGTGGCAGGCCATTTGTTTTCTGATTTTCAAACCCTGGTCGGAATTTTCTCAGTACTCCAAGTAAAAAAAAGAAATGTTAATGTTTTGGGGTTTTTTTAATTGAATCTTTTAAATCTTATGAGAAGAAAACATGTCATGTAGTTATAATCTTTGTGGTGTCATTTGTACTGCTATGCTGAAAGCTGTGTCAGTGTTTCCATTGCAAATCAGTTCTTTTATAGGTTTATAGCTGTCATAAAATACCCTAGGGATGGAAATGTGCCACCTACATATTTTTTGGTTCACCTGCTGCACGACATAATTAATGTAGCTACTTTTGCTTTCACTCCATTTTTATCATCAAAAAATAGGAATATCAAACCCAAATACTTTTAGCCTAATGTAAAGAAAAAAGTCTCTCTTTCTCTGTCATTTGGCACTCTTTGCTATTTTATGGAAGGAGGAAAATAAGTTCAAGTGTAGTATGTACACCTATCACTTGCCCATAGAAAAACCAAGGGGGACCCCACAGGTGACAAACCAGCGAGGTGTCTTGTGAAAATGACCAGGTCTTTTTCTTCAGGACTCCATGCACTGGATCAAAAGACAGGCTCTTTAGCAAGGACAGTAACTGTCCTATGTGCATGAGTGATGATGTGGTTTCACTTTCTCACCTTTTTAAAAAAATTTAAAAATTTTTTTAAAAAAATTTTATTTTATCATTACACAATGTAAACACATTTTGTGGCCTTTTACTAATTTCTCCCTAACCATTTCCCTGCCCCCTTGCTCACCTCTGGTGCCCTCAGTTCCATTCTCTACTTTTGCAAGTTCAACGAATTATTGTGACTGTTTTATCTTTCTCCTCATCTTGCTCGTGAGAATGGTCTCGTGAGTCTTAGGCTCTCCTAATGTCCTATAAAGACCTCAGAACTTCATGGATAACTATTTTTGTTTTTGCTGCTTGATACCTAAAAGTACATACTTTCCTTGGTGACAAAGACCTTTAATATTACATGATTTATGATTTAGATGCCTCAAAGTAAAGTATAGCAGAAGTTCTGGAAAAAACTTGATTTTTTAAGTAAGCACTAAACAGCACTCATGAGCTGCGTAAGGATGTTTCAGTCAACAACAAAACACATATACAACGGTGGCTATCCCCTCTAGCCTCACTGTGTAGAGGCTGCATCATCTAGGTTCTGCAGGTGCACCCTATGACGTCCACACAACAATGAAACCACCGGATGATGCAATACATGCGTGTACTCATTCATTACTTAGAACTCTAGTTGCCTCATTGTAAAATGTGAATAACAAGAAGGCTTCAATTTTCTCTATTTTATTTAATGTTAAGGTAACACCTGCATCTGGTAAAAAGGAAAAGATTCAGATAGTACGTAAGGATATACAAAGGGGAAAATGTGTCTCTTTTACCTGATTCCTAATTCTACCATTTCTCACGCTCCCTCCTTTCTCTAGTTGCTATTACTGGTCCCTTGCCAGTCTTTGCTGTAAGTGTGTGTACACACGTGTGAATATATGGGCATATGCATATGCATATATTCTTTCTCTTATTCCAGACAGTACTTCCAGAATTATAGAATTTTAGTTAGTAATTAAATTTTCCTAGTTCTGATGATTCCTTTCTTCTTTACATTTTATTCTCTTTAGACCTCATAAGCTAACAAGTTCTGACTTGTTTCTTTATAAGTATATATGTCACATTTTATGTGGGATGGTGTTTCATTCACCAAATAAATAAGTTTCTGTGACCACATTTCTCAAAAATCAAAATAGCGTTGTGCTCTGTGCATTCCAATGACACTCGATGAAGACTATACTATAATGACTGAAAATATAAACACATAATATTTTGATTGTGACCTTCTAATGTAGTTCTTTTGATGGTAGCTATTTTGACTATCATTTCTTTAATTTTTTCATGACAATAATAATTTTGCACAATTTTTTACACATGCTAATTTAACATCTTTTCCTCTAAAAGACTTTTTACTAATTTTTGGTAACCATTTTTGTGTCTTTCCAATAACAACAAGTTCTCCAGTTCTCCAGAACCAACTAGGTGCCCTATAATTCAATTCAATCCTGACACTAACTACCTAGAGTTAGGACAGACCACCCAGGTTAAAGGCTTAGTCCCACGGACTGCTCCAATCCAGATGTCATCCACAAATGTGGTCCCTAGGCTGCCCACACTTCTGCCCAGACAACAAATTCAGAGACCCTCCTCAGATTTGATAATTCATTAGGACATCACAGAACTCAGGAAAGCACTCTACTTATGTTTATACATTTATTATAAAGGGTACAACTCAGAATTAGCCAATGATGCATAGATGTGGGGGGTGGGTAGGAGGCATGGGGAGTGGGTGGGAGGAGTGGGGGCATGGAACTTCCATGCCCTCTCCAGGCATGCCACTCTCCCAGCACACTGATGTGTTCACCAGTCTAGAAGTTCTTCAGATTTCATTGTTCAAGAGTTTTTGTGGAGGTTTCATTATGTAGGCACAATTGAATAAATCACTGGCCATGATGATTGAGCTCATTCTTTAGCCCGTCTCCTCTCTCCAGAAGTCAGGGATGGGTCTGAAAGTTGTAACCCTCTAATTATGCGGTTGTTTTTTCTGGCCACCAGCCCTTATTCTAAAGCTATCTAAAACACCCACCAGCAGTCATCTTATTAGCATACAAGATACTTCTATCCCTCAAGAAATTTCAAAAGTTTTAGAAGCTCTATTATAGGAACCCAGGACAAGCATTAAGTATAGTTATTATACCACAGCCATATTTTCATTGTGACCAATTTTTATTCTCGTTAAGATAATTACAAAATAGTTCATCCTTTTTATTTGGAATACCACTGACATATGTTAAATCTCTGTCCATGCTTTGGTTTACTTTTGGACTATTATGCTTACCAATTTTTTTTATCTATCTCTCCACTCAACACTATTTACATTACTATGGTATTTTATTTAATATATTGATATATGATAAGATGTCATATATCTTTCTTCTTTTTCAAAATTTTCTTGAAAAGTACATATTTACTAATTTCCTAATGAGATTTAGAATCAGCCTGACAAATTCCATGAAAAATCTATTGTGATTTATATTTGGACTGCATTGAATTTATGCATTATTTTAAAGAGAACAAACATCTTTTATTTAATCTTGGTGAGGAGGTATACTATGTAAGGCAAAATTCTAAGATGGCCCCAAGATTCCTGTCTCATGATGTACATGCCCTATATAATCCCTTCTTGAACATAGGCAGGACTTATGTATATGAAGGGCTTTTACTCCCATGATTACATTACAATATATGGCAAACGGAATTTTGCAGGTGTGATTAAGATCGCTAATCAATTGACTGTGAGTGAATAGAAAAGATTATTCTGGGTGAGCCTGACTTAATCAGGTGAGCCCTTAAAAGAGATGAGAAGCAGCCACAGATACTCTCCTGCTGGCTTTAAAGACATAAATTGTCTTGTTGTGAGCTGTGGGAACCACAAGGCAAGGAACTGAGGACAGCCTCTAAGAGATAAGGACAGTCTTCAAGCTGGCAGCTAGCAAGAAGACAGAGATCTCAGTCCTACAACCACAAGAAAATAGATTTTGCCAATAATCTGAACGAGCTTGGGAGAGACCCAAGAGCTCCAGATTACAAAGCAGCCTGGTGGACATCTTGATGTTAGCCTTGTGAAACCTAGGGCAGACAGCCCATTTACAGCATGCCCAGACTTCTGATCTACAAAACTGTGAGATAATGAATAGGTATTGTTTTGAGCCACAAAGCTGATGGTAATTTGTTATGCAGCAATAGAAAATAAATGCACATACTCTATGGTTGGTTAGCACTTATTTTACATCCCTAAATAAAGTTTTATGATATACTCCTTAAAATATTTTCTTTTTTTTAGATCTATTCCTAAATTTTAAAAACTTCTGTTGCTAGTATGAGCAAGATCTTTTTTTCCATTGGTCATGTAATTAATTACTGTTGCTGTATAGTAAAACTAATGATGTTTTAACTTGACCTTGTATCTAGCCACCTTGCTAAATACAGTTTTATGATATTGTTAATTGATTTTATTCTTTTTCTAGGTAGATTTTACATCTTATTCAATGATTTTGTTTTCCTTCTTGCCAATATTTATATGTATATATATATATATATATATGTATATATATATATGAATATAGATATTCATTCTCTTCCTAATTAGAACTTCTTATGCAACAGAAAATACTGTCAATGACAATCCGCTTCCTTATCTTATTTTTGAACCTAATGGGAAAACACCAAATGTTTCACCACTAATTGTGATATCTGTTCAAGTTTCTGGTAGATAATTTTTATGGAATTAAAATAATTTCCTCTATACTAATGTGGGAAGAGGTTGTTTTTTGTCTTTTGAAATCATCCATAAGCATTCCTTCTTAGTATCTATTGAATAATTATAATTTTTTACTCTTTTGATCTGTTAATCTAATGAATTAAAATAATGTATTTCTCATGTTAATGTTTCTTGCAGTCCTTGACTAAACACTTCTTGGTCTTTTAATACATTGTTAATATTTTATTTCAAATTTTTATGTGCACTTTCTTAAGTTAGACTGTCATAGAGCTTTCTTTTCTGGAGCTGAACCACCAGAAATATATGAATAATGGGTTAAAATCTTCAGATATATGGATTTATATTAATTGATTTCTCAGTTCAATGCATTTAGAAACACAAACACAAATAACAGGTAAACCCAGTGTTGCAAACTCAAATCTGTACACAGACCAGGCAGATACCGTGCAGTAATGAAGCCCACATGTCAGTGCATATGTGTACAGTGGACCAATGGCTACTTGAAAAGCCCACAAGCCATCCAAAGGAAGTAGCCTCTACTGACGTCCAGCCAATCACTGCAGGCACAAATGGGAGCACAGAGCTGCCAGATCTACCAGAGATTTAATTACTTCAAAAAATTTGGCTCAAAAAAAAAGAGAAAAAGTCACTCTGGGCCTTGTTTGTAAGCCTTGCATTAAACAATAAATATTAGGATTAACATAGTTGTGCACATAGGAAAAGTGTCCCTTATTTCTTTAACTAATCAGAATAAGAGAAAAAAATGTTTCCTGTGAACTGCCCATCAATAGACCAGCAGAGATCTTTAAAGAGTCTCTGAAGAGAAAGGCAGGGTCCTTTAAAAATTAAAGTACAATTTGAAGTATGAGAAAGCAGAGGTGATTCTGAAAGACAATGAGATCACTGCAAAGTACTTGTTAATCAGATTTTTACATGTAGTGATAAAAATGAAAATCTTGAATTGCCTCCAGATCTCATAACTAGCCCAATAAACCCAGATACAATAGTCAATTTTTTTTTTTTAACCTCAGATATAAATGGTAATATTCTTTAGGTTAAAAGCACAAAGTTAGAAAGCAGAAAACTTAAGGCATTTTTGGAAAACATAAGCAAATGAGCTAAGTAACTCCCACTTGGTGTAAATTCCATATCCTCCATAATAACAACAGAAAAAAATTGACTGCATGTACTCTCTTGAGACCTACCTTCTGTTTTTACTGGATATAATTAACAGGCAATGCTTGCTTCCCTTGGGTATATCTGCTTTGGGGAAGGCCCTCAGGAAGGGCTAGTGGTAAAAAGCACAAAAGCAGTGGTAAGAAAAGGTAAGGAAAAAGGTCTAAGGCTTCGAAGATGTATTTATATACTCATACACTGACATGCATATGCACAGGGATATCACCGTACTTTGAGCCTCCCAAGTCCCCTTCCCTTTCCTTGGAAGAATCCAAGATAGTACATATATTTATTTGGGAACCATATTATTTTCCTTGCAGAAGTCTGGAGTGTTGCTTTTCCATCCATCATCATTAATTTGACATTGAAGCTTCAGCAGAGTCTATGACCCACTCAGCTTCTGTTCGGGAAGTTCATGGAATAGCATTTTGAGAAATGTTATGGGAAAGGTAGAACCTTTCAAATCAGATCAGTACCATCTGTTCTTCTCTGTGGATAATGCGCCTGCCAGTGTTGCTGAGAGTCCTACTCCAAAGATCTCTGTTTTCAGCCACAAGTTGCATTTATTCTGATCCAAATGTGGCATGGTGTATTAGTTAGAGGATATCAGGCTGCAGTAACAAATACACCCACACATGTACTGATGCGACATAATAGAAACTTCTCATTTATGGGATGAGTCAGAGTGCTCGAGGGCGGTTCAGGTCAGTGAGGGCTGTCTGCTCCACTCAGGGAACCGGGCTGGTAATGACTCTGACATCTCTGACACATATCTTCCAAAGTTAGCAAAAATGAGAAAAGAGTATGAACACACGTGGGAGATTTCCATGCCAGGCCTGGATATGACAATCACTTCTGCTCACATTCCCTTAGCTAGACTTCAGTCATTTTGCCACACCAAACTGTAAGAGCAGCTGGGAATGTGTTGTAGCTCAGCGCCAGGAAGTGTGATTAAACTGAGTGGGGGTCCGTTTGCCCCCCGGGCCCCAGAAGGCCAATCACCGAAGCACATGTCTTTGCAGTAGGAAAAGATTTATCCACAAGGTGGCTATGTGAAAAAACAGGAGGTATGCCTCTCAGACCCATCTCACTGAAGGCAGGAGGTGGGGGTATATTTAAGGAAGGGAGCAAGGTGGTGGGAAAAAGTGACTGGTGGAGGCAGAGAAGCAGTAGACAGGAATAGGGAAAGTCCCTTGGGCATGGCAGTCCTGTCATCATGCTTTTTTAAATTTTTTAATTGATTTTTTTTTTTTTTTTTTTTAGTTATTTATATGTTGTGTTGTTTTTGATGGCTGGATGGTACAGGGATCAAACCTTGGACTTCGGTGTTCTCAACACCACGCTTTAACCAGCTGAGCTCCGGCCAGCCCTCTCTTGTTCAACATGACCATGCTTCTTCATGCCTCTCATGTTCAAGGGTGGCTGTGTTAGCACGAACAGAAGGTGGGGGTTTAGGTCCTCTGATGTCAATAGGTCACCCGTCGGACGCTTGCACCGACTCAGTGACGGGGTCTGCAGGCTCAGCCAGCTCTGGACCAGATTGTGCTGGTCTTTTACAGAAAGAACAAGCACCTTGTTCAGCTAGCTTGTGACACTTACATCAGAGAGGTTATCTTTAGGGCACAAAAACAGGAATGGTATCCTGTGATTGCTGATCCAAAGGCACTTACTTAATTGTTTACTTGTGGGCTACGTGAGAAGCAAAACCAGCATCTACAAAACTTTTGACCTATACTTAATTTAACATCTAAAACTAAATTAGAAAATCAAGTTTATCTTGGTTTCACTGTCAGTTTCAGAAGGAGACAAGTCAGATTTTGGTAAGTAGCTGGCGGTCTTGGCTGCAGATGGGAAGAAATATCATCTAGACCAACTGTCTCTGGGTACCCCATTCAAAAAATAGACCCTCCTACCCTCCTTCTCTATAGTTTTTTTTTTTTTTCATTTCTCATTTTAAAAACCTTATATAACACTCATCTCACAGGTTAAAGGACCAAATAGCTATGTTTCAACATACGCTACAATGCACATATTTTATGTATTCCAGCATTTGGGCACTTAGAAGGCTTCTGCCTTCCTCCTGTCTCCCACGTGAGATATACGCCTGCTACATTCAAAACACAGAGACTATAGAAGGAAATCACACATGATCTCTGCCCTTCTGGAGTGTGCAGTTGAGTTTCCAGAAAGAAAAAGGAGACTCATTATATTCATAGACACGACAAAGTGATGTAACAATACACTATTAAGTATCCTCTCACTATAGGAAAGGGAGAATCAGCACACTGTTGCTGGGATGTCCCTAATTCATTGCCGTATGCACAGCAGGCATGAATGTTTTAGGGAAAAAGAGGCAAAATCGTTGAAGGTTGATTACACTTCAGTCAGAAAATCAATTTATTAATTCTGTAACCGGTGCTTTTAGACTAAAAAAAGAAAAAACTCTTACCCAGAAAGCTTGGCAGTGTGCCATTTTATTATTTATTTATCCTCTAGGTTTCTCTTTTTGCACATTGGATGAGTAAAGAACCTGTTAAGTTGTATTTCATTTTCCCTCTCTCTTCCTTCCTAATGTAATAAAATCAAAGGTGAGAATTACCATCGTTAGAGAAGGGCCTGTGATGAGCGCAGGGAAACGTTGCTCGATAACAACCATTTAATCAAAGCATTGCTAGAATCCATCTGTAGCTTTAAACGAGATTTTCTTCCAAGTTTGGCTGTATTGAAATGCAGCACGAAGCTCGGCATTAAACCACGAATTCTCCAAATTCAATAAAAGGATATGTAAAAAGATATTTTCTTCAAATGCCTCCAGCTGGCCATCTGCCCTAATCACACATAGGCCTCAAAATTGTTTTCTACTGACAATAATAGGATCTATAAAGAGTATTCTGTGGAGTGATTTGAGAGACGGGGGTATAGTGACCCTTTGCCTTGGCAGAGCTGAGCCGCCTGAATGGGGCCTACAGAGTCAGAAACCAGGAGAGAGGCCGGGCGTTTGGTGCGTGCTTCCTCGGGAACTGCTGTGGCATGTTCCTCAAATCTCTCCGAGATGCAAAGGACAGCTGATTAGCTGCTGATCTTCTGCCCACTGAGGGCAACCCCTCACAGCATAGACGGTGGTGCAATTATTGCAATAATTCAGCAAAGTGCGATTTTTAAAAAATAGATTGCCTTTCACAGCTGCTCTAAGTCATCAGCATTTACTGACCGACTCAGGTGGCCGTGCACAGGGTGAGGTAGACCTGAGCACTGCGAATCACAGAGCAGAGAGACGCAGAGGCGGCGGGAGTAGGGGACACAGGGCGTTCCTGAATCAGTCAGATGGTATCCCTAAACTCCTTCCTTGCTAAGGAAAGTGGTCTGGAGGCCGGCTCCTTGCGATGGGTTGGGAAGCACTTCTAAGAGGCATCCTGGTAAGGTGGGGGAACCCGACCCTGCAGTGGAAAGAACTAGATTTATAAAACTGATCTGCCTCCTCTTGCCCCCCGCTCTCCCCCCAGGGCTGTGAAATAAATCACTTCCTCCAGCCCTAGTTACCCCATCGGGGAAGAAAGAATTACCACATGTACCATTCAAGATCGCTATGTGGAGATGCCTTTGAAAGGGTTTTGAAAACAGGAAAATGTTATAAATGTTACTGTATGATATTAAAGATTGTAAAGGAAATTCTACACAGAGACCCTGACATCAGGGCCATATCTCTTGAGGGAGAACAGCACATTCGCCAAGCTATGTGAGGAAAGTGAGCCAGTGGACAGAAAATGCAAAACTGTAGGACAGTACTGACGCTGCTGTTACCTAGACACGTGTGCACATTTATATCAGCACTTCAAAGTTTTCAAAGTGCACACTTTAAATGGATCCTTGCAGCAACTGTGGGATAGAGCAGTGTCAGCCCCCCACACCCTAGTTGTGTCAATAAGACACACACTGTGCCCTGCCCTGCTCAACACGCTTTGTGTGTTGTGAGGATCATGACAGTGAGGTAGGACTAGTGTCATTTTCCCTTTAGAGACAGGGAAACTGAGGCACAGAGAGCTAAGAAACATGTCCAAAGTCATAAGGATACTTTGTGCTCGGAGGCAAGCTAAAAACCCAGGGAAAGTCTCCAAAGTAGTGCACTGCTGTCTCAGATGCAGAGCTGATGTTCAGAGACCAGAGGACTTTCCAAGGTAATTCAATTAGTAATCAAGGAAGATTCAATACTAAAACGTGGGTCTTTTGACTTCTGGCCCAGTGATCAGAGACCAAATGTCGGAGTGAAGAAGAGTAGCAGAGTAGCTCTATTTTCTCCTCAATTACACATTTTTAAATAAAAAAGGAATTCATTAGAAGAGTTAAACATTTACAGTGTTATATGTATTGACTTGGATGATTTAAGGCCTAAGATTGAAAACTGTAGAAAGATCTAAGTTGTGTTAGAAAACTCCATCGACTAATATTTACATTTGTAGCCATGACTTAATCTTCCACCTTCGTCCTTACTCTTGATTATTCTCTTGCTCTGGAATCTGCTTGTCTGGGCTTGTTTGGGTCCCCTAACAAATTTTATCATGAGCCAGAATCCCTTCACCCTTTTCTCGGTCATTGCCTTTCTCCCTGGCTAGACGGTCTCATCTTCTTTTCAAATTCCCAAAGAAATGCACAACTCAGATCTGGTTTCACGTGGACTTAAAAACACTGTTTTCTTCACAGGAGAAAACTTTGAGCTGATCCCAGAAAAGGTCTTAACCCATCACAGGCTAGCTCTCTGAGTCTTCAGGGCCATCACAAATTTTTGTCTGCCAAAGGCCAGGAAGAGAGAACATGAGGGCTACCTATCCCTCCTCTTTCCTGCCAGAAATACATCAGCCACTTGGGCATCCTGACTTGCCACTTCTGCCTGACATGGGAAAGGTTCCAGCTTCAGCACCAGGAAGACCCGTATTTATGAGCTGGGAGGCAGTGTTCCTCAGTAGAAAGTGCACTCAGGCTTAGAAACCCGCCAGGAGTGGTACCCACTCACAGAGGTGCTAAAGAAGAAAGAGGAATGATCTGCGGGAAGCGTTCTTCACAGTTCTGGTCTCAACAGATGGGGGCCAGGATTGGCTTGAATTCTGACCCACCATTTAATTACTTTAGACCCGAGCACGTCACTTAACTCTTCTGGTCTTCAATTTCTTCAAGTACTTCAGTTCAGTGGTTAACAAACATCCACCGTGGAAGCAGTTAGTTCAACAGATGTTCGTGAAGTGCCTATTACAGCAAGACCTGGGTTTGCTCCTGTACATATAGCAATGAATAAATTGGACCCCATCTGGGCCCCAAGAGAGATTATGGTCTAGAACCAGGCATCCATGAAAAGATGGGAAAATGCTTGACCATAGGATTACTTTGAGAATTCAGAGAAATCAGAGGAGTGAAGCACGTGGTAGGCACTGGATATACATTATAGTCACTGTGTCAAATCTCTGGCAGTTTTCATATATGATAATCAGATCAATTTCAATAGCTTCAGTTGGATCTTACCTGAAAGCTTAGCATGCTCTCCATACAAGGGACCTTCTTATTTAAAGGGATGATGGACCTCTTCATAGGAAACATAACATTAAAAACACACCTGAACCGAGCCTATTAAAGTTTGTAAATATGGGAATGCCTGATTATTTTACTGTATTCTCTATTTTCCATTTTTCATATATCGAATCCTTCTTAAATTTGACAAGTAGCTTGGGCTTTTCAGAGGGAAAAAACTATCAAAGTTCAAAGGAATAATATTCTGGCAGCTAAAATAAGCTGCAGTGACTCCACAATGGCATTTTCAAAATGGCCCTGAGGGAGTCACTCGATAATGCACTGCTTGGGCTAGACCCTCTCACTTAAAGGCCACCCTTAGTCTAGCAAAAATGAAAAAGGAAATGGATGCAATTTTTCAAGTAATTTAGGGGAAAAGCACTTTCATCTCTGTTCTTCAGGTAGGATAATTGGCACAAATCTCTGCCCTGGCAGTGGAGACCTGGCCATTGGGGAACCAAGGTCAAGTTAATCATGGAGGAGTGTGGAGAGAGGGCTGGGAGTGGAAGTGAGGCTATGGGAGGGAAGCATGTCCTTGCTGCATGTGACATTTGGATGGCTGTTCCACCTGCTGCAGTGATTTGTTCCTCTTCCAGTTGCAGATGACCCACTTAACGTTCCAGTTTTGCTAATAGAACATGTTGGGTTACATTGATTAATATGGCATTTTTCTGGTAGCTCTTCCTTTCACTTTAAATTCAGCAGAGTGGTTATTTCTGAATCTGGAGAGCAGAGTGTGCAAAGTCAGGAGAGGAGGGCAAACAACTGCACAGGAATCATGATAAAAACTCGACAGGAAGACAGCATCCTCCCTGGGCTGCCGACCAGAATTACATCAAGCGATCTTAAAGGAAGTAGGAACTATTATCATTAGTCCTCCCTCACTGCATCTCTCTGGCAGGATGTTTACTTACTGCTCAGCCTGAGCAATTGCACCAATTCATTAAAACTACGTAAATAAACCCCCCACTTGGTTACTGCTTTTTATCCTGAAGCCCAGCCTCCAGGAATAACTTGGCCAAGTTGAGCTCTGGCAGAAAAGGGAAATGCTGGATACCAAGCCCACGAGTTAGCTCTGTCTGTTCTGGGCTGTGCACGCTCAGTCACTTCAGATAAATCACAAGGGATTATACTTTAATGAGTAGCATGTTGTATGGGGGAAAGCACAGACTTTACAGACAAAAAGAAGGATGCTAAGGAATGACTCCATCACTTACTGTGTGACTTTTGATAAATTACCCAATGTCTTTGAACTTAGTTTCTTCATCGACACAACGGATATGGATGAGATTAATTTGTTAACATAAGTGAAGCACCTACCTCAGGGTCTGGGAAAAAAATAAGTAATTAGTAAATGTACCTTCCTTCACACTAGTAAATTCACCTCTCTGTTTCTCTTGTTTTCAAGGGTTCACCGTGTAGACCAGAACTTCTCAACACCCTTTGATGCTGAAGCAGAATTTGGTACAAGGCAGCTCTAAGTGAGCATCACTCTAATTGTGTGAAAGTACTAAAGTTGATTGCTCTCAGTGGGTGGTCTTTCGGGAGAGATGCAGTAGACCAAGGGACATAGACTGAAGCTTCCCAAGTCATATTAAATATAATTTCCTCAGCTCCTACTCACCTCCAGTGCACTTCCAAGTGGTTCAACAGTATCAAAGCAGAGGTCTGAAACAGCTCTTACACCTTTAGTCTCTCCACGTAATTTTAGAAGCCCCTGTGGGGTCACTATTAAGCAGTGGGGTTAACCCTGCAACTTGAGATGACATGTTTTGCTTATTTGTTTTGACATGTATTTGTTATAAAATCAAAGTATGCATATGAAAACCATAGAGAAGAGTGTGAGGTAGAAAGTGAGAGCTTTCTGAACTCCCACTCCCTTCCCCTACTTTCCAAAATGCAGACCAGGCACATAATAGATGTGGAGTCTGACTTCCAGACTGAGGAGGTGACATATTACATTGCATGATTTCCATCCCTTTGGAAGCCAATTTCACCATTCAGAACACTCAGGGTTGTGACATTTGGTGGGAGATGGCTGTAATAGAAAGTTTCCTGATCTTTCTATTGGCTGAAGCTGCCTTGAGGGGTTTCAATACAGACTCTCACGAATATGCACCTTTTTTCTGTTGAAGTCAAATGTGATAATGGGAAAAAGATGCCAAAGTACTTTTCTCACCATATATTAGTGAATAAGATCTTTTTCAATCCTAAATTTCTCTAACGTTTTTTGAGTGACCACCAGGACTAATAGGCACGACTTTTTAAACCCACAGGATACTGCTCAATTCACTGAAATCATAAGTTAAACAGCCTCCAGCAAATAACTGAGCTGTTCAAAGAAACTGCCTCAAATCTGTATTTGTTATGCACACATAATGCATACACAGAAACTCCTGCTATAGTCTTCTTCTGGATTTTTCTGTCTCTGCTTTCCCAACTTGGCCACGCTAGTCAACTCTATCCTACTCATGAAATTTCTCCCTACAGTGAAACTGTAAAGATGGAAAAATTTCTACTCAAAAACCATCACTGGTTCCCCATTCCTCACAAAAGAAGTCCACGTGCTTATCATCCAGGGCTCTGTTTAGCTTGATCCAATGTACATTTCTAGATTCCTCTTCCCCTGACTGCCTACGTGCCATGAGCTTGGAACACACTGGGCTGCTTCTGCGGCACTATCCTGGCATCCTTGCCTCCACGTACAGACTGTGACGACTTGTTCTACCCACTGAGAATGCTTTTCACTCATCTGTCTGTGTCTGGGGTACCATATTTATCTGTATCAAAAATAAAAATGTTTTTGAAGAAAACCACAAAAGCAAAGTGACCTGAGCCTCTCCCGCCTTGAATGATGTTGTGGGGATGCTGAGCAGTAGTAAGCAGCATGGCAATATCCATTCTCAAAGAAGACAGTCCCGGTAAAGTATTTGAGCCCCCCACAGATTAAGGAGGCATTGCCATTTCAAGCCTTGTGCTGCTGAAGCATGCAGTCCTAGAACAGAAATCTCCTGGTTTAGTAAAGTACTTTATGGTCTGTGCGTGCCTAGGGCGGCTTGCAATTTGGTTCGGATATGGTCTGTAGAAAATTATCCTATGAGGCCTGGGAGCTTTTTGTTTTTTTCTGAGAGGCAGCCAAGATGCGATGGAGAGATGGGCTTTCTAAGGTAACCAGGGGCTAAAGAGGAGAGACTGGCTGTGAGAAAGAGCCAGTCCTGGGACATGGCTGAAGGGCTGTCGAATATTCACTCTTAAATTATTTGCAGTGTTGTTGTAAAGTCGCCCCTCCACCTTCCCAACACTTTAGAAAGTCACCCCAACATTTTACTCAACTCCCTGCCTTGTGTCTGTGGGATTTCAAAAGAAACAGGGAAAAGGAAAAAGGGCATCCCCAGCAGAACCCCACGTGTGGAAAAGGGGAGCCCCTCCTAGACACAGCTGCCCTGTTTGGAAGAAAGAGGGGTTACAGAGACGTGAAAAGCTCCACAGGGAGGTTGCCAAAATGTATTTTCCTCAGTGTTCTGCTGTTTCAAGTCATGGTCAATAGTTCTATCCACATGTGCTAAAAGAGAACTTTTGAACTGTTGGGCTTTATAATAATGATATTCCATTCCTGTTTCCCTTTCTATAAAGGGGATATTAAATATGTATTAGAGACAGGTGACTCAAAAGTCTTAGCTGTGATTAGCCTGTGAAGACTACAATTCAATATTCCTAACTAAAACTAAAACTGCAGCATCTCTCTGGAGTTCTTGAAAATTATAGTGTACACTTTTCCTAAATATGTCTCCATTAATTTGTTACAGACTATACATTTAAATGGAAATTTCATTTGGCTATGTGTGTGCACATATATAATTTAAAGCAATATGATTCTAGAAGCTTAGAATCCTGGAGTTCAAAGGAACTACAGAAATTAGTCCAGACCCTTTGTTGTATAGATGAGGAAATCAAGCCCAGGGACAGGGGATTAGATGTTGCTTTTCTCATTCTATTATTACCACTCAGTTTAACTAAAAATAACAACCTCTCAAATAAGATATATAATACTTAGAACCTACTCAATACTCATAAAATGGTGATTCCTGATGTTGATATTTATTATTAGCTCCAATTCTTCACCCTTTATGTTTATACCTTATATTTACACCCTTTGACGTGTGACTTTTCAGTTCCTTCCAAGAAAAGTATGGAGTTTATTTCCACGCCCCTCTGAGTTCAGCCAAGTGACTGACTCTGTCCGACAACTGAGACGGAAGTGACAGGGAGGAAGCCAGATCTGAGCCCAGACATCAGAGGTCTGTGGCTTCTACTTGCTGTCTTGGACCATGCCCACTACAATGAGAAGAGCATTTTTTGTCTAAACCATTGGTCCAAGAAAGATGAGAAACACATGGAGCACAGCCATGGCACCCAGCCACCAGCCACAGACGTGCAGAGAGAAGCAAAGATGCTCAGCAGCTTTGCTCGAAGCAGAACGGTCCAGCCAAGCCCAGCCACCCTGAAGGTGCTTAAGCAGCCATAAACAACTAGTGCTTCAAGCAAGGGACTTTGGAGAGGCTTGTTGTGAGCCATAGCAAACCATACCATGATAAACTTTTCATAACCTCCAAATCCACTCTTTGAATTGTTTTTAACACTTTTCACTTGTCAAATGGCTTTTCTTTGTTTTCTTTTCTTTTCTTTTTTCTTTTTTCTTTTTTTTTTTCAAATATATACATTCTGAGCTGGGGTTGAATTTTACCCAAATCAGTGAAAGCACAGTGCATTGTGTCATTCCCCAGCTCAAAAGAAATTCTCCAGAAGTCCCCAGAAGACCTAAACAACAAGTTTCAGCTCTTTTGCCTTGTTATGATCATTTGCAGATTAGCCTCTGACTGTTTCTTACATATTTCTGGTTTCTGCTGGCCTACTCTGATCTGTATGTGTATCTAGAATACAGACTTTAGATTTATGGACGTGGATTCAATCTTGGGTCTTCCTACTTGTTATTTCACTTTGGACAAATTCCTTTACCGTAGCCCTTAACTCTCACTTTATCTGAAATATCATTGGGTTACTGTGAAGATTCGGTTATGTGGTACACAGAAAGAACCTGCCATGGGGGTTACCTTTTGGCAGGTATGGGAGAAGGGAACATCTGTGCTCCTTTTTCTTTGTTCTGCCTCCATCCATTAGGGTAATAGCCAAAATCCCCGCTCTTAACCTAGGGGAGTGTTAAAGGTAAAAGCCACAACCTCTCTCATGCCCACATGCCTCATGGAGAAAAGGGTGGTGGTGAATTATGTGAGAAATTGGCATCTCTTGAACCATCTGGTTGGTGGTTGTGGTAATGGTGCCTACAATCAGACCAGATTTATGGTCCATTTTTTACTCTCTGTGCCCTGTCAAACAGGAGAATCTCCTTCTCATGAAGTAACTGCTCCACTTTAGTTTCTGCCTCTAAATGGATGTGTAAGGCAACCTTGAGGTCCTCATTCACCCAGCCAGTTGGGTTCAGGAGCTTTGAGTCTGTTTGGCAGGCCCGGTATGATCCCTGGGGTGTTAGTGTTTGAACTCAGAGTACAAGGTAAAACACCTATTTCAGCTTTGACTCTAAAACATGGTGTCCAGTCCAATTTCCTATTTCACTCAACAATTTTCTTTGTGTGTATACTCCATTGGTGAGCACCCAGAGAAGAGAGGCTCTTTCCCCCTCTTTTTTATATCCCTCTAAATTCAGCCAGTTCTTTAAATCCTTGTTCTAATCCTGGTTGCTGATTTCCTTCAGGGAAAGGAATTTCCAGTGCCTTCAAATTGCCATAAGCCTAATCTCTCTGTACAGCTCATGTGGATTTTGTGTGATTAGATATCTTTTTATGTGTTTATGTATAATCACCTCTTTTGGTTTATTCAGTCATGATATTACTCTACTCTTGTTTACCTTCATCAAGGCTAACATAGTGCCCTGCTCGAGTAGCTGTTCAGTAAATAATTAACTTATATATGAATGATCCATTCTTGTGAATTCATGCCTTTTGTCCCATCCAAGAGCAGACTATGTAGATGAACTTATGTGACGTGACCATTGACTTCAACCAATAATGCTCGTTTACTGTTGTAACTAACATTAGAACTGAAATTGCTCACCTATTGTACAACTTCCTGGGTTTGCTGCTGCCTTTCCTCCTTGCATGGTTCTCTTCTATTCCCCAACCCCCCACCCCCATCATCCCACCTTCCCTAGCTCCCGCCGCCACCATACAGAGAATAAATATATTGTCAGAACTTGGGCTGGTATAGTTCTCTGATCATATCTTTTTCTCCATCTTACCCATTCTTCAATGTCTTTAAGGCAATATTCCTTAACTGTTGATTTATTTAATTTCTTGGAACTCTTGAATTGACCCTCCAAACTGTATTTACTTTATTTCTTCCATTACATCTTCCTTAAGTAGAAAACAATAGACCTCCAATTTTTGTTTGTTTGTTAATCATACAACTGAAAAGTTGCTAGCTACTAAAAATTTTAAGATAGGAAAACACCCTCTGTAGACTGGCTAGCTGGTGAATGTAATGCTAGGTGAATAATGAGCAGGTCTGATTGCATAGAGTTAAAATAAGCAGCGGTTCTTTTGCAAAAAAAAAAAAAAAAAAAGACATAGAAATAGGAAACACTAAACTTTAGCCTTTGCCAAATCAAGGTTCTCAGGAATTTGAATTGCCCTCTCCCTGACTCTGTCAAGAGGCTCATGTTGATACAAGCATCAAAGAAATAAAAATCTCTGTCAAACGTGTTGCTTGATCTTGTAGACTTGCTTGTGCTTGACCTGAAGTGGCCAGTGGAGCATGGCACTGTGAATGGATGACATCGAGAGCCACTGTTTACCCAGAACCCGAAGCAAAGGCTGTGCTTGGAAAATACAGGATGGAAAAAATATATCGCCATGGCAACAAATTACTTTTATATTCACATAAAACAAAAATAGATCTTTCTCTCCCTTTCCCTCTCTGAGAAGCACATATTTTAAAGTACATGGAAGATTAAAGGTGATATGCAGAAATAGCTGCATGAATATATTTTCATTTTTCTTCATTTGGTTTATATAAATGTCAGTATAAATCTGAAAGGCAGAAATAATTTTGAGATGGGAGTATCTGAGGTCCAGAGAGCAAGAGCAGCTTAGGAGAGAAATGTATAATTCAGTCAAAAGCTCGATTTTGACAGTAATTTAATGATGGCAGAATTGAATTTATCAAAACAAAATGTTCCTGGCATTAGTCACCAAGAAAAATAACATTTCTTCATGTATTTATTTTTTGATTTCTACTTGAAAAGCCCAAAATTGTTTTGCTCCTCCTTTTGGCTAACAAAGAAGAATTCTTCAGTTTAAATTACATAAAAAGTAAATGATATTTTTACAAGTCATTAGATCAGGCTCCTCTCATTCTTTAAACTTACAGGAGTTGCTGCTGAATGTGGTGACTGCAGGAGAACACCTGCACGGTGTAGAGGATTCATAAACCATATGTACTTCACAGGGACTAGTTTTCCAAAGCCTGGCAGTTTCAAATATTAACCTTACAAAAAACAGAAAATTTTCCCCAGGCTGTTTAGTCTCTGTGGTTAGATAAAGAATGGTAACACAGCAAGGTTGCTAGCTCAAAGACAGACTAGTTACTGATTGATATGTAAAGTTACTGAGAAGCTGCTGGAGGGAGAAGAAATGTTTGCTAAATCAAGCCTTTGTTAGTGGATCACTTGTCTAACTGAATGTCATCTGATGTGTTTTTACTGAATGTTACTGGCTTCTATTGTTAAACTTGTTAAAACTATGTCTCTTCCTGTAACTTGCTGGTCTGGAGAATAAATGCAAGAAGAGAACACCAATTCATGGTTAATTTCCCAGATGGAAGAAATGCCTCGCACTTGTGGGTTCTGGGATATTAACCCCTTTCTGGGGCATCTCACTGCTCAGAAGAGATGGGCTTTAAGTAATCTTTGGTGGCTCCATCACCCAGAAGAAAAGGGGTGACAAATCCATGGGAAACAAAGCAACAGCATGGAGTTTTGGGAGAAATGATAATGATACGATCCAGTTTCCCCAGCAGAGTTCTTGGGAGTAGAGTCCTAACAAGTCCCACCACCACAACTACTCAGCTCTAGGGTCAGAACTCTCTGCTGGCTTAATGGGGCACCACTGCCCTGTTCCTAGAGAGTATGTAGTGAGACCTGAAATTTAACTGATAAATCCTAAATATTTTGGTATAATAAATTTTGTCACATTTTATTTTTCTCAAAACATGATTTTCTTTAATTAACAATAATTCTTATTTCCTTAGTGAAATCTGAAGAAAATCCTTTGTAAGTTTCCTCTCAAAGCCAGCAATCTATTTGATGAACCATATGAAACTGCCATTTTTTGCAGATCGGAAATGGCCAAATATTAGCAACTTCGTAGGGTTTAACCTAGTAAATGTTTTATCTGCTGTCATGGTTATAGGGCTTTCCTCCAGAGCACTGAAGTTATTGTTAATTTACATCAAACTCATTACCATCTTCTTTTTGATTTCATAAATAAGAGGTGAAAAGCCATGACATTTAGTGACGGGTTATGTTTGTTCACATCCAGCTCTATATGGCCAAACCTGAACTCACAATGATCACTCACAACCCAGCAAGACTTCTTCTCCTGTAGCCTAAAACCTCTACAAAAAAACTGCTGGAATTGATAAATGATTTCAGCACAGTAGCAGGATACAAAATCAACACGCAAAAATCAGTAGCATTTCTTTTCTCCAATAGTGAACATGCAGAAAGAGAAGTCAAGAAAGCCTGCCCATTTACAATAGCCACCAAAAAAATAAAATACTTAGGAATTGAGTTAACCAAGGAGGTGAAAAATCTCTATAATGAGAACTACAAACCACTGCTGAGAGAAATTAGAGAGGATACAAGAAGATGGAAAGATATCCCATGCTCTTGGATTGGAAGAATCAACATAGTGAAAATGTCCATACTACCCAAAGTGATATACAAATTCAATGCAATCCCCATCAAAATCCCAAAGACATTTTTCTCAGAAATGGAAAAAACTATCCAGACATTTATATGGAACAATAAAAGACCACGCATAGCCAAAGCAATGCTGAGCAAAAAAAAATAAAGCTGGAGGCATAACACTACCTGACTTTAAGCTATACTACAAAGCTATAATAACCAAAACAGTATGGTACTGGCATAAAAACAGACACACTGACCAATGGAATAGAATAGAGAATACAGAAATCAACCCACACACTTACTGTCAGCTGATCTTTGACAAAGGCACCAAGCCTATTCAGTGGCAAAGGGACTGCCTCTTCAGCAAATGGTGCTGGGATAACTGGATATCCATATGCAGGAGAATGAAATTAGATCCATACCTCTCGCCGTATACTAAAATCAACTCAAAATGGATTAAGGATTTAAATATACACCCTGAAACAATACAACTTCTTAAAGAAAACATAGGAGAAACACTTCAGGAAATAGGACTGGGCACAGACTTCATGAATACGACCCCAAAAGCACGGGCAACCAAAGGAAAAATAAACAAATGGGATTATATCAAACTAAAAAGCTTCTGCACAGCAAAAGAAACAATTAAAAGAGTTAAAAGACAACCAACAGAGTGGGAGAAAATATTTGCAAAATATATATCTGACAAAGGATTAATATCCAGAATATATAAGGAACTCAAACAACTGTACAAGAAGAAAACAAGCAACCTAATTAAAAAATGGGCAAAAGAGCTAAGTAGGCATTTCTCTAAGGAAGATATACAAATGGCCAACAGACATATGAAAAAATGCTCAACATCACTCAGCATCCGGGAAATGCAAATCAAAACCACATTGAGATACCATCTAACCCCAGTTAGGATGGCTAAAATCCAAAAGACTCTGAACGATAAATGCTGGCGAGGCTGCGGAGAAAAAGGAACTCTCATACATTGTTGGTGGGACTGCAAAATGGTGCAGCCTCTATGGAAAATGGTATGGAGGTTCCTCAAACAATTGCAGATAGATCTACCATACGACCCAGCTATCCCACTGTTGGGTATATACCCAGAGGAATGGAAATCATCAAGTCGAAGGTATACCTGTTTCCCAATGTTTATCGCAGCACTCTTTACAATAGCCAAGAGTTGGAACCAGCCCAAATGCCCATCATCGGATGAGTGGATACGGAAAATGTGGTACATCTACACAATGGAATACTACTCAGCTATAAAAACGAATGAAATACTGCCATTTGCAACAACATGGATGGACCTTGAGAGAATTATATTAAGTGAAACAAGTCAGGCACAGAAAGAGAAATACCACATGTTCTCACTTATTGGTGGGAGCTAAAAATTAATATATAAATTCACACACACACACACACACAAACCGGGGGGGGGGGGAGAAGATATAACAACCACAATTATTTGAAGTTGATACGACAAGCAAACAGAAAGGACATTGTTGGGGGGGAGGGGGGGAGGGAGAAGGGAGGGAGGTTTTGGTGATGGGGAGCAATAATCAGCCACAATGTATATCGACAAAATAAAATTTAAAAAAAAAAATAATAATAATAATAATAATAATAATAATAATAATAATAATAAAGACTTCTTCTCCTGTAATGTCTATTTCAGCAGTTGGATCTCCCACATACCTAAAACAGAAATTAGGAAGGAATCTCAACCTCTCTCTCTCTCTCTCTTTCCTTCAGCTCTGAGCACTTAGCATTCCTGAATTTCATCAGTTGCAACCTTCCTTTCTCAGCCTCAAAGGTAATTATAGTTCAGGATCTTATCACACCTGCATTACTGTAATAGCCCCGTGAACAGTCCCCACATTTTGTTTCCTCATCCCCAAACTCAAGTTCTACCGCTGACAGAGTAGCTTTGCTAATACTATATCACAAATCTAAAATGTCCCTCTCCTGGTCAGAAACTTCATGCTTCCCTGTTACCTAAAGTTAGACTCCAGATTCTTAAATTGTAGTAGCCACCTTGGTCTAGCACTTTAATTTTTGGTTTCATTTTCCTTTCCTGGCTGCTGTCCCTGGAATGGCCTACCTCGCCTCACCCCATCCTGTAGTTTGGAAATCCCTACTTATCATTTAGGGGCAAACTCTGAGGCCAGGGAAGACTCCTGATCCACTGTCCCTAATGCTCCAACAGGCATGATAAAGAATCACTCTCTTTTGGCTGTGCCTCTGTACACCCAATTATAATAGTGTCCACAATGCTAGGCAATTATGTTTTAGCCGATGTCTAAGATGGCGGTGGGTGGACGGGACGAACACCCAAAATGGCTGCAGAGAGTTTCAGGTCCCTAGAACAACACATTTTCCTAGAATCACAAAAAACCCCTCCCCCTTCTTCCTCACCACCACGTCCCCTTCCCGCGAGTGCAAATTTCTCCACGTATAGAAAAATCCCAGCTCAGCTTAAACCCTGCTCGCTTCCCTCCCCTTCCTTCTCAGCCAATAGGAACAGTCCAGCTCAGCCTAACTGGATATAAAAGGCCCACCCCGACTCTCCCTGCTGCTGCTCCCACTTCGAGAGGGCAGCCCGCTTGTTCATTTTGCCTGCCTAATATACTTTGGTTGGGTCCCTGTCTCCTGGTGTGTTTCTTTTGCACTCCAGCCAGAGTTTTTTCCTTTCACACATCATAGCTCGTTTGGTTCTTTGTGTATGTACCTCCACCCTGGCCCCTAGACTGCAATTTTCTTGAGTACACATCGGTTTATTCAACTTTCTTTTCCTGAAATCCAGCCTAGGTTTTATTACTTTATTACTCATTGTTTGTTTGAAGAGGGAATGTATCCAGTGAATGACCATACATACTTTCCAAAAAACTCTCATCACTTGCAAATAAGAATCTGGCTTGTTTATGAGGACAGGCGAGACATAGTATAGTTTCTTTCATTTTTTATTTTTAGAGAAATTATTTCTTACCTTTTAATACTAAATTTTACATGTGGACAAGACCTGTCTTGTTATTTGTTTTTCATTTTTTATTTTCTTATTTTTAACTGAGCAGAGATCTCTTGAAGCCATGTACAACCAACCTATCTCTGAAGATCTTATATGTCTACCTAGTTTCATATGCACCGTAATTTCATCATCAATCTAGCTTTCTTGGGGTAGTGTACAGTATGTTATTGATCTGATGTTCCACTCCACATCCCGCTGGCCAACTTCTGGGCTCACCTGTGTGGGTGGACAGCATCTCACATGCTGGCAGCTGCCCAGCTCAAGTGCTACCTCTTTCTCTTTCTTTGTCCATGGCTTTACCCAGCCCAATATGAGTTTTCTCAGCTCAGGACCAAGGTGGTCACAGAATGCTATGCATTTAATTCTCCCTGGGGCAAACTTCAAACAACAATAGACAGGTTGGGTGGATAAATACCCCACTTCTTCATCCCTCAGTGGAACAATTCTGAGGTGTATTCTACCCAGTTCTTCAGAGTTCCCAGTGGGATTGAGCCTTAGCTGCCCAAAGCAGTAACCCACTAATTAACATAACTTTTAGTGGCCTCTCAGTTTTTCCATTCCCTTTCCTGTACTTCCTTTGACCACTTCTCAAACAAATGATCCACACCAAGGTCCTTGTCGTAGAGCTGCTTTGTGGGAACTAAAATTAAGATAGGTAATATTTTGGGAAAGTGGTGCCCAAATTATTCAGAACATCAATAAAACCAGGAAGTACAATAATAAAGTCACAGAATTTTAGAGCAAATGAGTCCATACAGGTCATGTTTTTTTTCTCTCACTCTCTTTTCTTTCTGATTCCCTGGCTATCCTGGATTATGTCTGGAAAATTCCTTTTTTCCTAGTCACTTGGCATGAGAGGATGTTGAATTTTTTCAAAGTTACTATATACACAGGCAAAAGAAAAATGCAAACCAAACATAACATGTCATAGAAGCATGAAAGTATTAGTTTCCTAGAGCTGCTCTAATAATACTTCGTTGACAAACTGGGTGACTTAGATGTCGGAAATTTATCATCTCACAGTTCTGGAGGCTAGAAGTCTGATATCAAGGTGTTGGCAGGGTTGATTCCTTCTGAGCACTGTAAGGAAAGGATCTGTTCCAGGCCTCTCTCTTTTGCTCTTATATGGCCATCTTTGACCTATGTCTCTTTAGAATGCCTTCCCTCCATGAGTGTCTTTGTCTATATTCAAATTTCCTGTTTTTAAAAGGATATCAGTCACATTGGGTAGGGCCCACCCTAATGACCTCATTCAACTTGATTATGCTCTAAAGGCCCTATCTCAAATGAGGTTGCATATCAGGACTACAGCATATCTTTTTTTTTGGGGGGGGGGACACAATTCAACCCATAAAAGCTGAATTCACAGCATGGATTCCTTGTAAAACCGAAGTGGGGTGTTGCCTCTGCTTTCCTAATGCAAGTGACAGAACCCCCAGAGTTGCATTCTCTTCCTCATTTCCATCCAGTCTAGTTTACTGAAGGGCTAATCTCTCACCTAAGGTAAAGTTCAGCAGTTTGTTTCTGCTGTTGAGGGTTATAAATTTTAGTCTTTTTGCAGCACATTAAATATTCTTAGGTAAAGTTCAAATTCATATGTCTTGAACATTATTTTTTGTGTCAGTAAAATTTAGTTTTAGTGATGTTATTTTATCTACTGTATACTGTTAAATACAATATCATCCTGTGATGACATTTTTGTGTGCCATTATACTCAATTGTACAATGATTGCATGAGCATCTTTAGACATATAGTTTGTTTTCACACACATGTAAATGTTTTTTTCTGAGATATCAGAATTAAGGCTACTGGGTTGAAGTCTATGCCCTTCAGAAGGCAATTGACAGATTTCTTTCCAAAAAGGCTCTTTGAGTTTGTTCTCCAAGAACAATACAGGAGGTTATTGTTTTCCCACATCCTCACTAACACTGACTGCTATGGTCTGAATGTTTGTTTCCCCAAAATTATATGTTGAAACCTAATCACCAATGTGACAGTGTCAGGAGATGGGGCCTTTGGGAAGTGATTTGATTATGAGGGAGAAGACTTCATGAATGGGATTGGTGCCCTTATAAAAGAGGCCCCAGAGAACTGCCTTGCCCCTTCTACCAGGTGAGGACACAGCAAGAAGGTGCCATCTAAGAACCAGAAAGTGGCTCCTCACCAGACACTGAATCAGCCAGCACCTTGACCTTGGCATTCTCGAGCTCCACAATTGTGAGAAATAAACTTTTGTTGTTTGTAAGCTATCTAGTATACAGCATTGTGTTACAGCAGCCCAAATGGACTAAGACACTAGATATTATCAGTCTGTTTCTTTAATTTTTGCTATAATGAAAAATGAATAGCTTATCTCTATTTTAATTTGGATTCTTGTAATTAAAGGGGGGAAGAGAATGAGCCTATTTAATTTGTTTATTATTTGTTTATATTTCTTCTATAGGCTGTTTACTTATAAACTTTGCTCACTTTATAATAAGTTTTTGAGCACTTTATTTATAACAGTTTATTAAACATATGTCTGTGAATTAGTTTGTTTCTTTTTCATTTTTGCATTCAGCTGTTTATAAAATGGTTTTATGTACAGCATGAGTTAGGAATTGAACTTTTTTTTTTCCAAATGGAGAGTTAATTGTCCCCATCTTAACTGTTTTAAAAAAAAAATAAAGTTTTATCCCAATTCTCTAATCTTTTTCATTGATTTTCTCTATCTATACAAATTAAATCATATCAATTATCAATTCTTTAGATGTTTGTGGCATTTGGTAGGACAAATCCTTACTATTTGTCTTTATCTGTCTAAATTTTCTTGGCTATTTTTCTGCATCTTCTCTTCTAAATAAACTTTAGGATTAGCTTGCTAAATTCCATTTATGTTTTGACTAGAATTGCTTTCTATGCATAGAAAAGACAATCCTTTTCCCCATTTAATTTCTTTCTCATAAATCAACTGACCATAAATGTATCAGTCTATTCTTGCAGTCTGCTCTATCACACTGTCTAGATAATTGTACTGTTATAGTAAGCCTTGAAATCTAATGGCATAATAACTCTAATTTTGTACTTTTTCAACAATGCTTCCAATTTTCTAGGTCACTTGCATTTCCATGTTAATTTTAGAATCAGCTTTTTAATTACTTCAAAAAGCTATGTAATGATTTTGATTGGGATTACATTGACTTTATCAACTAATTTGGAGAGAACTGATATCTTAACAAAATTGAGTCCTTCAATCCACAAGTGTGTTTCCATTTATTTCAGTCTTCTTCAACTGCTATTAGTAATGTTTGTAGTTTTCAGTGTATAAATCTAGCAGTTGTTAAATTTATTGATTTTTTTCCCTAAAAGCCCTAAATTTTTTTATGTTATTACACATGATGCTTTTAAATTTTCAATTTTTCATGTGAATATTTTATAGAAATTCAATGGATGTTTTTATATGCTGGAACTTGTATCTTGTGATGTTGCTAGGTTCGCTTATGAGCCTTCATATTTCTTTTGTAGATCCCTCAGGATTTTCTAGCAATATAACCATGTGATCTCTGAATAAAGACAGTAGATACATACACATATATATGTAAAAATACACATATGTATATATACTATGTAACTAATTTATACAGTAATATAGAATGTGATGATATAATTTATTTTTTTATTTATTTTCTTACTTTATCAGTAAGAACCTCCAGGGAAATGCTGTATAGAAGTGATGAGAATGGAATCTGTGTCTTGTTCCTGATTTTAATTATATATAATAATAGCTGTAGGATTTTTGTAGACATAGTTTATGAAATTGAGGATCTATCCTGTTATTCTTAATTTTCTGAAAGTTTTTTTTCCTCGTATCATGAATGGTGTTGAACATTTTTATGTTTCTTTCTGTATCTTTTGAGACAATAATATAATTTTCTCCTTTATGGGTTATTCAGTAAATTACATCAATTATTTAATATTTATGTAATACATTTATTTAATATATTAAATTATTTAATTTTATTTAAAATATATTTTATATTTTTAAAAATATTCTGCGGGATGTGGCTCTTTATATTGCTAAGAATTTTTGCATCTATGTTTATGAGACATATTGGTCTGTAATTTCCTTTTTTGAAATGTCTTTGGTGGTTTCATAGACAAATAGGAAATAGGTGTTCTATCTCCTCTGTTATCTGAAAGAGTCTGCATAAGATAAGCAATACTTCTCTCTTCAGTGTTGCTTATAATTACCAGTAAAGCTATCCTTTGAGAATGATTTTTATTTTCAAGTTTAATTTCTTTAATAGATATCAAGGTATTCAGATTTTTCCATTTCGTTTTGTATTTATTTTGTGAGTTGGTAAACTATGTTTTTCAAGACATTTGTCAGTTTTAAGTTGTCAAATTTATTGCCATAAAGTAGCTCATACTAATTTTTATTATCATTTTAATGTCTGTAGGATCCCTAGTGCAGTCCTCTATTTCATTGCTGATATTGGTAATTTGTGTCTTCTCTCTTTTCCTTGATTAATCTTGCTCAGGGTTTGTCGTTGTTATTAATGTTTGCAAAAAAAACCCTGCTTTTGATTTTGTAGATTTTTGCTTTTGTTGGTTTGTTTTCTCTAATCTTAAAATGTGTTAAATTTGGGCCATTTCAACTATCTCCAACTATCTCATTAATTTCCTGGTGTTCTGTAGAGTGCCTATGGTTAACAGTTAAATTTTGGATATTACATAACAGCTAAGAAGAGCCTTTTGAATGTTCTCACCACAAAAAAATGATAAATGCATGAATGGTGGACACATTAACTATCCTGATCGGATCATTATACATCATATATATACATATATATCTCAAAACATCAGATTCTACCCCATATATATGTACAATTACAGTATGTCAATTAAAATAAATTAATTAATTTTTAAAATAATTGTATATATTTATGAGGTAGAATGAGATGTTTTGATTTATGTTTACAATGTGGAATGATTAAATCAGGCTAATTAACAAATTCATCCCCTCACATACTGTCTTAGTGTGTTTTCTGTTGTTATAACAGAATACCATAGAGTGGGTAAAATTTAAAATGAAAATAAATTTATTTCTTACAGTTCTGGAGGCTTAGAAGTCCAAGAGCATGGTGCGAGCATCTGGGGAGGGCTTTCTTGCTGCGCATAACATGGTGAAGCCAGCACATGGTGAGAGGGCAAGAGCATGTCAGCTCAGGTCTCTCTCTTCCTGCTCTTATAAAGCTACCAGTCTTTTCGTGGGGACTCCACCTCCAAATACCACCAACATATGAATTTGGAGATAAAGTTTTCAACACATGAAATTTGGGGGACACATTCAAACCATAGCACATACTTATCTTTTTTTGATAAAAATATTTTAAATCTACCCTTTTAGCAAGTTTGAAATATGTAATGCATTATTATTTATTATAGTGACCATTCTGTGCAATAGATCACTATATTGTATCTTTTGATCAATATCTTTCCTTTCCCCAGCTACCCCTCTCCCCCAGCTTCTGGTAACCACCATTCTACTCTCTACTGCTATGAGTTCAATTTTTGTAGATTCTGCATATAACTGAGATCATATGGTATTTGTCATCCTGTGCCTGACTTATTTCACTTAGCATATGTCCTCCAGGTTCATCTATGTTGTCACAAATGACAGAATTTCCCCCTTTTTTAAGCTGAATATTTCCCTGTAACACTCATTTTCTGAATTTGTTGACAGCAATATTCTATGTGGCAAATATGAAAGCTTTTCTCTAAGCTATGTAATTCATCGTCTTTTGCCTTTTGTTGATGCGATGGGTCTGTTTAGTAGAGATGGAAAATGAGCTGTCTAATACAAAATAATTTCGGAAAAGAAAAACAAAGTCTATGTGTATTTAAATACATATATATTTATGCTTGATCTTTTGGCTTGATCTTTTGGTATGTCAGATAAAAACATATATATATATATATATATATATCAACCTAGTACTATTTAATCTTTTACGTGTTTACAACTTATTTGATTTAGATCTTTTCGTGGATTATTTTTCTGCTTGATACACTATGGTGTCCAGAGTAACCTTTTATTTTTAATAATAGCAATAACATTAATAATTATAATGAATGGGACACTTTTAATACCATACAGTGTTTTATTTTAAGTGCTTTCAGATACATTTTTGTCTATCAATGAGCTATTAAAAATTGTGACTGCTAGCCTATATTGAACCCCATACCTTAAATAACTTACAAACCAGTTCTAAGTGTCACCTTCAACTCTTGAAGTTTTCTTTAGCAAGGTCACTCCCTCTTATGGTCTCCTTTTCTCCTTGCCAAGCACAAGCAGTACATACTTTGGTAGAAAGACCACAGGGGCACTTTTCAACAAACAGAGACCATTAAAATGAAAGGTTTCTGGCTTTTTAGAAAATCATTTTCCTTTTCTCCTAGCTTTAGAACTCTTTCCATCTTTTATTTCTCCCACATAGCTGTTGCTTATTGGCCTATCCTGAACCTGGGTCTTTTATTCTTGCACAGCTTTAATATACAGGGCAGAATCACCCTTTCCCTTTGCCTCTGCTAGAACAGTTTGATTAAAATTCTGGAGATTGACTAGAAAATTGTATTAATAACCATCTATAATATATGAACAAGCTCTCTGTTGTAGCCGAATGAATTCATTTATTTTTCCTTTCGTTATTGTTGGTTTATTGCCTGAATAAAAGCATCTCTGATTGCAAATTGGTCCTTGTAGAGAAAGAAAATCAGGACATGTTGAAGTACTCTTAAAGAAGCTGAGGTAATAAATAGTATGGCATGGGATACACCTTTTAAAGAAGTAATGTGCCCATTTGTGTCATTCAGTCAACAAAGATTCTTTAATGATGACTAATATCAGGTACTCAACTAAGTGCTGAGAATATAAAATGAAATAAAACTCATTCCTGTCCTCCAGGGACTTGTACAGTCCAATGAAAGATTGGAATAAGTGCATAAGTGATTATATTTTATTTTGGTAAAAGATATAATGCAGGCATGCAGAAGGTGCTATGGATTTGTACAGAAGGAATAAATAAATAAGATGAGGACAGTTAGGAAAGGGTAGATGAGGAAGGAGAAAACAGAGAGACCTCAGACAGAAAGAGCGTGTTTTGAAAACCCAGAGTCATGGTGGAGTCTCGGTAATGCCACATATAGGAACACGAGGATGAGCTTATGTCCTCAGATAGGGAGTATGAGTTTATTCTAAAACATCCTATTGAAGGATGGGATGTTAAGCATGAAATGATTTGTCTTATAGAAAATGCCTTTGGAATCAAAGAAGAATGGATTGGAGGGGGCCCAGACTGGAAAGAGAGAGACTAGTTGAAAGATCCAGGTGAGAATAACTAGAGTTTTATACTACAGCTCTGGTGACGGTAGTGGGAGTGGAGAAGGGAGAACAGCAAAACAGATGGCATGGCAAGTCAGTACAGGATTGGGATGATTAATTCTAAGTTACTCCTCGGTTTCTGGTTTGCTGAGGTGGGGAATATAATAACAATATGCTGAGAATTGGGGGTGAAGATTGATGTGTTCAGTTTTAGACATGATGAATTTGAAAAACCTATAAGAGAGCTAAGGGGAAGAGTTTAGTAGACACTTGAACATAAGACTTGGAGTTCACCAGAGAAACCTGACTCAAAATAAAGGTTTCTTGAGTCATAGACCTACTACCCAATAGGTGAAGCCATGGGTGTTGATTATGTCACCCAGGAAAATGTCAAAAGCAAGACGAGTAGAAAATCAAGATGGCCCTAGACAGAGAAAGGGAAGCTCCAGAGGAGACTGCAGAGGAGCTGGAGGAGAAATAGGAGAAACCTAAGACATAGTTATGTCACGGAGACAGAAGGGAGAAAGAGGAATTCTCAGATATTACGCGGGTCAAAAATCTTATCTGATTTTCAAACAAAATTGCAGACCAATAAGATTGGAGACTCAAACTTATTAGGATTGGGGGCATTCAAGACGGCTGAACACAGTAAAGTATAGTGAAAAGACACAATGGATGAAAACATAGGAAACAGAAAAACAGGAACATGTTGAATTAGGGTACCATGAAATAAACACAGATCTTCACGCTTGATCTTTTGTTAAGTCGGATAAAAACCTAAAATATTTTTTATCTTAGAACCATGAACGAATCCCAGAGGCTTTTTGTGTCCCTGCCCTTTATCTTTCAGGCAAGCCAAGTATTTTCATATCTATTTATGGACATGGTAACTGAGGCTCACAGAGCCATTTGTCTGATACTGTTAGGTATGAAAAATGCGCCCTGCCCCAAAACATCACCAGTGTGCTTTTTCCTATCCTTTTACCTCTCCTAGCAGAAAAGAAAACACTGTTTACTGGTGATTGGCTTGGGAGTCTGTACTATCTCGCTTATTAAGTTTCACACCTTTTTCTTTTTTGATGAGAGCATTAATTCTGCAATTGTGAGAATTTTGAATGAAGATAGCCAGATGTGACAAGGGTCATAAATGGATTGCCTGGTCTACCAATTCAAGGCTGCATTAGAGACTTGGTTGTTTTTTTTTTTTTGTAGTAAAGTAGCTTTCAAGGCTTTTTTAAAAACATCAACAGAAATGTCTCTTAAAATTAAATAATATACCAACGTATAATGCCAATATATAGAGCAATACATAAAATGTGCATGTATGTATATATTATACAAAATATATAAAGGACCAATATATAAAACAGTATCCAATATATATTAAACATTGATATTTTATTAATGTAAATGTATTTTATAATATATTGGATTTACAGAATGTATTTTTATATTGTTTTTGAAAGTCACTTAATGAAGTTTTTTCAATAAACACAATTAAAATTGGGGTTATACCAGCAAGTTAAGGATAAGGTGAGTCTGCAGCCAATGTCTGTCATGGCTTTTGCTTACACCACTTGGAGAGAGTCCATATTCACACAGATAAGTAGTGGTAAATGGTAATTGTTCTTTTAATACAACTTATTAGCATTATCACAATACCCACTAAGTATATAGAGGTTGCTGAGGAAGCACTGCACGAAATTAAATGTATTTAGTAGAACGGGATAACAAGTTGTTGATGCCAATATTGAAATTTTCTATATAATACATTTTAAAATGGTTGTTGATTTTTCTGATTTAAAATAGTTAAAATATATTTAAAAATAAAATTTACAGTAAATTTCTGTCAGATCCCTGAACTATGCAATCTTTTGTGTAAAATAATTTGATGTTGCAAGTTGTAATAAACTTAGAGAAGAGCAGTAGTTTTCAAAGTAGAAATATTTATAAGACCTTTTTCATTTTATAATAAAATTTTTATTTCAGAATAATTTTTAGATTTACATTAATACTGGGAAGCTGATACAGAGTTCCCATATACCCCACACCCAATTTTCCCTATTATTAACTTCTTTCATTAGTATAGGACCTGTGACACAATTAATGAACCAATATTGATACGTTATTATTAACTACAGTTCGTTCTTTACTCGTACATGATACATCCGTCATCGTGTCTCCTTAGTCTCCTCTTGCTTATGACAGTTTCTCACACTTTTCTTGTTTTTGATGACAGTTTTGAGGAACATCGGTCAGATATTTTGTAGAATGTCCCTCAATTGGGATTTGCCTGATTTTTTCTTCTGATTAGACTGGTGTTATGGGGTTTTAGAAGAAAGACCACAGGGGTAAAGTCTGTTCTCATCATATCATGCAACCCACATGACTTGTCATTGTTGGTAACCTTGACCACCTGGGTGAGGTAGTGTTTAGTAGGTTTCCAACCCTTTCCATGTCGTTCTCTTCGGGAGGAAGTGGCTAGCACAGCCCACACTTAAGGACGGGGGAGTTATATTTCACTTCCTCAAGGGCAGAGTATCTACATAAATTATTTGAAATCATTCGGTGCAGGGCATTTATATCTTCCCCCCTTTTATTTTATTTAATCATTTATTTGTATCAGTATGGATTTGTGGATATTTATTTTATATGTTGTGTTATAATCCAATACTGCTTTATGTATTTTGTGGCTCAAATTGATTCAGAATTGGCCATTGAGAGCTCTTTCTGTTGGTTCCTGTGACCTTTGACATACCCCATCATTATGGGCTGTTTTTAACTTTTTTTTAGCACTTCCTTATTTTCTTGTACTACAAGAAGACATGAGTTCTTCTTGTATATTTCCTGTCCTGCTCTTAAAATCAGCCATTTCTCCAAAGAACCCTGAATCCTGTTATTAGAGAATGGTATTAGAAACCAAAATCTGGGTGCTGTGTGCAATTATTGCTCCCAGGATGTCATCACTGCTAGATCCTTGTGGCTGACAGAGCAAGGGAATATATTTGTGAATTCTGTATGTTTTTACACATATCTGTAAATATGCCTATGTGCATATATTTTACATTAATATATGCATATATATTACATTAGTATTAAGATATATCTGTATCCATATTAAGCTAAACATACTGATGACTCCAACTCTAACCCATTACCTCATGGATCCATTCTGGCCTCTACTCTATGCTAATCTGCAACCTCTCATTACAGCAGTTAAGAGATCTGGTTTCTACCATCTGCCATCCATCTAGTTAATTGTTCAAACACAGTATACATGTATAGGGGTTTAAGAGTGATTAATCCATATACCTTTGGGCAGCAACTTTATCAGTCAGAATACAGAGCTGTTGGCAATTCTTTTAGCCTTTAGTCTTATAGACTCCACTAATTGTCAAACTTACTTAGGTCGATACCTTTTTTCTCCCATCCTCCTCATTGAGCTTGTTTCACACATTCATAATACAGTTAAATATTTTTGCCACATTCTATATTCAATTCTGGGATTCTGAGACCTCTTAAAAGATTTTTAAAATTTTGCATAGTTTACTTTTTTGCTGTAAAGTTCTGTGAGTTTTGACAAATGCATTGTGTCAAGTATGTACTCTTACAGTATCATATGGAATCATTCCACAGCCCTGAAAAAAAATCCTTTGTGCCAAATGTGTTCAACCCTCCTCCCTTCCCCTATGGAACTCCCAGCAATCACTGATCTGTTTACTGTCTCTATAGTTTTTTGCCCCTTCCACATGGTCAATTTGAATCATACAGTATGCAGCCTTTTCAGACTGGCTTCTTTCATTGAGCAATGTTCATTTAAGATTCATCCATGCCAGGGCCGGCCATGGCTCACTCAGGAGAGTGCAGTGCTGATAACACCAAGGCCACAGGTTCAGATCCTATATAGGGATGGCCGGTTAGTTCACTGGCTGAGCATGGTGCTGACAACACCAAGCCAAGGGTTAAGAAAAAAAGAAAAAAAAAGATTCATTCCTGCCTTTGCAGGCTTGATAGCTCATTCTTTGTACTGCCGAATAGTTTCCATTGTATGAATATATTGCAAGTTTGCTTATTCATTCACCTTTGAAGGACATCTTGGTTACCTCCAGTTTGGGGTGATTATGAATGAAGTTGGTTATAAACAGGTTATAAACAGGAATGAACTTGGTTATATGCAGGTTTTTAAGTTGTCAAATCAGTTAAATAGATACCTAGGAGCATTATTGCTAAATCGCATTGTAAGACTATGTTTAGCTTTGGAAGAAACTGACAAACTGAGTTCCAAAGTGGCTATGCCATTTTGCATTCTCACTAGTAATGAATGAGAGAGTTCCTGTTACTCCACATCATTGCCAGCAATTAGTATTGCCAGTTTCTTTTTGGATTTTAGCCATTCTCACAGGCGTGTAGTAATATAATTGTGTTTAATTTACAATATTCTAATGACAAATGAAGTTGAGCATCTTTTCATGTTTACTTGGCATCTGTATATCTTCTTTGGTGCAGTGTCCAGAACTTTTGCCCATTTTGTAATTGGTCTGTGTGCTGTTTATGTTAAAAATCTGTCCTGATAATCCAAATATTTTATATAGTTTTCTGCTAAATGACACTGCATAACCTTTCTTACTTCTTAAAATTGGGAGAATTGTTCTCAGGTCTATTTGAAGTGGTCATTATTATTTTATATTGTGAGCTTAGCAAATACAGTCACCTATGAATCATGACAATAGTAAAAAATAAACATTCGAGGCTATCAATTCATGCTGGAGAAGGAATGGAAATCAGGGAAGGGAACAGAGCTGTTTTAGAGCAGGGGAGCAGCAGTCTGGGCCCCAAACACACAAAGATGCAACTGCTTATGTGGAGTGAGCCACTAGTGCAAGCCCGGGCAGTGTGTCCATGCACAGCCTAGTCAGGCAGCAGAAAAGCAAGTGGGAAGCACTGTTCATTCTTACTACAACCATTTGCCATAAGCAAAGTAAATAAAAGAAAACAAGCATATTGTGTGTTCACTTATTTCCTAGGCACTTTTACAACGGTTTTCCCCAAATCAAGGGTATAAAGTTGGCTTTGCTGCTAGGGTGATTTCTGCCACCAAGGACCGAACTTACCAGAGCTTGACCAAAGATGGGTTTCTCCCTGCAGATGCCTTCAGCCTCTGCCCTCTTGTTAGCCAGGGCATGTGGGACTCATTGATACAGTTAGTCTCACGTCTCTGCCCTCATAGCACACAGTATGTGGGAAAGAAAAAAATAGAGACCTCAAATTCCAGGATTACAGTGCTGAATAGACCATCAGAGGTGCCTTATGAGTCTTCCACTGGAATACAGCCTAAAAACAAAGAGTGAGTCAGAAAATGGATTTTATAGTTACTGGGAAGTGTGCCCTATGAGACATACAGTCTTCTCCTCTCCTTTTGGGCTCTCCCACTAAATGCCTTTCCAGGATTCACTCTTTGGTAGGTATATCATACCAACCCTTTCCCCAGATTTGTTAGAAAAGTGGAGAAAATTGGGCAATATTCAGTGGCATCAACAAAGGCAGACCTACACCATCCCCATGATACACCATCCCCATGATACACTGTCCCCATGATACACCGTCCCCATGATACACCATCCCCATGATACACTGTCCCCATGATACACCATCCCCATGATACACCATCCTCATGATACACCATCCCCATGATACACCATCCCCATGATACACCGTCCCCATGATACACCATCCCCATGATACACCGTCCCCATGATACACCGTCCTCATGATACACTGTCCCCATTTTACACCGTCCCCATGATACACCATCCTCATGATACACCGTCCCCATGATACACCGTCCCCATGATACACCGTCCCCATGATACACCGTCCTCATGATACACTGTCCCCATTTTACACCATCCCCATGATACACCATCCTCATGATACACCGTCCCCATGATACACCGTCCCCATGATACACCGTCCTCATGATACACTGTCCCCATTTTACCCCGTCCCCATGATACACCATCCCCATGATACACTATCCCCATGACACACTGTGCTGTTTTTATCTGCTGACCTTTATCCATGTACTGTTTTCTCTTCCAGAAATGTTCTCTCTGGTGGGCTATCCAAATGCTGCTTATTCTGGAATCATCTGACCAAATTTCTCCTACTTTAAAATGTTCCTTCTTGAATTCCCAGTTCCCTAGGGATCTCTCAATTTTCTGAACTCTCATATAACTTGCATTTTAACCATTACTATAGTCTATTACATGTGTACGTATACACACACACATTCTGCAATTTCTCATGTGTTATCCTTGCTCTTTTATGAGACAGACAGGTGCATATGGCCCTTTCATAACAAAAAAATAATAATGTGTGCTATTTTCTATATCATCCCTAAAAGTTGAGATGGATTTTACTCACAATAGTTTCTAAATAAATAATGTTAAGTGAATTGATTCCTAGTATCCAGTCTAGGAATAATTGTTGCCTTTCTTGTGTTCTTCTGCAATATGGGTCCCCTAAAATGTCTTAATATGATTCTATTTCACACATTCCTTTAGTACACATCTATCAAGTACCTAATACTATGTCATAGTATTGTATTATGTATGTAATATATTAGTATCTAATGCACTGTCACAGATGTTGGAGATAAAATGATATATAACATATGGTCTTTTCCCTCAAGGAGTTCACAATTTAGACCTACCGGGCCATAATGTAGCACTTGGTAGAGTTAATATTGCTAGCTACATTCCCAGGCTACCAATTTTATCATGAATTTTGTAGGTACAGAGCCTGATGTTCATCTGGAGAAGCAAAGTAGACAGATTATGTCAGGGACTTGCAAATATCTGGTAGACTAAAACAGAAATGGAAAGCTTTCATTCCCTCTAAAAGGTAATAAAACCTGTAGTAAAATATATCAACAACAACAACAAAACACATAGTCAAACTTAATAGCAAAAAGGGAAATTTTCAGATGGTAAACAGGAAAAAAGAACTCAAATCTAGGAGGGTTGGAGTTGTCTGCCTTTGAGGAGTGGGTATACATTTTAGACAGCTGGATTTCAGTGCTCTCACAGGGTGGCAGTGAAGGCTATGGGCCCAGAGATAAATGAGGAGCTGCTGGGGGCCCTGTGCACAAACATGGGACCCCAGTAGGGCCTTCCTGTGGGTAAATAAAGCTTTGAAATGTTTTTCGTACCATCATGAGAATCTTGAAAAAAAAAAAAAACCTCAGAAACATAATTCATTAAACAAATTAATAAAGTTGGCTATGTTAAAACCTAAAATGCTTGTATGATAAAAGACCTCATTAAAAAGTTAAAATATGATGGCAGACTAAAAAAAGATACCATATTTTCAACACATATAATATGGATTAATTTCTAGAATGAACAAAGAATCCTATGTATCAGTAGGAAAATAAAAAACAGTCTCATAGAAAACGTGAGCAAGCAGTCTGAGAAGGACTCCAATGGCCAACAAACCAGGGGTGGGAAGAAGCTCTTCCCCACTAATAACCAGAGAAATGCAAAATGACATGGTAATATTAGAAGTCATGCTGTCAGATTGAATAGATTGAAAAAAGATGAATAATAACAAGTGTTGGTGGGGATGGGGGTTGGTATGGGAATTCTACACTGGACTGGAACATAAATTGATACCACTTTGGAGGGTAATTTCACCCTCCAAAAGTTAAAAATGTGCATAATACATGACCACTAATTCTATTTCTAAGTAAATTCCTGGAGAAATTCTTTTGTATCTGCTTAAGGAGACATGTATAAGAACGTTTATGGAATCATTATTTACAATTGCAAACTTCAGAAATTATGTAGAAGACCATGCACTGGGGAGTGGATAAATAAAGCATGGTATATTCTTGTGATGGAATACTCCAGAGCAGAGTCAGCAAACCACAGCCCATTGCCTGTTTATGTCAATAAAGTTTTATTGGAAGACAGCCATGCATGCCTGTTCATTGCCCGTATGGCTGATGGCTGCTTTCACACTAAAACAACAGAGTTAAATAGTTGTGACAGAGACTATGTGATTCACAAAGCCTGAAATCTTTATCATCTGGCCCGTTACAAAAAATATTTGCTGATTCTGGCTATAGAAGAATTGAAAATAAATGTTTCAGCATGAACAGATTTCAAAAATAATGTTGAGTGAAAATGACAAGTAGCAGAAAGAAGCATACCATTAATTTCATTCCTATTAAATTGTAAAACAGAACAGTCCAATAAGTTAGTTATGGTCACTTTAGGTAATAAATTTTTAGAATCTCAAAGGTAAAAATTTTCACCAAAGTCATGACAGTGGTTCCAATTCTGAGGAGAGAGAAGAAAGAAGGACTCAGAAGATTACAAAAGGGAGTTCAGCTGGTGATGAAGGGTGTTTTGTCCTTAAGATATATTTAAAAGAAGGACAAAGCAGCCATCTTTTCCCTGCCTGTGCTAATTCAGCCCTGACTTGTCAAAAAGCTCTGTATGAAGGAGGAGGCAGCAGAGCTCCACTTCTGCCCTTTTAGGACTCTGCACTTACCCAGAAGGAAGAATTAAAAATAAGCACATTCAAGGAAGCAGTGACATTCAAGGAAGTGGCTGTGGCCTTCACTGAGGAGGAGCTGGGACTGCTGGACCCTGCCCAGAGGAAGCCAAGATGTGATGGTGGAGAACTTCAGGAACCTGGTCTCAGTGGGGCATCAGTCCTCCATACAAGATAGAATACATATAGAAATAGAAGAGAATCTTGGGGTGATGAAGGCAGCAATGCAAAGAAAGGGAAACTTAGGAGAGAACGCAGTGAGTTAAGGACTGTTCAAGACAGAGGATCTCATGAAGAGCTTTCCTGCTGGCAAATCTGGCAACAAATGACAAGTGACTTAACCATGATAAATAATTCTCAGTTTCACCAACAAGGTGATTCCCCCTGCCGCGTTGGGGCAGGACCATCTATTCAAATTTGTGAAGATGATACTGACAGTCCAGAGTTCCCAACCTCGGGATTCCAGGATTCTTGGAGGAAAACTTTCCTGACTGAGTCACAGAATGATCAGAATACATATCAGCAAATTCCTATGAAAAATTAACTATGTCAGTGTAAACAGGGCATTGACACCATCAGTTGGATTTTGTATCACCACGAAGATCATAGAGTACAGAAAAGTGATGATTATGGAAAAGACAGCATGAAAATTTCAACATTTGATCAGAATAGTATGATTCACACAGGGCAGTAACCCTGTCAGCGTAATAAGTGCAAGGAAACCTTCAACAACCTCTCCAACTTTGATCTTCATTAGCAATTACGCTCAAGAGAGAAGTCTCACACATGTATCGCATGTAGAAAGGCATCTGTTGTAGCTCACATGGAAGAAAAACATACGTGTGGTGAGTGTGGCAAGGAATTCAGTCAGAGCTCACATCTACAAACCCACTGAAAAGTCCACACTCTGGAGAAACCATACAAGTGTGAGCAATGTGGGAAAGGTTTCAGTGTAGATCAGCCCTTCATGTTCATGGTAAAGTTCACACCAGAGAAAAACCTTGTGATCATGAGGACCGTGGGAGGGCCTTCAGTCCGGCCTCTCGTCTTCAGGAGCATTAGAGACTCCACACTGGGGAGGAACCGTCTAAATGTGATGCTCGGGGTGAGAGCTTCAGTCGGAATTCACATCTTCAGTCCCATCAGAGTCCGTACAGGAGAGACACCTTACAAAGGTGAGGAGTGTGGGAAAGACTTCACTCAGAGTTCAGGACTCCAGACTCACCAGCTGATCTATACTGGTGAGAAACCAAACAAATGTGAAGAGTGTGGAAAGGGATTCAATTGTAGAGCAGATCTTAAAACTCGTTGTAGGATCCACACAGGAGAGAAACCGTATATTTGTGAGGAGTGTGGGAAGGTCTTCAGGCAGTGCTCAAATCTCTTGGCCCACCAGAGAGTCCATAGTGGAGAATAACCTTTCAAATGTGATAAGTGTGGGAAGAGCTTGGGTTGGAGTGCACATCTTCAAGCCCACCAAAAGGTCCACACTGGAGAAAAACCATACAAATGTGAGGAGTGCGGGAGGGGCCTCAGGTGGAACTTGAAACTTGACATGCATCAGAGGGTCCACACAGGAGAGAAACTGTACAAATGTGATGTGTGTGGTAGAGTCTTCAGTTAGTCTTCACAGCTGCTGTCTCATCAGAGTTCACACAGGGTTTCGAGGATGTCACAAATGTGAGACATGTGGTAAGAGCTTCAGGTGGCAATCAAATCTTACAGTTCATCATAGAATCCATGTTGATGATAAATCCCATAAAAGCAATAGGGGTAGTAAGAATATCAGTGAATCCACACAGAAAAAAAGTTCTATAAAATGATTTTTTTGAAGACTCAGGTTTGATTTCTTTGAAGACTCAGGTGTCACATGAATTCTTCCAGCCATCATGTCTCAAAAGAAAAATCATTTGTTTCATTAAAGTTAGTGTTTCAGCCATAGTTCCTCATGTCCTGATTGTCCAGAGACCACACAGCAGAGGACTCTTGTAATTACTATATCAAAAGCTTCAGTCAGAACCCTGACCTTTATCAAATGTTACTCAGAAGAAAGGCCTCAGAAAAGAAAAGGGTTTTATCAGGGCTTTTACAAAAGTATGATGAATATGCAAAAAGTAGGGTCCACTAGAATGTTAACTCCATAAAGACAGAGACTGTTCACTACTCAGTCAACATGATCTTATGACTGCCAAGTACTCCACAGGTACTCAATATCTGTTAAATTAATAAATGGGAAAATGTATAATATTTGAATATTGTGTTGAGATCACCTCCAGAATATCATAAATTTGCATTCAGGAGACATGAGAACTCCTGATCAAGTTGGCAGAATAGATGGTCTCCAGTGTCACCCTTGTACACAATCAACCAATTTACAACTATTAAAAAGGAATGACTGACAAACTGGGGCCACTAGAGCTCAGGGGAAGAGGAAGAGAGACCTACAGTGTGCAAGAAGGCAGGAGAAGCCCCAATGAGAGAAAGAAGGGACCTCTCTAACCCTTTTGAGCCGCAGCCACTTCCAGGCAGGCCTTGGTGAGCACATGGAGCAAGAGCTGGCAAAAGCTGCAGCTGTGCCCTTCATATGAGTTGCTTGGAGGAGGCAGGGGAGAAGAGGGCCTTGGTAGCTCCCAGGCCAGCAAGACCACTAACAGGGTTCCCATGGACCGATGTAGGAGAAAGGGGCCTCAGACAACTGAAAAAAGGAGCCCCTGAGAGGCCAGTGAGTCATTGCAAGGGACTAGCACACAGCCCATCCCATAGGAAGTGTTTGGATTGTGGGCAGTGGGGGAGATAGGCCCACCGGGGGAACATTGGGCACAGCATGGACAGCTGATCTGCCCCCCAGTCAGCACAGGACCATTAAAAGTGGAGACTGGTCAGGAATACAGAACTTCAGAGGGTGCGGTGGAAACTCAGGACCAGACCAGTGTTTCCATGCAACCTAGGCGTACCAGACTTCACAAGACCTGGAAGTGCTTACAAGGTCAACAATTAAAACCTGAGCTGCACAGAAAGCTGCCCCAGGGAATTAGCAGCAAATCAGAAATTTAGCTCAACCACAGGGCTCAAGTACTGGTCCCCACAGGAAGTTTCCCCATTTTAGAAGTAAGCAAAGGACAACAAATTAGTTCCAGTGCAGAGTTTGAGTGGTGGGGGTAGCTAATAATCCAACACAGAACTGAAAGAAAACACAAAAATCCACAGATCAAAGTTCCAATATTAACGGGTGAAGGTCTAATACCACCAAAGAACACCTATAAAACCAGAAGGACCAAAAGCCCTCCAGGTTCTCAAGCTGGGTTGGGGGAGGGCTGAGGGTCTCAGCCACACACCACTGACATCCACATCCAGCCCAGCAACAACCACCCAGCCACTTCTGGAAGCACCCAGGGCTCCCTTGCCAGAATGAGGGGGGTGCCACAGGCCTTGACCACGCCTTCCCCTCCTTCCTCCTCCTCCCACCCGAGCCTCCCTCCCCTTTTCCCTCTCCCCCTCCCCCAACTGCTCCACAACAACATCTTAGAATATAAAAAAACAACAATGATAATAAATATATGAATTTAGTACATCAATAAAATAAAATATATGTAAAAAAAACAAATACAAAAACTTTCTTAATTCTGCTTAACTGCCACATTGATAATTGATATATTTTCTCTAATCTATTCTGTGTTTTAATTTTTTAATTAAAAAAAAGGGACAGAAAGCCTGGCTTCCAGCTGATAGCTGTCAATGCTTAGCTTACGTCCCCCTGGCCCTTCACATTTATGTGCATACCAGGCCCCTTCCGACTTTCAGGACTGACGTCTTTTTGGCTAATGGCTCTCTCTGGCTTTCTCTGAGCCGGCTCACCAGCACATATCACATCACCAGCACAGCTCACATCAGCCGGCTCTCTCTGGCAGGCTGAAGTGTTGAGAGTTGACATCCGCTCTCCCAGAACAGCCTTCCTCAAAGGCTGGACGGCGTTGGTGAGGATGCCCGCAGCAGGACCAGCCCTCACGTGAAGAGCTCGGACATGTGTCCCGTGCTGCTTCCCAGAGTTCTTGGGCTGCATTAGCTGCACACAGTGATCACTTAATATTATGCCCATTACTGCCTCGTTCCCCTTTCCCTTACTGGTGTTTCTTGGAATTATCTTCCAAATAAACTATTACACTCAAATCCTTGTTTCAGGGATTCCAGGGGAATTCTGACTAAGTCAGCCATTTACACTTTACAGAGTATGCTCACATGTATTTTCTATTCCACCCATGTGAAGTAGGTTGGGCAGAGCACATTTTTCCGTCTTGCAGGTGAGGAAGCTGAGGCCTGAGGAAGTTAATCTCCCACCAACAACCAGGGTCCCTCAGCTAGCAACAAACAGAATTTGGACTAGGACATGTCTTCTGACTTCAACGTCAAATCTTTCTAGCACGCTGTGTTACTTCAGAGAGCTATTGCTGGACCTCCATTTCCACTGTGTAAATGGAAGTTGTATCAAGAGAGCTTGAGTCTGTAACAAACCACTCTACTGTGATCTTATTGTAATTGCCTTGGAAATAGTCACTCGTGTCCTATTCTGAGCTTTTCCTGGGTGTCAGTTGGTGAAAATGCTTATCAAGACTATTCATTGGAAGCTACTAAGAAGGTGCAGAGTCTCCCATTTTTGCAAATAGAAATGGCAGGTGAAACAGACTTTCTTCCAGCAGATTGTCTCTCAGTTTCCCAGATTCACCTTCAGAAGGGAGGCGTGTCAAACTTCATGAGCTAATTGCTTTAGCTTTGAGGTGCTGCAGCTTGTTAAAAAATCTCACTCCTTATTGATTTCCCATGGCTTTTCAAAAAGGAAGGACATTCTTAATGCATCGCGTGAAGAACCTGTGATACGATATCATCAGGAGTTGAAGGCAATCAACGTCCAGATTTAAAAACCCATTGCTGCAGAATGTTTACTTGTCAGATCTCATTTGTTGACAGTGTTCAAATGTGTGTAATTTCTTGCAAGGCAGACTTTTAGACATGCTAGTAATGAAGAAAATTTGTATGGTGGGTGAACTGTGAGCCTGAGTGTTCGAGCTTAATTTGGTAAAGTCAACACAACGCAGCATTAGTATTCAGATGAAATTCCAGCTCCTATGAACAAGTTGCCATACAGCCAGTTTGTCAAGATAAAACTTCAGGGCCTTGTTCTGTCTCTTCTCTCTAATAACCAGAACTTCCAAGACAACTTGAGGCAATTTCAAGGATATATCCCCTTGCTAAAAGGACTGCACAGAATATAGTGGCAAAATGCTTAGTCAAGCACATTACAGTTTACAATTTTTTGTTGTTGTTTTGGTCTTTACTTAATTTTGTTGTTTTGGTCTTCACAATAGGTCCATGGATTTGAGAACATTTTTCAACAGTGTGGATATTAATCTTTCTACTGGTTATTAAGTACCTTATGCTAGGAACACACTTAGAAAAACTTTTGATTGCAACTAAAGACAAAGCAATCTAAGCTTTGGAAAAGTTATGGCTGTCCTTCATTCTATCAACTTCCTAAATGGTCATTTAGTTAAATTATTGTATAGTTCCCATGTTGTTGGCAACATTTGAAAAAATTAAATACCTAACGCACTAAGGCTGGCTTTATAGAGGTAAGGTATTGACTCTAAACAATGGTTAAAAAGCATAACCAACTCAAGATTACCCTTTAAAGGTGGCAATAATTGTTACACATTTGTCCTTCTATAATTTTTAATTTTTATGTCAGTCATCATTACCCTAGTACAGAATTTCTTGAAGTATATTTCAAAGGGCTTTATTTTTTCAGGATGTCAATAGGCATAACATATATATATATATATATATATATATGTGTGTGTATGTATGTATGTATGTATGTATGTATGTATGTAAGTATGCATGTATGTATGTATAAAAAGATCAGTGATCAAATACATTTCAGAACTGCTTGTTTAAACAAGTTTAGGAATCGCTGGTTTAAACCAAGGTGAAGATTTCTTAGCAGTAGGATACTGCAGAGCATTTAACTTGCTAACATACATTGTATTCTTCAAAAGGCATTACAAATAATAGTGTTTCTTAAACCAACTTGCTCATTAAGCTCCTTTTCACGGATCTCTACATGGGACTGATGCTCTGCAGAGCAGAGCATTGGAAATACTATCAGCAGATTTGAAGGGAATAAGATTTCATTTGCCTTTCTCGAATTGTCCTCCATTATCATGCCAATAAAATTGGTAACTTTAGTTCATTCCTAATATCTTCTTATATTTTCTAAAAACTTTTCCTGGAAAAAATAACTTACTAGCACATTGGTTTGTTTAGGAAACAAAGGCCTTGTGTCCTTAGTGCTGAGGAAATTCATGTTAACTCTGCAGGGGTACAGATGACCTAAATGGAAGACTGAGAACTCAAAATGGTCATTGCTGAAAGTAATAATTTTCACAGAGTCCATTAAATCTCTAAGCTACTTTGCCTTTAATAAAAATATAATATACATATCAGATATTTTACTCCCTGTCAAATAAATGTGTATTAAAAAAAATTGTGAAAATATGACATAGGTAGTCATAAGTGTGAGTACTTGTTAAATACACAGCAAATAAGTACCAGGAGATGAGCTAGATGTGGAGATGCAGATGGAAAGAAATCTTTCTTGGAGTTCATTGAGTTTATGGAGTTTACTGTCTTCTGAGAAAGACAAGTTAAACTGATCATTACAGATGAGATGGGCATTTTGAAGGAGAAGTAGAGAATTTTATGGATGTGATTAGCAGGTAGACCTAACCAGTATAGGGAATCGGGGAAGGATTTTCTCGGGAAATGACATTTAGAGTAGGGACTGAAGCCTGAGCTAGGGATCGGGAGTCAGAACATCCTGAGCAAAGAGGATGGTATTTGCAAAACATACATGCAAGGAGATAAGAGGGAAATCCAATCAATGGCATTGAGGGCCATTCCTTAGAGGCCCTCAGATTGTGTCACAGCATCTTGATTTCTTCTTACATGCCTGCAAGAGGCTTTCATTATCTGTTCAATAGTTTATTTCAAACCTGTTGTGTAGAAGATTCCACTGAGGATACAAAAATATGTGACACACTTCAAAATAATATATAATCCAGTAGCAAGCAACGAATCAATGAAAAAATGAGGCAAGCATAAATAAATATTTGATACTATTAATAGCATCCAGAATGTAAGAAATCATGATGAAACTAGGTCAATTTACTCAAATTGAGGACATGGCCAAGGACTCTTGCAAATCTCTGTCTAGGGTGCTAAGGGAAAACAGAATCCAGGGTGTTTGAAAATGTGTTAGGTACAAGCGGAAGCACAGCTGACATTTAAATGTCAAAGGTGGTTTCTGTCTGGCAAGAGGTGATGACCCCAATACATCTTTAGAGCACTCTCTTCCCTTGTTCAGGCAAGCCCTCTTTTCGGTCCTTTTAATTATGTGCATGCAATAATGATAAAGTACAGACATCTTATTTACCTCCCACAACAACCCTATGAGGAACACACTATGGTTATCATCACCACTGCACAGAGAAGCACTATTGGGAGGTTTATCAACTTGCCTAAAGTCATATCAGATTTGGGGATGGAACTCTGGTCTGTTAATTCTAGAACCTGCCTATCTGAGTTTCCTGAGGCTGCTGTGATAAGTTACCACAAACTAGATGGCTTAAAGCCACAAAAATTTACTCTCTCATAGTTCTAGAGACCAGAAGTCCAAAATCAAGGTGTCAGCAGGGCCATGTTTCCTCCATAGGCTCTGGGGGAGATTCTGTTTCTTGTCTCTTCCACCTTCTGCTGGCATCCCTTGGCTTGTGGCCTCATCACTCCAGTCTGTTTCCAGGTTCACACTGCCTTTTCCTCTCTGTCTCTTGTCTGTGTGTCTCTTGCAAGGACACTTGTCATCGGAGATAGATCCCATCTGTGTAATCCAGGATAATCTTATCTCAAGACCATTAACTTAATTTTACCTGCAAAGGCCCTTTTGCAAAATAGATTCACATCCAGAGTTTCTAGAGATTAGGATGTGAACCTATTTTGGGGGGAGTCACCATTCAACCCACTACAATGCCCTTTACCAAAACATAATACCATCCAAATGGTAATGTGGTCGAGGCAGCTGAAATTGCTTTGAGGTAAAAATGTAAAAGATGGTCTATGCTGCAGGCAATCAGTCCAGTTAACATTTCTGGAAAACGTGTTTTGTCTCAGGAGGAGATGAGGGTGATGGGGCAGATGGTATGTTGTTTACTCCCCACTGAGATTCCTATGGCCAGAACCTGGTGTGAAATTTTTCAAAAGTTACCTTGTGAAACTCTGGACAGTTTAGGGACCCAGGGCGCAAAGTGAGGTGCAGGTTTGGGGATTCTACCATTCCCCTACCTCTATGTGGCATCTGCTGTAGAAGTAAACAATAATTTGGGGGGGCTTCCCATGGCCAAAAGATTAGTAAAACAGTTAAATATGTCTGTACTCTATAGCTTTGTGGTCACAAGCTTGTGCTTGTGTTAGCAAGAAAACCACAGGCTGTCAGCTCCCAGCTCCTTCCTGTGTAGGTGAGAAACAGGCTCGCTGCCTAAGACCCCTCCTCAAGTAACCACACTTCCTGCCCTTATACCCAGGTGTTATAAAGACCCTTACCCAAAACTTATGAAAAGACCCTGCTAAAAGCTAACTGCAAAATTAGCTTATGTATTGTTAGCTTGCTTGCATTGGCTGATTCAAAGATTAATGTATCCGCCCTCGCTGTGCCAATAAATATGGAGAGCAAAAGCCATTTGGGGCTGCTTCTGTCCTGAAAACGGAGTGACCCCAGCATGCTGGAATAAAAACCTCTTTCTTAATTGCAGCGGTCTCAGTCTCATGGTCTTTGTGAGGTGAGCCATCCTGGTGTGTGTGGGATTTGTGCATAGTGTACGGGTCTTATATTTTTGGGGGCTCGTCTGGGATGGAGCTCGTTCTCTCCAGGACCAGAGACTAGAGATGGAGGATTGCTCGAGCAGCAGGTACCACGGTTGTCTGTGTCTGTCTGCTATGTCTGTCTAAGAGTCTTCTTTGTTGTTTACTGTAATCTGGTTTCGGTTTTTCTGAGGCTCCAAGGCCGAGCCATCGGTCTGTAGTGGTCATAGCGGCGGTAGACGTGCCGACACTTCACGGCCACAGGAATCCTGGAGGACGCTCCAGATTCCTCTGTTGGAGACTAACAGGTTCGGCTCCATGGGAGATCTCTAGGATGGAGACCCCTCCCGAGTTCTCTGATAATCTGGTTGTTGCGCCCGTGACAAGGGCGCGTCAGTGTTTTGGTTTTTGTTTGTCTGGTTGCATGTGTGTGGGGACTGACGACTTTCTGGGGCAACATGGGGCAGACTGTCTCTACCCCTTTAAATCTGACTCTGAAATACTGGACTGACGTGAAGGCCAGGGCTAATAATTTGTCTGTCTGTTTGTGTTTGAGTAACTAAGTTTGTGCCTTTTGGTCATTAAAGACCTGATGACTGAAAGAAATTATTTTTTCTCAGTTTCTCCTGGCAAGCTTAAAAAACCAAACACTGTAATTAGCTAAGTCTCTGGACAAAATTTGTCTATCTGTGCACAGAGTTCTGCAAGTGTTATAAGAAAAACTCACTGTCTATGGCATTTCAGCCAAGATAAAGAAAAACCTGTTAGAAGAATCAAGGCCACTTGGAGATTCTGTTTTTCTTATACAACTCAGCCAGTTCTAGCTAAATGTAAACATTAAACTAAAACTGAAGAAAAAAAAGGCTTTCTAAAAATCACACTGCTATGAGAAATGTTTTTGGAATTATCTGCTTGGATTTACTGGTCAAACAGGGTTACATTTGTCTTTGGCAGAGGTTTTAAGGTTAAAGTTATAAGCCCAGCCTAAAACAGAATGATCTTTAATCATGGGATTTTTAAATAAATGAGGTTAATTTAGTATTGTTGGTTAAAAAAAAAAAAATGATGTCTTGTCTACACAAGCAGTTCTCTAAAGTTTCATAAACTTGAAAGAAAAGACTCATGACTTGGATGAGACATCCTGTTCCTAAACAAAGGATTCATGTAAGTTCTTAAAATTCTTAATGTACCAATTAATGTATAACTTGCTAACTCTAAGTAAGTGACCTGTTGTGAATCAACTGTTAAGACAATAGATAAACAAATGCCCTTGATCCTCCGTGCCACTCCAGCTGGGTAACAAGAGCTATGTCCTCCATCATGTCAAATAGTTCCATTCCACATTAACCCCTACTGTGCCCTGAAAACAGCTTGAAGCAGTCAGATGAGTCGGCGGCCCACTCCCTAAAAGTGGAAAGAACTATTGACAATGGGAAATTGTTAAAATAAGCAGGACTGAAGCCATTTTGGGACCTAAAGCAGCCTGGGCTACGGGGCGGAAAGATTTTTTTTAAAAAAGGACAGGTTTTTCTTTTCTCTCTCTACTCTTGCTTCCCATTCCCTGACTTTCTTATCTCACTTACTAAGTAGAAAGGCGAGACTGAGAAGCTGGTTGGTACTTTGCAGAGCTAATAGTTCTTTCTTTAAGTCTTTTAGAATTTTAAGAAATGATCTGATCAAGGACAAACGACTGGAAGCTGACCTTGGGCACTAGCCAAGTACACTGGTACAAATCAAAATCTTGCAGGGCCCTGAGATAACAGCGAAGATGAGAACAGAAACCAGATGAGGCCTTGGCAAGACCTTGTACCTGACTCACAAACACGGAACCCTCATAGCTCACATCTCCTGCCCCCCCCCCTTTTTTGCCCTTACATCAGGCCCCAGTGCCCAAGAACCCTTTATGGTCTATGTTCCCTTTACCATGAGTGACTTATATATTTGGAAAAACCAGAATCCCTCTTTCTCTAATGAGCCACAAGGCCTAATTTCTCTTTTAGAGTCTGTCTTTTATACCCACCAGCCTGCCTGGGATGACTGCCAGCAGCTCCTCCAGGTCCTGTTCACCACCGAGGAGAAAACAACGCACTCTCCTCCCCGATGTCATAGATGCAGGATTCCCATTGACCAGACCAAATTGGGATTTCAACTCGGTAGAAGGTAGGGAGCACCTGAAGTTCTGTCTCCAGGCTCTAATGGCAGGCCTCCAAGGGGCAGCAAAACTCCCCACCAATTTGACTAAGGTAAAAAAGGTAATCCAGGGGCCCAATGAGTCTCCATCAACATTTTTGGAGAGACTCATGGAGGCATTCTGTCAGTTTACCCCGTATGATCCTAATGGTAAAGAGCACAAGGCTACAGTGACAGTTGCTTTTATTAACTAGTCTAGTAGAGACATCAGGAAGAAACTGCAGAAGCTTGAAGGGTTACAAGATAAGTCATTAAGGGAATTAGTGCAGGTGGCTAAAAAAGGTTTATATAATAAAGAGTCAGAGGGAAAAAAAATAAAGAGGAAAAGGCGGCAAAAAAAAATCTTCATAAAATTATAGCCACTGTAGTTAGGAAAACTAAGGAGTCTAGTGAAACAGTACCGGGCAACAAAAAGGTGACCCTAACAAAGGATCAGTGTGCCTACTGCAAAGAAAAAGGGAGTCCTAACTCAAAAACTAAGCCCCTGGAAAAGGCCTGTAGCATATTTATCCAAAAAACTAGACCCTGTAGCCTCAAAGTGGCCAGCTTGTCTGAAAATCATAGTGGAAGTAGCAGTCCTGGTCAAAGATGCCAACAAATTGACTATGGGACAGAGTTTAATAATATCAGCACCTCATGCTTTAGAGAGCATTATTTGCCAGCCCCCCAACCACTGGCTCACAAATGCTCACATGACTCACTATTAGGCACTATTGCTGAACTCAGACCGGGTCACTTTTGCTCCCCTGGTAAGCTTAAATCCAGCCACATTGCTCCCAGACCCGGACCTTGACCCTCCTATCCATGACTGCCAACAAGTGCTTGCCGAAGCCCATGGATAGTGGAAAGACTTTTCAGATCAGCCCCTGACAGATGCAGAAGCCACCTGGTTCACTGATGGCAGTAGTTTCCTGGAGGACGGAGTATAGAAGGCAGGAGCCACTATAGCGGATGGCCAGAACCTGATATGGGCACAGGCCTTGCCTGCAGGAACTTCTGCCCAGAAGGCAGAACTCATCGCCCTTACAAAAGCCCTTGAACTGGGAAAGGGCAAAAGGATCAACATCTATATAGACAGCAGACACCCTCTCTGGATGGGTAGAAGCATTCCCAACAAAGCAGGAAACAGCCACCGTCATGGTCAAGAAAATCCTGGAAGAAATCTTCCCACGCTTCAGGGTGCCCAAGGTAATCGGGTCCGACAATGGACCCGCCTTCATTGCCAAGGTAAGTCAGGGAGTGGCCAGACACCTAGGGGTCAATTGGAAATTACATTGTATCTATAGACCCCAGAGTTCAGGACAGGTAAAAAGGATGAACAGGACTCTAAACGAGACCCTGACTAAATTAACCATGGAGACTGGCGTAGACTGGATGGTGCTCCTTCCCTCGGCCCTGTTTAGAGCTAGGAACACCCCCTCCCGGTTCAACCTGACTCCCTTTGAAATTCTCTATGGTACCCCTGCCCCCTTGACTTTACTGGGGGATGCCCTTGAACCCACTTGCCACAGTAACAGTGACTTATATGCCAGGTTGGAAGGACTACAAGCGGTGCAGAGGGAAGTCTGGACGCAGCTGGCGGCCACCTATAAGCCTAGGACCCCTGAAGTTTCTCACCAGTTCCACGTTGGGGACACAGTCTATACGGGATCTCCGCTTGGATCCATGCCTCGCACGTAAAACCTGCACTGCCAGAGGACCAAGGACTGGGAGACGCCGCCTAAAGAGTACAGAGTTCCAAGGAACACCCCTTAAGACTGAAAATTGTTCGGACATCCTAAATGTTGTAAGATAAAAACTTTCTTACTCCTCCTATGCTTAAAAGTCTTTTCCCAGAACCAGAGATGGTTTAAGTTATGGTTCAACTCTTCCCCATGGCTCACAACCCTTGTGTCTACCCTGTTAGGGCCGTTAGTCATTTTAATACTGCTATTAACCTTTGTTCCTTGCATTTTAAATCGCTTGCTAGCTTTTGTTAGAGAACACATCAGCACTGTTCAGATTATAATGTTAAAACAACAATATCAGAAAATAAATCAACAAGAGCCAGTATTTCATGATTGAAATACGCACAAGAAAAAGGGGAGAATGTAGAAGTAAACAATAATTTTGGGGGGCTTCCCATAGCCAAAAGATTAGTAAAACAGTTAAATATGTCTGTACTCTATAGCTTTGTGGTCACAAGCTTGTGCTTGTGTTAGCAAGAAAACCACAGGCTGTCAGCTCCCAGCTCCTTCCTGTGTAGGTGAGAAACAGGCTCGCTGCCTAAGACCCCTCCTCAAGTAACCACACTTCCTGCCCTTATACCCAGGTGTTATAAAGACCCTTACCCAAAACTTATGAAAAGACCCTGCTAAAAGCTAACTGCAAAATTAGCTTATGTATTGTTAGCTTGCTTGCATTGGCTGATTCAAAGATTAATGTATCCGCCTTCACTGTGCCAATAAATATGGAGGGCAAAAGCCATTTGGGGTCGCTTCTGTCCTGAAAACGGAGTGACCCCAGCATGCTGGAATAAAAACCTCTTTCTTAATTGCAGCGGTCTCAGTCTCGTGGTCTTTGTGAGGTGAGCCATCCTGGTGTGTGTGGGATTTGTACATGGTGCACCGGTCTTATACTGCACCTGTCTGGCTCAGAGAAGAACCACTGCTGCAAGACATATCCTTTTCATTACAATTTGATTTATTACTGCTAAAAAAAAAAAAAAAAAACCCTAGGCTTCGGAGTACTAATTTTGTATGTCTTCTATTTATGAGTTCTCTAGGCATACAATCATCTTGTTTTCTCATTATTAGCTGTCATTCTGCAGAGAGATATGAAAGCAGGAAAACAGATAGAAGTTAGTTAAGCCCGGAAGTCCATAATAGCAACAGAGGATAGAGGAAATTCCATCAAGCAAACTAAATATGTCTCTGAATAAATGGAGGCTGCTCTATGAAGCTTTCCAAGGTTTTTAATCAGGCGTGTAACTAGTGAAAGATCTATTCTGTCCTGAGTTACTAAGTATTGCTCCTACTAACACAGTTCTTCATCAAAGATAATTAACTTGGTGTCCTTGCTGTAGAGCATGATTTTCAGAAACCACAATATCTTACTGTTTAGGTAGTATTTAATTAAGTTTTGAAAGTATAACACAAACATAGTGTCTACAGACTGGCTTTCTGAGTTAAGATTTTGCTGAACTAGACAAGAGTTATCCTGAGCCTCGTTTCTGCCAGGAAGTATGAGATCACACAGAGTCCTTGTTTGATCTTGACATGTTTTTGACAATATCCCTAGACCTTTTTATTCTGTCTCTAACAAGAAAAGAAAACAAAGACTAAAACAAAACATTCCTTATTTCTGAATAAATACCTTGGCCATTGCAAGATTTATGTTGTTTTTAATATGATATTTTAATTATACTTATAAAATAATATATTATTACTTTAGGTAATCTTAAAAATAGAGACATAGAGAATAAATTGAAAAATCTATAATAGCATTACCTAGTGATAACCTATTTTAACATTTTTGTATATGTATTTTGGTAATAATATTTTGGATTTTTGTTTCTATAAATACCACTTATTGAATTTCTACTTTGTCATAGGATTAGAGTAGGCATCTAACAAATGGCCTGTCCTATTAATTCACGCAAAAAAACCTCTGTAAGACAGGTACTATTTTCCTTATTTTACAATGACATCCTGAAGCCCAGTGAATTTTCCCAGGATCCCAACTAAAAAGTGATAAACCTAAGTCTGTCTAACTACAAGCCTAATGCTCCTCACCTCAGAGCTGTATTGTTTCTCATACAGAAATAAACACACACACACACACACACACACACACACACACACATTATACTATTATACTTAAAGTGTTTTATTCTGATTTTCATCATAGCAATCACAAGCATTTCCCTCTGGCATTAACTGTTCCTAGAAAATATTATTCTAATGATTGTATAGTATTTTATTGCATGAACATCTCAGATTTATTTATTATAGCAATATTGTAATGAGCTACATTGAACATAAATCTTTGGCCTGTGATTATTTCCTTAGAATAATTCCTAGAAAAAGAGTACTGTGAAAACTGCATATTTTTCAGGTTCTTAATAATTATTCTGAAAGTGTAGGGCAGTAGCATATACATTATTAAATATCTACTAAGCCAAAAACCATTCCTTCGGGGAGTGGGACTGAGGAACAGACTGATAAAAAGCAAAAGGAGAGAGAAGAACAGAAGAATGGGCAGGAGCTTCTGATTAAGAAGTGGATAAAACCAAGGATGAGCTGGGATCCTAAGACGCTGATGTGTGTTGACAGCCTGGGTTTTCCTTTTCCTTTCTTTAGTAGATCCTTCAAACCTTCCTTTACATCACTCTCCTCGCAGCTCTAGTTAATTCTGAAATTAGAATTTGAAGTCGCGTGAGCAGAATATTAACAGGAGAGGAAGTTTGGGAAGATGGTCCTACAAAAAAAACAGAGAAGTTGCTACCTGCCTTCAGGAGCCCTCGCTGCCTGCGCCGCACACGCTGTCCCCGCATGTACCCAGCAGAAGGGCTGGCCGTGGCACTCGATGCTGTGGTTCATGACTCCACTGGGGACCATTGCTTATGAGAACAGAGATGTGTTAAGACAGGGTGGCCAGATGGTCCTATGCCTCTCTTTTGCTAAAGTTCATAGAGAGGAAAAGATTTTATGGTGTAACCTTTATTTAATTGTCAGCCAGGTAATCAATCTTTTCCTTACTGTCAAGTTCACATTATCCTAGGACTTATGCTTCAATGTGGACACTAAAACAAAAGGCTTCCAAAGCACTGTTTCTTGCCTCTGTATTGTTTCTCATACAGAAACACACACACACACACACACACACACACACACACACACACACACATCTCCACGTTCCCAGTCACTATTATCTGGCCACGGTCTTTCTGATCATGCCTTCTTGGGATGCTGCTCTCGGTGTGCGTCTGCGTCCTGCATCCTAACACTCCTGGGAGCATGGCCTTCTGAAAATGAGCTAGAGTTTTGATGGCTGGTGTCCTCTTCTCCTTTGGCCTGAAAACCTAGGCCTCTGCCCTGTGTTTTCCTCTGTGTGCTTTAGAGAGCTGGGAGAAGGGAGGAGAGACTCCCTGGGAGTGAAGAACCTGCGAATGATTTCATAGGAAGAATGCAGTCCCTGCCGGGCTCCTGCGGGGTGCAAGGTCAAGGGGATCAAGAGGAGGCGAGGAGCTGTGAAATGCTCGCTATGTTCAAAGCAGTCCTGTATGTCAAGGCCACGCAGGCCTTGTGGGAAGGACCGGGAATGACAGGCGTTAACAGGTGGGTAGGTGACCATTTGCAGACTCATGAATGCCCTGAGAGGAGTTTGGCCTACATTATGCAGGCCTGAGAAATTATATTTTGTAAGCAGGGAAATAAATTAAACGCAGCTGTGTTTTAGAAAGAGAGCTAGGGCAGCAAGGTGACGATGTGGCCATTGGAGCAGATCAGGAATGTTTCCTGAAGTTTGCTCTGTGGGTCTCTGGGCCTCTAAGCTACAACTTGGGAGAAAAGAAACTCCCAAGCATGTCTGAAGACTCTGACTCTTATGTCTCTCCTATATCTCCAACCTATTTGAACACAGAACTTTTTTATAATAGTTCTATGGAACTAATAGAGGTAACATTCAAAATATTTAATAGCCAATAATGAATAAACACCAACTAATCAGAATGGATGCCAACGAAATCTTGAAGGCCCTCCGCAATGGGGGGTTGGGGGTGGTGGTGGTGGGTGCCAGGTGAGGGTGGGAGTACAGAGCAGCCAGGATGCAGAGGGAGCTCACGGTACCCATCTCTACAAGTAAGATCAAGTTGCTGGTGTTGACATTATAGTGGATAAAAAACATACTTGATATTCAGAGCTTTCCATAATCTTCTCAGAATCCACATCGAGCCTTACATGAAACCAGACATTACCCCAAACTCTCCTCTATAGTAGACAAGATTATTTCTTCATTCTCAAAAATGCTTTCTGTTTTCTGTCTCTATGCTGTTGCATAGAGTATGTTTCCAAAGCAGGCTCAGAAAAACACCAGTTCTCAGGGCTAATACTCATCTAGTGTGCTCTGGTCCAACCATGCCAGTTGTGAAAATATTGAAACTCATCCATTCCAGTTTGAAAAGTTCCAGTTTATCATGAGAGAAAGAACAAGGTGAAAATATCTCCAGAAATATCCTCTCCCTTGTTTTCCCTACTGCTCATAGGGCATAGGTCTATGTCAAGTCAAAAGCTGCATCTGTACTCCATAGACAGGACTCTTGACGTTATACTCCAAAAGGCTCACTCTTTTCCTACCTCAGGGCCTTTGCACATGCCATTTCTGTTACTTGCAATGTTCAACCACCACCACCACCCCCCTCTTCCAGCCTAAACCTCTTTGTGCTCTGACATTTAATCTGAGACCTGCTTTCCTGTCTTAACTTCAGTCTCACCTCCCCACAGAGGCCCCCTGACCACCCTATCCAAGCAGCTGCCCTTTCCCTTTGTTCTCTCAGCCTATTAGTTTTCCTCTTGGCATTTATCATAACTTGGAGTGTTTTGGTTTTTCCTTTGTTTGTTTGTTTGTTTGTTTTTTATCTCATCTCTCCTAGAATATAAGATGGGGAAGCCTCTGCCTGGTTCATGACTTATCCCTAATGCCTTCAGCAAAGTGTGGTACAATAGCAAATGTTCAGGAACTACCTGTAGAAGGAACAGAGGCCGGCCAGCTGCTACCCAGCCAGCCTGGGAGATCCATAATCACAGAGGGCCTCCCGAGTCTTGGGGGGCTGCCCTCCTCTTCTGCAGGGTGGGCTTCCTCCCCGTCACCTTCTGTGTGCAGCAGACCTGCACATTCGACTTCCTCGAGCTCTGGGCCAATCCACCTGGTGGGTTTGTGCTGGTTGTGCTCAGGTGGAGCAGTCATGCTGTGACATGTTTGTCCAAGTAAGCTCAGAGCTTTCGGGCCTCACATTTATGTATTTGACTTTAAAAAGAATTATTGATCCTTCCGAACAGCTCAATCGCGGTTTGTTCTTACAGATTACTTCAAAAGAAATGGCCCTCGTTGCTGTGCACACCAGTGGAATATTCGGCAGTCGTGTGCGGTCCCAGCCAGGGCAGAATGCACACCAGTCGCTCTGCTCTGCATCTTCAACGACTTCATTCAGTGCTTTATTTTCTGTTGTCATAAAGGTACCTGCTTTATTATAAAATTAGGTGCCATTATAAAATATAAGCCCTAAATAATCCAATTATGTCGTTCTCTTCTCTGGCATGACTTATACTTTATATAATAAAGAAGAAAAGAAATGTGGGCTTGATCATCCAGTGGGGCTCTCGGAAAATTGATGCAAATAAATTGTTCTCTTCAGCTTTTCACCATAATTTTTTCACATAGTCTTGGGGAAGCTTCAGAATATTAAGAGGAAGAATGAAATAATCTACACATTCGTAATCATCTTCCAAACCTGAAAAAGTGTTCCCAGTACAATTGTATGTATATGAGCATAACAAAAAAAAAAGAGAGACAACTTTAAATAGATAGATTAGAGAAAAGATAGATAGATAGATAGATAGATAGATAGACAATGGATGATTGTGATATTTTGAAACACAGTATATATTTGGTCTTCATCCCTTGCACACAACTCCTAAAGTCCTTAAGAAATCTCCACAATGCTATCGTTTTGTGTGCTGATGATTGGCTGATGGCTGGCAGCCTCTAGACAGCTTCTGCATGGGAACTGGTCACAGAAAAGACCAAGGCAGGACTTTCAGCCCCACCTCCCAACATCCAGGGAGGGTAGAGAGACTGAAATTTAAGTTGGTCACCAATGGCCAGTGATTTAGTCAATCATGCCTATGTAATGAAGCCTCAAAAGGTCTTGGTTCAGAGAGCTTCTGGATAGCTGAACACTTCAATGTACCTGCAAGGTGACGCTCCGGGGAGGGCATGGAAGCTCCACGCCCCTTCTCCCATACCTCACCCTAAGCATCTCTTTGTCTGTATCCTATACAGTTCTTATAATAAGTGGGTAAATGTAAGTACGCATTTCACCATGTTCTGTGAGTCATTCAGCAAATTAATCAAACCCAAGGAGGGGATTGTGGAAACCCCAGTTTATAGCCAGTCAGACAGAAGCACAGGCCAAACAACCTGTAGCTTGTGACTGGCATCAGAAGGGGGGCAGTCTGGGGACTGAGCCCCCAACCTGTGGGATCTGACACTATCTCCAGGTAGATAGTGTCAGAATCGAATTGGAGGACACCCCGCTGGTGTCCGCTGCAGAATTGCTGGCTTGCTTGCTTGCTAGTGGGGCCACAGAAAAGCCCCTCAGTGTTTGTCACTTTTCCCACACAATAATAGATGATGATATATAAATAGGTAGACATACAGATAGATATCTGCACAGATCTACACACATAGGCATACAGTAGAGGGAGAGGGAAGAAGAGAGAGGCAGATTGGCAACTAACGTGCATATAGAACTTTATAATCTATTATTACGTTATAAACATTTTCATTTGATTGTCAGGACATACTTGTGGATATTTAAGGCAAGGGTTATTTCCCATGCTGTAAATGAAGAAATACACTTGACAGACAACCAGTGCTTTGCCCAAGGTCACACAGCTAAGAGAGAGGGGAGCCTCCTGGAACCTCAGCTCATTCTCTGACCAGACTCCACACTTCATTTTATGTGTGTTCTTGATGAACATCTTTGAAGACACAACCTCTCTGAACCCCATGCAGTCATTCATTTAAGATTTTGGCATCTGAAATACTTTTTGGTATGATATAATGTATTTTATTTTTAGGTTAGGAAATTTTCTACCTCAGCAGAATTAGGAAAATTCATTAGGTTTGGCTTTGGTATTCCTGGATGGTGCACTATTTTCTGCATTCATCTGCATTCACAAGCTGCCATCAAGCAACATCTTATATCAGTGGGGTCCAGCAATCACCGCTGTGTATTAATTCTGAGATTAAACTAATAGCTGGGCCTTTAATCTACTCTTCCTACAAACTCAAACACTAATTTCCAATCTAATGTACTGATTGTTGTTTCAATATGTCTGATGTATTTTTAATTAATCCCAGTGCAAGAAAGGAAAACATCCTCCAATCTTTTCTTCTTTTTGTTTCCTCAGTGTGTCTCTCTGGGAGAAGTAAGGTACAGGGGGCTTTCGTACCCACTGGTGGAAACTGTCAGAGAAGCATTGATTTAAAGAGTTGAAGGGAACATAAATAGATCAAGAAAAAGAGGAGAAATAGTAGATAATTGGTGAATAAGACAGTTGTTAAATTTTATTTTTTGTTTTCTGCTTGAGGAATGTTATAACTTAGATGTTGGGAGGTTGCTCGTGCTGAGGAATCCAAGGCCAACATTGGTATTACAGCTCTTTATTAGTTTACAGCTCTTTTGGTGTTACAGCGCTTTATTGCTTGCAGGCAAGGAGAGCATGAGCATCAGGCTAGTGTCTCCCCAAATGAAGGAAAGGGGCAGCCTTATGTAGCCAAAACTTCCTGCTCAAGTTCTCATTTAGGTCCTCTTATGCAAATGAGGCATGCAAGTCTGTTAATTCGGATTGGTTGGCTATGAGACATAGCTCATTGGCCGGTTCTGGAGCCAAATTTGCATTCAGCCCTTAGGGCAGCGCAATATCACTGTCACCTTTAGTTAGCACACAGGTGCAGGAAGCAAGCTGGGTTAGAGAAGCCAAAGATCGCGATGAAGACATCCAAGCATAAAATTTCTAAAACAGTTTCTCCAGCAGAAGGGGGCAGGTTTAACAATCAGAAAATGCTCAGGATTCCCTGCTTCAGAGAGAGCCATCATCAACCAACGTTTTGTAGATTATACTCTTTAGTAAGCTCTTTGAAAAGTGAGGATGCTAGAAAAACGTTTGGGAGGTGCTGCGTGCTCTGTCGCCCTTAGAGAGTGACAGGGCTGTGAGCCTGCTAAAGCCACTGAGACATCTCAGCATTCCCAATGGCAGAAAGGGCAAATTTAACTTTGGTTTAGGGCCGGCCCGTGGCTCACTCGGGAGAGTGCAGTGCTGATAACACCAAGGCCCCAGGTTCGGATCCCATATAGGGATGGCCGGTTCGCTCACTGGCTGAGCGTGGTGCTGACAACACCAAGTCAAGGGTTAAGATCCCCTTACCGGTCATCTTTTTAAAAAAAAAAAAAAAAAAATTTAACTTTGGTTTAGCCCCGTGTCCTGAAGTTATTTGACCTCAAAACCTATATTTTGAGGAAAACCCATTATTAATCAAAAAATATACTTATAAGTTACTGCTTAAAGTGCATTCATGTTTAAGTTCAATGACAGGCTCATGTTTAAATTAGCCAGTTAATTTAAGTATCTACTAGATTACAATTCTGTTGAGAAAATTCAGCATTTCTGTGAGACAGGATAAGGGACTAGTTGGGAGAGAGTGACATGAGGATTAGGTTTACAGTCGAGGCAATGAGAGGTTTATTTTCCTCTCATGTCCTCCCTCAGGTAGCCACTGTGCATAGTATGGATGGGCTCTTTCCACCTGGCACGTAGTTGCTGTTTAGTTATTTATTCTACTCTTTTCCTTGTAGTCCACATGATATATATATTTTAAAAATACATATTTATAAATATACATATTTGTAATATACATATAAAAAAATTATCCAAGAATATCTTTAAGGCATGTTAAACCTTTTTCAGAAGTCCTCAGTCATTTATCTCTCACGATTGCTTCTTAAACTTGGTTTGTGCGGGATTTCACACATCGATCTCCCTTTAACGTGCTTCTCAGAAGCCTTCCTTTCAACTTCTTCACTGTCTTGTACTAACCTATACTTCATTTGTCTCGGTAGCTCATGATGTGATTATTCCTTCTGAGGCCATTTCTAGACACTTGAAGGGACATTGAACATTATCACAAGATTTAGAGTCCCTGCCCCTCACAGGGCCATGTAGAGAGGTGACATGAGGAAAACCCAAACCAAACATGAGGCTCCATTCCATTGGTCTGTGTTTTAACTTAATTAGAAAGTTAGCTACAGAGACATCAATATTAAGCTGACTGCTGCATGTTGAAAACAGATGACAGTAAGTAATGGGCTTTGTTATGGAGTGAATGTTTGTATCCTCCTAAAATTCATATGTTGAAACTTATATCCCCGTGATAGTGTTAGGAGGTGGGGTCTTTGGGAGGTGATTAGGTCATGAGGGTAGAGCCCTCATAAATGGGTTTAGAGCCCTTAGGAGGGGATTCAGAGATCAGAGCTCTCTCTCTGCATTCCACCACATGAGGACATATAAGCAGAACGTGGCTGTCTGCACACCAGGAACAGGGCCTGCACCAGGAACAGGGCCCACACCAGGAACAGGGCCCGCACCAGGAACAGGGCCCACACCAGGAACAGGGCCTGCACCAGACACCTGATCTGCCAGCACCTTGATCTCAGACTTCCAGCCTACAGAATTGTGAGGAATAAACATTTGTTGTTTAAGCCACCCAGTCTATGATGTTCTGTTATAACTGACTGATCGTACTAAGAAAGGTTTTATGAAACTGAAAGTAGATTGGGATAAATTAGCACTATTCTCAAGTTTTGCATATAATAACCTGATTAACCTCAAATTATAGTCAAATCATCATAGTCCAAGAGCTATAATGCCCTGTGGTGCCTGGAACACAGAGCTCATGGACATTTTATGAATGACCATCACTCAGAGCTCTTCTATGTTGTTGAACTGACAAAAATTTGCACTTGTGGATTGTGATCCTCTTCCTTATGAAACTCTAATAATTGGGGTTTCTATTGATTTAATGTAAAAATAGATATCCCCTACTCTTCCCCCAAAATCTGTTTATGAAAATGTATTTTGTTTGAGAAACAAAGATAATGAGAGATTATTCTTTAAAAAATTTTTTTTCAACTCTTTATAAGATTTTGGTCATTTATTTATATATTTTTTGGATTGGGAGCCAGGTAAAGGAAAATTAAGAATTCCAAACTATTCTCTTAATATCATATTTAACATTTTTTTAAAACTGTTGTTTTTTTGGAATGTGACTGAGGTCTTCTCTCATCCCAGATTTTCAGGGTTATGGAACAGATATCTTTTAAATTTAAAAGGGAATCAGTACAATTCCTCAATTAGTAAAACCTTAATATTATATATATTACCTAACACTCATAATTCCCAAAGTATATTTTTAGTTTTATCCTTCTTTAAAATGTATCCCAAAGACATCACCTTGAAATTTCATTCAATTATCAAGCAAAAAAAAAATGAATAGACTAAAGAATACCATGAAAAATTAGGGAACTGGATAGGCCAGAAATATCTGAAAACAAAACCGGGCTTGCTGTATTTGCTCTTTGTGATGAGATTTCAGTGACTTCTTGGATCCCTGGAATTCCAGCTGACTTTGGGACCTATGTCATCATGAAGATTGCAACTTCATAGGAACAAGGCTCTAAAATGGCAGTCATCCTCAGTCCTCAGAATAAAGGCAAAAACGACAAGATGCTCTTTTCCTAACAGTTTCCTGAAGACTATATTTATGACATGTCTGAAATTAAAAAGACTTTTCTAGTCACTATTCAGAAGACGGCTTTAGCTTTTCTTCCTGTCTAGCAACAATAGTTTCAATCACACCATTTTTACTGAGCCACTATTAAAATGCTTGGAGGAATGACTGAGTTTTTATTCACCGTGCTTTCTTTCTAGAGCAAGAACACACTTCTAAGAGCAAGTTTTTCTCTTATTTCCCTCAAAATTTAGCCTCAAGATCTAGATAGCTAGGGATCCTGATAATTCAAATCAACAAAATGTTCACAGACCCTCCCTTACATTCAAAAAGGAGCATCTACTTGTTCTAAAATTGATAACTTCCAAATAATCACACAGGAATTGTAAACCTTGAGATCAAATTATAGATACATTTCCCCCAAATTATATCTCTAATTTCTTCTAAAAATTTTTTTCAGTGTGCACTAATGACTTCAAAGAAAACTGTATGCATGTTTTTTCCTATATAATCAAATCAGAGTTTAATTAGCCAATTTTTTTTATAGGAGAAGTCATAGCTCCAATATTTGAATGTCTCTCATGTACAGAGGAATTAAAGATTTTTTACGTAGCTTCTAAGAGCAGATCTGAAGCCAAGGGCTGAAAATTACACAAATAGTCTGATAGAAATTATATTGATAGAAAGAAAGAACTATCTAAGAATTAGAATAGGAAGATACCTCGGGGAAGAGTGAGACCCCCTCCCTAGTGATTTTCAGGAGTGGCTCAATCAGGATACTGCACAGGTTGTTCTTGCATTTGTATTGGCGGCTGGGGAAAAGGACCATAACCTCCCTTTCAGACATGACTCTGACATTAACTTCCTATATCCACGGTTGTGGAGAGATGATTTGAAGGGTTCCCCAGGGAAGGGACTGGAACACCCACTTAGCACCAACTCTGTACATGCATAATACCCTATATTCTCATTTGTTGACTCAGCTCAACATTCCTGTGAGAAAGGCATCACCACATCTACAGTTGAAACCCCGAGATTCAGACCCAGCTAAGACATGGCAAAATAAATTTGAACCCTATTCCACATTCTAAAAATTTCTATTTCAGATCCCAAAACTCCTGTTCCTTTCACACATAATACAACTTCTTCATCCTTCCTCTGCAATTGCTTCTACAGTAGTCTCCCCTTATCCATGTTTCATTTTCTGAGGTTTCAGTTACCTGTGGTCAACCGAAGTCCAAAAATATTAAGTGGAAATGTCCAGAAGTAAAAATTTATAAATTTTAAAATGCGCCGAGCCCGTGGCGCACTCGGGAGAGTGCGGCATTGGGAGCGCAGTGACGCTCCGCCGCAGGTTCGGATCCTATATGGGACTGGCCGGTGCACTCACTGGCTGAGTGCCAGTCACAAAAAAGACAAAAAAAAAAAAAAAAAAAGTAAAATGCATGCCATTCTGAGTACTGTGAAGAAATCTCATGGTGTCTGCTCTATCCCACCTGGGACTTGAATCATCCCTTTGTCCAGTGTATCCACTTTGTCAATGCTACCTGCCCAGTAGTCACTTAGTAGCTTTCTACATTATCAGATCCAAAAAAACATAGCATATATAGGGCTCAGTACTATCTGGTTTCAGACATCCACTGGGGGTCTTGGAATGTATCCCCTGCAGATAAGGGCGGGGGGGGACAACGATATTATTATTATTAGTCTTTAAGACCAATTTTAGAGAGAGATTTAAAGAGAGCTGCTTTCAGATGATTTTTCAACAAAAGATGAATCCTCAAGGCACATGCCATTCCCTTCTGCTCCTTGGAAGCTGGTTTCTGTATTTTAATAAGGATTGAGCATCACATGTGTTGAAGTCTGTTGACTGCTTGCTGAGAAAACTGCTCTCCAAATAAAAACAATGAACACTACTAGACTAAACCATGAGCTCCTTTCTCATTTCAGCATCTCCTGTAGCACCAAGTATACTGCTTTTCACTAGCAGGCATTCAACAAATGAATGTTCAATTGAATCTAATGTTATTCTGGGGAGTGTTTACAGCATATGTTAATGGAACAATTACATGAGTTAAAGCCCATGCCTTTGTGAATCTTGGCTACCCACTGACAAGCTGTGCTAACCTTCAATAGTTATTTAACCTCTCTGAGTCAAATTCCTCATCTGTAAAATATTAATCATAATATCTACATTTCGAGATTACTGTGGGGACTAAAGATAATTTATGTAAAGCATCTAAGCTATTGCTTATCACATTGAAGTGACTCAATAAACAGTAGCTATTATTATCCTCAATTTGTCATTGCATTATAATAAACAAGTGTGTGGGTTTGAAACCATAGAGATTTTGCCAGTAGTTCTGCTATTAGATGATTTACTATAAACCTTTTTTTTTTTCTAGAAGGCTGCCTGTGGTTAGCTTTCTAAAGGTAATTGCTCTATTTAGTCAACTAAGAAAGGCATTTTTCTAAGAAATGTGAAAAACAAAATTCCCTGAGTTAAAAACAAAATATTATAGTATACCCAGTGATATGCAAAGAACTCTGTCATCAGGAAACTGACATTCTAGTTAAAATAAGATAAAAACACATAAAAGAATCAGAGAGTAATTTATCACTAAAAAGTTTACTATTGATAGCAGGTTAGTAGATTTTACAAAAGGAAGACATCAGCATGGGCTGGAGAGTCAGGGAAGTTGTTAAAATCTTTGGCAGCTGCAGGGAGAAAATGGATGACATGGACAGGAGATATCCTGAGTAAGAACCAAAACCACAAAGGTGAGAGGACACATGTGGGGCGAGATCATGACGAATGCTAAGTGAGTGGAGGAAACTGGATAGATAAGACATGGACAGGATAAAGCCATCTTATAGAGACCTTTGACTACGAAGAAAAAATACATAACTCTGGCTTAGGTAAACAAACAAGAAAAGAGAGAGACAGAGGGGAAACATTGGCTCTGTTAAGCAGGAAGTCCAGAGGCACCAAATTGTACTAGAAGTCATTTTATTCTCACTGCCACACAGTCACAGTAAACCATTTAAAAAGCCACTCTTACTTAAGACAGTCCCTGATGAAACAGTAAAGATTATTAATTTTATCAAATCTCAACTCTTAAATACATGAATTTATAATGTTCTGTATAAGGAAATGAGAAGTGCCCTGTACTAGGCTTCTGCAGAGAAATGGAGTAAATAGGATGTGTGTGTGTATATTGAGAGAAAGAGAGAGAACATGCTTTATTCTAAGGAACTGGCTTGCATAATTCTCGAGGGAAGTGGGCAAGTCCCAGGATGCAGTCAGCAAGCTAGGCACCCAGGAAAGCTCATGGTTTAGTTCCGTTCCCAAGGCCAGCAGGAAAAGCTGGTGTTTCATGTGAGTCTGCGGGCTGGCAGGCAGGAGGAATTCTCCACTCTTCACACCTTCAACAAATTGGATGATGCCCACACACACTGGGGAGGGCAATCAGCTTTACTCAGTCCACTGATCCAAATCTATTGGTTGTTCCTGACAACTGAAATAGTATTCCATGCAAAGGTGGCTAGTTCAGCTCACAACTGAAACGTGTTGTAGTGAATTGGATTATGTCCCCCCGAGACTCCCTGAAGCTTGAATTGTGTCCTTCAAGTTTTATGTATTAGAAACTTAGCCCCCAATGTGACTGTTAAGAGGGTGGGAAATCCTAATATGGTCATTGAAAGATGGAGCCTTGAAGAGGTGGTTGGATTGTAGGATCATGCTGTAATGAATGGGTCAAAAATAGTGGTCAGGGGTGTGGTGCTGAGAGCTTTAAAAGAAGAGGAGAGTCTGTCTTGCTCTCTCTCTGCTCTCTCTGCTTCCAACCATCTTGCAATGTGAGACCCCTGGGTCACTTGTTACCACCAGATCTACTTTGGACTTCTCAGCCTCAGAAACTGTAAGCAAGTCTGAAATACCATTTCTGTTGCTTATCACAACATAAACAGAACTGGGTGATTTATAAAGGGAAGCAAGGCAGGGGAAAGAAAGAAAGAAAGAAAGCGGGAAGGAAGAAGGAAACAAGGGAATGATTGAACAAAGAAAGAGGAAGGGAGGAAGGGAGGAAGGGAGGGAGGGACGGAGGGAGGGAGGGAGGGAGGGAGGGAGGGAGGGAGGGAGGAAGGAAGGAAGGAAGGAAGGAAGGAAGGAAGGAAGGAAGGAAGGAAGGAAGGAAGGAAGGAAGGAAGGAAGGAAGGAAGGAAGGAAGACTCTATATCCATATGTCTATGAGACACAAAAAAAGAAACAGCAAAGATGACTCCAAGATTTCCAGCCTTGGAAAAGGGATACACATGTGGTGTGTTTGCAAGTGCTAAGAAGGTGATGTTTAAAGTAGGAAGCCAAAAATACCATTTCATCAGGGGACTATGCCCTCTCTAAATACTTAACAGATTCTCTGAGCATGAACCATGACTTGAAATCGGGACATGATCTTATTTTTCAATCTCTGCTTCAAAGAGATTAGATGAGATCTGTGGGTCTATTTTGTAATATCTCTTGATAAACAAAAACATTATAACGCCTCAAAAGCTCCACTTTATGTTGAAGAGGAATGCACAGAGCCTCGCCATCAAGGCAGAGTGAGTGGCAGCAGCACCGTCATTTACTTGGAGTTTCCTGGAGCTGTGGGCTCAGACCAGACTTCATTCTAGAAGTTATTCCTATTCTGTCCGGTTTTTTGATTCCTCTATTTTTCTTTCTTAATTTGTCAACTGTATCTAAGAATCCCTTATAGGAATAATTTGAAGTCTCATTAGTCAACATTTATGAAGTGCTAAGCAGTATATGAATATGGAAATAATGATGATTACCCTATCGTTCTATTTTTATATCATGTCTTTCTTGCCAATTGTTTCCCCAATCACATTATAGAATTAGGATATAATGGTTAAAAATATAAATAATAGTATAAAAGAGAAGAATATGAGGCAAAGGCCAGAGAGGTGAGATGTACTTTCAGATGGTATCTGAAGTCAAGATTTCTGCACCTTGAACAAACTGTATTTAAAATGGCTGATTGCAGACATTTTTCAGAGGTCAGTCTGTTACTTCCCAGGATTCTTGCAATTGTCTGTCTGCTGCCGGCCGACCCGTACAGCCCTTGCCTCACTATCAGTCTCTCCCTTGGTGGTCCTTCTGGTGGGCGAGCGAATTGCCCAGATTCCTCTTTCCCTCCAGTCCCTGTTGGAAGGAGACGGGGGAAGAGAGCTGTGAAGAGAGGTGAGCACAGCCGCCAGCCCCAACCAGCCTGTTAAAGGACACTCAGATGCGGCCGGGGTTCTGTCGAGCAGTTCCGTTTATTATCACACAAGCACTTGCTTTCAAAGGCAAACGGGGAAGGGAGGTTTTTTACATTCTCCAATCAGCTTAAGGGTTATGAGAGCATGCATCCTGTCTCAATGCCTAGCTATTGCAATCACGCAGCATTCACGAGTGTGGAAGCGCGTATTTGGCCAATAAGGGCTAAGGCAAGGTTCCCGCAGACACCCCCACCCTACTTCCTCCCGGTGCCGTCTTAGCCTGCCACGTTAATACGCCCTTGTGGGCCCATAATGGTGCCGCTTGTAATGTCACTTAAGGTGGCATTAGTTTTTAAGGCCGACATGCAATGAAAGATTTTCATCCCATGTTTAAAACAGGTACAATATAGGGTTGTAATGGTAGACGAACCACATAACCAACAATTTCCAGGGTTTAAACATACATATGACTAAACCGATTCTGCACCGTCCCATTCCTCCCTTCACATAAAATTGGATGCCTTTGGAGCATTATCAACACCATGCCAATCTCCATCACTCATCAATCAAAGATTGAATTTTTGCACAAGTAATCAGCAGACTTACGAAGGAATTGTTACTTAACACCATTCTCACACAAATTTGTGCAAATAATAGAAAGTAAGATAACCCTTCCCCACTCATTTTATAAGGTCGACACAATGATAAAACCACACCCTTGCAAGGATACTACAAAAAAGTATATTACAGACAAATATTACTCATGAATATTGATGAAAAGTTTTTTAAAGAAGAAAGCTAAACAAATACCACGATATATAAAAAATACTAATAAATCAGGAGCAAGGTTTTTTTTCAGGAATGCAAAAAAATTCAAAATCTATCAATTTAACTCATGATGGTAATATAATTAAGTAGAAAAATTTCATGATCACCTGAATAGACACAAAAAAGTTCATTTTACACTGTTCACTACCCATTCATGATTAAACTTGTAGAAAACCAGGATTTTAAAAACTCCTTTTAGTTGATAATAGCATTCTAATAAAATAGGCAGACAAAATCCTATAGAGGAGATCATATCTACTGGTGAAATATTGATCACTTTTCCCTTGAGACTGAGGATGAGGCAGGAGTGTCCACGATCATCAGTCTGATTCAGCTTGGAGCTAGATCTCCTACACAGCACAAAAGGCAAGAAAAGGACATAATATGAATAAGAATTATAGATAAAAAATAACACATTACTCGCAGATGACATGATTGTGCAAATAGAAAAATGAAGAAATTAATAAACCTATTTGAATTAATATGTGAATTTAGCAATGTCACTGGATACAAGTCAGTATACAAAAATAAAGCAGCAATGACTTTTGGAAAATAAGTAATTTTAAATGACAAAATTAAATGGAAAATAGTACCACTGTTGGCAATAGTAGCAAAATACATACAATGCCTAGGAATTCATTTAACAAAAGATGTGCAAGATCTCTACATCAAACATTATAAAATATTATTAAGATAAATTAAAGAAGACCTAAATAAAAGGGGGTATACAGGTTTATGAACTGAAACATTTATCTTGTAAATATGCTAGTTTGCCACTAATTAATCTATAAATTCACACTATCCCATTCTAAACACCAGCAAGTTGTTTTCTTAAAAAATTATAAGCTGGTTCTGTACTTTATATAATAATTTCAAGAAGAGCAAGAATATTTGGAAGAAGAAAAGTGTTGGTAGACTTACACTATCAGATATCAAGATCTATTATAAAGCTGTTGTTATTAGACGGTATAGTATTGGCACAAAGACAGATTAATAAACCAGGGGAACAGAATAGAAAATCCAGAAAAAGCACCCCACACTTACAGTCCCTTGATGTATGACAAACTTCTCACTCGAGTTCAGTGGGAATGAATGCTGTTTTCAGTAATGGTGCTAAGTCAATTGGTTACTCATACCAAATAAAAAATAAATCTTAGCCCCTACCAAACTTTATATTCAGAAACAATACCAAGTAGTTTGTGAATTTAAATACATGAACTAAAATAAAAAGGATTTTTGTATAAAATAGGAGCACTCCATGACCTTGCTGTGTGCAAAGATTTCTTCAAACACAAAAAGCAACAACAATAAAGAAAAATTGATAAATAGATTACATTAAAATTAGGAGTCTTTTTTCATCAAAACGTGATTAACCAGGTAAAACAAAGCCACAAAATAAATCTATATATAAATATGTATATATGAGGAGTCTTCAAAATGTTCATGCAAAGATTCATATTACTTTTAATTCTATTTTTCCCCATACTTTTTGCAGTACCCTGATAGTCATATATTTTTAAAACTACAAATTAATTTTTAATGGAAAAATCACTATAGAAAAATAGGCCAAACAATTAAAATGCCTGTCACACTGGGAATCCATAAATATATAAGATGCTCAACTTCCTTAATCGTCACTAAAATTAGCGCATCAAAACCATAAGAGTGACACCACTACATATGCATGAGACTGGCTAAAAAGCAAGGAACAGAAAGTCCCCAGCATTGGCAGCTCCTGAAGAACTGAGGAGTCCCATGCACTGTCAACTGGAGCGTAAATGTGCACAGTCACTTGGAAAACTGCTGTACTGTCTACTAAAGCTGAACACGTGCACCCCGGTGACCCATCATTCCACTCTTAGGTTACACCCAACAGAAATGCATACATTTGGCCACCAAAGGAAAAGTACTAGAATGTTTACAGCTGCACTGTTTATAATAGCAAAAAAACTGACAGTACTGGACTGTGATATGTTCACACAACGGCATACTATTCAGTGAGAGGCTGAAGAAATCACAAATACACAACATAATGCTGAGAACACCAGACACAAAATGGTACAGTCGACCCTGAACAAAACGGGTTTGAACAGCGCGGGCCACTTATACCAGATTTTTCTCAATAGATACATGGGAAACTTTTTGGTTAGGAATGTCATGAATGCACGACACACCTAGCCAAAGTTAAGTAGCCCACCTGTCAGTAGGCTATTAGTAGTAAAACTGCTTAACTACTACGTAAGTAGTCAAGGTCTGCGGGCATGGAAAGTTGGAGGGGGGACCCCGCCCCTGTCACCCGGCCGCGCCCTTCCCGAGCCGGAGCCACACCTAGCTCCATGCTCCGCCCAGGGCTGGAGGTGACTTCTGCGGGACACACAGGGCCAGGGACAGCAGCCCCCTGACATCCCACCACCCGGAGACTCCGCAGCCGCCCCTTAGGGGCAACTTGGAGGAGATCCAAGACCACGGACCTTATGCTCGCGGGCTGCCCAGCCGCGCACAGTAGAGACGCCAGAGGCCAGAGAGTGTCACCCTTTAAACCCGGGACCCACCACTGTGAACCGAAATTTAAATCTTAAAAATCTCTCGGCAGCTCACTCAGAATTAGCAAGTCATGCATTAACTGGTGCATCCACAGCTTTGGGAACCTACATGAATTCTTTGTGTAAGAACAGGGTGTCTCACCAAGTCGTGAGTGCCCCTTTGGAGGCAAGTGACGTGCTTTTAGAGAACTGCTGCGTAGCTGAGTCAGCTGCAAGTCATCACCAACTTCCTTGGCTCAGCCCAGCCCGGGGCCTCCCCACCCTCTTTATTTATCCCCCCACTCTGCCTCAGTTCTAGGCGCCCCGCCCCCCCGCCCCCCCCCCCGGTCCTAGAAAGCTCCATAAATACCAAGAGATCTGCAAAAAAAATTTTTAAAGTTATATGCTGATTTTCGACTGCGTGAAGGGTCGGCCCCCCAAATCCTGCATTGTTCTAGGGCCGACTATATATGCTGTGTGATTGCACTTGTCTGGGTTTCCAAAACAGGCAAAACAAATAGATCTGCAGGTTAACATTCAGAAGAGTGGTTACTCCCACCAAAGGTCGTGACTAGGAGGGGTCCTCAGGGGGCCTCTAGGGAACTAGTGATGTTCTACTTTTTTTTTTTTTTTTTTTTTTTTTGTCTTTTTCATGACCCGCACTCAGCCAGTGAGTGCACGGCCATTCCTATATAGGATCCGAACCGCAGCGGGGAGCGTCGCTGCGCTCCCAGCGCCGCACTCTCCTGAGTGCCCCATGGGCTGGGCCCTCTGCTTCTTAAATTGTTGCTTTTTCATGGGATGTTTTTACTTCGTGAAAAATTATCAAGTTCAGTATTGTAGCTGTACACTTTTCTGAATGTGTGTTAACTTTAATAAAAAGCTAAAAAATAAAACAAGATTTAAAAAAATATGATAGAGAGTATTTCTTTAAGAAAGTGAAGAATATGCCAACATATTTAATATGCAAACTTCCAATTACTTTATATTTGTAAGTTACTTTCATGGCTTTGAAGGTGTTTTAGTTGGCAACTCTTGCTTTTTGAGTCATCATATAAAATACAATCCTATTTTTCAAAAACAGTTGTGAAAATGCCAGACCCTAGCTAGGAAAGTTCTCGATTAGGAAATTTGCAAGCATCCTTGGACTTGGTGGGAGGGCATGGTGGGGAGAGAATAAGGACCTTTAAACAGAGTCTGGTAACAGAAACTTGAGAGAAGCCGTGGGTTGTTTTTCTTCCTGATTGATTTTACAGATAAGCAAGTGCAATGGGGCATTGTCCTGTGACCAAGGGCAGAGAAAGTAGATGCCTTCCTGACAGGCTGGTCTCCTACACCGAGAAAAGAGACACAAGGAGGGCCAGACACTCACTCCCCAGGCACGCCATAAATACTATCAGCCTAGTGCTTTGGAAAACAATAAGGGCCACCTGCCCTGAGGAGCACATTAGAGGAACAAATCTTACTGCTCTCAGACACTTGGAATCTTTTAAGTAGCAAAGTTAATTTAAAATACAATTTCAATTAGATTAATTTTAGATGAGGAATAGGGCTACACAGTTTTATAACTCATTTTGTAAGTTACCTGTCTATCCTTTGATATGAATTTCAAATCTGTGTTTCTGTATGCATGTTACATGGTAATTTGCATGGCAGCAAAAAGCACAGAACAAGAGTCAAAAGACAGGAGTTTCAGTCATGGCCTTACCGTATACTAACTAGGTGACCTTGAGCAATTAATTCATTTGACCTTTCTCTACCTTAATTATTTACTAGTAATCTAAGAGTTCTGACTACACAATTTTTCTTTTTATTACTGTATATATTTAAGGTGTACAACTTGATAATTTGATATACGTATGCATTGTAAAATAATTACCACAATCAAGATAATTAACATACCCATTACCTCAGGTAGTTATTTTGTGTGTATGTGGAGAGAACAATTATGGTCTAACCTATTAGCAAATTCCAAACACAGACATCCCTAGAATTGGTTTTAGGACCCTCCCTCAGATACCAAAATTGGAGGATGCTCAAGTCCCTTATATAAAATGGCATTTTATTTGTATATAACCTACACAATCCTCTTGTATACTTTAAATTATCCGTAGATTACTTATAGTACGTAAAACAATGTAAATGCTATGTCAGTAGTTGCTATACTGAATCGCATTTTTTATTTTATTATTTTTACTGTCATATTGTCATTTTTTACCCCAAATATTTTCTATTCGTGGTTGGTTGAATCTGAGGGTGCAGAACCCATGGTTACGGAGAGCTGACTGCACAGTACAACATCGTTACTTATATCAGCTACACAGTTTCTAAGGTTTCTTCTATTGCTAACATTTTCCTGTTAGCCAAATCTCCAATCTGTTATCACCTAGATCAGATTCCTAGGGTTGCCATAATAAACCACAAATTGAATGACAGAAACATATTGTCTCATAGTTCCGGAGTCTGGAAGCCTGAGATCAAGATGTCATCAGGGTTCCTTCCCTTTGAGGGCTGTGAGGGAGATTCTGTTCCAGGCTCTCTTTAGCTTCTGGTAAGTTGCTCGCTATCTTTGGAGTTTCTTGGCTTGTAGATGCATCACCCCACTCTCTGCCTTCATCTTCACATGGTGTTTTCCCTGTATGTGTCTGTCTCTGTGTCCCAATTCCCCCTTTTATAAGGGCACCATATCAGGTTAGGTTCCATCCCAAAGACCTCATCTTAAAAAATTACATCTGCAATGATCTTATTTCCAAATAAGATCACATACACTGGTACTGGAAGTCAAGACTTCAGCATCTTTTGGGGGGCACAATTCAACCCATAACAGCATCTGTGGTTATAAATGGATAGCAATTTGGTCTAGGAAAATGATGCCATGATACAACCCACCCCTAGTACCTTTGCAGTCCCTAAGTAGAATCTAGGATTTAATAGCCTTATCTTCAGAGCCACTGTGCCCATGCCCACCTGATACTGTCCATCACCTGACATCTGGGTTACTTGTTGCCACAATCTGCCCATTGATTGCACTTCCAAGATGTCAATACAATGACCACTTAAGGTTTCCATGCCTTTGGGACAGTGGGCATAAGACCATCTGGCTTTCTGGCCGCTCCTGTCCCTTCGCCTGTCATCCTAACACATCACTCCACACACAGCACATGCTATAGCACCCCCACCAGAACCCTGCATAAGTGAAAAATGAGACCAGTTCAGAGAACCAGGTGCTATGCAAGGCTCTTGGTATGTCATCTGGAGGGATCTGTCCATGCCATTCATACAGTAGCTTGAACTGTGAAATGGCCCTTTAGGCCCAACACATCTTCCCTTGCCAGTCGATTCTGGTATAATTATGTAGATTCAGACAAAGGATTTAAGTTTTGCCAAGTATTCTTAAGACATGGTTGGTTGGTTGGTTGGCTGGTTTTGTTTCTGTTTGTCCCTAACAGACCAGGTGAAATGCTGCCTGTGTTCTCTTCCCGTGAAATGAATCAGAACACCTTCATGAGTGACAGGATAAGTAAAGTAACGAAAACTTCAGGGACAAATTGGACAATGTTTTAAATTACATCTTTCGGTGTTTAAAGGTGAGTAATAGTGAAATTCTAAGTCCTGTCTTCGTGTTCTCATTCCTCCCATAAATTAGAATCTATGGAAAATGCTACAATTAATAATTATTAGCAAACTATTACAGACAATGAGTTGAATATGAAAAAAAAAAAATAAAACCTAATTCTTAATTAGGAAAGAAACTTCAATTGTGCCCAACACTTGACTTGTACTCATGAGGCAGACATGGAACGACTTCAGAGCACCAGCTATTTGATTCTGTCCAATCTCTAGCAAGTGGCATGGGATATTACTTGCAAATACAAATTTTATTCATTATGGAATGAGGAAGCCCTAATTTCCTGAAGAACAGACACAATGTATTTTGGCATCATTTAAATGTCAAAGAGGCTTTCTGGCATAATTAGGAAGTTGATGGCACCTTTAAGTTTTCCTACATTTATAAAACCTCAGCTGTTTCCTCGCAATCATAATTTTCAGAACCTCAATAGGAAGTCTATTTAAAACATGTTTCCCTGCCCCCCTGATGTTTGGGGAAAAAAGAAAGAAAGAAAGAAAATTATTGTAACATTTCAAAAGGAAGATTGGCATATTTTAGGACATGGACATGATCCAGTTATCTGGTAACCAGAGAAGACCATCCAAGCAAAGAAGTCAGCCAAACTATCCCAAATGCAGAGGTTCAGGCAGTCTTTGGAGAAAGGTTCAGCAGGGTGGATTGCCACATGGACAGATCATCGGGAATCGTGGGATCCAGCCATGCAGGCTGGTGGAGGGTCACACCATGACAGTATTGTGTAGGGCATGGGGCATTGGGCCAGTCACACCAGGCAAGGACTCCCGAACCAAGGAGACATGCTTCAAGAAGAAAGGCAGCACCTTACATTTAGAAAGAAAAAAAAAAGTATTAGGGAGATAACCAAAGACAGGTGCCCTGGCATAGAAAACAAAAGACAGACTCAGTCACGAGAAATGGAACCCAGGGGCAGGGCTGGGCAAAGGGCAAGGCTGACGGCTGCTGAGTCCAGCTGGGATCAGCATTTATCATAAAGACCAAGGCTGTTAGGAATGGGCAGCTGTGGGCAAGTGGTGCCAGCTACAGAAAGAGGAGTGACTCAGAGGCTGGGCTGTCAGAGGAGCTGGTGCTTAATGATTCAGATGTCCCAGGAAACAGGAGAGGACCCACACCAAAACACAAGGGCATCACAGAACTCAGACAGTCCTATTCATTTTCCCTCTTCAGCTGCCAATGCTTCCTTCTGCCTCTTCCTGACTCCTCACGGTTCCTTGTCACCTTCTCCCTACCCATTATTTTCTTATATACTCTTTTCTTTGTCTCTCTGCCCCATTTTTTAATATTTGGTTTTTTGGTCTTTCCTTTCATTTCTCTTCTGTCTTCTGACCGTCCTCTCCCCCTCCTCTAGCTCCCCTTCAGTGTCTGCCTGTCTCTCTCACTGTCTCCCCCATGGCTCACCTTCCTTCCCCAATCCTGGAATCTCCTGTTACCCATCATACTAAGTGACACATTTCTCTGGATTGAACGTAGCTGTCCAACAAAACTTTAAAACCCCCAATTTTAACACTTAGAGAATATCTTTAAAATCATTTCTATCTCTTTCTTTCTTAATAAAAGATAAAAGCAAACAAATTATTTTCATTTTACATGCATCTGACTTGGGAAATTGTTTTTTCCAAGTAGGCCAGTTATTCTTAATAGGAGAGGGGAAAAAAGTGTCTCCCTCCTTATTTTCAAATTTCCCAAGTCATCATTTGAAAAAGTATCGCTAACCGTGAAATTCTTTGTACATTATTAAATTCTATCATCTCACTGGTTTACTATCTCTTTGTTACACCAGAAATAAAGAAGGGAATCTGACCCACTGTTATAAAGACTAACAATTATATTCATCCTGGCTACGTTTCTTTGAACATCATAGTTAAAGGAGATGAGCATCTAGCCAATAATAACAGTGGCCACAGAAGCTATGGTAATAAAATAAATAAATAAAAAGAATAAATCACTAAACCAGTAAGTTGTTGGGTTACAATGTTTCCCTGGAACTGATCAACAGTTCACTTTGACACAATAAGAGCTCATTCTCAAACAATGTAGGACAGAGAGAATGTACATTCTTTGTTCACCTACATCTCCATGTGTTTTCTGACCTTTAATACCAAAATTACTATTGAAGTCTATATTCCCTATTATCAGGTTGGAACTAGCAAGCTAGAAAGAAAAAAGAAAACCACAGAATTGAAGAAGGTATGGTCTGCCATTGTGTTTGCGTCGATGAGGTTCAACAGCCGGCTCAAAGCTCTTACAATATCACCATCTGTAACTCGAAGGGGAAATGCAGTATCTCAGATTTTCCAAAGGGTGTTTATTAGGTGTTCAAAAGCTTTGACAAGAGAAGCCTGTCAGACATTGTCGTCATGTGCCAGTTGGATGCAGATTGTGGACATATTGTCCATTTAAGTTGTCAGTCTACAAGTCTCAACCAATGTTTGCAAATCTGCGTAGCAAAACCCAGTTGTTGTTGTCATAAACCCAGGAATATTGCTCAGGGACTGGTGTACTCACGGTTTAAAACTTGAATGACAATGTACTTTGGAGGAGAAACAAGCGTTTCAAGAAATGTAAATAGACTGTCATTCGATACCGATTTAGACATGCTGGACCATACATTATCTTACGTGATTACCTTGATGATATAAGAATTTTCTGACTGCTCTTCCTCTAGAGCAATTCTTTCTCTGTACTTTTCCTTCTCTAATCGACAATCTCCAACTCACTCCCTCCCTAGAGGCTAGTTCTGAAACTTCTTGGAATCTCTTGTGTCACTGATAAAATGTATTTTATAAAATTAGCCAAACTAACACATTTTAGTACTTTCATGTTATATTATAACACGGGGATATGAAAGAAGACCCTGATAAACAGGAGAGAATAACGTTGTTTCTAGAGGGAAGGACTACTTTATAAAAGATATCAGTTCTTCCCAAATAAATATATAAGACAATTCCGATTGAAGTCACAAAGAGTTTTCTTCCCCTTTCTGAATCTTTACAAAATTATTCAAGGTATTTTTAGAAAAACAAACAGACAAAGATGACTAAGATTTATTTTAATAGCAATGAGGAGAAATTTTCTCTACCACGAGTTAAAATGAGTTCTATAGTTACAAAAATTAAAGCCAGTGTGATGCCTGAGCAAGAATAAACAGATGAACAAGGAACAGACAATTGAGATGGTAAATTCCATGCAGGCAAAGCCACATGCATTGTATTCATGACTGTTTATTCACCCTGATATTTCCACAGCTCTTGGAACATGGTAAGCATTTGTAGAAAGAATGAGCTAGCACAATTAAGGCAATATAAATAGTATCAGAATATAAATACACACACACACACATACCATATGAGAAAAAAAGAATCATAAATCAGTGAAAAAGAAATGTTTTATTCAAAAAATGTTCAGAAAATTGTCATTTAGGAAAACAATGTACTGTTTCAATCATCACCCCATGGAACACATGAACAGAACTAAACTTCATCTATAATTAAAGTGTAAAAAAAGAGAATTCATTTAAAAAAAAGAAGAAGAAAACATAGATGACTATAAATTTGAACTTTGGATTGGGGATGGGAGACTCTTAAAGGAAGGGAAGAGGATCTTCTGTTTAAAAACAATGTCAGATACCACAAAGGAAAATGTATTTCCAGTACCAGAATTCAGAGCATCTGTGTATGGCCACATACCTTATACACAACACAGCTTTAAGAGCAGTCATTCACATGAGAATGGTACCCCCCAGAAGTAACATGGTAACCCTGCCAGAGCCCCCTACACTCAGGAATTTTGGTCTCCTGGTGGCTATCAGTTTAGTTGGTGAGATTTTAGAATTTACACATCTTGTGATTTGGGTGGGTCTGAGCCATGGAAAAAGGTAATATCTTGTCTCAGGCTCAGCTCTCAGATAGAGAGCTGGTTCCCAAAGTGTGGTTCCCAGACCAGAAGCATGGGCATCACCTAATCCACACCAGACATACTGAATCAGAAACTCTAGGGTAGGGCCAGCACCTGTGTTTTAAGAACCCCTCCAGGTCATGCTGATGCATGCTAAAGTCTGAGAACCACTGGCTCAGGAGAAACAAACCACCATTGACATCACAACTGGGTTCACGACCTCTTCTCAGTTCACCTCTACTTCCATCACCATTATGACAGCACGTACCATTTTCACACCTAGTGGTCATATTCTCCTGTTCTACCAGGCTCTTCAGCCAAGCAGCTATCGAAACTCTATTTTTATTAGAATATTCTCACCATGTTGTGCCCAGAAAATTTTTCACAGTCCAATATGTCCACGATCCAGCATTCACAAATCAGAGACGAGGAGGACATCAACAGCACCTAAGTCCTACATACAAGTATAAAGGTTAGGCTGAAATACTCTAGCTTTAAATTTGCCCCAATTACAAGCTACCGATAAAAAATATCCTAAGAAAAAAAAAACAAGTCAAGGTATCACCAGGCAGGATTAAGAATATATAAAGAAATGATAAGTGACACCCAATGATGATGACCATATTTCAGAAGAACTAAAGGAAGAAATGAAGGTGAGGTGGGACAGAGTCTGCTATTTCCCAAAGCAGGCCTTGGCTGGGGGACAGGGAGTAGTTAAAGAGAAATCTGCTTGACCAAATAGGACAGGCCGAAGAATAAGGTTAGTTAAACATACTTTCTTTAGGGTAAATATCATTTCCTGGTCATAAGATTTTTGTTCCTTAACAGAATGGCTTGAGATAATACCTGTAACAACAATCTCGAATTTTTTAGCAGAGCACCGTTAACCCCAAACCTGCTTAGAAGCTCGTACACCTCCAGACATGAAGGAGCTGAGACATCCTTAGTCACCATGCCAGAAATAGTTCTGCTGACTTCACTTCTAGCCAGTCAAATCCCTGCATGACTCCCAAGACCCCTACTCATGATTTTGTTCTATAAATGCTTGTGATTTTAAGCCATCGAGGAGTTGGGGCGATCAGAGCATTTGCTGACACATTGTCTTTGACTGGCCACTCAATATTAAAGCTGATATTTCCTACTGTAAATTGTGGTGTGCAGTCTTATTAGTCTAACTGTGCTGTGGGCAACAGACTCCTCCTGGTTCTGTAACAAAGGCAGGGATCATACTGCCAAGACAGATTTGAGATAGTCATGCCTAGTCTTTGTCCCAAGGGTGTTCATTTTATCTCCACTAATACCCTACATAAATGTATACAATTGGTGAAAAAAATCCCCAAATCTTCAAGAGAAAAGTGGATGAAGATCATGAACTAACAATTCACGGAAGAGGAAATTAAAAGAGTTAATATATGAATGTGAAATTATTAATCCTCCTTGGTAATAAAAGACAGAAAAATAAAGCTATACAATTCAGTTTTTATTTATTAAATTGTCAGAGATGAAGGGGAAAATCACTCAATGCTAATAGAAGTATTAAATTATCACAAATATTCTAGAGGGAAATTTGGCAAGCTACATTAAGGACCTTAAATGCTTAATCTTTCTGCCTCGGGAATTTCTTCCAGGACTCCAGTCCAAAGAACTGAGTATGAACAAAGCTTCATATCAAAAAAAGTTTAGCTTAATTTTATTTAAAACAGTATAAGTTGGAAAAATCCAACTGTCAAATTATAATAGCGTAAGGAAAAGTTCAGGAAATTTCTTGTGCAAATGTAGGATATTGAATTGAATATATAGCATGAGTTCAAATATATAACTAATATAATAAGCATATATATTATAAGCATATGCACCTACCAAAATCTTAACAGTATTCTTTTGGGGGGAAAATTATGGGTAATTTTCTTTTATTTTGCCATGTCTTCAAAATTTTCTATAATGAATAAAAATGACATTTATCGGAAAAATTATTTTTAAAGGAAACATTTAACATGAAAATTGCATTTGAAATATTTGAGAAATATTGGGGGCTGTGTGATCTTTCTTAAATACTATAAAGCACCACAACCTTTAATGAGCTTTAACGACACAATTATTTCATTAAACTTGCATACATTAAATCTCTGTAAAGTAAGTCCATGTTTTTCCCATAGACTTGCCATATGAAATCAGAGATGTGTTTCTTTTTTTGTTTTGTTTTGTTTGTTTTGTTTGTTTGTTTGTTTGTTTGTTTGTGACTGGTAAGGGGATCGCAACCCTTGGCTTGGTGTTGCCCACACCGCGCTCAGCCAGTGAGCGCACCTGCCATCCCTATATAGGATCCGAACCTGCGGCCTCGGCGCTCCCAGCGCCACACTCTCCCGAGTGAGCCATGGGGTCGGCCCCAGAGATGTGTTTCTTTGGCCAAACACCTCCATTACATAGAATCAAAAATTTTTTAAAAATAAACCCACAAGTTTGCTGGCTATGGTTGGAGAAGAAAGGCTGTGTCAAGTGCTTCAGTGACATTCTTCTGCCCCTCACAACTCCTTCTTCTTTTCTCACCACCTCACCAGCCCTCCAGGATGGTTTCCCAATGCCTGGGAATGTTTTTCAGACTTCTCTCTTCCTCTGCCTTTCTTGGTAAATTTGTATATCAGACAGCATAAATGCAATATCATGTTTTATTAACAATTAGGTAGCCCTCCTTTAAATCCTTTTAGTCCAAGGTTTCAGATCCTGGAAATAAAAAAAAAGAAAGAAATCTATTCATCCAGTTTAGAATGGGTGAGGGCAAAAGAGATTTTGAAAACTTCTCTACAAAATGCTGTAGAAAAACTTACTTTTAGAGATAATCCTAAATCAGGAACAAAGGTAGGTATATTCTATAAAGAAGCACAACTCTATTTTCTAGGGTAACTAACTGATGGGGTTTGGATGTATTGTCCTCCCAGAACTCATGTGGAAATTTGATCTCCAATGTGGCAGTTTGGGTCATGGGGGCAGATCCCTCATGAATGGATTAATGCTCTCCCTAGGTGGGGGGGTTAATGAGTGAGTCCTCTATTGGTTCCCATGAGAGCTGGTTGTTTTAAAGACCCTGGCACCTCCTCTCTCTCTGTCTCTTGCTTCCTCTCACCATGTGATCTCTTTGTACCCACTGGCTGCCTGCCACTTCCCATCATGAGTAGAAGCAGCCTGAGGCCCATGCCAGATGCTGCTGTCCCAGAATCGTAAACCAAATAAACCACTGTTCTTTATAAATTACCCAGTCTCAGTTATTTCTGTTATAGCAACACAAAATGGACTAATACACTAACCCATTCCAGATAGTGTTCAGTTCCCTCTCAGACACTGGGATGTCATCATTCAAATGCAATATTTGGTGTAACAGAATATGCCTGCCTAGTTCATTGGATGGCATGCAATTAATCGATTCTGCAAAGGTTTAAGCATAGGCAAGTAGCTAATGCACTTGGTATTAAGGATGTGGATACAAATGTAAAGCAAGACAACAGGGAAAGTATATTCAGTAATTGAGGGAGCTTCTGTTACATCAGCCTATAGAGTCTCCTGTAGTCAAAGCTGGGATGAGGCACAGGTAACCAGACCAACACAGACACAGTGAACACATTAAATTCAACAAACAGCATGCTTAACATACCTCAACATGCCCAACTTACATATCCTGTGGATGTCGAGCTCAGAATATGGGCATTTCCTTCAAGAGAACTCTCTCAAAGCCCCTGTCTTCTGATTTATGACAGGTAAGCAACCCTGGCATCAACAAATAACTTGAATGAAAAATTCAGGACTAACATTTGTAGCAGGAATTAGTGTTTACAGCCATGGATTCAAGTTTGTAAATACATAACTTTACTTCCCTATTTTTTGTTTTTTGTCAATATCCTTGTCCCCAACTACATACCAGACATGCTAGATCCATGAGCAGGGATGACATCCAACCTACCAGTCAAGGTCTCCAGCCTCTCGTGGCTATTCCTGGCATTTTTCAGGCTCAGTTGCAGGCGGATGACCCCTTCCTTGTGTCAATAAATCTTAATAAAGGAAAGGCCTTAGGATGTCTATCTAGGAGCCTTTCTTCTAGAAAGTTCTGCTATTTCTTTGGTGTCCCTCATCTCCTCTCCTCACAGCTAAACAGCAAAATCAGATCACAGTACTGTGGCTCTATTCCTATGCAATAGAGACTGTGAACCGAAGTTTACTTTTATTTAGTTCCTTGAAGACCATCATTTTCCTGTCAGATAAGGGGGCCTTTTGATTCCTGAAGATGGAAAGAAGCTTTATTCCCACATTTAATTTTTTCTTAATAGGAAGTCATCCCCTGTGTCTTTAAACTTAATAATGTTCTTAAAACTTTACCAATTCCTTGGAAGTCAACAACTCAATAAAATTTCAGTGGCTCTTTACTGAATTCTTTCTATATGCCAGGGACTGAACTAACTGCTTTACACATGGTTTAGGTTAATTCCCACAACTGGATGTGATGGGCACTGCTATCATCACCTCTGTTTTACACATGAGGAGACTGTGGTCCAGGGAGGTAAGGAATTTGGTTTTGCAGCCCACTGCTAGTAACTGATCAGACTGGGTTTGAACCAGAGTCTGGTTATATAGTGTCCTCACGCCTAACTCCATAGCCTCTGGACTAGTGTCTGCCCTGTTCCAAAGAGTTTCTAGTAACGCATTCAAGATGATTGCAATGACTACCTTTTCATAACAACACTTTAATAAGAAAACATTTTTTCAAAGAGGTTTCATGACAGGATTTTTTGTTCTGTGTGTGTATGGGTTTTTTTAAAACTTATTTATTTGAATAACTACCACCAGTCATCATAGAATGTTATTTGTACAAATCAATAAAAATTATTTCAATATTTCTTAATAATATTAACAAATATTATGAGTGATGCTCCCCTTATTACCTGAACAGAAATTGTTAAGAAGCTGTCAGAAAATGTATTCTTTAGAATAATTGATTATTAAAAAATATCAAAATATTTAGTTAACCACATAAGTAAAATACAGTGGTTAGTTTGCACTAAATCAATAGTGCACAGCCAAGTGACTTATCAAAAGTTGTAACATGTTTAAACAATTAATACTTAATGATAATTATCACAATATTGCTATAAGACAACCTGCGGTTACTCAGTAAACATGATAAATATCTTGGGTATTGAATTCAAGGGAATAGAACATATCTTGAACATAATTAGGAATTTATAGACACAAAAAAAGGAAATCCAAAAGTGTTCTTCCTAGGATGATGTTAGATGTCTCTAAAGTTAGATTGTGGTGTTGATGGTACAACTCTAAATATTCTAAAATCAATTGAATTATACATGACTAATGGTATGTAAAGAATGTTATGTTCCAATAAAACTGTTTTTTGTTTTTGTTTTTGTTTTTTTTTAAAAAAAAAACATATGAGGAGAAAAAAAGAGTTGCTGAGGCTTCTGAATGAAGATTGCTGTCCTTCCTAATCTCACTTGCTGATGATGCCAAGCACCATGATAAACAGGGAATAAGCATCCATACACTGAATCCTCACAGCAGTCCTCTGGGCAGATTTTCCAGTCCCTGCCTAACAGACCAAGGAAAGAATGTACCAAAGGTTACCTAGATCCAAAGAGCAGGAGCCAGGAGGCAAAACCAGATTTCTCTGACTGGACTCCAAAGACCGTGCTCTGTTTTACAATTTCCTTAATTCTGGGCACCCCATTACACCCTACTTAAAATATTCTATAATTAGTTCAAACCCTTGTCTAATTAGCATTTGAATAAGCAGCCTCTTGAGAAACCAAAATGTGTTTGAAGTCTGGAGTAACAAATAAGCAAATTAAAAACCCAAAGAACCCCTAAAGGGTGTCTTTGTTCTGCTCCCAGGGGTTCTATCTGGAATGTGCTGGGAGAGTGGGAGGTGTTGTGTCAAAGTCATCTCCAAAATCTGCACAATTGGGGCCTATTAGAGGTGTAACCTCAGCCTATAAAACACAGATCTAAATTGCTGATCCCGGAGTTTATCTAAAAAACACAGTCTCCTATAGAAAACCAGCAGACCCATGTCACCAATAGGTATTTCCTAGACTCTTCCCTAGAATTTGCAGGTGCAGGAATTCAAGAAACTTTTGATCTCTGACTGTGGCTGCCTTTTATATTTGCTTTTCTCTGTTTGGAAGACTCTCCCTAACCCTCTTTTCTAAGTCGCACAACTTCAGCTCTCTGCTTGAAGCCACTGTGTTCAGGATTCCTGACTTGACTCCCAGGCAGTCCCAAGCGGACTCATAGAGCCGGAAGTTCACTGCTCTCAGCTCTTAGTCTCTGCTATGGTAGAGGCGAGCTCAACTGCCCAATGAGGAGAGAGGGTGTCTGCCCTATTCAACAGTTAGCCCAGCACAGGGGCAATAGTAGACATCCGTTAAATAACCTCTAAATGAGTGAATAGCCTAACTTTACCTGGTGCTGGAGATTTCGAGTTTCTGTTTGTTTTGTTTTGTTTTACAGAATTCAGTTATGTGCAACTTGTTTGATCTAGGGGGACAGATATAGGTCAACAATTGTAATGCCATGTGATAAATGCTATAACTGAAACATAGTCAGAGTAGAGTGGGAACATAAATTTGATTTACTCTCAAAATTCACTTTTATTAAAATATGAAATTAAGATTAATAATATGAACCAAATACGTAGTAGGGAAGATTTAGTAAAACAAAGTCTCATAAGACGATGCTACCAATGCAGTGACTGCACTTCGTGATCCCAAGAATGAAGATTTTGCACAGATGTAATGAGCTGAGGAAGTAGCTATATCTCTACATTAAAAATGTTTAGATGTACGCATTCTAAAACTCATGCATGCAAAGGGCAAACTATTGCTGCTAATGAGTTCTCCCCCACCCCAACCCAATCATCCCATAGACTGGATGTTGTACTCGAAGGAGAATAAACTTCTTGAGAGGGTACTTGAAAATCATCATTATGGAATTTTTTAAAATCTTTGTGAAAACTTCTTTTTCCAGGTCAGGCTTGTCCTGGGACATTGTTTGTCTCGTATAACGTGGGGATGCCATAAGGACCCTAAGAATTGGCTGAAGTTCTGCCAGCCAAATATCCTCTCCCTTTGATCCAGACACATCACCCCAGGATCCCGGGGGTGCAGAAAGGGAGTGTCAATAGGGAGACTTAAGCTGGAACAGAAGAAAAATTTCTATAGCCTCTTCTATATGCCTGATGCCATACAAGGAGCATGACATGTATCATTATACTTCATCTTTGCAACAGCCAAGTGAAGTTATGACTCATTTTACACATGAGGACTAAAACCCAGGTGAAGTACCCACAATTAATAAATGGTGGGTCTAGCATTTCATCCAGGACAATAGGACTCAAAGGCTTTTCCTCTGCACACACACCCTCCATGCATATCTCTTTGTCTCCCGTGAAATCTGCCCACAGGATTAACAAGAAGGAGACATGACTCTTTAACATAATTTTTACATTTCTCAAAACAGTTACACCAACATGATATCTGAAAAGCATACACATAGAAACAAAATAATACCAAAATTTTGACGCAAGTAGATTTTTTTCAAAATCACCTAGGTGTTACATTACTACTTTTGGCAAAAAAAACCCAGCCACCTGGATTATTAATTTTTTCTAGGTGATCAGTTTACATTTCAAGCAAACTGATTCTTATAACCACAGCACACATATAACTGGGGTAACAGATTTATCGAACATCTTAACTTTGAGCAAGTGTCTCGTGAGCATATGTATAATAGCTTTCTAGAAGAGGAACTTCAATATCAGCCAGAGAAATAATCACTTAGAGAAAAAATTAGATTGAGCAATTCAGTCTAAGTATCTTCAGGGTTTCCATGACAACCACAATTAGTACCATTTAACAAGAAAACAATGGATTTGCTGGTTTAGAATAGTAGTCAAATCCAAGTCTTCTAATATATTTCTGCAAATAGAAATACAAAAAGATCATTGAAAACGGCATTGTGATGGCTGCCCGCATGCTTTTCAGTATTTCTGATGCGGTGAGGCAATCACATCATTAACATAAACAATATTGATTGTCTGGGCTGCGGGGCGACTAAGATAAGTGTCCTCAAGAAATCTCATCTGAACACTTACCATCACCCCAAATCAATTACTCTTTATTGGATAAAGAAGAACTGACGTGGTCTTTGTTCCAAAATGACCAAAAGACAAAGAGATTCCCTTGACATACCCTCATTTTTAGCTGGGCAGATCACTTTGAATTACAGAGGTTAACTAAAGGCAAATCAATAAGCTGGAGCTGTCAGCATGTCGTGATTAGGCCCATAAAAACTTTCTGATCACCCTTTTCTCTTGACTTTGCTTTTGAGCATGTGGAAATATGGCCACATCAGTTCTGAGCATATAAACTTGGCTGTGATGACTGCCTGCCTTTGGCTGAGTCAGCAACGGAGTCATGGCGGGGACATAATGGGTTGTGACAGCCTCTGCTTTCACAGCCAGCGCATGTTTTATCCAAGTGCCCTCCGCTGTTGGCAAATTCTTTTGCTACAATTACTTGAGGTTTCTGGCAAGTCGCAAGTTAATTTGCTCCCCATATCTTCCCCTATAAAATGGGGTAGGGAAGACAGCAACATTTCTATGCAATTTTGGTAATAGAACCAGCTACCTAGTATTGATACCCAAGAGCATTTTGCATCATTTTCTCATTTAATCCTCACAACAGCCCTATGAAGAAAGTATCATTGTTATTATCCTATTTTTACAGGTCAAGAGACCTAATTCCTAAAAAGTGACAGCTCCCAATCCCACAGCCAGCCAGCGGCCATGGGAGGGTTCGAATCCTAGCAGCCTGGCTCAGGGCTGGTACTGTGATATGGTACTCCAGTCGCTGCAGTCTGAAACTCTAGTAATTCTCCAGTCCAAATAGGTATTGTTCATGGAATGCACTGCACACAAACTAACATGTCTGCAGCCTGTCTGGCATTTCTTTTTTGAGTTATTTGTCCTGGAGGCAGAATGGTGCAGTGGAAAACATGGAGCCACATGGACCCAGGTTTACATCCCAGCTCTGCCACTCATCTGCTGGGTGACCTTGGACAAGCTTCTGGACCTTTCCAAATGACATTTTTTTGACTATGTAATACAAACCCAAAGAGCTGTAGGAAATTCTAGCATTGGCATATGTTAAGTGCTTACTAGGTAATGGGTGCTTTAGAAGTGGAGTCAATAATTATTCTGAGCTTCTTCAAATCAGATTCTTCAGACCATCTCTGACCCCAGACAAGCAAAGTTTTTTTTTAATAAAACCCAAGTGGATTTTTTTCCTACTCTGAGTCCTGCTAGTGGAGTGGATGGAGGGTCTCCTTTCATTTTTAAATGAGGAAAATCTTACAGATACCTTTACACAGAGTGTTATCAGGGAAGGTTTCTAATCCCAGGGAGCCTGTCATTTTCTAATGAGGAAATCTTACAGTCATGAAAATTTCAGTTTATATGAAACAAGATGGTTTGAGAAGGAAATTAAAGAGTGTCTGAGTCGTGACCTCTGGGTTGTGCTTGGCCCGCAGTGTGGATTTAGAAAGGGCCCTATGACATGTACAGAGCACAACTCAGAAAGCTAAAATGGGTCTGTTGGCAGTATTAGCTTAACTTGAAGATAAAAGTAGGGCTTTTTGGTTCATAATATGTTCAAGTAGATCCTGAAAAGGCCCTGGAAACAGCAGTTTGAGCCATAAAATGAAAAAGATGCTGCTGAGAGTCACAGTCCTAAAAGTAGCACTTAAGAGTAAACTTTTTTTCCATGCCTGTGATTATCTTTCTAAAAATTTAAAAATCTAGTCCGTTTACAATAAAGAGGCCCCAAGAAGCCTGGACTCTTCTGCCTCACTACGAGACTTCCCCACACAGGGCTACCCCTGTGTCCTGTGCAGTGAGGGCACTGGCAGGGAAAGCACCTTTGCCCCTGACAGTGTCTCATAACAATGGCTTTATGGGGAAATGTGGACCCAGGTGCCCTGCAAACCTGTTCATATCACAAACACCTCAAAACAGGAGCTATGACTAGGATCTCACCCTTCTTTTCTAAATTTTAAAGTTTCAGGAACTTGAAATTCAGCACATTAATGTCCCTGAAGTCCCCTGTACTCATTTAGAAATTACATCTCTAATTTTGAAAAAATAAAATAAAATAACAACTTCGACCTTTGGCATTTGTTAAATTATGTCAGTAACCTTGGAAGTGTGGGAAATAATATAAAATGAAAATGCACTTGGCAAATGAAATTAAAAACATTTTACACACACATACACACACATGCATATACATACATGTACATACAGGCACACCTGTACACACATATGCATATGCACACATGTATACACACATGTACATCTACACATGTGTACATGTAGACATGTGCACGTGCTTACACACATGTATACACATACATGCATACATACACATGGACACAGATACGTACATCTACCTATCTACACACATCTACCTCTCCACACGTGTTTGGTTGCCCCCTGTGAGTGGCCTTGATGAATCATCGCTGGTGCCATCAGCCAAACCTCCATAGGAACTGAGACAATATTCTGCATTACCACATTTCATTTAGTCAAAACCCAGATGGTTGTCAACGAAGAACACTTTCCCCCCTAGGCAAAGTCTGACTTTGTGTGATGCAGTCCTCCTTGAGACATCTGTTTTTGTCACCAAAATGACTACAGTGATTTTTGTCTAGCATGAGGTTTGAGTAGAATAATACACAAGCAGGAAGACCATTGCTTTCTTTTTTTCTTTCATACTTTCTACTCTGAGGGGATTTTCAAATAATGTTCTTTAGATTCAGCATCTTAAGGAAAACAGATTTGAAATAGCACCTCTAACTCTGTAGCAGATGGTTGACAAGGAGCTCCGGAAGGTCAGGTGTGCCCTCTACTGCATGCAAATAGGAGACACCTGCAGCTCAAGCGTCTCTAGCAAGCAGGCATTGCCCTTACAAACGCTTGACCTTAAGAAAGCTCCATCATTTAGACATAGTCATTCTCGCACAATTTTAAAATCGTTTTGAGTAATTTTAGTAGCTTTATTTAATTATACTAAAATAATAATACAATATTTATTAAAATGGCCAATATAAACTTCCACCTCTCCCACCCAACATTGACTGGGAAACTATCCTGGTTGATTGAAAATTTAGGATCTAGGAAGTTGGAAGTAAAAGAAAGCAAAACTTTGGCATAGGAATGAGGCAAACTATAGAAATCTACCCTCAGGGAAGTCAGCATTTTTCCTCTTCATTGCTAGTGGATATACTGATTAGGGAATATACTTATTTTCTTTTGCAAGAATAAATATAGCATGCAGATTATGTTTTAAAACTGAATAAACTTTATGGTTCCTATGCTGTACAAGGTTAGAGTTTGATAGGACAAAAATAGACATCTATATTTGGTAATATCCAGAAAAGGGTGGAAGTGCACTGGCATTTAAAAACCCCTTCACTTTAGCTCTTGAATTCTCTGTTGGCAGCATCATAATTTCTGCACTAGCAACTATGACAAGCCAAACAAAGGATTAAGGCTGTTTATGGAAAAGCAGCAGCAGTTGAATTCATAAGCAAGAGAAATTCAATATACTTGTAAATGCCCCTCACAATAGAAAACAAGGGAGATAAAACACCAAGAACTATTTATTTCTCTAAGATAACTTGAATTCTAAAAGTAAGGGAGCCTCTTTATTTGCTGCTTGCAAGATGCCATCTTGGATTTTGATCAAATACAAAACAATTCTTCGTGGTGTTTACCTTTACTTATTATAAAAGAATTTATAAAAGATTTTAATATATTATAAGAGAATATTAAAACAAACTCTTAAAGACTGAAAAAAGATCATTCGACTCTCCTAACATAATTATTTTCAGTTTCATTTGCTCTTTCCCAGTCACTTTCATATTTTATGTTTATTCTTCACATCACTGTAAACATAGAACTGGTGAATTCTTGCAAACTACTTTATCTACAAGATCATTAATTTTGTTCAGATTTTAAGGTGACTTTGCAAATATTATGAATAGCTGCATAACTGGATGTAGAATTAATATATAGAATTGTCATTCTTAATTATTATTTAGCACTGAACATTTGTTTCCAACTTTTTATTATTATAGATAATCCCACAATAAATATCATCATACAAATAGCCTTTTTCTTCTGCTGACTTGTTTCTTCAGATAAGTTTCAAAGGAGGTGACATTTCTGGATCAAATGGCATAATATTTTTGTGCTTGACTGGTAGAGGCATATTGATTTCTTAAAGAGTTGTGCTAATTTACCTTGCCGTCAGCCATGTGCATGTGTATGTGGTGCCTATCTCTAAATTTTTATGGTAGTTTGTAGTATATGGGAACAAAGAGGAGGAAGAAGGTACAGGATATGGAAGAAGGGGGTACATGAAAGAATAATAGCGAGTGTTCAATTGATGTTGGTTGGTTGAGTGAATGGATGGATAATTACTTTTCAGATGATCAACTTCTTCCTTGGAAGAAAAGCTAGCCTAGAAGAAAGCTTTGGTCTAGTATGAGTGGTTCCATTTTCTCCCAAATCTTATGCTGCGGATTGATTGAGTTTGTCCCCTAAAGATCGTATATTAGAAGCTTAATTCCCACTGTAACTGTTGAGGGTGGGAAATCCTATTATGGTATTTGAAAAGGGGGTCTTGAAGAGGTGATTAGATTGTAGGACTATGCCGTAGTGAATAGATTAAGAACAGTGGTCATGGGAATGGTTCTGAGGACTTTAAAAGGAGAACACATTAGAGTCTGTCTCTCTGCTCTGCCATTTGCTGCCATGTGAGATCCCCGTGTTGCTGTAAAGCCACCACCAAAGAAGACCCTCACCAGATGTGTTCCCTGGACTTTGGATTTCCTGGCCTCTGAAACTGTAAGTAATAGATTTCATTTTCTTTATAAAATACCCAGTTCCGTGTATATTTTTTTACAGAAACAGACTAATACACCTTGGCTCCACAATACAGCAAGAGGTGGCTTCCTATTAGCTTAAAAATAGAAACAAGATGCTCTTTTCAACGTGATCTTTATTATTATAATTGACCATGAACTGCCTTTATACCACATCATAAGGACAATACACTTTATCATCATTTCCAATCTTTAACTAAATCCATTTGTAAGGCAATTACCTGTCTGCTATTGATTGGCCATCTGTTTCCCTAGTAATTACATGAGCATATCACTTAGCAACAGGATGCACTCTTCTTCCATATTTTCATAGAACTACATGGTTCTGGTTTTAAAGCAAGAAAATAATGAATTCTGTTATTACAAATACGTGTACTGTACAGTCACACGCTCTGTGCACATATATGTGAACGGGTGCATGCTCCTTTAAACCCCGGCTGCTGTAGTAAACACAGAAACAAAGGATATTTGCATTCCCTAGATGTCTCATAATAGCAACAGCAACAGCAACAGCAGGAACAGTAACTACCAGAGATTGGCCAAAGACTGTAACTTGCTAAAACTTCACATGTGAGGGCACTTCAAAATGTTCATGGAAATAGTCATAATATCTTTTAATTCTATTTTCCCACAAACTTTTTGAAGTACTGTCATACAACATTTTACTTAATCTTTGTGACAATCCAATAAGTTTAGTATTTTTATACCTAACTAGGTAGTTTTATCCCATTTAAAGATAAAGAAGCTTAGAGAGAGTAATTTCCCTAGGGTCATATAGAAGTGACAGAAATGGGATTCTAAACCAGGATTATCTGCTCAAAAGCCCATGTTCTGAGCTGCTGTGTCCTTTAAGCTGATCACAAAACTGGTTCATTTCTACTTGGGCAACTTGGTGTTTTATGAACAATTTAATATGATTCAGATTAATAATAAAGCAGAGATTTCCAAGTGCCCCTGGCTTCCTCTCTGGACTGACCATCTTACATACGCAAGGCTTCCAGATTTTTCCTTGCTCCTCCCCTTGCCCCTACCTCCAGTACCTGGCTAAGTGCTCCGAACTCAGTTTAGAGACTGCTAAGACAGCTTTGGGTGCTAAGAAACACCCAGCTGCTAGCTGGAATTTTATCTCCTTATCCAGAGAGTGTCTTTGTAATATAACTAGTTATTAAGTTGATGTACATAAATGACATTTTCACTTGCCTGCTTTATATTGGACAGCCACTCTTGGGTGATCCACAAGCATTTCCAACCTAATAGGTCCAAAACTAAACTCACTTCTTTTTTCTTTTTGACCCTGTCTATACCCACAAACTGTCTCTCATCCTGTTCTCACATTCTGTGAATGGCCGTGCCAGGGATGGGCTTGCTCTGTAGTGTCTGGTGAGTGTAATTCATCTATAACTTCTCTGCCTCCCACACATCAATCAATCACCATGCCAATTACCACTCCCATCCTTCCTTTGTCTCCATCCACAGGTTACCTTAGTTATTACAATGGTCCCCAAACTGATATTCCTGTCCCCACTTTGATCAGGGCAATCTACTGTGTCACAGCAATGCAACCAGAAGGATATTTCTAAAGTACATGTCTGAGCTTTTCTCTCCCCTGCATAAATACAACACGATCCCACAGTGTTCCTAGAATGAACTTTCAATTCCTTTCTTGGATTCATATGACCCTTCATAACTGGTTTCTGTATCTCTCTCCAGCCTTATTTCTGGAGATGAATGAGTCCCCTCTTTTCTGGCCACACTGATTCACGTCTTTTTCCTGAATATATCTGGTTCTTGTATATCTAAGCCTTTGCACTGCTGTTTGCCAGGCCGCCTTTGCCCAAATATCAACCCTTTCTAGCTCGCTAATTTCTACTTATTTCAGAACTCAGTGCTGAAATTACTTTCTCCAGAAAGCATTCCTTAACTCTTTGGGTCTGAACAGATGTCCCTCCCAGGAACCCTCATAACAGCTTGGACATCCCCCACCGTTGCATTTGTCACACTTTTGCAGTCACTTGTTTACTTGTCACATTCCCACCATCACTATGGGATGGGGTAGTCCATCTTGGTAATAATGGTAAAAAAAAAAAAAAAAAAAAAAAAAATCACAATACAATAATAAGAAATAAAATAAAATAATGCCAAACATGGGGATAATATAAAACTTGAGAAATATTACGTAGACATCATTGCCATGATTTCAAGTCTATAATTCTTATGTCCTTTACCAAAAAGGCAGCTAAACATTTACTATGTTTTTATGACAGAACTTCCCAGACCCCTCTCCTCCTCCTACCTGAGCTGAAGTGCCCAAAATAGTACCTGTCTGGCAGGAATCTCAAATCCTTCTGCCCCTTCCTGTGCAAGTCGTGAGTCAGGTAATTGAAAGAAGACCTTGGCAGCTTTATGCAAGGTAGACATACTTTATTCTTCACATGTGAGCTTCACAGACATGTTTTATTCTCAGACATGAGCTCTGCTGACCCTCCATGCTCTGCCATCCCCTCTGCTGCTCTGCAGACCAGCGGTTCAGAGCAGTTACCTTTATACTCTCAGTACACAATAGCGGCCACAAGCCAAGCACAACATAATTACAACAATCATGCTGAATCAGTAAACGGGCACACATGCACAGTTACACTACCTTTATAACTTTTTAGTGAATGTGCTGAATCTTGCCCATTTGTAACAGATGTAAGGCGAGAGATCCTGACTAAACTTTTTCTACTTTCCTTACAGTACCCAACATACAGTATGTGCTAATTAAATGCTAATTTTACTGAGCAAATGTCCCAATCTTTCCTGCCAGATGTCAAGTGTCAACCAAAGGGTCATAACCTATGCAGTTTTCAAGACCTCAGGAACACTCAGTTTGATTACATCTCCAAGACCTTGGCTCAAAAGAGGAGCATCGCAGGGAGATGACCATCACAGCCTTTATCTTCAGGGTAAAGACAGAACAACCGAAGATAAGAAAATGTGTTTGTTTTGTATTTATCAAGTTTTTCCTCACCAGGGAAAAAGGAGACAGAGCAGGGAGAGGAGAAAGAGGAAGAGGAGAAAAGAAACAAGAAAAGCAGGAGGAAGAACAATTGGAGAAAGAGCGGGAGCAGGTGTAGGAGAAGATGAGCGTCCCACAGTGACACCTTCCTTGATCTTGAGAAGAGTGGTGTGGACCATGAGAGAAGTCCTCATCTGAGAACAGGAGGCCAGGAACCAGCTTGGCCACTCCTGGCCTCAGAGACTCCAAAAGAGTCACCTTTCGGAAGATAAAATGGAGTTGGACTAAAAATTCCTAAGATTTCATCCGGGTCTGAAATATTAATGATTCTACATAAAACCTTCCTTTTAATTCTTTTCAATCTTTTCCTGAAGAATGGATAAAACAGGTAGTTTCAAAATCTTTTAGGCAACGTGGGAAATCTATTAGTTTAATTAGATTGTGATGGTTAATTTTCTGTGTCGACTTGACTGGGCCATGGGGTGCCCAGAAATTTGTGCAAATATTATTCTTGGTGAGTCTGTGAGAATGTTTCTGGAGGAGATTAACATTTTAACCAGTAGACTGAGTAAAGGTGATTACCCACCCCAATGTGGGTAGGCCTCATCCATTCAGTTAAAATTCTGAAGAGAGCAAAATAACTGACTCTCCTGTGAGTGAGGGGGAACTCCAGCCTGACTGCTTGAGCTGGGACACTGGTCTCTTCCTGCCTTCAGTTACAAACTGCAACATCAGCTCTTCCTGGGTCTTGAACCTTCCAGCTTTCAGATTGGAACTTACATCATTGGTTCTCCTGGGTCTCAGGCCTCTGGACTGGAATTGGAACTAAACCATTGGCTGTCTTGTAACTCCAGCTTACCAACTGTAGATCTTGGGACTTCTCAGCCTCCATATTCTATGAGCCAATTCCTTGTAGTAAATATAAATATCTCCTGTCAGTTCTATTTAAATATCTCCTATCAGTTCTATTTCTCTGGAGAACCTGACTAATACTTAGACTGTTACAAAATAGGGATCAGCAAGCCCTGACAATTTCTCTCCTTCTCTGGAGCCATAATCATTTTCTAGTCAATTTTGCAGAGCTGACGATCTCCATGGGAACTAGATAGAATTCAGCCACAGCAAGCTTTCTAGATCATGGAGCCCTCAGTGAGCTGCCTCAGAAATCATAGATAACCATAGTTCTTCTGGCACTCAAGTTAGAATTTCCAAACATCCCAGGGCTCTAGGCCAAAACAGCCTGCTCTATGGCTCCTCAATGATGTGGGATGATTTCCAAATGCTGACCCTCCAGGTGTACGTCTGTCTCTCCCTTTTAATAGGTTGTTCGGCAGACACTTATCCTTCTTATAAAACTGTCAAGCTGATTAACACTTTTTTCAGATCAATGCAGTGCAAATTATTGATCTTCTTATTGGAAATATTTTGGGGGGGGGTCTTTAAGTACTTTAATACTTTAATACTTACCTTTTCTGACTTTTAGTATATACTTGGGAAGAGAATGAAACTTTGTTATCTAGAATTCTTTATTTAAAACACATTGAAGACTTTCTATTATAGGTTCTGTCAGGGAGAAAGTGACATATAATGCGTATATGCCATAAGAAGAAAAATAATTTTTTTAAGTAGTGATGCACTGATTCCCAAATACTTTTCAAAGGCTGTGAAAGGCCTTGACTTTAATAATGAAATGTAGAAGAAGAAATTATTTCTGATTGCATGCTTTTCTTGCTATTTAACAGGGTTTAAATTGGATCACTGATCTAAAATATTCATTTCGAAAATGACTCTTTACAGAAAAATAAAAAGATTAAATAGTTGATGCTTTCAACTGTGGTCTTTAGAGACAGCCAAATGGTATTAAAGCTTGTTCTTCATTATCTTTTTGTTCAAAATAATCTCTATTAGGATGATTAGTACCAATATTTAAATTAACCAAAGAAGTGATTAATTCTTTTCTTACTAAATGAGAATGAATTAAATGTATAATAAGTTTTTCATTCTAAAATTTTACATAACAATTAGATGATGTCTTCTTCACTAAGAAAGGTATTTTTAGCTGTTGATTTAAGTGTAATTTTTGAAATGAGCTACATTTACAATTAACTCTTCATCTATTTTATTTGCCTAGGGGAGATTTAACTTTTGATATGTAATAACTTGGGACAGTAAAATATGTCTCAGGATTTATCATTTCATAAGAACAATGGCAAATGCAGCCATCTGGGATTTCTAGTCCAGGTTTAGGGATATAAAGATATTAGAACTGAGTAGTTTTCACTTCTGAACAAGCTTCCATTTTCATGATGCCAAAGCAAGAGGTTAGGGATTAATACTATTCAGTCTTTACCTCACAAATAATTAGAACTAGAACTCAGTAAGTGCTTATGGGGGACCTAGCACTGTGATGATACTATGAACAACAGAAAAATAGAGATCACAAGTAAGCTAAGGAGTAGCCCTTTTCAGAAAAGGAAAAATGTACAAATGGAAATAAAAGTGAGCAGCATGATAGACTGCAAGGTTACAGAGGACTACATAATTTGAGACTCACATTTCCACAGAAAGTGATGATCAGGGCAAGTAACACCCACCTGAATCTGAGAAGTCCCGATTTGGTCATATGTAGAATTCGGATATCTCCTGGAGGTCTGGTTCCAATGTGTGTCTGTAAGGGGACCTACTACTCATCAAACCAATGCTCTTACCTTTAAGGTCAATAAACAAAGTAACTGGAGGTTTTCTTATAAATCAATGTACCCAACCATCAATCTCTCTTTATTTACTGACCATGAGCCACATAAATCAGAATCACACATTACAGAATGGTTTCCAATTTAGGTTCCCAGTAGAATTTTAAAGTGCTGTGGCAATATCGACAGAGCTGAATTACAGCCCAAGCCTATATTTCAAGGATGTGGTCAATGTGTCACTTACACAAAGAGCATCAAACAACAGATTAAGTAACACTATATACTTAGTATTATAAATGATACCAAAACATAAGCCATTGCCCTCAAGAACGTTATAATTTTGATGTTCAGACCAGAAGTAATTAGTGAAGACAAAATCTTCTCCATGGTGTATCATGGAGCGGTTCAGGGAAGTGTAAGATCAACGTGAGTTTAAGGCTCCCTGTAGCTTTTTCTTTATTAGCACATAAATACAGGTTGTCTTATCAGGTCAGACATCTATCAAAATAGGCTTTCCAATTACTGTTCCTCCTTGTTTTTTCCTTAAGAAAAGGCTAGATTTGCTGAAGAATGTTAGCAGATCATTTCAGTTGAATATTAATACAATCACTGGAAATCCAATAAATAAGTTTTAGGGTGTACCTACTAGGTGTAAGAAACTGAGCCTGCTATTGTAACAGTCATCTTTTCAATATGTACTGACTATAGTGGGGGAGCAGGTCATAGAAAATCTGCTTCAGCCATGGAGATCCTATAGTTACCATCAAACATGAATGTAGATATTGTTACAAACTCACAGATGATTTTTTGTCTTGCTTTTATATTTTTACTTTATACTTAAGGAAAGAAGTCTTTCAGACTTGGGTTTTTTTCGTATGCCATGCTTATACATTAAAAAAAAAGGAGAACAGAATGAAAGAAATTGGTTAGGGTAGTTTTAAGGTAACAACAACTACATCACACCTGTCACCTGGCTGTCAGCAATTGTAAGACCATCCTGATTTCAGAGATGTTAAAGGGTAAAAAGCAACATAAACAGTAACAAATAGCATGCACCACGTACCCACTACCTTGCTTAGGATACAGAACAATCCCTAACCTCTTAGAGCCTCTAGTATATAACACCCAATCACACCTCCCTCAACCTAAAATAATTGCACTTTGAATTTTTAATTTATCATTTGCTTGTTTTTCTCTACAGTTTTACCAAGTGTGTACACCAAACAACATCTACAGTCGGGTCTTATTTTCCAAAACACATAGGCTCTGAGAAGTCCTACCCGCTCTGTTGAGGCCGGCATTGCCACCCCAGCTTACTTGGCCGTGGGAAATGCGTTCAATGTAGCATCTACTGCTATCTGAGCAAACGGTGTTCCGAGTAAGCCACCTGGGAAACATCAACATGTTAAATGCTGAAGGAACTGCTGAGAGGGAAGGGTGGACAGGCAGATGGAGGCCAGATTGTGGAAGGGCCGATATGGCACATGAGGGAGTTTAGATTTGATCCTGATGTTGACAGAGCCATCTGGTCTGTTTTAAAGGATGTGACGTGATCTGACCTATGCTTCAGGAGGGTTCCTCTGACACCAGGAAGACAGATTAAAGTGGAGAAGGACTGGAGGTAGGAAAACTAATTAGAAGACAATTAACAGTAGCCCAGGGAATGCTGACGAGGACATGAGCCAGGCCAGGGCAGCAGTTAAAAAGAATATGAAGGTGTCAGGAGGGACACATTCCGGGTGCACTTACCAGAACTGGTGAGGATCAGGGTGAAAGACGGGTGCTTAGAAGGCAACTCAGAGCATTTGAGCTTAAGTGACCAAAGAACTAGTGGTGCCATTAGAAAAAAAAAAAAAAAAAATGAGAAAGTCAGGAAGAACTGATTTTTTAGGTAAAAAAAAAAGTGTTTAGTCTTGGCTACTGCATGCCAGGCACTGAAAAAGACAACGTCCTTGTGGTGCAGTGTATTAGTCCATTTATGTTGCTTATAACAAAATACACAAAACCGGGTAATTGATAAAGAAAATGAAATTTATTGCTTACACTTCAGGAGACTGGGAAGTCCAAAGTCCAGGGAACAAAACTGGTGAAGGCCTTGGTGGTGGCCACAGGGGTCTCATGTGGCAGAAAATGGTGGAGCAGAGAGAGAAACTAACTTCTCTTGTTCTCTTCTTTTAAAGATCTCAGACCACCATTTTTAATCCATTCACTACAGCACGGTCCTACAATCTAATCACCTCTTCAAGACCCCACCTTTCAATTACCATAACAGGATTTCTCACTCTCAACAGATACAGCGGGGATTTAATATTCAGTGAAGTTGGGGGTATCCAATCTACAGCATAGGGTAAATAAATAATAGGTAAAATTGACCATAAACAGTTTTAGTATGCTCAAGTTCAAATCACATTTCAGAAATAAGTATATTTGACGAAGTGATTAGAAAGAGGCTGGCACTAAAAAAATTAGTTTTGCAGGCACACACACACACGCAAATGTAAAATCAGGGAAGCAAAAGATTCAGTGGAATAAACTTGGATGTCTGTAAGATACAACAGGTAGTAAATACCTGCTTCTTTGTGTAATTTTGAACACAGAAGCATAATTCAAAGGCAAAAGGAAATACTGAGTTTCTGCTTTACTCTTGGAAAATAACCAAGTAGCCTCAGGGTTATCACCAAGAAATGACAGCACACGGGCCAAATCAGGGGACTTAATACCCCAAACTACTTTCCATACAATAAAGGTGACATAGTGAAATAAACCTACCTAATAAGGGAAAGTAGCACTACCCCTGAGGTGGTCTGGGCTGCAAGTCAAAGAGCATACATAGGGGGGTTTCTTGGTTTGGTACAGATATGTGAATGCAAGCAGAAGCATTTGACAACATCTGGGGCACTTACAGTGGTCGCTGGAGCCAGCATACACCAGCTTGTGAGAACCTGTTGTTAAATTTTCAGGAATTTTATGAACCAGTTATGAAACACAGATGTTATTTATAAATAGGTGATATAAATTTTAAAGAAAATACATTTTACTTAAGACAAAGGCAATAAATATTCAGAACATATCACTTTCTAGTTATGTTACACATTTTGCTACGATCCACGGTTTGGAGGGTGTGTATGCCCACTGCCTTTCTGTATGGTAGACACACTTATAAAGGAGTACAATTGCACATTTTGACTCCTCCACATTCAGTGACATCACGTTGGTAGCTGGGAGTATGTACACACAGAAACTGGCAAATGCTGTATATCAGGGCTTGATTTCTTGTTTTATTGATTGCTTAGACCTAAGGAAGTGATGGAAAAGGTGTGCTGGGCTGAAAGTGGGGAGAGAGCAACCTGGGATTTGGTCGAGAACTTGACAGGGGTTGGATGGTGTGGAGCCTTTCAGGCCATAGAACAAAGTTTGGATTTTATTTTCAGTGGAAAAGGGAGTCATAGGAAGGTTTAAAGCAGAGAAATGATAGGATCTAATTTTAACCTCCAGCTCTGTGGATAATGGAATGTCAGGACACAAGAACGGAGGGGCTAGTTGTGCAGGTGAAAGATGATGGTGGCTTCGACTGGGGGGATTGTCATTAGTGATGAAGAAAAGTGGATGGACACGGGGGTAAATTTTGGAAGCATAGCTGACAGGCTGGGCATTATATACAGGTAAACTATCTGATAAATGCTTAGCATAAAATCGCTAAACTATAATCTTTAAATGCTATTGGACAAAACGTTAAGGTACACTTACCAATAAGTTTTACTGGTAGGTGCAAACCTTTTTTACCACTGATTTCCATTTCATTAGTAAGAAGTGAAATTTAAAAAATAATCCTCCACCTATTTCACATATTACCTCAGAGGCTAATTCTGATGGGACCTGAGAATTCCATCATGGTCTATTATCTCCAAATCTATTCCCATGTTTCTCCACCCACATTCACCCTGCCTTTTCACATTGCTGGTTCCTTCTTAACCTACAGCAGGTAGACACTTGCTTCTGATAGAATCACACCGGCTTGAGATGGGGTCAGTCTTATGCTTTAGCAAGCAAGGAGACTGATTCTGATAGGACCTAAGAATCTCATCAGTCTCCAAATATGTCCAATGTTTCTTCACCCACATTCACCCTGTCCCCTGCCTATATGTTCTCTACTTTTTACCTGGCCAATATTCCCACCATCAGGGTGATTCCAACTGTAACTGCTTTTGCCTTGCATTTGGAATGGCAGGACAGTCTTTTTAAAGATGTACCCATTGCAGGGCAGATGTCAAGGTCTAGGGTGTGGGTGGACATTTCTTTGCTAGGGAAGTATTCTCCTCAGGCCTTGTTCCACTAAACAGCTTCAGATGAGTCTTTTTATCATTTACTCTTTTTTAGAAGCTGGAAAGAGTCTGATCCCGAGGTTTTAAAATAAAAGGAAATAAGTTCATGAATGAAAGTGTGGCAGCTGAAAATCCTGGTGGTCATTGTTGGCAGTTGGGAGACACGAAACACTAACTCAATGGTTATAGGACTCAGGTGGCTGGATGAGGTGAGACAGGCACCTCAGGAGGAGTCACCCGTGGGAAGGCCAGAGAGAAAAGGGAGACAGAACGAAGTAGGGAAACAGAAGTGAGGTGGCACTAACACCCAATTTTGCAAACCTTGCAGTTTCACCTGGGGCAGAAAGAATGTAAGATGCTCCAGGCTGAGGCAGCCTTTTTTAAGTCTTAAGGCACTCTGGTTTCAGGTGGATGGAACCTTCTACTTATGTACTGAGGATCCATATACCTTATTCTGCAGCTCTGGCTTCTATGTCCTCTCTGTGATCATGTCTTCAGCTTTTACGTGCTCCCCTCCAAGGCAACACTCCTCAAGGACCAGCAAATTCCTATATTTAAGATTCTCAGCTATTTGTAAAAGCTTAATACATTTATGGAATATCAATTACTATTACAACAGAGTGACTGGATTTTTTAACAATTTATTTGACTTGCGTATAGTTATCTGACCAAATTGCTTGGCTGTTTGGATATCATGTAGATATAGTAAAAAAATATTATTAAATTATCTCTTATCTGCTTTTATACAGATCAAATTGTCCTGATGACTTTAACTTCTAACCCTAGAAATTATTTTCTTATGTCTTCTTAGTTTTTCTTGCATTCCTGTGAAACTTCTCACAACTATTCATACTCTTCACATATGAGACATAGGATTTCGAGCAAACTTATATGGTGCAAAAAGTCTGCTGTAATACAAAAGCCAAAAATTCAGGTATATCCAAATATATATATATATTCTCTATGAATGTACAAGGGTACTTCAGAAAGTTTGTGGAAAAACTAGAATTAAAATGTAATGTGACTGTTTCCGTGAACTTTTTGAAGTACCCTCGTATGTGTGTGCATGTGTGTATATGTGATGTGCTTATAGAGCATCTGATATTTTCATCCCGATGTTTGACGTTATGTAGTTACTATAGCCCAATTGGCTGTGTGGTCTAGGTCACTTTTTGTTGTTGTTCATTGATGGGTGTAACATGCAGATAATCAAAAGATTTATTGCAATCGAGATAGAGTGCATCTATAATTTCTCCTTGATGTATCATATTAGATTAGCTTAAAAGGATTTGGTTTTAAGTAGGACACATTAATCATTATCCACTAAGTACGTTCTTGTCTTCAAGTTATTTGCAAATTGCTTATATCAGGGTTTCTGCCAGTATTTTCTTAAGTATCCAAGTGAAGGTTGCTTGTCTGTTCTGCTTGTTATATGACTCGTGACTTCATTTAGTCCTCTACTGGTGACAGATTTCCCTGTTAACACCTCAAGATAAAACCTTTATGGAACCTGGCAGCGAATAAAAAGGATACATTAAAACCAAGTTTTCTGGAGTTGTTCCTATTATTAGAGTTCCTAGTATGATTTTCTGCCAGTATTTTGAATGCATACTGAATGCTTAAAAATACCATTGCCATGTTTAGTTGTGTATTTAATATCAGACTTAGCAAGCAAGATTGTGAAAAATTATTAGTTTATTACTTTTTACAGCCACTAAATGTGGTAGACTCATTAGTTCCTTTAAGTGACCATGACCTAGAAGGACTAAAAAGTTGAAAACCATTACAAATTTTAGAGTTTTTACTCTATATATGGACTAAATTATGTGTAACACACAGTCAATGTTTTTTCATGAAATATGTGATTTATACACAATATTATGCTGTCTCCTAGCTAAGGAAAGTGTCTGCATTTTGAAAAATTAAGTTAATTTTATATATCCAGGAGAAAGCATGATGTAAAAGGAACATGAGACGTAAGAGTCCCATAGACCTAGTTTGGATCTCAGCCAGCCCACATGCAAGCTGTGTGACCTTGGACATGTAGCCTAAGCTCTTGGAGCCAATGTCTGTCATCAGTAAGATGGTGAAGCCATCTCAGTTTCATCATCAGTACAATTACCTGTCTCAACAGTTGGTAGTGAGCTTAAAGATGGTACAAATTAGCTCAGCACAGTATTTGACCCATATGAACTGATAAATAAACTTTAGGGTCCAGTGATTCAGGGGTGCTCTGAAGAGAGGGGGAAAAATCAGCCAAACCATCGTGGGGCAACTGTCCTGCTCATTTTATCACACTGAGTCGGTGCTCCAGCATCTGACCCCCCCATCGCGTGGTGTCTGGAATATAATCACTTCTAGTTTGATGAAAGCAGATTAACATTATCTTATTGGTGTTATTAGATAAGGCAGAACTACCCACATAGGTGGTGATAGTACCAACATGAGCTCTGAGATTAACGTCTGGACATGGCTGGAACAGCACGCAGATCACAGGCACAAACAGAAAATTGGCGGAGGCTCTGGACATATGACCGAATTCACAAATTAACATCATTTGCTATGTGCCAGATCTTTTTAGAGTGACACAAGGCTCAGGTCACAGCTGGGACTTAACCACCCCACAAAACTTAAGGTCCTCAACATCTGGGACTTTGTCAGGAGAATGTAAGCCTGCTCCTGACCCTAAAATGGCCATTATCTTCATTATCATCAACATGTGAATAAATATATAAGACCCATAAAGTCAGGGCCTTTGAATGCATTGATCATCAATATATTCCTAGTTCCTAGCACTCAGGAAAAAAAAAAGAAAAAAAAAAAACCGAATACATAGTAGGTGATCAGAAAGTTTTTGTTGACTGAATTAATTTTAAATTCAGCAAATCCTTGAGTAATCAACCTGCTTGCACAGTGATCGAGCTGTAAAGTTTTGCCAGCTAAGGGTTAAAAATTAGCCCAGCTCCCTGTTGCTTCAACTCTTATGGTTTCTAAATGTTTTTCAAAATGTATATAATTTCTTGCCTTACTAAGCACAGTCTAGTGAACGTAACTGCATCTTTCAATGACATGATGGATCACTGAAGCTTCAGGATTACCATGCTAAATCCAATCTCATCCTTCAGCTGCAGCTATAGATGTAGGAAGGAAGCATAGCCTTGAAATATAAATTTAAGATTTTCTTAAAATAAATATCTGCTATTGATGAACATTTTCATCACAGACCTTTTTTCTAAAATTCATATGGAGGAAAATATCAGTATTTTCTAGGAATCTGCTATATGGGACCTGAACACTTTTTATTATAATAAAAATTCTATTATCACAAAATAGCTTCTTTTATTCCCCAAACTATTTGTGAGCACCTACTGTGTGCAAGAAGACATGTGCTAGACCCTGGAAATAGATAAAATGAATAGGACATGGTCTCTGCACTTGAGAAATAGACTCAGAGAGACTTAACTGCAATTCAGTGTATGATAAACATTACTATCTCTATAACAATATAGGATTACAAGAAACTGTGGTTGATTAGAAGTAATTGCTCTGTTCAGGAGGACTTCCCAGAAGAGGCACCATGGGAAATAACTCTTGAAGTATAAGTAAGAGTTCACCAGGACCAAGGTCACTGTGTTGTAAAACACCAAGAAGCACCATTCACATCCTGAACTTCTGCTCCTGGAGAAGAAACTATTTTTGTATGTCAGTTAGGATGCCCTCAGATGCAACACAATACTAGAGATACTGATAGAGGGTTTTGTTTTCTCAAACTCTAGAGGACAGCAGTCTGAGGGTGGTTTGGGCACGTGGCTATGTCTGCTGCTTTTTTGCATTATCTCACTCTTTTGTCCTTAGCATGTAGCTTCTACTCTTAGGTTTATCACCCTGTGATAGTTTCCAGAGTTCCAGGTATTACCACATCCAAACACAGGATGGAAATCAAGCAGACAAGAAGATTCTCCTTACATATCTCTTTTTAGTATTTTGTTTGTTTGTTTTTGTTTTGGGGAGTTTTTTAGTTTTGTTTTTAAGGGAGGAAAAGTCCTTCACAGAAGTCACCTGGAAAACTTATCCATATGTCTCATTGGCCAGAACTTATATGACCATTACTAGCTGCCAGAGAGATCGAGAAAACAAGTAATATTTTTAACCTCAATTCTGTGAAGCAATCTCTATCAGGAGGAAAAAAATGAAGGGGAGCAGTAAGCTCTTGGGGAGGCAACTCACAGTGTCTCCAGCCTACTCAAAGGTTAAAAAAAGAATCAAGATTTTTTGGTCTCCAGAACCAAATATTTTGACAAATACTAAGCCTTACTTTTTGTCTGTGTCTTCTAAAACTGTACTCAGGTTTCAATACCTTCTACTATTTTCTTTTTCTTTTTCTTTTCCAAGAATAGTATGCTTCTGCTAAACATCCTGTTTTTACTCTATCAAGATACCTCTGAGATAGATATTACAGCTAATTTCTATTTGCGGGGAAAAAAAAAAATTGGGGCAAGAGGGAGTTAAGTAACACAGCTAGCAAAAATTAAATAATGAAGCCCGAAACTGGTCCTTGGCCTCCTGTTAGATCAAGTTTTTTCCTTTGATGTCTCAAATTTTCATATTTTCATAGTATAATAAGATAACAAAACGTAATATTGTGATAATTTCCTACGCCATAGTACAGTTTGATACGATAACAATGTACTAATCAATCCCTGCTATATTTCAAACTGACCTGTGTATCCCAAGGTAGACTCATCAGCCTTGTAGGAATTATTTGTTACAGGCTCAAAGGTATCTCTGTACAAACGAGCACTTTTTGTTCTGGGAGCCCACTGTGCATCTTCCTAGCAGGGCACAGTGAAACAAAAAAGAAATAAGAGAGTAGGCGCTCACACTAAGTGGTAGAGGGATTCAGGAAATGGCCTGGGTATGGGGGCAATGGAGCATATGAAAGATGTTCTTGAAAAGCAAGAATGCTGCGTACTTCAGACTCCTTTCTCTCCTTCTTTCTTCTGGTTTGCACCTGCTCACATGGAATCACAAAATCACCAGCAAATCAGAAAGACACATTGTGCCAAGAGATAAGATGAGCCTATAGAAATCCACAAGAAGCTATGATGTACTTCAGCCCTGGGGCAAGAGAAAACAGGCCATTTGAAAACTCTTTGAGATGAACTCTGTGCTCTAGATCAATAGATTTAATATTTGACAGAGCAGGCACGGTTGCCGTGGGTGAGCAGGCTCTGGCTATAATTACAAGGTTCAGCTGGATGGATTGCAGGGAGGAATTCTTTATAGCAAAACAGGGCTGGAACCCTTACACAGCTCATCTCTGGCATGTTTCTGACAGTCAGAGACAATTCGACAATTCAAAAGATGGTGCTTTTGAAGGTATCATAGAAACTAGAATAACTGGGTCATTTCATTCTGGGGCTTTCAAAGACTGTTCTTCTAAATCAGGCTACATACTAAACAGCTCCCAATGTCCGTAACTATAATTCAGGACTGTAGCTGTGTGTCTACTTGACCTCGTTTCCCAATATGAAGAATTAGCTATTAGACAAGCAAAAATAGAATTTCCTAAAAGCAAGCACACACTCATCAGGGCAGAACCCAATCCAAAAGAACCCTGTAGCATGACCTCTCCCTAAAGAATGGGAGAGGTCAAAGATAGAGTTTGCCTAAGAGGCTATCATTACATATCATATATATAAAAGAATGAGCCTAGGGCCAAGCCCGTGGCGCACTTGGTAGAGTGCGGCGCTGGGAGCGCTACGACGCTCCCGCCGCGGGTTCGGATCCTATATAGGACTGGCCGGTGCACTCACTCACTGGCTGAGTGCCGGTCACGAAAAGGACAAAAAAAAATAAAATAAAATAAAAAAAAAATAAAAGAATGAGCCTGAGAAAGTGGTGGAATGTCATGTTCCTGAGTTATAGGTTGTTCAGTATATTTTGATCATGCAAATTATCTATTTGTGTAGTTGCTCAAAAAACATGTTTCAGGGTAGGCAGTTGAGCTTTTTGACTGAGCTATATGCATTCTGAAAATTCAAAGATTATACAAAGGCTACATACTGCTGAAAACTCCAGAAATAAAGCAAGTGGTTAATGTGGCCTTTTTAATTAAATTTTTTATCTTGAAATAATTGTAACTTCTCATGCAACTGTAAGAAATCATACAGAGAGATCCAAGTACACTTTACCCAGTTTCTCCCAATGGTAACTGTATTAGTCCATTTTTGTGTTGCTATAACAGAATACCCGAGACTGGGTAATTTATAAAGAACGGAGCTTTACGTGGTTTACAATTCTGGGACAGCTGCATCTGGCGCAGGCCTCAGGCTGTTTCTACTCATGGGGGAAAATGGCAGGCAGCCGGTGCACGCAAGATCACATGGTGAGAAGAAGCGAGAGAGAGAGAGAGAGAGAGAGAGAGAGAGAGAGAGAGAGAGAGAGAGAGGAGGTGCCAGGGTCCTTTAACCAACCAGCTGTTTCAGGAACTAAGAAAGTAAGAACTCACTCACCTTTAATGTATTCATGAGAGATCTGCCTCCCATGACCTAAACAGCTCCAAACAATGCCACATTGGGATCAGATTTCCATATGAGTTTTGGGGGACAACACATCCAAACTCTATCAGTAACATCTTGCATAATTATAGTATAATATCACAACCAGGATTCTAACAGTAATATGATCTTTCAACCTTGTTCAGATTTCCCCAATTTTACATGCACTTGTGTGTGTGTGTGTTTGTGTAGTTATATGATTTGTAGTTACATATAGGTTTACGTATTCACCACCACAGTCCAAAATATAAAACAGTTCCATCACCTCAAGGATTTCTCATGTTGCTCTCGGTGAAGTGTTTTAATGACCTGTGAAGGCAAGATGAGAAGTATTTTATTATTTAAATTAAGTGAGAGAAACAAATTAACAAAAACTATTCCTTCTAAAAATACTCTTATGCAGGTTTTTTTCATTTTCTACTATGTCAATATTTTCTCCTGCATTGCTTAGAAATATAATAAATCTGACCTTACCCAGTTTCCATATTTTTACATGGTAATTTTAAAGTATATATTTAGTTATTAACAAGTTATTTTCATTATAAAACATATAATCCATAATTATATGTCTGAGTATTTATCCTAGATAAATGAAAAATTGTGTTTCCCCAAAACCTCTACACAAATATTCATAGCAGCTTTATATGTAACAGCCAAAAGTTAAAAACAACCCAAATGTCCTTCAGTGTGTGAATGTATAAACAAACTGTGGTACATCCATACAATGGAATACTACTCAGCAATAAAAAAGAATGACTATTGACACACACAAGTTGGACAGATCTCAGGGTAGTATACTGAGTGAAAAAAAGAAAACAATCAAAATACATCCTATACAGTCCCATTTATAAAACAGTTTTTAAATGACAAAATTATAGTGATAAAAAGTAGATTAGTGGTTACCACAGGTTAGGACTGGGGAAAGGGCATGACTATAAAGAGGTAACACAGTGGAGTTTCTTTGTAGTGATGGAACAGTTACTGTCTTAGTCAGTTTGGGCTGCCATGACAAAAGTACCATAGCCTGGGTAGCTTAAAAAACAGACATTTATTTCTCACAGTTCTGGAGACTGGGAAGTCCAAGATCAAGGTGCCAGCATGTTTGGTGTCTGGGGAGGTCCTGCTTCCTGTTTTGCAGAGAGCCATCTTCTCCTTCTGTCTTAAAATGGAGGGAAGAGAGACACAGGAAACAAACCCTCCCTCATCTCTTCTTATAAGGGCACTAATCTAATCAGGGGGCTCCAACCTCATGACCCAACTACCTCCCAAAAGCCCCACCTACAAATATCATCACAATGGGCATTTGGGTTTCATCATATGAATTTGCTGAAGGAAACACAAACATTCAGCCATAGCAGTTATGAATCCTGATTGTGGTGGAAGTTACATGAACCTACACATGTACAGTCTCAAAGAACTACATTGCTGCTTTGCCTCCCACGGATTTATCACCCCTTTTCCCCTGGGTGATGGAGCCACCAAAGATTACTCAAAGCCCATCGCTTCTGAGCATTGAGAAGCCCCAAAAAGGGGTTAATCTCCCAGAACCCTCAGGAGAGAGACATTCCTTCCATTTGAGAAATTAACCACGAATTGGGGTTCTCTTCCCGCATTTATTCTCCAGACAAGGAAGTTACAGGAAGAGAACATAGGTGGGGTTTTTGCTAAGTATAGTTTAACAAGTTTAACAATAGAAGCTGGTAATATTCAGTAAAACAAGCTAGGTGACATTCCATAATGCAATTTTCAAGAAGTTAAGTTGATCCACCAACAAAAGCTTGATCTTAGCAAGCCTTCTCTTCTTACAGCAATTTCCCAGTATCGTTACATATCAATCAGTAACCTGTCTGTCCTTTGAGCCAGCAACCTTGCTGTGCTACAGTTCTTTATCTTACAACAGAGACTAGCTTGCAGAAAGTTTCCTGTTCCCTGCAAGGTCAACATTTTATATGTACTTTTAAGAAGCTGGGCCAAACTGGAAACTACAAGGCTTTGGAAAACCAGGCCCTGTGAAATACATTTGCTTTATGTATACTCCACAATACACCCCCCAAAAATGTTTGCATGTATAAAACAGTTGAAATCTGAATTAGGGGTGTAGTTTAATTAACATGATTGTGCCCATGTCAGTTTTCTGGTTTCATAGGTTTTTATATAAACCTATGGTTATATAAGATGCTAACATTGCAGGAAGCTGGGAGAACGATCCACAGAAACTCCCTGTAGTAATTTTACAACTTCTTGTGAATCTACAATTATTTCAAAATTAAAAAAAAAAAATTGTTTCCCCAATTTTTAGAGAAGTAAACCAAGATTCCAATGGGTCAAATGAGTGGTACATTGAGACATTCAAGGGAGCCAGAATGATGCAGGAATGGGGTGGACAGAAAGGTAGAGTTTTACCCCTCCTCCCAGGATAAGCTTCCTGGGGTAGTGACTGTATTAGTCTGTTTTCTGTTGCTTATAACAGAATACCTGAAAACATGTAATTTATAAGGAAACAAAATTTATTTCTTATGGTTTTTTTTTTTTTTTTTTGCCTTTTTCGTGACTGGCACTCAGCCAGTGAGTGCACCGGCCATTCCTATATAGGATCTGAACCCGCGGTGGGAGCGTCACCGCGCTCCCAGCGCTGCACTCTCCAAGTGCGCCACGGGCTCGGCCCTATTTCTTATGGTTTTGAAGGCTGGGAAGTTCAGGGTCCAGGAAGCACATCTGGTGTGGGCCCTCTTCTTGGTGGGAAATCTACAGAGTCCCATGGTGACCACGGTATCACATGGAGAGAATGGCATGAGCAGGAGAGTTAACATGCTCACTTCCTCTCCTTATAAAGCCATCAGAACCACTTCTTGATTACCCATTAAATCATTAACCCATGACTCGATGAATGGATTAAGCCCCTCATGGATTAACCCATTCATGAAGGCACAGTCCTCACAATCCAATCATCTCTTAAAGGCCCACCTTTTAACACTTACATTGTCTGATTTCCCACCCTCTTAGCACTTTTACAATGGGGATCAAGCATCAATGAGTCTTGGGGGGACATTCATTCCACAGTGGGAACTATGCTTTTTTCATTTTTTGCTTTTCCCACAGAGCCTACAACAGTGCCTTGGACTTAGAGCTCCAGTGGTATTTGCTGAACTAAATGAATGAGTATTCTTATGCCTTGAGAATCTGAAAGTTAATGAATCTTATTTAGCCCCTATTTTCCCATGAGGGTAGCTCTGGCTGATCAACATGACACTAAAACAATCATTAAATTCCATTTAAAAGTATGTTAACTTATTATTTTCCATAAGAAAGATGGAACATCTTACTGATTTTCTTTCAACAGTCATCTTATTTGTCATATACTATGAAGTAAATATTGACCCATACATTTCTGATTACTACTAACATCTTCTAAAACTTGCACACCTATATGCACATATCTACACACGCATAAGTTCCCATTCAGAGAGTTAAAATGCAAGGAGGTTCTCAAAGTTGGTCTGCCATGGTCTTGATTCTTGAGTTGTGCTATCTAATATAGTAGTCACTAACACTGTGTGGCTGTTAAGATTCAAATTTCATTTAAATAAAATTAAAAATTTAGTTCCCCAGTTGTACAAGCCATATTTCAGGGGCTTAATAACTGCATGTAGCCAATGGTTACCTTGTTGGACAGTACAGATATAGAACATTTCCATCATCTCAGAAAGTTCTAATTGACAGCACTGCCTAAGAGTAACCCACAATGACCCATTAATTTGTCTTTTCTGACACTTTCATGCCTCTCTCATACCATGTGTCACATTAAGAAATCTACCCCTCCATGTCTTCATGGGCCCCCTACATGATAATACAGCATTGCGTATGTGACATTTATTAGGTTACTTTTCAGGAAATTTTGCAAAATCTGACTATATTAGAACCCTAAAGTCTTTTATATAAACAGACCAAATTTTATAATTATTTTATTAATATACCATAACATGTGTATAATATATTATACAAGAATTGTGGTAGGCAGAATAAAAACCTTCCTCCCAAAGATATCTACATCCTCATCCCCAGAACCTATAAATATGTTATATTTCAAGATAAAGGGAAATTAAGGTAGCAGGTGGAATAAAGTCTGCTAGTCAACTGACCTTATGATAGGAAGATTATCCTGGAATATCCAGGTAGGCCCAATGCAATCACAAAGGCCTTTAAAAGGGGAAGAGAGAGGGAAAAGAGGAGTTGGTGTCAGAGTGATGCAGTGTGCAAAAGACTCAAGCCCTGCTGGCTTTGAAGATGGAAGGGACCATGAGCCAAGGATTGCCAGCTGTCTCTAGAAGCTGGGAAACACAAGAAAACAGATTCTCTCATAGTATCCCCAAAAAGGAATGGAACTATGCCAACACCTTGATTTTAGCTTGCCCAAAGTGATTTTGGACTTCTCCACTCCAGCGCTGTAAGATAATAGAGGTGTTGTTTTAAACTACTGTTTGTTGGTAATTTGTTCTATCTGCAATAGGAATCTAATACAGAAGCTTCCTAAAATTCAGTATAATTGATGTAACTTTTGTTTAATTATTTAATTTTATTTTTCTTTCTTTTTTTGATAGTTGTGGGGAAGCAGATTTTAAAAGAATTTGTGATAGTTACAGTTAACTAATCCAGTTCCTGCAATAGTAAGAACTCGCTCACTCCGGAGAGAATACATGAGGGTGGATTTCTCTTGACCCAGATGCCTCTTAAAGGCCCCATCACCTCTCATAAGTTTCTTTTTTTCCTAAGACCTGAAGGCTCATACGGTGCCCACTTGACATAAGACTTTGCAGGAGTGAATGGAAGGAAGGTCAGGCAGAGGAGCAAAACCAGCCTTTAGCTAAGCCTCCATGCAACGAGTTGCTAATGTGGTATGGCTGTTTGCTTGAAAATGACCCTGAGGTTCTCGGTACTGAGGATAAAATTAGCTAATCTATTTTGCTTCAGGAAAAGGACAAGGAAATGATATAATCCTTAAGAACATTAGAAAAGTATGAGCAATTCCATTTATAATTGCAATTATATAATCATTCTATTGTGTCAAATCACTGAGATTTATATGTTCAGATGAGATTTTATTTTCCATTTTATCATTTTTTTTTTCCAATCCAATGTGCTTCTAAAGACAATGAGGCCAATAAAACACTAAATGTTAGTATCAAAACCAAAAACTGGACCTAATGCATTTGGGAAGGGAGGAAATTTGTAGGGACTTATGCTAAAATACAGCCTAGAGTTCTCATAGGACCCACCAAAAGATTATGATTTAATGAGGGTGAAGAAATCACTTCAAAACTTTACAAAGACTCACACACTCATCCCTTCTATGCTGCTTGATATTTCCACATTATTTACGGATTTTTCTCAAGGCTGCCTTTGTACATTTTCTGTTGCTATAACTGAATACCTGACACTGGGTAATTTATAAAGAAAAGAAACTTATTTTCCACTGTTTCTACAGGCTGCGGAGTTCAGGATTTGGGGGCCACATCCAGTGAGGGCCTCGTACTGAGTGATCCAGGGCGGAAATGCTGAAGGGCCAGGGAGCGCGTGCTACAGAGACAAAACACGAGAGGCCACCTCGCTTTTTAACAGCAGGTTCTCACAGTAACCAACCCAGTTCTGAGAGCAAGAACTCACTCACTCCAGGGAGCCTTCATGAGGGCGGATTCCTCTTGACCCAGATGGCTCTGAAAGGCCCTGCCATCTCTCAACACCATCGCACTGGGGACCAAGACTCAACATGAGTTTTGATGAGAAAAAACCATATTCAAACCATAACAGAGGCTTTATAGGCCAAGGTTAAAATCCAGTATGAAATTGAGAAAAGCAGGAAAGGCAAAAAAAAGAAAGAAAAATTGAAAGATTATAGATGGCAGAAGAAACCGGGCAGCCAATGAAAGCTGATACAGAAATCATAGATGATTTCTTGGTCAGTTTTTCTGCAGATCTACTCTCAGTGCACTTACCGAAAGCTCTGAACTTCCAGTGTTCACTCTCAGAGACCCTGAGACCCTCTACAGTCCATCCATGCAGACCCATGTGTTCATTCAGCTGCCTACCGTACCCCTCAAACTGAATTATTCAAACCGTTCTCTGCCTGAAAACTGCTTCTCACATTTCTCCTGACTCGTCCATTTAAGCTGGAAAATTGAGTTACCCATGGATGTCTCCCACTTCCACCCGGCTCACCATTCCAGTCAATCATGAAATTCTTACAATTCTTTCTCCTCGGTCTCTCTCAGGTCCATGCACGTCTTTCCATATCCATTTCCAGAGCCTCCGTTAAACTTGTGGGTTCTCATTGAAACTCTAATTGATCCCTCCTAACCATTCCAGTCAGTGAAAAGTATTTATAACCACAGGATATCACTTTAATTAGTTCATTTAAAAATATTTTTGAATGCTTGTTATCTAAAAATCACGGTGGGAAAACATACCCCTTGATATCAAGGAGAACAGAAACAATAGTATGTAACAATAATGAAAATAACCTCAGTTACCATTTACTGGGCATTTTCTACAGTCTAGGCATTGTTCCAGGTGCATTGCACATATGTCCTGTATTGCCCCTAATGGTCATAACAGCCCTACAAGATAGGAATTATGCTTATTTCATGAATGGGAAAACGGAGGCTCAGAGAAGTTACTAACTCTGAGATCTCACAGTCCTTGAGTAGAGGTTATAAGGCAAAGGTTATAATTCAACTTTATATTTTCTATTAATGACAGAATAAAAGAATTTAAGATAAAGTAGTGGCTGGCTTTGCAGATAATGATGAACCATTTAAATCAGAAGAAAACTGTAGCCTTTAAAATGGCATTCATATTGCTTAAACAGCTTTCATATCAAAGCCTCAGGTTCACTCCATTATGTCTGTGGGCTCTCTTTCACCCTAGTACACTTTTATAACACCTCATTCTCATGGTAACTAATATACTTTGGCCCTATAATTTCCAGCTCCTCTTACAAAGAAAATACATGAAGTTAATGAGAATTAAGTCCATAAGAGTGTTGTGAGCATGTAACACAAGAATGCTTGTGGATTGCCTACTGCAGCACCTGACAAATAGTAGACCCTCTACAAGAGGCAGTCAATACAGCATAATGGCTAAGGGAGTGGGCTCTGGAATCAGTCTGCCTCTACTACTTAATGCTGTGTGACTTTGGCCAACTCACTCAACCTCTCTGAACCTCAGCCTCCTTGGGTAAAATGTTGCTAATGTTAATAATTCCTATTTCGTGGAGTTCCTATGAATCTGATTAGATAGTGTGTGTCAAGCACTTAGCCTAGTTTAGTAAGAACTTGATAAATATCAGCTTTCAGCTGTTATCTCTCCTCTTCCCCAGAAAGCAGATTTGTAATAAAAATGTTACAGTGAAAAGATAAAGCAATGCCCGATTTTCATCCACTGCATTTATATATATACCAGTGTACTCTTCCAGAAGCTCACTGGCTCATCATCTGAACAGAAAGGGAGCAAATCATGGGATCTGAGAGCTCAGAGAGAACCTTAGCTGAAATCAATCTGGCCAAGTTCAGAGATAAAATAGAAGTTCATAAAAGGAAAATTGACTTCCCAATGTTGCAAAGCTTACTTAAGGAAAAACTGAGTTGAATCTTATCTCTAGGTTTATAACTCCATGTCCTTTCAACTATGAAAAAATGCACACACCTTTTTAGAGGTCTGCATTGCTAGGGCTAGGGCTCACAGACCCCTCAAGCCTGTTGTACAGACTGGGGCACAAACCCTTCACACACAGTCTATGAGCTACATCATAGGAAAAGATCCTGGGAACTGTGGGTAAAAAATTAACAGGCTTTAATCAGAGCTAGGAGCAGGCATCCTAGTGGCCTCCCGGAGCATCCTGAGAAGCGCTGTGTATCAGAGCCGTTAGTCCTTTGTTCTTAGGTACATAACCCCGGACACCTGGGTGCCCGTACACAATTACATTAGACATAACCAAGGAACACCTGGGTGCACGTGGATATTTACAGCAAATGCTTGGCAAGATTCTGAACATCTGCGGCACCCTGACCATTTGCTACATTTTCCCTATAATCCCCCCCTTCAGGATCCCTCACCATACAATCTTCACGTTCAGAATCTTCCACGATGTTCCCTTAGTGAGGATAAATGACCCTTACATTCATGTAACCTATTGTCTCTTCAATACGCCTTAAGGCTTGTCCCCTAGTTCTATCCTTTTAACTATTAGCCACACATGTCCAGTTAGTAGTCATCACTGGGGTGATTTTCCATGGGAATCCTGTAGCTATACTGATGGGAAGTTCAGTGCATATTCAGCAAGCCAACACATTGGCCACAAGACTGTATGTTGGTGCCCACAGCCACAACACTACTGGCAAAAGACAGAAGGGTTATTGGTACCAATAGGGGGAGTTCTCACCCCTCTGGTAGGATACATGCCAGTTTGCCATCTTGAGAAAAGATTGTTGCAGGAATAGTTATCTTACCTGGTTTATGATACCATGCATTATCCACTAACATTGTTTGATCTGTAGGTTCTACATGTAACAGTATAGGGGAACTCATAATTGGCCATAATGATAATACAAATGTGCCCTTTGGAATAGAGCACTTATCTGTTCCAGGCCATGCTACCTTTACGTAGAGAGGCCAGGTACTTGTCACCCAAGGTGAAACTTGCAAGTCTTCTTTTAATCCTTTCTCCCAAGGCCCTATTATTCCTACCCAGCATATATTGGGGGCTTCTATTCCCCAAGGCCATTCCCACTGTACTGTCTGTCCCTCTTGCAAACAGGTTGGGGCCGGTAAGAGAATATTTCCATTCTTGCCGTATCTTGGCTTCAAAGGCTTCTCTTTAGTAGTGACTTGTAGGTGTATAGGTTCTGTGGCTGTATGCAACAGAGCTTCCACTGGAGAGGGTCTGTCCTTGCGGGATCTCTCATTTAGAATTCTGACTGTCGGCCATAATCGCCATGTCCACCCCTTCAGGGATGGGGGTTGGGCAGATAGCCTTAGTCCCTTTTTTAAAAGACCATTCGATCATTCCTGCTGCCTGGGGATGATATGCCATATGCAACTTCCACTGAATAGACCACTGGGAAGCCCACTTCTGAACCCCTGTCCAGTAAAGTGGGTTCCATTATCACTCTCTATGACTGTAGGCTGGCCATATGTGGCAGTAAGTGTATTCACTACCTTCACAGTGCTTACCTGGTCTGGGGTCTTACAAGACCATACAAACAGAAGACCAATAGCCGTATCAACAGCTGTGAAGATGTATCTGGAATTCTCTGACCTTGGCAGTGGTCCAACAAAGTCCACTTGCCATCAAGTCAAGGGCACCCTTCCTCAAGTTATTTGCCTGTCTGTATATGGCACCCGTCAGGTGTGTGGACTCTCTTGAGCACATACCAGACAAATGCGACAGATGTTTACTACATCTTCCCATTTTACAGGTAGGGCCCATCTTTGAGCCACCATCCACATGGTTTTGCTGCCAGCATGCTTCATTCGTCCATGTAACCACTGGGCTACATCAGTAGCTAGGGATCTCTCCAGCCACCTTACCTTAGCCAAGGCATCGGCTTCGTCATTGCCTGGACTGGCTACAGGGAAGTGTCCTGTGACATTGAAAAGAGTTACCTCTTTCTCATGTCCCAATTCCCATAACTCTTTCCACACGGCTTGTCCCCACAGGGGTCGGTGGCCTACCATCCACCATTGATATTTCCAAGTAGAGATCCAAAGGGTTAAACCTTTGAACACAGCCCTGCTGTTGGTACAGATGGTTAATGGCCCAGGCTCATTTTTTATCACCATCCATGCTGCTCTCAATTCAGCCCATTGACTGTTTTGCCCTGTGCCATTTTCATACCACATGGTGTCTGTTAAGGGCTGGACAGCAACAGCTGTCCATGATGCTGAGGGTTCCATGCTAGAGCCATCTGTATACCAAGTTTGCTCTGTATTAAGTCCCTGTCCCTCATGGAAAGGTGTAGCCTCCACCTCCATGGGTAAGGGTTGTGTCAAAGTTTCCTCCACAACCCCTACTGGTTCTAGCACGGTTTGCAACTCTTTAGACAGAGGACTCATTGACACAGTGCTGCTTTGTTCTATATAGCTCCCCATTTGGACAGAGTGGGAGTCTGAGCTATGCCCATTTTAGGGGTGTTTGCCCATGTGTATGTGTGTGCAGCCAACCTATTATGGGGTATGTCATCCTTACTACTTTGGCAGTTCCTGTGATAGCTTCAGTGGTCACCAGGGCGGAATGCACAGCTACTGTTTTTCTAGTAAAGAATAACACACTTCAGCACACTTCCAGAGCTGAAAACAGAATCCTACAGGTGTTCGGAATCGGTCTTGTCTCTGCCACAAATCCCATCCTAACCCTTCTTTGGTTATATGTATGTCTAATTCAAAAGGCTTAGTGGGATCAGCCACTTGTAAAGTCTGCACTTGCTGTATTGCCCTCTTTGTAGCCTGATAAGCTCATTCTACTTCCTCAGTCCAATCCCAGGGAGCTCCTCTCTTTGTTAGTGCATATAGCAAGTGTGCCATTTGGGCCATATGGGGTACAAAATCTCTCCAATACCCCAGAAGTCCCAAATATGTCTGTAGCTGAGCTACTATTGTGGGTCAAGGGTATGCCTGTATCTTGTCTATAATAGCTTCTGGGATAACTCTCATCTTACCCGACCAGACCACTCCCAAAAATTTGACTGACAGCCCAGGTCCTTGCACTTTGGCTGTGTTCACGACCTACCCACGTTGTTCCAAATGACTTAGCAGTGTTGAAGCTGCCTGGGTTAAATCTGTAGGAGAATCAGAGGTTAGTAACACATCATCAATATAATGAAACATTGTAACAGTGCTGGGCCTATTCCACTTGGCTAGGTCCGCAGCCACTAAACCATGACAGATGGTTGGGCTATGCAGATAGCCTTGGGGCAATACTTGAAAAATCCACTGCCTCCCTACCCAGGTGAAGGCAAACTGATCTTGGCTATCAGCTGAGACTGGAATAGAGAAAAAAGCATTTGTAAGGTCCAATACTTAACGATAAGTTCCCAGCTGAGTCGTCAGCTGATCCATCAAGTTGTGAACTGAAGGCACTGCTGCATGCAAAGGAGGCACTACTTTGTTCAGTTCTCATTAATCCACAGTCATTCTCCAGGTACCATCAGGCTTTTTCACTGGCCATACCAGAGCATTAAATGGGCTATGGTCCAGACTTACAATGCCAACTTTCTCTAACTCCAATATAGTGGCACCTATCTCCACATTTCCTCCTGGTAGATGATACTGCTTCACATTAATGACATGTCTTGGCTGGAGTAACACCTGTGGGTCATGTTTAGCATATCCCCAAAACACAGGATTTACTGTCTGTATTCACAGCAGAGACTCTCCAACTGTTATTTGCAGGTGCAAATCAAAAAGTACATACCCAAGATGTATTCAGCTACTGGGGATATATATACATTATATACATGAGGGGGCAATTGTCCCTTGCCCAATGGCAATGACACAGCTTTGACTTCAATAGCATGTCCTCCATAGCCATCTACACAAACTGTGGCCCCTGGAAACTTATCTGGATTGCCATATAGCAGGCTACATTCTGCACCTATATCCACCAATGCCAAAACAGGCTGCACATTTGTCCTTGGCCAATGTATTGCCAGTTCAATGTGAGGCCTCTGGTCCTCGCCTGCCCCCAGAAGACGAATACCTTGGCCTGCTCCCTAATCAGAATGGAACAGTTCATCTGCCTCTGTTGGAGCAACCAAAAAATCCTTTCCACTGGACGTACATTGCCACCTATTTCTGGACATTCAGTGAAATGCTGTTTGGGGCTCAATTGCTGCCACAAGGCAAACAGGACCATATTTGGTTGCTGGTCATTTTTCTTGCTATCAACCCTTGCCACAAGTCAAGCCACATCTGCTTACAGCTAGTCTTGCTTGGCCTCCTCAGGATAAAATCGCAAACATTTCTTGGGGGGTTGGCCTTACCCACCTTTCAGACCCCTTTTGCTTGTCTGCTATCTACTTCACCCAAGCCGGCTATCATGGTCATTACCTCGTGTATAGGACAACCAATGTATGGGGCCAGTATGGCCATCAGTGACCCAAAGGATGTTGACAGAGCATTTTGCAGCACTATGTCTCTCATGCTGCCTGTAAAACATTCATCATCCAGGCCACGGGTGTTCACATTAAACATGGACTGCTGCATCCCCAGCTCCCGAATTATTTGAAACAATTCAGCATATGTTTGCCATTTACTCATAATTTTGGGCAGTTCTCCAGCATTCACCCACATGGTTTTGGCAGCTGCATTCACCCATTCCATTAAGGAGTCATTACCTGGCCCTCGTGCATATCTGCGGCTATTCTGTAGCCACTGCCTCAGGGATGGGTGCATGGTCATAGAGGCCAATTTTTCCATCTCCTCACCAGAGCACATCACACTATCCACCCCTAGGTCCCATAGCCACAGTAGCCAGGCAGCCAGGGGCTCTCCCTGTTTCTGCTGGAACTGTCTCCTGAAGTCAACTAATTTGACCTGGGTATATGGGACATAGGTCATGAATTGGGTCTGTGGATTGCTCACTGGTTGTCTGTCTGGTCCCATAGGCTGCTCATGCTTCATTTTCTGATGCACAATAGGTCATGCCTGGAGATGCACAGTCTCCCCCAACTCACTATTGGGTTTGTCATCCTCCCTGGTGCGAGAAGCAGCTATGACCGATTGCTGCATGTCATCCTCCAGGACAAGTATCTGTACTTCCAAAAACTCTGCTTTCTGCTGCAAATGTCAATCAGCTTGCAGTATAGTGAGCAGTAGCCAGACTCCAGTCAACAGGAAAGTGGCCACCGAGCACCACATACTCAAGGGTAGCCACATTTCCTACCCCTCTCAAGGGGCTTTCTGCTGCAAATCTCAAAGCCACACTGCATCATGGAATGCCTGGTCTATGCTGACTCATAGTATAGCGGACAGCAACCAGATCCTGGTCAACAGGAAAGTGGCCACTGGGCACCACATACTCAAGGGTAGCCACATTTCCTCTTCCTCCCAAGGGCTATTGGCTCCTGTACCTGCTCAGAATCCTGCCAACTATATCAATTGTATTTCTAGAGCTAGGGCTCACAGACCCCTCAGGCCTGTTGTACAGACTGGGTCACAAACCCTCCACATGCAGATCCACAAGCTACATAATAGGAAAAGATCCTGGGATCCATGGGTAAAAAATTAATAGGCTTTATTCAGAGCTAGGAGCAGCCACCCTAGTGGCCTCCCGGAGCATCCTGAGAAGCGCTGTGTATCAAATCCCTTAGTCCTTTATACTTAGGTCCATAACCCAGGACAACTGGGTGCCCATATGCAATTACATTAGATATAACGAAGGAACAGCTGGGCGCATGTGGCTATTTACAGCAAATGCTCGGCAGGATTCTGAACATCTGAGAGGCCCTGACCATTTTCCTTTATTTTCCCTACAAGGTCAGTTCAGCACCATCTCATATGTAAGAAATTCTAAAGCGCATCACTAATCAAATTGCTCCCAAATGTTTAACCGATTATGTTAATTTAAGTAAACTATCTATAGCTAAGTTTAAAATTCAAATTAAAATGAATTTATATACTATCAAACACTTGGCTAAATTGCTCAAAAAGGGTTAAGGTCAAAATATGAATACTCTCATTGAGTAACATTGTTTAGGTTAAATGTTTTAGAAAACCCCTCATTAAATTCAGAAGGCAATGAACATTTTTTAAAATAAGGATTGCTAACAAAAACTTTGAAAAATAAAGTGATGATTTTAATACCCTGAATCAGGAATGCTTTCTGCCATCAGGGAGGTCCCATCTGCCAATTTCCTGACAGGACAGATCACAGAGGAGATTTACTATGCACAGTCTTCAACTGTATCACCTTGGAGTTAATAGTTAAATGTGACCAAGTTCATCTGGATTAATACAATGAACATGCTCATTCATTGGGGAGCTGTTGACTGGGTGCTTCCTTTGTTCCAGGCCTGAAGGTAGGATCTGGAGCTGTAGTGATGAAAAAAGAACCATATCTTATTTCTTATTTAATAGAAGAAGCAGACGAGGGATTACAAAACTACAATCCAGGATAACAGATATCAACAGCTAACATTTAGGATAATCAAAATCAATAGCTAGTATTTATTAAACAGATACTATGGGCCAGGCGATACACTGAGCACTTCAGGTGGTTTCACAAAACTTGAAAATGTCACTGAACTAGAAAGCAGGGGAGGCAGGGCTCAAACCCGGTCTGCCGAGTCCCAGCCCTGACTGTTCCCGAGGGCAGCTGCTCCATCAGTGATTAATGGGGAAAATACCACGGGCGAGGGCACCCACAGGAAGCCACCAGACTCAGCCTTGGTGGATCAGTGACCACTTCCTAGGGGCACATGCACATTGAGACCTGAGAGGTGAACTGGGTTTGTGCCAGTTAGAGAAGGCTAAGAAAGACCTCCCAGGTAGATGAGTGAGTGCAAGAGGATCCCCCTTCCCATCGTCCTAAGGATTGCATGTGGCCTTCGAGTCCCTTCTGGGTATGGCCCAGCTTCCTCACTCATTCCTCCACTCTTATACTTCTTAAATGTTAAATGAAAACTTTAGCACTTTTCAGTTGCTTTAAAAGACCAAGTTTGCTTTCCCTGCTGGGCTGCTGGCCATGCTATTCTTGCTATTGCCTAGGGTAGAGCTCCATTCCCAGGTCATCCTACAGGTCTCAGCTCAGATATTGTTGTTTCCTCCACAGAGGCTTCTAAGAGCTCCGTTCAGGTCTTCCCCAAATTGGGTTTAGGGTCCCACCAGGCTTTCCTGTGGCCCCCTCTATTTCTGATATCACGGCACTAAATTCGCTACTAAATCTGAGTGCAAGCATCTGTCTTCTCCACGAGACTCTAAGCTCCATTTAGAAAGGCCTGTTTTATTCATCACTGTAACCCCAGAGCCTGCCACAGTGCCAGGCACATAGTAGGCATTCAATAATTATTTGTAGAATGAATGAAAAGATCTTAGTTTATGAGGTAACATCCCCATCGTGTGGCCTTTCAGAAGACTCCAGGAACGTCATCGCCCCCTGCTGTTTTCACTACCAAAAGCACAGGTGGGCTCCCAAGATCCTTACTCTATGCACTGGATGAAATTAAAGGAAAAGCGAGATCCCATCTGCAAGTTCAATACGTCTAGTTGACACAAAGCAGGAGAAATATTTGGAAGGGAACAAATCTGAATATACGGTTATAAACAGAAGAGAGACACTTGAACCAGACAAACCAGTTGTTTCTACTTCCATTTTTGAAACAAAGGGTTTTATTCAGGTATACCATCTGGAAGGACATTTTCCAGACACTTATTTCCTCATGGACTGAGTCATTTTCAGTGAGATTCACAGACTTCTTCAAACCATAGAGCCTCAAATGGAAAGAGAAAGCAGATATTTCAGAAAGAAAGCTCCCAGCTAGTGAGTGGCACTGCCAGGCCCAGTGTCACAGTCATGCTGCCTCTGCTAAATGACAGTTGGGTTTGTTAATAATTAAGCGATGATTAGTTAGTGTGTGGTGGGATGGAATGATGGTAGGTTGTCATTTTAGCTCATTTTCTTACAGACACATCGTCATCAGCATGCAACTTCTCCTCTCTTTGTAAGTGGCCCAGAAGAGGATGATGGCACATAAATTAAAGTTATGCCCAAAATGAGATGCTTTGAAAATGGTGCAGAAAAACAGCCATGACATTAAAGTTTTATAGAGAAATTTGAATTAAAGTGGAAATTTTTACATACAAGAGCATTAAATTTTGACAGATAAGTCTATTCATCTCGAAAATAATCTACAACTTCAGAATCTTAGACTATTTAAACAGGAAAGAGGCTTAAAGGAAGACTAACTCTGATTAAAATGCAAAAGAATTTTAAAAAGACTTGGACGTCCCCAAATGAATTATTGCTAGCGCTTCCTGAAGCTTCCTATGTGCCATACACTGTGCTAAGCACGTCATGTGGCTCATTCTATTTCCCCCACAACAGCAGCCCTGTAAGGAGGTGCTATGGTTCACCCCACCTTAGAGATGAGCAGATAGAGCAACAGAGGGTTAAGGGTCTTGTTTTGAGTCTCATAGCCAATAAATGGGGGACCCGAGATTCGAGACACCAGAGTCTGGAGCTCCTGCTTTCAAGTCCCTTTGCAAAACCAAAAGTTAAACCAAAAGTTGCTCTGTCACTTTGTCACCCTAGAAACTTCTTTTGAAGATGTGTCAAATTTATGACCTCCCTTTTTCTCAGACACCCAGGGATGTTTTCTCTGTCCTTTCACCCAATAGAAATTTCAGGTATAATAATGAGCCACAGTGAAGTTCAGACAGCAGTGGATTTGGAGTGGAAAACCAAGGGCTTTGGAATACTTGGATCTTTCACTTTATTGGGTTAACTAACCTTCCTCAGCACGTCCTAAATCTCTGAAATGGGGGCTACACCTATTTCACAAAGTTGTTGAGAGAATTTCATGAAACAGTGTCTTTGAAAAGGTTGGAGACATGGTGGGTGCTCAAATATTTTTTGGTTCCAACTGGTCGATTGCTGCTGGGTTTCTCAACCCCCTCTAAATGAAATCAGCAAGGGCCGCCCTCTTGTAAGAAGCCTGGAGGTACAGTCACTGCGACATTGGGTTGATAGAAGAAACTTCTTTGCTGCTATTTTCAAGCATTCTTCAAGGCCCTACTGAGTCCAGAAAAATATTTTTCCTCAATTTTGCCTTTTGAGCAAATCAAATCTAGCTCTTTCTAACCACAGGCTTAGGTTTGTGCAGCCCAACTTTAAAAGTTAAGTGGCTCTTTAAGCCATCACTGAATGTGGAGAAAACAAGAAAGCCTGAGTGCAAACACGCTTCATTTATTTTTCAGATAGAAGCAATCAACCACATTCATTCAGTCATTCAATAATCGGCAAACATTTATTTAGCGCCAACTATATTTGTTTTTAATTAAATGTAATACCAGGTGTTCAGAATATTTGGAGACTGGTAAAGTTTATACAAGTTGCAAATATTTTTACTTCCTCTTCCACTCACTCCCCAGGGATGATATTCAGAGTGACAAACTTAATCTGTCTGTAAGTAGCACAGAAAGGACTAAACTGTCCAAGGTGATGACCTTTCCTCACTAATGAGGCCTCCTCTCCTGAGCTGCTCGAGCTGCCCGTGCTGCTGCCTGTGGTAATGGGCTCCTCCCTGTTCTGATTTGGCCACTTAAGTAATACGTTTAAGATTATGAATAAGTTTCCTTGGCATAGCCCAAGGACATGAAGTTGAACAAACAAGCAGATATAAGGCAAATGTTTTCTTATCTCTTGCTGCAGAGATAAAAGAAAAAAAAATTAAATGAAGGAACAAATGAAGCCACCTGCTCTGAACGTTAACAAAAAATTAGGAACCCAAGGGCTTTAAAATACTGTTCTAGACACTGACTGCTGTTAAATATTACTTGGTATAAGCAGGTATGCCGTAAGATCCAACCTCTAACTGAACAAAGCTCTTGAACTTTCCCCTCTTTTACTAACCTGTAAAACAGGGGTGATGCTCGCCCTTCCACTCATCTTGGGATCTGGGGACCTGACAGAGGCACAAGAGCTGTGTCAGGTGAAGAGAACCACCCCCAATGTTCCATGAGTGTTCCTACATAACGCTGATCCTAGAAACCTCCTCTGCTTTCTATGTGTTTTAGTTTCATAGGACTGGAGTGGGCATAAGGAAAGGTGGAGTGGTGTGGTGGGCAGAACCATGGCTCCCAAAGATGCCCACGCCTTACTGTGAGTGTGGCACCGTACATGGTAAAAGGGATTTTTGCAGATGTGGTTGAGTTAAGCATCTGAAGATGGGAGATTATCCTGGACTATCTGGTTGGGGCCAGTGTCATCACAAAGGTACTACTTGTAAGAGGGGACAGGAGGGTCAGAGTCAGTAGTAGAAGACAGGAGGATGAGAGTATGAGGTTGGAGAGATGCAAGGAATGCAGGTGGCCTCTAGAAGCTGGAAAAGGCGCTGAAACAGTCACTCCCCTAGAGCCTCCAGAAGGAACCAACACTGCTGACACCTTGACTTTAGCCCGGTGAGACTGATTTGTACATCTGGGCTCAGAACAGCAGGATGATAAATATGTGTCATTTTAAGACAGTTTGTAGTCATTTGTTACAGCAGCCATGTGAAACTAATACAAGTGGGAAGCTATGTTCTCTAGTTAAAAAAGAACAAAGGACTGATAATCAGAAGACTTTGGTGCCAGTTTTAACTCTTCCATGACTAGCTGTATGACCTAAGCAAGGCACATTACTTCTCTGGACCTTGATTTACCCATGTACCAGTGTCTTGTAGCTCTGAGAGTCTATGAGGGACACAGTACACAGGGTACAGCCCCACTTAAATTAACTTCCTCCTCGTCCTGATGATACTCTAAAATTTAATTTATATTCTCTCTGCCATCATACCACAAGTGAATATACAGCCAGATCATAAATCCCAGACATTGGCACTGAAGACCCAGAGGCATATGAAATGTCTTTATAAATACCGGGATATGTTTGCCTAGTACACAAGATTTTTTTAAAAAAAACACAGTGCCTGCCTTAGGTAGGTTTATTTTGGAGAAAAAGCTTCTTAGCTCTGGCCAAATATATGGCCCAGCTGTTCCACTCTGCCCAGGGGGATTTATCTTCTCCACTCCCCTGCGGTGATTTTCATATAAGCACCGCACCAGCCCTCGCCCCAGGTGAGCCAGCCCACCTGCCTCTCCTTTTAACAGACTGTTGAACATGGACGCCTTCCAGCGACTAAAAGTGATTGTTTTGCCTTCTCCACCTTTCTGCTTTTGCTCCAGGTAGCCATTGCACAATGTGGCATATTTAGAACATGATGTCAGCTCTTTCTTATTTTGCCATCTTTGAGATGTCATGTGACTTGGATTTTCCAACAAATAGATCCCCCTTTGCCCCACTCCCCATCTAGACACACGAGAAGATTAATTGGATTAAAGGAATCCCACTAGTTTATGTTTCATTTTCTGCAGAATAAACAAGCCCACCCAGGCACCTGGCGCTGGAAGCAGCTGAGGACAACCAGGCAGTGCTCTGCCCTATGCAAAGGCTTGTATATTTGAAGCTGAACTGCTAATTGCTTTCAACCAGCCAGATTCTGTGAGGCTCTCCACCGAAATCAAAATAGAAGCCAAAATATTCTGAGTACACATTTAAGAACCAGATTTTAGGTGCTTAGCAATTCTGACAGGAGTGTGCTTGCAGTATTTCGTCTACTTGACAAAGTATTCTCCTTCCCTTTGTGAAACTCGCAAACAGAAAACTAAGAGATTTTGATGTTTATACTCCTTTTTCATGGACTTGTAGAGGAACAGGTTTTCTGTATGACTGTCTTGCCAAATCTGGAGGCTCTGAAAGCTTGAGTAATAAAATGCAGGCCTTCTAAAATGTGATTTGAAGCTAAGAAGTCAAAAGAAACTATTCCAGCATATTGAGACACAAGAGATTATGCTGGGAAAAGATTAACCCTCACAGTGTGAAAAGGTCTGGCCTTTGTGACACTCCTCCCAAAGGCCAGCAAGTAAGGAAGCCTTCCTCTGTCTCTCCGCTACTTTGCCTGCAGGACCTGAAGCACACAGCCCCTCTTCCCCAACCCCTCCCCGGCCAGCTCCATCCCGCAGTGGAACTAGATGAAGAAACGGGCAAAGAGCTCACACTGGAGGCCAGAGACACAAGGCAGAACTCTGGGAGTTGACGGCACAAGAGAAATTCAACAACATCCCCCTTTATAGATAGACATTTATTTCCCTGAGAAGGACTTAATTTTCTATTAGTGGAAGTAATTCTATTTTTCTATTTTTTACTTCATTCTGTGAAAAAGTAGATGAGTAAAGAAAACAACAATCACACACACACACACACACACACACACACACACACACACACACACACACACACACACACAATGCTGGTTTTCATGTAGCCCTCCTTTTTTTGTGACTCACTGTCCCTAGATAGAAATCAAATGTTATACATGCATCGGTCTTGTAAAGGTCAAGGCTCTTGGTTATAAGCGATAGATACCAAATATCACTAACTTGATGAAACAGAAAAGGCATTTACGGAAAGGATATTGTGCCGCTAAGTCAATCAACAGGAAGGCCAGAGAACCTAGGCGGGGCAAACGGGCAGGACCAGAGGACAGTGTACAGCTGGGAACAAGCACATTCTGTCAACATGCCCCTACTGATCGCCACCACGAGCACCAACAGCAAGTCACAGTGACCACCACCAGAGACTTTGTGTTCTTGCCTCTAGAATTTTGACTGCCATTGCTGGATTCAGCATTATCATCCAACGAGCACCTAGAATCATCTCTCACCTGCATTTATATCTTCGTGTCATTCTCCCAGGAACATTTGAATGTGCCAGCCTAGGTAATAGACACATACCCCAGCAGCAGGGGTCAGGGGGAAATTGTGTCTGGCCATTTCTTCTTCTATAATGGGAGGTCAGGCCTCCCTTTTACCAAGACTCACACGTGGAGGGACTCTACCCAAATAGAAGGATCTATCACATGGGTAGCCAAACAATAGCTGATGTCCAGCATAGTCCCAGTCCTCTGATATCCGCATAAATTCTTCCCTTGAAAACAGTCCTGCCTCATAGAATGCAGTGCCCCTCAAACAAGCAAGACACTGTCAACCCCTCCTAGCAAGGGAAGGCAACCCTGAGCCTTGTTGGTCACTGCTTTGAGCTCAGCATCTAAGAGCTCTGAGTGATGTTCTTTTCCCCGCTATTTTTGTTAGATTCTGTCTTAGTATCCTATAGCCAGTAGCCTAAAATGTAAAGTTAGCCAACAAAACTTATTTTTAAAATAGTATGGGGAAGGGTAAGAAAAGACAAAGAAAATTAAATACACAAATGCACACGTGGCATGGTATGGAAGGACGCTCTAGTCACAAGAGTGGACTCGACGTGTGCGGTTTCTTCTCTTTGCTGCACTGTTCGTTTTCCCTGTGTCACCCTTTGGGTGCTTCCCACCCCCACTGAGCTGATGAAACCATTTCTCCTGCAGCACTTCCCACTGGCATCTCAGCCCACAAAAAGAACCCCTGAGACACTTCTCAAAGATGCTCACCTCACTAGTATATTTCTCAGTGTCTTGGGGAAAACGGCTTCTTCTGAGACCTCTTGGAGGGCATAGTTATGGGAGCCACCCATGATTAATCCACTCAAGCACGACCATCTCTGGTAGACAGAGTCTACATTATACCTAATATTTTCTGACAGATCATGTTTATTTACCCTAGGCCTCTGGACTAGCCACATCAACCATTAGAACCCTCTCCAGCTGCTTGGTGCAGCACGGGATCCAGAGTCTCCAGGATGTGGGCATGCACTGATAAATTCAATCCGATCTGTAATTGTGATTTCCGCTCCTTGGTAGAGATTCCTCAGGATTCATTTCCCTATGGATTTTGCTATTAAGAAGTAGCAGAGCCCTGTCATTCCTTTCTTGTGTCAGCCTTCTCCTCCTAGGTTTGCCATTGTAATTTCCCAGGCACCCACTCCCCCATCCCACACACTCAAGACACACACCCTGGTTCCAGGTCTAGGTCCACCACTCAGGCGGGGGAGCAACTTTCTCTAACAAGGCAACTCCCTCAAGCAAAGGTGCCATGACTTAAATTCCCCTCACTTTCCGAAGTTCAATGACGCTGTAGATAAATTTCTGCATATTTTTTACAGAACTGTCAGTGTTTTGAATTGGGAGGATTACTTTGAGTGGTGAAACCACTATATTCCTGGACACCTCTCCAGCAGTGTTTGATGCCGGTGGTCACTTTCCTATGTTGAAACCCTCCTCCTTCTACGCTTCTGTGCCTTTTCATTCTTCTAATTTAGTATCTCTTCCTCAGTTTCTGACCATTCCTCACTTATTCCGTGATCTTTTCTTCCCTGTCTTCTTCCTTCTTCTCTTCCCACAGTTCCGACTATAATCAATCGCTGATGGTTTTTCATCTGTACACCCCCAGGCTTTACTTTCTACACTCCAATCCCACATTTCCAGCTATGGGCTAGACATGGCAGAGCTGCCTCTGCAAGCTAAAGCCCCGACAGTGGATGCCCCTCCTTCCTGCACCGCAAGCTCACCGTCGCCCAGATCAGGTTCTCGGAAGAAGATTTTAGTCGTTCTCCCTCGGTCACAAAGCCCATCTATTTTTTTCCAGTCCCTATCAAATACCTTCATAAAGCATCCAGAACCCATTCCATTTCTTGGATTATATACTTTTTGCTTTTCTGCTCAATAATTTCCAAATGCTTCTTATTGCATACAAGAGGGAAAAAAATTTTTTTTAAAACTCTATAGTTTAAAACCTTCAGACTATCAGTGATCTGCGCAACCTTTTCCCAGCCCCATCGCCCTCCAAGCAGAGCTTCCACTTCGACCCTTCCTTCCCACAACACTCCCCGGTGTAATTGCGAGTCCTGCTGTTTCTCCTATTCACCCTTCACGCGTTCACTTCGTCATCGCTGCTCGTGCTCTTTCCTCTGACTTCCAACTCCCTCGCCTCGCAGCTGAACTAGATAAAGAATCCAGGAGCTGAAGGACAGACGGAAGAAGCAGATGAAGAGGATACAACTAGGTGCTGGACACGTCCTCAGGAGGGTGTCCTAGGCAGGCCCAGCCCCCCCCTTCCCTGGCTAAGTCATAGAGGGGAGGAAAGAAAACAGCAAATCCCCTGGGCAGGTGTTTGGGAGACAGAGCAGAGGGAGTCTGTGCCCCGTGCCTAGTAGAACCCTGAAAGTTGGCAAGATCCTAGTGTTCTCAACCTCAGCATGCACAAGGGTGAAGAGGAGACTCGGCAGTGGAGTGGCGAACCTAGAATGAGGGTCTTGGGTGGTCTCTCGGAGGGCCCGTGTGTCCTTGCAGTGTCAAAGAGGATGACATCATTGCACCAGAGAGAGAAAACGGCATGGCAGCACTGACAGCCCTCTGTGGCTGAGAGAGTTCTTATGGTTGGAACCAGCAAGACACAGCAATCCCCTGGGTAAAGCGACCCCAGACTGATGGGAATGAGAATGTGGCAGCTGATGCAGGTGCGGTTAGATGACAAAGGCCCACAGGACATACGGCTCCATTCAGTGCCTGACTGTCACAAAGCCACACTGCGTTCTCCTGCCCCCAAACCCCATGGAGACAACCTGGGCCAGGGAGGGGAAGAGAGCTTAATGCATGAAGACATACTGTCTGCCACTAGCAGAGTGCAGACTCCAAACAGAAGTGAAACACAGATACAAAAAAATAAAAATGGTCCTTTCTGAACTACGTAATGTGGTGTTTGAGATTCATATCTGCATCTGCGTAGTATGTATATGTGTATGTATATATTTTTTCCAGGCATTAGATCATCGATGTGTTTATAAATACTGTGATGAAAGATAGCCTGTCAGTAAAAGGAATTTGTGATTGGAAGAAACATCATTCCAAATACTTCTAGATACAAAATCATACAACCCAACTAATTGCAAAACAAACCAAAGTTCTCTGTGGGAAACACCAACCTAAGGACCTCCAGGAAATCTTTTTTGTAACCTTTCTTAGGAACTCATGTAAGAATTTATTATAAATAATAGAATCCAACAGCATCAGGAGATAGTTTGTAAATTCCATTTTGTGATGAAATAGTGTAGCTGGAAACCTGGGGAATGAACTAAGTAAGATGACCTTAGAGGTGACTTCAAAACAGCTTCTCAGGTCCTAATTTTCCTATTCTCTGTATCATTTCAGAATATTTAAATTGTCAGTTGCAAAAAGAGATCAGACCAAAATACTTCAAAATTTAAGCCACAACTATAGAAGATATGTATCAAAATATGTACAGCAAAATATATGTATTTATCGAAGTACAGAATATTAATTATACATAAATATACAATACATAAGTATTATATTTATATACACATTTTTAACTTTCTATATAGTGTGTTGCATTTTTAAACTGTTTTGATGTATGTGCATGTATGAATCAGTGGGAGACATGCTGATTTACATAAAATCATTAACACAAGTAGCTTATTGATGTAGAAAACTACCATCAATATACAAGCATACTTAATTTTAAAGGATGGGAGGTATAAATGGAAAAAGTTGCATAAAGACATTGAAGCTGAGTCAAGTCAAGGGAAATCTCTAAGCTCTTCCTTCAAAAATAACTGTTAAATATGTTCCGTTGCAATTATACATCACAATATGTTCATTCTCTGTTCCTAAGGGATTCTATTTTGCATAGAACCTAAATAAACTGGCTGAAAAAAACTTTGCTGAAATTGGATTTAATTACCAGACCTAATTCTTCAGTGATGGAAATTAGCCAAATAACTTGGGGGAAATGCTAACTAGGATAGAGGCCTGAGTGACCTAGCTAAGTGGAAGGGAACATTTTTGATTAACTGATGTTCCATCTTAAAATATCTAAAAGGTGAGACATGTAGAAATAAATAAATCTAGAACACCGTTTGATAGCACTTTCCCAATAATCCTGTGGAATACCTTTTCATAGTATATCACATGAGATGGCAAGAAGCATATTTTTGCAGGCACCTTTCTACACCTGAAGTAAAATTTAATGTTTCTTAGAACTTCCAGAATAGGCATTTCTATTGCTCATAAAAACAATTTCTTACATTCTCAGGGTTAGTTTTACTACAAAGGTTACTGACTGTAATTGGTTGCAGTACTTTGGTGTGGCACAGTTAGTGTCAGTAAGAAAATGTTAAGTAGAAAATCATATGGAGAGCTTCTAAGTGGAGTTGTGTTTCTTCTCATAAGATGAATTACCTCCATAGCAATGAACTGCAGTGATTTTACATGTTATTTCAAACATGAAATGTGATCATTCTTCCCTCCTCAAAGTCATCCTGCAATCAGCAACAATTAACATGCTAGTAAAAAAGAGATCACTTTACTGATATTGTTAATTCAATGCCACATTAAAATCAATTTTATTATAACAAATCTAGAAATTGACATGCAGCCTTCTACTATTATGTTTCACTTTTATGCCAGTATGTTTTTAAATGTTATATGATCTGTTCAAACAGGTTTCTTAAATAAGAGAGGGGGAAAAAAGGATTTGGCTCCTTTAAGAAGCATCTGCAGGACTTGTTGGTTTCATGAAAATGATGTATCACTAACAAGGAGGAAGTTATTTAAAGGGACATAAAATGGCTGTTGCCAAAGTAGCTTCCCATGATTGGAGGAAAGTCATGACAGGGGAATCATGCTGCAGACAGAAATATAATGTCACGTTTTTCTTTCTTCTTTCCTTGCTTTGGCCTGGAGGGAAAGAATAGGGGTTTCCCTGTCCTCACAGATGTCTGGAACACATCAGAGTGGAGGGGCACTTTGAAAAGCCCAGGGATGAGCAAAGCTGAGCTGGGACAAGCAACCAGAAGGACGCAAGTCTGGAGACCAAGTCATAGGATAAATGTTGGAGGCAACTAGGGATGTTATTCTGGACAATTAAGGAGAAATATAATCACTGATTCAAATATTTAATGTAGAAAGTGTCTTTAAATGTGTTCGTGCACTAGAGGAGAGCATAGTCTACCTGCATCTGAGCAAGCAAGCGTCTGATGGACCCACCCCCAGCCCACCCCACTGCAAGGCTCTTGTCCTCCTTGCCCTGGTTCCCCTGAGGAGGGCTTTGCTACCTCAGGTTTCTCCCCTGGCTCTTTTCCTTCTCTAAAAAAATATGGGCAGCACATTGTATTAATCTGCTTCAGCATCCGTAACAAAACACCAGAGACTGGGTGGCTTAAACAACAGATATTTATTTTCTCTCAGTTCTAGAGGCTGGAAGTCCAGGATCAAGGTGCTGGTGGGTTTGGTTTCTCCTGTGGTTTCTCTCTCCTTGACTGGGATATGACCGTCCTCTCCCTGTGTCCTGACATGACCTTTCTTTGTACGTGCCCCTGGTGTCTCTACCTCTTCTTATAAGGACACCAGTCCTCACAGATTACGGCCCCATCCTTATGATATCATTTAACCTTAATTACCTCCTTCAAGGCCCTTTCCAAATGCAGTCATATTGGAGATTAGGGCTTCAACATTTGAATTTGGAGGGGACACAGTTCAGTCCGTAACACACCCAGATAGAATATGTGCTATTTGTCTGGCCTGTCTACAGAAAACTTTATTTTTTATTTACAACTATAGATACATACATACACATATATGTGCATAAACATATATACATATATCACACATAAAATGTTTTAATTATAAAAATAATTCATGTTCCTTAGAGGAAAAATTTAGAAAACATAGAAAATAGAAATTATCCATAGTCCTGCCATCATAATTACTGCTGAAATTATGCTCCTTTTCTCTCACGACTTTTATGAGTATGTTTTATAAACTTGTGATATTTGTACATAGTCACTTTTATACACTGTTCCCTTCAGTCATTAAAACATATTTTTATGTTATTAAAAACACTTTAAGGGCCGGCCCCATGGTTCACTCGGGAGAGTGCGGCGCTGGGAGCGCAGCAGCGCTCCGGCCACGGGTTCGGATCCTATATAGGGATGGCCGGTGCGCTCACTGGCTGAGTGCGGTGCGGACGACGCCAAGCCGAGGGTTACGATCCCCTTACCGGTCACGAAAAAAGGAAAAAAAAAAAAACACTTCAAAATGTTCAATGATTTTACACTTTTTCATTATAACATTATTGAACTATTCTACCATTATTAAGCATTTAGATTATCATTTTTTCCTATTATACATATGTTGAGTTAATTTGTTATTTACCAATACATTTTTTATCCCTTAAAATTCTTGCTTTGCCTCATCATGACTCTCTCTTTTAGGTATTTAGACTTTGCCTCAGGGAAAGGATAATACAGCAGATTAAGAGTTCATGCTCAGCTTCCCAGTTTTAAAGCAGAGTTTTGAAACTCACAGCAAACAAGAAGCAAAAGGCCATTTTTGAGTGTCAAAAGCCTGGTTATTAAGTATCAAATAAAATCATGATGTATTAATGGCACTTCATTTGTAGCATAAACAATAAATTTTAAAGCATGTGAAATTAGCCAAAGCAGTTTATCCAACAAAGTCCCAGAGGTCAGAGAGGAAGATGACATGGCCACTTATTTCCAAGCATGCATTCAGCACTTGAGGATGTATACTGTATGGTAACAATGAAGTTTCAAATTCAGGGGGCATGATGCTACAGTTGAAAGGAAAATATAGGTCTAAGACCTAGAATTAGAAAAATAAATTTTGAGAAATACCTTCTCTAATACTTGATAGCCTGCTACTTTCTGAATACTTTGCTGGCAATTCTGAAGAATTCTTGGCTGTAGATTTTCCTTTCAGCACTCTGAATATATCACCCCATTCTCTCCTGGCATATAACGTTTTTGCTGAGAAATCTGATGTTAGTCCAATGGAGATTCCCTTATATGTGATTTGACACCTTTTTCTTGCAATTTTTAGAATTCTCTCTTTGTCTTTAACCTTTGACAGTTTCACCACAATGTGCCTTGGTAAGGATCTTTTAGGGTTGAATCTATTTTGGGTTTTCTGAGCTTCCTGAATCTGAATGTCTGCATTTCTTCCAAGACTTAGAAAGTCTTCTGCTATTATTTTATAAATAGGTTTATTCCTTTTTTTATTTTATAGACTACCACTTTTATTTCCATTTAAACAGGTAAATAAATACCTCTTTTTACCATGGATGAAACAGACAGCTAATTGCCTACCCCAATATTTATTTTCAACTTTTTCTCTAATTAGGAAAAAAAAAAAAAAAGATTTACCCAGTGCAGTCACATGCCCATCTTTCCTCCAACAAAAGGTGTGACCACAGGGCTAAATTCTGGCCATTAAGACATAAGTAAAAGTGTAGGAGGTGTCTCTAGAAGATCTTAGAACATGAATGTATTTTCTGGATCTCCAGCTTTCATCTTAGAACATGAGGATAAGGTTCATACTTCAGGGCTTGTAGAGTAAAGAATGGTAAAGATCCTGGTTACCAACGATTTTGTAAAGTTGCTAGACTAGCCCCCAGAATTGTTTTGACATGAGAAAAATAAAATTATATCATGTTTAATCCATTGTGATTATTTATTGTGGGCTTTTCTATTATATGCAGCAAAACCTAACCCTACCTAATATGGTGTGGTATTCAGCTGATTTAAGATAGCTGAGAAATAAGTGTTCTATGGCTACAGTAAGAGCCAAAGAGGACTGTAAACCTAAAAAGAAATGTAGAAGTCATTTGGCCCAACTGCTTTATTTAATAAACCCAATCATATCCTTCTGGATTAGGCTGTTCAAAGGGTGTTCATCCATTAAATAACATCCATGTCTAAGTTCCCTGGATGGTCATTTTCTCTTCCCTTCATCCTTATTTCATAACATAGAGATTATTCTCAGGAATTTTCAACTATGTTTTGTATCCTGATAAAACATGTCCATCACATATCCTGATACAATCACATGTTTATTATGTTCTGTTCCCTCTGTCAAAAACGTGCTTCCTGTGCTTAGCCATTTTGATGAAAGCTATCTATCTCCAAACCATCAGGAAGGCTGATCATTTCCTCCTTGTGCTATCTTTATGATCTATGTATTTTTCTTTTATTGGACTTAAGCATGTTAATAAACAGTCACCATCTAATGAGTGTTATTTATTTCTGTATTCGCAGTGCCCAGAATAGCAATATATAGTAAGTACTGAATAACCGTTTATTAAATTGAGTTGAATTTCAAATGAGGAAATCAAAGACTGAGAAAATCACCAAACTGGGTTTTGACAGTCTAAAGAGAGTCAAGATTTATGTTTGGGGCCAAAACCAAGTTATAACTATAACAGAGTTATAACTAATTGAGCTGCTTTCACAAGGCCAAAACATCAGGAGTAGGGAAGAAGTAAGCCCCACTAACATTCCCCAGATTTTCATTCTCTTAACTCATTGGGCCTCAGCACAAAGCCTATGGACTGCCAGAGGTGTGGCTGTCTGCCTTGTGAGAGCTCTGCCCCCACCTCCATGAGACCATATTCTACACCAACTCTGTTGTTTTGAGTTTCCACACGGTTCCAATGGTAGGTAGCTTAAATGTCATCCCCAGAAGAATGTGCAATGAGTCAGAATAATATAGTCAATATGTCAACTTTGAGTCCATCCCATACCAAAAGGTGAAAATCTATCCCATTTTCTATTTTCTGTCCAAATTTATGTCTAGTCACACTGTCCAACGTAGCATGACAGGGCTTCTGCAATGAGATTGAATGCTTTAACAAAATGCTTATAAAGGGATGAATCTTTTTTAAACACAATTTCACTTCCATTATTAAATTCTAAGAGGGAAATCTAAGTCCAAGGATTAAATTCCTTTATAAGTTGAAGTTCAAAGACATTAAAATCCAAGGGAAATAAAATCTGAAATAAAATTCTCTTGCCCTTTGTATTAAAGTTCAAAATGAAAAGTTCAGTTATAAAACAAAAACCATCCTCCCCACCTCATGTCTTATTCTACTCAGGCTCAGCTAAGGGGATTTTCTGCCTGAGTATGGTCAGGGTCCCTTCAACAACTGTACCAGTCTCTCTCTGGAATAGGTTTGGAGCTTCCAAAGTCTAAGAAGTCATAGTAATTCAATCCTAGTCTCTCAGGAGCCTCACTTTCAAAGAATCCAGAATTATTAGGACACACAGTATTATCATAGCATTTTGCCACACACACCCAGTTTAGAAAGCCAATTTCCTGCCCATAGATCAATTATTTCAGGCAAAATTACATTTGAAGAATGAGGCTACCAAGACCCCAACAGAAACCCGATGATATCTGAGGGAAAAGGAAAGTCTTCTTCGACTTTGATTCAATCACAACAGGATGTCTCTCATTCAAGACCAATTGTCTGGACTCCATAACCTGCTTACTTAAGCCCAACTGGGAAAATTCTCCCAGCAAGAAGTTCATTTTGATACTACATACATTTAGCATTTTCAGTTACACTTACATTTCTTTACGTTTCCATTTTTTGTGAAAAAAATCCATCTATGCTTCCTGCATCCTTGCTCTGTGTTGTCGAAAATGAAATCATATCGTTAGAAACATTTTCAAGGTTTATTGTGCATACTAAGAACATTTCTCAAACTAGGAGAACTCAGATTGACAGTGGTAAGAAGCCACAGCACAGTTTATAAAGCATAAGGAGGAGTATTTTGACCTTTTTTGTGATTGGCTATTATACATTATCATTTCTTTTAAGGTAAGTACAGCTGTTTAAGCTGATTTGTCTATAGCTGATGGTTTTCATTTCAACTGAATAGTGCTGACAAAACCATAAAGCTTATGTTGTGTGTTTTAGTTATAATTAGAGCTAGCATTTGGGGGAAATCAGGATGACTTAAGTTTTGGCTATGCGGCTACAGGCAGTTGGCCTTGGGGTCTATCTAAACTGTGGCCTTTGTTTTAATTTTTCTTTAACGGTGTTACTTGAGGCATTTTTGCCTCCCTGCAAACTTAGACAACTGCCATGAGGGCAGCTCTGCCTCCAGGCTCACATCAGGTGTCTTTCATCCAGAATATATGTCCAGGACCTCTTGTTTCCTCCCATTTCCTATACAGCCTTAGGCTTTGGGCCCCTAGTGCCACCCTGAGGACAGGCTCCATCTGATGACTTATCTGTACCCTCTCTCAGGAACAGCCACTTTCGGTCCTGTGCCACCGCGGCTGTCTCCACTACCTCTAGCTATGAAACATGGCTTCTAGGGAATAATTTCCCTTCATTCGCAATTTGTCTTAGCTAAGAATCTCTATTAACAGATTCCTGCAGTAAAGTGATTTTGATGCTTCTGAATTTAATTTTTGATGCACTGCTATTTAATTTCCCTCTGCTATTCCCCAACTCCTTTCAGGAGGTCTACTCGAGTTTCCTAAAAATTTAGTCTACTTCTTAAATTGGCCCCTTGCCTGCTCTAATCCACATAAGAGCTAATGCTCCTTGCTGGAACTGAGTGACTACTTCCATTTACTTTGTTTTCGCTTTCTGTTCAAAACAATTATTTTTGTAACTACTTCGGACTCATCTGGTGAGGTTTACCATAGTATGAGAGAATAAAGCAACAAGTTCCCTGTTCGCTGCCCAGGTTTTTTCTAACGTATTCTCAATGACATGGATAATCTCCCCGGGAGATATTCTCCTATCAGACAACATTTAAGCAAAGCCTGGACTTGGTCTCTGTGACATCCAGATTTCTTCACATCTTTCTACTGCCTTCCTTTAGGATCCTGATTTCATCAATTCACTGACTAAGGTCAGTAAGTTCCCTCAGGGCAGAGGCAATGCCTGTGTCTCCATCCACAAAGATTGTGTCATATGGCAACTCACGTGAGAAATGTTTTGAATATTTCACATGCATTCTCTGTCTCAAGTCTGTCCACATTTTTTGACACCACTTGGTACAGCTGTCCCAGTCTTTAAGGAGCAGTTCTCCAACTGCTCTGAGTAAGGATCTGTGCATTTAGGAAGTCATCTCTCAGTGACTTGGGTCTTCTTGGGGGAATCATTCTAGCTTTCTCTCTGTTAGATTTCTATAGGTCCCATTCACCATTTCTAAACCAGTAACAAAGAAAAAAAGAAACACAAAACTTCACATCTTTAAGAGCAGTTACAATCTGGATACTTTTGTTTTTTCCAGTATATTAATCTAACTCCATATTCAGGATTCCCCTTTCCCTGTACTTACTTACTTACTTACTTACTTACCTACTTACTTACTTACTTACTTACTTACTTACTTACTTACTTACTTACTTACTTACTTACTAAATAAATAAATAAATAAATAAATAAATAAATAAATAAAATCTCTTCTTCCAGCTTATCCATCCTGTGTTATTTGTTTTATTAATCTTCCACTGCTCCTAGCTTTAACAGTGATATTGAAGTACCCTTTTCAAATTACTCTAGTTTCTCTTTATTTTCCTGAGCAAATAGAATTATTAAAGGCAAATAATCCCAGGATTAGTTTCTTCTAAGTCTTTGGGTTTGTAATAATGACATTTAGTTGATTTTCTATCTTAAGGAGATGGTGTTTTCTTTCCAACAAGAGCCTACATCACTTATTTGTTAATTAAATCTAACACATATCTATGGTGAAGCCACAATTTTGGTCTCAGATATCAAGTCAGGTTAGAGCCTAGGATATTAACATAGTCAGAGCCAATGAGATTCTGTCATGGGACAGTGAGTCTTAAAAGTTTGTGGAAATGTCACATGAATTCGAGGCTAGCCAGTTCCTCCACAGTGCCCTCTTTGATTCTAAAAGAGAAATAGAATATTAAATATCCAACCTAGTTGACCTAACTGGACTAGTACTAATCACAGAAAGCTAGAGCCCCTCTAGAGCCCTGTTATACATGCTGAACTTAAAAGTGTTTAAAAGTAGCAAATATTCTTCTTACCACTAGTGTTTAAAACACTTGTAAAATTCTTCTGTACAATAGAATCTTGCCTCCATTTAGGAAAAGCTTGGACTGTGCAGTAAACTAAAGCAGAATATACCTGAAGCCCCCAACACAGCTAAAGCACAGTGTCTTATTTTCTCACCAGTTGTATAAGCCATCAATGCAGTCACCTGCCAAGCTCAAAATACCTCACGACAGCCAGAGCTTCTTCCCCAGGCTACAGAACATCAAAGCCAAGTGCAAAAGTGTAAAAATCTGTTAGGCCTAAAACAAGCCTCTATAAACTAGTAAGATCAGTACATTTCTTTCCTAAAATTCAAGACTCCCAATTGTGGTCCTTGGATGCACAAAAATCTCCCTCAAAAATTTCTTTATTATTTTTATTCCTCAATGTTCCTGGTGAATATACCAAATTTAGGGAGGTCTCTGAGGATCACACCCCAATAAATAGCACCCTCATTCTACACTCAAAACAAGTTGAGATGTACAATGAAACTGTAAATTGGAGGCTGAAATACTACTTGCTACTGACAGAAGTCAAGTTGGAGACATGGCCTCTCTAGTGGGGCAATGCTCAACTTGAGCAGGCCAGCTTGTAGTAAGAAGCCTGACTAGTTCAGATTGACAACCCAGAACACAGGCTCGTTCCCAACAGAAAGAAAGTTGAAGCTACGTCAAGCAGGCTCACTTTTTCTTCTCAAAGGGACAGTCAAATAAGACTCTGAATCTCTACAGGAATTGGATGAAAAGAGAGGAAGGAGAGAGGCCTGAAGTTACGTTAATGAAGCTCAACTTCACAGGAAAGAAACGGAAACAGGAAAAAATTATCCTGGCTACAATACTTGTAAACACAGTTAAAATCATTGCTACCGGCTTTTATATGGAGAATAACTTTTCTCAAAATATTTGTGCAATTTTGATGGTGCAATATTCTCATATTTAGCTTTCAGTACCCTGTAGCACTGCAATTGAATAAATCCCATTTGTGGAATATCAATGTTCCACAATATCAATGATAATTCATTTTCATAAAATTTGATATTAGAAAGCCAGTTTTAGGATTCAGACTTCAACTCCACAATTTTGGGAATGTATTCATATTTAGGTCTGTTGTTTAAATATCAGGAAATTAATTTCCCATAAGATTTTAGGCATATCATTCACAAATAGTTTCCCAAAGACCCAACTTCAGCTGGAATAAATGAATTAGACCATATGAGTGACTTTACACACAAAAAAAAATTCACTGTTTAGATGGGTTTTATTATCAATAAGGAATCCAATCTTTGCAAGACAGGAGTTAAGAGATGAAGAAATATTAGAAATAGATTTTCCCTTGGATGACATGAACAATTCAAAAATCATTTCCTAACTTGTTTGTAAATACAGCAGACACCTATATCATGCACCCAACTTATCAACAAAGCATTATTCTACCTGTAGTTCAAGCCATGAATCAATCTAGCTCATGGTACTAATTTCTCATTCTGTGAAGGGTTTTGGCTTATTTTTCAAAGAAATTCATGCAGAATGAGGCAATAAGTTAACTTACGTTTCACAGCTTTGCAACTGGATTTATTTGTAAGAAAAAAACAAAATTAACGTCAACCACCACAGAAGAATTATCTTGGTCATATTTTCTAATTTTGACCAATGTATATTATACTTATTAAGATTTCTTTTCAAAATACAAAAATAAATTTCGTATGTTGTGACTCTCATGAACATTAGGTTTTCAAATTCTCTCGTTTCACTAAAATTCTCATTCATATGATTAAATATAACTTAATTCAGTCATATATTTTAGATATCTGTGCTTTAATGAACAAAAAAATCACAAAAATGACACAGTTTGTCCTGTAAGTTAGCCATTTTTCTAAAACAATATATATGTCTAGATATGCTTTAGCTAATGTTTGTATTTTTTAAGTTAATTTCTATTGTACTCATTCATTTATGAAATTGATATTTGCAAATCACTTTGATATTGTGACAATTTTTCATCTAGTAAATAATTAATTTAATAAGAATATAATTTATTTTATTCAATTTAAAATCAAACCCTGATCAAATTTTGATGTTTTGTCAGTACATCCATTTAAAATTTTTAAAAATTAACTTTTCCATATCAGTCATTGTTCCTACTGTGGGTTCTTTCATAATGATGTATTAAGTTATGTTCCTTCAAAATAGACACACTTTATTATAAATAGGAATATTCTTCACATCTGCAAAGAAATATGCTGATCAATTTTTCTTGAATCATATAGCCCTTTCTCACCTCTCATTTTGCCACCACTTTTGATAACAGAGTTGGTTATAAGAAAGAGTTTATTTTTCTCACCTCCACAATTTAAAAACAAAAAGCTGTATAGGCTGACAGCTGAAACGCAACTTCAGGAATATAAAGGGAGTGGTGAGAAATGAAAAAACATTACATACTATCTAAAAAAGACAGCCACTCCTTAGTTCAAACTAATTAATGGAAAGAAGAAATGCCAAATCTTCTGATTTTCTAAGAAAATCAAGAAATTTATGTTTTAATGGGATATTTCTAAATTTTTAAATATTGGCAACTAACAAAATAATTTAAAGCAATGTGCAAGCCAACACTATGTAAATCAAAGAAAATACTTTACAAGCCTTGAGTTTGCAGCCGAATGTTTACATGAACACTAATACTCTCAACCTAGGAGCCAGATTGGTTTTGTTAAAGCATAAACCTGATACATCATTACTCTAATACCCTCTACTGGCTTCCTTTCTCACTAAAAAAAATTTTTAAATAAAAAAATCTTTACAATGTCCTATGTAAGACCCTATATCAGTGGTGTGCTTGAGAAGGCTTATACCAGTTCACAAGAGCTGACTGTTAAATTTTAAGGAATTGTTGAGAGCTGGTTGACCTCATGTTGGTAGCTTGAAATTGGCCATGGTATTTACACCAGAGAAATTAGTAAACACTACAAACCAGGGCTTTTTGTCACTGATCTTTTCCCAGAGAGCCAGCTTTTAAACATTTACCAGCACATCGGTACCCTACATGACCTATCCCACCCCACTCCCATGCCAGCTCAACGCACCTCTGTCCTCAACTTTTGCCACTTTCCCATTTGCTCAACCCACTCCACTGGCATGTTCATCCTGCCTGAGGCCTTGCATATACTGTTTAGTTTGCCAGACTACGTAAATTACTATGTAACTCATACTGTGTAAAACAACAAACCACAATTCTCCACCTCCATAGCACCTCTGACACACAATATTTTATCTATCTATTTATCTATTGATCTAGCTCTCTGTCATTTATCATCCTTTTCTTTGTGATAAAATGTAAACTTCACAAAGGAAGGTGATATCTCTTTTGTCCTGCTGTATCGCTAGTGCCTTAAAAAACTCATGGTACACAGCAGGTGCTTAATAAATACTTTTCTAAACAAATTAATGGACAGGAGTTGCACTTAGTGGTCTGAATCTAAACATTTATATTTCTTTGTATTTTTTTCTCACATAGAAATGAACTGCTAAGTTATATATGCTGCTTACTATAAAGAATTATAGATTTTTAACTGCATAAATAGCTATATTTGGAATTATGGCCATGTTTTGTTGTTGTTGTTGTTTTTTATCTGTATGCCCACCTGAGTAAAGCCTAACCATGAGTCCATGTAGTCTGCCTGTTATAGCTCACTCGGTGACAGGTACAACTACTACATACTACTTGATGGAGATAGGGAGTGGTAAAATAGCATCCATACATGAGGAGAAATGATCAGAACTTGACAACTGACTGTATCAAAATGGATAAAAGAGTCAAATTACTCCAAAGTTTTATACGAAGTATTTAGAAAAGTTGTTCCCTGACAAAAGGAAGAAGCTAAGTGGACTAGATGGTTTAACAGAAAATGTGAGAAGGTTATATTATGAAAAATACCTAATGTCTGCACATGGGAATCATCAACATAGGTACTATTTTAAACTAATAACTGAGTTGTCTCAGGAAGCAGAAGTGGAAAGGGGGAAGGGACATAAGAAAAAGGCACAGGTATAAAGCTGGTCATTGAATAAAGAACATTAGATGGAACACCAGGAAATTCCCACTGTTGTAGAACATGGAAAAGAATCAGAAAAGATGACACTGAATAAGGAACACTAGAAAAGGTCTAGTTTGTGCTGGAAGAGATCAAAGCCTCAGTGTGGTACATGTTCAGTTTGAGATGTCCTTGATGTATCTGTGAGCGAAAATCAAATAGGTGTTTAGATGTATAAGCGTGAAACTCAGATAAAGTCTGAACTCATATAAATGGAGTATCAGCTAATAGGCACTGTTTAAAGCCTTTAGTATGGATAAGGTCACGGGGGAGAGAATATTGTGAGCAGAAGAAAGTCAAGGATAAAGCCAAATTCTACATTTGCTGGCTCAGTAAGAATAAGCCTGCAAATTGAGCAGCCAAAGAGATAGGGGAAAACTACTGGAGAGCATTTGTCTGAAGGAAGCCATGGGAAAGAGGGATTCAAGAGTAACACACGTTGCTGAGGTCAAGTAAAAAGTTCATTGGCTATAGAGCAGAAATGAACTGGATGAAGATACACATACATCCCTATATTTTAGACTAAACTGGGTTTTTGAAGTTATGAGAGGGCAAACCAGATTGAAATGGGTTGAGAAGTGAGAAAATATAGGCAATATAGGCAGAAAACACTTTTTAGAAATTTGTGAAGAGCAGAAAGAGAGGATACAAGATGGGGATATGGGGTATATAAAAGCTTTTTTTTTTTTTTTTTTTAATAGGAAATGCTTGAACATACTTACAAAACAACGGGGAGGAATTCCTGCTTCTGGTACGGCTCACAATTTTCCAGTAGACAACAACTATAAACTTTGAACTAAGTACAAAAAGCAACTGTTGGGAGAGAAGAACAAGCAGAGACTGGGAGGGGTCAACAACTAGAAGGTGGACAGAGCACTGGAGAGTTTTCCTTTTTAGGGCAGGCCACAGTCGTCATTAAAATGGGCAGCTAAAATTCTTATGAAAACTATAGTCACAGCTGCTAGGAATTGACAGGGATAGTCTCAGACAAAAGAGAACAAGGGAACTTGAACCCTCATTCTGCATACACACTCTTCTGTAATAACAGTGGATACAATTCACAATTACTCAACATACAAAGAAATAGAAAAACATGACTTATTTTCAAGAAAAAACACAATCAACACAAACCTACTCCACAATGACTCAGATGGTGAGACTCACAGAAAAGGAATTTAAAACACCAATTATAACTATATTCCAGGATATAAAGGAAAATATACTCATAATAAATAAAAGAATAGAAAATAAGGCAGAGAAATAGACATTGTTAATAAGAACAAAATATAAATTCTAGAACTAAAAAATTACATATTTAAGAAGCTCAATGAACATCAAGCAGGATGATTACAAAGAAAACCACACTAGGTATATCAGTCAAACTGCTAAAAACATTGACTGAGGACATTACACTAAGGAAAATAAGCCAGTTACAAAAATACAAATATTGTATAATCATTATTATATAAAATACCTAGAGTAGTCAAATATGTAGAGTCAGAAAGTAGAATGGTAGGGAGTGATTGTTTAATGTGTAGAGATTTTGTTTTGCAAGATGAAAAGAGTTCTGGAGATGGACGGTGATGATGGTTGTGTAACACTGTGAATGTACTTAATGCCACTGAACTGTACACTTAAAAATGATTAATATGGTAAATTGTAAGTTATGTGTATTTTACCACAATTAAAAGTAATAACAAAGGGTATAAAGACCATTCAGTGGAGGAAAAGACAGTCTTTTCAACCAATGGTGTCAGGAAAATTGCATATCCACGTGCAAAACAATGAAGCTGGATCCTTACCTAACACCATACACAAAAATTAACTCAAAATAGATATTAGACCTAAATATAAGGATTCAAACTATAAAACCTCTTAGAAGAAAATACAGGGAAAAAGTTTTGCAACACTGAATTTGGTTATAATTTCTTGCACAAGACACCAAAGGCACAGGCAACAACAATAAAAAAACAAATTAGACTTCACAAAATTTTTTAATATTTGTGCATCAAAAGACATTATCAGGGCCAGCCTATGGCTCACTTGGGAGAGTGTGGTGCTGATAACACCAAGGCCACGGGTTCAGATCCCTATACAGGGATGGCTGGTTAGCTCAATTGGGAGAGCGTGGTGCTGACAACACCAAGTCAAGGGTTAAGATCCCCTTACCGGTCATCTTTAAAAAAAAAAAAAAAAAGATATCATCAACAGAATAAAAAGGCAACCCACAGAATAGAAAAAAGTATTAGCAAATTACATATCTGAAAAGGGATTACTATCCAGAATACAGAGAGAACTCCTAAAAATCAACAAAAACAAAAAAACCCCACAATTTGAAAATGAACATAGGGCTTGAACAACAGACATTTATCTAAAAAAGATGTACAAATGGCCAATAAGCACATGAAAAGATGCTCAATATCACTAATCATTAGAAAAATGCAAATCAAAACTACAATGAGATACCTCCTCACCCCCATTAGGAAGGCTACTACAAAAAAATAAATAAATAAAAAATAAGTGGTGGAGAAGATGTGAAGAAACTGTAACCCTTCTGCGCTGTTGGCCAGAATATAAAATAGTAATCACTGTGGAAAACAGTACAACAGTTACCAAAACATTAAAAATAGAACTACCATGTGATCCAGCAATCCCACTACTGGTTATGTACCTAAAAAATATGAAATCAGTGATGTCAAGGAGATACCTGGACTCCCATGTTCGTTGCAGCATTATTCACAGTAGCTAGAATGTGGAATCAACCAAAGTGTCCTTCAAGGATGAACATTATAAAGAAAATATGGTATATATAGACAACGGAATACTATTCAGCCTTTAAAAACAATGAAATCCTGACATTTGCAACACACGGATGAACCTGGAAGACATTAAGTTAAATAAGCCAGACACAGAAAGAAAAATATTGCATATTCTCACTTATATGTGCAATCTGAAAAAGTCAAACTCATAGAAACAGAGAGAAAAAGAGTGGTTACCAAAGGCTGGGGAGGGGCCGGGGGTATTGGTAAGATATTGGTCAAAGGATGCAAAATTTCATTTAGACAGGAAAAACAAGTTCAAGACATCTATTGTACACCATGGTGACTATAGTTAATAACATATTGTATACTTGAAATTTCCTGAGAGTACATTTGAAGTGTTCTCTTCACAAAAATAAAGTATGTGTGATAATCCATGTTAAATACTTTGATTTAGTCATTCCACAATGTATACATATATCAAAACATCATATCGTACACTATAAATATATACAGTCTTTGTCTATTAAAATTAAATACTGGTGAGGTTGCCGGGCTTGGGCCTCAGCCACACTGGACCCCTTCAGGCACAGAAATTCTGTTTTCCTCCCACCTGAAGTGGATGGCTCCTGAGACCAACTCAGCATGGGAGCTGGAAGTAGAAATGGACCCAGAGGACAAGGTTGAGCTTCACCGAGATATAAATTGACATACGGATGTCCAAGCTACCAACGGAGCCAGACCCATGCCCCAGGAGTCCCAAGAGACAGGGACCGTGGGCCTTAGGCCCACCCTCACCACTGCACATCCAGGCTGGCAACAGAGCCAGCCCACCCATGATCCTGACAGGGGATCCCCAACCCCACCCGCAACCAGATCCTAGAATGTACTTATTAACTATGTGTATTTCTTTGGATGTGTGACTTATTGGCTCATGTCCTTCACCAAATATCTGCTTAGATTTTTCTAATTTTTAAGAATAAGAATATTTTTTCAATAAGGATGTTAGTCTTTGTGTGTTTAAAAAAAAAAAGTAGAGAGTAGAATAATGATTACCAGAGGTTGGGAGGGGTGGGGGAAGATTAGGGGTGAACTAATGGCAACAAAACTAGGCTATCTACCCTAAGTGAATTATTGTGCAGGATACACATCTATTGAAACAATACACTGTACTCCACAAATATAAATATAAATTTTAAAGGAAAAAAATGCTACAGAAAGTTCTTGCTTTCAGTGGAGAGCAAGACAGATTGACCCTTGTATATTCAGAAAGGAATGAAAAGGTAAGCAGCTAATGAATGTTAATATTTTTTTCCTCTTAATTTCTTCTAAAATACTTGAAGCTGTTTAAAACAAACATCACAACACCGTACTGTGAGATTTATAAAGTTGTAGATGTGCAAGACAGTGCTTCCGGTGGACTTAGACCAATCCAGTTCACCCCCTCCCCCTTCCTGCATGTAGTACTCAGAATAATCACAGAATGTGCTGGTAAGTCAACGTCCAGAGACAAGAACTATCTGAAACATCCCAGGACTTGTTCCTCTCTCCCTTGGAAGCAGGATATCCTTCTAAGCTTTGCCAGCGAGATCTCTCACCCCAAGCTATATAACTTGGGGTGGGCTGCCTTTCAGGGTTCCTCAGCTGTAGTGCAAGTGAGGCCTGCACTGTTGAGACTCCATTCAACCCTGGCAGCTTTCTGAAAGCTTGGGAAACCCACTCACGGTAGACCCGAGATTTCTATTGTCCCTTGCTGCCTATCTGTAAGTAATAAACCTACTTCATATAACTTGTTACATGTGAGTGTGTTCTGTCTCATCAGACTCAGGCAATTGGTAAAACTATAGCCCAAGATGCAGTGGGCAGAAGTGTTTAGGCTACTATTCCTGACCCATAATGATCTTCGCTATCTTCCGGGCAGAGGGAGTCCCACTGGGATTGGTATTTAGCAAAACTGATCAGCAAGATAATACATATAACTAGAACATAGATAAGTTCAGAGAGAATTGATATCTTGAGTCTTCAAATCAAATGTACTTCCCCATTTATTTGAGACTTAATTTCTCTCAATAATGATTTCTCAATTTTCAATGTACAGGTCTTGATTATTGTTAAATGTATTACTACATATTTTAGGTTTTTGGATGTTTTGTGAACTGAATCAATTAAACTTTATTTTCCAATAGTTTACTGCTGCTATATAAAAATATAACTTATTTTTGCATATTAACTTTATATCTTGTGGTCTTGCTAAATTCACTCATTAATGGAATTGTTAGAATATTCTAATCATTTCATCTTTTGTAAAAATAATTTTTCTCCTTCCCTTTCGTTATGCCTTTTATGTATTTTTCATGTTTTTAAACTTGCTAGTTACTGATATGCATGCTAACAGGCTTGGGAGGAAATGGACAGATGTCTTTAATTCATTTTGAAAGGCATCAAAAACATAAAATGTCTAATGGAGGGGATGGATAAGTATGTGATAAAGCAAGCAAAGTAGGTTTATTAAAAAATATTGATATAAATGTTCACTGTCACTTTCCTTCAATTTTCTATGTTTAAAACTTTAGTAAGATATTAGGAAAAATCAAAGCCAAAGCAAGGATCCAGTTGTGAGGCAGGAGCTGAAAATAGGACAGAGAAAGGACAAAGAACCTTGTAAGGTTTTTACAGACAAGACAAAATTGGTAGAATCCAAGGCACAGGTGGAGGGATTAGGCTTAAAAGAGGAAGATGAACAGCTTCTCTTTTGTATCAGAATATAGGATGCATAAAAATACAGATATAGTAACGCAGGATGCATACAAATGATATAGTAATACAGAATGCTTACAGATTTGGTTTTGATAGCTGACTGATAAGGGAAGGTTATGGCTCCAAATGAAGTTTTGAAAAAGGCATTGTGGAGACTTGATCTGAGAAACTAAGTTTGTTGGATAGTGTTTAGGGCCCATTTCTTAGTTGCCAGCTGTGAATTTATTAGAGTGAAGCCCATGCCCAGCTGCCTGGATCCAGTTTCTTATCTGCAGAGCAGGATAATAATGTCTAGCTCAAAGACTGTTAGGAGAACTAAATGAGAGAATGCCTGTAAAGAACCTAGCATAGTGTCTCACAAAGGTACCTAACGTTATTCTGGAAAGGATGTCAAATCCTTTCCATGCCTACAGCTAGTGATTATTTTGCACAGCTGTTCTTCAGGAAGTTGCTAAGTTTATTATGCTGTTATATTAAAGAGAAGGTAACTTCAGCAGGCAATCAGCTAATCAAAGCAGCTGCAACAGGCACATAAGGTACCAAGTCACAAAGGTACCATATAGTGCTGTAAATCAGCACTAGGCTGTAATTTAGACATGAGCTAAGGTTTATAGAGAACACTCTTTCTGCAAAGCTACAGAGAGAAAAGTAATTTATTATAAGTCTTGTACCCCACAATCAAACTGATAAAGAACATCTTGTGATAATGCTCCAAATTTCCACAGCAATTGTAAACAGAAAAGAAACCAGGGGCAAATAGCTAGAGAAATTCAATTAATCAGTTTGGAAATATGCAACAATCACGTTTTACTTGGGAACGAGGTACAAAGAAAATTGTTGCCAAGGGTTGATTTTTTTATGTAAGAAATAAGTTTTGTGACTTAGACTGCTGTAATTTGGAAATAACAAAGTACTATTACTCAATTCTAGTATCTCTGAGTATAAAACGGCACTTAAATAAAACCACAACAAGAGTTTTTGTTCAGATTTTGCACAACTTCAAATCCTATGAACAAAATTTTAATTCACATTATAAAAACATAAAATCAGATTTTTAAAGAACTGTATAAAATAGTGTGATTCACACACAGGAATCAGAACCTTAGGTTAGAAACCTTACTTGAACACTTTCACTGTCAGTTATAATAAGGTATCTGATAATGGACTTGCCCTCCCACTTTAAAAAACTAGAAAACTGGACAAAATATATAAAACAACTCTAGTAACAGACACTGAACAATAGATTACTGGAGCAAAATCTGCATGAGTTGCTTTGCATCTTTGGCTGATAACTAAAATGCATATGTATTAATACTCCACAGGTCAGGCAAAGAAACAATTGAGCCAACCAAAAAGTAGTGAAAAAGAACTGCTGGGAACCGTAAGTTGAAAATATCCAGAGCTCACACAAAACTGGAAGATATTTGAGTTCTGGTGACCCATGGTGGTGACACCCAAATGATCTCCAGGGCATTCAGTAGAGACACCAGAAATATCATGCCTCAGTTGTAAAGCTAAACCTGGGATAAAGACTACTCTAGGGGGAAAAAAAAAGACTACTCTAGGCTCACCCCAACAAAGCTTAAAAACAATAATGAAAAGGAAAAAGCTGATAATTAAGTTTTAAACAAAATGACAAAATTCAGACACAATGTAATATTACAATGTAATACTCAAAACAGCCAGAATACAAATTAATGCACTTACAAACAGGCAAGAAATGTGATCCAAAACTGAGAAAAATATCAGCCAACAGAAACAGATCCAGAAATGTCAGATAAAATGGAATTAGCAGAGATTTCAAGAGAGCTATTATAAATACGTTTAAAAGATTTAAAGAAAAACATGAACAGAATAAGAAATGTAAAATATTTTTTAAAAAGTAAATGAAATGCCCAGAGCTGAAAAATTCAATATTTAAAAATAAAAATTTTACTGGATGGTCTTAAAAGCAAATTAGAATGTGAAGATTAGTGAATTTGAAAGCAACAGAAACAATTCGGACTGAAGATCAGTATGAAAAAATCTGAAAAAAAAAAGAGAGACTCTGACTTATGGTACAGTACCAAACAGTCAGAGATGTAACTAGAGTCTTAAAGGAGGGGGCAGAAAAATACTTGAGGAAAATGGCTAAATTTTTCCAAATTTGATAAAATACTTCTAAAACTGCTGGAAGCTATTATACAGAGAAGTTGGAAATCTTAAAAGCAGTCACAGAAAGTAAACTAAAACAACAATAAAGATTAGAATGACTGCAGATCTCTCTTCAGAAACAATGCAGTCCATAAGACAAATCAAAGTGCAGAAAAAACTATCAAACTACAATTCTAAATCCACTGAAAATGCTTTTCAAAAATAACGTGAAACAGACATTTTAGGCCAAAAAGAAAAATAAAAAACCACCAAAAAGTGAAAATCTGAAAAAACTCACCAGTAGACCTACCACACAAGAAATGCTAAAGAAACTTTCAGGCTAAAAGAAAGATAACAGAGTGCAATTTGAATCTACAAAAAGCAATGAAGAATCAGTGGAGGGCTACTTCTACTAATAGAAATGGGAAGATATTGGGTCATTTCCTTATGCAGAAAAGTATAAAAGTGGACAAAATTGTCAAAAAACAACCAATCTGGGGCACTGAAGATTGAGCAAAGTTAGACAACAAATTTAAAAATGTTTATTCTTGAAAAACTGCTCAGTTTTGGACAAAAATGGAAGCAATACTACAACCTTCTATGCTTGGTGATGCCCCATGCACCTGTCACTCGGTAGCTTTTTCAATTCAGGGCTTGTTGCAGCCAGAGTAGTGGACTTGATTCAAAAAAACCCTTGATTCAGCAAGGAAAACCCATAGCTTTGCTGGATAAAAGTGGCAGACTTGATTCAAAAAGAATGGGGAAAATCCATACATAGCTTTCCTAGCCCAAAGTTGCAGGCCCAGTTCATGGCCATTGCCAGACCCATCAGAAATTAAAACTGATACCCTGGAAGTGAAAGAACCATAGAGGGGCTATGATAAGCTCACACACATACCTGACTGACTGCGAAACTAGCAAATGAAAACAAGGGATACTGAGAACTGACTGCAACCTTGAATAGTATTCCTCAACTCACATGTAGCTCAGTACCCTCAACAGAAATTATTCTTGCAATTTTCTCCATACTCACGCTATTATGTTTCAGAATTAATTCTTCTACTTTCTGCAAAAATATAATTCTTGGTTGAGGGAAAGTAAGATTAAAGGTAGTGACTTGCCAAGCAGAGTCATCTACCTGTGATCAAAAACATTCTTCAGGAGTCCCAAGTACTTTAATAAAAACATGCTTATTTCTTAGTACCAACCTATAACAATATGAATCAATGAAATAAAAGTTGGATATCTACAGTCTCAATAGAAATAATACCTGCAATTTTCTCCATACCCATGCTATTATGTTCCAGAATTCTTATATTTTCCTGCAAAAATATAATTCTAGGTTGAGGTAAAATAAGATTAAAGGTAGTACCTTGCTAAGGAAAGAGTCACATACCTGTGGTCAAAAATGCTAATCCTAAAGGATAAAAAATAAGTTTTGTTTTCTTACATGTAAATCCTCTTCAGCAGATGAGGGATTGGTTGGAAGGGAATGGGAGAATCAACAATCCACACTTGAATAACAAATGTTTAAAGTAAATTAAAATCATCTTCCTGAAATCTAAAGTTTCTAGTTGTGTCCTTTCAATATACTTCAATAGAAAAGAAGCAATTATTTAACTTAGAGGATAATGATTAACAGTCCACAGAGGAATTATTACCAAAAAGAACACACACGCACAGGTAAGACATGACTAAGTAAAGTTAGTTTATTTTACCTACACCTCTTCCTATATAAACTGTAGATAAATGCTAATACTGAGAAATGTTTGGTAGAATTACTGATAGAAGTCAGAACATTACGCCTTCCAATCCATCCTCCATGAACTTCTTATAAAGTGCCATAAATTTGGCCACAAATGCTTCCAAGTGATAAATGGCTTTGCTACCCAGCTGTAGACGATGTTCATAAAAAGCTGCCATCTGGGCCACTTCTCCTTTCAGCTGTCCATCACAATTATGTAAAAGTTCTGAGAGAAGACCCTAAAGAAATTAGTAATTTAAAAATTAATCATTTAAAAAAATATTATCGTAATATGCTTTATTTCTGTCACTCACAAAAAGTAAAACTTAAATATGTTCTTTTTTACATACGAGATCTTTAATATTTTATGTGAACTGGCAGTCTTCAATCAAAAGCGAAAACTTTCGTAACTTTTCAGGAATGCAAAAATCTAGTGGCTATCTACCACATTCCAAGTTCCAAATATTTAATCACATAAGGGTGCAAAGATATAAGTACAAAGATGCTTACTGCAGCATTACTTATAATAATTATAATCCGTGAGCAACCTCAAGTTCCACCAATAGGGATCATATTCAAAAAACTATGTTATAGTCATACAATGGAATACCATTCATCCACTAAAAAGAATGAGGTAAATCTGTAGAGTCATGAAACAACACCTCTGCTATATACTGTTGAATGAGAACACAGTACAGAACACAGAAGTTCTGTGACACAACACACACATACATAAACATGTTTCTAAAGTAAATAGAATGGAGGTCTGTTAAAAGGGTCACCTTTGTAGAAATGGAAGGGTGGACCCTCTATTTTCTTTGGATATTTTGTATCATTTGAATTTCTTCATGTAAGATTACCATCTTAATTTCAATAAAAAAAGACAAAAAACCTTGAATTCCCTAATATCTAGCAATCAATAAATCTACCTAGCTAGGTAGATGACAGACCAAACTTGAAGCTATGGCTTAAAATATCCTAGTACACAGTCTGGGCTCTGCCTACCTCTTCAACTTCATTCCCCATGAGCACTGAGTCTCACTGTCTGAAATGCTTGTTCCCCAGCTATTTACATGGTTTTCTCTTTTTAATCCTCAAAGTCTCACCTTAATTGTATCTTCCTCAGAGAAGCCATCAATGGCCTTCCACAGCCCCACCCTCCATTATTATTTCACCCTGTTATTTTCTTTGTAGCACTTATTCTGAAATCCCCTTCTTTACTTGTTTTGCATTTCACCTCACTAGATATAACTTCCCTGAAGGCAGGCCCTCCCATCTCTTCTTCAGCTCTCCCCTAATGGTGCCTACCACACAGTAGAGGCTCAATAAATATCTGTGGAATTAATGAGCTGGAGAGAAAAAGTTAATGTATGTTAGTACTGCAAAAGACCTGTGATCACACACTAAAGTCCAAATTTTATGGTTATAACAATTCAAGATCCGAAATCAGGTTACCTTCATTATTATCTCGGGAGGAATACAATGGGTTAGAAGCTCATAGAGTCTTCCACGAACTTCAAGGAGCCTACATAAAACAAAATAATAATTTATGATGAAAATAAGGAGTAACTTTTCCAATTACCTACTGTGCTGTTTTACTTTATGAATTGAACAATGCTGGGAAAACAGAATAGTTTAATCAGGGTCCCTGCCTCGGGGCAGGTTGGGGGTGGTGCAGCACATTCTTTGTAACCAAACTGTGGGGGGGGGGGGGTTAGTGCACATGTGTGGCGCTGCCACCTTGGCTGGCGTCTGCCTTGGGCGTCCACCACATTGCACGGCCATGCTCTCCAACCTACAGCTTCCAAAGGCCTTTTTGTCTGGTTACCTAGCTCATAGACCTGCATGAGAGGTCTGGAGACCCAGCCTGGCATGTGATGGGTTTATAACCCAGTCTGAACAGGCTTGAGGTGTCTGTGAGCTCTAGACCCAGCCCTAGCTCGACAACTGGCCTAGTCGTCAGGATTACAGGCAGGTAAAAAAGCCCAACAAACAAAAACACTCTAATACAGGCACATTTTCTCAAATATTTTATCATACTTTGGATGCACATATAAAAGCTCCTACTAATTTCAGCTCATTTTTCTAAAAGAAAATTTTCAGAACTCTTTTAAAGTGAGACACTTGTATTCAGGGTTATTAATTATATCAAAAATACCATGAAAGTACCAGACAGAAATTAAGACTTCGTGAGCTTATTCACACCACATAATTTAACATACTTTGATATCAAGTAATATGTTTGCCTCCAGATAGATAACTAGTATACATCTAGAAAATGGTCATGAAAAGATTCAACACTCAATCAATTACACAAGTAAAAAAAGATAATATAGGCATGAACTATAATATAATGCTACTGCCTAGACTACACCATAAGAAATATGGCAGGGACACAAAGCTGTCCTGTTGTAAAAGGAGCAGGATAAGAGATTACAGGTAAGCACAGAACCAGGCTGAGTGAATATGAACATTCTCTGAGCTCTTAACTTTGGGCCCTTCTCATAACATTTTCAGGAGGGAAATGTGTGAAGGAGGGAAATATACGTAAAACATTTTAAAACAGCAAGAAAAAAAGCGACAAAATTCTAAATATACATAAAACAAGTACCTTCATCTATATCTCTCTATATATTTACCTATCCCCAAAGGAAAAAAAAACTTCTGAATTTTTACTAACATAATACTACAAATGTTCCATACTTCAGATATATCAGGGTAGTGATTTATAAAAGATTTCTTAAAAGCAGTTCAGACTATTTTCCTAAAACTCCAGGAGCATGAAGCCCTGACACATAACTAAATGAAAGTGAAAAAAACAACTAGTCTTTTTTTGAGCACTTACTATGTGCAAGAAACTAAAACAATTTAAATCAGACTTCACACCAGCTCTGAAGGGGGATGTATCTCCAAGTTTTGGACGAAAAAAATAAGACTCAATTTAAGAAACTTGATAAAGTGGACCACAATAGAGCATGATTTAAACACAGATCTGTTTCACTACAAAGTCCAAACCCTTCCAATGTCTGCCAAAGCGCTTAACACCTTACTCTATACTGGTTCCTTGCAACACACTATTTATTCCTAACAACCACACTCTTTAAGTGAAAAGAACCTGAAATTCAGAGAGTAAGCTTCCATCAAAACTCATGTAGTTCACCCAGCATTTTAATTCAAGTCTGACTCAAAAGCCATTGATCCCTCTCTGAGATGACAGCATATCTCAAAAATAAAACCTGACTATTAAAGCATAAATAGTAAAAACAAATGACATATGGTATAAAATTATTTTAATATATGCATATTGCTTATTTCTGAAAAGTTGATGCAGGATATATTTGCCTATACCACTATGATGTAACTACACTGTGTGCATCTCATACACATTAACATGTCTTTTTTTTGGCAGCTAGCTGGTACAGGGACTGAACCCGGGACCTTAGGGCATGATGCTGATAACACTAATCAACTGATGTTAGTCTGAATTAATGTCTAATATTTTTAGTTTCTAAAAATTAATATATTCTACATTTACTATATCTGTGTCATTATTTCTTGATAGGGTACAAGTGATTAAGAGCACAAATTCTTCTGTCAAAGAAAAATGGGTATTCTAGAACTGTCTTTGCCTCTTAATAACTGAATGTCCCTAAACAAGTTACTTAATCTCCCTAAATCTCAGTTTTCTTATCTACAAAGATGGTAATAATATTTTCCTCATAAGACTGTTATATGAATTAAATAAGATAACTTAGTGTAGGGGCCAACATAATCATTCCACTAAATATTAGCTGCTTTCAAATTAGAAAATTATGACTATTCTAAGACAGAGCAAATGAGAATCTAGACTGCAAGTATCTTAGCAAGACTAAAGGTCAAATATCAGCAGCAGTCATTTGGCATTCCATGGGCCAATGATCAGAATGACACCAGCCTTCCAGTATTTATGGTCAGCACTAAGGCTTTCTGGAATTGAGCAAAATTTCTTTTTATACAGCACAATGGAAACAATTCCCACAATTGTTACTTTGAACAGGAAACAGCAGCACCTCTTCTTGCACAAGTTAATTTATGAACTGCCAAAACTTGTTAGGAAAATTGGAGGAAAGGGTGGCAGCAATTAGAAGAACTAAGCAAAGCAATAATCAAAGTTTTAAAAATATATCTGATAATAGTCAAATATTACATCTTTACCTAAATCCCTTAAAAGTAGGAAAGTTCTAATAATTTTTCTTCTTTAAAATCAAAATAAAAACAAAAAAGTCATCTTCAAGTGTAGAAATAAGTAAAATGCTCCTAAGACACATTCTGTTTGAATTTTATCTCTTCAAAGGCTAAGTAAGATTTCTTCACTGATTATCAACATTTAACAAAATGGAATGCATGCTTTTTCCTAAAGACAAGTTTCTTTTCTGATGAGACCACTTAAAATGTTTGGTACTTTCTGAAGACTATTGATTTCTTCAACTAAAATAATTGAATTATGAGAATTCAAAGCAAACTCTAATAATATACTAAGTACTCACTATGTATGATTCACTATTCACCTCTACTAATCTATATAGTAACCAGAGAATACGTGCTACTCCCTTTGAGGAATTTCTTATAAAAATTAGAATTCATCAGATGTACCACCCAAAAGGAGAAAAACGGTATATTCCTCTCACCATTATTTTCATTTAAAACAGGGAAGCTTAAATTATACTGATTGTAGTCAAACTATTCTGTACCCTAAAATGATCAACTACTCTCTCTAAGGTCCAAAGATAGTTTCTCTGTTCTGACAGTCAACAAGGACATGAGAATGTGCTTCAGTGAGCCTGAGGAGCCTTCTCCATGCTTTCCAAAGGTAGTGGGCCTTTAAACTGTCAGCTCTGATTTGGAGAAGTACAGATTTTCCTTCTCAATCAAAGCTGTCATAAATAAAACAACCAGTGGTTAAGATAGTTTCAGTATGGTCCACTACAGAGTAATAAACCCACAGAAGTAAACAAAAACAACTTTGCAACAAATGTGCCAAAAAATACTTCTTAAGTATGAACAGTATTTATACAATATTACTCTTAATAGAACTTATCAAACATGAGAAGAGTGTTTGCTAGTTCTCAAACCATCATCATAAAATCTCTTTCTCTACATAACAAAGGAACAAGTGTCCTTTGGAAGGGTAATAGTACCTTTACCATATAAATAAAGAAGCGGAAACTCTAAAATAAGGTTACCTGCTCAAGGACATTTAGCTAAAAATTAGGATAAGAACTAGAAGTCTGACTCATACACATGATGCAGTTACAAAGGTATATACTATTCTTTTCAAAATTAGAAAGCTAGACAGATTATATTATGTACTAATGTTATGTCATCTGAGATCTTGAAAGGAAAGCTAAAAATGTTTTAATTTACATATAAATTCCACTTTTACATGTTAACAGCTTAAGAAAAGCAGTAATACTACATACCAACTATTCTAAACCACTAGAGTTCTGAAATTATATCCTACTTTTCTTTTAAAAGTTTAATATTTAGATTCAAGACTTAATTATAATTCTAAATGGCATGGTGTTAAGCATAAGACAGCCAATACCTGTACTACCTTGACGATCAAACCTTTATCCATCATCATCTTATACCAGTTACCTTTGTGGTGTCTGCTGACTGACAATTGCATTTGCAGTCTCTCTCAGATACACCTCCCAATCCGTCTCAGGGATTTCTTGATCTGCAGTAAAAGGATATCTACAAGAAAAAGAGAACACAATAAATTAAACGGAAGAGTGCTTATATCCCAGAATGTTTCCTGCAGTAACTACCCCTCTTTCACTCACTGTTGTACTCTGCAGGCTTCACACATAAGGAGGGCTTTCCTGAGATTTCTGCAGGACTTCTCTGCAAGTCTATGAGCCAGTTGTGAAGGGAGATTCAGACCTTCCTTCTTGCACACAGTGGATAACACATGGCAAATCTACAAATAAAATTAACAAAAACAGGCAGTCTGTCAAAAAGCACATTGAGGCACTTTCTGTTGATAATATATTTATAGACCATTTTAACTATATTACTCCCCAAATTACAAGTAAAAATTGTAATAAAGGTACTTTCCTACTGTGTATCCAATACAATGTCACAAATTTTCCCTATTTTCTATAAAATCTCCCAAAATCTATAATAGCAAGGAAGCTATTTATTGTGAGAAATTAGAATTTTTACTGATAGCTGTTAAGAATGATAAAGAAAAAAAATATGTATTAATGCTGTTTTGGACTAACTTTGATTCCTTACCTAGGAACTAGGTATTCCCTCATCATCTTCTTACAAAATCTATTTCCTCCATATTCCCGTCTCCTCCTACAGCCAATTAAATCAGCTTGAAGAATACACTGAATAACTATAGCCTTACCTAGTTTAGTAAATTCATAATATCTACTCGTTTAAGGTAAAAGATGGTTTAAAAGAGAACACTTGAGAGAGAGAGAGAGAGAGAGAGAGAGAGAGAGAGAGAGAGAGAGAGAGTGTGTGTGTGTGTGTGTGTGTGTGTGTGTGTGTGTGTACTGGTTTGCACATATCCTAATGGTTTGCATCCAGGTCCACAGCTGTTCTTGAATTACTGATATGCTTCACTATGTTTTTACAAAAACAAACATAACAGGGATGTCCACAAAGTACTCAGAGAAACCTGGCTGAATTTTGTCTGAAAAGTTTAACTTGACTTACGTCTTCAATGCTGGGAGCAGGGACACGAACTGCCAGACATCTACTGCGAATGGGAGGTATCACTTTAGATGTAGAATTGCAGCACAAGATCAATCTGCAGGTGGACATATACTTCTCCATGGTTCTGCGCAAGGCATGCTGAGCATCTTTGGTGAGTTTGTCAACTTCTGTCAATAATACCACTGAGTTGAAGAGAAACAAAACAAGCTTTAACTTAACTCCTTTTCCTCCTTGTCATTATTCAGAGTGAAATCCTAAATAATAAGCCTTCCCTTTGCAAAAACAAATTGAAATTATAAATATGGCAAAAACAATTTACTTGTATTTTTAAAAATTCTATAATCAAGACTAAGAGACACTAGGCTAAATAAAGTTAAAGAGGTTATTTTGTTGTGAAATTCATTGCAGCCTTTATTATTTATACGCACTAAAAATTACCAAGACAAGGATGTACTGTGCTGTATTTTCCCAAAATATTTTATCTCAGGAGCACAATTTCTGTAGAATATCTTAAGTCTAAAATCTCAAATCCTAAGGAATATATTTTGGAAAACACTGGTGCAAGAGATGTAGTCAACAAGGCATAAAGACCAACAGTAAGATTCCACCTGGCCACAATCAAGGACTGGTTTTAAAGGGGTTCAGGAATAATATATATACAGAGACTGAATCCAACTATTATATTTTTTCATATTAAATTATTTCTAGAAGATAGCAGTGGCAGAGTGTAGCATTTGAATTTCCCCCATAAAAACAAACAGAACTAAAAATTCCAAGACCAAAAACCCATGAACAACATTTATATATTACAAACAACAACAACAACAAAAAAAAAAACCCCAAAATATAAGCAACTGAGAATAAGCAACTAAAATTAGAAAGACCCACATGCTATCAGCATCTGTGTGGGAGAACTGGCAGGATCCATCAGGTTTCTGATACCCTTTAGGACAGGAAAACCCCCAAATCACCCACAGGAACACACTGGAAAGCATCACAAGTCAATTTGAAGACAGCAAATTTTTAACTATGAGGGAGATTACTCAGAGCCCAATTCACAGGTGAGAGCAAGGGATCGTTGATGCAGGAAAGCTTGAAGAGCAGTAAACTATGAAAATAACACAATGTACCTCCCTTCAAAGACGACACTTCAAAATGAGAAGAAATCAGAGAAACAGAATCCAAACTGAACAGAACAGAAAAAAAAGAGAAAGGAAAGAATTCCAATAAAAGTGGCAGAGGGGAAGAGAAAATAGAGCTCAGAATACAAGGCCATATATTTTATCACTCTGTGAAAATAATAATTAATATGGGCAGCTCTAGAGCCCTGAACATAGAAAAACTCTCTGGCCTTCCTCTCCTTCCTAAGAGTACAAGAAAATTCACTTCACTTTTTAAAAACTGACCAACGAAAAAGAATCACAGCTGAAATCAGTGTTAAAAAAAGCAGAGGAGCAGAACATCTCTAAGAGTAAAGAAATGTTAAATTAAACTATAATTTAGCTAATGGTTATTGCTCTTTTTAAGTAACAGTAAACCTAAAGTACGAACATTTAGTGTTTTCAGTGATGTTAATCCAATTGTAATCCAGCATTGAAATATTTAGTATTTTTAATGACCCTAAAATATATCATTTTTAAAGGTTTACAACTGTAACTAGGTGTTATTAATTTTGATTAAAATTAAGTTTTAACCACATTTATTTTAACAGATTTTCAACATTTTTCTTATAATATCAGATTTAAAATAAGTGCACATCATGAAAATCAAGTACAATGTATTTTGAGAAGTAAAATAAAATAAAATTTAAAAAAATAAAATAAGGGCACAGTATTTTCTAAATATTTACATATATGTACACCATTATTTTTGTTTTGTGTAGTAACGTCGAAAATAGTGACTGAGCAGGCATTGGGAGACAGAAATCAACAGCCTATTTAAAAAATACATCAGGAGGCCCCACCACCCACCATGCAGGCCATCCAGGTGAGTACAGAGGTCCTGAGCCACACCTGGGAACCAATGCAGCCACAGACATGCCATGCCCACACTGAAGCACCAGAGGGGTGCTTGCAGGCCCCACCACACACTGTGCAGGCCGCCCAGAAGAACGACGAGGATCCATGCGCTGACTAAACAGAAGCCACAGCAGCTCACCACACACTCAACTGCAATGATACAAGAAGAGTCATCAGAAGAACCCATAAGCAGAGGAGAAAGTCTTCCCTCTCATAACTCACTCCAGAGTGATGGAAGAAATAAGAGTTCTACAAGATGATCAAACATCAGCATACAAATACTAGAACTACAAATAAACAAGATATAACACCAAAGGAATTTGGTAATTCTCAAGTACCAAACCCCATAGAGCAAGAAACCCTTGAGATGACTGAAAAGGAATTCCAAGCACTGATTTTAAGAAAACTCCAAGAAATAAGAGAAGGATCAACTAGAGAACACAATGAAATGAGAAAAAATATCCAGGATATAAAAGAGGAAATTTACAAAGAAATTAATAACTTAAGAATGTAACAACACTTCTAGAAACAAAGGATTCTCTCAATGAAATAAAAAAATACAATGGAAAGCTCGAGCAGCAGGCTAGAGCAAGCAGAAGAAAAAATTTCAGAACTCAAAGATGGTCTTTTTGAAATACCTTAGGCAGACAAGAAAAAGGAAAAAATTTTTTTTTAAATGAAGAAAATTTAAGGGAGCTAGAAGACAACCTCAAGTACACAAACATCCAAATCATGAGTATTCCAGAAAAGGAGGAAAAAGGAAAAGGTATTGAAAACTTATTCAAAGAATAACAGAAATCTTCCCAGGTATAGGGAGGGTTGCAGACCTTTAGATCCAGGAAGCCCCAAACAGATTCAGTCCAAAAAGATCTTCTCCAAGACACTTGATAGTCAAACTTGCAAAAGTCAAAGACATAAGAGAATTCTAAAAGCAGCAAGAGAAAAGCATCGAGTCAACTATAAGGGAGCCCCCATCAGACTAACAACAGACTTCAACTGAAACCTTACAGGCCAGAAGAAAATGGGATGACATATTCAGAAGACTAAAAGAAAAAAATTTCCAGCCAAGACTCCTATAGCCAGCATGATTATCTTTGAGAAATGAAGGAGAAAGTGTATTTTCCTGACAAGTAAAAATTATGGGAGTTCACTAAAACATGACCAGCCCTGCAATAAATACTGAAAGGAGTCCTGCATCCAGAATCTGAAAAACAATAATCAATATCACAGATTCACAAGAAACAGCAAAACCAGCCATTAAAACAAAAATGCAAATGAGAGAGAAAAAAGCTAAATCATGTCACCTCAAAAATCCAACTAACATTGAAGATGAAAAATAAACGGAGGGACAAATGATGTTTAAAACATTAAAAAAAAACGGCAATATAATGACTAGAGTAAAGGAATACTTATCAATAACAACCCTAAATGTAAAAGGGTTAAACTCTCCATTCAAAAGACAGACTACATTAAAAAGCCAGACCCAACTATACGCTGTCTTCAAGAGACCTACCTCATCTATAAAGACAAACAAAGACTAAAAGTGAAGGGATGGCAAAAGATACACCATGCAAATGGAAACCAAAAACAAGCATGGGTAGCTATTCTTATAGCAGATAAAACAGACTTCAAACCAAAACCCATAAAAAGAGACAAGGAAGCCCATTATATAATGATAAAGGGATCTATCCAGTTAGAGGACATAACAATCATAAATATGTATGCACCCAACAGTGGAGCACTTAGATATGTAAAGCAAACACTCTTAGACCTAAAAAGAGATAGACCCAAATATGATAACAGTGGGTAACCTGAAAACCCCTCTCTCAGATCTGTCAGGTAGTAAATCAAAGAAACACAGGATTTAAACTACACCTTAGACCAACTGGACCTGGTAGACATCTACAGAACATTTCATTCAACAACTAGAGAATATACATTCTTCTCATTAGCACATGGAACATTCTTCAGGATAGACCACATACTAAGAAACAAATCAAATCTTAGCAAATTTTTGAAACCTGAAATCATCCCAAGTATCTTTTGAGACCACAATGGATTAACACTGGAAATCAAAAAAAGCAAAATTCTGGAAACTACTCAAGTGCATGGAAACTGAACAAGACTCCTGAATGACCTAAGGGTCCAAGAAGAAATTAAAGAGGAAATCAAAAAATTTCTAGAAACTAATGAGAATAAAGATACATCATACCAAAACCTGTGAGTTTTGCTGCAAAAAGCAAAAGCAGTACTAAGAGGCAATTTATTGCAATAAAGGCTTACATCAAAAGAATGCAAAGACTTCAAATAAACAACCTAACACTATACCTCAAAGAACTTGAAAAACAACAATCCAAACTTAAAGGTAGTAGACAGAAAGAAATAAGATCAGAACAGAACTAAATGAAAAAAAGACCCAAAAAACAATGGAAAAGAACAAAACAAAAAGTTGGTTTTGAGAAGATAAATAGACAAACCATTAGCTAGATTAACAAAAAAAAAAGAGAAGACCCAAATAACAAAGATCAGAAATGAAAAGGGAGACATTACAACCCATGCCACAGAAATACAAAGAATCATTAGAGACTATTATAAACAACTGTATGACAACAAATATGAAAATCTGTAAGATATGGATAAGTTTCTAGACACAAACAAACTATCAAGTCTAAACCAAGAAGAGACAGACAACCTGAACAGACCAATAACAAGGAGATTGAAGAAGTAATTAGCAATCTTCCAAAGAAAAGTCCGGGTACGGATTGTCTTACAGCTGAATTCTATCAAACCTTCAAAGAGGAGTTAATACCAATTCTCCTCCAACTATTCCAAACTGAAACAGAAGCTACTCTCCCAAACTCATTCTATGGGACCAACATAACTCTGATAACAAAACCAGATAAAGACACAACGAAGAAAATTATAGGTCAATATCCTTGATGAACCTAGATGCTAAAATCCTCAATATTAGCAATCAGAATACAGCAACATATTTAAAAAACTATATACTATGATCAAGTGGGCTTCATCCCAGGGATGCAAGGATGGTTCAACATACAAAAGTCAATAAATGTGATATAGCACATGAACAAACTCAAGGACAAAGACCATATGATTATCTCAATAGATGCTGAATAAGCATTTGACAAAATTCAACATCCCTTCATGATAAAGACTCTCAACACATTAGGTATAGAAGGAAAATATCTCAACATAAAAGCCATTTATGACAAGCCCACCACCAGTATCATTCTAAATGGGGAATAACTGAGGGCCTTTCCTTAACAACAGGAACAAGACAAGAATGCTCACTCTCACCACTTCTATTTAACACAGTACTGGAGGTACTAGCCAGAACAATTAGGCAAGAGAAAGAAATAAAGGGAATCCAGACTGGAAAAGATGAAGTCAAACTTTCTCTATTTGCAGATGACATGATACTATACATAGAAAAACCTAAAGACTATATCGAAACTCCTAGAGCTGGTTAATAACTTCAGTAACATTGCAGGATGCAAAATAAATACCCCCAAATCAGTAGCATTTATATACTCAAATAATGAATTAACAGAAAGAGAAATAAAGAAAGTAAGCCCATTCACAAATGTCACAAAAAAAAATAAGATACCTACGGATCAATTTAACCAAGGAGGTGAAAGACCTCTACAATGAGAACTACAGATCACTTCTGAAAGAAATTAAAGAAGACACAAAAAGATGTAAAGATATTGCATGCTCTTGGATTGGAAGAATTAACATTGTGGAAATGTCTATACTACCCAAAGTGATCTACAGATTCAATGCAATCCCCATTGAAATGCCAATGACACTCTTCACAGAAATGGAAAAAACAATCTTACCTTTCATATGGAACAACAAAAGACCCCGAATAGCCAAAGCAATCCTGAACAAAAAAAATAAAGCTGGAGGCATAACACTACCTGACTTCAAATTATACTACAAAGCTATTGTAACCAAAACAGCATGGTACTGGTATAAAAGTAGACATTCAGATGAATGTAGTAGAATTGAGAACCCAGAAATCACCCCTCAGGCTTATAGCCATCTGATATTGGACAAAGCCAACAAAAATCTACATAGGGGAAAAGACTGCCTCTTCAAGTGGTGCTGGGAAAACTGGACATCCATATGCAGAAGAATGAAACTAGATATGCATCTCTCACCATACACAAAAATCAGCTCAAAATGGATTAAAGACTTAAGTATAAGACCTGCAACTGTAAAATTACTAAGGGAAAATACAGGTGAAACACTTCAACAACTAGGTCTGGGCACAGACTTTATGAACATGAGCCCAAAAGCACAAGCAGCAAAAGAAAAAATAAACAAATGGGACAATATCAAAGTCCAAAGTTTCTGCACAGCAAAGGAAACAATCAACAGAATGAAATGACAGCCTACAGAGTGGGAGAAAATTTTTGCTAACTATGCATCTGACAAGGGATTAATATCCAGAATATACATAGAACTCAAGCAATTATACAGTAAAAAAAAGAACCCAATTAAAAAACGGGCAAAGGAGCTGAACATTTTTTAAAGGAAGACATACAAATGGCCGGATACATGAAAAAATGCTCAACATCACTAGTCATCAGGGAAGTGCAAATTAAAACTACACTGAGAAACCACCTCACCCCAGTTAGACTAGTTATAATAAAAAAGACAGTGAATAACAAATGCTGGCTAAGATGTGGAGAGAAGAGAACACTCCTACACTGTTGGTGGGACTGTAAATTAGTACAACCACTATGGAAAACAGTTTGGAGGTTTCTCAAACAACTACAGATAGATCTTCCATACGATCCAGCAATACCTCTTCTGGGTATACACCCAAAGGAATGGAAATCATCATGTCGAACCTACACTCCCATGTTCATTGCAGCTGTGTTTACAATAGCCAGGACATGGAACCAACCTAAATGTCCATCAATGGATGATTGGATAAGGAAACTATGGTATATATACACCATGGAATACTACTCTGCCATAAAAAATAATAAAATACTCCCATTTGCAACAACATGGATGAGCTTAGAGAAACTTATGTTGAGTGAAATGAGCAAAGCACAGAGGGATAAATACCGCATGTGCTCATTCATATGTGGGAGCTGAGAGAGAAAGAAAGAAGGAAAGACCACAGTAGTACATTGGTCTTACAGAAGGGGGGAAAGTTCCTAGGGCTACAAAGTTGAATTGGTAGGGGGGATGGAGGGGGAGGCCGGTTGGGGGATAATTGGGTGGGGGAGAAGGGTTACAGAAGTAATTTCTGGTAATAGGTATGCTGCCAGTATGAATCTGGCCCTCACATCATGGGCACAAGGGGTGACAATTAGCTTTGTATCTCATGAATATTCATAATAAAAAAATAAAGAAAGAAAAATATTGGCATATACATATAATCACAAAATCTCACCTGTAAGAATGCATGCGTGTGTGTGTGTGTGTGTGTATGTGTGTGTGTGTGTGTGTGTGTGTGTACACACACAGAAAAAATACTGGAAGGTAAAGACCGAGCTGTTAATATTGGTAGTAGCTGTCTCTAAATGGTGGGAATACAACTAATTTTAATTTTTTTTTTTGTTTATCTAAATATTTGAAAATGAACATAACTTTAGTCATAAAAACAGTTATTTTAATTTCCTGTTTTAAATAAAGTATTTTTTCATCATTCGTCTTGATCTAAAATATCAAATGGGTGGCAAAAACAGTCCTCTTTCCCACAAAATTCAATTCCACTAGACTATAAATTTCCATGAGCACAGAGATTATGCTTCCCTTGTTCACTTTTATAACTCCAAAAAAACCCAGTTTTTTAAAGAGCACTAATGCTTGGCAGCCGCATAAATAGAAATCTTTACCACATACCTTTAAAATCTCTTTGAGAGTTTGTTTCAAGTTGCTGTGATTGTGCCACTGTTTTCAACATCTCCTGAATTACTACACGGTCACTATTCCCAGCATCACTACACAAAGCAAAAATAATGATATATGTGTAAATATTTTTAGAAAGTATTATGCCCCTATTCTTAATCTTTATAAGAAAAATGTTGAAGATGTTAAATAGTTAAAATTTTAATCAAAATTGATAACACTAATTCCTGTCATAAACCTTTAAAAGTGAAATGTTTTAGGGACATTAAAAATGCTAACAATATTCCAATTGGATTAACATCATTGAAAACATTAAACATGTTCATACATTAAGTTTACTGTTACTGAAAAAGAGCAATAACTAAAGTAACACAATGTTTTGACAATTCTGTACCTACCACACAAAATTAATACCTAATTATAACCAATTTCTTAATTATCTGTTATTATCAAAATATAAAAATAACTCTTTAAAACAGAAATTTAATCACTACTCCTCTTCCCTATCCTAAAATAGCAAAGATCTGAGAGAGAACAAGGCTATAGAAGTCTGCTCCCAGCACGGGCATGGAATTGATTCAATGACTTAGCTAGCAAATGAGACAGGCAAACAGTTTAAGATAAAGGTCAGAACCCTGTAAACTGTTGACTTATTACCTGCACTAATCTGTCATTTACACCCATTTATTGTTCTGGTACTTAAGTAAAGCACCTCTCAAACCAACAGAAGTCACCTGGTCAATTTAGGCTGAATGAATGTTAATTTCAGAGAGCTGAAAAACAATCAGCTTAATTTCTGATTGACTAATCTTGCTTCAGAGGAACTCAGAATAACAAGTGCACAAAACAATTAGCTTCAGCTTATTTTCCCAAAAAGCCATTAGGTTTTTCCTAAGTCACTATTATTAGATCAACATATCTAGAGTGTCTTTTATGATTATTTTCCTAGTCAAGAATCCAAAACATTTCCTATTTGTCTATGGAATTAACACTCCCTCTTTTATAACCAAACCCATTCCTGCCAACCTTACTTCTCTTAATTTTCTTTGAAATACCTAGGGAAAATAAGAGTATCTATGTGTTAGAGTTGTTTTAAGGACTAACTATAATAATCCATGAAAAGCTTATTACACAGTGCCTGCTACTGCATACCACAAACATATTAGCTTACAACTCCATTCCTCCTGCTCCATTTGGTCTCCTGCCTATCCTTGAAATGGACATTCACTCTTGTCTCTGTGCCACTGCCCATAATGTTGCCTTTGCCTGAAAACGTCCTCCATTCTGTTCTCTGTCAAGAACCCAACAGACCCGAAAGAACCTTGAAGCCTTCCCCAATTTAGCTCCCACAATCATTTCTATGCTACTTAGTACTTACCTTGCATGAGTTTTCAATGCCTCCCAAACAAGATTCCAATCTTACTGTAAAGTAAGGTAAATCATAACCAAAGCCAAAATTTTCATTGTTTTAGCTATTATTTTAGTTATACTAAGTTTCCATTTATATTGTCAGAGCTAGGGCTCAGACCCCATTACATAGACTGGGTCACCAGACCCCTCACAAAAGATGCCGGAAGCTGCTGGCAGATGAAACGACCTCAGTCCTTAGCAGCAGCAGCTTACAGGTCCAGCAGTGGCCTTGCAGAGTGTCCCGGGGGCACTACTACTAGCAGCAGCAGCAGCAGTTGCCTCCCCATCCCCCCCCCCCCCCCCGGGGGGCCATCTGGGGGGGGGGAGGCGTGGATCAGAGCCACTCATCCTTTATACTTAAGTCCATTACCTAGGACACCTGGGGGCACATGCACAATTATGTGCTAAATGATAAGGAAGGAACACCTGAGCAGGCATGCCTATTTACATCAAATGCTCAGCAAGATTCTGAGCATCTGAGGGGTCCTAACCATTTTCCTGTTTTCCCAACACTTACTACCTCATGATAGATAACACAGACTCTGGTTGGTGGACTTCATAATACCCTCTAATCAAGAAATTGAAAAAATGGAAGTTGCAAAAAGAAAAATCTGACAACCAAAATTCAGTTTCTGAAATATTCACTCCAGATATTACAAATTTTTTAGAAACACTTTGCTCATCAGTACCGAATGAGTCAATATAATTTAATAAAAATTTACTAACAATACAATGTACTTAATGTAAAACAATGAACTCTGAAGAGCAGGGAAACTTAAAATATATTGTTAAATTATTTGAAAGGGAAGGCAACGTAGAAAGGCTCTAGGTTCCCATTTCAAGCAGGGCAGCTTCATCTTAATCTGTTTTATTTACTGTGCTTCCATACACATAATTTTCCTTCAAGAAAGGGTTCTAAAAAAAAAAAAAAAAAAGGTTTGTAGTAGATTGAATTATGTCCCTCAAACTCACTGACGCTTGAGATGTGTCCCCCAAGTTTTATGAATTAGAAACTTGGGCCCTACTGTGACTGTTGAGGTGGGAAATCCTATTATGGTAACTGAAAGGTGGAGCCTTGAAAATGTGATTGGATTATAGAACCATGCCAGAGTGAACCGATTAAAAATCGTGGTCAGGGACATGGTTCTGAGGGTTTTAAAAGAAGACACAGAGTCTGTCTCTCTCTCTCTCTCTTGCTCTCTCTGCTTCCACCATCTTGCAATGTGAGACCCCTGGGTCACTGTTGCCACCATCAGATGGACTTTCAATTTCCCAGCCTCAGAAACTGTAAGCAATAAATTTTGTTTTTCTTTATAAGTCACCCAGTTCCACATATTTTGTTATAAGCAACAGAAACAGACTAACATATAATAGGTACCAGAGAAGTGGGGTGTTGCTTGTATTAAATAATTGAAAATGTGGAAGTGGCTTTGGAACTGTGTGTCGAGGAAAAGCTGGAAGAATTTGAAGAAGCAGGCTACGAAAAGCCTAGCTGCTGGTGGGAGTTTAGAGGAAAACCAGGGAAAGTTTGGAACGTTTTAGAGACTGGTTAAATGGTGGTGACCAGAATGCTTATAGAAATATGGATAGTAAAAGCCATTCTAAGAAGATTTCAGATAGAAACAGGAAGAAGCTTTCTGGCAAGTGGGGCAAAGATCAACCTTGCTATGAACTGGCAAGGAACTTGGCTACACTGGACTTTGTGGAAGTTGGAACTTAAGTGTTGTGAACCAGAGTATTTGGCAGAAGAAATTCCTTAGCAGCAAAGCATTAAGGAAGCTGCATGGCTTGTAACTATGCCAAGTTACAGCAGCAAATGCAGGACATAAAGCCAGAACTTAAAAGGGAAGTAGAGAGTATTTGGAAAAATTGCAGCCTGTCCATATGTGGTACAGAAACAGAGCATTTTCAGAATAAAAATGCAATGGTGCTAAAAAGATTAGTACAAAAAAGGATTATCAAGAGAAGGGGGAAAAGGCCCTAAAGGCATTGCAGAAGTCTCTTGGGTCCAACTCTTCCATTTCAGGCCCAGGGGCCTAGAGAGACAGAATGGTCCTAAGGATCAGGCATGATGCGCCTTCCACAAGCTCACTGCTCAGGGCTGTCTCGGGATGCTGCTTCCGCATCCCTGCTATTCCAGCCTTGGCTAAATTGGCCCTAGGCATGGCTGGAGCTGCAGCTTTGAAAAATACAAGTCAGAAGCCTTGTTGGTATTCACGTGGTGTTAGGTCTGCAGGCTAGCAGAATGCCAGAGCTATGAAAGGATGGCAGCCTCCAGCCCGATTTTAAAGGCTGTATGGAAAAGACTGGGGATCCGAAAAGAGATCTGTCACAGCAGCATATTCTCTACAGAGTCTTCACTATGTTGGAGTGAGCAAGACTGAAGCCATGTTGGGACCTAAAACTGCCTGGGCTGAGGAGAAGGGGGGATTTTAAAAAGGACAGTTTTCTCTCCACTCTTTCTTCCCATCCCGACTTTCTTATCTTGCTTGCTAAGTAGGAAAACAAGGCAGAAAAGCTAATTAGTACTTTGCAAAGCTAACAGTTCTGAGACTTGCAGAGTTTTGAGAAATGATCAAGGCCAAATGACTGGAAGCTGGCCTTGGGCATCAGCCAAGTACACCCACGCAAATCAAAATCTTGCAGGGTCCTGAGGTAACAGCAAAGATGAGAACAGAAACCAGACGAGGCTTTGGCAAGACCTTGTACCTGACTCATAGACACGGACTCTCCTAACTCACATCTCCTTCTCTCCTGCTTTTCATCTCCCACATTCCATTCCTTCAATCCCTCCTTTAAAAACCCCTCCATAAATCTAAATCTTTGAGATGGGATAGCCTACCATCTCCTTCAGCGGAATACATCTGCTTTTCTAACACCAACCATTTGACTTCTGAGTTTTTTTTCCTTCTCAAGGCAAACCTGAGTTTGGTAACAACTAGAGAGATGCCAAGAGGAAATGTGTGGGGTCAGAGTTGGAGCAGAGAAACCCATCAGCACCATGCTCAGTAGAGCCGTGAGAGTGAGACCACCATGGAGACCCCAGACTTGTAAAGCTACCAGCATGCAACACCACCCTACAACAGCTGAAGCATCGCCTTAGACCAGGAAAGCCATAGAAGTGGAGCTGCTTGAGGACTTGGGAGCCCAACCCTCACACCAGTGTGCACAAGACATTAAACATGGAGTCAAGTTACATGATTCATCAACTTTGAAACTGAATGATGCCTACCCTGCTGGTTTTGGACTTATGCAGGACCTGTTATCCCTTTCATTCAGCCTATTTCTCCCTTTTTGAATAGGAATATGTACCTCATGCTTGTCCCACCATTTTACCTTGAAAGTACATAACTTGTTTTTATTTCACAGATGGGGCTTTGAACTTTGGACTTTTGAGATGAAAAAAGTTAAGACTTTGGGGATGAAATGAATGTATTTGCATCTGAAAAGGACATGAGTTTTGGGAGGCCAGGGTGGAACATAGTGGATTGAATTATGTCTACCCAAAACTTACTGGAGCTTGAATTGTGTCCCCCATGTTTTATGTATTAGAAACTTGGCCCCCACTGTAACCATTAAGAGGGTGGGAAATCCTATTACGGTAATTGAAAGGTGGAGCCTTGAAGAGGTGATTAGACTACAGAACCATGCCATAGTAAATGGATTAAAAATGGTGGTCAGGGGCATGGTTCTGAGGGTTTTAAAAGAAAAGAGAGGAGAATCTCTCTCTCTCTCTCTCTCTTGCTCTCTCTCTGCTTCTACCATTTTGCAATGTGAGACCCCTGGGTCACTACTGCCATCACCAGATGAACTTTGGACCTCCCAGCCTCAGAAACTGTAAGCAATAAATTTTGTTTTTCTTTATAAATTGCCTAGCCTAATTCCATGAATTTTGTTATAAGCAACAGAAATGGACTAATATAGTATGAAAACCATTTTTCTAAAAATGTTTATTTCTTTATAGTAGCAATTTACCTGGGATTAACTTCAAGGTGGTAATTACTGGCAATGGTGCTGATTTCAATTTTTTTTTTAGATGGAGTCTGTGGACAAAAAAAGATTGTTTTTTTAAATATTTATTTATTGGCTATTTCTTCTTTTTTTGTATTTTCATTTTTCTTTTACTATATAAACAACTTATGCTTACTAAAAAAAAAAAAAAAAAAAACTTGAGATACCCACCATTAATTTTTTAACCCCATATTAATGTGCAGATAAACACATTTTTATATAAATTGGGTCATATCATAATCCTGTTTTTATTGTGATTAATTTTTTCTTTTCCTTATCTTCAGGAATCTCCAAACCATCTAGATTATCATTGTAAACAATCTACATATATCCTTACCCAGCCTTTTCCACATTAACACAAAAATAAACACACACAAATATATTTATATAGAGTGTCAAGGTTTCTTGTAAAAGATAAAAATAAAAAAAGAGGAAGTCATCTATAAAGACTTATCCTTTATAAAGTCATATAAAGACATATCACTGTCTTTTGCTTTTCCTACTTAATATATTTTGGCAATCCCTCTCAGACAACTGGTATAGTGTTATACTTGTAAAACAACCTACAGTATAGATGTTCTGAAGCTAGTCATACTGATGGGCATTTTGGTTTTTGCTTTTTGCCAAACGATTCCCCAGTTAATATCCTTGTACATATGTCTCACATATTGCTTTCATTTCTATGTAAGAGATCCCAGTAAAGGATTTGCTGGATGGAAGGGGATGTGTTTTCTAAACTTAATACATGTACATATGCATATGTGTATGTATAAACCAATCTGCTTTCCAAAAAATTCTAACAACTCACTTTTCTACCAGCAAGGAACAAATTCTCTTCCCCAACATTCTCTATCTAAAGTAGGTTTTATCATGCCTTTCAATTTTGCCAATATAGTGAACATATAATACACATACTGCTTAACTATCACAAAGGTCAAACACCTTTATTGGCCACTTATATTTCTCTCCTCTTACTATGTTACTTAGTTTCTACCACACTGTCTTTCTGTCATATTTATAAAATCTTTTATCTAACATATTCGTTTCAAATATATTGTGACAATCTTTCATTTTTCTATTGATTTTATGTATATTCCCATTTGTCAAATTTTTAAAAATCATATATATCCAAGTATTTATCTTTTTTTCTTCTATAGTTTCCATGTTTTCCACTAAAAAGTGTTCTTGACCCACTGGCCAGTCACATAATCTAAGAAATTTTATTCTAAGATTTAGAGTTTCATTTTAACATTGAAGTCTTTAATTCACCTGGAATTTATCTTTATAAACTGCATGTCATGGAGATTCAACTTTGTTTTGCTCTGTATAGGTAACTAGTTATGCTGGCACATTTTACTAGCTCATCCTTTTCCAATTATTTGAAATAGACCCTCCATCATATTTCTGGGCTTTCTATTCAATTCCTCTGGTCTAATTCTTTATTCCCATATCCAATATAATATTGTTTTAGCCTTACAATATAATTTACTATCTGGTAAAATAACCCACTTCACTAATCTTCTTTTTCATAATTAGCTAGTCTCAGAAATGTACTTGCATTCCTCCATATGGACTTTAAGATGATTTCACACAATTAAAAAAACCACTTGGATTTTAACTGAAATTTCATTGAAATTTATACTGTAACTTGGGGAGAAGAGACACTTTTAAATATTAAAACTTCCATCTGAGAACATGTTGCATCTTTCCATCTGATCAGCTCTTACTTTTCGTCCTTCTATTTTTACAGTTTTCTTCCTAAAGATCCTATATCTTTCCTGTTAAATTTGTCCCTACATATAAGAATTTCCACCACAATATACCACCATCACTTCAAACTCAATGTGTCTAAACATAAGCTAATAAATATTAGCCTAAAACCAGTTATCCTCCTGAAGAATCTTTAATAGCACTACCATTCACACTTAGCATACATAGCATTTTTTTTTCATTGCCTAATATATATAAGACATTCTACCAGGGGCTATGAAGGATGTGGAAATGAATGACATGTTCTCTACATAACTTAAAAACAAATACAATCTTGTCAAAGTAAAAGATGTATAAACAACTACAATAAGGGCAAAATAAAATATGTACTATAAAAAATATAAACTATAGGCTGTAGAAGACAAATTAATTCTAATGGGGTGGGAGGAGGCATCTAGAGAGAAGAATATTTCAGCTAGATCTTAAACATCATCCATAAAAATGCACTGAATAGTATGAGGCTGAGAAGCTTTTCAACATCTCAGAGCCTCTTACCACCTCTCCCAGTCAGTTTCCCAACCTTTTCCAAGTCGCTTGATTCCACATTTAAAAATTTGCTCAAAATCATTTCCTTCTTTCCACCTTCACTATTGCTCTCAGAAAAATGAACTTTTAGAAACTTGTCTAGTTCCAGCTGAGACATTGTCATACTAGGTAACCTGAAATGAGTTTACTCTCTACATTTTACCCAAAACCTCCTGCTGCTCATATTTCATCTCTGACATAAATGACCTTAGTCTGGTTATAACAGTTAGGTCTATAAGTCAGTAGCTCTCATTTTTGTGAACCAGGATTACCTGTGAAATTCTTACTTAAATTTTATATTAGGCAGAGAATGAGGAGGATGCATACATGACCAGGATTGAAAATCCCTGCTATAAATACTTGGGCCTCAAAGTGAAATGCTTACTGTGATAGTCTGATGTTCAATTCTCAATTTTTCCACTCCAACACCATAAAGTTCACGTAAAATACACATAATTCTTGTCTTTTTTCCAGCACCTGATGGTCCATACACTAACAGGTGAGGAAAATCACCACACTGCACCTGGAAAAAAAGAACAAGGCGTTTTTCCCTAGTCAAACTGACCTGCTCTAGGCAGAACCAACTACTTCTTAATATTTTATGTGTCTACCTATGAAACTTCTAATTCAAATATACATATTTATATTTTTTAATAAGCTTTGAAATGTTTTTTTAATCCCCTGGCACCAGTTTTATATAACTTACATACATCGTATAGTACATGCAAGGTACAACACCAAATGCTAGAAAGCAGGAACTCCCAAACCTGGCTGATTGTCAGATACTCCAAGAGAACTTTTAAAATGGACTGATTGATTACTGGACCCTATCATCCATGAGATTAAGATTCGGTAACTCTGAGATTGATGCTTGCTTTAGTATGGGCTCCTAGAAACAATCCCTGTGATAAGAATTGAGTGATTTAGTTTACTTGGGAGGTAAACGAAAACTTCATAGGATAGCAGGGATGCAAACAAGGAAAGGAAGGCAGTAACAAGAATGTGTTAGCAAGTTAAATACCATTCTAGGCATTTGAGTTTGATCCTGCTGGGGAAACTGACAAAGCCAGCATAACACATTCCACAGTGTTAACCCACCAAGGGGAGGGGAAACTGGGTTATGATACAGTTTCTCTCAACAGCCCTTTGTTGAATCCTGGGGGGAAAGAGAGGGCATTAATTCCCGGGCATTTCAAGTCTGCTTGGGGTGCCAACAGGAGAAAAGCCCTCAGGCAAAGTACAGATGTAGGAAGGTGGAAGACTATGTGCAGAACAAGGGGACTGGATAGAGCACTGATACAAGACAAAATGTTTTTTAAACGCTTCCCAAGGGATCCTAGGGATCAATCAGGTTTGGGAATTAGAGGTATGGAGGCTATATAAAGATAACTGGGACACAGACCTTAGCCTTGGGTGCATAAAATCTTGTGAGGCAAAAGTTTTGTAAATAACTGCTACAGGCAAAGTGAAATAAGTATCTTAACACAGGAGCTTATTAGAGTGAATTTTAATACCTTGTAAATTCATCTGTCTCTGGCTCTGAAAAAGAAAAGTCTCAAGGAAGGGAACTATTCTCCTAACACAGTACCTGGAAAACAGTAGATACTTCCATCTAACCAAAAATAAAGGTTATGCTTTAAATATTTCATAATTTTATTAAGTTGTAGATTTGACAGTAAACAGATAAATATTTTTCAAAGCAAATTTATTAACACATAAGACCAGTATATTAACTGTTGTCCAAAATATATATTACAGATTCTGTACAACAAAAAGTGGCTGCAGAAAATAAAATAAAATGTTCTATGGCTAGGAAAACTGAAGTCAAAGCTATTGTCAGAAAATGCAATTTGTGTATAAATGAAGTATAATGCTGTAATAGGTTTATTTTAAATTAGATGCAATATCAATAATTAAAGAGAAAAAAAAAAACTTCAATCTCACACCACCATCAACTTTTCCAGTGACTTTCATATACATATAGAATCCTCTTCCATTATTTCTCATTTTAAAAGTACCTAACAATTAAATAGTATCAGTAATTATGAAAAAGGTCGGTATCAGAAGACCAGAGTGGTGAGCAAAAACATTTCCATCAGCATCATGCCAGAAAAGGGGATAAATGGTTTCTACGCTGAACAACTGATTCCAAGATCCTTCTTCCCTGCCCACTCCCTTCAAGATTCAGTTTGCTTTTCACAAAACACTGCTATTAGAGACTTTTATCAACTACAAAATAAAAACAGGCATCAAGGTGGGGGGAAACTCAAGGGCGTCCTAATATAATACATTTGAGAATGTGAAATGGCCTTATGAGTTAATAAACCGAACACCTTCCTTGTAAACGAGGACAATGACACGAAAAAATTTTAAGTAAGCCTGTTAAAAAGTTAGATGACGTCATTTCTCTGCTCAAAATCCTCCAATGTCTTCCCATCTCACTCCACAGGGATTTAATGGATATGCATCAGTAGCGGCCCCCAACACACACACATCCCGTCCCCTGGTACTCTTCCTGGGGCTCACTATTATCCAGCCACACTGGCCTTTCTGCGGTTCCCAGAACACGCTGTGCACACTTCTACGCCGAGGATTTTGCACTTGCCGTTCCCTCTACCTGTTCCAACCCTTGCTCAGAATTCTGTGTTCGTGACTTCATCACTTCAAGTCTTGGCTCCGAAGACACTTCTCGGTGAAGCTTTCCCTGTTTGAAAGTACAACGCCCGCCCCGGCACTCCTTCGCCCTTCCCTGTTTTATTTTTTGCACAGCATTTCTCACCTTCTGAGGAGGGCGGACGATGCACTGCTCCTCAGGGGCGCGAAACCCCCGAGCCGCGGGCCTCCCCGCCCCCCCTCCCGCAGCCCCAGCCCACTCACCAGGTTACGTAGCTGGGTCGCCTGCTCCTTGTGATAGTCCAGCCGTGCTAAGGAGCACGGCCGGTATTTGTCCACCCAGAGGCTCATGGCAGCTCGAGTTCCCCGGGTCCGACGCTTGAAAGTCCCGCGCGCGCGCGCCCGCGCCCTCCCGCTGGACGCGGAGACAAGTCTTCCCGTGAGCGCCCAATCTTGTGACGTCACTACCGGCCGTAGCGCGTAAAACACTACGGAAGCCGAGTGCGGACAAATGAGCCGCTGAGTTAGCGTCACCTAATCGTGATGTTCACTGTGTTAGTCATTTTTCTTTGTTCTCACTCTCTATGATATTCCAGAAACTATTAAGCGAAATTGAAAATATGGCTCAAATCTGGGTACCTTAGAGAAGCCACTTTCCTCCATGTGTTTCGTTCGTTCATTCATTCATTCATTCATTCGTAAACTGAACTCGTTCAACAGAAATTTACTCAGTATCTGCTATGTGTCAGACTCTGTTCTTGGCACTTCTTTTGTTACCTCCATTCCTCAAGATTCTTAACGGACTGAAAGCAAAAGAATAAAAAGAGCGGAAAAACCACAGAAATGTGGCCTTTAGGGGAGAAGACATAAGGTTAACATGTTATTTAAGTACAGGATATTTGAAAGCCCAACTGATTACAGTGAGAAGAATGTAAAGCCCTTCAGGAAAATATTCTGCATATCAAGCCCGTATAAGACTTTTGTAGTGTTCTTCAAATTAAATTTCTCAAAATGCACTTTACTAGTTGTACATATAAATAATAACAATTCCTTGTTTAATTTAAGCTTTTATGTATTGTTCAGAACCCTAAATTTTGCCATTTGATTACAAGTTATTATAGGGCAGGAATTGATTTCCAAATACATTTAATAATATATTTGGTGCACCCTCTCATTCATTTAGTAATCAAGAATTTACTGTTCTTTTCTATGAATCATCATATTAAATGAGTTACTCCTTTGTAACTCAAGATATTATTGAGAACCATCAATAATACCTTCAAATAAAGGATAAGTCCCCAATCTCAAGAAACTTTCTGAAACCAGCCTGGAAGCTTTCTGCCTCAGGGCCTTTGCACTTTCTGTTTCCTCTTCCTCGATCACTTTTTTCCAGTGTCAACAGAGCTGGGTTCCTCACCTCCTTCAGGATGTTTGTTCACGTGTCACCTCCTCAGTGAGGTCTCCCTGATCACCCTACTTAATACTGCAAAAATCTCCATATTCTCTATGTTTATCTCTTATTTAATTGGTATGAAGGAAAATCTTCTGAAGTGAAAAGGTAAAGGAAATCAGAAGGAAGGGTATTAAAGTACTGTCTGTGTGGATATCGGAGTCATGAAAAGTGGTAATGGAAATAATCACTGAGAGGAAAAAACAGAGCCAGGTGCTAGAATGACCAATAATTTGGCAAGAGTGACCATAAGCATGACAGACAACTTCATCGAGTTGTAGGCGTAGTTGACGGTGAAGTCTGAAGGCATATGCTTCAAAGTTGTTGGAGGTTTTGAAGAAGGACAAATAGCATGGAAGGGACAACAGGGCACCAGAAAAACACTTAGCTCACCTAAGGTTGCCAAATTTCACAAATAAAAATACAGAAGGCCAGTTAAGTTTGATTTGCAGGTAACTTTTTAGTGTAAGTATGTCCCAGGCAATGTTTATAGCAAATATTACCAAAGACATGCTTACATAAGAAAAAAAAAATTCGTTGTTCTGCTGAAATTCGAATTTAACAGAGTGCCCTGTATTTTATGTAGCAATCCTACTCCAGACTCTTGAATATATCGGATGTGAGATACGGCTGCAGAGGAAATAGAGTCCTCAGGGAAATGCAACAAGATGAAGGATGTGTTCAGAGAAGAAGTTAAAAATACAGAACAGAGGGCAGTAAACTACAGCTCCAATCACTTAATTATGCTGATCCTCAGGTTCCTCAGATCTAAAATGTGGTTAATGAAACCTGCTTTTCACTCTTCATTTGAGGATTAAATAATATAATGTAAATACCTAGCAAATAGCAGGCACTCAATAATTTGTGCTTATATTTTACAGAGAAGGGACATATCCACAAAGATCCAGAATGAGGTGTCATGAAAAGAGATGGTAAGATGACACTAAGTTTAAGTCTTCGCTTACCTCACCTGAACAAAAGTGATAAAGCTTCCATCCTGCACCTGCAACCAAACCTTCAAAGGTGAATGATTGCTTTACCTTGGCTCTACTGCTCCTGAACCTTGGCAATTCATCCTACTGCACTTATCTGGGGCAAACCTGTAATTGGTTCTTGCCAGTATCAAGAGTAAAACCTTACTCTAGTTTGGATCTAATTTTGGTTCTTTTAAGAGAAGTAATGAAACAGACATTTTATTCTCTCAAGAGTCCAAGAGCCCATGGGGCAAGGCATGGGGCGGGGGAGGATAATTTTACTTCTCCTTTATTCTCTACTCAAAACAACACCAAAATAAAAGTAAAAATAAAAAATTACCACTTTGGCTTCACCCCCATGCTTGTGAGATTTTTTTCTCCTTTTTCAAAATGTGTCTGAGTAAATTTGGACCTCTTTTTTTTCAGGGAGCAGACCCAGAAAATTTTGCTGGCCTCATGGCCTCTGTTTCAAAGGAGGTGTTCTGGGTTTTTTTTTCTTATAATTTATTCATTGATTGGCAGTGACAGCATCTAATCATGATTCCATTCCCTCCTTAGAGGTAGGACCGATGAACAGATCCCTCTCTCACATTTTAGAAATGGCATTGAATAATAAGTTGGAAAAAAATTGGAACAGATTTCTCACAGAACCTTCATATAACATCACGTTTCATTTGTGGCAACAGTATAAACTTTTATCTTCCTGAAATAAGTGAGCACAGATCTTGGTGAAAATAACTTGAAAACAATAGTTTAAAACTCCCAAAGAGAGGGAGGAAATGTAAGATTCATGACAATTTGTGGTGCAGGCAATGCTCTATTCAAATCTCTTTCCTGTTTCTCCCTTGTGCTTTTCCCAGCCTCCTCCATATTCAGAGGCTTCACGGACTCATGTGGCTGTGTCCCAGCTAATGGAGGACAGGCTGCAATGACCAATGACACACATCTCTTCCACACCTATTACGTAGAATCTCTTTGTGCTCCTCCATACTTTCTTTGCTCATTGACTAGTTTGATGCAGAGAATCTGGCAGAGGGCTCCAAGATTCTAGGAGGCAGTTAAGACACTAGAAAGGAACCTGTGTTCCTGTGTCTTAACCTGGGTTGCCCTGAAAAGCAGAGTAGGTAGTTTACTGGGGAAATGTTTACATGGCTCAACAGCGAGGAACTGGGGAAAGTGAAACGGGGAAAGAAGTAGAGGGAATGCAAGGGTTTGTTATGAAGGTCACCTCTGTGGACAACCGGAGCTTGAGCCATCTGGGGACTTTCTCGGGGTTATACAGAACACTCATATGAATTGTCTACCATCAACTTTCATATCCTGTTGACTTCTCTTGAGGGTGGTAACCCCTCTCACATACACACACATTTCTGTACTGCACCTGTGTGCTAAGCAGGATCCTAGTGGTTCCAATGCCATCAAAGAAGTCAATCTTAAAATTTTTTCTTATTCATTATCCATTTCCCTACCCACATATTCTTCTTTTCTCTAAGTAAACAGGTAAATAATGGGTTTCACGCATTATGAAATAATGAAATTCACACATAGTATTAAAATATCTGGGGATATTAAAGGTTGATTTTTATAAAGATAATTAAAATAGAAATAATAGCCATGTCTTAGAGAGATTGATGAATAGCAGAGAAGTACTTTTTACATGTGAAAAGCAAAATGGTACCTCATTAAAATACAAAGACTCTCAAGTTGAGTAAGGAGGCAGGAGGTTCTTTGACAGGTGCCCCTTTGCCCCTTTTCAGCTGGCACATGCATTGCTCCAAAAAGGAAATGCAACAATTCAAACCCTATGGGTTCACTGTACATCAAAGGTAGCTTCAGCCAAATGGCCTTAGTCACCAGTCAGGAATGTGTGCTTAGTGAATGACTTCTATCACCAGAGTAAATTCCATCCTATTTTATTTTAGTTTCAAAGTGAATATTGTTTTCCTTCTAAATGTGTGCTTCCTTTCTTTTATGGTAAATCTATTGATTACTGTGCAACAAAAAGAGGGTCACTGATATAATATATTACAAAAATGAAAGCTAAGTACAGCCATGGTGCACTACAACATGTTTGTTTGTTTGTTTGTTTGTTTGGTGGGTTTTTTGGTCATCAGAAGCTCATGACCTAAGTATCCTACACAGACTTCTAAGTCTGGTGGATGCGAACTGGCACTGCTGGTCTCTCTGCCTCTGAGTTCTGAGGAGTATTTCAGGATGGCAGGTGTTGGCAGGGGACAACGGAAACATGGGTGCCATGAAAGAGAGACGATGAAGGTCTTCCTCCCCTGATCTCTTAGCCATGAGACCATACAACACCTCCCATCCAAAAAGGAGTCAGAGTGCAAGACTCAGATATATGCCCAGGTGGAAGGGATTGGAGGAGAAGAGCAGCTGACACAATGCAGGGCTTTTATATTCAATCTGAAAAGTATTTTTATTGCTGTTTATGCACATGTATGTGTCTGTGTATAAAAACAGATTCAGATGAAGACATAGCACATTTCCAACACCTCAGAAAGCTCTCTCATCACTATTACCACTCAGTATACCTCCTGGAATAACTGTTCTAAATTCTATCTCCTCATCATATATGACTTTCCCTGTTCTTAAACTTCATGTAAATTATATAGTATATTCTCTCTTGTTTCTGACTTGTTTTGCTTATCATATACCTGAAAAATTCATCCATTTGTTATACATAGCAATAGGTTGTTCTTTTTTACTGCTGCACAGCATTTCATTGTATTAATATCAGGGCAGGCTGCACAGAATGCCACCTGCGCAGTGCCACATGGCCTCCAGCTTGGTTTAATGCTCTCCTGTTGCCATCTTGAAATTCTTAATAATTTCTTAACAAGGCACCTGTATTTTTGCTTTGTAGTAGCCTCTGCAAATTATGTAGCCAGTTCTGATCAATATATTTCAATTTACTTACCCATTATGTTGATGATAAACATTTGCATTGCTTCCACGTTTTGGTTGTTAAGAATAATTTTACTCAGAATATTCTCGTACGTATTTTTAAGAGATATGTACTAATTCCTATTGGATAGGCACAGCTAGGAGTGAAGTTCCTGGGTGATAGGTAGGCATAAAGTCAGCTTACATAGACACCATGATGTACATTTAACACATCTTCAATTGTCCTAGCAACCTTCTTGAAAGAGTTTTTTAAAAATATTGTACCAATTTACACACCCACCAGAAAAAAATGAAATTTAATCATATCACATCCTCCCCAACAAGGCTGTTTTTCATTGTGGTAAGTACTGCATACATAAATATGAAATTATCATTTGGGCCATTTTTGAGAGTACAGTACAGTAGCATTAGGTACATTCATATTGTCATGCAACCATCACCACTATCCATATCCATAACTTTTTTATCATCCCAAACTGAGACCCTGTACCTATTAAACAATAACTGCCCATGCTGGTAACCCCCAGCACCTGGTAACCACCATTCTATTTTCTGTTGTCTGTGAATTTTACTATTCTAAGTACCATATGTAAGTGGAATCATACAAAATACATGATTTTGTGTCTGGCTTATTTTACTTATTATAATATCTTCAAGGTTCATTCATATATCAGAATTGCATTCTTTTTTAAGGCTGAATAATATTCTATTGTATGGATACAACACAATTTTCTTATCTATCTCTCAATGGACATTTGGATTGTTTCCAACTTTTGGCTACCATGAATAATGCTGCTATGAACACTGATATACAAATATCTGTTTAAGTTCCTGTGTTCAAGTATTTTGTGTTACACCCAGAAGTGGAATTGCTGGATCATATGATAATTCTATGTTTAATTTTTTCAGTAACCGTTATGCTGTTTTTCACAGCAGATGTACCATTTTTACATTCCTATCAGCAAGGCACAAGCATTTCAGCTTTTCCACATCCTCACCAATCAACAATCTTTTTTACTTTTACTCATTCTGGTGGGTTTGTTTCTCATTGTGGTTTTAATTTCCTTAATGATTAATGAGGGTGAGCATCTTATGTGCTTATTAGTGATCTGGATCTTCTTTTGCAAAATGCCTAATCAAGTCTTTTTGCCAATTTTTTATTTGATCATTTGTCTTTTTCTTATTGATTTGGTTCTTTTTCAAACTTACATATTGCAATTTTTATTTCCTATGAGTGGATTGGCTTTGAACTCTCTTAATGATGCCCTTTGATAAACAGAAGAACTTAATTGTAATGTAGCCCAGTTTATTCTGTTTTTCAAAATCTTTGCCTACTCCAAAGTTATGAAGATTTCTACTGTGTGTTTTGTTGTTTGTTTGTTTGCTTTATTGTTTTACTTTCACATTTAGATTTTAAATTCACTGGAATTGAGTTTTTTTTTTTTTTTTTTTTTGGTATGGTGCACTTCATAAAGGGTCAAGACATTTTTTTTCCACGTGGGTATCAGGTTACACCAGCATTATTTATTAAAATGAACTTTATTCACTATGCTGCAAGGCCACCTTGTCATAAATCAGGTGACCATATATTGTTGTGAGGCGAATGCAGAGAGGAATCCAAGACCAGCATCAGCGTTGTAGTTTTATAGCTCTTTATTTTAGTGTTGCAGCTCTTTGTTCAGTGTTATAGCACTTTATTGCTTGCAAGCAAGGAGGGCACTGGAGGGTACTGGAGGGTGGGAAACTCCCAAGCCAGTGTCTCCCAGAACAAAGAAAACGACCCCCTTATATAGCCTAAAGTCCTGCCCTTCTTTCTCCTAGGTTCTCATTCAGGTCCTCTTATGTAAATGAGGGATGCTGTCCTGTTAATCTGGATTGGCTGATTGTGGGACACAGTCCATTGGTCACTTTAGGAGCCTCATTTGCCTCTGGCCCCTGGGGGAGGGGTGTGAGACTGCTGTATCTCATGGAAGGCGGGCCCAGGAAGCAAGCAGGCTAAATCGCAGGTGCTCGAGTTTCCAGTGGAGGATAAAGTTTCTAAAACAGTTTCTTTCTCAAATGGAAAAGGGAAAGGCTTGACAATTAAAAATGCTTAGGGTTCCTTGCAACAATATGTGTGGATGTGTTGTTGATCTCCCTCTATCTATACACAGGTGTCACACTGTCTTGATTCCTATAGCTTTGTAACAGGTCTTTTTCTAGTAGTTTGACTCCTTTTGCTATTTTTATTCAAGATTACCTTTGCCAGTTTTTGTCCTCCACATTTCCATATAACTATCACAATCAGATTGCTAATTTTGCAGAAATCTTGGCTGAGATTCTGTTCGGGATTGCTAGTTATAGGAATTTAAGTCCATATTTGAATATTGTGGATTTCACCTTGTTAGTCTTTGACATTTTAAAATATGAATTATTCCACTTGAGCACATTACAGATCTGTTGCTTATTTTACTCAAGCCTGTATATATACAGCGAAAATTCTGAAAGTGGAAAAGTACTTCTTTTCTGCATGATTTAACTGTGATGTCTACTTAACACATCTTCAAATGCCCTTGCAACCGTCTTGAAAGATAATATGCTAAAAGTGAAAATACTCACTCATAAATGTTAAAAAGGAAAATTTATTTTAAGTAAAACGATATCAAAAAACAGTTACAACTTTAAATACACAAAATGTGATTAAATGACTTATTTTTAAAAAGGCAGGGCCTTTACTCCTTTGGGGCTCTAGTCATTTGTCACTGATGTTAACTATTATCTTGATATTTGAAAAATGACTAATCTGTGGCTTCTGGGAGACAGACCTTGAAAACAGGAGACCCCACAGTGGAGGAAAGCCAGAGGACATCCCAGGGCAGTGGTGAAGGATCAGTTGCAGGCAACAGTGAGAGCAGGCTTGGAGGACAACCAGTCCACACTAGAGCAGGAGAGCAACTGTCTCCAAAAGGATTAAATGAGGACATGAGGGGTTTGCACATGCTGAGATGAGATTTACTCTAGTGGAAGAGAGTTTGAGGATAAATTAGCAATAAGTATGATAAAAAAACTAAGCCAAAGAGAAAACAAGACAACATCAGGGACCATAAAAGGTCTATGTAAGGAATATATGATATATTAGAAAGAAAATGTTATAATGTTATATCTGTGGCTCAAGTAGGAAAATATTTACATAATCAAAATAATGCAAACCCCATATATTTACCTGAGCACAAGTTATGGTATAAATTTGCTGGGCAGACGAGGAGAGGGGAAGGATGAGAGGGAGGTAGGATCATATCTCCACAGCAAGGTCCCAAAAGCTCAATTTTCAAAATGAAGAAAAACCAGTACTAGCATGTCATTAAGAAATATGGAGTTGATGCCAGTGCACACACACACAGAGTCACACTGAGTTGACAGCATTTTCTCCAGGAGGCAGAAATGAAGTGGAAAGGGGAGGCCACTTTTCATAACAAACCTATGGATCCTTTTCACTCTTTCAACTAAGTGCTTTGGTAAAAGTAAAAATCCAGTAAAAAATGTAAAGAGATTATTTCAAAGTCTGAACCCCAGGAATATATGAGCCTCTGCTGCCATACATAATACAGTTATTTATTTTAATATGAGGTTTAAAACAGGATTTCTAGAGAGACCCATCAAATCAGTAGGTCAGAAAAGATTTCTTCGAGGGAGTAACACTTAGAATGAGTCTATAGCCATGGAATAGGCCAGAAAGAAAGGAAAGTATTTTAGAATAAAGGACCAAAGATTGCATAGGTCTGAACGGGGGAGATGCTGGGCTTGTGCTGAAGGGCTTGTTGCATGGAGAGGAGTTCCCACGGAGAAGAAAGGCATGAGGTAGGGCCTGACAGCCAAGGAGGAGACTGTTGGGCTGCACTTCTAGGTTTTAGTAAGGATTTTTGGGTCTGCATCCTGAGTTTCCTCTTCTTATCTCACAGGGATAAACAGGATTCAGCGAGTCCTTCCCAACTCCAACATTCTACAATTCTAAAACCCTGAGCAGTTCTCCCAGGGATTTCCCATGGAATTTCCTAATAGAAAGCTCTCTGCCAGGAGTCAGGAGAAGGCCCCACCCAGGGGCCCTTTGTCCCTGCCTCCTTGTTTGACTTTAGGCAAGTCCCTTTCTCCAGGTCTGAAAGGACTCATCTGCAAAATGAAAGCCTGAACTGGATAACCTCTGAGTGTCCTTCAGGCTCTAAAGCTCCATCACGTGGCCACTACTCTTTGCTCTTTTGCAAAAAAAAGGAAGAATAGCCAGTTAGTTCTTAAGAATATTTACATTTTTATGTGAAACTCCTCCTTTGGCCATGATCTTTAACAATTGCTCAACTTCCCAATTTTTTAAGCATTTCTACAAAATGGTAGGAATGGTATTGCACAATACTAGCAAATGTTGGTTTTGGCAAATGGGATGCATAGGCAATGGTCTAAGATCAGGGGCCGTCCATTATTACTTTAATAGCTTTAGGTCAATTTGTTACATCATTTTCAAAAATATAGTTTGGTTTTCTTCTCTTAGAAATTAATACTATATACGTTTTTATTAACTTGATAATAATTTTAGAACTATTATGCTTTTATTATAATCACAACAGCTCATTAACTCATCAATTATTTGATGATTTTTCTGGTTTTCATATTGTGGCACTCCTACTAAGCTATGGCTAATGTCTGCCTCCTGTCGATATCACCAATTGTAGTGCTCTTAATCCTGTTTGGGATGCCAATTGTAAAGCTAGGTCACCACACTAGTTGTTGACCTCTTTTACTTGCCAGTAATCCTGCACTGACTGGGCCGTTTGTAAAGCTAGGGCTGGGTCACAAAGCCCATTCACAGACTGGGTCACAAACTCTAAACACGCCAGGCTGGGTCACCAGACCCCTCACATGCCAGGCTGGGTCACCAGACCCCTTCACGCAGGTCTATGAGCTAGGTAACCAGCCAAAAGGTCCTTGGAGCCATAGGTTGGAAAGCATGGCTGTGCCAGGCGGACACCCGAGGCTGATGCCCGCCCACCTGCTTCACTCAAACTACTTTCTCTCTCTCTCTCTCTCTCTCTCTCTCTCAGAACACAGAACAGCAACAAAACTAAAAAAATACATTGGTGCACATGTACACTAACACTCTCTCTCTCTCTCTCACACACACACGCGCACACTTGCACACACACACACACACACACACACACACACAATTTGCTTACAAAGGATGCTGAACTACACACACCTAACTGGACCCCAGGTGAGGGCCCTGACCAAACTATTCTGTTTTTCCAACACATATATTTTCTGCATCTGTTTTTAACTAAATTTTATAATTATTACCATTGATCTGTAGCTGAAATACTATAGACTTTCAGTGTTATGGAACAACTTAGTTGATTTAGGTGTATCTTTGTTCATTCAGTCAGTTGAACAGGAGAAAGCCATTCACTCACGTGTCAATTACTGAGCACCCGATGCCTAGCAATGTGCTAGATACTGAAAATAGAGATCAGAGTAATTTTTGTTTATTTGGAACAAAAGAGCCTTTACTAATATCTTTATGAATATTTAAGGGCGATAGATTTTTACTCTTGGCCTTCTAATCAAAATATGGTAGAACAGAGAAACACAGAAATGAAGCCATTTGTCAGAATCACAACAACATGCAGATAGAACTAGCTGCCTGACTCTAATCTACTGTCTCATCTCTGTGTCACTTTGTATGTCCTTGACTGATTCATATCTAGCTATTGTTTGTATTAATGGCAAATACAAAACAAAAAATAACTACTACCTCCAAATTACTTTTTTTTTTTTGGCTACTGGTCGGTGTGGGAAATGAACCTGCCTACTTCTACAATACTACCGTGGAAATTCCTCTTTTTTTTCTGATTATAAGGTAACTGGTGTTCATTATGAAAAAAATTTAAAAGAGAAGGAAGTATACATTAATCAATATTCATATCTCAACCTGCAGAATCTCTAATGGGCTCAACTTAGCTTGAGTGCTATGTTTATCTATGTGTGTGATAAAGAAATCTGGGATTCCAGTAGCATTGTTATTGGATTGCCAGAGTAACACATCACTGAATCTGCAATGATCTATGATCATTTTTAACAATCTTTCTGTCCAGAGGTCTAGGCATTACACCAAAACAACTTCTGTCTGCTTGGATGGCTGCTACTCTGTGTTACTTATTCGTTTTGGTGGACTTTGAATAACTACATTGCTCTCTTTGGGTTTAAAGGAAAAACCTCTTTCCAGATGATCTCAAATCTTGTATTCCTTGAGACTTACCACATTGTCCTCTATGAGATGTTGTGTGTACTTTGTACCAAACTCCCTGCAGAGTCAGGACCTGGAGTTTTCAAATACATTTGGTTGCTTTAATTACCTCTTGTTCAGAGGTGCTTTCATAATTTTCTTGAACATTTTGTTCTTGCTTCTGTTTATAACTGCTTTCCACCACATATGTAATAGTAATAATACCCTCACAATCATATTTCTTCTCTAAAAGCTGAAAGTACATATTTAATTAGGGGATCTCTACATAGCACCTTTTCTCTGAAAACTGTAAAGATTTGGTCTTAAAATATATTACAATAATGAGTAAGAGAAGACAGTAAAGATCATAGAAAAGAGTGAACCACAGATAAAAATTTCAGTTAGCTGCAGAAAACCTCACAATTTGGTTACAATATTCTTATACAGAAGGGCCACCCTTGAGAACTGTCAATAAGTAAATCGGTTTATGCACACTATGAAGGGAGTGTCAGATGAATAGGACAAACGCTCTGCTTTCAAGGAGCTTATGGATAGATAAGCATTTATGCAAATGCTTATCATGAAAACAGTGTTTGATAATTTCATTAATGGAGGTTCAAGCATTTTTATAGAGGTTCAAGTTCAATTACAGATTGATTGATTCAGGAAGCTTCATGGAGGACCTAACATTTGCACTGGGCTTCAAAGAACACATAGGTAGGGTTACAAAAGACATTCCTAGGAAGGGTATTCCTGGTATAGGGGATTATTCTGAGCAGAGGCCCATAAGTGTCAAAACACAGAGCATGATTTTGTTATGTTGAAAATTATAAGTGAAGGAGAGTGTGGGAAGAAAATTTGGGACAAATGTAGGGATGTTTAATGCTAACTTAATGAGCTTGTCTCAATCGATACTCAATAAGAAGCCATAAAAGGGAATGCTGTATTGCATTGCCTATAGGAAGAGCTTAGTAAATATTCATTGAACTCAGTGGTGAGATCAAGGCCATAAGAACATAAATTGTGTGAACAGGCACAAATAGGAAGGTGTGGAAAGTGAGGGATAGAGAGGTAAAGAGGCTTCCCCAAAGATTCATTTAATAGGAGAGGACAAGGATTTCACCCAGAGAGCTTGACTCCAGAGTCCACCTGCTCAAGTGCTGCACACGTTGCCTGCCCACAACTGTAGTCATACCTGATGGTATCGGGCACCCTCTACTAAGCACTTCACGTGTGTTATTTTAGCCTCATGACAATCTGTATTAGTCCGTTTCTGTTACATACAACAAAACACATGAAACTGGGTGATTTATAAAAAAAAATGGAATTCATTGCTTACAGTTTGGGAGGCTAGGAAGTCCAAAGTCTAGGGAACACATCTGTTGAATGCTTTCTTTGGTGGTGACTTCAGTAACAGCAGGGTATCACATTGTGAGATGGTGGAAGCAGATTGAGCAGGGAAACTAACCTCTTCATTCATTCCTTTTTAAAGCCTCCAAACTACACTTATGACTGCCATTTTTAACCCATTCACTAGGCGTGGTTCTATAATCCAATCACCTCTTCAAGGCTCTACCTTTCAATTACCATAATAGGATTTCCCACCCTCAAGAGTTACAATGGGGATTTAAGCTCCAATGAGGATGGGGCATCCAGTCTATAGCACAATCCTATGAGGTAAGTACATTTTTTCAAGCTCAAGAAACTGAGGAATAGAGATTTGATAATTGTCTAACAGGTGATAGAGCCAGGATTCCAACCAAGTCAGTCTTGACCCCACTCCCACTGAGCTGACCTCAGCACCCCATATACTCATTCAGGCAGCTAACAGGGTCCCAGCATATCACAACTCCCAACTTTTAGCCACCACTAGTACCGAACGACCCGTGGCTTCCCTGAAACTCCAGCTTGCTTGCATTTCCATGTCTCAGCACATGCTATTCCCTCTCTCAATTTCCTTTCTACTCTCCACCATCCCATACTATAGCTGCTGCATGAAATCTCCAAGGCAGACACCCATTGTTCTCCCCTTGTGCTTCTTTCACCCTCTACAGATACCTAATGTTGTTATTTCTACATAGTTTGCAATCAGTTATTTTTCTGTTTAGCTTCTCTAGAAAATCAGTGGTTGCCACGCCTTGCTGCATATCAAAACACCCTAAAAAACTTTTTAGAAATACAGATTCCCAAGTCTTGCTCCTGATGATCCTAATTCAGTACATCTAGCATGAAGTGCAGGTATCTGTCTTTTTTTAAGGCACCACAGCTTTTTCTGACCTGTCAGCAAAGTTAGAGAATCCCTGCATTATGTCATCAAGTTCCTTGAGGTTCGTCTTTATAAACCTAACATCTATTGGAGTGTCTGGTACTATCAGTGCCCAATTTACATTGGAAAAATGGGCAAATGAATGTGGGGTTTGACAGGATTATAGGAATAATATTTTTTGATTAACAGGAATAGGGTAAACCAGAGAAGAAATTCACTGGGACATGGAAAAAAATAATGAACCTGGCTTTAGACTTGTTGGGTAGAAATATTTAACAGGCAGCCATGAATGCAGAAATATTGCTTGGGAGATGTAGATTCATATCCATTCACATACAGGAAATGGGTGAAGCCTAGAAAGTTGAATAAATTTCCCAAACATTGAGTGAAGAGGTAAAACAGAATCAGACTAGTAATTGAACTTTGTGAATCCCCACACTTAGCAAGTGTTATGGATGGAAGAAAATAATATGGCAACTACCATACGGCAATAATACTAGCACATCAACTAACAGCAGCAATCATGATGCTAACAGTAAACATTAGAATTACTATACTTATTGAGTACCTATTCCATGCCAGACTTATTGTCAGGTGCTCTATAAATCCATATTGGCTCTTCAAAACATACCTGGAAGGGAGCTTATTTTTATTTTCATTTTGCAGATGAAAAGTTAATTAACATGCCCAAAGTCACACAGCGCACATAGGTGGAAAGGCTGAGAAGAGGATACTCCTTCGGATGAACTTGGAGGGAACAGTTTCAGAGGTGTGACAGAGCAGAAACCAGGCAACAATGTGTTTTGGTTGGGCAGACTCTGGAATCTGTGGCTCCCTTCCCCCATGTATTAATTTGCAAATATATGTTTTACCTAGGAAAGGGGAGCCTGGCAAGTATTTTTACAGAGGAATAAACCTATGGGATAGACTGCAGGGAGGAGTGTAAGAAAATAATCTAAGTGATCCATTTTCAAAAATGACTTATCTGAGGGTGTTTTAACTGATTCAAGCCCAGCCTGAAAGTTGTCTGACTGGTCCAGCCCACTCCGGAGGGTCACTGAACAGATAGAGCTCTCCTTGAGATGGTAATGAGTTACTACCCCTTTATGGTTCTCTCCATTCCCCGGTGTTTCTCCTTTTACAGGGTTTCAGTGGGCCTTTTTCATGGGTTTGTCCTGAGCCCTCAGACAAAGAAATTTCTTACAAGGGGATAATAAATTGGGGTAATCTTAGGCATTGTCCAGTAAGATTGTGCACCCCGTAGAACTCTCAGCCAATGAGGAGGCAGGGACAGGGACTTGAGCACTAGGGAATAAATTGCTTGCTACAGCCCTTTTCCATGCACCTGCCCTTCAGACACCTGAACCTTGCAAGGCCATAATTAAAGTCTCGCTTCACTGTACCTTGTGTCTCTGTGTCCATCCTTTGCCATTGGACGGGTGAGGGCATTTCTCACAAGGAGCAAGAAGAGCTCAGAGATTACATGTCAGAGCCAGAAGCTGAGAAGGCGTTTTTCAAAGAGCAGCGAACCATGCTGGAGGTGATATATATAACTGAGGAGTCCAACTCCTGGCCAGAAGCCTATGTGTGACCTTTCAGGACAACTATAGGCAAATACAAAGGCTTTACCTGGCAGGTGTCATGGGGAATGCTGCTTCCATCCCCTCACCCAACCCCCATTCCCACCCTCCCCGAGGCTTGGAGCTCAGCTGGTGCATCACAGTCTAAAGTGAGTTGAAGCCATGATGCAGGCCACTCTGGCCACCCATGTTCTTACACATACCCACCTTGCTAGCCCATGTGCCTCCATTCAGGGGCCTCTTCACTGGGGGCCCTCAGCCAAGTGCCTCAGGCATCTGTGCTGAGGCCCCCTCAGTGGGAAGGAGGGAAGAACCTTGAAGACACTTTTCTCCACTCTGACTCAGTACTCCTCCCTTCCTCTGGCCAAGGTCAACCACACAGCAGGAGCCTTTTGCTGGGGGCTCCCTTGGCAGTGGGAAAATCCTCTCATCTGCGTTGATCCACTTGTCCCCACCCAGCAGCACTCCACAGAGAAATGGAACACGGTGGGTAGGGGAGAGGGGCAGAACTTTTTCCTGTTTAGCTACCTACTTACCTTACTGCAGTAATTGAAGCCTGGACTATTACTTTCTTTTGGGCTTACTGTCTTTTTTTTTTAAATAAAATAAATTGTATTTACTTAGAAGTGTTCAGAAATTCAGAATGTCAACAAAACAGCTTTATTTTTTGCAATTACAGAGTGGTATTTAGTTAACAGAACAACAATTATTTTGTATAAGCTGCATCAGAGATAAGTGAAGATAAAAAAACTACCATCCCCATATATAACTAATTTGTGCTGTTCCAGATGTGTCCTTAGATAGCCCTGTTCTGGTGGTATTTTCAATAGCTACTAACTTTGCCTGGTACAGTATGGGGCTTGTAAATTGGCATGGGATTACTGTCTTAATTGACTACTGTGACCCCTGGCAACTCAGCTGTCTGCAGCCCAGCTCCCTCTTGACTGTAACTCACCACCACTTGAGTTATAGCACATGCTGCAAAACACCCAGGAGGTTGCAAGGGGAGTGAAGTTCCAGCTCACAAAAATGTACCAACGGGCTCTGTAGAACACTGAACTTGGAGCCATTTGGAAATTACGAGTATAATGTGATTAATGTATTAATGTTGACAGAGTGATATGTTGTGTCCTGACTGTCACATTGCACTGGAAGACTCCCCCAGGCAAAGCAGCTCAGTCCCAGAGAAGGAAAAGTTCTCATTTCTAGGTCTTCTAGAGGCTCTCTGAATGAAACACAAAGCTATGGTTTTATACAGGCTGAAAAGGACCCTGGCCTAGATTCTCAGACTGCTTGGTTGTGAAAAATTGGTTTGCCTTTTAGGTTTAAACACCCCAGGGCCTGCTGCTCCGGCTTTAATCATTTGCCTCTCTGTGGAATTAAGGTATAGCTCACTTTCAGTTACCCATGGCTTCTATAGGGCAGAGCTAGCATGAATAATCGAAAGGTAGGAATGATCCAAGGGACCCTTTTAATCATTTGTTTCAGCATCCTCCTTAAAAGCAACAACATTTAAGTCATTAGTGTTTTATTCTTTTCCCACCTCTTGCTGCCATATGTCTGCCTGTAGCAATAACCAGTGACCAGGTGAGTCGTACAGCCACTTGCCTTCCTCTCTTCCTGAAGGTGGTCAAGAGCGATGAGGGGCCCACGTCTGCCCAGTCCATGGAAGTCTACAGCATGTTTGCACTGTATGATCTCCATTCTGACATTCCTGCCTTTGCAATCTCATAGGCCAGGTATTTTTAAATTTATTTTGATAAATGTTAAGTGTCTAACCACCCTGTTTGTACTTTCCAGGGTAAGCATAAATAAATACACAAATAATAAATTGCCAATTAAGAAACAAAACAGCAAACAACTGAAAGAAAAACCTTTCAAGGCCAAGGGTCTAATTTACCATCTTGATAATGATCTCTTTCGAAAACAGGAAGGAATTATTACTTCTGATAAAGAAAGGCCATTCTTTCAAGAAGGTTTTACAATAGTCTGAAATTTCCCCAAGTCAAACCAACCTTTCTCAGAAACCCAGTCATGAGCAGGCCATGACTACAACCCAAAGAATCTGAGGCTGGAAAGGCCACACTGGAGAAAGCCACTGTTGTTGCGTGACTTAAGGAGCTAATCATGTTTGTACTATCCTGTCAAAACACTGTGTGTGTGTGTGTGTGTGTGTGTGTGTGTGTGTGTGTGTGTGTGTGTGTGTGTGTTTTAATGTATAATGGTCCCAAAAGGTTCTTATATGGTCATAGTATTAAAAAGAATGTGAAATATTCAATGCCTATCCAGTGTCCTTGTCTTAGTTTTCATTTGAAAGACTTCATTTTTTCCCTCTGCTTAGGGCTGCCACACTTATGGGTAGAGCCATAAATGGAAACAGAGAGGTAAGAAGAAGATGGTCAAGATGGTTTGAAAGGTATACAATGAAAACCTAAATGCAGCTATGTATTTGGACATTAAATATTACAAAGTGTTTAGAGAGATCATAATCTATTGACTTATTTATTTTCTACTTAAGAATTCTACATTCTAATTTCGAATTTAGAGTTACATTGTGAAAACTTCAAAGTCATTAATTTAGAGATGGAGGAGTCATTAATTTTCAGTTTGTACACTCTTGACTAAACAGGACAGAAAGACCCTGACAAGTGGGGTGGATGCAAAGAAAGATCAGCACAGTTGTTATTTCTTTGTCTAAGTATTCCTTACCCAGCTCATTCAAAGAAAACCCAACAAAGACTTGAGGTATTTCAAGGTCTCTTAGCAAACTGAAGAGTATTTGTGGGGTTTTTTTGGCTTTCAGTTCACCTGCTGTGAACAATCAAATCTTTTACAATAAAAGACATTTGTTTTGAAGTGGTACTAGCACCATCAACTTACATTTTTCTCTAGAATGAACAGCCAAGTTGTGGATTTTTAAATTGTTTCTATTCCTTCTCGTCACTGTCACCTGCCCCTGCCCCTCCCACCTTTCCCCTTCCCCTACAGGGTAGTTACGAACAAATGCCAGCAGGGGCCAGGCAGGCAAATACACATCTAAGCTTTGGGAGAGTAAAACAGGAAGAGAACACAGGACATTTCTCCTCACTCAAAGGAGGCGACCTCTAAGCAGGATGGTGGCCCACTGGTGATAGAACTGAACTTCATGTGTTTTGAGAAAATTCCCAGTCCAGATGTTACAGTAATTTCCTGAGAGAAACAATGATGCTATGCAGGCTGACAGAGCACATCTGCACGTGGTACTCAGCCTGTGCTCTTTGGCTTGCTGGCTCTGCTTAGGGCTGATAACATTTCCTTCAAAACTTCTCAGAGAGACAAGAAACAAAGTCAAAAGTCAGATCATGGAGTGTTACAGCTTATTACTCCCTTGCCTGATACTTGACAGAAACCTCTTGTGTGGGTAAATGTGAAACAATTGATTAAAAGGAGCTGAGTCTGGGTGAAGCCCAAGATTCACAGAAACCACGCACCCTGCGGTGCCAGCACACGACCCAGCAGGTAGGCCTTGCTGCCACTGCCAGACTCCATCCCCAGCCCCGCTGAGTGTGTGCCGATCAGAGAGGCACCCAGCAAGAGAGGCCCAAGATCCATGGAGACTACGCACCCTGTGGTGCCAGCACACAACCCAACAGGTGGGCCTCACCACCGCCACCCAACTCAATCCCCAGTCCAGCCAAGTGTGCACCGATCAGAGAAGCTCTCAGCCAGAGAAGCCCAAGATCCACGGAGACCATGGGCCCTGCGGTGCCAGCGCATGACCCAGCAGGTAGGTCTTGCCGCTGCTGCCTGACTCCATCCCTGGCCCAGCCTAGTGTGCACCGATCAGAGAGGTGCCCAGCCACAGAGGCCCAAGATCCACAGAGACTATGCTCCCTGTGGTGCCAGCGTGCAACCCAGCAGGTAGGCCTCACCGGCACCACCTGACTCCATCCTCAGCCAGCCGAGTGCATGCTGACCAGAAAGGCACCTCCCCAGAGAGGCCCAAGACCCGAGGCAGCCACACACTGAGGCACTAGTGGGCAACTGAACAGACACTGAGGCAGCCGTACCAAATTGGCAGCCCCAGCAGCATCCTAGACAGACAATAGTGTCGAACCAGTGGACCATAAAATCCCCTGCCACAATGACTAACACCAAAGGAAAGATAACAGAAATATGAAAAATCAAGAGAGTACACCCCCAAAGGGTAATAACTCTCAAGCTCTAAATCCTATAGAACAAGAAGCCCTTGAAATGTCTGACATGGAATTTCGAGTGATAATTCTAAGAAAACTAAATGAGATACAAGAAAACTCAGCTAGAAAACATGATGAAATGAGGAAAGTATACAGGACCTGAAAGAAGAAATGTACAAGGAAATCAATGCCCTGAAAAAGAACAAAGCAAAGCTTGCCAAGCTGAAGAATTCATTCAATGAAATAAAAAACACAATAGAGAGTTTAACCAGCAAGCTTGCAGAAGGAGAAGAGAGAACTTCTGGCCTTGAAGATGGGCTGTTTGAAATAACACAGAAAGACAAAAAAATAAAAATAAAAAAGAATTTAAAACATTGAAGAAAATCTGAGAGAGATATCAGACAACCTTAAGCGCTCAAATATCCGAGTCATGGGTATTCCAGAAGGGGAGGAAAATGGAGATTGCATTGAAAACATATTCAACAAAATAGTGGCAGAAAACTTCCCAGGTATAGGAAAAGACACAGATCTTCAGATTCAGGAAGCACAAAGATCCCCAAATGTATTTAACCCATAAAGGTCATCTCCAAGACATGTTATAGTCAAATTGGCAAAACTCAAAGACAAAGAGAGAATATTAAAAGCTGCAAGAGAGAAGTGTCAAATCACCTATAAGGGAGCCCCAATCAGACTAACATCAGACTTTTCATCACAAACCCTAAAAGCCAGAAAGTAATGGGATGTTATATTCAAAATACTAAGTAGGACAGAGATTACCAGCCAAGAATACTCTACCCTGCAAGGCTATCCTTCTGAAATGAAGGGCAAATAGTATATTTCTCAGACAAACAAAAACTACAGGAGTTCACTACCACACGACCACCCTTACAAGAAATTCTCAAGGGAGTACTGGGTTTGGTTCCTGAAAAATAACTACCACTGCCATAAAAACCCAAGAAAAATCAAAACACTTGTAAAATTAAAATGCCAACAATGAAGAGAAAAGATCCACGAAGAACCAACCTGCCACCTGAGGAACCAACAAATACAGAAAACAAACAGTAAATCAGAAAGAAAGGAACAAAAGACACTTAAAACATTTTTTTTCAGGGCATTGATTTCCTTGTACATTTCTTCTTTCAGGTCCTATATACTTTTCCTCATTTCATCATGTTGTCTAGCTGAGTTTTCTTGTATCTCATTTAGTTTCCTTAGAATTATCACTCGAAATTCCATGTCAGACATTTCAAGGGCTTCTTGTTCTATAGGATTTAGAGCTTGAGAGTTATTACCCTTTGGGGGTGTACTCTCTTGATTTTTCATATTTCTGTTATCTTTCCTTTGGTGTTAGTCATTGTGGCAGGGGATTTTATGGTCCACTGGTTCGACACTATTGTCTGTCTAGGATGCTGCTGGGGCTGCCAATTTGGTACGGCTGCCTCAGTGTCTGTTCAGTTGCCCACTAGTGCCTCAGTGTGTGGCTGCCTCGGGTCTTGGGCCTCTCTGGGGAGGTGCCTTTCTGGTCAGCATGCACTCGGCTGGCTGAGGATGGAGTCGGGTGGTGCCGGTGAGGCCTACCTGCTGGGTTGCGTGCTCTTGGATTGGAAGAATCAACATTGTGAAAATGTCCATACTACCCAAAGTGATATACAAATACAATGCAATCCCCATCAAAATTCCAATGACATTTTTCTCAGAAATGGAAAAAACTATCCAGACATTTATATGGAATAACAAAAGACCACGCGTAGCCAAAGCACTTCTGAGCCAAAAGAAAATAAAGCTGGAGGCATAACACTACCTGACTTTAAACTACACTACAAAGATATAATAACCAAAACAACATGGAACTGGCATAAAAACAGACACACTGATCAATGGAATAGAATAGAGAATCCAGAAATCAACCCACACACTTACAGCCATCTGATCTTTGACAAAGGCACCAAGCCTATGTACTGGGGAAGAGAGTGCCTCTTCAGCAAATGGTGCTGGGATAACTGGATATCCATATGCAGGAGAATGAAACTAGACCCATACCTCTCACTATATACTAAAACCAAATCAAAATGGATTAAAGAATTAAATATACACCCTGAAACAATAAAACTTCTTAAAAAAAAAAAAAAAAACATAGGAGAAACACTTCAGGAAGTAGGACTCGGCACAGACTTCATGAATATGACCCCAAAAGCATGGGCAACCAAAGGAAAAATAAACAAATGGGATTATATCAAACTAAAAAGCTTCTGCACAGCAAAAGAAACAATTAACAGAGTTAAAAGACAACCAAAAGAGTAGGAGAAAATATTTGCAAAACATACATCTGACAAAGGATTAATATCCAGAACATACAAGGAACTGAAACAGCTTTACAACAAAAAAACAAGTAACCCAATTAAAAAGTGGGCAAAAGAGCTAAACAGGCATTTCTCTAAGGAAGGTATATGAATGACCAACAGACACATGAAAAAATGTTCAACATCACTCAGCATTCGGGAAATGCAAATCAAAACCACACTGAGATACCATCTCACTCCAGTTAGGATGGCTAATATCCAAAAGACTGTGAATGATAAATGCTGGTGAGGTTTCAGAGAAAAAGGAACTCTTATACATTGTTGGTGGGACTGCAAAATCGTGCAGCCTCTATGGAAAATAATATGGAGGTTACTCAAACAATTGCAGATAGATCTACCATATGACCCAGCTATCCCACTGCTGGGAATATACCCAGAGGAATGGAAATCATCAATTCGAAGGTATACCTGTTCCCCAATGTTCATCGCAGCACTCTTTACAATAGCCAAGAGTTGGAACCAGCCCAAATGTCCATCATCAGATGAGTGGTTACAGAAAATGTGATATATCTACACAATGGAATACTACTCTTTTATAGAAAAGAATGAAATACTGCCATTTGCAACAACATGGATGGACCTAGAGAGAATTATGTTAAGTGAAACAAGTCAGGCACAGAAAGAGAAATATCACATGTTCTCACTAATTTGTGGAAGCTAAAAATAAAAAAATACACAAATAATCTGGCAGGGGAGGGAAGAAGACACAACAATTACAATTCCTTGAAGTTGATACGACAAGCATACAGAAAGGACATTGTTGAGTGGGATGGGGGAGAGGGAGGAGGGAGGGAGCTTTCAGTAATGGGCCACAATAATTAACCACATTATATATTGAAGAAATTAAAATCAAAAACAAAAAAACTCAGTTGCAAAAAAAAAAAAAGGAGCTGAGTCCATTTTGATTGTCATTAATGCAAATGTCACCTGCCTTTTAGTACTGTGGATTCCCAATAGCTGATACACTATCACACAAGGTTATCATCATGGTTTAATGTGTTAACAGGATTTTGCTTATTTTAGTTATATAAAAATGTGTGAAATAAGAAAATATATTTATCTGTATTTTCCACATTTGAAGATGAAGTTTTTCTATAAATAGTACCTGGTCCATAAATGATACTCAGCATATAAAGCAAAGCACATCTGACTAGTTGGTAATTTATTTCCACAATAATCTCTTATACAGAAATCAATTCTCTATTTTTGGAATGACAAAACTCAGAAATCCCTTTAGTTTCATCTATCTTAAGAGATGGGCAGAATATATCACAGCCAACAGGTATAATCCTATGAAATACAGAAGGCTTTTATTATAAACAATGTGATTATACAAGGGTACTTTTAAAAGTTTGTGGAGAAATAGAATTAAAAGATGATACAAATCTTTGCATAAACTTTTCCAAGTATCTTCATACATGTAAAAGTGCAAAGATTAGTAATGACTTCTAGCACAATCTATTGATTTTCTTTGTATTCCTTATATTCTTTCATGTCTCTGATTCTTTCCAAATATTCTGTTGAATTTCTTATTCCTACTACCCCTCAATTTAGGAATGATTACATTTTGTAGGAACCACTTATATACAAAGGGAATTTTGAATTGTCACATTCTTTCCTATGGTGCTTTTGAATGTTAATCATTTATTTAGTTTCAAACAGCAGTTCTGTTTATTCATCAGTTTGAGGACACCTCTATTTTTTTATATTTTCCTAAGAGCCATTAGTATCTTGGTATTTACTTATGATATTTCTATGAATTTTTATAACAAAAAAAGTTCCTGCAGTTTCTACATTGCATTTCATTGGTGAAACTAGATACTTTCTAAATAATGTTCTTTATTCTAAATAAAACAGCAACCATTCAAATCAAAACATAGCTTTTATGTTATACAATTAGCCTTGTTTGTCCACCTTTGAACATGTGCATATAAATACAAAGAAAGCTAACTTAACAGTCATTTATATTTGTCAACACACATTTTTATGAAATGTTTTATTTAAAAACATTGAAATCCAGAGCCACTGCAAAACAACATTGATCATGCACTGATATCATGATCTCCTTTGCCCAAATTACAAAATTCCAACTGCTTTAAATAAAATAGGAAATCTGGTTAAAAACAGACCCCAAAATATATAATGGCTCAGAAATGATAGAATTTTACTTCTCACTATGTAATGTCAGAAATAAGTGATCCTTAATAGCAGATGCCTCTCCTACAAGCAGCAACACAGAGTCCTGGGCTTCTTCCATCTTTTGTCTCTGCCATTGCAACAGATGACTTCCAAGGTCACCGTACTTGTCTGTGACGGGGTTCAGAACATGCTACACCAAAATATGGCACCTTGGCATATTGAATATTTTAAGTTGAAGGAATTTGAGAAATGGCAGGTTTAGGAATCCTACCTGCGCCAGCAAAATGGAGCATTCTTATTTCCAAAGACGAAGGGATGTCAAGAGGAATATGAAGGAAAAGGTCTTGCTAAGTTTCCCCCAGTTCGCTACCCTTAGCTCATGTCCTTCTGTCCTGTCACATCTTCCCACAACTCTCCACTCTTTCTCACACCTAATACAAAAATGCTTTGACTCAACCTTTTCTTTGGGTCTACATTTCCTTATGAAGGCTCCTGGGTCACATAAAATGTATACTAAATAAATGAGTATGCTTTTCTCCTGTTAATCTGTCTTTGTCAGTTTAATTTACAGGGCCCCACTCAATGAACTTAAAATGGGTGGAGGGAAAGACTTTTTTTCTCCTCGACATCTGCATCAATCCAATGGAAAGAAGAAAGGGATGGAGGATTGTCCCGACCCACGGGAACAGCAAACGGACCTTGGAGGGGGGAGTGGGAATTGGATGGGACAAGAGACGAGAGAAATGGAGACAAGACAGTATTCTGATCAAGTCTTATTTATTAGCCAGAAGGTCACAGCTTATATAGCCAGCAGGAGGGAATCAGCACATAAGGAAGTATGCAGCAGATGTTTTCTGGGAAAGACCACAGGGCAAGTCGTTCCAGGAAATAGAAAATTCCCCTGTTACCTATGGCAAGTTGCAAAGTTACCCACACCCATAGTGCACAGGAGGGGGAGGGACGGAAGATAACAGCAAACAAGGCTCTGAGGCCTCGAGGCAATAGCCGGGCTCTATGGCTCCGGACAGAGGATGTATATGAAAGAAAGGTTTGTATGGGCCAGGACCAACAGTAGCATGTATCACATCCCACTGGCTACTCAGTGACATAGCCACACCTAACTCAGATGGAAGCTCGAGAACATAGTGTGGCAATGTGTCCCAGAATAAGAGAAAGGGGACTTAGAGGACAGATGGCCACTTCTGCCACACCAAATATTTGTGATTGTGCATAGATTGCAGGATCTTTGCAAAGATGTGAAATGTTCCATGAAAAAGAAGACACTTAATAGAATACTATATTTACCATAAGAAAATTCAAGAATGTGCTATGCTAATATATAAGCACAAATTTTAGTAAAAATTAGCATGAATTTAGTAGATCATTGGTAAGTAGCCCTTAGCCATATATAAAAGTAAGTCTGAATGATGACAGATCATTTTCCAAGAGAAGGGTTTGAATTTCAGGTCAAATAGTTTTTTTTTTTTTTTTTTTTGAGGATCCTTGCAATCCATAAATGAACTAGCAGACAACTGTGCATGGGAGACACTGAGAATGTATGAGTGAGAGAAAAAAGCTTTACTGTTAATTGCATTTTTACTGCATCAGACACTGTCCTAACACCTAACCTCCATTGTGGGAAGGTACCATTTATACTCACATTACAGATGAAGAAACTGAGGATTAGAGATGTCAATTAAGGTCACATAACTAATAGTGTACAGAGCGTGGTTTCAAACAGAGGTCCAGCTGCCTGGCGAGCTCAGGTGCTTAACTGCTACACTAAATTATCTTGAGAATTCAACTCAAGCTTCCACTCACTCACATGCATAAATATTCTATTTGTGTATCCTATTTCTAGAGGCTCCAGAGACATTCCACAGCTTCATTCCCTTGATAAGTCATATATTCATATATGTAATCCTAATTTGTTGTCATTGTTGACCTTGAGGTTTAGGGTAAGCCAGGTGGAAGCAGGGTAGAAGGAACCAAGGTCAGGTGGGACTGGGAAGATTATTATGCAAGAAATAAGCGTAGTTGAAAGAAGGCAAAACCGTACATAGGAAGCCCACTATGTTTATCAAATCCAAAGATATGCATTTTTACAGATCGGCCCTCTTGGGTCTCCCTCTCCGGCTACACAACACTAGATGAGGGTCACATTAAAGGGGTCTGCACACACTCTCCTATGGCTGCCCAAGACACAAACTGTGCTGTCCTGGTCTTGCTACTCGTTTTCTCCCCTTGTCTCACCTTCATAGGTCTGAAGACAGAATTTAGACTTTCTTACACATAAAGAACCCTAATTTCTCTGAGGCAAAATAGAATAATGAAACATTTTAAAAGTCTAATTTTTTAAGAGCTTGAGTTTTTTTTTTTAAGTTGCCTGTATTCTAAATCCTACTGGATGTACAACCCAGTGAGAGGGACAAGAAAGCAGACCTGCAGAGCTTCACAGTGTTACTGGAGGAGAGGGTCTGGGGAAGTCAGATACCCCACCCTGTCCTCTACCAGGTTCTTGACTCCGCCACAGGAAAGAATTCAAGAGCAGAGTCATGGTAAAAAGTGAGAAGAGGTTTAATGTAAAGAATAAGAGACACAGAGCTCACAGGGAAACTGCAGCCTAGCTCCGGAGACTGAGCAGTGACTGTACTAAGTTTAGTACAGAAGTAAGAAATACACACTTTACAAGTGCAGGCTGGCTCCAGAGTGAACTGCAGCCTGCTAAAGGAAAGTTTAACACAAAAAGGTAAAGTATACACACCTCACAGGTGAAGTGTGGGCTGGGTCCAGAGAGAGCGAGCAGCAGCCCCGTCTTCTTCCTGGATTCTTCTTTTATAGCTTTGCTCTCTATGCATATTCATGGTATCTAATTAATATTCAACTAAGGGGGTGGTTCCCAGGTATGTAACAAGTTGTGTAACATAGCCTTTTGAAGCATGCTCATTGGTCAAATTCCACCATATACACCAAAAATTACTTAGAATATATTCAGTGCTCTCTAGTGCCCCCAGTGAAAGGTCATTCATAGGATAAACTCTTTTCTATTGAGCATGCTCAGCCACTGGAGTTATGTAAGTCTGTTTCCTGTAGTCTCAATCTCTACATGTTGGTATCAAAAATAGGTGCAACAAGTAACAGTAGCTCAAGACTCAGAGGAGGGGCCCGAGTCCCAGGGGAGAGATTTGACACAGGGGAGTGGCCCGAAACCTGACCCCAGGGAAACTGAGCACCTCCTATCTCAACAGACCAAATTCGTGCAAGTTTCTGTTTTTCAGATTTTCCTACTCCCTTTAAGGATACTTCCTTACTTTTTCTACCTACTAGTGCTGGCCTGATGTGCACCAGGAATTTTGTTTTCTTACATCTATTGCCTCCTTTTCTTTTCTACTCTAGTTCAGATTTTTTTATTATCTGCATAAATTATTTTAAAACTTTTAATTGTTCTTTCTACCTCAATTCTTACTGCTCTCTAAGGATGTTCTGAATTTTGCACTCATATAATCCCTCTGGCTGTAATGACATCTTCCCAACTTCTGCTGCTAAAAATCCCACCTTTTCATTAAGGAACACTGCAAAGACTTCCGCTTTCATAAAACTTTCCCCCTTTTGCAAACTCTTTCCTCCCTGGCTCCTTAGCACAATGTCTATACAGCCCACATGGTATTTAACTCATGTCACTTTTTATTACAGTGATAGACAGCATGTGGAATGACTGGTAAGTGCTGAGCTTGGTGCTCTGTGCTGGACAGTGGAGCCAATGTTGAAGAAAATGTGGTCCTTGTTGTCAAGGACTTTACTCTCTTAAGAGGGTTCTCAGAGGAGCAGACAACCAAAAAGGAGATAAAAGAGGACCCACATCTGCACCAGAGAGAGACGTTTACCTTCAACACAATAAGGCTTCAGTAATAACCCTTATTACTCAAAATGTGGTAAATGAACCAGTAGTATCTGCAACATCTGAGAGCTTGTTAAGAATTCAGAATCTCAGGCCTCCTGGAATGCTTTTTAACAAAATCTGCAGATGATTTTTACAAAATTAAAATTTGATAGATATTAGGAGAGATTTGTGTTATTTAAGGATTATTGTTCTATCCATATAAAATTTACACTTTTGTGTGCATATTTACATTTTTTATGCATTTATGTAAACACACTACACATGCTATGTGTATACACATGTGTGTATATATACATATATATGCTTAAGCTAACTATAACTCTATGTATTACTCATCTGTTGGTGTAAAAGCAATTCTAAATTTTTTTTTTCTTTGACTTTTAAGACTATGAGTTAATTTTTTTTAGGCTTTTCTAAAGTTAGAGCACCTAAATTAGGCACACCCACCAAAAATTTCAGGTAAGGTTTAGATTCCAGACAGTCCTATGCGGGAAACAGGTTTTCTCACAGAAGCCTGAGTAGTGCCTAATCATTGTAGGGCATGCCCCCTACTCTATCTGAGATATGATTGGGATGGAAGAAGTTGTGAAGTATGTCCATATAATGGTACAATTTGAGATGTGTCCTAAGTGATGTATAGGAGCTTTCCAGACCTTGAGATAAGTCTACTAAGACATGGAAGCTTGATTGCAAAGGCCTTTTCAAGAAACCATGAATAGCATATTGTCAGTGGGTATATCTGCTAGGATAGCATTTGGTTACATGTAAAAGAGGCCTGACCTAGTTGTGTAACCAAATAAGGGTTGATTTTTCTCACCAAGAACAAAAAGAAGCTCCAAAGCAGGCAGCTCCATGATGTTCACAGTGTCCCAGCCTCTTTCCATCCCTCTGCACCACCATCCATAGCTGGTAGCTGTCACCCTTTGTCTCATGGTGGAAGACTGCTCTTTCTCAAGGCTTCAGTCCACTCAGTCAGGCAGAAAGAAGAAGAAGGATCCAGCAAAGACAAAATGCAGGCACTATTTCAAGAAACCAAACTTCCCAGAGCCTCCCAACAGGCAACTGCTTACATCTCACTGGCCAGAATTGTATCAGATAACACTCCTGGCTGAAATGAGACTGAGACATGTATTTCTCTTAAGCTGGGCATGATGATGTCCTAAAATAAATTGTAGTTCTAAGAATATGAAATAAAGAAAGATTAGATATTCATAGGCAACTACCAACATCTGCTCCAACGGGTCCAGCGTGAGGACTGGGGAGTTGTGAGAAATGACTGGGAAACTAGACAGGTGCCAGGTAACAAAAGGTCTTTTGTATCATGCCAGGGATTTGTATTCACATGGTGTGATTTGTTTTTGAAAAAATATAACCCTGGAAGCAGTGTGGATGGATGATGGACTGAAACAAATGGACAGTGAAGCTGGGAGACCAGTTAGAAACGTACTGTGATCATCTAGTCATGAGATGATGTGAGCCTTTTCTAGGACAGTGGAACTAGGGAGAGATGTTTAGAAGACATTTAGTTGGGAATTGCAAAATATTGTGTATGGGGATTGAGAGAAGTAATTGTAAAGAATGTTTCTAAAATTTCTTGTTTAAATGACTGAGTAATAATCGGGTTATTTACTGAGCTGTGAAAGGTTAAATGCATTTTAAATGGATAGAATTGCACCGAAATTTTCACCTTGTGTATCACAAATTTACTATGATAGCCCAAGCCCTTAGTGGATAATGTAAACACTGAAGAACATGGACAATCACCCTTGCCCCTCCTCTACTTCCACTTGTTTCATTGATAATTTGAAGTTCAGTTTTTACATGACACATTAAAATCAAAATATTACAGTATCACTGAATAAAGAAAAGCTATGCCAAGCAGTCATTTCAAAGAAAATTTACTTTTACTTCTGGGGGAAGTAGTTACTAAATGATTATGTTTTTCTTCAAGAATGTTAAGTGTTATTAAATGGGAAAGTAGAGTTTTCAGTGGGCCCCATGGTAGCTCAGATCCTTTTCCTGGAGTATGGAAGTTGTCACAGTTGTTCCCAGAAGTAAAAGCTCTATTGCAGCAGAGCACACGGAAGCTTTTATTAAAGACCATTCAAAAGCTAATTCCAAAGATCCAGATTATAGTGCCCCACAGTGGTCTGCCAAATAACAAGACATCTTGTTCTGCAAAGTTTTAGACACAACAAAAGAAAGCCTATTTGTAACAGTATACAACTGTATTTTTTCCTAGGATTGCCATAACAAATTAGCAGAACCCTGGTGGCTTTAAACAAAAGAACTACAATCTCTCACGGTTTTTCTGGAGGCCAGAAGTCCAAAATTAAGGAGCCTGCAGGGTTGGGTTTTTTCTGGAGGATCAGAGGGAGAATCTGTTCCATGCCCATCTCCTAGCTCCTGGTGGTTGCTGGCAGTCCTGAGCATTCCTTGGTTTGTACAAGCATCACTCCAATCTCTGCCTCCATCTCCACATGGCCTTCCCCTCTGGGTCTTCTTTTCTGTGTCAGTATGTCTCAAATCTCCCTCTCCTTTTTCTTATAAAGACACTAGTCATTGGATTTAGGGCCCACCCAAAATCCATCTTGAGATCCTTAATTATATCTGCAAAGGCCTTATTATTAATTATTATTAATTAAGGCTCATCTTGAGATCCTTAATGATATCTACAAAGGCCTTATTTCAAACTTTGGTCACATTCACAGGTGTTAGGGTTTAGGATATGGACATAATTTGGGGGGGATAGAATGCAAGCCATTACAACCATCAACCCAGGTAGAAAACCAAACTTCTGTGGTGTCAAGCAGGCCAGAGACAATGAAACCCAAACTCGAGTTAATTGATCTAACCAAGAACCTAAGAGAAGTAACAAACCTCTATTTAAAATGCTCCCAGGGTATTCTATTCAGACTTCTTAAGTGTCTCTGTTGGAGAGAACTTTTAAAATATTTTTTTCTACATGCTGCATTTTTCTAGTTTAAATCTTTTTTTCATTACATAGCTCAAAATTGATAAAGATTTTTGGAATCATTGACTCATCGTTACTTTTTTCTTTCCCTTGCAGCAGTAAATCAAAGAAAGCCAAACCTGGCCTACCTCGCATGCACAACTTTCTTCTCTTTATTGCAATTTTATTCAACAGTTGACTTTACCCTGAACATTTCCATATTTTCAGTTAACTCTTATTTACAGTTTTGAAATAGGAACCCTGAACCACAAAAAGTGCAAAAAAATCAACTGAAGTTCTTTGATGCCTGTGTAAAGCAAATGCATATATCTGCTTGATAGCTAAATAATGTTAAATGTATCACTAAGACTAAGCTTTGGTCTCACTTTAAGAATTTAAAAATTCTTTGAAAAGAATTAAATTAATAAAGCAATTTGCATGTTGGTAACAAATCTCATTTGTAACTGACAATAACATAAAACAATTTTATATATAAAGGATTATTACTGATCAAGAATGTGAATAGAGATGTTTGAAAGAATTTAAGTGCAGATTTGACATGACTGGTTTTTAAAACATTTCTCTCTATCCTGTATACTTAAATTGATTCCAAAATATTCCTTCAGTATCTACTCAAGCTGAGTGCTGTTTTCAGGATACTGTGAGCAGGTAGACAAGTTCCCCTTTTTCATGAGGTTGTGATTCTAGTGGAACAAGACAGACAAAGAATAAGCAGCAGGATAATTTCAGATATCGATGAGTACAATGAAGACAATAATATTGATAAAGTAATGTCATTGAGTGTGGCATGGCTGTGGGATGAGAGATTTTTGCTTTAGCTAAAGTCATCAGGGAAGACGACCCTGAGAAAATGACATTAGAACTTAGACTGAAGGATGAAGAGGTACTTTTAATACTGCTAAAATAGCTAACATTGTTGTCAGTGAGGCCAAATTAATTCACTCTCACACTAAGCACAGGCAATCAAAAGGAACAAGAAATTATGTCAAATGGCTCTAGAACAAGATTTGAAGCCAGAAAATTTATTTTCGAGCTGATGACTAGTCTTAAACCTGACTCACCTTATGTGTGTGGCCAGAAACCAACTGGTAAAATTCCAGACCCAAGCCTATGGTCCTCTGCTCAGATGCAATTTTATTCTGTCAAATCTGGTTGTGAAATAAGCAAGATCTCAGTAGAAAATAGCTAGGGGTAGGGCTTACACTGAAATCTTGGGGAACCCTTTCTCCAACCTGCGTCGTTCCCTATTCCTGACACACAACCTGCACACAGTTTCACGTTACCAAGTCTTTTGGTCTTAGGGTTTGTAGGTGTTGATCTAGTAAAGCTTGGAGGGAGGAGTAGGATTTAAAACACAGCCAAATTTCTGGTAGAGAATCATAGACAGGCATTCCTTTTCACTGTGCCAGTCTCTCAGTGCAGTAAAAATGTTGCCTGGATGGAACGATCCAGCACAATACCTACCCTGAAGTTATGGTTAGGTTTTTATTCTGTGTTGGAGATCAAATTTTGGATTCTCTTCAAGACTATACCAATTGTCATTGTTGCTCTTATTTTTTGGTACCCTTTCTTCTTCCCATCCCATTCCTATCCCCACCCTTAGTCCCAAGAACACCAGTCTACTTTCCATCACTATAAACTGTTCTTTCGTGCAGGTTCATATAAATTGAATCATACAGTATGTGGTCGTTTTTGTCTGGCTTTTTCCACTAAGCATGATACTTGGAGATTTATCAATGTAGCTCTGTATTTCAGTACTTCCTTACTTTTAATGCTGAGAAATATTCCACTGTATGAATATACCTGTTTGTCCATTCACCTCTCGGACACTTGGGCTGTTTTCAATTTTTTGCTAATATTAATTAAAATACTATTAATATTAAGATACAGGTTTTTGTGAACATATGTTTTCATTTTTATTGAGTAAATATCTGAGTGGAATTGCTGGGCTGTAAGTTTAAGGGTAAATTCAACTTTGTAAGAAACTTCCAGATAGTTTTCTAAAGTGGTCACCCCATTTAGTGTTCCCACGAACAATGTATGGTGTTCCAGGTGCTGTCATCTTTGCCAACACTTGACACCATATTTATTTATTTATAGCCACTTGACTAGGTGTGTAGTGACATCTCACTATGATTTTCATTTTTATTTCCTTAATGACTTAGCATTTTTTTGATATTATGCATTTTTTCATGTGGTTATTGACCATTCTTCCTTTGTGAAGAGTCCAGTCAAATCTTCTGCCCATTTTTAATTGAGTTGGTTCTTTTTATTATACGAATTCTTTATGTATTTTAGATACAGTCCTTTGTAAGATACATATATTGTGCATATTGTTTCTCAATATGTGGCTTGCCTTTTCACTTTATTAACATTAGTTCTCAAAAAGCAGAATAGTTTTCTTTTTCTTATTATGTCGCTAATTTTTCACATGTTTTTTCTTCTTGTCATATCCCTAACTTGTGAATTTTTTTTTTTTTTGTGACCGGTAAGGGATCACAACCCTCAGCACGGTGTGGTCTGCACCACGCTCAGCCAGTGAGCACACCGGCCATCCCCATATAGGATCCGAACCCAAGGCCTCGGCGCTACCAGTGCCGCACTCTCCTGAGTGAAGCACGGGGCCGATCCTAACTTGTGAATATTAAGAAACTAAGTATATGATTTGTGATGATATATATTGCTAAATATTAATTGATAAAAACTAAATACTAAAACATTGAAAAAAATGTTTCATAATTATAGCTGTCTATATTGGTTTTCTATAGCTTCTATAACAAATTACCACAAATGGAGCAGTTTAAGGTGACACTTATTTATCATCCCATAGTTCTGTATATCAGAAGTCTTGCCACAGCACTGTTCAGGTGGTTCTCCATTCCTAGTGTAATACAGCCAAATTCAAGGAGTTAGCCTGGCTGCATTCTTTCTGTACATTCTGGAGACAAATCCACTGTCAAGTTTATTCAGGTTCTTGGCAGAATCTGATGTCAGAGGAAGGGTCTGAGGGACCCGATAGTATTCCTCAACCCACCCTGTCCTCTGACCAGGTTCTTGACTCCACCACAGGAAAGAATTCAAGAGCAGAGTCACAGTAGAAAGTGAGAACAGGTTTAACATTAACAGATAAGAAATACAGGTTCCTCAGAGAGACTGCAGCCTCGCTCCAGAGACTGGGCAGGGCCCACACCAAGTTTAACACAAAAGTAAGAAATACACACAAACTTTTACCCTCTCTCCCTGTTTTATCACCCTTCCCTTATTTGAAGAGCAATATAAGATACACAAAAGCTACAAGAAAACAAATATTGTGTTCTAATTGTTAAGTTGCTGCATCTAAAAAAGATACCACAGACTGGGAGGCTTAAACAACAGAGATGTATTTTCTCACAGTGTTGGAAGCTGGAAGTTCAAGATCAAAGTGCCAGTGGGGTTGGTTTCTGGTAAGTCTTCTCTTCCTGGCTTATGGATGGCCATCTCACTGTGTTCTCACATGGCCTTTTCTCTGTGCATGTGTGGAGAGAAGACTCTCTTGTGTCTCTTCCTCTTCTCATAAGGACACCAACCTATGACCTCACTTTACCTTTATCACCTCCTTAAAGGCCCTATCTCCAAATACAGTTACATTGGGGGTTAGTGCACCAACATACGAATTTGGAGGGGATAAAACTTAGTCCATAACAATTGCTTTAATAACATTTTTATAATGAACAGATGACAAATTGAACTTATCATAGGTTGAATTGTGTGCCTCCGCCACAAAAATACATTGACTCACTAACCCCCATTTCCTCTGAATGTGACTTTAGTTGGAAATATGATCTTCACAGATTTTTTTCAATGTGGTTCATAGGCTTTACTTTAATGATTTAACGTAATATGGACTGTCCATAATCTATAAGAGTAAATAGTTACTTAAAAGCTCACTTGTATCACTTATTTTTCTTATCATGGTAAAAAACATGTAACATGAGATCTACCCTCTTAACAAATGAAGCGTGTAGTACAATTGTTAACTATAAGCACAATGCTGTATAGCAGATCTCTAGAACTTTTTCATCTAGCATAACTGAAACTTTATACCCAATTAAATAGCAACTCCCATTTCCCTCCTGCCCCAGCAACCATGACTTAACTTTCTGTTTCAATGGGTCTGACTACTTTAGCTATCTCATATAAGTGGAATCTTGCAATGTTTGTCCTTCTGCAACTGGCTTATTTCACTTAGCATAATATCAGCAAATTTCACTCATGTTGTAGAAAATAATAGGTGTGATGGTTAATTTTATGTGTCATCTTGACTGGGCCAAGGGGTGCCTAGACATTTGTTAAAACACTATTCTGGGTGTTTCTTGAAAGTGTTTCTGGATGAGATTAACATTTGAGTTGGTAGACTGAACAAAACAGACTGTCCTCCCTAATGTGGGTGGGCCTCACCCCATCCATGGAAGGTCTGACTACAACAAAAATGATGAGTAGCAGGGGACTCTTCCTGCCTGATGGCTTGAGCTGGGCCATCAGCCTTTTCCTGCCTTCAGGTTTCTTGAGTCTTGAGCCTTCCAGCTTCCAGACTGGAATATATATGACTGGCTTTCCTTGTTCTCAAGTCTTTGAATTTAGACTGGAATTATAACACTGGCTTTCCCGGATGTCCAGCTTCCTGAATGTTGATCTTGAGACTGGTCAACCTCCACAATAGCATGATCCAATACCTTACAATAAATGTCTTTGGTTCCACTTCTCTGGAGAACAGTGACTAATACAACAGGATTTTCTTCTTTTTTATGGCCGAATAATATTTCATTGCATGTTTATGCATATTTTTTTTTACCCATTTATCTGTCAAAAGACATGTTGGCTGTTGTGAATAATGCTGCAATGAACATGGGAGTGCTAATATCACTTTGATATCCTGATTACAATTATTTTGGATAAATACTCAGAAGTGGGATTGCTGGATCATATGGTAGTACTCTTTTTAATTTTTGAGGAATCTTTCCATGCTGTTTTCCATAGCAACTGTGCCAATTTACATTTCCACCAACAGTGAGGATTTGTCCACATCTTCACCAACATTTGTTATTTTCCATTTTTTTTTTAATAATTGCCACACTAACAGGTGTGAGGTGATATCTCCTTGTGGGTTTGATTTGCACTTCTCTGATAATTAATGACATTAAGCATCTTTGCGTATACTTGTTCATTTATATATGTTCTTTGGAGGAATACTTACTCAAGTCATTTGCCTATTTTTAAATTAGGCTATTTAGAGTTTTTTGTTTGTTTTTGCTATTAAGTCATGAGAATTTCTTATGTATTTTGGGTATTAACTACTCATTGGATATATGGTTTGAAAATATTTTCTCTCATTCTGTACATTACCTTTTCATTCTGTTGTTTCATTTGCTGTGTGGAAGCCTTTCATTTTTATTTATTTATTTATTTTTTAATCTACATACAGGTACTTTATTTACAAATATTTAGGTTAATAGCATTTTGTTATATCCAATGAAGAGTATAGCAGTCTGAATAAATCCTTCTGTCACAAAGAACAATAGGATCCACTGTAACTAACTTTGGGAATCAGGGTATTGCATCTAAAGAAACCTAAGTTTTTAGTTTGTGATTGTTACCTTATATCCCGATGGGGGGGGGGTGCTTGTTTTGTTTTTGTTAATATACACACACCAGCAGGTCAGGGTCCCTGGGTGAATCTCTTGTGATGCAACGTTGTAAGCAAAATGGATCACTGTAAGTCTTCAACAGAACATGCCAATCTATGCCAGGAATCTTACTTTTATAAAAAATAAAGATGAGTCCACAAATTAATCAAATCCTGTTTTCTGCACATTCCAGTTTTGGCTTTTCTTTAACTCTGACTATGCAATACTCTGGTATTGCCACATTTTTACAACCTGGAAATACGTACTTTTACATTAGTGTCCGTAAAGAGGTATTTAAAAATGTGTATTTTAGAGCAGCTTCTGGTCAAGATGGCAGAGTAGATGGTTCCTAGTGTTGCTCTTGCCCACAAATTGACCAATTTGCAACTCTTAAAAAGTAACAACAGGAAGCCTGAGATCTGCACTGGAACAGGCAGGAGCCATGCACCGTGGGACCCCAGTCCAGGCCAGTGCCTGCCACACAGAGATGCCTGCGAGCCACAGGGCCCTCATGCCCCAAGTCAGCCATGCTGGAAAAGGCAGATGCTGTGGGACCTCCAGCCCAGGTCAGTACCCGCCACTTAGAGAGGTCTGAGAGCCTCCGGCGGACACGCTCTGAGTCAACCACACTGGAAAAGGCAGGCACCGTGTGACCCCTAGCCCAGGTGAGTCCTTGCCACTTAGAGAGGTCCAAGAGCCACCAGGCCCAGATGCCCTGAGTCAGATATGCCAGAAGAAGCAGGTCCCATGAGACACCCAGTCCAGGCCAGGCCCCACTGCACAGAAAGGCCTGAGAGCCACCAGGTCTGCATGCCCTGAGTCAGTAGTGCCAGAATAAGCAGGTGATGTGGGACACCCAGCCCAGTTGAGTTCCTGCTGCCCAGACAGGCCTAAGAGCCACTGGAGCCACACACCCTGAGTGAGCTGTGCCAGAACAGGCAGGCACCATGGAACCCCCAGCCCAGGCTAGTTCCCGCTGCCCAAAATTGGCAGTCCCTTCAGGATCCAAGTCAGACAACAGGGTGGAGCAAGTGGACTGTGATACCTCCTGCCACAATGACTAAACACCAAAGGAAAGATACCAGAAATATGAAAAATTGAAAAAGTACATCACCACCAAAGGAAAATAATAACTCTCAAGCTCTATATCCTATAGAACAGGAAGTCTTTGAAACGACTGTCAAGAAGTTAAGAGCAACAATTCTAAGGAAACTAAATGAGATATAAGAATACTCAGTAAGACAAGATAAAGAAATGAGAAAACACATATAGGATCTGAAAGAAGAAATGTACAAAGAAATCAATGCCCTGAAAAGCAATGTACCAGAGCTTGTGGAGCTGAAGGATTCATTGAACAAAATAAAAAACACAACAGAGAGTCTAACCAGCAGGCTAGAACAAGCAGAAGGCAGAATTTCTGACCTTGAAAACAGGCTGTTTGAATTAACACAGGAAGACCAGAAGAAAGAATTTAAAAAATTGAAGAAAATGTAAGAGAGATAACAGACAACCTTAAGCACTCAAATATCCAAACCATGGGTATTCCAGAAGGAGAGAAAAACGAAATGGCATTGAAAACATATTCAATGAAATAATAGCAGAAAACATCCCAGGTATAGGGAAAGTCACAGATCTTCAGATTCAGGAGACCCAAAGATCCCTAAACATATTCAACCCAAAAAGGTCCTCTCCAAGACATGTTATAGTCAAACTGGCAAAACTCAAAGACAAAGAAAGAATCTTAAAAGCTGCAAGAGAAAAGCAGCAAGTCACCTATAAGGGAGCCCCAATCAGACTAACATCAGACTTTTCATCAGAAAAGAATGGGATGATATATTCAAAATACTAAAGGACAAAAATTGCCAGACAAGAATAATTTACCCAGCAAAGCTAATCCTTCCTTCCAAAGTGAAGGAAAAATAGTATATTTCTCTGACAAACAAAAACTGTGGGAGTTCACTACCACATGACCAGCCTTTCAAGAAATCCTCAAAGAAGTACTGGGTTTGATACCTGAAAAACAACTATAACTGCCATAAATACTCAAGAAAGAACAAAACCTACAAGCAAACAAAAATGCTAACAGTAGAGAAAAAAAAAGTTTATCTACCACCCCAAGAAACCAACAAATACAGAAGACAAACAGAAAATTAGAAAGAAAGGAACAAGATGTACTTAAGACATCTAAACAAAAATCAATAAAATGCCAGGAGTAAATCAACAACTTTCAATAATAACTCTAAATGTAAAGGGATTAAATTCCCCACTCAAAAGACACAGACTGACTGAATGGATTAAAAAGATGGACCCATGAATATGCTGCCTTCAAGAGACTCACCTCACCTGTAAAGACACACATAAACTAAGAGTGAAAGGATGGAAAAAGATATACCATGCAAATAGAAGTGAAAAATGAGCTGGAATAGCTATTCTTATATCAGATAAAATAGGCTTTAAAGCAAATACCGTAAAGGAGATAAAGAAGGCCACTATATAGTGGTAAAAGGATCTATCCATCAAGAAGGCATAACAATCATAAATACATACATCCTCTGATATCTGTCAGAGCAGCCAGACTTATAAAGCAAACACTATTAGATCTAAAGAATGAGATAAACACTAACACCATAATAGCAGGGGACCTAAACACCCAACTCTCAACATTGGACAGATCATCTAGGCAAAAATCAATAAACACAAGATCTAAAGGACACTTAAGGCCAATTGGACTTGGAAGATATCAACAGAACATTCCATTCAACAACCTCAGAATATTCATTCTTCTCATCAGCACATGGAGCATTCTCCAAGATAGACCACATATTAGTTCACAAAGCAAGGGTCAACAAATTCAAAAAAATTAGAATTATTCCATGTATTTTTTTCCAATCACAGTGGGTTAAAATTTGAAATCAATAACACACAAAACTCTGGAAACTATACAAACACATGGAAATTAAACAACTTTCCACTTAATGATGTTTGGGTCCATGAAGAAATTAAACAGGAAATGAAAAAAATTTATTGAAACTAATGAAAATAACGACACATCATACCAAAACCTGTGGAATACTGCAAAAGCAGTACTAAGGTGGAAATTTATCACATTAAATGCTAACTTCAGAAGAATAGAAAGATGGCAAATAAACAACCTAACACTTCACCTTAATTATTTAGAAAAAAACAACAATACAAACCCAAAGTTAGTAGATGGAAAGAAGTCATTAAGATCAGAGCAGAACAAAATGAAATAGAAACCCCAAAAACAATACAAAAGATGAATGAAATAAAAAGTTGGGTTTTTGAAAAGATAAATAAAATCGACAAACCATTAGTAAGGCTAACTAAGAAGAGAGAAGCCCCAAATAACAAAAATTAGGAATGAAAAAGGTAATATTATAACTGATACCCCAGAAATACAAAGTATCATTAGATACTACTATAAACAACCACATGCCAACAAATTTGAAAATCTGGAGGAAATGGATAAATTTCTAGACACATACAAACTACCAAAACTGAGCCAAGAAGTTACAGAAAATCTGAACAGACCAATAACAATAAAAGAGATTAAAACTGTTATCAGAAGGCTCCCAACAGAGAAAAGACCAGGACCGGATGGGTTCACTGCAGAGTTCTACCAAACCTTCAAAGAGGAACTGATACCAATTCTCTACAAGCTATTCCAAAAGATTGAAACAGAGGCCATTCTCCAAAACTCATTCTCTGAGGCAAACAACACCCTGATACCAAAACCAGACAAAGATACATCAAAAATAGAAAACTACAGGCCAATATCCTTGATGAATATAGATGCAAAGATCCTCAATAAAATACTAGCTAACAGAATACAGCAACACATACACAAAATTATACACAATGATCAAGTGGGATCATTCATCCCAGGGATGCAAGGTTGGTTCAACATATACAAATCAATAAATGTGAAACACCACATCAATAAAAGCAAAGACAAAAAGCATATGATCATCTCTATAAATGCAGAAAAAGCATTTGGCAAAATTCAAAATTCTTTCATGATAAAGAGTCTCTACAAGTTAGGTATAGATGGAAAGTGTCTCAACACAATTAAAGCCATATATGATAAGCCCACTGCCAATACCATCCTGAATAGGGAAATGCTGAAAGCTTTTCCCTTAAGAAAAGGAACTAGACAAGGATGCCCACTCTCACCACTCCTATTCAACATAGTGTTGGAAGTACTAGCCAGAGCAATCAGAGAAGAGAAGGAAATAAAGGACATCCAGATTGGAAAAAATGAAGTCAAACTGTCCCTGTTTGCAAATAACATGATCCTATATATCGAACAGCCTAAAGCCTCTACAAAAAAACTCTTAGAGTTGATAAGTGATTGTAGCAAAGTTGCAGAATACAAAAATCAACACACAAAAATCAGTAGCATATCTATATTCCAACAGTGAACATGCAGAAAAAGAAATCAAGAAAGCTAGCCCATTTACAATAGCCACCAAAAAAATAAAATACTTAGGAATAAAAACCAAGGATGTGAAAAATTTCTACAAAGAGAACTACAAACCACTGTTGAGAGAAATTTAAGAGGACATAAGAAGATGGAAAGATATCCCCTGCTTTTGGATCAGAAGATTTAACAATGTGAAAATGTCCATATTACTCAAAAGTTATAGGTAGATTCAATGCAATCCCCATCAAAATTCCAATGACATTTTTCTCAGAAATGGAAAAACTACCCAGACATTTATATGAAATAACAAAAGAACATGCATAGCCAAAGCAATCCTGAGCAAAAAATAAAAGCTGGAAGCATAACATTACCTGACTTTAAACTATATCACAAAGCTATAATTACCAAAACAGTATGGTACTGGCATAAAAACAGACTTAGAGATCAATGGATTAGAATAGAGAACCCCAGAAATCAATACATACACCTACAGCCATTTGATCTTTGATAAAGTCATCAAGTCTACACATTGGGGAAGAGACGGCCTCTTCAACAAATGGTGCTAGGAAAACTGGATATTCATATGTAGGAGACTGAAACTAGACCTGTACCTTTCATCATATACCAAAATCAACTCAAAATGGATTAAAGAATTAAATATACATCCTGAAACGATAAAACTCCTGAAAGAAAACATAGGGGAAATACTCCAGGAAGTAGGAATGGGTACAGACTTCATGAATATGACCCCCAAAGTACAGGTAACCAAAGGAAAAATAAACAAATGGGATTATATCAAACTAAAAAGCTTCTGCACAGCGAAAGAAACAATCAACAGAGTGAAAAGATAACCAACGGAGTGGGAGAAAATATTTGCAAAATATACATCTGACAAAGGATTAATATTCAGAATATACAAGGAACTCAAACAACTTTATAGAAAAATGCAAATAACCCAATTTAAAAATGAGCAAAGGACCTGAATAGGCATTTCTCAAAGGAATATATATGAATGGCCAACAGACACATGAAAAAATGCTCAACATCACTCAGAATCTGGGAAATGCAAATCAAGACCACTTTGAAATGCCCTCTCACCCCAGTTAGGATGGCTAATATCCAAAAGACTGAGAATGATAAGTGCTGGGGAGGTTGCAGAGAAAAAGGAACTCTCATACATTGTTGGTGGGACTGCAAAGTGGTTCAGCCTTTATGGAAAATGGTATGGAGGTTCCTCAAACAATTACAGATATATCTACCATGTGACCCAGCTATTCCACTGCTGGGAATATACCCAGAGGAATGGAAATATTCATGCCAAAGGGATACCTGTACTCCCATGTTTATTGCAGCACTATTTACAATAGCCAAGAGTTGGAACCAGCCCAAATGTCTATCATCAGATGAGTGATAAGGAAACTGTGGTACATCTGCACAATGGAATTTTACTCTGCTATAAAAAAGAATGAAATACTACCATTCGCAACAACACGATGGACTTAGAGAAAATTATATTAAGGAAACAAGTCAGGCACAGAAAGAGAAATACCACATGTTCTCACTTATTTGTGGGAGCTAAAAATAAATAAATAAATAAACAAACAAATAAAGGATGGGGGGAGAAGACAAAACAATCACAACAATTCCTTGAACTCGTTAAGACAAGTGAACAGATTTGATGTGGGGGAGAGGGGAGGGAGGGAGGGAGGAAGAGGAATGGGTAAAGGGTCACAAATATCAACTACAATGTATATTGAAAAGTTAAAATAAAATAAAAAATAAAAAAGAGTAATAAATAAAAATGTGTATTTTAAACACAACAGTCGATCTCTGTGCATTTTATATAATATTCTGAGGTTTACCTATCCTACTTCAAATAACTTCTCAATTCTCAGCCACTGAACCATAAATTGAATTAGAAATCAGTCAACAGAAGTAAAGAACTTGGTAAAACATAAATTGGTTGGCTAAAGAAATGAGATTATGTCTCTCACAATACAGTATTCTTTCAGTGGCCAAACCACCTAGTGCAAAGTAATAACTTACTTTGTATCTGCACAAGCATTGAAACACCACTAGAAACACTTTCCCTTTTACAAAATAATTTATGCCAACATGACATAAAATAGCCCCTCATACTATGAACGCAATGGTTATCGTAAATTATTTCACTGTAGTGTTAAAAATACACAATTTTTAATCCCTTAACAGCAGGCCTGGGTTCTGGCTGTCTGGTTCAGAATCTGACCATTCCAAGAAGATAAAGGTATAAAAGCTTAAAATGTGCAATCATAAACCCAGCTTTTTGTCTTTTTATATACAGTAAGGCAAGAATGCAACCTGTAATTCAAAATGTTTACAGAAAGACAGCGTAAGCCACAGTGCAAAGATGGAACCGAATCTGCTAGTGTTAATCCTCTGATGCTAGGAGCTCTTTCCAGCATGATGTCCCCAAACAATGCCAGCACCAAAGGGTGGAGCCAGTATTGCTTTGAACTGCAGTTGCACCTATTTCCTTGTGTGAAATGGAAGAGAGTAACATGGTCACATATAGGTCATACCGTACAAACTGGTATTTTATTCTATTCCAATGTCCATAATGAATTTATTTTCTTCATTAAAATAATATACACAGAATGCATTGTTAGTTCATTTCCTTCAAATTTTACACATATTTGCTTTCTGTTAAAGAGAAAAGGATAAAATGGTGTAAAAAAAGAATAAAGCTATTAAGCACAAGAGAAAAGATAAACGGTTATTTTCCCTGTGCAAGGCTAAGACAGAAGAAAACCTCATCAAGAAAATTGCCACCCACACAACAGGGAATTTATCAAACAAAAACAAAAGAAAAGCAGTTATAGAACTCCTTCTCTACCATCGGAAGTCATTTCACAGAAATAAACTTAACAGGTTACAACAGACATACTTGTACAGTCAAAGATGATGAGAAAGGCTTAAGATATCAAATCAAACCGTACAGTGAGGCAAAACCTTGCCAAACAGGAAGGGTAAAAATCATGAAGTCCAGCATAAGTGCTCAGTTTAAATCATATATTGGTAACATAACTATCACAGGATAATCAAGGGGAAAATAAGGTCTAGATTTGCCATGCAGGAGAGATGACTACACTACTTGTCTTTGATAACTTGATTACATATAGTTGTTTAGCAATTTAGTATTGCATTAAACTGTTTTTACAACAGAAATTTGTTTTTTTCTTTTTTTAAAAAAAGTTAAACCTAGTAAGATGGACAGAAAACAAGGCAATGAAATGTACTGCTTCCAACAGACAGAGGTGAAAGGTCAAATGACAGGCCACAGCAAAGAGGTCACTAGCTGCCACAGCCTTCTCTCTGGGGTTGCACCAGACCACAAAAGAAAGGGCAGGAGGATGCGTGTGCAGCTGGCAGAGCCTGTGCAGAAGCTTTTTAGATCGATGTGGTTATCTACTTTTGTTTTTGTTGCCTGTATTTTGGTGTCATATCCAATAAATTATTGCCCAGACCAATGTCACGAATCTTTTCCCTTATGTTTTTGTCTTATGTTTAAGTCCCTAATACATTTTGAGTTGGTTTTGGGGAATAATGTAAGATAAGATCCAATTTTATTCTTTTGCATGTGGAATATCAAGTTTTCCCAATATCCTCTCACCATTATGGATTTTTGGCAGCCTTGCTGAAGAGCAGTTAACCATATATTCATGATTTCTGAACTCTCTATTCTGTTCCATTGTTCTATATGTCTGTCTGTATGCTAGTACCATAAGCTTACTCTTTGGATTACTGTAGCTTTGTAATATGTTTTGAAATCAGGAAGTGTAAGGCCTCCAGATTTACTCTTTCTCAAGATTGTTTTAGCTCTTTGGGGTGCTTTGCAGTTATATATGAATTTTAGGATACTTTTTATTTCTGTAAAAACTCCCATTGAGATTTCGATAAGCACTGAATCTGTAGTATGGTTAGTATGGACATTTAAAAAATATTGTCTTCAAATCCACTGACACAAAAAGTCTTTTTTTTCACTTAAGTCTCCTTTAATTTTCATCAAAAATATTTTGTAGTTTTTTTGTGTACCAGTCTTTTTCCTCCTTGGTTAAGTTTATTCCTAAGCATTTTATTCTTTTTGATGCTATTATAAATAAAATATTTTTTTAATTTCCTTTTTGTATTTTTTATTGTTAGTGTATAGAAACACACTAATATTTGTATGTTGATTTTAGATCCTGCAATTTTTTTTGAATTCTTTTATCGGTGTTAAACAGTTTCTTTAATCTCTAGGGTTTTCTACTTATAAGATCATGTCTTCTACAAACATAGAAAATTTTACTTCTTCCTTCTAATTTGGATGCTTTTTTTTTTTTTTTTCTTTCTCTGGTTAGGTCTTCCAGTATTACATTGAATAGAAGTTGCCTTATTCCTGATCCTAGAGGAAAAGTTTTTTACTGCTGAATATGATGTTAGCCACTGGTTTTTCATATGTGGCCTTTATTATGTTGAAGGTGATTTTCTTCTATTTTTAGTTAAATGTTTTTACCATGAAAAGGTGTTGAATTGTGTCAAATACTTTTTCTGCATCTATTGAGATAATCATGTAATTTTTATGCTTTGTTCTGTTAATGTGTTTTGTTATATTGAATTTTGTATGTTGAACTATCCTTGCATTCCAGGGATAAATCCAACTTTGGTCATAGCATATGATCCTTTTAATGTGTTGTTGAATTTGGTTTGCTAATATTTTGTTGAGGATTTTTTCATCTATATTTATCAGGGATATTGGCCAATAGTTTTCTTTTCTCATAGTGTCTTTTTCTGGCTTTAGTATTAGGGTAAATCTTGCCTCATAAAATGAGTTTGGAAGTGTTTCTCTGAAACCCTGTTTTGGAAGAGTTTGAGAAGAACTAGTGTTAATCCTTCTTTAAACATTTACGTCACAAATTACTTTTTTGTATTGTTTATTCATTAGATTACTATCAGCATTTCTTGTAAGATAGGTCTAGAGTTGATAAATTCCCTCAGCTTTTGTTTATCTGGGAAAGTTTTTATCTCTCCTTCATTTTTGAAGGACAGTTTTGCCAGATACAGTACTCTTGATTGTTAGGGATTTTTTTTTTCCAGAAGCTTATTTTCATCCCATTCCCTTCTGAATTGTATGGTTTCTGCTAAGAAATCTACTTTTCTCTTGGTGCTTTCAAAATTCTCTCTTTGTCTTGACTTTTGACAATATAATGTGTCTCAGTGTGGACTTCTTTGAATTTATCTTATTTGAGATTCTTTAAGTTTCTTAAATCCAAATGTTCATTTTCTTCCCCAAGTTTAGGGAGTGGTCAGGCATTATTTCTTTAAATAAGCTTTACATCCCTTTCTTTCTCATTTCTTCTAGGATCCTCATAATAAATACGTTGGTCTGCTTAATGGTATTCTATAAGTCCTTAGGCTTTTCTCACTCTTTTTCTTTCTCTCTTTCATTTTTTTCCCCCCTCTGATTAATTTCTAATGACCGGTCTTCAGTTTCACTGATTCTGTCTTCTTCTTGGTCAGGTTTGCTGTTGAACCCTTCTGTTGAATTTTTCAGTTTAGTTATTGCATTCTTCAGCTCCAAAATTGTTGTTTGGCTTTTTTATATTTTCTATAGCTGTGTTGAAATTCTCATTTTGTTCGTGCATCATTTTCCTGAGCTCATTGAGCATCCTTATGATAGTTGTTTTGAATTCTTTGTCAGATAATTTATATACCTCCATTTCTTTAGAGTCAGTTTCTGGAGATTAATTTTCTTCTTCTGATTGGGTCATTTCTCCCTGTGCCTTCATATTCTTTGTAACTTTGTGTATATACCCATGCATTTGAAAAAAAACTGCCTCTCCTAGTTTTTATAGATGGCTTTGTACAGGAAAACACCTGCAATAATCAGCCATGCCAGAAATTATGGAGTTCCCTCAAGCCTTTTCCATGGGTATGTCTTTTCTGAACTTGTACTTGTAGATTCCTAATTAGAGGGGTCTGGTAGTGTTTTTTGTTCAGTTTGTGTGTGTGTGTGTGTGTGTGTGTGTGTGTGTGTGTGTGTGTGTGTGTGTGTGTTTTAGGAGCTTGTGATCTCTTGCTCCTTCTGGTCCCTGTCTGCTGTACCTTGGGTCCTCTGGAGCAGTAGCATGTAACCCAGCTCCTTTGTTCTCAGGTGTCCTCAGGCATCTAGGGTATGCAAGGTCATGTCAGCATGCTGATTCAAGTCAAGCAGAAGCCAGGCCCTTGGATGGGCTTCCCCTCAAAATGCCAGAACATCAAATAAGTGGTGCAGTCTTCTCTTTCCCTTGCCAAAGAGAAGCTGGGAGCTGGAAGTCCACTCCCAATCACATGGCAGTACCCTGGGGGAGTAGGATAAGGAACTATGACAAGAAAGTGCCACAAATTTTTCTAACACCTTCAGTGTGGCTATTTTTACACTCACCTGGGGTACAGGAGCCAAGTTTCTGGATTTCTCACAAAGGTAACTGGTCCACATGTTGTTGTCTACATTTCCAAGCTTCCTGACATCACTCCCAGGTCTTTGCAGATTTAACCAAGTTAAGATGAGATTATTCTGGCAGGCTCTAATCCAATATGGCTGATGTCCTTATAAAAAAGGGAAGTTTGGACACAGACATGCACAGAGAGAAGACAATATGAAGACACACAGGAAGAAGATAACCATGTGACTAGAGTGTTACATCTCCAAGCCAAGGAATGTCAAGGACTACTGTTAAACACCAGAAGCTAGAAGAGGCAAGAAAGGATTCTTTTCTAGAGTCATAAGTGAAAGTATGATTTGCCTGCTGGTCCTTTGATTTCAGACTTCTAGTCTTCAACACTCTGAGGCAATAAATTTCTGTTATTTTAAGCCACCTTGTTTCGGGTACTTTGTTACAACAGCCCCAGAAAAGTAATACAGAGCTCCTTTAACAATCTTTTTTTTTTTTTTTTTTTGAAGATTCCTTCTTTCTCATCAAGATACATGCATAGACACAACCACTTCTGAGTGGTTCCTATTCTCTGTACAAGAGGGAAGAATACAAAAATATATGAGGGGCTATTGAGCTATACTGGATGCTTCTTTTGAGAAATTAGCTGAAGTATACTTATTTTAATTTGATATTGTTATATCAAAACCAAAACATGTTGTAGTAAACACTTGCTTATTACTTTCTTACATCTTCAATAAACATCACTAACTCACTTCATCACCTTGATGATCTGTGCCCCAAAGCCTACCTGCTAAGGAATTTTTTAAGACTATTTTATCTTCTGATTCTTTTTTATTTAAATAAACATGCATGTGAGACAAATAAAATAATAATTAAACAAATCGGACAATTATATGGTAGGATCCTGACATTCAAAAAGAATATAGTTGAAGACCCAAAGATGTGAATATACAGTGAAATATATCTGAAATATTGAAGGGACCAATCAACCAGATAGCAATGAGTTTACTTATATATCATTTAAATTAATTTTGCCTCTAAAATAAATATTACATTTATTTCTTATTTTCCTGTATTCATACAGTGTGACTAGTGGACACTAGATTTTGTGATAGAGCTGACTTATCACTGACCTCAATATATTCTACTCTTTATACAAAACATAAATTCTAAATAAAACTTCCTCACTTTCTCTTTATATACATTACCAACACTAGTAGTTGGTTTTCTTTTGGAATTTCTTTTTTCACAAAGAAAGAAAGTTTTGTTATTTCACAGAGGTGGAGAACAAGAAACCAGAGGGGTGTATGCCAGGGCACTCAGGAGCCAAGTAACCCATCCCTGTACGTTAGCCTCAGCCTGTGTGACATGAATGTATGCAAATTCCAACATGTCCTCAATCTTTGAGGTCAAAACTATGGTAAACAGCAAATTCACAAATGCCTAGGGGCTACCATAGTTAAATCTAAGCCCTAGTCTAGTAAACATGGATGGTGAGACTGTCCAATTCATATACCAAGAAAGGGTTATTGTGGGAACTTGTGAGATAGTTTTCTAAATTATTTCCAGCAAGTAATGCTGGGCTCCTACAGGAAAAATTCCACCCTTAGCACTACTTGGAAGATCCCAACACTAAATATCATGCATTAATACTAATTTCAAATTTAAAAAAAATTAAGGCAGGGAAAGTAGGCATATTCTAGGACAATATATTTATTATTGAGGAATTTATAGAGCAGCTAGAAACAAAGTACTTAAAAGTGCATTAGAACATAAAAGTGATAACTTCTGTCCCAGTCAGATGTCTCCAAAAGCAGCATTCTTTCGGTGTGTGTTCTTTATTAGGAATATTCATCTGCATGCCAGTCAGTGCCACCAGTTGATTTTAAACTCTGTGGAAACAACACTAATTATTAGAAATACTGATAGCAATAAAATAATTATTATAATAAATTTCTGCTTGGGGGAAATTTTCATCTTTGTCAGGAGTTTGATTTCTCTTTTGTCTCATGGAGGCAAATTATAATCATTGTTTTGTCGGTTGCTACCAGAGATCTTTTAACTTCATACTGCACCAGCTCAGGATCCTGTCTAACTGCCACTCAGATAATATTAAATAACTATTTGGGACTCTGTAGAAAGCTGTTGCTTTTTGATTTCCTCTACTAAGTCATATAAAAGGAAATTCAGTGTTCCCTTGACACAGCGCTCCTCCAATCCCACAATGCTTTGGAGCTACTTTTAATCAGATACATGGAAAAGATATTAACTACATATAGGAGTCTACATATAGCAGTTTCCTATTCAACAACAACTGATGATTTTTATATAATTGAGAATTAAATTTTTATCTGTTGATGGGATTCAGGGAGAATAATGGATGAGCTATTGTAGTAATTTTTTTAAAATATCTTCTAACCTGTCCTTGCTGTGCAGAAGCAGCAATATAGGTCAAATGGGAAAAAAAAAAAAAAAGAAAGAATATTTCTAGAAAGTCCCCTCTCATTGGGAGCTCTGTAAAAACAGAGGCTGTGTCTTCCATGTTTGTCACCACTGTGTCTCCTGGCAGTTTTTGACATGCAGTCAGCATGCAATAAATAACTGTTGAATGACTGAAGGAAAGGTCTGATGCCCATCATAAAAGATCTCTCCACAGTCATTTTGACACAATCTTACCTTGGTGCTTTTATTTTCATCTGCACATTTTTATTATCATCCAAAATGCAAAGATGGGTGAAAAAAGGATGAATGTAACTATTAATAATGTTTTAGCATAAGTATGCCCCACATATTGCATGGGAAATACTTACACTAAAACATTTTTCATTGTTTACACAATCTTGTGTTTAATCTGTCTATCCTAGAAATTCAGACATCTTGTGTTTAATCTGTCTATCCTACCAAAACATGGACTTTAAAACTATTTTTTAGTATTGTTGACGGATTTATCAGTAACTAAAAATATGATTTTATAATAAGATGGCTGACCGATGGCCTATGTTTTTACAATTTTTGCTACATAAATGACCATTAGGACAACCAACAAGTTCTAAGAACAAGTAAAGAAACCGATCCTCACGTTTTCGGATGTGAGTGCAGTTACCAGAGGACCTCAGGCTGGAGGCCATTCTTGGTGCTGCTCTGGGATGTTTTAAATGTTTATGATTCTACCCACTGTGTCCTAAGACAGTGCTTTTCCACCTCTGGCATTCTTTAGGCATTTGTGCATTTTAGAATTAGCAGCAGTACACTGTATAGTTGCCTCATCTAGTGAAGATGTGACCCTCACTCAGTGGGGAATCTGTTTAGAGACCAGTAAGTGTCTAGCCACATGGAAACCACAAAGAAAGGAGATTGCTCTGCTTTATTCATATCACCATGGTACTGGAGACCTGAGCTCTCAGGCTGGGACTGTTTAGAGGCCAGAGACCTGTTTTTTATATCAAATAGAAGCTTCAGTTGAAACATGAATGCTACATTTGGAAGACAAGGTATACTAATCAGGGTTCTCCAGAGAGACAGAACCAATAGGTTATGTATATAAATATATGAGAGGGGATCTATTGGAGGAGTTGGCTCAGGTGATTATGAAGGCTGAGAAGTCCCATGATAGGCCATTTGCAAACTGAGTGCCAGTAGCGTGGCTCAGTCCAAGTCTGGAAGCCTCAGAGCCAGGGAAGCCGATGGTGTGATTCTCAGTCTGAGGCCAAAGATCTGAGAGCTGGAGGTGCTGCTGGTGTAAGTCCTGGAACCCGGTGGCTGGAGAGTCTCAAGTCCAGATGTCCTCGGACAGGAGAGCAGAGTATATCCCAGCTCCAGCAGAAACAGAGCCAGAGATTCACCTTTGCCTCTGTTTTTGTTCTCTCTGGGCCTCCCGTGGATTGGATGGTGCCCACACATATGAGGGCAGGACTTTCTCACCCAGTCCACTCAGACTTACATGCTAATCTCTTCTGGAAACACCCTCACAGACACAACCAAAAATAAGGCTTTCCCAGGTTTCTATGTATTCCTTAATCTAGTCAGGTCGACATCTAAAATTAACCATCCCACTTGGCTACATAAATGTTGGATGGAGAATGTTCTATTGTGAAATCCCTAAGGTATCACACGGTTGTTCTTGGTTTCCCTCATTCTACAACCTCAGTTTAGTTAGTCAGCCAGTCAACAACTCCTTCCCAAGGGTATGATCTGAGGATCTCCTATGGGCTAGCTGGCGGAGTAGGGACACAGAAGTTCAAAGAGTGTGTCTGCTTGTTTTGCTTCTGTGCTCCCTGTGCCACTCAGTGCCTGGTGGGGTTGGCACTCAATTCACGTGCCAATAAGTGAAAGCATTCAGCAACATATGAGAAGCAGTCCTTGCCCTCGACGAGCTCACAATCTATTTTATTGAACTTTCTCAGAAAAGGTTTGTAGCTCTGCAGAAAAAAATTAGGCCACAATGATATCTGCAGTTCTAGCTTTTCCTGTCCTTTAGCCTTTTGCTTTCATCTTAAATGCTAAAAACCTTTAATTTCCCATTTTGGAGCCCTAGCTCAAATGGGAAGCCAAAATATGAAATGCTTCTTCCTAAGCTTGGAAGAAGATACTAGTTCAGTCTGGGATGGTCAGTGAGGGTTTCTCTGAAGACAGGAGAAACATGAATTTGGGGAAATGGCACAGCAAATCAGGGCCGATGATGTGAACAAAAATTAGAGGCAGAGAGGCTTATATCAATAAAGATATGATTTTGTGCTAATAGGAGGAAGTAATTTATCAAGGTGCTTTTTAAAATCACTGGAGCGTATTTATATGGTTTATTTTTAGGTTCTCCGTTCTGTCTCTAATCTGTGTGCTTATCCCTCTGCCAATCTTACATTGTCTTGATACTGCTATATAGTAAGTCTCAAAATCAGGTAGTGGTTCCTCCAACTTTATTATTTGTTTTCAAAATTGTTTTATCTATTCTACTTTTGTGCCTTTCCACATGCATTTTAGAATAAGCTTGTCTACATCTATAAAAAATCCCTGCTGGATTTTGATAGAAATTGCATTAAATCTATAGATCAATTTGGATCTAAAATGATTGTACATTTATGAAATAATTTTAACTTTTGGAATCCTGTGGTAATGTTCTGATATTGACAAAACACACACACATGCGTGCACACACACATTCAATGAGAGTTGTGCAGATTTCTTCATCAAGTAAAGCAGGGAAAACTACAGACTCTTTTTCAGCAGGAGTGACCCAGAACACTGGTTCAAATAGGAGTAAGAAATAAAATGCCATGACGAGATGCATTGCCACATCCTGCAGGGGGTAGCAGCAAAATGAGCCTCTTACCTCAGCAAGAGCTTGCCACCAGCCTTGGGTGGCATGACTTCTCTCATGGGGCAAAGTCAGTCAACCTCAACCCTAGAAGCTCACATCTAGTTTTCCTGAGACTGAGGGGATTATTTAGCAATAGCAATTTCCTTTCTTTTCCTTGGCTTATAATTTTCTTTGTATTACATGGAAATCTTAATTAGATATGTTTATGGTAGAACAGTGCTCTGACACTCCAAATTCATGAATTAAAACAAAACTTGGGTAGTGGCAGACCAGCACATTACTAAATTTATCATTTCAAATTAATGCAATGTACTGAAAGCTCAGCTAGACAACTGTCTAATAATCTTATATTATTGGTATTTTATTATTATTTAGTAATTGCTAGCATCATTCAATATTTAGTTAATATAATCTGTCATAGATAGGACAATAGTTTGGTGGGAATGTAAAATGGTGCAGCTGCTATGGAAAATAGTATGAAGATTTCTCAAAAAGTGAAAAAATAGAATTTTGATATGAGCTAGCAATCCTGCTTTGGGGTTTATAGCCAAAGGAATCAAAAGTAGGACTTCAAAAAGATATTTGTATGCCCATTTTCACTGAAGCATTATTAACAATAGCCAAGAAGTAGAATCAACTCAGATGTCTATTGACAAAAAAATAAAGAAAACATGTTATATCCATACAATAAAATATTATTCAACCTTAAAAAGGAAGGCTATATTGTCATATGCTACAACATGGATGAACCTTAAGGAAATTAACCTAAATGAAATAAGCCAGTCACGAAAAGATAGGTAGTGTAGGATTCCACTTATATGAGGTATATAAAGTAGTCAAACTCATAGAAACACAGTGGAGCGGTGGTTGCCAGGGGCTGGGGGCAAAGGGGAATGCGGAGTTGTTCAGTGGGTGCGGAGTTTCAGTTTTGAAAGATGAAAAAGTACTAAAGATCCATTATACAACAATGGGAATAGAGTTAACACTACTGAAGTGCACATTTAAAAACAGTTAAGAAGGCACATTTTTTGTTATGTGATTTTTATTAATTTCTTATAGTGGTTGTACTGAGACCTAATACTTCCTTAGTTATGAGAAAGAGGACTGTAGCTTTAGCTTTTAAACCTTACTGTCTCCGTATAGAATGAGTCTTGTTGTAAACTGGACAGAAATTATTTCCAAATTTGCATTCGAGATTGATGCTAAACATGAATCGTTATGTGCAAAACCTAAAAGGAAGAGTTATTTAAAATAGATTGAATGATGTGGAATAAAACTTCCAAAAGCTGTAATTGAAAGTGTCAGAAACATTTGCTTTGAAACAAGTAACATTTAATCACATAGATTATACAGAACCACAAATTTTTGTAGGTTGTTTTTCTCAATCAAATTTACATTTTAATCTGCTGGGACCATTCATCACTTTTGGATGTCTGGTACCAAGCAGCTTGCCAGAGCTTATAAATACAAACCACCTGCATTAGAAACAGGACTTTTACTTTAAGCACAAAGATGAGAGTTTAATTAGAATACTTCCAGATTGCAAGTGTCTGAGAATGATGCGATTAAAATAAAGGCATTTTGTCTATCTGTATTTTTTCAGTAATAGTAATTTAACTTTTTAACTTTTACTAAATCTTAAAAATTATAATCATTTATGCCCATAAAATGACTTTAAGAGCCACTGAAATGCACAACTTTTCAGTTAGACACTTGCAGAATCAGAGAACATGACAGGCTACAACTTACTGGCAAAGGAAAAGTATGGGAACCTCTGACCTCTCTTCAAAAGTTGGGTTGGATGAGAGGACATGAACAGCCACTCTGATGGACCTGCTAAAACGGGCATGTTTCAAGAAGAAAGAAGCCCCATATAGTTGCAAGCTCTGGCAGTTCCCTCAGCTACATATTAAATCTCAATTCCTCTTCACAGTTATCCAATGAATTTGTTTGCAATATGATCAGGTTCTGGAGCAACAGTTCATCTTAATTTTACCAGCATCATAGAGGGCTACTGTCTCAGTATAGTATACCTAAGTGTGGTTATTGATGTCATGATAACAAATTGCAGTTTGTTGTGAGAGTATGTATTTGTATCCTCTTTCAAAACATAAGTGTCACCAAGAACAAATTTCATCAAAAAGGTTAGTATAAAAATGTGGATGAATCTGTACAAGAACAGAACCTCCCTAGAAGATGCATCTTTGGCCAGTAATGATAGGGACATGGATGAAAATGTTATAATGATTAAATGTTTCACCAGACTATGATGCTTATACATTTCCCCCAAAATGCTTTCATGGATTTGTGATTGTTTACATGGAGTCAAGGCACAGAAGACATGGCATAGATTGCTACCATTGTTATTTGACAAATGAGAAAGCCATTCCTTGGTAATGGCCAATGAGGAGACCACAGCATCACCTCCAGGCATGCACCATGGCTTGGCTACTCATGAAGCATCATACTACCACCCCAGCGGTCCAACATGAAGGAAATCACCCCTGTCCTCCACACAGAGAGATACATACACAAGGAATCAGATAAAACGTATTATGAAGATCCAGAGAAAGAATAAATTACTCCTGATAGAAATGATTTTATATAAAGTCCCTATCTTATTTCCTTAATTTCCTTATTCCTGGGAAGCTATCTGTGTTAGTTCAAAAAAGATTTTGAGACATTTGTTTCATGAACATAAGAATGGCAATAAATAGCTCCCTGATTCCATGCAAATAATAGTAGAATTAAAAACCTATTTGCAGGACCCAGAAGGAAGTGCCCATAGCCACAGCAGGTGCCAAGGTGAGCCAAGACCCATGCAGTGCTGAGGTCTCATTCTACTGCCACAGATTCTGGAACAGGACCAAGGTAGTGTAATATAGCCATTACCACACCTACTGTCACACAAGGACAATTCACCACCACAGTAGCAGCCAGGACCACTCTACAGGTAACCTACTGCTCACTTGACTACACTGGTGTAAGAAGAGTCACCAGTAAAGCCTGCAAATAGAGGAAGAAATCTTTATCCTCATAGCCGACCTCAGAGTAATAGAAGAAGCAAATCCTCTACAAATGACCAAACATCAATGAAAAAATACTAGAACTACAAACAAACAAGAACATATGACACCACTGAAAGAATACAGTAATGCTCAAATTTCAGACTCCATGGAACAGGGAATCCTTGAAATGCCTGAAAAAGAATTCTGAGCAATGATATTAAGAAAACTTGAAGAGATAAAAGAAGACTCAATTAGAGAACACAATGAAATAAGAAAAAATATCTGGAATATGAAGGAGGAAATTTCCAAAGAGATTAATACCTTAAAAAAGAGTGTAGCAGAACTCCTAGAAATGAAAGATTCACTCAATGAAATAAAAAACACAACAGAGAGCTCGAGCAGCAGACTAGAGCAAGCAGAAAAAAGAATTTCAGATCTCGAAGATGATCTTTTCAAAATAACCCAGGCAGAGAAAAAAAGGAAAAAAGAATTTAAATTAATAAGGAAAATCTAAGAGAGAGAGCAGACAACCTCAACTGCTCTAACATCTGAATTGTTGGTATTCCAGAAGGAGAGGAGAAAGGAAAAGGTATTGAAAACCTATTCAAGGAAATAGTAACAGAAAAGTTCTCAGGTGTAGGGAGAGATTCAGACCATGAGATCCAGGAAGCTCAAAGGTCCCCAAACAGATTCAATCCAAAAAGATCCTCCCCAAGACACATTATAGCTAAACTTGCAAAGCTCAAAGACAAAGAGAATTCTAAAAGCAGCAAGAGAAAAGCATCAAGTCACATATAGGGGAACCCCCATCAGACTAACAGCAGACTTCTCAACTGAAACCCTACAGGCCAGAAGAAAGTGGAATAATATATTCAAAATACTAAAAGAAAAAAATTGCCAGCCAAGATTTCTTTACCCAGCAAGGCTATCTTTCAGAAATGAGGGAGAAATAGTGTATTTATGAGACAAACAAAAGTTGTGGGAGTTCACCACCACACGACCAGCCCTGCAAGAAATTCTCAAGGGAGTCCTTCATCCGGAATCTGAATAATGATGACCACTGCCACAAATACACAGCAAACGGCAAAACCCACCATTAAAACAAAAATGCCAGCAAGAAAGAGAAAGAAGCTAAATCATGTCACCTTAGATTTCCAACTAATATTGAAGAAGAGAAATAAAAGGGGAAGTAATGATCAAAACATACTTAAATCATCTAAACAAAAAGCAATTAAATGACAGGAATTAAACAATACCTGTCAATAACTACCCAAAATGTGAATATTAAACCCCTCATTCGAAAGACACAGACTGATTTATTGGATTAAAAAGCTAGACCCAAGTATATGTGGTCTTCAAGAGACCCATCTCACCTGTAGAGACACACACAGACTAAAAGGGAAGGGATGGAAAGAGATATACGATGCAAATGGAAGCCAAAAATGAGCAGGAGTAGCTATTCTTATATGGGACAAAATAGGCTTTAAACCAAAAAACATAAAAAGAGACAAAGAAGGCCACTATATAATGATAAAATGATCTATCCAACTAGAAGACATAACAATCATAGATATATATGCACACAATACTGGAGCACACAGACATATAATGCAAACACTCTTAGACCTGAAGAAAGAAATTGGCCCTAATACTTTAACAATGGGTGATCTGAACACCCCTCTCTCAGTATGGCACAGATCTTCCAGGCAACAAATCAACAAAGAGACACAGGATTTAAACTACACCTTAGACCAACTGAACCTGGCAGGTATATATGGAACATTTCACCCAACAACTAAAGAATATACTTTCTTCTTATCAGCTCATGAAACTTTCTCCAGTATAGACCACAAATTAGGTCACAAATCTAGTCTCAGCAAATTTTAAAAAATTGAAATGCAAGTATCTTTTCAGACCGCAATGTACTAAAACTGGAAATCAATAATAAAAAAACTTCAGAAATTATACAAATACATGGAAACTAAATAATAGGCTCCTGAATGACCTATGGGTCCAAGAAGGAATGAAACAGGAAGTCAAAAAAATTCTTGAAACTAATGAAAATAAAGATACATCATACCAAAACCTGTGGGATACTGTAAAAGTAGTACTAAGAGGCAAATTTATTGCAGTAAATGCTTACATCAAAAGAATGGAAAGACTCCAAATAAAGAGCCTAACACTATGCCTCAAAGAACTTGAAAAACAACAACAGACCAATCCTAAAGCTAGCAGATGGAAAGAAATAATTAAGGTCAGAGCAGAATTAATGAAATAGAGACCCAAAAATTGATAGAAAAGATCAATGAAACAAAAAGTTGGTTTTTCAAGAAGATAAATAAAATAGACAAACCATTAGCTAGGTTAAAAAAAAAAAAAAAGAATAGAGAAAACCCAAATAACAAAAATCAGATATGAAAAAGGAGACATTCCAACTGATACCACAGAAATATGAAGAATCATTAGAGACTATAATAAACAACTGTATGACAACAAATATGAAAACCTGGAAGATATGGATAAGTTTCTAGACACACACAAACTACCCAGACTGAACTAAGAAGAGATAGAAACCTGAACAGAGCAATAACAAGCAAAGAGATTGAAGTGGTAATCAGCAATCTTCCAACAAAGAAAAGTTCAGATCCAGATGGCTTTACAGCTGAGTTCTATCAAAACTTGAAAGAGGAATTAATACCAATTCTCCTCAAGCTATTCAAAAACCTGGCACACAATCTACTCTCCCAAACTCATTCTATGAGACCAACATAACTCTGATACCAAAACCAGATAAAGACACAACAAAAAAAGAAAATTACAGGCCAATATCCTTGATGAACATAGATGCAAAAATCTTCCACAAAATACTAGCAATCGGAATACAACACATTTTTTTAAAATTATACATGATAATCAAGTGTTATTCATCCCAGGGACAAAAGGATGGTTCACCATAAAAAAGCCAATAAATGTGATACATCATATCAACAAACTCAAGGACAAAAACCATATGACTGTCTCAAGAGATGCTGAAAAAACTTTTGACAAAATTCAACATCCCTTCATGATAAAGACTATCAACAAATCAGGTATAGAATGAAAGTATCTCAGCACAATAAAAGCCATCTATAACCAGCCCACCACCAGTATCATTCTGAATGGGGAAAAACTGAGGGCTTATCCCTTAAGAACAGGAACAAGACAAGGATGCCCACTCTCACCACTTCTACTTAACATAGTACTGCATGTACTAGCCAGAGCAATCAGGAAAAAGAAAGTAAAGGACATCCAGATCAGAAAAGATGAAGTCAAACTATCCCTATTTGCCAATTAGATGATACTATAGAGAAAAACCTAAAGATTCTATCAAAAAAACTCCTAGAGCTGGTTAATAAATTCTCTAACATTGCAGGATACAAAATAAATACCCCTAAATCAGTTGCATTTGTATACTCAAATAATGGACTGACAGAAAGAGAAATAAAGTAAGCCCATTTACAATAGTCATAAAAAAAATAAAATACCTAGAGATCAATTTAAACAAGGAGGTGAAAGACCTCTACAATGAGAAGTACAAACCACCACTGAAAGAAATTAGAGAAGGCACAAAAAGATGTAAAGATATTCCATGCTCTTGGATTGAAAGAACTAACATTGTGAAAATGTCTATACTACCCAGAGCAATCTACCGATTCAATGTAATCCCCATCAAAATACCAATGATACTCTTCACAGAAATGGAAAAAACAATCTTAACATTCATATGGAACAAGAAATGACCCCAAATAGCCAAAGCAATCCTAAGCAAAAAAAAATAAAGCTGGGGGCATAACACTACCTGCCTTTGAATTATACTACAAAGCTATAGTAATCAAAACAGCGTGGTACTGGCATAAAAATAGACACTCAGACCAGTGGAGCAGAATTGAGAACCCAGAAATCACCCCACAGGCTTACAGTCATCTGATATTGGACAAAGGCAACAAAAATATACTTTAGGGAAAAAATTGCCTCTTCAAAAAGTGGTAATGGGAAAAATGGATATCTATATGCAGAAGAATGAAACTAGATATGTATCTCCCACCATACACTAAAATCAACTCAAAATGGATTAAAGACTTAAGTATAAGACCTGAAACTGTTAAATTACTAAGGGAAAACATAGGTGAAACACTTCAGGAATTAGGTCTGGGCATAGACTTTATGAACATGAGCCCAAAAGCAGAAGCAACAAATGGGACAATATCAATCTCAAAAACTTCTGCACAGCAAATATACAGAGTGAGGGACAATTTTTGCTACTTATGCATCTGACAAGGAATTAATATCCATAATATACAAGGAACTCAAGCAATTACACAGTAAAATAAATAAATAAATAAAATAACCCAATTAAAAATTGGGCAAAGGAGCTGAATAGACATTTTTCAAAGGAAGATATACCTATGGCCAATAGGTGCATGAAAAAATGCTCAACATCACTAGTCATCAGGGAAATACAAATTAAAATCACATTAGATATCACCTCACCCCAGTTAGACTGCTATAATCAAAAAGATGGTGAATAACAAATGCTGGTGAGGGTGTGGAGAGAAGGGAATACTCCTGCACTGTTGGTGGGACTGTAAATTAGTACAACCACTATGGAAAACAGTATGGAGTTTTCTCAAACAGCTACAGATAGATCTTCCATATGATCCAGCAACCCCACTTCAGGGTATATACCCAGAGGAATGGTAATCATCGTGTTGAAGGGATACCTGTACCCCTATGTTCATCACAGCTCTGTTAACAATAGCCAAGATATGGAACCAACCTAAATGTCCATAGATTGTTGCATTTCCTCTCATGGATTTGTCATGCCTTTTCCCATGGGTCATGGAGCTGCCAAAGATTACTCAAAGCCCATCTCTTCTGAGAAGTGAGAAGCCCTGAAAAGGGGTTAATCTCCCAGAATCTTTAAGAGAGAGGCATTCCTTCCATTTGGGAAATTAACCATGAATTGGGGTTCTCTTCTCGCATTTATTCTCCAGACCAGGAAGTTACAGGAAGAGAACATAGGTGGGGTTTTTTCTAAGTACAGTTTAACAAGTTTAACAATAGAAACTGGTAACATTCAGTAAGACAAGCAAGGTGACATTCTATAATGCAATTAAGTCGATCCACTAACAAAAGCTTGATTTTAGCAAACATTCTCTTCTTACAGCAATTTCCCAGTATCTTTACATATCAATCAGTAACATGTCTGTCTTTGAGCCAACAACCTTGCTGTGTTACAATTCCTTATCTTACAACAAAGACTATAGCCTGGGGAAAATTTCTTGTCCTTTGCAAGGTCAATATTTTAAACTGCAAGGCTTTAGAAAACCAGGCCCTGTGAAGTACATTTGCTTTATGCATACTCCACAATAGATGGAAAATTGGATAAGGAAACTGTGGTATATATACACCATGCAATACTATTCTGCCATAAAAAGAATGAAATACTTTCATTTGTAAGAACATGGATGAGCTTGGAGAAACATGTTGAGAGGAAATAAACAAAATACAGAGGGATAAATACCACATGTCCTCACTCATAAGTGGGAGCTAAGAGAGAAAGAAGGAAGGAAAGAAAGACCACAGTGGTGTATTGGACTTGCAGAGGGAGAGAGCAGACCTAGGGAGCATACAAAGTGGAGTGGGGAAAGGGGGATGGGGAGGGAGGTTGGGAATAATTGGGTGGGGACACAGAGTATAATTGCAATTTGTGGTAATGGGCATGTTGCCAGTATGGATCTGGCCTTCACATCTTGGGCACAAGAGGTGAAAATCAGTTTTGTATCTCATGAATATTCATAGCCAGTAAAAATAAATAAATAAATAGTAAAATAAAATAAAATAAATAAAAATTTTTAAAAATCTATTTACTTTAGCACCAGGGCAGGATAATAATTAATAATAATAATTATGCTTGATCAAGGGTGTTCAAGGAATGTGTATCTCAGGTGAGCGACAATGGGAGTAACTTGTTTTCAGGATGCCCACAAGTACTAAATACAGCAGCAGCCCTCAGTGGATGGTGACCTCCATGGAAGGCACCAACAGGTGGCATCCATAAAGGTCTGTCCCAAAGCCAAAGTCCCTTTCTCTTTTCTTCCTCTTTTATTCTAGTATAGCTATATCGGCCAAGAAAAACTCTATGAGACAGTCACACAAGCAAACCCTCCCAACCTGGAATAAAGCAGAGCTAGCCAGATATCAGCTATTGATAAGTAAAGATTTTAATAAAAGTTAATAAATATCCCTCGGCACCATTCTCCATGAACTTCCTGCAACTGCTGCTCACTGCTGTCAGGTGTAACATTGCTAAGATGTTAAGTGAGGAGAGTGTGGTGAAAATGGAGTTGGTGTTAGATTGTAAAAAAAATACCAGCATAATTATTATTCTGGTCATTGGAACAGCACGTAAAAATGGAATCATCTAGCTGTTTCAGCACCTGCTGTCCAGGTGAGAGGGATGATTTGTCCTACGTGGAGGCCAGGCCCTTCCCTGCTCCATCCTCTTGCTCTGTCCTCCACCTGCTATCTTCTCATCAGCTGACAAGTGTCGGTGGAACAATCCAGACTCAGGGCCTCTTTAGGGGCCCACCACAGAACAGGCCCAGGCTGCTCTCCACCCATGATCCACAGTCACCTCTCACTAAATCCAGATTCTCACTACTGTATTATTGCTCTAACCTAACGTCTCAACAAGGGGTTTCAGCCTTTATTACCAGGACAAATATTAAATTGCCATAATTTATTCAATAGGTTATTGAGCACCTCTTAGGGCCTGGGAATTCAATAAAAAAAAGACATGGTCCCTTCACTAAAAAATAGAGGGGAAAACATCAACAAAATATTCTCTGAGAGCTAAAGAGATGCTTAGAGAGAGCATGAGACATGGACAAAATCATTCCATTTATTTCGTTCATGGCATAATAAAAGCCCGGAAATAGTTATCAGCTAATGACATAACCTTTTCTCTATTGTCATGGACAGAAGAAGACTGTTGACTATAAATCAAACTTTGTATGACTGTATGACTATACAGACAAATATTTATACAGACAAATATTTAACATATGTGAACACATCATTCATTTATATAGTAGTCATACATACAGAGATGTTCAGTTCTGAAACTTAAGTACATATGTCTACATTTTGCTTACTCAATAAATATTTGTGTAGGCAGTGTGATTTGTTGTAGGTTCCTAGTGTCTGTCTGTTTCCTGCCTGTTTCTTCAGCATTCCGGGTCCCTATAGTCTTTAAGCTCCACTATAAGCTCCCCTGAAGCCTTTTAATAAATTATCTTTAAAAAAAAAAAATTCATCCAGAGTCAGTTTCTATTGCTTTCAACCAAAGAACCGTAACTGATACCACAGGCATCTTCCAAGGGCAGCCAGAGGCCCATGTGGCTGCTAATGGGAAGAGAAATGCCAAAATCATTTACACACAGAGGTTTCAAATATAAGTCCCAGTGCATAAGTCTTCAGGGCAGACAGTCAAAGTTGTAGGCATTGGTTTGTGACAGAGTTGCTTCTCACTTGGACTCCTTGGTGTAGAAGCAAGGATTTAGTTACTTAATGATGATTAACAATGGTCCTGAAAATGTAGAAGTCAGGTACAACATATTGAAAATTCAGAGTAATAAGGTCACCATCATAGGAGAGCAACAGGCAGAGTTCTACAGGACTCCAAGGATAGAGACTGTCTGTAGTTGGAGAAACAAAGGAGACGTCTTAAAGGAGACAGCGTTGAGCCAGGTGATAAAGGAAATTCACAACTGGGGAAGTAAGATGAGCAAGTAAGTACAAAGGCATTTGTTATGGACATTGAGCAGCTACTAATTCAGCTTCATTAAAAGCTTCGGGTCCGTGAGGGGCAGAAGTGGAAAGTTAAGGCTGGAAAAGCAATTTGCTGCTAGAACTAGAAAGCAAATACTTTGCATCTCTAGTGTCTACTCTAATCAAAGACATACTGTGCAGAGAACTCTGAAGCTTTGTCCTAGGTTCAGTGGAAAAGAATGTAAAGATCGTTCACAATTTCTGAAGGGGTCCTGGGACAAAGGGAAAAAGGGCAGTAGGGGAAGGTGTGCCACATATCTGTCAATCGAAGAACTGGTTGTGAAAGGCCTTCAGCATCAAGCCGAGACTCATGGCCATGATTTCCTGTAATCAGTGAGAAGCCACTGAAGGGTGTTGTATAAGCTAAGGACTGGGTTAGTCTACCATCTCTTTCAGGTCACTGGTGCTGAGTAAAGCTGGCTTTCCTTATCATCAGCATTGACTTTTGGGTCTTTTTTTGTTGTTTGGGCAACGAGCAGCTGGACTTGGGTTCAGTAACCCAGGGAAGTTACATCCTTTAAGGCTGCATATTGTTCACCCAGCAATCTGATGCTACAAGGAAAAATGACAGCAGGACAGCCAAAGAAAAGGGGACAGCCAACCCTGATGTCTCAATTATATAATAATAATAGGAGTAGCAGTAACTACCTCGAGTTACTGATAAGATTACATGAAAGAATGTGTGTGAGTTCCCAGCCCAGCACACGATAAATCCTGACAGATGGAAGTATTGTTAATATTACTTCTATTACCACCTCCATGACCTTAAAAATTTCAGCACAAGAGCTGCCGGTGGGCTCAGTGGTTAGAGTGTGGTGCTGATAACACCAAGGTCCAGGGTTTGATCCCTGTAACAGCCAGCCACCAGGAAAAGAAAGTAATGTTTAGTAGGTATAGAATTTCTGTTTTAGAGGATGAGAACGTTCTGGAGATGGAAGGTGGTGATGGTTGCACAAGGATGTGAATGTACTTAATGCTGCTGAACTGTGCACTTTTAAGCATGCTTAAGATGGTAAATTTTATGTTAGGTCTATTTTACCCCGATCCAAAAAATGTTGGAAAAAAAGACAAAAAAAAAATAGATAAAAAATAAATCTTAAAAAACCTACTCAGTAGACCGCGCTCCTGGCTGCTGAGGGATGTCTACAGGGGAGGGATATTTCTCCAGGAAATTGGCCAATCCTCCAAAAGAATCCTGCCTGCTTCAGTTTCAGGCTTTTGACAAAAGGGATGTGATTGACTTTGCACACAATCACCTGGTGAGACTGTGAAAGGTTGCTAAAGGCTAGGAAAGGCAGGGGAAGCGGGAGAACAGGGAAAGGTTGGAGACTGGTGCAAAGCTGCAAAGCTGCAGTTAGGTAGGGAGAATAACTTCTGGTGCTCTAGGTGACAATAGCCAATAACATCATATCGTATATGTCAAGATAGCCAGAAAAGAGGGTCTTGAATGTGATAACCACAAAGAAATCATAAATGTTTTGGTGATGGATATGCTAACTACTCTAAACGGATCATTAAATAATATGTGCATGTATTGAATCAACAAACTGTATCTCATAAAAATGTAAATTAAAAAACATTTTAAAAAATATAAAGAAAAAAAGCAACCTATGATATTTATTCCATGAAGAGGAGAGAGATAGAGAGCAACCGGAGAGGGAAGATCTGAACATACCCACGCAACATGCACGAAACCCACTGGTCCTCATCCCCACACCATCCCCCTAAATCTTTACTCTTCCATTTATGCCTCTTTGTAGAAGAGCACGAACCCCAAGGGGTCTCAGAAATCGAGGGGCCATTACGGTTCCCATCTCAGCAAGATCTTGTCAGAACTTGTCCGAATGCTAGAAAATTTACATAATTCATTTTCACCTAGAAAAGTAAAAAACAAACAAAGAAACAAATAAACCAAAACAGCCTACATCAATATTGAATAGTTAGTTTTAGGCCAAAGCGTACAATCCCACACTTCCTTGAGGGGCTATGAGAGGGAGATGTCAATCTGCTGCTCCCTTATAGTCCCTATGTCCCCACATGCCTCTCCTGGTGTGAGCATCCAGCCTTCCCGAGTGTGAACGGGAGTGGGGCGATCACTTGTTCAGCTGAGTAACAGCAATCCATGCCAACACGAGAAGGATAACTGGCCCATAGTTATTTGGAGCAGGGATTTTTTGAGAGCAACATTTGTCCTGACACAATTTCATCCTGCTCGTGGAATTGCAAGCTTGACATGACAGGACATGAAACTAAATTAAGTGCCAATAAAAACTCACCACATGCACTTAGAGGGCATGCCAATCAATACTCTGAAGAGACACATCTGAGTAATTCTCTCTGCAGAGAATGAAAATCCTCTCTTAAACTCCACCCCAACCTCGCTGTCTCCCTGGCCTATGTTTTGCCATAAGGAACTAACTCCCCAATAAATAAAATTCCACCTTCCTGGGAAAATGACACATTCCACATCAACATGGAAAACGCCCACATGCAAAGAGATGGGCTTTGCAATGATGCCACAAGAAATGGGAAAGGAAAGTGAACGCAGCCATGAAGCTGATCTCAGCCTTCAAAGAACCTTAAGAGTCCAGAGTGGTGACACTCTGCGTCACCCTTCCTTCCTTCCATGTTCCTCGCTGGAACAGAGGCTCCCATGAGCTAAGATGTCTCTCAAGGGCCCCTTGCTTGGATTAGCAGGGGGTGCACTGCAGCCATCTGTCCCTAAAACTTGACAGCCACTAAGAGATGCTTGTACACTAATGATATTAGCAGCATTGTTCACAATAGTTAGAAGGTGGAAACTACCCACATGTCTACCAACAGATAAATGAATCAGCAAAATATGGTCTATTCATAAAATAGAACATGATTCAGCCTTATAAATGAAGGAAATTCTGACATGTGCTACAACAAGGATGAATCTTTAGGACATTATGCTCAGTGAAAAAAGCCAATCTTAAAAAGACAAATACTAGTTGATTCCGCTTATAAGAGGTCCCTAGAGTCATCCAATTCTTAGAGACAGAAAGTAGAATGGTGGGTGCCAGGGGCTGAGGAGAAGGCACAGGGAGTTAGTTAGGGAACAGAGTTTCAGCTTGGGAAGATGAGAAAGTTCTGGAGATGATGGTGGTGATGGCTTCACAGCAATGTGAATATGCTTAATGCCGCTGAGCTGTGCACTAAACATGATTAAGATGGTAAATTATACGTTATGCATATTTTACCACCACAACAAAACATTTAAAAATAAAGATTTAAAGAAAAGCAACTAGAAGTCATGCAAAGACCAGCATCTCAGAGAGATGACTAAAAAAACAAACAACAAACAAACAAAAAATTGAATGGTTGTTGGTCCAGCTGGGTTCTACCAGGTCATTATTTCAAGTGAGAAAAGCAAAGCAGAACACACATGTAAACACTTGGTAGAGAAATGCAATGGGAGCTGTGAGGTGTTCCTGATATTTCAGGCCCTTGTGTGTCTCTCTGTGATCACTGCCAGCACCGGGTCCCTGAAGGAAAAGACTCAGCCTTCATCCCAATCAGCTCCCAGTGGAAGAGAACAAAGAGGTAGGAAGACATGGTGGAGAAGTACATGAAGGGAGGCTCAGTCTCACCAGGAATCAGGGAGATGCAAAAGAAAACCATGGGATACCAATTTTCATGCATTGGAAATTAACATAATTTTCCTAAAGCCTTGCCAACATTTGGCATATGCTTTAATGCACCACTGATGTCATTGTACAAGAGTACTTCCAAAAGTTCATGGAAGGAGTCTTATCTTTTAATTCTATATTTCTACAAACTCTTGGAAGTATCCTCATATATTGTTACAGCCACTTTGGAGGACAGTTTGGGTGTATATAGTATACCTGAAAATGCACATACCCCGTTGTCCAATAATGTTATATCTGAACATCAATCCTAGAAAACCATTCACAGATGGATAGGAGGAAATTCACACCAAGATGTTCATTGCAGCGTTGTTTATAAAAGAAACACTGGAAACAATCTAAATGTCACTCACTATAGGCACTGGTGAGCTGACTGTGGCCTATTCATACAATGGAATATTAAGTAGCACTTACTATGAACAAAACAGCCCTACTGTATCAACAGACATAAATCTAAAGAACAAATTGACTGGGGGAGGGGGGGGAAGCATGCAGCCAAGAATGCATGCAGCATGTATAGAAATTTTACTCACACACAAAAGATATCATTTATATGTATCGTGAAGAGGAGCTCTGAGTATTTTTAAGGACCAGAGCTGTGCTTTCCAGAATAGTAGCCACCAGCCACATGTGGCTACTGAGCACTTGGAATGTGGGCAGCCAGAATAGAGCTCTGCTTTACGTGCAAAATTCACACCAGATTCCAAATGCACAGTACAGGTTAAGCAATAACTAGAACATGCTTCCATTAACACATATATTTGGAATATCAAAAGCATATTATATAGCATTGACTTGTACAAACTTATGCATCAAAGTACAGTATATGCAGGGGCTGGAAGTTTATGCACCAAATGCAAGACAGCTGTGACCTCTGGGGAGAAGGGAAGGGAATATGGTTGGGAAAAATGACAAAAAAACTCTAACTGCATCTCATATTTTATTACTTTAAATAATAAATATTTATCACTTTAAACACATGTGTACATACATGCATGCATATGTAAAATTAAACAAACATGGAAGCCCATTAACATATTTGTGTGGGTGTATATGTCTACACACTGGTCTGCTCAGACTGCTATAGCAAAGTGCCATAGACCAGGTGGCTTAAACAACAGAAATTAATTTTCTCACAGTTCTGGAGTCTGGAAGTCCAAGATCAAGGTGTCACTAGGGTCAGTTTCTTTGGAGGCCTCTCTCCTTTTCTTGTAGATGGCTGTCTTCTCCCTATGTCTTCATGTGGTCTCTGTATATGTCTGTGTCACAATCTCCTTTTCTTATAAGGACGCTAGTCATACTAGATTAAGGCCCACCCATACCACCTCATTCAACCTTAATTACCTCTGTAAAGATCCCATCTCCAAATACAATCACGTTTGCAGTCACTAGGGGTTAGGGCTTCAACATAAAAATTTGGGGGGACACAATTCAGCCCATAAGCATATACGAGGGTACTTCAAAAAGTTCATGGAAAGACTCATGTTATCTTTTAATTCCACTTTTCTGTGAACTTTTTGAACTACCCTGGTATTTCTACGTAGACAGATACAGATGATACATACAGTATATTTGTAATGTGTATTCAAATTTTTTTAAAAAGTAAATTAAATAAAGATGAGCCTCATTTGCCCCTCAAAATCATAGGTCCCAGAGGATGAAGCCTACCCACCTACCACATGTGCATCCCCCAGAGCTCAGGGTGGGACTGCAGCCAGGGCAGGTCTGGCATAAAGACACATGGCTCAAGTGCTTGTCCTTGTCCGTTGGCATCAAACTGAGAACATCAGTCACCTACCCAGGCCCACCAAATTCTTGCTCTGATCACGTGGAAAATCTTGACTTGATTTACCCAAAATGATTGCCACCAACCCAACAAGCACATTGCCATCACCCTCCTGATCCCAGGAGGACCCCAGGGCACAGGGAGAGAATGTTTCGCCTGGTTGGTTCTCCTCCACCACCTCCAGGGCCCTCAACGTCATACTTTCCCTGAATCCCACCCATCCACCAGGAGAAGTGGCAAAAATTGAAAGATATATACGTTTAAGGGGAAAACACCACGAGGGAAGCAAGGTTATGACCAATCTGAGCTGATGGATGTACTAAGCACCCTGGTAGGATCATTGCACACAGTATGAGTGCACCCAAATATCATATCATACTCCATAAATACGTACAATTATCATGGGTCACTTAAGAAAAGTAAGCTTAAAATAGAGAAAGAAAAGAGAGAAATAGAGATTAGAATAGTGATTACCAGAGGCAGGGAAAGAGAGGGGCTGGGGAAAGGTTAGTAGACAGGTGCAAAGTTATAAAGTTACAGTTAGACAGGAAGAATAAGTTCTGGTGCTCACGGGTGACAATAGCTAATAATACTGTATTGTATACTTCAAGATAGCTAGAAAAGAGGATTGTGAATGTTATAACCACAAAGAAATGATAAATGTTTTATGTTATAGAATGCTAAATTCATTTTCTAAAAAATACTTTATTTTATTTTATTTTGTCAATATACAATGTGGTTGATTATTGTGGCCCATTACCGAAACCTCCCTCCCTCTTTCCTCTCCCTCCCCTCCCAACAATGTCCTTTCTGTTTGCTTGTCATATCAATTTCAAGGAATAGCAATTATTATGTCTTCTTCCCCCCCACCCCCGGTGTGCGTGCGCGTGTGTGTGTGTGTGTGTGTGTGTGTTTATTTATTTATTTTTGTGAGAACATGTGATATTTCTCTCTCTGTGTCTGACTTGTTTCACTTAATATAATTCTCTCAAGGTCCATCCATGTTGTTGCAAATGGCAGTATTTCATTCTTTTTTATAGCTGAGTAGTATTCCATTGTGTAGATATACCATATTTTCCATATCCACTCATCTGATGATGGACATTTTGGCTGATTCCAACTCTTAGCTATTGTAAAGAGTGCTGCGATGAACATTAGGGAACAGGTATACCTTCGACTTGATGATTTCCATTCCTCTGGGTATATTCCCAGCACTGGGATAGCTGGGTCATATGGCAGATCTATCAGCAATTGTTTGAGGAACCTCCATACCATTTCCATACAGGCGGCACCATTTTACAGTTCCACCAACAATGTATGAGAGTTCTTTTTCCTCCGCAACCTCGCCAGCATTTGTTGTTCACAGCCTTTTGGATTTTAGCCATCCTAATTGGGGTGAAATGGTATCTCAGTGTGGTTTTGATTTGCATTTCCCGGATGCTGAGTGATGTTGAGCATTTTTTCATGTGTCTGTTGGCCATTTGTATATATCTTAGAGAAATGCCTGTTTAGCTCTTTTGCCGATTTTTTAATCGGGTTGCTTGTTTTCTTCTTGTAAAGTTGTTTGAGTTCATTGTATATTCTGGATATTAATCTTTTGTCAGATGTATATTTTGCAAATATTTTCTCCCACTCTGTTGGTTGTCTTTTAACTCTGTTAATTGTTTCTTTTGCTGTGCAGAAGCTTTTTAGTTTGATATAATCCCATTTGTTTATTTTTCCTTTGGTTGCCCATGCTTTTGGGGTCCTATTCATAAAGTCTGTGTCCAATCCTACTTCCTGAAGTGTTTCTCCTAAGTTTTCTTTAAGAAGTTTTATTGTTTCAGGGTGTATATTTAATTCTTTAATCCATTTTGAGTTGACTTTAGTGTATCGTGAAAGGTTTGCATCTAGTTTCATTCTCCTGCATATTGATATCCAGTTCTCCCAGCACCATTTGCTGAAGAGGCAGTCTCTTACCCAGTGTATAGGCTTGGTGCCTTTGTCAAAGATCAGATGGCTGTAGGTGTGTGGGTTGATTTCTGGATTCTCTATTCTATTCCATTGATCAGTGTGCCTGATTTTATGCCAGTACCATACCATTTGGGTTATTATAGCTTTGTAGTATAGTTTAAAGTCAGGTAGTGTTATGCCTCCAGCTTTATTTTTTTGCTCAGCATTGCTTTGGCTATGCATGGTCTTTTCTTATTCCATATAAATGTCTGGATAGTTCTTTCCATTTCTGAGAAAAATGTCTTTGGAATTTTGATGGGGATTGCATTGCATTTGTATATCACTTTGGGTAGTAAGGACATATTCACTATGTTGATTCTGCCAGTCCAAGAGCATGGGCTATCTTTCCATCTTCTTGTATCCTCTCTAATTTTTCTCAGCAGTGGTTTGTAGTTCTCATTATAGAGATTTTTCACCTCCTTGGTTAACTCAATTCCTAAGTATTTTATTTTTTTGGTGGCTATTGTAAATGGGCAGGCTTTCTTGATTTCTCTTTCTGCATGTTCACTATTGGAGAAAAGAAATGCTACTGATTTTTATGTGTTGATTTTGTATCCTGCTACTGTGCTGAAATCATTTATCAATTCCAACAGTTTTTTTGGAGAGGTTTTAGGCTGTTCGATATATAGGATCATGTCATCTGCAAACAGGGACAGTTTGACTTCATCTTTTCCAATCTGGATGCTCTTTATTTCCTTCTCTTCTCTGATTGCTCTGGCTAGTACTTCCAACACTATGTTGAATAGGAGTGGTGAGAGTGGGCATCCTTGTCTAGTTCCTGTTCTTAAAGGAAAAGCTTGCAGCTTTTCCCCATTCTGGATGATATTGGCAGTGAGTTTATCATATATGTCTTTAATTATGTTGAGATAATTTCCATCTATACCTAACTTATAGAGGGTCTTTGTCATGAATGAGTGCTGAACTTTATCAGATGCTTTTTCAGCATCTATAGAGATGATCATATGGTCCTTGTGTTTGAGTTTATTAATATGGTGTATCACATTTATTGATTTGCGTATGTTGAACCAACCTTGCATCCCTTGAATCCCACTTGATCATGATGAATAATTTTATGTATGTGTTGCTGTATTCTGTTTGCTAGTATTTTAGTGAGGATTTTTGCATCTATATTCATCAAGGATATTGGCCTGTAGTTTTCTTTTTTGGTTATATCTTTACCTGGTTTTGGTATCAGGATGATGTTTGCTTCATAGAATGAGTTTGGGAGATTTGCATCTAGTTCAATCTTTTGGAATAGTTTGTAAAGAATTGGTGTTAATTTCTCTTTGATATTTGGTAAAATTCTGCTGTGAATCCATCTGGTCCTGGGCTTTTCTTTGTTGGGATCCTTCAGAAAACAGCTTCAATTGCCTTTATAGTTATTTGTCTGTTCAGATTTTCTACGTCTTCTTGGCTCAGTTTTGGGAGCTTGTGTGTGTCCAGAAATACATCCATTTCCTCCAGATTTTCAAATTTGTTGGCATATAGTTGTTTATAGTAGTCTCAAATGATTCCTTGTATTTCAGATGAATCAGTTGTAATATCACCTTTTTCATTTCAAATTTTTGTTATTTTGGTCTTCTCCCTTCTTTTCTTAGTTATCGGTGCTAATGGTTTGTCAACTTTATTTATCTTTTCAAAAAACCAACTTTTTGATTCATTGAACAAAAGTATTCTTTTTTGGGTTTCAATTTCATTCAGTTCTGCTCTCATCTTAATGATTTCTTTCTGTCTGCTAACTTTGGGTTTGGATTGTTCTTGTTTTTCTAGTTCTTTAAGGTGAAGTGTTAGGTTGTTCACTTGCCATCTTTCCATTCTTCTGAAGTGAGCATTTAATGCGATAAATTTCCCCCTTAGTACTTCTTTTGCAGTATCCCACAGGTTTTGGTATTATGTATCATTATTTTCATTAGTTTCAATAAATTTTTTGATTTCCTGCTTGATTTCTTCTTGGACCCATATGTCATTAAGTAGAATGCTGTTTAATTTCCATCTGTTTGTATAGTTTCCAGAATTTCATTTGTTATTGATGTCTAATTTTAATCCATTGTGGTCTGAGAAAATACATTGGATAATTCCAATTTTTTCGAATTTGTTGAGACTTGATTTGTGACCTAATATGTGATCTACCCTGGAGAATGATACATGTGCTGATGAAAAGAATGAATATTCTGAGATTGTTGGATGGAATGTTCTGTAGATATCTGCCAATTCCAATTGGTCTAGAGTATTGTTTAGATCTTGTGTTTCTCTGCTGATTCTTTGCCTAGATGATCTGTCCAATATTGATAGTTGGGTGTTCAGGTTCCCTGCTATTATGGTATTTGTGTCTATTTCCTTCTTTAGGTCTAATAGAGTTTGTTTTATAAATCTGGCTGCTCCAACATTGGGTGCATATATATTTATGATTGTTATGTCTTCTTGATGGATCAATCCTTTTATCATTCTGTAGTGGCACTCATTATCTCTTTTTATGGGTTTTAGTTTAAAGTCTATTTTATCAGATATAAGAATAGCTACTCAGTTTGTTTTTCTTTTCTGTTTGCATGGTAAATCTTTTTCCATCCTTTCACTCTTAGTCTATGTGAGTGTTTATGGTTGAGGTGGTCTCTTCAGGTGGTCTCAGCATATAGTTGGGTCCTCCTTTTTAATCCAGTCAGCCAGTCTGTGTCTTTTGATTGGGGAATTTAAGCCTTTTACATTAAGAGTTGTTATTGAAAAGTGTTGATTTATTCCTACCATTTAATTGATTATTGTTTGGTTGTCTAAGTGTCTTTTGTTCCTTTCTTTCTGATTTACTGTTTGTTTTCTGTATTTGTTGGTTCCTTGGGTTGTAGATAGCCTTTTTGTTTGTTTGTTTTCTCTTCAGGAATGCCATTTTTATTATACTGGTGGGTTTCAATTTTTCTTGGGTTTTTATGGCAGTGGTAGTTATTTTTCAGGAACCAAACCCAGTACTCCCTTGAGAATTCCTTGTAAGGGTGGTCATGTTGTAGTGAACTCCTGCAGTTTTTGTTTGTCTGAGAAATATACTATTTGCCCTTCATTTTGGAAGGATAACCTTGCTGGGTAGAGTATTCTTGCCTGGAAATCTCTGTCTTTTAATATTTTGAATATATCATACCATTCCTTTCTGGCGTTTAGGGTTTGTGATGAAAAGTCTGATGTTAGTCTGATTGGGGCTCCCTTATAGGTGATTTGACGCTTCTCTCTTGCAGCTTTTGAGATTCTCTCTTTGTCTTTGAGTTTTGCCATTTTGACTATAACATGTCTTGGAGAAGACCTTTTTGGGTTGAATACTTTTGGGGACCTTTGAGCTTCCTGGATCTGAAGATCTGTGAGTTTTCCTATACTTGGGAAGTTTTCTGCCACTATTTTGTTGAATATGTTTTCAATGCAATCTCCTTTTTCCTCCCCTTCTGAATACCCATGACTTGGATATTTGAGTGCTTAAGGTTGTCTGATATCTCTTTCAGATTTTCTTCAATGACTTTGATTCTTTTTTCTTTCTTTCTTTTTCTTTTCTTTTCTTTTTTCTTTTTTTTTTTTCTTTTTTTTTGTCTGCCCATGTTATTTCAAACAGCCCATCTTCAAGTTCAGAGGTTCTCTCTTCACCTTCCGCAAGCCTTCTGGTTAAACTCTCCATTGTGTTTTTTATTTCCCTGAATGAGTTCTTCAGTTTGGCAAGTTCTGCTGCATTTTTTTTCATGGCATTGATTTCCTTGTGCATTTCTTCTTTCAGGTCCTGTATACTTTTCCTCATTTCATCATGTTGTCTAGCTGAGTTTTCTTGTATCTCATTCAGTTTCCTTAGAATTATCACTCGAAATTCCTTGTCAGACATTTCAAGGGTTTCTTGTTCTATAGGATCTAGAGCTTGAGAGATATTACCCTTTGGTGGTGTACTTTCTTGATTTTTTGTATTTCTGGTATCTTTTCTTTTATGTTTATTCATTGTGGCAGAGGGTTTCACAGTCCACATGTTTGACACTATTGTCTGACTAAGATGTTGCTGGGGTTGCCAATTTGGTATGGCTACCTCAGTGTCTGCTCAGTTGGCCTCTAGTGCCTTGCATGTGTGGTTGCCTCAGTTCTTGGGTCTCTCTGGGGAGCCACCTCTCTGGTCAGCATAGACTTGGCTGGGCTTCTGGGTCATAGAGTGGTACTGCAGGTGTATGGTCTCTGCCAAGCTTCCACCACCCCTGCTGGACGTCTCCCTGTTCTGCACGCACTGGGCCAGGCTGCTGGGATGCATGGAGGCACTGCAGAGTGGGTGGTCTCTGTGGAGCTTCCACTTCCCATGTTGGACATCTCCCTGCTCCGTGCGCACTGGGCCAGGCTTGGGATGGAGCTGGGTGGTGGCGGTGAAGCCTACCTGCTGGATCGTGCAACAGAAGCCCCACAGGACCTGTGGTCTCTACAGAGCTTCCGCCTCCCCTGCTGGACATCTCTCTACTTCGTACACACTGGGCTGGGCTGCTGGATCCCGTGGTGGTGGTGTGGTCTCTGCAGAGCTCCTGCCTCCCCTGCCGGATGTCTCCCTGCTCCATGCACACTGGGCCAGGCTGGGAATGGAGCCAGGTGGTGGCAGTGAAGCCTACCTGCTGGATTGCACAATGGCGGCCCCACAGGGTGTGTGGTTTCTGTGGAGCCTGCACCTCCCCTGCTGGACATCTCTCCACTCCATGCACACTGGGCCAGGCTGGGAATGGAGCTGGGTGGCGGCAGTGAAGCCCATCTGCTGGATCATGCAACGGTGGTCCCAAAGGGCCTGTGGTCTCTGTGGAGCTTCCGCCTCCCCCGCTGGATGTCTCCTCGTTCTGTACCCACTTGATGTTATGTTTTTATAGTTGTAAATTGGTTGATTAATGGGAGAGAGTGATGCTGGGGACCGTCTATTGTGCCATCTTGACCGGAAGACCAGTTTCTGAGGCTAGGAAGTCCAAAGTCCGTCTGGTGGTGGTGACAGCATCCCAGGTATCTCACACTGCAGGATGGTGGAAGCAGAGAGAGAAGAGAGTGATAGAATGCTAAATTCTGATTAGGTCATTATACAATATAAGCATGTTTCAGAATAACAAATTGTTCCCCATAAGCAAGCACAATGAAAAAAAATTTTAATATATATTTTAATGTCCCTAGAAATAAAATAAACAGACAGCCCACCCCATTTTACACTTACTGACTTAGCAAGGATGTGTTCTGAAGAACACATGATTTTCCATTGACCATTCCTGGCTGCTTAGCACCATTTCAAGATCTCCTTTGCCAAGCTGGGAAAAATATGGAAATGTGTTTGCCTCTGTGTATGCAACATTCACACTTTGGGTCAAGGGAAAAACCATCAATGTCATTCCTGACTTCTTCAATCCTGACTTTGTAACTATTGTGTCCTGGGTCTACTTTAGCCACCTTGATCCTTCCTCCCAAGACCTCAGGGCCAACATGACGTGTCCACTTTAAGCAAACAAGCATGGTGTTTTCCAATAAAACTTTATTTATGGGCCCTGAAATGTGAATTTTCTATAATTTTCACCTGTCACAAAGTATTATTTTTCTTTAGATTTTCCCCTCTCCAACCCCCAACCTCTTAAAGGTATAAAAAAAATGCTTATGGGCCGTACAAAAAAAGCAGCTGGTGTCCGGATTTGGCCCAAAGTCTGTAATTTGCTGATCTCTGTCAAGGGCTGTTGCTTTGCCTCACACGGATTTTCACCTCTCTTCCCCTGGGTGATGGAGATGCAAAAAGGATTACTCAAAGCCTGTCTCTTCCAAGCAGTGAGAGACCCCGAAGGGGTTAATTTCCTGGAACCCTTAAGAGAGAGGCATTTCTTCCTTTGGAAATTAACCACGAGCTGGGGTTCTTTCCCTGCATTTATTCTCCAGACCAGGAAGTTACAGAAAAAGAACATAGGTGTGGTTATGACTAAATATAACAATAGAGGCTGGTAACATCAGTGAAACAAGCAAAGTGACATTCCATAATGCAATTTGCAAAAGGTTGAGTCAATCCACCAGCAAAAGCTGGATCTTAGCAAACACTGTTTTTCCCTACAGCAATTTCCCCAGTATTCTACATATCAATCAAATGACTTGTCTGTCCTTGAGCCAGCCACTTTGCTGTGTTACAAAGACAAACATGAGATCAAACCATTCCCCAGCAAAGTCTCCTAGAACAAGTTTCTTAATTACTATCCAAACCTCAGTTTCCCCTTCTGTAAAATGATAATAACATACCCTCATAGGCTTTTGTGGGGATTCCATGAGGCAGTGCTTGTCAAGTGCTTAGCACATAGTAGGTGCTCAATTAATATTAACTAGTAACGAGCGCTAAAGATGTCCTTGTTTATCAGCTATGGGGCAGGCACCATGACAGGTGCTAGAAACACAGTGATAAATGCCAGAGTCCAGTCCTCAGGAGAGCTTCGTCTGATGGGGGAGGCAGATAAGTCAAGACAGGATAAGAAGGGGTTAAGAGGAGGTGGCTAGAATATTGGAAATGGAATTTTAGGGAATTTAGGGCAAATTTTTGGAAAATTTAGTTTCTTTTTTCTCTTTCTTCCTTCCTTCCTTTCTTTTGAAGTTTCCTGCACTTCACCAACTTTCCACAATGAGCACAGGAAAGCAAAAAGATAAAGGGCTCAGACTCTGAGCTGGAATTTCCAGTTCAAATCCCACCTCTACTACTGACTAGCATTGTGCAGGGGTCAAGCTGCTTAACCTCAGTGGCCTCGACTGTAAGAAGATTTCTGGGAGGCTTTGGTGCAGTTTTATAATTGAAGCACTGGAAACAGCAGCTGGCATAAAATAAACACTAGCTACAAAGATGATTCAGATTATTAAAATATCACAGCAAAATTTAAAAATAGAAGAAGGAGAAGGTGACAGAAGAGGAGGAAGAGGAGAAGGAAGAAGTTTCAGCAGGAAACTAAAAATTCTGCCTGAAATCAAACCCTTCAAAAGCATGCACTTACACGTATGCATTTAAATATTTGACATTTAATGTTGTAAACGGAGCATCACAACTTTCAGAGAGTCTGACTTGGGATTGTAAACTCAGACCCAAGGAGAAACAACCTACTCCTTTCCCCTGTCACAGTGTCTTAAGGTCTGGGAATCTGGGCATGCTACCCACAGGCTTGAGGACACATCCTCAGGTTTAAGGCAAAGGGAACAGCCTACAAAAGGCACAACCACCACTACCACTGGAAGAATCTCTTAGTTATTTCGTCCTCGGGGGTTACAGCTTAAGTGCCTCTCTCCCTCCCCACCCACCCCACACACCTGTGACTCAGAGTGCTTAGGCCAGCTGCTGGAGCGGAGGAATAAAAACAGGGATATTACTGGGGGAAAGACACAGCCACCACCTTCTCCCTCAGGTTCTGTAGGACAGGGACAGAGGCCAAGTTACTCCCGGCAGATGCAAGTGCTACAGTAACAGGAATGTCTTCCTCAGAGGTAGCAGGGGAGTGGTTTACTGCCATCAATAAGGAGGAAAGGAGAGAAGAGCCCTTGTCCAGAAGGCGACTGGCTTCCTTAGGCCTTAAGCTCAACTGTAGTATCTTCTGTTTGCAAGGACAGGAGCAGAATTTGGGGAAAATTTGTACACCTTTGAACACCAGTATGAGCCACTTGGAACCAATTTCCAGATTTAGCACCTCCAGAAATTAGAACTTGGGTGCTCTGGGGTATCAAAGACCCTGAAGATTCTCCACCTGCCTGAAAAAACAGCTCTCAAAATGGATTTGGACAAAGAAGGAGGAAGGGAGGAGGTGTGGCAGACAGCAGCATCTGGAGATCTGGATTCTAACACAGGTTCTGGAGCTGGCAAGCCAGCCATGTGGAAGCCATTCCTGTATTAATTCAATAAACATTTACTGGACATCCCAGTGTGCCAGGCATCATGCTGGGCACAGGGGAGATATCAAGATAAATAAGGTTGCAGTCTTACAGCAGGTGGAGGAGAGAGACATCCAAATAACTGTGATGAGCTGCCATCTGAGTTAAAAGACAAAGTAGTGAAACAAGGAACTGCATGCAGCACAGGTGTGAATCTCAACTTTGCCATTTGGCAATTGCATGACCTCAGCTGAGTGACTTAACCTCTCTGGGCTTTGAATTTTCTGGAATCATTAGGGAAAGTAGGCAAGAGGAGCAGGGAACAGAGTAAGTACCATGGGGAAAGCAGCCTAAGGTCCTCAGGGAGTCCTTTGCAGACTGCATAGGGTTGAGGAGTTAGTAACAAAACTATGGGGGCAGGGGGTGTTTATAAATGCAGATTCCCTTGGATCCAGAAATTCTCCTTCTGGAAATCTGCATATAGGTTCATATAAGCAATATGGTGCTGGTGCTGGGTCATTCAACCCACTGTCCACAACAGTCCATGACTGGACACAACATAGCTACCCATCAACAGGGGACCAGTCAAATCAATTATGGTCATTGATGCAGTGTTTCTCAAAGTGAGGTTCCTGGACCAGCAGACTCTCCTGGGAACTTGTGAAAAATGCAGATTCTCAGGCCCCACCCCAGACCTCCTGGATCAGGAACTATGGGAGTGGGATCCAGAAATCTGCATTTTATCAGATCCCTACAAAGTGATCTTGACACACGCTCAGATCTGGATAGTAATAATATCACGCAGGGTCAGCAACCTTTTTCTATGAAGGACCAGAGAGTCAATATTTTCAGTTTTGTGGGTGATGGTTATGGTCTTGGTCACAGCTACTCAATGCTATCTTTGTAGCCTCCATGAATAACACATAAATAAATGAGGAGAGCTGTGCGCCAATAAAATTTTATTTAGAGACATTGGAACTGGCATGTCATATGTGTGTCATGGATCACAAAATAAAAAATTTGAGGTTTTGTTCAACCATTTAAAAATGTTTTAAACACCCTTCTCAGCTCAGAGGCCATACAAAAACAGGATCTGGCCCGAGGGCCATAGTTTGGGGACATCTGATGTGATGGAGTACCATGCAGCTGTAAAAAGAAATAAGGAAGCTTCTCATGGTGACACAGAAAGATCTCCAGGACATGTATGAACAGTAAAGTGCAAGGAGATGACCAGACCATGTGGTATGGCATCACTTATGTAAAAAGGTGGGATGGAGAAAAACAAATAGACATATTAGCTTATATAAGCAAACACTATTCTCTAGAAAGGTAAACACACAAACTTTTTTTTTTTGCAACACTGGTTGTCTCTGGGGAGAGGAACTAAGTGTCTGGGACAAGAAGAGAGGAAGAGATTTGCTACTAAAGCTCTTCATACATGTGAATTTTGGTTCTGAGACTGTATTGGATAATCAAAAAGCTATAAAAAAATTCTTAAATAGAGATAAAAATACATAAAAGGTTAGGAGATAAAAATACACAAAATATCATAGAATATTTTGTCAAGGAACCTCAGGAAATAAAGGAGCCAGCTTGGTTGACAAAGGGCATTGGCCTGAGGGAGATTTCTGGATGGGCTAGTGGTGGGAGGGGTTGGAGAAGTGACCACACTGGTGAGAGGAGCGACAGCCCACACAGAGGAGACTTGGGGAGAGGAGCCCTGGAAGAAACCAACCCTGCCTTGATCTTGGACTTCCAGCCTCCAGAATGATGAGAAAATAAATTTCTGCTGCATGTGCCCCTCAGTCTGGGGTGCTTTGTGATGGCAGCCCTAGCAAACCCATCCCAGCTGAGCCTTATCTTTGCTGTGTGACCCTGAGCCAGCCACATCCCTCTCTGAGCCTCCATTTCTTTCCTGATCTCAGCTGGGTCATAAGCCCAGATGGAGGGAGGTTACTTGAGTGGAAGGGAAAGTCTCTGCCTCCACACCGACCAGTCAGGGGGTACCTGGGAACAGAGGAATGCAGGTGAAAACTGAACCATCAACGATGAAAGGTGGAGGAAGAAAATAGTGTCATCTGTGGTGTTCAGATGAAAGAGGGCTGGGATAGGACCTTGGCCATCCAGACCATCATCTTTCCAGAAACTTCTCACAATGTCATCAGGCTGATAGGATGTATTGAGGGGACTTTCTGAACACACCAAGACCCAGCAAGGAAGACGTGGTAATGACGGAAGATGTGGATGTGGAGGAAAACCTTGAGACCCAGGACCAAAGGTGTCCCTTCAGAATTTTCCCTCCTTGGGAAGAGAAGGCAGATGTCCAGACTTTGACATTTACAAGGCCAGAGGAGACCTGCAAATCCCATGGATCATGGATCTACCAAGAACGATGAGCTCAAAAACCACCCCCCCAGGATTCCACAGGGTAACCACAAGAAAGCCACATCCAGAAGAACGGACGGCCATGGTGTATGAGGTGGGGTTGTACTGGGAATCACTGGGCACAAAGGGGCAGTAAATACCCTGGGGGTGGAGGCACTCAAGGGAAAATGCTGTGTTGCCAAGAAGGATTTACTAGAAGAGGAAAGAAATGGAGGCTCAGAGAGGGACATGGCTTGCTGAAGGTCACACAGCAAAAAGGAAGCAGGGCTGGGATTTGAGGGCGGTATTTTCATTTGCTCATGCTGCCATCACAAAGTCCCACAACCTGGGGGCTCAAACAATAGAAACAAATTTTCTCATAGTTCTGGAGGCTGAAAGTGCAAGATCAAGTGTTTGACAGAGTTGGTTCCTTCTGAGACCTCTCTCCTTGGCATGTAGATGGCCGTCTTCTGCCTGTGTCTTCATGTGGTCATCCCTCTGCATGTCTGTGTCTTATTCTTTTCTTATAGAGACACCAGTCATATTAAATTAGGGCCCACTCTAAAGACCTCTTTTTACCTTAATCACCTCTTTAAATGTCCTATCTCCAAATGCAGTCACACTCTGAGTACTGGGAGTTAAGATTTTTGACATATGAATTGGAGGGGAGGGTACACAATTCAGCCCACAACACCCAAGCCCCTTTGTAGCCCAAGTCATCACACAGGTCTTCTCAAAGCGCACTCTGTGGACTGCCAGCTTACAGATCACCTGGGGTGGGAGTGGGGAGAGTGTACATTAAACTGCAGATTCCTAGGCCAGCTTTAGACTGAATGAATCAATCTCTCAGGGAGCCAGGCCCAAGTGTCTACATTTTAAACAAAATCCCCAAGTTATGAGGTAAGGACTCAAGTCAGGCAGATACATTTCATCTACCAACCTGGCCACTTCGTCAGCTGGGGCCCCCCACTAGTCACCGTCCTTCTTCCCCACATTCCACTAAGCACTTGGCCCCAAGATCATTGCCATCAGATGCCTCCTTTGAGGATGTTGACTGTTGCTACTAGGAACACCATAAGCAGGTCCTGCACTCATTTTATCTACCTGGGTTCCTGACTCCATATCTCAGAGCCAATTCTGACTTCAGTTCTTTTCTGCATCTACTCAGACTGCCACAACAAAATACCGTAGACTGGAAGGCCGAAACACCAAAAATTTATTTTTTCCCAGCTCTGGAGACTAGGAAGTCCATGATCAAGGTGCCGGCATGGTTGGTTTCTGGTGAGGGCTTGCAGACAGCTGCCTTCTTGCTGTGGGCTCACGTGGCCTTTCTTCTGGGCACACAGGAAAGAGAGAGCCCTTTGGAGTCTCTTCTGCTTTTTATAAGGCCACCAATCCTATCATATCAGGGCCCCACCCTTATGCCTTATTTAACCTTCATTACCTCCTAAAGACCCTGTGTCCTCATACAGTCCTATTGGAAGTTAGGGCGTCAACACATGAATTTGGTAAGGATGCAATTACATCCATGGTGACTATTCTCCAACCAAACATCCTGCTTCTAACTCCAAGCCACCTCCTGTCGTCCCCTCTGGGACCTGTCCCCTCCATGTGAGACCTTGTTTTCTGCTTTGAACAAACATGTACTAAGTTCTTCACCGACCTGCACCTGGCATGTGATTTCGTTTATCCACGTAGTCCACGTTTTGCTTGGACACATCCCCAGTGGGCAGACCAAAGGTAATTGGGCCCCAGGCACATAAGCTGAGTTTATCTCAGAGCAAGGAAGTCAGAAAAGGAAGGAGGGAGGCTTCTGACCTGGTTCCATGAGGACAGAGCAGGCGTCAATCGGTGAAAAAGGAGAAGAGGGGTGTTTGGACACAGGAAGTGTGTGCAAAAATGCCAAGGCATGAAGAACAGGGAACCTGAGGAGGTGCAGCCTCCACGAGCCAGAAGGAGGTCAGGCTCAGGACTGGGGTAAGGGAATTAGCTGGTAGCTGCAGAAGGAACAAAGTAGGAAAGTAGAAAAATCCCTCTGGCAGCCATGCAGAGAAGGTACAGAATGGAACATGCTGGAACCACCATTCCAGCGTGGCGTAGGGAAAAGGGAGTGCAGACAAGCAGAGGGATGAGACCAGAGAGATTCTGGGGTATGAGCACCCACAGGACCTGGGACTCAGGGAAGTGGAAGAAAGGAGGGAGAAGTGGAGGAGGACGGGGTGTCAATGAACATGGGAAGTTCAAAGTTAAAGATAGGATCGGTTTGGGGTGACAAGGACAGCAGGCTCAGTTTGGGGTTTATTGAATTTGTGGGGGCTTTGGGGTGCTCAGGGATGTGGGTCTGGTGGGCATTGGGCAGATGGGATCTGGGGCTTGGGAGATGGCATGGATGCTGGCGGAAACGGTGACAATAGGTGATATTGCCAGGAAAGATGGGCAACCAGGAAGAGAAAAGGATAGGAAGAAGGTGCTGTAGAGGGCACAATATTTGACCAGAGACTAGGAAGATTAACGTCCCACAGCCACCCGGACACCAATATTTTCTATACACTGATCTGAAAGCTCCACAACGTCTAATTCCTCCAGTCAATTGCATAGTTTTGTAATCCTAACAACATCCAGCATCAAACCCCAGGATCAGAAGGAGACTTCCATGCCATTTCAGGATTCCGGAAATTTAAACAGATAGGGATAGATGGTGCCAGAGAAGACTTCCTCATTTATACAAATGAGGACAGATGGGACACAGAGGACAGAAGAAGAAAAACCAAGAGAAGTCTTCCAAGTCCAAAAGGGCACTTTGTAGAAATGTAGCAGGTGGCATCAAGACAATGCAACTGAGTATGATTAAAAAGGAACATGTCAGATCATTCCTTTCCTGATCTTGGGGAAGGAAACTAAAGGATACATTCTTGAGAATAGGTGGCAAGAAGAAATCACACAAAGGCAGCCAGATAATAGCTGTATCTCTATTTTCTTGGGTTCCTGTGTCCAACCCCTACCTTTTTCTGTGCTGTTAACAGATGCGGTTTTTGGAAAGTACCTATGTTTTCCACATTCCCACAAAGGCAAAGGCAAGAAACCAAAATCTCACGATAACATCCTGCTACTCCTGAACACAAGACAGGGGCTTTTCTATAAATTTGATGAGGCACCACACCCTTAAGAAATTGGAAGAAAAAGCCAGATTTAAAACCAAATATTAATCCTTGCGAGTCTTATTTGAACCCCAAATGGAACATAGAGCCAATCTGCATTTAGCAACACAGAATAGCAAATATTGCTCTGCTGGGAACAAAATGTGTTTCTAAAATCCCCAAAGCCACTGCAGCACTCCCTGGCACCAAGGGCTGGCAGAGTGCAGAGACTCCCCCCCCCCCCCACTGAAACATGGGCCAGGAGTTTTGTGCCATCTCTTGAATTTTCCCAGAGGTAGCCAAGGATTTACGCAAAGATGACAATATAACAAAAAGGGCATTTGCTTTCCAGAGGATTCTAAATTAAAAATGAATCACAAATTCATAAATTTTAAACCACACTGATGGGGGACCACCTACAGCCAATTCTTATCACTGCAGACACTGTACACACTGTAGACCATATAAACACTGTACACTGAGGCTACACTAAACTCACAAAAATATGTTTTTCTCCAGTAATAAACTCACCTTAGCTTACTGTAATTTTTTTACTTTATAAAGTTTTTAACAGTATTATTTTATTGTATTGATTTATTTTATTTATTTATTTTTTTGGTGGCTGGCTGGTAAGGCGAACTGAACCTTTGACCTTGGTGCTACAAGGTCATGCTCTAACCAACTGAGCCAACCAGCCAGCCCCTTAATATTTTTAACTGTTTGACTTTTTTTGTAATAAAACAGCTTAAAACACACATTGTACAGCTGTACAAAAATATCTTCTTTCTTTATATCCTTATTCTATAAGCTTTTTTTTTTTTTTTTTACTTTTTAAACTTTTTATTGAAAGCTGAGACACAAACACATACATTACTCCAGGCCTGCGCAGGGTCAGGATCACCAGCATCACTGTGTCCCACCTCCACATCTGTCCCACTGGAAAGTCTTCAGGGCATTAACACACATGGAACTGTCCTCTCCTGTGATGACATTTCCTCCTTCTGGAATGCTTCCTGAAGGACCTGCCTGAGGCTGATTTACAGTTAACTTTTTTTTATAAGTAGAAAGAGTAGACTCTAAAATAATGATAAAAGGCAGAGTATAGTAAATACAGAAACCGATAACATAGTCATTTGTTATCATTGTCAAGTACTACATACTGTACATGATTGTACCTGCCTTATATCTCTGGCATTGCAGTTGGTTTGCTTAATAGATTTTTTTACATGAGCATCACCACAGACCCATGAGTAAAGCCATGTGCTGTGATGCCACTAGAGGACAGGAAAATTTTCACCTTCATTATAATCTTACGGGATCACTGTCATATATGCATTTCATCGTTGTCCTAAACATTATTATGTGGTACAGGACTGTATGTCTATATATGTGTGTGTGAATATGCATGTGTGTTTTTATATATATGCATATACGTGTATATATATATATGCATATGTATAAATATATACACATGTGTGTGTATACATATGCAACACAGAACAGCAATTCTTGCTCTGCTGTGAACAAAATATGTTTCCACACGTGTGTGTGTGTGTGTGTGTGTGTGTGTGTGTATTTCCTTCCTATTCCTCTTGCTGTGCCACATTTTCCATAGTATTTATATTTGTGGGTTGGCTTTTTTGTTTTTTGGTTTTTGGGTTTTGGGTTTTTTTGCGGCTGGCTGGTACAGGGACCTGAACACTTAACCTTGGCAGTGTAACACTGCACTCTAAGCAAATGAGCTAACCGGCCAGCCCCCATAGTACTTATATTTGATTTGCTTATTAGCTGTTCTCCAAAAGAATTTAAGGTCCATGCAGTTCAGATTTTTTCCATTTTATTCAGTTTTGTAGCCCTAGAGCCTGCGTATATTAGAACCTATGTAATAGTAAAAATAAATTTTACTGAATAAAGGAGCCAGAGGTAAGGTTATTAAAACAGCAGTCTTGCACGGGACCCAGGTCTTTGCCAGCAGACACAGCTGAGGAGGTATGAATGGAGCAGGATGTCTCCTTTGACTGCTCTCCATAACGCTCCACTTCTCTGCCCATCTCCTTGGGAGACAACATTCATAACAGCCAAAGGACAGTGAGACGTATGTAAAGGGCGTTTGGGTGCTAGTTTAGACTTTGATGAGAAACTGACCTGAAACATTCCAATTGAGTGATGTTAGACTCAACATTGTATTGATTCTGTTTCTGTAGTTCCTCTGCTGGGAACCAGTTTTAATGTCTGCTTTTCAGACTTATAAGAATATATGAGCTAAGATATATAAAGCTCTTTGCAAAGTCTTTATCAAAGTCTTTATTTTGGGTGTTCGATGAATGGCACATTTAAAAAATTAACATTGTAAAGAGTATTACAGCACTTGATGGTGTCAAACTAGGTGTGTGAGGAGAACCAAGGCCACCCCTGGTTTTAAAGATCCATTAGGAAGACCCCCAGGGCTTAGCACATAGTGTACTCATGGCTGTGACTGCTGACAGTGAAAGGCCCCAGAGCAAAACCAGCAGAGGGGAAGGCTCATGGGGCAAAGTCCCAAGGCAACCATACAGCTTCCAGAGTCCTCCCCAGGTGGAGTCACACAGGATGCGCTTAATCTTCCCAGCAACGAGTCATGGCAACACATACAAAATGCCGTCAACCAGAGGAGCTCATCAGAGATTCAGCTGCCAGAGTTTTTTTACTGGGGGCTAGTCACATAAGAACCCCCTGCCTGGCATCTGCCAAGATTTCAGACTCCCAGGAGGAAAGCAGGTCTTCAGTGTGAACCATATTATTTGCATAAACTGTTTAGTCACTTCGAGCAACTTCTATTGGGGATGGGAACACCCCTAAAATGCAATTTCTCATACGCCAGCCAAGGGCCAAACTTACAAGCAGGACTTTATATGGATAAGGGCTCTCGGGCCTGATGGGTTAAGTTGTTCCTACAGAGTCCACCCCCCAGGCCCTTGGACAGGCATCTTTACAGCAAAATTGTTATCAAAGGACCCTGTGAAGTAGGATTGTCAGGAGCCATTTTTAACAATAGCCACCATTTTAACAAATAACAGCCATTTTATGTAAGCTTTCTCTTCATCCTCAGAAAAGCCCGCGCGCGCCAAGCCAACACCTCTCCCACTTCCTCTTCTCATACCACGCCACTATCACCCCACTGCTTTTCTGCCTATCATAAGCTGCCACACTCTGTGACAGCCCGCCCCTTCTTCACTATGTATATAAGCAATCGCCTGACAATAACATTTTGAGGCTTGATCAGAATCTTGTCTTGCCTCCATTCTGTGTGTCTCCTGTCTCTTCCCCTTTTTACCAGCTACAGGTAGCCCTCCTCGAGCCCACGTTCTTACCTGTCCCGCAGGACGGGACATAGGATGAGATTGAACTGCAGTGTTCATCTTGGTTATGCCTTTAGGGGTTCTGGATTTTGCCAGTTAAAGTAAATCCCACTAACCACAGAGGTCTCAGAAAGCCAGTTGGTTTCTTCAGCTCCTGAATTATACTCTTTTCCCCCTTTGTATTATTATTTTTCACTAAACGAAGCCATCAAGTCCTGCACAGCACAGCTCTGGCCAGTAAGTTTAACTGACCTGAAGTCTTCCAGGGATGAGAGGATGTCTGAGTGTCCGGACACATACAAAGAGCTCCAACCCCAGAGGGTGCACACAGTCTCCTGAAACAGAGTGTACAAGGCTGGGGCACCCCAAGTAGGACATACAGGGCTCAGTCAGTCGAGCTAACAGGGCCCCCAGCATAGCCTCCCCCTGTAGGCCTCCTGTAGAGGGTTAGAAATCTTGATTCTCACTTGAAACCAGGGAAGCATTGGTTGGTCTCCCATGGTTGGTGCCGACAAGAGAGATCACACAACTCGAGAAGCAGTGACTGATGTCTAGGGGGGTCCCAGTAGTCGGTCTCAACCCATCCCATCCTCTTACCAAGTTCTTGACTCTGCCACAGGAAGGAATTCAAGAGTGGAGTTACGGGACAAAGTGAGAACAGGTTTAATGTCACAAAGAAGAGATACAGATTTGACAGAGAGAGTGCCGCCTAGCTTCAGAGTCTGAGCAGGGCCCACACCAAGTTTAACACGAAAGTGAGCAATACACTCTTAAAGTTCAGAACCAAGTGCAGGCTGGCTCAAAAGAGGGAGCAGCCACTCGCTGAAGGTAAGTTTGATACAAAGCGAAAGAAATACACACTCCACAGGCAGAGTGTGGTCTGAGTGAGCAGCAGCCCCACCTTCTGCTGGGATCTGGCTTTCATAGTTTCACTGTGAAAAGGGTGGTGCCCAGTTGTGTAACATAATCTTCCACGTGCTCATTGGTCAAGTCCTATCACAGACACCAGACATATTTGAGAATATTCTGTGCTCTCTAGCTCCTGTCGTGGAAGGTCATTCAGCTCCCAGGGTTACATAACCCCTCTCTACTGAGCATGCCCAGCCACTGGATTTGCATAAGCCAGCCCTTTGTGGTCTCATTCTCCCCATGTTGGTGCTGAAAATAGGTCTAACTGGCAACAGTAGATTTCCTCTAGGGGAGGGCCCAGAGGAGGGGCCTGAGACCTTGAGCAGTGGCTGGAAACCCAGATGCATGTCTCCTGGACCCAGGGAAACTGAGCACCTCCTGTCTCACAGTGTGGTTGGTGTTTTCTACAAGACATTCTGTATGTTCTGGAGATGATTGAGGAGCCAGGCCAAGGTTTCCTAAAAGTCAAAGTAAAATCTTCCTGAATCTCCAAGTGCTTGGGAAATTATGTTTTCTCAGAGCAACAGGGCTGCTGATTGGTCTCTCAAGATTGTTGGCACACTTTAAAGCTGCAGGATGTGTGTGCTAAGGAAGCAAGCTGAAACCTCTAAAGGTCACAAACAGATTTGTCACAGTCTTTCGTAGTTCACCAGTGACCCTCTAGAATTTCCATCCAAATCCCTGGAGGGCCTACCCTGGGAAGAACCAGAGATGGATGAGCCTCATTAAACCTGCGTATGTGTGATTGAACTCAGAGCGGGAAAGAGGGAAGAGAGAAGGGGGCAGAAGCAGTCATTGAAGATGTTATGGCTGGGGATTTTCCAAAATGGGCATAATATATCAATCCACAGATTCAAGAAACCCCAAGTAGATTGTCAAACCCCAACTAGGATTAAAAAAGAAAAGAGGAGAAAATCATACTAAGGTCCATTATAGTTAAATTTCTAAAATATCGTACATAAAGTCAAATATCTTAGCAACATATAAGTATATGAAGCAAATTCATTCCCTTATATGTCATTATTAAACAATAAATATTAAAATATTTTAAAACTACTTATTCATCATTACAAATTAAGAAATAATAAAAAACCTAAGATTCACAGGAGAATGGATATACTAAACATAAAAAATAAAATCAGATTATCAGGATAGGGGAAAACAGTAGAACTGATAGATTAATAAAACTGAAAGCTGGTCATTTGAATAATAAACCCAACAAAAACCATGTATTCACTTTCAGTGTTTATTTTAATTAAGTAAATTTGATTCAGATAAAAATATACAAATGTGGGAGTGAAAAAAATGATGTGACTGTGGTTTCTGAGGAAACTACAAAAATGAGGGTAACTATAGAAATAAACTTTTCATAAATAAGTTTGATATTTTAATGAAAAAGAAATTTTTCTTGTATGGTATAAGTTATAAAACTTTACTAAGGGCCCTCTTGGCCTGGTCTGGATTGCCAATAAGGGCCTCCCTGGCCTAAACTGGTCTGCAGCAATTGGCTCTGCTGACCTGTCCTGGCCCTCTGCTAAGGGCAACCTGGCATGGCCTGATCTGCCACTAATGGCCCTCTGGTTTTGGCCTTGCATGCCGCTTAGGGCCTCCTGGCCTGCCCTGGCCCTGTGAGCCCACAGCCTTACCTGGCCTGGTTCTAAGGGCACCCTGGCCTGGATTGCCCTGGTGGTAAGAAGCACCATGGCCTTGCCTGGCCTGCCACTATGGGCCACCTTGGAAAAACTAGCCAGCTGCTAAGGGCCTCGCTGGAGTAAACTGGCCTGCCACTAAGGGCCCCCCTTGCCTGGTCTGCCCCTAGGTCCTACCTGGTCAGGCCTGCCTCTAAGGGGCCCCATGACCTGGCCTGCCATATGGCCTCCCTGACATGGCCTGTCCCTAGAGGACCCTAGTCTGGCCTGTCATTAAGAGCAGCCTGTCACTATGGGTACCCTGCCACTAAGGGCACCCCTGTCCTGGCCTGGCCTGCTGCTAATAGCCCTCCTGGTGTGGCCTGGGCTGATATGGCCTGGGCTGCCACTAAGAGCACCCTGACTTGGATGGGCCTGTTACTCTGGGCTTCCCTGGCCTGGACTGCCCCTAAAGCCCCCTAGCCTGGCCTGCTGTTAAGGACATACTACTGATAAGTGTACCCTGCCACTAAGGACCACCCTGGCCTGGCCTGCCTCTAAAATTCTCTAAAGCACATCAGTTGGACAATAGCTTGGGAATGAAACACATAATGGGTTGAAGGAGAGAGTGCTGGAAGAGACACACACATGCATGCATGTAATCATTCACACAAAGAGATCAATGGAGCAGGCCAGAGAGCCCAGAAATAGACCCACACAAATATAGTAGCCAACTGATCTTTGAGAGAGAGAGAGAGAGAGTGTGTGTGTGTGTGTGTGTGTGTGTGTGTGTGTGTGTGGCACTGAAGCAAGAATAGGGCTTCACATATCATTCTATTGTTGAACTACCCAGTTTTCAGCTGGATCTACTAAGCTTAGGTATCTAGTTTCAACAAAGCATGGAGAGGATATTTTCTCATGACTGGCTGTATGCCTTTGAGAGGTTTTAAGGAAATGTGGCATGCTTGATATTGATTTTGTACTGCTCTCTCAGGAGCCATTGGAATAGAGACTAGCCATCATATCCATGAGGTGCCTGGTATGTGATAGACATGTGGTACGTGCTCAGCAAGGGATAGCTTCTTTCACTATTACTTCTTTCATTAATGCCTTGGGGAAAGTATTCTCATAGATTCTTCTTTCTTTCAGTTATCATTCTTGTCTTAGTCTAGAAACATCTGTCATCATTTCTAAAATATCTGATTTAAAATTTGAAAACCAAACTGGATGCAATATTCTCTATAAACAGAATATAAGAAGTGATTCTTCCTAGCCATGGCAGGTAAAAAATATGAATATATAACCCAGTCTATAGGTTCAGGGTACAAAAGATAAAATCGTTTAATTTTAAAAATTCACCTTAATGAAGTTTTTAACCTTCATTCCATTAGTCCCTAATAGTAGATAGGCATTAATAACTGTTGAAAGAATAAATAAATGAATGAATGAATTTGTTAGAGCAAAACTAAAGGTCAGCAAATCCAACTCCCTAACTATTGCATAAATCCTCTCTGACAATGTGGCATCCAACTCTTTTAAACCATCCTAATTTATTGTTACCTTTGAGAAATATATTGACATCTTACTGTAATTGTGGCCAACAAGACTATGTGTCCTGTTCTTCCAAGCTAGGTTTTAAATATTCTATCCTGTTATCAAATCATATATTACAATTTTTGTTTCAGGAAATATGATCACTGTATATGATTTCTAGTGTTCCTTTCATACCTAGCCTATCCTCATCATTTTGCTTTTCTTGCTTCTTTTTTCATCCTCTAAAACTCTGGAAGAAAGTTAGGAGGGAAACTGTCCCTGAGTGAATGAAGCAGGGGGCAGGAGAAAGAGGAAGTTATCTTGACAGATAGGTTTTGCGATATCCTCTATAGCACTGAACATGAGCTGGCTGTCCAGAGAATGGGCCAGCTACCTGGGTGGTCTCTGGGGTGAATGCTCTTTCAGGAAGGGGCTAAGCCCCAACAAGGCAAGGGTCAAAGAATTGGCCCAGGACACTGCGCTGTTGATATATCAGTGTGTTGTATTGTCACAGTAATGAATGCTGTACTCCCAAGTCATAGGTCTTTACTGGACAGTTCTAAATTGACAGCTATACACCATAGGATTACAATACCATATGACTTACGTCTGTGGCCTTTGGCAGCCTTTGATTTGGAGATGTCAAATAGTGGGGAGGGTAATCAAGGCCTTGTTAATCTGAAAATACTGAACAAAAACAAAAAACCAGTTAACTAGAGGATAGCTTTTAAGGATTTTTTTTCTATAATCACTCTGCCACATGGGACAGTTCCATGCTTTTTAAGTATGCATGAATTACAGATGTGTTTCCCTACATATCTCCACTTCAACTCAAGAGAAGACAAACTCGCCCCAGATTCTTCAGGTTCGTTCCAAACAGCCTGAGAGTAAAGGTCTCAGTGTTGAAGTGTCAAAAGGTTGATTTGCAACCTGCCTAGGACTTCAAGGTCACACTCTTTGGAAGCTCATTTTTTCTTTGAGATGTAAACAGGGCATATATTATCCCAAAATTATAAATGTGGGCACAGACTCTAAAAGGTGACAGTCCTTGCCCAATGTCACTAAGGTAGAATAAAGTGCCCAGACTCTTCCTAGACTTGCTGGTCTTGTTATCTGTTCTCTATTTCTGAACTCAAACTTTTTTCCTGTGGCTCCTCTTGTCTCTCCCATGAGAAGGGGTTGCAAGGATAAAAGGCAAATGAAGAAAGATTTCAAATGAGAATTTTTCAATTACAGATGAAAATGTCCTCAAATTTAGAAATATTTAGCCCTTGTCTTGAATGAAATGATCAAATTCTGGAATTTCAAATTCTATGAATGTTCTCTTTAAGACAGTCTACAAAGTAGGTTGTCAGAGTTTTATAAACATCGGAGAGCTCTGAGTAGGTATTATTCTTTTTAAACCACCTATTTCCTGGTTTGTAGCACGTTGTTAAAATGATTGATTGAGCAAATAAGTTCATAATAGTTGACAAAAACAACACCTACCCAGCTGCACCAACTACAAATCATACATCATTTTGTAGCATCAAATCCTTTGCCTGTTACAAAAATAAAATAAAATAAATAAAAAATAAAAAGCCAAATACCTACAATTCTTAATGACAGCACAGAGGCAAACAGGTGATTTTTGCATCAATCAAATGCTGCTGTTTTTTGTAGAAACAATTCCCAGCCCAAAGGGTTCTGTAATGGTGAGTTGTGGGCTAGATATCTCATTCCTCCTTTCTGGGTGACTTCCAGCAACATATGCAGTAGTACAAACACATCTTTCATCCTTAAAACACTTACACCTCAAGATGAATAAAGCACAGTGCACTGCTGCTGAGATGCATCATTCATCTTGAAATGCTATTGAAGTAGTTCATGGCTGTATCCACCTAGTACAGAAGAGTTTGCAAGTAGGTTTTATTCACATGCATTAAGGACCTATATTTTCAGGTTGTGCAGCAGAGACAAAGAGATAACTAAAACTTAACACGACCCCCGTGCATTGTATTTTACAGTTGGGGAGACATGAAAGATAGACAAGGAAGAGAAGACAAAACAGCATGAACAATGCAGTGACAGGTGTGCATACCTGAGACAGAAAAAAGGTCCTGGGAGGTGGAGGAAGGTGGTTATCATCTGTTTGGAGTGCTCAGAGGAGACAGCCCACAGGAGATGATGGACTTGGAAGAGTCGGTAATTCTCATGGTGCAGAATTTGGGTGCAGGCACTCTGTGTAGAGGGAGAAAGACCCACACATGCAGAGCCACAGAGCTACAAATAGAAGGAGCTGGAGGTTGCTGGAATCTAAAGGAAGAAGATGCAGGAGATTAGTCATGATGAAGCAGGAGGCGAGACAGGAGGGACCATTTTAAAAATGACATGAGGTCCTGAGACTTGTTTACTCAGATCTTTCAAAAGGAGCCAGTCTCTTCCCCACTCCGTTTTGAAAATCCCCTGATATTTATCCATCTGGGCTGTACCTACCAGATAGAAAAAGCTATCAAATGTTGAAGGCAGAGTTGTTTTTCCCAAATAAATATTTTTTTCCCCTGAGAGAATGCTGTCTTCCAAACTCAAGGTCAGTGCAGCCTGGCAGTGGAGTCAGGCAGGTCTGCCTGCAATACCTGATTCCACCATGGGAATCCTGGCAAGTTACTTAAATCCTCAAGTTTCCATTTTCCTACCTGTATTATGGTTGCTATGGGAATTAAATAACATGTAGTCACCACAGTATCTGGAGCATAGTGTTAGAACACAATAACTGCTGCTGCCATTGTTATCTTTATTGGCAGTCTCTTAGCATACATATGCTTAGCACACTATTCATTTATTGGATAAATGAACCATCTCATTATACATCCCTCCAACTAAGCCCAATGGCAAGTAGGTTGGATTTGGGGAGCAAGTAGCATCCCTGGGAGCCTTTCGATGTACTGAGAAACCACAGGTTCCTGAAGATAGGGAGAGCCCTACTGTAAATTACGTCATCACCTGCCTCCAGTGAGACTCTGTCAGGCCCTTAAACGATTCAGCAAAACAGCCTGCAAGGTCGGATGAATGCTCTCAAAAAATTCTGACTGTGCATATGGAAATTGAGGCCAGAAGGGAGACCTTCTGATGGCATGCTTGTGCTGGGAACTGGGACCCGGAGATTTTAGGCCTGTTTCCTTACACTTCTCTCTGCAGAGGCATTTGGTAAAGACTTGAGCCTAAAATCCACAGAGTACAATGAAAATAGCTTTACTAGCAAGATCTGAGAATATTTATTCCCTCCAGAAATATTTTCGTAAACAACCTGAGCTATTTATTCAATCTTGCCTCTCAGAAGAAAATGAGAAGTTGAGGTAAAAATACTCTAATGGGAATATGAGAGCTGATTTCCCAAGAATGAGGAACTTCTTCAAGTAGAGAAATGGAAATGCCTCAGGCTCCTGTTCCAATATGAGAATCATGTGTTTGTGGATGAGAATGTGTTATATATAAAATTGCTCAGAGTTTTTACAGTGCTAACGTCCATCATTTCTATTTTGAAAAGCATGCCAGTCTTTTTAACTAGAGGATACCTGGATACATGTCAGAGATGAAAATGCCTTTATCACTACTTGAGTATATTCTGCCAAGATGTATATCTCAAGCCACCCCTGCCAGCTCTTCCTCATTACATTCTAGGCAGGGTTTGCATACTGTCCTCATACGTGTAGGCTGGACACAGGAGGTCACTGGGGAAAGCTGAGCTCCAACAACAAACTTCACAAAAGGTAATTTATGAATTAAACTTCACTGCTTAGCCACCAGGTCTCTATCTCCCTAAGCACAAGCAATTGACAAGTATTTGGGGGGGGGGTATCTAGTTTATGTACAGAACTGAGCTAAGTACTGTGTAAAACGCCAAAGGACAAATGATGCTCTTTGAAATTAAGAATCTTATAATGTTATTGGGGTAGGGAAGGTCACAGAACTTAGCATGCCACACCAAGAGCAAACAACAGAATCAAAGCAATGTAGTGTCATTGAAATATCCCAGAATTTAAAACAGAGTATCCTACGTTTAAAATCCTGCTGTACAACTTACTACTCGTGAAATCACAGCAATTAATCTTATTTTACCAAGCCTCAGTTTCCTCAGATCTAAAATGAGGATTAAGCAGATAGGAGAGTTGCAGGATGAAGCAAGATAATATATGTGGAAAAGTGTCTTGTAAGCTCCAAAGTACCACACAACACTTAGATATTATAAGTACCAAATTCTACAGCATACACTTTATGTTTCCCTTTAAGTTTTTCTGATATGGTGACTGCTACAGTTTGAATGACCCTGCCAAAACTCATGATGAATATACTGATTACCCTAAACTTCATTATCACACATTGTATGCATGTATTGAAATATAACTCTGTACGCCATAATAGGAACAATCAATACATGTCAATTAAAATATAAATATATATATATTTTTAGTCTCAGGTAACTTTAATGAAAGTGTCAACAGTCCTTTCTCCCCTGTGGTATATAGACTGCTGAGATCAAAAGCAGGATCACAGCTACTAAGAGACCAGCCCCAGCCACCCACCAAAGGAAGGCAGGGCTGCCCCAGGGGAGCTGAGCTTTGGACCCAGGGCCCCAGGCAAGAAACATTCCTTCTTGTTACAGATTCCAGCAGCCACACCTTGAGGAAGGTCTCACTAGGCTCCAGACCCTTGCCAGCTTTGCGGGGGGAGGGGCTGCGTCCCCTCCTGAGGACATTGTATTCTCTAGCCCCAGTGAGATGGGGTAACAGAGGCAGCCCCAGATCCAAAGCAACCATTGCCACCTCCCTCCGTGGCCCTGCAGCAGAGCACTTTCACAACTACACAAGAAAGACTGGACACTCTCATTAAAAAGCACACATCCTACACAACTAAAAAGAGAAAAGAGGAAGGAGGTGGGGGAGGGATTGAAAATTGGCACAGACATTGATATATTATTGCTGTCCAGTTTCAAGGTGACAGATGCAAATCATGAGACACCGGAAGAAACAGAAACAAGGGCTGGGTTTGCCTTTTCTAGGAAAAATCTGCTCCTCTTGTGGGGCTAGAGGGTCTCTGAGACAGATGGGGATGGGAAGTCAGCCAGAGGAACAACTGGGCCCAAAAATGTGCAGAGGACAGACATTCCTGGTATTTTGTTCTTACCGCCCTTAATTGCCATTGTGACAGTATTAAGAGGTGGAGCCTTTAAAAGGAGATTAGGCTATGAGGGCTCTGCCCTCATGACTGAATTGATGCCATTATCAGGGGAGTGAGCTCTTGATACAGTCATAAGTTGGGCCCCCATTTTCCTTCTGTCACCTGTCCATCTCCCCTCGCCAGATGCTGAGTTGATGCTAGAGCCTTGCTCTTGAACTTCCCAACCTCCAGAAATGTGACCAAATAAACTTCTGTTCTTTATAAATGACCTAGTCTGTGATATTCTGTTATAGCCACAGAAAACAGACTAAAAAGTGACCACTGAGTAATTTTTAATATCCATTTTAATAATATATCACACCACAACATGCAATGGCTGAGTAATGCAGCAAAAATCAATAAAATCTACAAAATGCGCATACTTGTATCATCAAAATGAATTCCTCACTGCATTTAATTATGTTCTTATGATTTTGATTTTGGGTCTCTTAGACCCAAAATATTCCTGAGAGTTGAAGTTGATAAATGTAAATGTAACACAGTATTTTTTCAAACTGTTATCAATTAGTTATGAATCTTGTCACAAGACAATAGCTTTAGAAGATACAAAAACAGAAATCTAGGGAGAACAATCACATTAAAAACACGGTCTAGTCCATATTGATTTTATTTGTTGTTTCAGGACCCCCTTTGGAAGACCATGGTCTTGATTTTTCAAATATGGAGAAATAAAGGACCAGGACCAAGCTTCAAATGAAGCCCTGATACTACTCATGCAGAGTTGCACCTGCACCCATTTACACACAAATGATTGTATTTGCATGCACAAATTGAGTAATTAGGAAGCTAACTTCAGGATCTGCAAATGTAAATGCTTATTAGCCCATTAGCAAATTGATGCTCATAAAAAATTTCCAATTATAGTCCAATTTCTTTTTAACATTCAAATACTGGCAACATTCTTATACTTCCCTTAGATTTCCAAAGTTTTGTGGTTTATTTTAATCCAAATAAAATTATTCCCTAAAGTGTTACTCCTCCCTAGTTTTCAAAGTTTCGAACAAGGATTGAAGGAGTTTCTAAAAATAGCAAAAATGATAAATTTCCATTAAAACCCAGTGTTGTACATAGACATGCGTGTATGTGCATATAGGCATACATGTATCCATGATTGCATGTATATGTAGATATGGCCATATGCTCGTATATACACTATACATTTTTTCTCAATTGAATTTTGTTACTAAAACGGACCTTACCACTTGCCCATTCCCTTATTTTTCAGACTTTGAAACTAAGAACCAAAATAAGCAAATTCCTCTAGTTAGTTGTTCAGGTAAAAATCTGAATCCAGGCCTCCTGCTTAATTCTGTCATATCAATTCATTCCCTCAGTGTCTTCTTAGGAAAGAATATCCAAATTAGACAGAAAGTTAAAACCAACATATTCAAAAATTTTTCTGAAATAATTCAAATGAATTTTTCCTTCTTACCTTTTAACAGATAAACAGCTTGAAGATCTGGCATAATTTCACAGGAGGAATAGAGTTTAGCTGTTAGGGAAACTGAAATATTCAGATTTTATGGAAGTCTGGGTCTATAAAATTTCAAATAATGTGTTTCTAGCCTTTATTTTACCAACTAAGGAAACATTTTAAAACTGCTATAAATCACTAATACCATAATTTATAAAAGAAAAGCTATTCAAGTTCATCCCAGAAAGGTGAAAGAATATGATCTCAGAATAAAGAACTATCTTATAATGAAATAAACTTAGTAATATGTAAAACTATGTAAACAAAGTTTATGTAAACATTTTTTTTCAGTTCATTGTGAGCAATTTAGGAAGCTCTTCTATCTGATGAGCCAAAATTGACCTCCCAAGAACTTCCACCAGTAGTACCAGTGTGGGAACTAGTGTTTCTTCTAGAACATACAAACAAGTCCAGCGTCAGATCACTGAATTCTCAGGGAAGCAGAGACAACCATAATTTGTAAAAAGAATGCAGGTCTTGAAGGACAAAGAGCAGAAAAAAAGGTCTAAAAGACGTTACTTAGCATTTCTGAAAACTTCTGACAAAATTCTATGCTAAAGACCATTTAAATGATCAAGTCACTATCGTTTTTTTATTTTAATTTGTTTTTTCATTGTACATGTTTATGGGGTACAGTTTGTTGTTTCAATACATGCATATATTATATAACATTCTAATCAGAAAAGTTAGAATATCTGTCACCTAAACATTTATCGTTTCTTTGTTTTTATAACATTCAAGATCCTCTTTTCTGGGTATCTTGAAATATATGATATTAGCTATTGTCATTTTAGAGCACCAGAACTTATTCTTCCTGTCTAATTAACTTTGTACCTGTCTTCCAGCCTTTCCCCAACCCCCAACCCCTCCCTTTCTGTGCCTCTGGCAATCACTATTCTACTCTCTATTTCTTTTTTCTCTCTCTTTTTAATTTATCTTTCTTAATTGACCTATATAATTGTAAATATTGATGGAGTGCAATATGAAATTTGGGTACACTCAGACAATGTGAAATGACCATATCAGGGCACTTAGTATATCCATCACCTCAAACATCTGTCACTTTTTTGTGTTAGGAGCATTCAGAATCATCTCAATTAGCTATTCACACACTCACTATCGTTTTTAAAGTGATGACAAAAGCAGAACTACTTGAGCATTGTGTCACAAAGTAATTTTACTTATATCATTTCATCTATTATTAGATATGCAGGGGAGGAGAAAGATCTTTTCCTTCTACCCATCTTAGGTTCATGGCTTGTAGGTTCGTGTGCCATGCAACAAAAGACAGATTAACACGAGAAAAGCATTAAAATGTATTAAATACAAGTTTTACATGACAGGGGAGACTTCATAAGGAAATGAAGAAGAGGTTCAACCTGGATGTTCTTATGCTAGGGTTGGTGAAGAGCAGAGTCGAGGAGAAATGGGATAAGACAAAGGCATGAGTGAACTGGGGAAACTCAGCAAATCCACTGTGTCAATTCCCCTCAGTGTCTCTCTGTCTTTGGACATAAGGATGCTCCTTTCCTTCAAACATAGATGGTGAAGGTCTTATGACCTGCTTCAGGGGAGAAAGGCTGGGGAAGATCAGGAAGGCCCTCCTGCGCTGCTGTCTCTCAAACTCCTTCAGCTTAAAATAGCCGATGTGCCAAGGTGCCGTATCTTAGGGTATTGTGTTCAGAACCCCACTACATACATTTATTATAACAATAGTTACATAAATTATTACATGTATTATTGGATAACTATTCTATGTTTAGAATCAAATCAGATAAGAAATAAGAAATTACAGGATACAATGAGTAGAACTAAGTGAGCAGCCTTTGAGATAAAGTAAAGGTCATAAGATGATTCCACAGGTATCATAGATTTTAATCCATGTGCCTTTGATATTGATGTTTTTTCTGCCCAAAGTGACCTTTATCTACTTATGGACTTGTGAAAAGCCTATCAGGTCCAATTAAATGCTTTTCCATACTTGCCTGATTTTTACTTTATACATATAAATATGATTGTACCTTCTGTTGGGTTTTGTTTGTGTCTGTTTTCCTGGTACACCAGAAGATCCTCAAGAGAAAGAACTGAATCTTACCATTTTATGCATATTTTTTATCCCACCCCAGGTTATATGCCACTTTCTTCAGGAAATCTTCCTGTGGGTTAGGGGACGAATCTATTATTTACCACCAGAACCCTTGTCAAACTCTATTGTAATTGTCTCACCTCTTGCCCTTCTCATCCACCAGAGGGCAGTTTCTGCCTCAGTGCAGAGCACACAGTAGAAACCTTAGGTGTTTCTGAACAGCTGAGTGACTTACACATAGTCATTACTCAATGAAGTCTTTGCATAGGAGTGTTCACGTAAGTCTGATATTTTATAGATTTCCTGGAATAATTTCTGGAGGTGCAGCTAAACATGAACATTTCAATTGTCACCTTAAGTCCAACATTGTAAGTTGCAAAACGATCATCACCTTCCAAAACAATTGTCCCATTGAAGTCTGTGTATCTGTCAAGATAGGGATCCCTGTCCGTGCCACCCACGTGCAGTGCTGCATGTCCAACGCCTACCACGGGTCTCTGCAAATAGCACACACTCAAAAAATAATTGTTGAACAAAGGAAAAATTTTAAAACTTTGGGGATTACTCAGAGAGCATCAATATTTACTTTTTCGAATAATGGGTATTTGATGTTTGCAATGTTATTTTACTCTTTTTTGGGGGAAATCTGACATATTTCAGAATATACTTTTTTGTGGTAAAAAACCATAAAATTTACAATCTTAACCTTTTTTTAAAGTAAAAAGCAAAAGATTTATTCAACCTTATCCTAATCATTTTTAAGTGTACGGTACAATACTATTTACTATATGTACCTTATTGTGCAACAGATCTCCACAACTTTTTTGTCTTGAAAAACTGAAACTGTTTACACAATAAACAAACTCCCCTTTTCCCCCTTTCCCCAATCCCTGGTAACCACAAGTCTAGGTTCTGTTTCTAACAGTTTGACTACTTTATATACTTCATATAAGTGGAAGCAAGCAGTATTTGTCCTTTTGTGTCTGGCTTGTTTCACTTAGCATAATATCCTCAAGGTTCATCCATGCTGTAGCATGTGACAGGATTTTCTTCTTTCATACAGCTGAATAATAGTCCATTGCATGCATACACAACGTTTTCATTATCCATTCATCCGTCATGACATTCAGGTTGCTTCCACCTGTTGGCTATTTTGAATAATGCTGCAATGAACAAGGGTGGGTCGTAGTACAGTTTTCAAAAATTCTGGGATCATCTTTGACTCGTTTGCTGCCAAGTTCTTACACTTTTTCCCAACTTCTCTTCTGTCTCTGCCTTCCTTTCTAATCGCCATTTCTTTCCATTTTGTTCATGTATTTACTGCCTCACATCTGGATTCCTGGAACAGTACCCTAATATTTCTCCCCCTCATTAATCTCATCCTACTTAGTTCATTTTATACACTGCCCTCCATCAACCTTCCTAGAACCACAACATGAATCACAGTAATCCCACATTCAAACCTTCAGTGAATCCCCACTGTCTACAGGAATTGGGGCCTGACTTACAAGGTCCTCCTTCCCTTCCAACTCTATCAACTTTTTCTCCTAATCTTGGTTTTTGCTAGTTGCCAGCGTTCTACCAGGCAGGCAGATGGCAGGGAGGTAGCAGAGGAAAGGCCCTGGAGAAAGCAGCAGATGGGCTACTCCCTCAAGGAAGATGCCCTGGGAATTGTTTAGAAATATTAATTGGGAGGCCATTAGGCTGAGACAGCCCCAGTGCCCTGGTTTCCTATGTAAGCAACTCAGTGTAAACAGTAAAACAAAATTTAAGCTTAACCAATCAGAAACTACCAACTAACCTCTAACTAGGAACTTTTCACTTTAAGCAGTCAGATATTTTCTTTGTCTTGCTTCTGCAAACACTTCATAAAAGTTTTTCCTTCACTGCCCTTCAGTGGAGCCCAAACCACTTGTGGTTTGGTGCTGCCTGATTCATGAATCACTGCCTGTTCAAATCAATCCTTTAAAATTTTAATGTGCCTAAGTTTATCTTTTAACACACTGAAGTCATGATTTGGTTCCCTAGAACAAAGCCGGTGAGCCATATTTGGGGCAAAAGTTAAGGCAAAACAGGAGGAGGAGCAAGGGGAGGCACCCATGCACACACACACACATGCACGCACACATGCACACACATGCACACACACAGAGACAGAATGATGAAGCTGAGAGTCCCCAGACCGGGGGTTGAGAATGAAGCCACATCCATCTCTAGTCAGCCAGTCAGTCCTTCCAGTGAAAAACCAAAGGCAGAAGCTAAACTGGCTCATGAAGGAGTCAGGGACAGAGACTTCAGACAACTCAGAGAGAGGAGTAAAGAGGGGCTCATGGACCTGTTCCACATGCTCTGTCCATCTGTTCTTAACTTGTTTTTAAATAGCTTTTATACTTTAAATTGTCTAAGTATTATATTCTCATGTAGAGAATAAACAAGAACACAATTTTCATATGCAGAGAAATATATATGTATGTATGTATAATTTTCCTACATTATTAAAAATTCATCCTAAAGATCAACTTTAATGCAGAATATTTCACCAAATGTATTTAATTACTTCTCTATTCATTCACATTTATATGAATATCTATGGGCATAATCTGGTTATTTCCCAAAAGTGGTTTCCTAGGAGTAGGATTGTGTGTCAATGGCTATAAACAACTTTAAGGTTATTGATACACACGTTAATTTTCCCTCAGAAGGTCCATACCAGTGTATGAGAACCCTGCCTCACTACTCTTCCTAACACCAAGTAAATGAACCACTACTAGACCAACCACCCTAATGCTCACTCGCAAAAAAGATCAGGCAAAAAATATCAGCAGATATTTGAGAGAATAAATTTGTACAAATGAAAACAACCAAAATCAATCAGTAGAACAACTAACTCCAGAGGAAACATGTAATTCAGACCTAAAAGTCTTGTTCATATCCTCAGAGAAATATGAGAAGGTATTGAAACCATAAAACACACTATTAGACTGCTATCAAAATGGATAGCAAAGACCATAGAAAAATATATTTCTTGGTAATTAAAAAATATAAGTGCCAAAATAAAAAATTTAATAGAAGTACTGAGAGATGCACTTGCAGAAATTTCCCAAAATAAGGAGCAGGAGTAAAATGTAGAAAATCTGGGTGACAATCTGTCAAGCGTGGCCCATTTTTACACACAAAAAATAACAATATAGCTTTCAGAAACCAGGGAGGGAAAGAAGTAAGGTGGAGGAAAACAAAAGGATAAAAGGTGTTTTCTTAAATTAGTGAGTCAAAAAAGTTGGCAAATCAGAGAAGAGAAGCTCGCATATATTACTCAGAGTTAGAAAGGTAACCAGCAGAAGAACCAAAACCACTGGCAATCATCAAAACCTGAAGCTGCAGGCTGAGCAGAGGAGATGGGGGTTGTAAGTTCTTTCATATCAGTAAGACAGAAGATGCTGCCTATCGTTCTTAAGACTTAAAAGTATGCATAGTATTTGTTGTTAGAGAGGTAACCACCAGAAGTGCTACAAACCAAAATTGTTCATTTTAACTTAAAATTATTACTTGTTACTTTGTACTTTTTCAAGCAGCCCCAAGTGTGCTTTGTACAGCAGCTCTGGAGAGCACAAGCCAGAAACCTTGGTGGCATCTGCATCATGTTAAGTCTGCAGGCTGGCAGAACCTGAGAGCAGTTGAGGCATGGCAGCCTCCACCCAGATTTCAGAGGATGTATGGAACAGCCTGGGGGCCCAGGTAGAGACCTGCCACAGGGGTGGAGCCGCCACAGAGGCCATCTACTAGAGCAATGCCCAGCAGACAAATGAGGTCAGAGCCCCAACAGAGAATGGAGGTTGTCTAGTAGAGCCAAGGCAGCAGGGCTGCCACCAGGACCCCAGAACTAGGGCCACTGGCAACATGCAATGCCGGCCTGGAAAAGCTGCAGACACTAGCAGAGCTGTGGGGGTGGAGCTGCCTGAGGCTTTGAGGGTCCAAATCCCCCACTACACCCAGGATACAGGACTTGGAGTCAAAGAAGATTATTTTGGAGCTTTACAATTTAATGTCTGCCCTGCTGGGTTTCAGACTTGTTTGAGACCTGTTTCTCCTTTCTTCTGGCCTATTCTTCCCTTTTGGAATGGGAATGTGTACCCAATGCCTGTTCCACCATTTTATCTTGGAAGTAGATTAATTTGGTTTTGATTTTTACAGGTTCACAGCTGGAAGGAGTTTTGTCTTTGTTGGTCTCAGATGATACTTTGGACTTTTAAGTTGGTGCTGGAACAAGCTAAGATTTTAGGGACTGTTGGGATGGATATGATTATATTCTGTATGTGAGAGTGACATGAGTTTGGGGGGCCAGAGGTGGAATGATAGAGTTTGGACGTGTTTTCTCCCCAAAACTCATGTGGAAATCTGATCCCCAATGTGTCAATGTTGGGAGCTGTTTGAGTCACGGGAGTGGATCCCTCATGAATGGATTAATGCTCTTCCTGGGGAGTGGGGGTAGTGAGTGAGTTCTTGCTCTGTTAGTTCCTATGAGAGCTGGTTGTTTAAAGGACCCTGGCACCTCCCATCTCTTTCTCTTGCTTCCTCTCGCCATGTGATCTGCTGGTACCCATCGGCTGCTGCCATTTTCCACCATGAGTAGAAGCAGACTGAGGCCTGTGCCAGATGCAGCTGTCCCTGAATCATAAGCCAAATAAACCTCTGTTCTTTATAAACCCAATCTCAGGTATTCCTGTTATAGCAACACAAAAACGGACTAATATACTAGGTTTATGTAATCATATTATAAAAGTGAAAGCTACATTTTGCGAAGACAAGATGACACACCCAGTTTTTTCAGACATGCAAATTCACACTTACATTGGATAGAAGCATGGGAATTGGTATAGTTTAGGAGGCAGCAAGTGGAAAGAAAGTTGTAGGTTATCCTTGGAAGACTTTACTCTCCAATTATTTGCAAAAGACTCCTTGAGGGAGCTTGAGAAGGGGTTGACAGAGTGTAAGTTTGATCCACGGTGTAGTCCATACATGGAAACAGGCAAGACCTGCATTTAGGAAGCATATATTTGGAGAAGAGGACAGAGAATACATTTTCTTTGGGGCACAGTGGGGAAGAGTTATAGGGAGGGGACAGCAGAAAGGAAGGACAGATAGTAGGGCAGCAAGATATGCTAGAACCATTTGGCAAAGACGATGGCAAGAAGGTGAGGATTTTAACTGAAGACTCACTTGTCAAAAATTCTTGAAAAGAACTTGAGGACAAATAAAACAGAAGAAATAATTTTTTAAAAGTTTTCCAGCTTTCTCCCAACACATTATTATTCTCTTTTTCTAAGACATTATCACCAATAAAACTATTGAACCCTCACAATATTCAGATACACTTATATATTCTGTAAAACACTCCTCTGCAGGAAGAAAAATCTTTGCCTGTAACAAACATCTGCCACCTGCCCACACAAACCAGTTCTACCAGTAGTTCAATTTATTGGGATCACACACACAAAAACAGTTTTTGTTATGTATTTATTATGGTTATCCATATTGGAAGCAACGACCCAGAGCCTCATTGTCCAAAGTAACCGAGGAGGAAACTCACTGTGTACTCAGAATTACACATATGTTGTGTATCCTTTGGAAGTGTGTTATCTTGCCTGTTGATTAGAGCTCCCTTCTTTGATTCAACCATCTTATTAATTAAGTGAAATGGATAAGGTTAAAAATACCTGGTGTCTGCTAAAAAGGGCCTGTCCGGTACAATGGGACGGCCCCTCCCCTGGAGGAGACTCTGGATTGCCTGCAGATCAAACCTTTCTTTTTCCCCAGGCAGCTGCAGGGGCCGCTCTCACATGGCACCTTCTTTCCCTTCTACATCTAAGGCACAAAGACGACGGGAAGGACAAAAACATGAATGGACCTATCAGCTCCTTTTCAAACAGGGATTCTGAGGCAACCAGAGAGTTCTTCTTACAAACTACTGGTAGCAGCCAGGTACTACAGGAATCAACCTTCTAGAAAATTTTTAATTAAATAAGGAATATCTGAGAAAAGTGAACTTTTGGAATATGGATGTTTTTGCCAAAATTGATACCTACTGGGTCTCGGTGGGTGAATTTCTTCTGTTTCTTCCCCACCCCACCCAACCCCTTCTCCACGATCTTATCCAGTAGCTTCTGGATCCTTCCATCGCCATGCTCCAGGGTAATTTCACTGACCGCCAGTGCCTTGCTCTGAGTGTTCATCACTATCGAAAAAAATGTCGCCGGTCATCTTGTCAGTAGACTCAAAAAAAACATGCAAACAACAAAACCCAAAACTTCCGAACCCACGGGCCTGAGTGGCTTTAACTCGTGATGAATAATTTCAAGGAAATTGGCCAAAAATGTGTCTTAAGAGAAGCAGGGTATAGAGATAGCAGCAGAAGTACTTCAGTGTCCATTTCTGGGTGATTTGATTTGGGCTATGGACTTGGACAAAAGCCATGGGCGTGGCCTTCTTGTCAATCTCAATCTCATTTTTGAAAGAAAAGGGAGATCAGCACTTGCGTCTTTCATGAAAGAGATGAGTTTTAAGATGGCATCCTATGAAAGAATGGAGGCTTTTATATACAAATTCTGGAGAGATTGTCTTGAATCTGCAAGAAATATTATGTGTCCATTTTCAGGATGACAGCATTCTCCTTTTGATGATTATTTTATTCTCCCACTACCATCATTAAAAATAATTTGCATAGCAAGCTTAGGTTCACACTCAAAAACTTACTGACGCCCCTGCAGGGTAGGGGAAAAATCATACATTTGACCCTTTTTTTCTATCCAAAGAAAGGAAGAATATACAGAGTTCAAGAGTATAGGCTCTGGAGTTAGACTGACCTGGTTCCTCAGCTTATGAGCTGTGTGACCCTGAGCAAGTAACCTAATCTCATTATGCCTCAGTTTCCTCATTTTTGAAATGACGACTTATACTAATATCTACAGTATAGTGCAGTTGAGAGTAAAATAATATAATACCCCCAAAAATGCTTAGCTAGGTTTCTGTTCCTTCTGTTATTATTTAACTATTTTAAACCTCCATTCTCTCATCCATAAAAAGAGGATAATTATTTTGCCTAACTTACCGTGTTGATATAAACATTAGAGGAGATAAAACATTACCGCATTGCTTGGTATATAATAGGCCCTCGATAAATATTAGCTTTAATTTATTACTCTGACTTTTCAGCAACACAGCCATTGTAATTCCAGACATGGTCTCTTCAGAAGGAACCTCAGAAACACTGCCATCTAGCGACACATCTAGAAGCTCTCATTCTATGACCTTTCATTGTTTCCAGCTCTGTTGATGAAATTAGGCTCTGTTGTGTCTTTTGAAGGAGCTATTTGAGAAAATCAGTCACTGCTGGCCTCTGCTGCCTGCCCAGGGCTCAGGGAGCTGGTACAAAAGGAAAGAAAACACGCAGGAAGCATTAGCCCTGGGGGTACTCAGTTTCTAACAATCCACTGCTTCTCTCCTAGCTGCTCTTGCTGACTCAACTGTGGATGCAGTGTTTCCTCAAGCAAAATCAACCTGAATAATAATGAAAAATCCCCACATCAGCAAAGCACAAAGAATTAGCCAGGGCACTACTCCACAATGCCATAGTACAGTAGATCCCTTTGGGTGGAGGGTGGATAATACAGCTAAGGGAGAGCCATGCAATTAAGCAGCAGGTCGTGTGCGACTGGAGGCCAGAAACTAAGGACCATCCCTGCTAGGCAGGAGTGCACTTGGTGCTGCCCAGACCACTGCTCCCCTGACCACTGCTCCCCTTGGCATTCGTGTGTTCACAGACTAGAGCAGAAATTTCTCTAAAACAAACTGGGCAGGTCAGCCCTCATCTAAAGAGCAAACACAGAAATGCAGTAACTAAAGGGTGACATCTGTGTCATATACTAGAATGTCATCTGTGATGTTTTCATAGTCTGCCGCTTTTTTGCAGGCAAGCACATTTGGGTAAAGAATTTCTCAGGCTTTAGATATTAAGGAAATTTTCTAATTTAAAGATGACTCTTCGAATCTTTTCTTCCATTACTCAAATAAAAGTAAAATGTCTGAGAGTAGAGATAAAGAAGGCGGTCAGGCCTCAGCTGGTCTCCAAATCTTGGCATCATGCTCTCTTCTTCGAGAAGCTGCAGCTGACCGTAGTGAAGTCAAATTTGACAACTACGTTCTCATTGAAGCAAGTGCCCTTAGCACTTGTCACATCATGTGACATTTCTATGACTGATTATTTGATTAATGTCTTTTCTTCCTGCTTAACTGCAAGTTCCATGAAAGTTCTTCCTGACATGTTGTGACCACTCTTAGCACAGGCCTGGCACAATGCAGGTGTTGAAAAAATGAGGAAAGGAGAGATCATTCATCACTGGTGATTAATGATCCCTGGAGCTAAATCTGTCACTGAGCAGAAATGTGGCGTATACTATAAAGCAAATATATTTCACAGGGCCTGGTTTCTTGCAGTTTCAGGTTTAGCCTAGCTTCTTAAAATTACATATAGAAATGTTAACCTTGCAGAGGACAGGAAACTTTCTTCAGGCTAAGGTCTCTGATGTGGATGGAGAGCTGTGGCACAGCAAGGCTGCAAGCTCAAGGACAGACAAGTTACTTGATTGATATGTAAAGACACTGGGAAGCTGCTGTAGAGAGAGAATGTTTGCTAAGATCAAGTTTTTGTTGGTGGATTGACTTAACCTTTTGCAAATTGCATTATGGAATGTCACCTTGCTTATGTCAATGATATTACTAGTTTTCCATTTGTTAGCCATAATTCTGCCGATATCCTTGTGTCTTTGTAATGGTTAAATCAACTGAATTTTCTTGTAAAACTTCCTTGTCTTTACAATAAAAGGGAGAGGCTAACTTTGGAAGTGGCTGCTGCCTTCAGTTTTGCTCCTCCTAATGGAGGAATTACTGAAGTGCAGTCTGTCTGGGCCTCAATGCATACATAGTGCTCACGTAATTCTTTTCTTCGTATCCGTTACACAGAGAAAAGAGGTGTAACACAGAAATGGATATGGGCCATGATAAAAGATCTTAGGGCCCAGTCACTGTCCCTCTGCTTGCTAGTTATAAATGACTGTCTCACAGACATCAGGGGTCCTCCTAGGGAGGAAAACTGGAACTACAATGCCAGAAGAGGGACAAAATTCATTTTATTAGAAGAGGGAAAGTAATACCTCAATCCTCTTTCTCTCTAAAACTGGACTCCATTTAGGGTTTGCGTCAGGGATAACGGCTTCGTTCTCCTCCAAAAGTAAACTTTGAATTGGATTTAAATGATTAAAATTCAATTTTATATTTGTGGCATAAAATTAGTTGTTAGAGAAGTTTTAGAAAAAAAGAATAAGATGATTTTGCTACTTTCTACTACATTTCTATTCCTTATACATGATTGTGGTCCTGAAAAATCATATTACATGTGAATTTGAATTAAATAAAACTCCTTATCTAGTTTGGGAAAAAGAGAAAGACATGTCTATCAGTATGTAATTATATAAAACAACCTCAGAAAATGCAAAGTCAAATAGCTAGATTTTTAGAGTTTTCAAATTAAATACAAAGATATGTTTCATGAGACAGGGAAATATATTCACTGATGAGTGTATTATTCCCCTAAAAGTTAAGTAAGTACTGTTTTATAGACCCGACACTAAGATAATGGTTCAGACAGAACAAAATGCTTTTAGGTCAACACTCAACACACGTGAAAATCAGGATATGCTGCATTGATAGAGTGAAATGGGAAAATGAGGCCCCCCCCAAAAAACCATAAAAATCAAAGGAGAATCCCCCCAAATAATCCTCAAGTCAGCAAATTATCTATTTGTTTCAGTATTATATATCACAGAATTTCAGACTCATCCTGTCGATCCACAACAATACCATTGGGACTATGCTATTTTTATCTATGTTGCCAAAAATTCACCAAATATTTTTAATATGAAAATATGGGGTAGAGAAATTAAAGAAAGTGAAAAGTTCCTAGTTAGAAGTTAGTTGGTGGTTTCTGATTGGTAAAATCTTTGGTTACAAGTGAGTTGGTAGTTTCTGATTGGATACGCTTCAATTTTGTTTCACTATCTACACTGAGTTGCTTACGTAGGAAACCAGGGCACAGGGGCTGTCTCAGCCTAATGGCCTCCCAGTTAATTTTTCTAAACAATTCCCAGGGCATCTTCCTTGATTCTCCAGGGCCTTTCCTCTGCTACCTCCCTACCATCTCCCTGCCTGGTGGAACCCTGGCAGCTAGCAAAAACCAAGATTAGGAGAAAAAGTTGATAGAGTTGGAAGGGAAGGAGGACCTTGTAAGTCAGGCCCCAATTCCTGTAGACAGTGGGGATTCACTGAAGATTTTTACGTGGTATTACTGTGATTCATGTGGTGGTGGTTCTAGCAAGGTTGATGTAGTGTATAAAATGAACTAAGTAGGATGAGATTAAAGAGGGGGAGAAAAATTAGGGCACTGTTCCAGGAATCCAGATGTGAGGCAGCAAGAACCTGAACGAAATGGAAAGAAATGTCAGTTATAAAGGACGGAAGAAAACCTCATAAAAGTTGTCCCTTCACACCCCTTCAGTGGAGCCCAGACCACTTGTGGCTTGCTACGATTCATGAGTCACTGTCTTTTGTTTCTTCACCAGCATGATTAACCTTGAGGAGATTATGCTAAGTGAAATAAGCCAGACACAAAAGGACAAATACTGCATAATCTCCTCAAGGAGATTAGCTTCTATATACAAAAGTAACATGTTACGTTTGTTATTACAAAAAAGGAAACTGACTTTTTACTCTATAAAAATAAAATAGCATTTCTGTCTGAGGTACAGCACATACCTACAGCTTAACTTTTCTTGGCCTGCCCATTAACGACCATAGCTAAAATAGCCTTGGCTGTTTTGAGTACTTTGTTAATTGGATACTTTCCTCATTCAGGAGCACCTTCTGTTCCTGTGTACAACTGAAAAGCCTCCAGAGTTAAGAGGTACTGTTACCAGTAACCGGCTTGTTCAAAGGTCCAGCACCTTATCTGGAGCCCAAGAATAATTTGAGGGAAACTGGAGGCTGTGTTTCTGCTCAACTCCAGTCTGAAGTCAGAGGTCTGAGGAAAGAATAAGGTGCATATAAATGGAATCCAAATCTCTTGGAGGTCATCAGAAAGGGAATTTTCAAACCTTTTATGGTACAGCCTAGCTGATTAAGTTAATATGCAGTCATTTTAGTCTTCCTAATAAAGCTTTCCTTTTTAACCTTTAAAAAAAAAAAAAAAAAAAAAATAGCATTTTATTTTCAGAATTTTTTGGTTAAGAGAAATAATTCAATCTGCTTTCATAGACGAGTCAAGAGAGACACGGAAAATAAATAAATTTTAAATATGTATTTATGTATATTTTAACATTCAATGTTCCAGATACAATTAGTGGTGTATTACAGTGCATTTCTAAGGACAATACTGGGTTAAGGAAACTAAAGAAACCTATTTCCGTCAGCCTAAGGAAATACTTACAATAGGGTGAGATAAAATTAAGGAAACAATTAACATCTGACAGCAATAGTTTTATGGGCTTTGTTTGATTTAAGGAGTATCCTTTGGTTTAAGGATAGTCTGGTTGTCATAATCTAGTGGTTGGAAAATAGCTTTAAACTTTCTGGCAGCCACATCTAGTGAGTAATGTCTAAAACAGTTCCACGTGGGCTCCAAAACATATGAGCTATATAGGCTTAGGAATTTCAGAAAAGAAATCTCTCTCAGTAATCAAGGCAGGAGGACCTTGTAGTACACTAAGCCCCATTATGTGTCAGTTTCTAAAAGATTAGATCCAGGTAATCACTCGTGCTCGTCTTCAACATGTTCTCCTGCAAATACACACAGAAATGAGAGGTCAGTACATTACAATTTGCTGACTGAGGTTTAGCATTCTATGACTCTCACATCCTACATATAAGGCCTAAGACATTATTATGGTGCCATCTCAATAGCATGCATCTTTTTTCTGGTTTTGTTTGTTTGTTTTTTAGCTAGTTTTTTAAATTTTCATGATGCAATGGCTTTTTGGTTAAAGCTAGGATTTCTAGGACCCATGTAAAAAGTTTTTCCTAATCCATGTGTGTTTAGTCTGCCCTTTGATGTTAATGTTACTTATTACATGACTGATGTTCTTTACACATTAAGTGAAATCATCTAAGTATAATGACCTTAACTCATTCCTATCTGGAATGTTCTGAATAATGTGGTTGTTTTCATTTATATGTTAGTGTATATTATTACTACATCTTGGCCTATCAATCACTACTGCTGTCTTAGGAAAGTAAAAAGAACTATATTAAATTCAGTGCTGATAGAGGGAGTCTGAAATCAAAGGTCTTACAAGTACAGTGGTAGACAGATTCCTTTCTCAGAAAGTCAGATTGACCAGCACTCTTTACAATAGCCAAGAGTTGGAACCAGCCCAAATGCCCATCATCAGATGAGTGGATACGGAAAATGTGGTACATCTACACAATGGAATACTACTCAGCTATAAAAACGAATGAAATACTGCCATTTGCAACAACATGGATGGACCTTGAGAGAATTATATTAAGTGAAACAAGTCAGGCACAGAAAGAGAAATACCACATGTTCTCACTTATTGGTGGGAGCTAAACATTAATATATAAATTCACACACACACATACACACACACACACACACAAATCGGGGGGGGGAGGGAAGAAGATATAACAACCACAATTATTTGAAGTTGATACAACAAGCAAACAGAAAGGACATTGTTGGGGGGGAGGGGGGGAGGGAGAAGGGAGGGAGGTTTTGGTGATGGGGAGCATTAATCAGCTACAATGTATATCGACAAAATAAAATTTAAAAAAAAAAAAAAAAGTAATCCTTTAAAAAGTTAGAGTCTTTGGAAGCGAAAGGAAGGAAGGTTTAAACTAATTAAAAGCAAGTCGGCTAATGATGGGCAACATCAAGTATGTGCTGAGATGGAGTGTAGTCATAAAAGCTTGATGTACACATGCAATGTATTAAGTTGGAAATGTGTGTCTCTTCAGCTTCATATCTATTAAATGAACAAACAATTTAAAAAAAAAAAAAAAAAAAAAAAACAGATTGACCAAAATAACTGAGGGAAGAAGATAGAATTGGCATCAAAGAAGTAAAATTATAACTACTTTCTTACCCTGCACTGGTGATGCCATTTAAGTTTGGGTTCTTGCCAATTTGGGTGATGCCCTGAAGGACCAAATTTTCTCTTGTTACATATGCATGAATGTATTCCTAAAAATACACATACACAAACACACACACATATAATCTAAATTTGTACAAGACTAAATGTATCATAAATATACTAAGGAAATTATTCTCCCCTACCCCTCCCAAAAAGTACATTGTATAAAATATTTGTGTCTTGTAATTACAATTCTATTGTATGTGACAAGGAATTTGTCACTCATAGTAGCTTAAAGTGTCAAGGTATGTGAATTATTTACTTTTTTAAAAATCTTGAATATGTACAAGATTGTCCCTATAATAAAATCACTTTTATTAATTTGCATTTGACCATGCTTCCTTGAGTGGAACAGAAAATGGTGAAATTTCAGCCATTATGTTGGGAATTATCTTATTCCATAGACTACATTCACTGAAGCCCACAGTGGTTGATTTGTTAGTGGGTTGCTCATAGTCATGGTTAATAATTAAGTGGTTATGGTATTTCACTACCCCCACAACATTGTCGAGTATTTTCAAGCTCCAGTTCTGCTCCTGGGAGTATGTTGGGTATGTAAATTCTAGCTCTCATGTAGATCAAGGTAGAAAAAAGATTCAAATGAATTCTATCAAATAATTATGCACGCTTTCATATTTTTAACTCTCAGAATAATCTCAGATCTCCAAGACCTCTCTTGACCCTGAAGGTAAGTCTGTGCTTACCTCCATCACAGCATTTGTTGATTCTGCAATTGTTGTTGCTGCTTGACCTGTCTGTGTCTCTCACAGAGTTCCTTGAGGACAGCAACAGTGTCTCATAGAGGCAACACACCCAACAAATATTTTTTCAACTAATAACTTGAATAAAACTTAGAAAGTATGTAAAATATATAAAAATTTCTATACTTTCTAGAAAATATATAAAATGTGCATTTATATAAAAGCAAAATAGGGAGTCAATTAACTTTACAAATTCCTTGACTGTATGAGTATCAGATGTGCTTAAAATTGTCTTACAAAAATTTGATGTGAGGAGTCCACTTCTTAAGTGGGGTCTTTTTTTTTTTAAAGCCAAGTATATTTTTACTTATTCTTAAGGTATTCCAAACTCTTTATTAACATTCATTCAATATAATTCAAACAATATGTTGGGTTCCTACTCTGTGCAAGGTTTTATGTTGTGTGCCACGAAAACATGATGAATTAGACCCTCAAATATCAGATGTGCAAATAAATCATCTCAATGTGGTATGAGAAAGGTAACGGTATATAAAATATCCAGTTAGCACAGAGGAGGGAGGACCAAGTCTACTTAGACAAGTCTGGAGGACTTCCTCACAGAAGTGACATCTTAGCTGAGGCTTCAATGGTGAGCCGTAGGTGACCAATGTGTGAATAGTGGGGAAGGAGGACGAGAGAATCATCCTGGGCAGAAAGAACAGCATGAGAACAAGCACAGAGACGTGGAACGTCTGGCTGGAGACAGCTGTGAAGGGAGATGTGTGCTGGAGTATGTGGTTAGAGAAGTGGGCAGATTGCAGATTACATGGGGCCCAGTATGGCATTCTAAGGGGCTAGCACTGAGTTTCACAGTCAAGAGTTTTAAGCACAAAAGGGACATAATTATATCTGTGTTTTAGGAAGCCCACCTATGTGGCGGGAAGATAACCAAGGAAGGAGAAGATGATATGGCAAAACTTTAAAAAGAAAATTTCTGGACAGTGCCAAAAGGAATACAGAGCAGGGTGTGCACTTAAGAGAGATTTATGAGGCAAGTCCACAGAACTTGGAAGAGAGGCTGTAGGATCGTGGTAAGCACTACACCAAGCTACTAGCATGTCAGCAATATTGTTGAGATTCTCTAGACAAATTCTTCTGCATTTCAGTTTCTCAATAGAATCACCTGAGGAGCTGTTTAGAACCCTGGAAGTGGAAGCCATGATTATGATTCCAATGGGCAGTTGAGGCTGAGAAGCAGTGGTCTAGACAAAACCTCTTCCCCTAAGTTGTTCGTGAAGAAAATGAGAGCTTAAGTGATCCATCTAAAGTCAGATACACGTTGCAAGAGAGGTTCAAGATGGGTGACTAGAGGCACCCAGCTCCCACCCCTAACACAAAGCAAGTCCAAAACAAGTGGACAGTTTCACGCTAAATAGAGTTTCTGGGAAAAAACACTGGAGTTCAGCAAAAGACTGAGGAAGAGACCTGAGGCTCAGAAGCTCACCATGGCAGCACAGGAAGACAAGTGCAGTGCCTGACCAAGATCAGCTTGGAGCCAGGAGACACTCCTTGTTGTGGAGAGAAGATAAGCAAGGGGAATCTCAAACAATCCCCGCTTACACCATGGATGCCTGAGATCCAAGCTAAAAGGGAGCTACATGGCCCTTGTGGCTGTGATCCTAGTGTGGGGAGCTGCTTGTAGCCCACATGACTGCAGAATTCCAGAAGGGAGTTTCCACTGAGCCCCTCTAATCCCCTGGGTCCCAGGCTGCCACAAAACATCACCATTTTTGGATTGGACCAACACCAAGATGCATTTTTCCATGGGGCCCAATAATCATTGTATCGTCACAGCCCTATGTCCACCTAATCTCACTGGGACTCCAGCACTGGAGCCCACATGGTGCCCTACACCCCTGGGAACAGGCAATCCAGCACAGTGTGAAGGCCACCCACAGGATGGAGAACCAACCAATTGGGACCATCTGTCACCACTGGAGGCCCTACTCTCTTCAATGGAAGACCCATGCACCTCTCCCAGGGTCATAAAGTCTCACTGCAGCTCTAATAAACCCACCCAGTACCACCCACTCCAGCTGGGAAGTTGTGGAGTGAGTGCCTGTGTACCACTTTTAAGGGCACAGAGTCCTCTCTGTAGCTCCGGTAAATGCTCCCAAGACCACCTGCCCCAGCTAGGGAGCTACATACTGACACAGCTTCTCTCTTGGGGTGCAAGAGCCTATCCACAATCCCAGTGAATTTCTGTACAGCAGCCCGCTCCAGCTAAGGAGCTGCAGAATGACCCAGCATTTCTCTTGAGGGTATAGGGTCCTTGAGGTGCAAGGTCCTGCTCACAACTACAGTGACCTCACTCAGAGTAGCTCACTCCAGCTGAAGAGATGCCAAGTGACCCCATGTCTCTCTTGGGGTCTGTCTACAGCCTCAGCAACCTCACACAGAGTGGTCCACTGAAGGTGAAGAACTGCAAAATGGCCCATCATTTCTCTTGAGGGTATAGGGTCCTGCCCAAAACTGCATTGATCTTTCCCAGAGCATTCCATTCCAACAGTGGAGATTCAGAGCACCCCAGCACCTCTATTAAGCATACAGGATCCTGGTCAGGGCACCAGTGAGCCCACCCAAGTTTTGCCACTCCAGCTGAGAAAATGCAGAGCACCCCAATGCTTCTCCCAAGAGTCCAAGACCTCACCCATGACCCCAGCTACCTGCCCAGTGTCGCTCACTACAGCAAGAAGCTGCTGAGCACTTCAGTGCCTAGGTCACAGAGGCACTAACAGACAACTCTAAATATTGAATACAGTTGAAGAAATCTCAGGAAGACTATATTACTGTGCTCACCCCAAACCAAACCTAAAACACCCTACCCAACTGACACTATAGAACATATCTACAGAGAAGATTCTTTCCCTTCAAAAGCCACTCCAGAGAATTAGAAGTGACTATTCCACCAGATGTCCATACATCAATGTAGGGATATGAAAAACATGAAAAAAGAAGGAAACATGACACCCCCAATGGAATACAATAATTCTCCAGTAGCAGACTTCAAAGAAAAGGAAATCCATTAAATGCCTGAAACAGAGTTCCAATAATAATCTTAAAGAAACTCAAGGTGATGCAAGAAAATACAGATAGACACCACAATGCAACCAGAAAAACAATTCATGATCTGATGGAGAAATTCAACAGAGATATTATAGAAAAGACCCAAGCAGAAATCTCAGAAATGAAGAATCCACTAAATAAAATAAAAAATACAACCAAGAGCATAAGCAACAGCTTGAAGACAAGTATTTTAAAATAACCCAGACAAAACAAACAAAAAAAAATTAAAAATGAAGAAAATCTATGAGATCTATGGGACCACTTTTAGCATATAAACTTCCACGTAATGGGTATTCCAGAAGAAGAGATAGGAAAAGACATCAAAAACTTATAAATGAAATAATAGTGGAAAACATCTTAGTATTGGGAGAAGTATGGACTTCCAGATCCAAGAGGCTCAGAGATATCCAAACAGATTTAACACAAAAAAGGCCTCCCTGAGACACATTGTAGTTAAATTGTCAAAAGTCAAAGACAAAGAGGGAATTTTGAAAACAGCAAGAAAAAAGCATCAAGTCACTTATAAGGGAATCCCCATCAGATTAACAGCAAATTTCTTAGCAGAAACCTTGCAGGCCAGGAGAGAGTGGGATGATATATTCAAAGTGCTGAAATTAAAACAAAAATGCCAGACAAGAATGCTATACCCATCAAAGCTATCTTTCAGAAATAAGGAAAAATAATGTCCTTCCAAAGCAAACAAAAACTATGGGAATTCATCACCACTAAACCAGCCCTACAAGAAATCCTTAAGACAGTCCTACAATGGAAAGAAAAAGAACAATAACTACCATCATAACGTGAAAGAAAAAAATTCACTGGTACAGCAGATATGAAAATGAGAAAGAAAAAGAAACTATATCTTTAACTACCAAAAAAACCATCACATACAAAGACAATGAAAGAGAAAGGACCGAATGATATATAAAACCACCATAAAAAATATTAATGAAATGTCAGCAGTAAGTCAATACCTTTCAATAACAAAATTGAATATAAATTGATTAAATTCCCCACTTAAAAGATATAGACTGGCTGAATTGATTAAAAAACAAGACACAAATATAGGCTGTCTACAAGAAACTCACTTCACGAGGAAAGAAATACATAGCCTAATACTGAACAGGTAGAAAAAGGTATTTTACACAAATGGAAACCAAAAATAAGCAGGAGTAGTTATACTTATATCTGATAAGATAGTCTTTAAGCCAAAAACTATAAAAAGAGACAAAGAAGGACATTATAAAATGATAAAGAGATCAATTCAGTAAGAGGGTATAACAATTGTAAATATATGTGCACCTGACATTGGGGCATCCAAAGCACCCACATGTATAAATCAAGTATTATTGGATTTAAAGGGAGAGATAGACTCCAATACAATAATAATTGAGAACTTCAATACTCCTTTCTCAACATTGGATAGGACATCTAGACAAAAAATCAACAAAGAAACATTGGAACTAAACGGCACTGTAGACCAAATGGACTTGACAGACATTTACAGAACATCTAATTGAATAATTGCTCTATACATATTTTTCTCATCAGCACATGGATCCTACAGAATAGGCCACATGTTAGATCACAAATCAATTCTCAACAAATAAAAATTTTAAATTATATTGAGTATCTTTTCAGACCACAATGGAATAAAACTAGAAATCAATAACAAACAAAACTTTGGAAAATATACAAATACATGGAACTTATAAAACATGCTCCTAAATGATCAGTGGGTAAAAGAAGAAATTAAGCAGGAAATTCAAAAATTCCTTGAAACAAATGAAAATAGGAACATAGCATACCAAACCATGGGATACTACAAAAGCAGTACAAAAGGGCCAGCCTCTGGCTCACTTGGGAGAGTGTGGTGCTAATGGCACCAAGACCATGGGTTTGGATCCCTATGTAGGGATGGCCGGTTAGCTCACTTGAGAGAGCACAGTGCTAACAACACCAAATCAAGGGTCGGGATCCACTTACAAGTCAAAAACAAAACAAAACAAAACAAAACAAAAGCAGAACAAAGATGGAAATTATTGCAAAATTGCTTACATCAAAAAGTACAAAAATTTCCAATATGAAATTTGACACTGCACATTAAGGAACTAAAAAAGCAAGAATAATCCAGTCCCAAAATTAGTAGATGGAAAGAAATATCAAAGATTAGAGCAGGCTTAATGAAATAGAGATAAAAAAAAATGATACAAAGATCTACAAAATGAAAAGTTGGATTTTTGAGAAGATAAAAAAATTGACAAACCATTACCTAAACTAAGAAAAAAAGAGAGAATACCCAAATAGTAAAATCAGAAATGAAAGACAACTGATACCACAGAAATACAAAGAATAATTAGAGAGTATTATGAACACCTATATGCCAACAAATTGGAAAATCTGGAGAAAATGAATAAGTTTCTGGGCACATACAACCTACAAAGACTGAACCAAGAAGAAACAGAAAACCCAAACAGACCAATAATGAGTAATGTGATTGAATTTGTAATCAGCAGTCTCCTAACAAAGAAAACTCTAGACTGGATGGCTTTACTGCTGAATTCTACCCAAATTCTAGAGAACAATTAATACCAATTATTCTCAAACTATTCCAAAAAATTAAAGTGAGGGTATTCTCTCAAACTCATTCTATGAGCTCAGTATCACTTGGGTACCAAAATCAAACAAGGACATAACAAAAAAAAGAAAAATACAGGACAATATCCTTGATGAACATAGATGTAAAAATTCTCAACAAAATACTTGGAAGCTGAATTCAGGAGCACATCAAAAAGATTATACACTGTGATCAAGTGGGATTTATTCCAGGGATGCAGGGATAGTTCCACATACACAAGTCAATAAATGTGATACACTACATCAACAAAATGAAGGGCAAAAAAAACATATGACCATCTTAATAGATGCAGAGAAAGCATTTGACAAAATTTAACATCGCTTCATGACAAAAACTCTGAACAAATTAGGTGTAGAAGGAAAGTATCTCAACACAGTAAAGGCCATATATGACAAACCCACAAGAAACATCATCTTGAACAGAGTAAAGTTGAAAGCCTTTCTTCTAAGAACAGGAACAAGATAAGGATGCCCACTCTGACCATTCTTATTTAATATAGTACTGAAAGTTCTATACAGAGCAATCAGGCAAGAGAAAGAAATAAAAGGCATCTACATTGGAAAGAGGAAGTCAAATTTTCCCTGTTTGTGGAAGACATAATCTTTCTTATATAGAGAAAAACCTAAAGAGTCCACCAAATAATTCTTAGAACTGATAAACAAATTCAATGAAGTTGCAGTATACAAAATCAATATACAACAATCAGTAGCATTTCTACACACCAACAAAGAACTAGTGGAAAAGGAAATCAAGAAAACAATACCATTTACAATAGCTACCAAAAAAATTAAGTACCTTGGAAAATATTTATCCAAGGAAGTGAAAGATGTTTACAATGAAAACTACAAAACACTTATGAAAGAAATTTAAAAGGACATAATAAAATGGAAAGACATTCCATATTCATGGATTGGGAGAATTACTATTATCAAAATGACCACTATCCAAAGAAATCTACAGATTCAATGCAATCTCTATCAAAATACCAATGACATTTTTTGCAGAAATAGAAAAGGCAATCCTACAATTCACATAGAACCCTGAAAGACCCCAAATGGCCAAAGCAATTCTGAGCAAAAGAACACACCTGGAGGCATTACATTATCTGACTTCTAAATATACTACAAAGCTGTAGTAATCAAAACAGCATGGCACTGGCATAAAAACAGATACGTGGACCAATGAAACCAACTAGAGAATCCAGAAATAAATCCATGTATCTACAGTCAACTGATCTTTGAAAAAGGTTCCAAGAACATACACTGGGGAAAGGATAGCCTTTTCAATACTGGGGAAACTGGATGTCCATAGGCTGAAGAAAGAAATTAGGACCCTATCTCTCACCATATATCAAAATCAACTCAAATGGATTAAAGACTTAAATGTAAGACCTGAAACTATGAAATTGCTAGAAGAAAACATAGGGTAAACACTCTAAGACATTTGTCTGGGCAAAAGTGTTATGGAGAAGACATCTAAAGCACAAACAAGAAAAGCAAAAATAGACAAATGGAATTACATTAAACTAAAAATCTTCTGTACAGCAAAAGAAACAATCAACAGAGTGAAGAGGTAATCAGCAGAATGGGAGAAAATATTTGCAAACTACTCATCTGACAAGGGATTAATATCCAGAAAGGAACTTAACTCAACAGGGAAAAAAAAAAAAACCCAAATAACCCAATTTAAAAATAGGCAAATGAGCTGAATAGACATTTCTTAAAAGAGGATATACGAATGGCCAACAGGTACATGAAAAAATGTTCAACATCACTAATCATCAGCAAAATGTAAATCAAAATTATAATGATCTCATATCAGTTAGAATGACTATTATCAAAGAGACAAAAAAAATAGCAAATGCTGAGGAGGATGTGGAGAAAGGGGAACTCTTATACTGTGTTATAGGAATTTAAATTAGTACAGCCATTATGAAAAACTGTAAGGTGGTTCCTCAAAAATCTAAAAATAGAACTACCATATGATCCGGCAATTTCACCACTGGGTATTTATCTAAAGAAAAGGAAATGAGCATACAGAAGAGATGTCTGCACCCCCGTGTTTATTGCTGTGCTATTCACAAAAGCAAAAATATGGAATCAACCCAGGTGTCCACTGACAGATGAATGGATAAAGGAAAGTGGTGTTACACGGTGGAATAGTACTCAGCCATGAAAAATAATGAAATCCTGTTATTATGGTAACACGAATAAGCTCGGAAGACATTATGTTAAGTGAAATAAGGCAAGTACAGAAAGATGAATACCAGATGTTCTCACTCATATGTGGTAGTGTATGTAGTCCCTTTTTGTGTTGTTATAACAGAACACCTGAGACTGGGTAATCTACAAAGAGCAGAGGTTTATTTAGTTCATGATTCTGGCACAGCTGCTTCTGGCAAGGGCCTCAGGCTGCTTATACTCATGGTGGAAAGCAGCAGGGTAGCCCACAGGTACAAGCAGATCACATGACAAGCAGAAAAGCAAGAGAGAGAGAGGAGGCGGGGAGAAAGAGAGAGAGAGAGAGAGACTGAGAGAGGAGAGGTGCCAGGATCCTTTTAAACAACCAGCTCTCTCAGGAACTAATAAAGTGAGAACCTACTACCCACCCTCCCCAGGGAGGGTGTTAATCTATTAATGAAGGATCCACTCCCTATGACTGAAATAGCTCCCAACACTGTCACATTGGGGATCAAATTTCAATATGACCTTTGGAGGGACAACATATGCAAACTCTATCAGGGAGCTAAAAAATATAATAAGTTTAAGAGAGTAGAATTGTGGTTATTAGAGACTGGGAAGAACATGGGGGAGGAGGATAGTGAAAGGTTGGTTAGTGGACATGAAATTATAGCTTAATAGGAAAAATAAGTTCTAGTGGTGTACAGTAGTGCCAGGAATCTACAATTAACAATAATTTATTGTATGCTATCAAATGGCGAGAAGACTCAAATGTTCTCATCACAAAAAAAAGGTAAATTTCTTGTGATGATGAATTTGCTAACTATCCTGATTTGATCACTACACATTGCATACATGTATTTAAATATAACTATATTCCATACATATGTACAATTAATACATTTCAACTAAAAAATAAATCAATTAAAAATGATAAACACAGATAATTTAATAGACCCCAAGTCTCTCATTTCCCAGCCCTGGAGTCAGACCACCAGACTGAATCACACCTAAAAACATCAGCAGATCGTTAACCAGAACGCACAAGTGAGGTTCATGACATTTATTCATTCATACTCCTGCCTGCCCAATGCTTAGCAGAAAATGACAGCACTAAGAAATAGAAGACACTTTTACTTCTTGAAATTATAACACTCAAGATGATGACAAACTAATTAGGAAGACATAATACCTAACTGTAAAGCCAGAGAACATGTAATATGATTAATGCTAGAAGCACTTACTGAAAGAGCCATAGGAATACAGAGAAATGGGAGTTAACTCTGGAAAAGATCACTCAAGGAGGAAGCAAGACTCACCAAGACGTAAACTTGAAATTATGAATATTTTAAAAGGCAATGAATGACATTTTATGATCTTTCACTAGCAATTCAATTAATTTCAACAGGTAAGCACATAGGTTATTTAGTATTGCTTTTACTTGGGAAGATTTAATAGTTTCAGGAGGAGCTTACAGCCCCTGCACAATTTTTAGTCATAAATCAAAATGTAGATACAGTCATGTTACTCATGCAAAGATTAGGTCAATGGAAGAAAAAATCCTATTAGCAGTGAAGCAAGATGAGTTACTAATAAGCTCGTGAAGCTGTGAAGAATACTCTTTCAAAGTGTTTCTTCAGACAGAGAATAGATCATCTATTTAACCGGCATAGTGATAATATGCCTATATGTAAATATCATAAAAGTACAAATTTAGTGAATACTCAATTGTTTATTTTGAGAATCAGAAAAGACCGATTTTCCATAATATAATGATTAGTCGTCCCATAACCATCCTTCCTTCATCCCTCCCTCCTTTGTATGTCCACTGAACTTGGATTTTATCTTTCCTATGGCATTGCCCACACGTAGGTTTGTGTTTTAAGTGTCCAGGTACAATCCGCTGTGCTGTACAGCCCCAGAAACACCCACTCTGATTGGCAGGATTGAAGATAGAGGCTAAGATCATGGACTCATGCCTCAGGGGGCCTGGGTTCAAGTCCTGGCCCCATAGTTCATCAGCAGGATAGTCTTCTGCAGTGTACACAGAGTTACTCAGCATCTGTGTGTTCCAGGTCTTCATCCCTTAAAGTAGAACAATAATGGTATCTCCCTCAAAAGATTGTGGTATTTCAATCAGTTAATACTTTGCAAAGTATTAACTTTTAGCAGTGCCTCGAACACAGCATGTACTCAGTAGATATTGGTTATCATTGTACTGTCCTAAACTAACAGGTGTTCGATAGATATTGGAAGAGTTGTTATAAAAACAGATGAAATAAAATAATATAAAAGATAAAAGAATAACAATATTCTCTACAACCAAAAGGAATTGGTCTTTTTCCTGATATACTTCAAACTTGCGGTAAAATTCTAGACAACTTCGACAACCTCTCTTTGACCTTGACACCTAGAAAATAAAGATGTTAAGACTTTCTTTCCCTCTTCAAACTGACATGAAGATTGATTCTATAATATTCTGATTGAGACATTTAAAGATTGTGTTTTACTAGTATAAAATATTACTTTTAAATATCTTGTTTCCTATCCAAGGCTTTTCAGAAGGAACAGGAGCTACTTCTGATGAAATCCTCAAAGAACTGAATAACATATTCTTTGTTCAACTTGGCAGATTTGAAACCTCACATGTGCTAATTGTCTAACAGTATAATTAGAGACCTCTTAGTTGAGTTTGGCATTTGCTAAAGCACACATAGTAAAACAAAAGCAGGCCCTGACTGTGGTGAAAAGACCAAGGGATTGTGAGAGCGACTTTTAAGGAAAGTGACATTGTCTCATCACATATTGAAAAACACCCAGATACAACAAGCATAGTTCTCACGACATTCTTGCCTATGTAAAAGCATCAGATTGATGCCTAGTTGAATTCAAAGTGATCCCTTCTCTAAGATCAATGGCTTTAAGAGAGATAAACCAAGGATTATAGAGGATGTTTAATGCACAACCCAAGAGAATAAAAATGTATGTCAAACACTGATTTATTAAGTAATTTCCATGGAAGCTGCACCTAAGAGATATATGACAGGGGCTGACTTGTTGGAGGGGAATGTATCAGGCCACGTGGAAGCAGCACAGGCTTCTTGAATTTACGACTTGCTGAAAGGAAGAAGGGAAAAAACTGCTGGGAGAAAACCTACCCTTCCATTTAAGTAGTTTGATAAATTGAGATTTGTGGAAAGTGCTCATTTCAAAGCCAGCACATTTTATTTCATGAGTTTATGTCTCTGCCTGTCACCTTCAGCCACGTGTTCTGCTGAGAAAACTGAAGGGAGCTGCAAGAGCTCTGCCTTTTGCCTCCAGGATGCAGAATGGACAGGTGTGTTTTACACAGGGCGACTTTTCCTACTTCAGATGATGGCTGTCACTCCAGGACTTGATCTATATACTACAAGTCTTTGAAAAATGATGTTCAATTATTCCAAATAACAGTTTTCATATAATTTCACTTCAAAGTCTTTTAAAGCTGAAAGGAGCCTTAGAGATCATGTAGTGACAACCTTCGCATTTTACAGATAAGGAAATGGAGACTCAGAAATGCCATGAGCCTCTGCTAGGATCACAGAGCCAGGCCCAGATACAGTCAGGACTAGAATCCAGGGCCACAGGCACAGACCAACATCCTTTCTCCTGCATGAGCAAACTACTTCTTCAAGGCGGTTGGATTATGCTATGTATACTGCACTTGCTTGAGTACCTAATTTACTACCTGAAAACAACCTAGTACATTAGGAAAATTCAAACAAACAAAAAAACAAAGCAGTGATGTGCTAGGCATTGTTGTTTATAATGAAAATATGGCCAAAAAGCCTAAAATGCAGGCTGCTCTTAGATATTCAGAGAATAATATGATCGAATGGTTTGACCAAAAATGTTAGTTCTCAAACCAAGTCACATAGAACATTCTAGAGTTATCAGGGGGATCCGGGAAAGCACTGTTTACAAAGATTTCAAACTCATTTGGCCTCATCCAAAATATTTATAACCTATTTCAAAATTTCATTTTATACCACTGACTTCCTTATGGTTCAACCGGAAACACATGTTCAATGAACCACGGGTATTTCTTTCACACCTACTATGTACTTTTTAATCCTGTGCTCAGTGATAAGCAAAAGAATACTCCAAATATGTTTGAACTTGCAATGCAAAATTAGCTTTAAAAAAAGAAAAAAACGACTTTATAATACTCACCAAAGATTAAATTTAGTACATCTATATATATGAATAAATCTATCTGTATGTGTATATGTAAATATGCGCATACTAGTGTGTATAGCACTGGTCCCACCGAAGTTTTGTGTGTGTGTGTGTGTGTGTGTGTGTGTGTGCATGTGTGTGCGCACACACATACACATACCACGGGATGTAGATCAAAGCCTAGAATGACAGCAATCTTCTGAAGGAGGAAAAGTCACTCAGTGTAAAATGCATTTGTCCATTCTTTTATTTTTTATTTTTTGTTTTGTTTATTTCTTATTGCAAATAGTTGATTGTACATATCTGAGGGATACAGAGTTGAATATCAATACCTTTGTGTAATATGTGATGCTCAAAACAGGATAATTAGCATATTTGATGTGATACAATACATTCATTTTTCATGTCACTTTACCAATTCCTCACTTACCCCTCCTTCCACCTCTGGTTTTGTTTTTTCCTTTTGAAAGTTCAATGTATTATTGTAATTGTTCTATCTTTCTTTCTTTCTATTATTTATTTGTTTATTTTTAGCTCTCACTTATGAGTAAGGACATGTGGTATTTCTCTTCCTCTGCCTGGCTTATTTCACTTAACATGATTTTCTCTAAGTTCATCCATGTTGCTGTGAATGGCAGTATTTCATTCTTTTTTATGGCAAAGAAGTATTCCATTGTGTATGTATACCACATTTTCCTTTTCCAGTAATCCGATGATGGACATTTAGGTGGGTTCCAACTCCTGGCTGCAATAAACGTGGGTATACCATGCAGGTATACCTTTGACATGATGATTTCCATTCCTTTGGGTATAGACCCAGCAGTGGAATTGCTGGATCATATGGCAGTTCTATCTATCGTTGTTGAGGAAATTCCATACCATTTTTCATCATGGCTGTACCAATTTATAGTCACACCAACAGTGTAGGAGTGTTCCCCTTTCTTTGCATCCTTACCAGCATTTGTTATTTTCTGTCTTTTTGACAATACCCAGTCTAACTGGGGTGAGATGATATCTCAGTGTGGTTTTGATTTGTATTTCCCTGACTCTACAAAAAACTCTTAGAGCTGATAAACAATTTCAGTAAAGTTGTGGGATACAAAATCAACACACAAGAATCAGTAGCATTTTAATACTCCAACAACGAACTAGTAGGAAAGGAAATCAAGAAAACAAGCCCATTTACAATAGTCAAAAAAAAAAAAAACCTAGGAATCAATTTAACCAAGGAGGTGAAATTTGCATATTTGAAAATCCAGGCTGACTGGAAAAGAACTTTGACTGTAAATAATGTCATCTTGCCCTGTAACCAAGACTCGAAATAGCCAATAACCACAGGAAAAGAGGAAACAGAGGAATGCATACTAAGCAAAAACAGTGTTCCCCCCCCCCCCCCACCCAGCCCATGCACTTTTAGGTCCCAACATGGCTTCAGTCCTGCTCACTCCACCCTATGCAGAATGAACAAGAGTGATCTGTAGTTCTTATCGTAGAGATCTTTCACTTCCTTGGTTAAATTGATTCGTAGGTGGGTTTTTTTGGTTTTGGGGGGGGGGTTTTGACTACTGTAAATGGGCTAGTTTTCTTGATTTCCTTTCCTAATAGTTCGTTGTTGGAGTATTAAAATGCTACTGATTCTTGTGTGTTGATTTTGTATCCCCCAACTTTACTGAAATTGTTTATCAGCTCTAAGAGTATTTTTATAGAGTCTTTAGGCTTTTCTCTATATAGGATCATGTCATCTGCAAAGGAAGATATCGATAAAGCTATACAGATTCTACCCTGAAGCAAATCAAAATTCTGCAGGACCGTAAGATAACATCAAAAACTAGAATGGAAGCCAGGAGCCTTGGCAACAATTTACACCTGGCACGTTACACATCTCCCTCCCTCCTGCTTTTCACTTCTCACATTCCATTCCCTCAATCTTCTCTTTTAAAACCCCTCAGTAAATTTGAGTCTCTGAGATGGTTTTAGTCTGGCCACCTCTATTAAAGTTTACTGGAGAGATGGGTTAGCCTACCATCTCTCCTCAGGTCACCAGTATTCCCAAAGAAAAACTGACTTCCTTTTCCACCAACCTTTGCATTTAAAGTCTTTTGTTTTTGTTTGGGGCAGGCAGCCAGACTCAGGTTTGGTAACAAGATTTTGGTGAGCCAAGCCAAGAGCTGAATGCCCTGGGGTAACAGATTTTGGCAAACAGAGCCAGGGTTTTTGTACGGGGCAGGCAACTGGACTTGGATTCAGTAATATATACATATATACCCACTGAATATGGTTGGAGTTTAGTATATTGGGAAAACTGAAATATCTCCTCCCTTGACCGTGGCTTTGTTTCTGGAGCAGAAAGTAGCTAAGGTACCAAAAATTATACTTTAATTTGAGGATTTTAACCCATTTAGAAGCTTAGGAATTCTTGGATGGGACAATCTCCCAATTAATAGTAAATGTAAATGTGTGATTTAATGTTATTTCTGTATAAAAGACCACAAAAGTAAACCTTGAGTCAAATCAACTTTTATTTAAGTTCACATCTTTCAGCAGCAAGTTCCAGTTTTCCTGACTATTTGCCTTCTGATGCCTACAGTTATCTGAAGCTAGGAGATCTGGTTATTCTGCAGGGTGTGTACCTCAGAGAATCAAAAGAGGGCCCTTTGAGTAATAAAAGAAGGCAGAGCCTTCCTGGACTGCTTTAGAGACCTAAATGTCTTTCTGCACAAACATTTGGAAGTCTGCAAGTCTGCAAGTCTGCTTGCAATGAATTATTCATGCAGGTCCTCTTAGAACAAACTAAACAAACAAACTTGTTTTTCTCTATTGCGTAAGTAATTCTGTAGGAGAGACAAGACATTCCCTCTACACTCCTAGCCTCTATAGCTGATTTTGTGAAATAAACTGATTAACAGGATTAACAGGATAAAGCATATTTATTAATTTCTAATATTATGTGCATGGGATATTACAAGAAAAAATGGTAAATACCCCCTGAAGGGGTGAGATTTGAGAGCCAATATGCCATCTTAATAGAAAAAGGCAGAGGGGTGGGTGGAGGTAGAACACTTAGGGAAGAGTAAGTGATTTTTAGAAAAGATAGATGGGCTGTTAGGAGAATATATGGGAGATATGGTAGTTTGTGACAAAGTCTTTCTAGGTGTGGTGTTGACTTCTAGTGATCTCTCTCATAATAAGAGTCAGTCTTTGCTGGTTAATAAAATTCCCTGGGAGGGGATTGATGACAATGGATTTCCTTTTGGGGGAACTGTCTTTAGGCAGATAAGGGATGTATTAGTCTGTTTCTGTTGCTTATAACAGAAATATCTGAAACTGGGTAATTTGTAAAGAAACAATATTTATTGCTCACAGTTTTGGAGACTAGGAAGTCCAAAGTCCAGAGAACACATCTGGTGAGGGCCCTGTTGGTGATGACTCTGTTCAGTGAGGCAGGGTATCATGGCAGATGGCTTCAGCAGAGAGAGAGACTAACCTTCTCACTCACTCTCCTTTTAAAGCCAGAAGAACCACACCCATGACCACCATTAAACCATCAATGTACTAATCCATTCACTAAGACACGGTCCTCACAATCTAAACATCTCTTCAAGGCCCCACCTTTCAATTACCGTAATAGGATTTCCCACTCTCTTAATACTGGCACCATGGGGATTAAGTGTCTAATACATGGAACTTTGGGGGACACGACTCAATCCATTGCAAGGGGTGTTCAGAGAAAGCCTCTCCCTGCATTTGCTGTTTTTCAAGTGTCTTCAGCTCAAAATAATAAATACACTAAAGCAACATATTTTGGGGTAGCATGTACTAAAATCCTTCACAGTCACATATTGAGGTGTCATATTCTGGTCTCCAACAATATATATTTATTTTAGAAAATATATAAATATAAAATATTATAAACAAAAATAAAAATAACTCATAATATCATCACTCATAGATAAGTGCCATTATACATAATCTCCAGGCCCCATATTTGTTCTTAAAGAGGACATGTGAAGCATTTTACATGCTTTATAACTTATTTTTCTTATTTCTCTTTAAATATAGAAATATTCTGCCTTTACATCATTTTTAATATACGTGTATAGTATTTCCTTGTAAAGATGTATATGTTTATTTTACAAATCCCCTAATGTTGGACATTTAGTTTAGTTTTAGCTTTCTAATAGGATAAGCAAAGCTGCACTGAACTTCTTTGTAGGTAAGTCTTAGAACAAATACATAATTATCCTATTCCTTAATGTAAGTCTTAGAATCACTAGTTTAAAAATATGCTAGTTTTAAACCTTTTGATATTATTTCCAAACTGCTTTATGGAATAGCTATTCACATGCTATTCTTTTAAAGCCCTCAGAACCATGCCAATGACCACCATTTTTAATCCATTCACTAGGGCGTGGTCCTACAATCTAATCACCTCTTTGAGGCCCCACCTTTCAATTACCATGATAGGATTTCCCATCCTTGACAGTTACTGTGGGGATTAAGTATGGAGGGGCAGGGGGGACATTCAACCCATGGCAGTTCTCTTACTAAACAGGGTTTAGCAAGTACTTGTTTCTCAGAATGTGCACCATTGTGTGACAACCCTGTGCTATGCAGTTAGACATGAAGGTGAATGCAATGTGGTCCTTGCCCTCAGGAAGCTTAAGTCAAGAGAGGACAGCTCTAGCATTAAGCCTCCTAAGGATGAAAAAGTGGGGGTTCAAGGAGCAGCTGTTACAAAGAAGATGAGTGAATAATGTGTGGTGCCCAGGACACCACAGGAGTAAATTTATTCCAGAGAATACCTTGGGCTGCTGCTGCTCCTTCTTAGTACCTGGCACTGCTAAACCAGCTGCTGAATGCTACCCCAGAATACTGGCTGGCAGGAAGGCTGGTGAGATTTGTAATGGACTATGCACTTCTGCATAAAGGAACCATGGAGCAGTAATCTTTCTTTCCTAACGCTGGGTTCCTACTGTCCTTTATGCAAAATGGTAACAGTGAACAGTGGGCTCTCTCCTGTCCACACTTTTGAGAAGCTCTCCTCCCATGGAGGCTGCTGACCCACCTTGTGCAGCAGAGCAAACACACCTCATTTTGTCAAGCTGGGCCACCGTATTCCCTGCAGGTGTGTGACTCATCACAATCCTGTACACTGGTGCTTGCGCCTTTTTTTCCACAAGATTAAAAATGCACATGCAGCACATGTGGCTAATCCCTGATGTCCATTAACTCAATTGTGTGTTTATGCAGCTGCTGACTCCTGAGACACCCAATTGGAAAGGAGACAAAAGTTCTGAATGTACCTTTCTGTAAATCAGTAAATATACACAGTTCGCATTTTTTTTTTTTTTTTTTAATTAAAGGGTTTTCATCCAACAGCCTTGCCAGCAGGGGCATTGCAGTGGCTGTATAGACACCGGCCAGTGAAAAGATCTCTGTTTCAAGCACCTCTTGGAAGCAAGAACCAGCATTTGGAATGTAAGAGTTTTTCATTCTTTACAGAAAACTGGAGTTTTGCAAGAATGCAATATGTTGTACTCTTTTCTTAAAAAATTAAAAGTAGCAAAATCTGGAAATAATTCATTTTGTGGTGTGTCTTTCCAACAGGAAGTGGCAGCACCTCCCCTCCCCTGGGGGACTCCCCCGTTCTGCCCAGCTGCTCTGATGTCCCCACTTCCTGCCGCAAATCCTCCTGGAGGGCCTTCCAGCTCCCACCCCACTTCCTCTTGTTAAACAGCTCAGCAGCTACAGCGTACATCGTCTCCACTGACTAACTCGGTCAACCTGTGAGGCAGATAAATGTGGAGAAAAGGTTCCTAGTACAGATGATGGGTGCAGGAAACGCTACTCCAGAATATGGCACTTTGACAGGCTGAGTAATTTAAGCTGAAGGAAATTGAGAAAACCTCAAAAACAGGAAGGTCTCTCTGACCTCCCACCACTTTCTCCTCTGAAACAAGCCATAAAACCTAGGGAGGTCACTCTCTGACCTTTCTTCCCCCCTGCTTTTTTTTGAAGTCCCTCCCTCATGTGACAGCTGTCCTACCCTGTACCTGGAGAGAAGAAATGTCACCGAGAGAGGCCAAGAGGAATCTGGATAAACAGGCCTGGCTAAGTTCTCCCTGTTTGTTATCATGAGATCATGCTCTTTTGCCTCCAGTCAAACATCTATAAATCATACTATCCATTAAAATAGTTTTCCCTGGGTCTTTGGGTCTTCATTTCTGAAAGTGACCATGTCACGTGAAGCTTATTATATTAAACGAATTTGTCATGTCTTTCTCTTGTTAATCTGTACTTTGTTATAGGAGTTTCAGCCATGAACTTAGTGATGGGTAAGGAAAAAATACAGCCTTTTGTCCATTGTACAGATGAGGAAGCTGAAGCTCGGCCAGAATCAACACCTTGTCCAAGGTCCCCGTCTTCTCTGAATGGTGCTCTAGGCACCCTCAGTGCGCAGGCAGGGAACGGGGAGGCGGTGGGTCATTCTGCACCCTTTTACGTAAAAAGAAGTTTCTCTAGGAATCAGTCAGGGATGGGTTATAGGAGGACTTCCAGCAATAAACCCTGCTGCGGGACAGAAGCTTCTGCGTGGTGGCAAGGGGAGGGGAAGATGCATGCGTGCCCTCTGACCTGTCCCCTGCTCACCACCACAGCCCCGGTTTTCTCTTTCAGTTCTTGAAAGAGCTTCCAGTGACAGGTTAGTTTCTTCTTGTTGTTTTCGAAGTTTGAGGTGAGATGGGAGGTCTGTTGATGGTGAAAGATCAAGTCCATAAGTCATCAAAACGCATGTGCACTGGCCGTGGGAGGTGGGGTGGGAACAGCGCGGCCCCTGCCTCCTATTTCACAAGGAACTCCTGAATTTTCTCTATGGCTGCCGTGGACCCTGGACAGGTTCATCCTTTCTTACTTTACCCACGCAACAAACAAAGAGGTATGTAAATCAAATCTCTCTCTCACTCTTTCTCTTCTCCTCCCACCCTGGGAGCTCACAACATAATAGCTTTTCCAGCTCTCTTCTTCCTGGTCATTGCAGAGTCACAGGCATCCCAGGGCCTTACCCAGGGAGATGTGGGCTGACGCATACCCACGTGAGATGATGGAGACTGAGTTTACTGTGAGTGTGGAGACTGCTCTGTCTGGGGCTGTGGCCATGCGAGGAGGAAAGACAGGGAGGACTGGAGGCCTGGGGGGCCGTTTGCAGCAGCCCCGGGGTTGGGCTCATGCAGAGGCGTGCGGGTCGCATTTGTGGGTGGAGCTCGGGTGACCATCAGGGTGAAGGAGAGCAGAGTTTGCCGAGAAGGACTAGCCCTGGGGCTTCTGATTTGTTGGCCTGCAGAAAGATTGGCCACCGCTGTCCACTCTCACATACTCACCTGTAAGGCACATTTGACCAGCCGGCTGGCTCCACACTTGCCCCCTAACAGTCTCTTTACCACAGGGCAGCCAAAGTAATGTAATCCCTTAGAGTAAAACCCAGGCTTGAACCTGGACGGCAAGGCCCTGCGTTACCTGGCCTTCAGCTTCCATCCATCTCCTACTACTCCCCCATCTCCTGAGCCACTTTGGATCCTCCTTGCTGCCTGGGGGGTCCTCTGTGTCTGTTTCCTCTCCACACTCGATATTCCCTGTTTGGAGTTGGGACTCTGTTCAGACCTCGTTTCCTCCAAGGTGCTCTCTGACCACAGCTGTCAAAGATGACACACACTGGCCCCCTTCGTCCTCTCCCTCTGCTTTAGTGTGTGTCTCATAGCATGTGTCACTACCTGACATTCTTCGCCACCCCCGTTTCTTGTTTGTCGTCACACTCACTAGAACGTCAGCTCCATGAGGCTATCCTTCCTGATCACTGTTCTATTATCATGCCCAGGGCAGTGCTAACAGATAGCAGGGGATCAACAAATATATGTTGAATAAATGCATGAATTAATTAACTTGGAAATGCTGTCAGGGTGTGTTAAAAAATAAAGCCCGTGGAGAGATTTAGATTCATGGCTGCGGTCGATTACACAACAATTCAATCAGTGCATGTGCTATGCTAACCCTGATGCTGATTTTACTTTACCTCCCACTAACCAGACAATTGGGTGAGGTTAAAAACACTTACTAGAAAGTCAATTGATTAAATTTTTGGTAAGTACGAAAAAGGTGTCTTATGATACGCCATGAAATTAAATGATGGCAGCTCAAGCTGTTGTGGGGAGTAGAAAAGGCTTCCCTGAGGAAGTGATATCTGAGCTGAGAGCAGAGGGTGAGGAGGGGTTACCCGGGTCTGGAGGAGGAGATGAGCATTCCAGGCAGGGGAGCAGTCTGGGCCAGGGACCTGAGGTAGCTTGGAGATGAGCATGTTGGAGAAACTGAAGGAAGGCCCAGTGTGGCTAAAATATAGAGAATAAGCAGAGAGGACAGGAAACGAGGCTGGCAGGGCTGGCAGGAGCTGGCCCACGGAAAGATTTAAGAGATGAGCGACATGATTAGATTTGCCTTTTAAAAATATCAGTTTGTATATATTGTGGAGAATAGATCAGAAGATGAGAGAATTAGGAGCAGAAAGACCAATTAGGGATTATTGAAGATTACAGAGGAAGACACCATCATAGCTTGGACTACAGAAAAGTAGACAGATTCTAAAAATGATTAGGACGTCAAGTAGACTGTCTTGGTGACTGCTTGCATGTGGTAGAATAAGAAAGAGGGAGGCATCAAAAATGATTCCTGTCCATTATGAGTTGAATTGTGTCTCCCCAAAATTCATATGTTAAGCTTCTAACCTGAAGGACCTCAAAATGTGATCTCATTTGGAAATTGGGTTGTTGCCGATGTAATTAGTCAAACTAAAATGAGGTCATACTGGGGTAGGGGAGATACGGACGCAGACCCACGCCCACGGGCAGGATTCCACTTGATGCTGAAGGCAGAGATGAGGGTGGTGACCTACAAGTCGAAAAATGCCAAAAGGTTCCCCGCAAACTGCCAGAAACTAGGGGAGAGGCATGGAACGAACTCTCACAGCCCTCAGAAGGGACCAACCTGGCCAACATCGTGATCTTTGACTTTTAGCGTCCATAACTGGGAGACAATAAATCTCTGTTGTCTAAGCCACACTGTCTGCGGTGTTCTGTTAGTTACTGCAGCCCGAGCAGACTGGTACGCTGTCCTTGCTCCAGACATGCCTCCCCACAGGCTGTACACTGAAGGATGGTGAGTGGGCACAGAGATGCCTTTCTTCACCTCCTTTTTCCCGAAATGGCTGTCCCTAACCCAGACTTTCGGAAAGCAGATCGAGGAATCAAAGGCACCGTATAGTGAATAACTCATCTACTCATCCATCTATTCTTCTAGAGATATCCCCTCAGCCGGTGCTTCTTTGGGACCTACGCTGTTTCAAATGCTGGATGAAACCTGAAGTATTACCCACGTGCACTGAAAGGAAGCACTTGTTTGGGGGTGGTCAGGGAAATTATAGCCAAACTCTTGGATTTAGTTGAACAATGAGGAAATTTGGCTGACCTTCAGGAAAGCATTCCTAATAGTAAAAGCTATTATTGTTCAAAGAGCTTCTCGGAGAGTGTGGTCATAATCCCATAGTTTGAGTCGGAGGCAATTTTGCTGGACAGGACATTCAATAACACACTTTGGGGAACAATCTGTAACTATACAGGCGAGCAGGCAGGATGACTTCATTGTTTCCATCTTCATTTTCTATGAAAGTGCCTTGTGGAGGCTTCACGACATGGGTGGCCAAATTATAACCACTGAATATTGCAGTGGAAAAATGAATCAAAATGTCACAATGTTCCTTCTCCTATTTTTAACTTTTATTTGCAAGCATCATCCCCTGGACTTCTTCCTCCTTGGCATTTTCAGTTAATATCCTCTATTTTTCAAAGTTCTCTATTATTCTCCTTGCTCTTAAATTGCAGGAGTGTTAATTAAGACACAGAAGCTGCAGACAACCCAACTTCACACATCTCTTGCTGTAGCTATAGAAAGTCGTCTTTTAAGGGCGAACAAACTTCCAGGAGAATTTGTCCAGTTCCCATGCCTTTAATCGTGTTTTAATAACTGTCACTTCACATTGTTAACAGGAAATTAGCAACAAGATAATCTTCACATATTTTCTTTTGAAATGCCTACATTTTGTGTTTAAGAACCGAGTTTTCACTTCCTGGCAACTTTCAAATGCTTCCTAATCCATTTCTACATTGCTGGGTGTCTTACTGGGTTAGGGGTTACAGGGGACAACCTTAGGGTTACTAATTGGGGCAAAGCAAAGAATAAGAAAGCTTTGAAAAGTTTGTCCCCTTCCAGGCAAATCGGCTTATTATCAAATCTCCATTGATGTCTAATCAAGCAACCTGCTCCTCAGGGAGTGGATACTGGTCCCCGTCAGAAGGAACCAGATACCTGCAATGTATAAGAATTCAGAAGGGGCCTGTCTTGGGTTTATTTTTTCTACACCCGTAACAGAGGCACCAGGCTCCTAAGACACATGGATCTTGTTGATACCTCCAAAAAGGCCACATCCTGTGGTTCTCAGATTAAATGGTTATTTCTGCCCCAAAAGCAGCCAGGGTATGGTTTAAGCATCTCCGATTGTATAACACTGAATGACGAATAGCTGAGGCAAGAAATCATTTCTAGGGTAACTTTTGTTTTCTGGGAAACCTTTCCATAATCCATTGACTTCTCCATCAAATCCTGGCTCTTTTCTTCTTTAAAATCCTGAGCCTGTCAGTCAAATTTCTAGCAAAGAAAGTCCTTTCCATTCTTTCTCTGACCCTGAATACAGTGATTCATCAGATATGGGGAGAGAGCAAGGTCGCAGGAAGCACAGTCCTTAGCAAGCAACGTGGACAAGGAAAGGAAAGGCTTTGAGCACAGGAGTTTTTGTTTTGTTTTGTTTTGTTTCATCTTAAGAATTCAAGAGACCACAGCAAGTCATTTTTAAATAGATGTTTTTAAATAGATAAGGTCCTTTCATGGCCACACACAGCTGTGGGTTTTGGTGTCAAACCTTCCATTCCCTCCTTCACTCTTCCCAAACACATCCAGTAAATGGGATCACACATTTGTCTCTGGCCTTTCATCAGCTATGGGGGAGGGAAGAAGCCAAAGATCCTGGGAGCATGGCCAGTGACATGGGAGTAAAGGTGTGTGTCAGTTTCCTATTGATGACATAACAAATGATCACAAATTTAACAGCTTAAAAACAACACACATTTTTTATTTGAAAGTTATGTGGGTCAGAAATCCAGGTTGACTTGGCTGGTTTCTCTGCTTAGAGTCCCACAAGGCTGAAACCAAAATGTCAGCAAGTTGGGCTTTCACTGGGGAACTCTGGAGGAGAATTTGCTTCCAGATTCATTCAGGTTGTTGGCAGAACTCAGTTCCATGTGGCTCTGGGACTGAGGTCCCTATTACCTTGCTGGAAGTCTGATGCTTCGAATCTCTCTGGCCTCCCTTTCTACTCATGTCTCTTGCTGTCCTCTTCTGCTGCATCTCCTTGACAGACTCTTCCACCTTCCTCTTCTGCTTTTAAGGGTCCCTGTGATTACATTGGGTCTACTTGGGTAATCCAGGACAATCTTCCTATTTTAAGATCAGCTGATTAGTAACCTTAATTACATCTCCACTATGCCTTTGCAGCAGTACCTAGAATAGTGTTTGATTGAATAATCAGGGTTTTGTGGGACAACTTTAGAATTCTGCTACCATGAGGAGCATGATGTGGGCATGGCCTCAGCCGTTTGTGTACAAGTTTACTTCAAAAAAATAGAAAATAGAATTAAAAGATAATACAAATCTTCCCATGAACTTTCTGAAGTACTCTCATATAACAAGATGTTAAATCAACTATCCAGCTGTCTCGGGATATCAGCAGAGGCCCCGAAATAGTAGGTGCCAAATATCTTCATATTGTAATGAGTTCTTGGACACATGCTAAGCAATCACTAAACGGGTTTAGTAGCATTAGCCCATTTCTGTTCTATGAGAGAAGAATTCACTGGTAGTGAGGACTGTCTCAGAGTATGGCCCATGTGTTATGCATTCTGAGCTCACCAGAAAGAAAGGGAGAGGCATGCTTCCTTCTACCTCTGAATGAGGGCATGTAGTTTCAAGACAACCATTCAGAGAGCTTGGCACTCATCTCCTAGAATTTGAGAAAGGCAGATACAGGTATCTGATGCAGGCCTCAAAAGTCAAAGATGAGAGGCTTTCCCTGCCTAGTGGAGAGGGCAGTACCACAGCTCCATAGAGGAATAGTCTGTACTTGCAGAGTTTGTTGGGGAAAGGAAAGATACCTCAGTTTCCCAAAGGTTGGGGGTGAAACTATGGGAAGGAGTCAGTCTTAGGTTTTTAAAAAGTGACTCTGCCCAAGATCACCTTTTAAAAGCGATGATATGACCCAGCATAAGAAGTAGGCAATGGAAGGTAAAAAGTATCCACAGTCAGCCAGAAAGCAGGAATATGAAGGAAGAGCTCCCACCATGGGGGAGAGGGTCTTCAGAGAACCCACCCAGCAGCCCACAAAGAAAGAATTAGAACTTGGAATCTGCCACATTCAAAAAGCACCAATGCCAGATCACATTCATATCAGCCGTAGAGGAAGAAAAAATATATTTTCTTCTACCTATCGTAGGTTCATGGCTGAGGCTCCTATAACAAAAAACAGATTCATGAGAGAAAAGCATGCAAATTTATTTAATATAAGTTTTACATGACACAGGAGCCTTTATAAGGAAGCGAAGACCTGAAGAAACAGTTAAACCTGAGTGTTTTCATGCTAGGTTTAATGAAGAGTGGATGGTCATGGAGAAATATGATAAGACAAAAAATGGTATAAGCTAATGATAATAAGCTGGGCAAACTTGGTGAGGCCTGTTTGTCAGATTCCTCTTAGTGTCTCTCTGTCTTCAGAGATAAGAAGGCTCCTTTCCTCCAGGTCCGGGCACGCACCTCTCACATGAGGGTCTCATGACCTGCTTCAGAGGAAGGTCCGAAAATCCTTCCTAGGTTTACTGACCTGCTTCAGTGGAGAAGGGGAAAGGAAAGTCAGAGAGAACTTCCTGCCTCTGCTGTTTTCTCAGATTCCTTCAACCTTAAATATTCAATATGCCAAGGTGCCATATTTTGGAGTGGTGTGTCCTGAACCCCATCACAGCTAAATTAGATCATTCTGTGCCTTATCTCCCCCACACTCCCCACCTCTGCAGACCCTGGAGAGGTGGAGAAAGAAGAGGAAAAAGTGGCCCGTGTCAACAGAGAGTTTGTAATCACATGATTATTACACTGGACTGGACTGGAAGAACTACAGCACTTCCCTAAGAGCTCTTCTCGGGGCAGCAAAAGAGCCATTCGACGCAGAGTGTTTAAAAGAGAATTGTGATAAAGAGTAAAATTGCTTTGGTACCCTCTCAAGTCTAGCTTGTTCAATAAAAGGTACATATTATATGTGTCGTTAATTATTAACATTACTTATATACTGGAATCACTACTTAAACTGTGATGAGATCATCTCTCGGCTTTCTCTTTACCCATTCAAATAATATCAGTTCCTTCAGCTGAGTGTTTTAGTCATCTCAGAGCATCTCTTGAAAATCATCTCTGGACATGCCATTAAGTAGCAAGATGCCAAGGTAATTTTATATCTCTTGGCTCCAGTTTTTAAATATGTAATATAAGATAATGTAAACAAAATGACCTTTACAGCTATTTCCAACTGAACAGTTACAAAATGAACTGTAGTTTTCTCCAACGTCTCTTTGCCTTAGTTAAAAGGTTAGTAATCTATTTAGGTTTGAACCTGGTAAACCCATGAACAGCTCTTGCCTCGTCATAGGGCACCCAGTTCCATGTAGAGACAGCTCAGAGAAACACCTCCACACTTCACCTCCCGAGGCTATCCGCGATCACCTCCTCCTGGGACCCGTCTCCTCTTCACCTTTTCCTGTGTTCCAGCCCTCCCTCGCTCAGTCTGGCACGAAGTGCAGATCTGCATTTGGAACTATCCACCTCTTCATCTCATGCCCACCCCAACGCTAGAGAACTCTTTTAGAGAGGATGGCAGTTTTGACAGAAGCACTCTGACACTGCTGGATATCCCAGAAGCATAAACTCCAAGTAAAAGGACATTGACATCAAAGTAAAGCTCAATTTATACACCACAGCAATTTTTGATAGCTATAAACCTGACATGCAGATAGAATATTTTATGGCATCTCGCTACATTTAGATTAAAGTGCTTTTTAATAGAATATGTAATTTAGAAATATAAAAGTGCATTTTAATTGCCCAGAAATGAGATCTTAAAGTACTTAGAAGTATCAGGAATATAAAATGCAAGTGATTAGATGAATTATGCTGTTAAATCTAACACTTAATTTAAATGGCAATAACTAAATAGAATTAAGACAAAATTCAACAAACTGTGCATGAAGGCTGTTTTATTACTTTAAAGTTGTATCTTGTATGGGCACATTGTCACCTTTTATATTTAACAATATTATTACAGAAGATGTGGGGTCATGTATTCGTGTATGACATAGAAGATTTGGGATCTATAGCCCCTTTGTCACCTCTTCATACACTTCCTCACCTATTACTGTACACGACATTGCTATTCACAGACCTCTTGACCTTATCCAGCATGAACCAGGCTTTTTCTGATTTGTTTGTTGTCTTACCATCAGCCTGTCTGTCTGCTCCAGTTTCATCTGACCAGAGCAAGAACTTCAGGTTAAAATTTAGGGGGACTTTCACATGTATTTCTTGCTTTGGCCCCATGTCTGTTCATCAAAATGCCCCACCGTAAGTCATTTTCTCACACATCCAGTTCAAAATGACCAAACCAGTGAATTTACAAGATCATGGACCTCTGGTCCATCCTGGCCTTTGGATGGTAATAATGGCTTTGTGTGATGCTGAGGAACCTGCTAAAGACTATTATATTAAAATCATATCAGCGTCTACGTCAATGAAGAATGGTGGCAGAAGAGATGAAAGGAGGTGGACATTTAGCAGGTGCACTTAACACTGATGATCAATCGTACATGGTGAGTGAGGAAGAGGAGGATGTTTCTGACTTACACACATGGATGGACGGCAACACCATTCACTGAGCTAGTTTCATTAAGAGAAAATTGAGTTGCTGGGGATGCGAGGAGATGAGTTTAGGTTACTGAGAGCAAAGTACCTGTTCAGCATCCAAGTTACAATACTGAGTAAACCACTGGCCTGGGGCTCAGACAGAAGATCTGGTCTGGGAATGTAAATTTGATGGTAGTTAATTTAAAGGTGATATGTAAAACCATCAGGATAGATGAGGTTCCCCAGAGAGGGCATATGGAAAAAAATTAAATTTGAAACAGAAGAAGAAGGTCTCTCTCTGATCAAGGCTTCAGAGGTTCCAATAATTAAAAATTGGATAGAAGTTCACGTATTGGAAAAGCTAGAGCTACTGGAAGATAACTCTTAGAGTGCTGTATGCCAGAAGTTAAGGAGGCAGGGAGTATCAGAAAGGAGGAAATCATCAAGGGAAGAGTGTAATGCGAAGTCAAGTGAAATGAGGACTAAAAAGTCTTCGTGATTTGGGAACATGGAGGTCTCTGGCCATCTTACCAAAAGTGTTTAACAAGTGAATAGCATGAAAAGCATAACAATAGCATGAGTTATTATTAGTGCTTCAGAGCTGAGGACATTCAGAGTGCCGTCAACTCTTTTGCATTGCTGTGACCAGATGTCCAGCTTTGCCTGGGACAGTGCCAGTTTGGCCCATTGTCCTGGAGAAATGAATAGTTCCCTTTTAGTCTTAAATATGTCCTGGCTTGAATGATCAGTTATGCACCACCCTATACAAAGGGTGGGGGAAGAGTGGCAGCTGGAGGAGAAGGGGCATGGAGTAGCACTCCTCTGCTCGTTGGCACAAGAGGGTGGCAGCAGGCAGCTCCGAATGCATCTGCGCTTGAAGGCAGACAGTGCTGAGTGAGAATTTTCAGTTCTATCATTTACTGGCTGTGGGAACTTGGGCAAGTTTATTTGAGCTCTCTGAAGCTAACAGGACTTAAATTTCAGGACAGAGTGAGGGTTTTGGGTCAAGTGCTAACATAGAGTGCTCAGCAAATATGACTTCCCTACTCTTTGTTCCCTAGAACTTGTTCTTTTGCTTGTGTTGTAATGATTCTGCTTCATTTTCTTCCCTCTTCTTTTCCCATTTCTCCCCCTCACTCTAAAGGAACTCCAACACTTGTGAAAGAGGAAGTTCTTGATTCTACATTTGTAACGAAGCAGTCTGTCTGAGTAACATGTTTCACTCCTCAGAATAGTTGGTGACCTTGGCTTCTATCTTATTATTCTAGCTGGGCACATTTATTGATGCCCAACTCGTTCATGACAGTACGTTTCAACTGGAACTTATTGAGTGTGGCTTGCACCCACATTAGAAATCCTGAATACTTCATATACATAGAAGTATATGATGTGATTCTTTTTCTCAGGAACAGTCTTTTTCAGGAAGACAATGCACTGTGCATAATACCCATGCTGCTACTATGCCTGCTGCTGCTGCTGGCTGCCATTTACTGAACCCCTTAGACACACTGTGCTAGGCAGCTACCATATATCACTGCATTAAGCCTTCAGTTTGTGCAAGGTATTCTTATAATGATATAATTTTACAAATGAGGAAAACTGAAGTTCAAAGAGGTCCAGCAAACTGCTCAGAATTAAACACAATTCATAAGTGACCGAACTGGGGTCTGAATCTTGATCCATTGGACACCCAAGCCCATGATATTTCCATTTCTCAATGTAACAAAAAACAAAGAAAATATTTCAGTATTTCACAATTTAAAAAATTAATGTGCTGCTTATATTGATTATTTAAAATTCTTAATTAGAAAACAAAATAATTTCTAAAAGGATAAAATTGACTCTTACATGTCAAAATAAATGTGTCAAAGTAAAGTAAAAATATGCACTTATTAAGCAGACAATAAGTGCGAGGGGTGCTCAGGTAAGAGAGAAGGGACTTATCGCAAACCAAAGGCTCTGGCGAAGGTCTTATAGAGAGGTGGACCTTGAATAACCTGGGAGGACTGGTCAGGACATTTTATGCGGGTGATTGTTTAAGATAGGCAATGAGTTCTGCAACTAGTTAAACTAGAAATTTTTCCCAAGGGATTAGATGTGTAGATTTCCAGGGTCTCTTTTTCTTCTCAGTTTTGACTGTTTAAACCAAATTTTCACTTAAATGCCCTTGTAGTCATTGATGGAATCAGCCCTGCTACATCCCAACAGCTCCAAGCTTCTCTGACATCACTTTTCAGCTTTATAAGCATGAACAGGTGCTCTGGGTTCAAAATGACAGAGTTCACGGCAGTGCTCCTGTAGCACATTGTTTTCAGTTCCTGCCTCTAGCACTAAAATGATACAGCCTTTAGCATGATTTAAAGTGCCTACTCAGAACCAAGCTGAATAATGCTTGACTTTCATCACTGCTGAAAAGGTACTTAAAGCATAAACCTGGCAACTGTGGCATCTTCTGCAAATCAAGGCTGATTAATAACAAGATCGCCTCACCCTGACATCATGAGCAAGACCGAAGCTATTCCTGGAAACGACCCAGCTTTCTTTGGCCGCAGTGGTGGGGCGTGCCAGCCCAGCAGGTGCAGGAAGGAAGGTCAAAGTCAGCATTGGAGAGTGGTCTGTGGGAAGGAGACAGAGGATTGAAATTGGTCCCATAAAATGGTGAGAAGGTTCGGCATGCTCATGGCCAGAGCTGACATCAGGGGTGGGGCCGCCATCACACTCTGTCCAGCCAAGCTGGCACCACTTTATGGGCAAGGCCCCTGGAAATTGCTGATATCATAGTTGGTGTGGTTCCAGGCACTTTTCCCGCCTTTCTTCTGAAAACAAGCAGGCTATTCTTCCACACAAGAATTTTTGATCTGTGCTCCATGGAAGCTTGCCATGGATCTGCAAACTGTTTTAAATGTGGAGTTTAAGCGATGCAAATTTTTGTAAAGAACTTTTTCTCCTTTACAAGTAACTTTGAAAATAAAGATATTGTCACTATTTTCTCCTGCCTCCTACTTCACAGTGTGTTATAACATTGATGCCTCCTTGAGAGCACTGTAAGAGTGTGCTGTAAAGTAGTGAAACCTGTGGAAAGATGTATTGTGTTGTACTTGATATATATAAGGGTCACCTGCATTGTAGTGCCTTTGACTGTTTTCCCTCGTTGCTCTTATCGTATTTGTAATGATGTAGTCATTTGTGTAGTTTTTAATACTTTCTACCCTACCATCCTGTAAGCTCCCCTTTGGACAGGGACTGTATCTGCTAAAGCCACACCATATAGCTCCAACCACTGCCGTGGTTTCTGACATGTGGGATGGGTGCACATTTTATATGCATGGACACCAACCCTATTCAATGCCTGTATCCCCAACACAAGCTCAAAACTTACAACTTGACTAAGATTATGAAAACATAATTAAGGCTGGAAATTTTTATCTTTCAAAAATGTTGAAAACTTTTCTTAAAAATTGCCTTTAGGGGGCCGACCCCGTGGTGCATTCAGGAGAGTGCAGCGCTGGGAGCGCAGCACCGCTCCCGCTGCGGGTTCAGATCCTATATAGGACTGGCCGGTTCACTCACTGGCTGAGTACCGGTCACGAAAAAGACAAAAAAAAAAAAAATTGCCTTTAGGTATTGAAAGGTAAAAAAAAGGTCAAGCTCTCTTTTGGATCAAGACAGAAGAGATTCGCTTTTCTCTAGCAGACTTACTGATGATCTTGATGTACTTAGAAGCTATCTGAGCATTCCAAAGAATGTCATAAGTGTTAATTCACTAGTCAAACTCTAGAGAATTTAGGGCTCTGCTACCTTCTCCTTGATTTGCATGGTTTTGCTTTCAGAATTCCTGCCACTGTTTAAATAAGTCATCCAATAACAGTTATTTAAGCCACCAGCTCACGACAGAGTAGGTGGCATGTTCTACATCAAAATTAGAAGTCAACAAGCTAACAGCAAACTCTTTATCAAAATGCATATTTGAACACCTTTAAGTTAAATGTAGATCTATTTGTTTATAGAATTAGAGATTCCAGGCAATGGAAAAATCATGATCATACTATAAAACTTTGTAAGAAATAAGGTAGCATTGCTTGTGTTAGGAGTCTGCTATGTTCTAGAAACTGTCCACGGGGCTTTTACGTATATATTCTCATTTAATCTGCAGATCAACTCTTCAAGATAAGAATTCTTAATCATATTTTTTTGTGGAAAAACCAGGTCTCAGAGAAGGTAAATAACCTACCTAAAGTATGAAGTTAGTGTGTGAAGTTAAAGTGGAAACAGATAATATAATGAGAGAGGTGATTGTACTTTGACTTTAACTCATTTCCACAGTTTTGCCTTCTCGTTTATCATCTATATAACATTTCAGCATACAAATGGAAAAAACCTAGTTATGTGAATGGTCACTAGAAGCACAATGTTGGAGATCTGGGGAAAGAAAATATAGCAGTTAATGTAAAATGGGCACTTGGAAGCAACAGGTTGTGATTCTCACTCTAAAAGTTATTTGCTATGTGATATTATCAGAGCCAACAACAGGGCTGTGTCATTAAGTCCTTTTCGTGAACATTCGGCTTCAGTGATTTTTTGAAACAAGACAAATTACTGCCTATTATGAATTGAATTTTGCCTCCCCCCCCCCCCGCCAAAATCTGTATATTGAAGCCCTAACCCCAAAGTGACTGTATTTGGAGATAGGGCATTTAACGAGATCATTAAGGTTGAATGAGATCATAAGAGTAGGGCCCTAATGTAATAGAACTAATGTCCTTATGAGAAGAGGAAGAAACACCAAAGTTCTTTCTCTCTCTCTATGTGCACGCAGAGAAAAGACAATGTGAGGACACAGTAAGAAGGCAGCTGTCTGCAAGCCAGGAAGAGCAGCCTCACTAGAAACCCACCCTCCCGGCACCTTGATCTTGGACTTCTAGCCTCCAGAACTATAACCAAATAAATTTCTGTTGTTTAAGCCATCCAGTCTGTGGTATTTTGTTATGGCAGCTCAAACAGACTAATACACTACCCAGTTAGTAAACACTAACAGTTTCTAAAATTAGTCCACCATTCTAGAAAGTTATTATTATTCCATTATCAACAAAAAGTCATTTCTTGTCTCCTGACAAGAAAGCCATGTAGCTGGAAGCCGTGTGGCTGCCAGTATAGAATTAGGAGCAGCTGGAAATTATCTATAATCTTTCCAGGACTCAAATTAGACCAAAAAAAATTTTTTCAAGATATATCTGGATAAGAATAAAACAGCTAATGGTCATAATAAAGACATGAAATAATGTAAATCAAGTAACAAGTAAATAAAAAGGTATTTCTGTTTTGCTTTGGAACGAATTATAGAATTTTTAAAAGGAGATTTCTTACTTGAATTAATTTCAAATGAGTTTGAACTCACTGGGCCACACCAACTGGGTAATGGGGGAACCAGCCTGGCTTCTTCAGGTAATGGACCAAATGGAAAATGTCCTTGTGAATACTGAGGGCTAAATGTATTTGGACTTTGTGGTGGGTTTGAAATGTTTCTCAGCTAAGTAGGGAAGGCATTTTGAATGAGATAAAATTTAAGTGAAAGTCTAGTGGAAGGGAGAGGAACATTTTGGGCAAGTGCGAAATCACCATTCTGTTCCAGGTAGGAGCCATCCTGAGTGTGGAGTTAGGGGAAGAGGTGGAATCTTCCTTTGTGCAGAGAACTTGGGGTCAGAGAATGAACCATGGTTAGGAAAAGAAGTTAAGAGACTGTGACTAGCAGACAAATAAACACCCCTTGGGAGTTTCCAAGGTTGCTTGAAGGAAAAGAGAGCATTTTCTTCATATTGGAAATTGGAATGAAAAGTATAGTATTGGCCAATTGGTGTTTGCTGGATGCTGACCAAGTTCATGATTACCACTTGAACATTTCATATGTTTTTAAAATTGTAGGGCACCCTTCATAACCATAAATTCATCATTTCTATAAATCAGATTATAATTTAATTGGAGCATACTATATTAAAAATCTAATCCAAAAATAGAAATATTGCCTAACCTAAATATGCCAATTTGTCTGATCTTTTCACGAGAAAGAACGAGGGTATTTAAGGAAGACTTTTTTCTTCTTACTTGTAGAGTCTTAATTCAAAGTTATTATTGTAACACAGTGAGCATGCACTCTAAACACCAGGCAAACAATGGCAAGCAGACTTGGAAGATAAAACCCTCTTTTTACAACTGCAAGTAATATTACTGAGCCTTTTCCAGGGTTTTCTTGACAAGGTTTTCTGCATGATTAGTCCTACAATGCTTCTAAATGCACATGGTTTGCTACTTTGTAATCCTGTGGCTTTTCATCCTATAATAATATGAAGGTTATAAGGTATGAGTCTTAATTTTCCAGATGATTTTGGATACAAAGAATTACTAATTTGTTGTGCTAATATTGACATTTCAAATTATAATCTAAAACAGTCTTTCTCAATTAGCCAAGGTCTTTCCGGTAAAAAGATCAGACCAGTGGTATATTTGGTTGGACAATATTTCAACTTTTTTTTTTTTTTTTTTTTTTTTGGTCTCTAAAGTATGGTCCTTCAGTCCCAAGCTAATATCCACATATTAAATTCTCATCTTGACCCATAGTGAAAATTCAGATACTGCATATGTATATGCACCAACAACTCTACTTAGGGAAAACTATAAAATTAGCTTCATGGAACTATTATGAAAGAGGTTTTGTGAATAATCCTTTTCTCCTTTGATAGGTAAACACAGTGTTCAAAAGCTACTTCTCTGAATATAGGAGAATCTTTTAAAAAAATGTTACGTAGCAATAGCATTAAATGTGCATTTACCTTCAAGTATTTTGAAATGAAAATTGACATTAACTTTTCCTTCTGTAATATTTACTGAAGCATTGTGGTTGGCCAGGCTTTTATCGATATATGTTTATTTCTGCTCTTCTGTTTCCTAGCTACCTTTCATGTTTAAAAAATATATATAATTTTGTAGGAGAAAATTAAAGGCTGGCCGTGAGCAGAAGGGTTTTCAAGGGGATAGAGGGGATAGGATTTGCTGCTGGTTGTGAAAATAGAGGTCTAGCTGCGACATCCTGGGCCACTCCTCGCCTGGGCTTTTGTCCTGATGAAGAGGCACATTCTCCCAGAGACTCAACACAAGGTGGTGCTGTTGCATTTATGCTAAACTCGCCGCCAGCGTGGCCACATAGGCAATGGGTAAATTCGACCTGAAAGTGTTAAGTATGTGCCAAAGGCAGGAAGGGATAGGCTTTGGATATGTGTTTATAGTGTCGTCATCCTCTCAGATAAGAAAAGCTAAGGAGAAGGAAGGAGGAGGAAAGTAAGTTTCTTCCCTACTTGGAAGCTTCTGGGGAAACTGTCTTCACAAAAGAAAGTGCAAGGCAGTACAGATGGATTCCTTTTGTTACTAAATTATAGGAGCATAGAAGTCAGGGCTAGAAGAGAGAAGAGGATATTATTTAGCCCATTTCCCTACCTTCAGACAAGATTTCATTTATAAATTATCAGACAGTTGACCTTTTCTCTTGGTTTTAAAATTTTCCAAGAAGGGAGATGCCATCACTCTCCTGGCAAATCAACAATCCCAAGTGTCGGGAAATTGTTGTGGACATACGTGTACCTCCTCCTGCTCTGAATTCAGGGAGGATAGAAAAGATCCGATCAGCAGCTGGGCCTAGCGAGAAGCTTAAAAGGACTACAAGCCTGAAAGCTAGCTTCTCTTCCCTCATCTGCTGAGCTGGGACGGGGCAGGCCTTGTATTCTGCATATGGAAAGTGAAGAGGTTGGATGAACTTCAGTGATTTCCACAAAGGGTTGGATCATAAAATCATCGGGGAAGCTTTTTAAAAAAATGCGGATTCCAAGGCCTCAGCCATAAATTTGCTGTCAGAAAATCCAGGGCAGGGCGCCGAAATTGCATTTAAAAAAAAAAAAAATCCAAAGCAGTGTTTTTCTTGGAAAACTTTTCCCTGTCTGGAGATATGGAAATGAGCTATAAATTCTCAGGCAGGGAGCCCACCACAGTCTAATGACTGTGTGTTGGTACCGCTAGATTTAAATAACTCTTAAATCTCATCTGGCTTTGGGATTTTTCAGGCATCTGTAACACAAAAGCCCTTGAGAAATGAAAGTGAATTATCCCAGGTCCAAAAGAATTTTCTTTCCCAACCCTTTGAGCAATCTGTTGTGTGGATCTACAACCAAATGCTTTCTAAATTTTCAAACCCATTTAATTGGGAAGTCCAGAACTACCATTGTAGTGAAAAAGTCTAACAGTGATTGTGTTTAGCCTGATACCTACATGCTGTTATATTTTCCTGTAACTGTAACTATGAATTAGTTGAAAGTTATGGCAATAGTATTTTGATCACTTCAGTTTTAATTTCTATAAAACTGCAAAAGTAAGAAACTAGTCAAATATCTGACTAGTATATAAGTAGATAAGTCACATACTGGCAAATTCAGCGCTAGAGGAGTTACTCACAAAAATGCCTCTATGTGAAAATGTGGCTTTCTAACTCTCAGACTTTGTCTAGTTTAGCAATGTGAAATTCACTAACAATGCAATTCACGTCCTTCACACTCCAAAAGTTTAATCAGAAGGAATCAGATAATTGAAGCACCATTTATTTTCTCTAGTTTATAGTATCAAGGTAATTAATTCTCCTTTCCATTTCCCCTTTCTAAAGTAATGTGACCTCGATGTTATTTTCTGAGTAAATCAATTAGGAGATCTGGCTTGCATATGCAACTCTTCCAATTAGGTAATTATACCAGCAAACAGAAACTAATATACTCACTGTAAGCTATAGTCCTGATGTCACTTTCAAATATTTAGTTCTTTTTATTTGTAGTTTTAAACCCATTACTGGTCTCATTAATTTGCTTCACAGCAACGTAAATGATCAATGTTTCCAACAACATGGATTTAATATAAAAAATAATGTATGGGGCCAAAATTAGCATTTACTGAAATATTAAAATAATCCAATGTGAGGGCTAAACTCCACTAAATGCCTTTTAGGTTATCTGTTCATTAGACCTTTCAAATTGCCTCCCAAAATTTGGCCCAGCAACCACTGTTTATAAGTTATAAATTTCCATGTTCTTCTGCTCAATCACGCTGTACCAAATTATCTCTAAGATCATGGCTTGTGATTCTCTATACAGTAATTACATCTGCATTTTGCTGATTTTTGATGAGCTCTGTCATCCTTTCAAGACTGTTCACGAATGTGTTTGTTCCCTTTGTCAGAAGGACACCAGCACAGCGGACTCCCCAGCCCCAGTGAATAAAAATAGCCTTGTGTCCTCTGGAATGCTCTGAACCATTTGGAGAGAAAGAGTGTCTGTCATTGAATCACTATCATTTGTAATGTCCTCTCCAAAAGAAAGCCATGGGAAAGAAAAATGCTAGAACTCTATGTGACCTTGTGAAATACAAAAGAAAATGTGCCCAGAACAATACAGCTTTTCTTTATTGTACAGTCACGATTTCTTTGAGCTGCACCAATTTGGGGTACAGGACTTGGTCCTGGTCATGCACAGGCTTTGAGCATGAGGAAATCAGCTGATGTTTCAGCAGTTAATGGAAAATTACTGTGCAGAACCAGGTTGTCTGCTTTTACTGCTATTTCACCTGCTATCTTCTAAAGACTTGATGCCTTCTCTCCAGAGACTGAAAACTTACTTCTTATTTACCCAGAACCCCTACTCAGCATTGTTATCGAACTTCAGGCTATGATGGAAAATTGCAATTCTTCAGTTGGCTCTTTTTTAGCCTCATCCTTAGTCAAGTTGCTAAACTTCTCTGAGCTTGAGATACCTCATCTGTAAAATGGAAATTATATCTACCTCACAGTGTTGTTTATGTGAAATTAATGAATCCATGAAATGAAATAATATTTGCTATGGACTAAATATGTGTGTCCCCACTCCCCCAAATTCATATGTTGAAATTCTAACCCTGAAGGTTATGGTATTAGGAGCGGACCTTCAGGAGGTAACTAGATCATGAAAGTGGAGCCCTTATGAATGGGATTAGCGCCCTTATAAAAGGGACCCCAGAGAGCTCTCTTGCCCTCTTTCCATCATGTGAGGACACAGCAAGAAGATGGTGGTGGTCTATGAACCAGGAAGTAGCACCTTGATCTTGGACTTCCCAGTCTCCAGAACTGTGAGAACTAAATGTTGTTGTTTAAGCCACATACATAGTCTATGGTATTTTTGTGATAGCAGTCTGAATGGGCTAAGACACTTCATGAAAGCAGAATAAATAGCACATTGCTATACAGATGTAAAGAGCTGTTTAATACTGATTATTTAAAGCAGTGCTCTCCATCTGGGAGCACCCAATTTATGGAGTGTGAAAGAAATCAACTGAGCCATGGGAAAAAAATGTTAGAACTTCTATTTATAATTATGTTTAAACAAACAAACCAACAAAAAAACAAAAAGAATATTAAGCACTAATGATGGTTAATACATGAATTAAAGCTGATACTTTTTCTAAGTGTGCATATGAAATGGTCATGGGACTTGGTAGAGATATCCCAAGGAGTGTGCATGCAAATGCCACGACAGAGGGGCTGACAGTGTTGTCCTCACACATACGTACACATTTTGCACATTGCAATATGCTGCAGCTTGTGTATGTACTATGTAGCAGGCAGAATAATGGCCCCCCAAAGTTACCCACATCCTAATACTTGAAATCTGTGAATACATTCCTTTATGTGGCAAAAGAAATTGCACAGATGTGATTAAGTGAAGGATCTTGCGATGGGTATATTATCCTTGATTATACATGTGGGCCTAAAGTAGTCATGAGGGTCCTTATAACAAATGAGGGAAGTAGGAGGGTCCCAGTCTAAGACGATGTGATAACACAGACCAAAAAACACAGGCAGCCTCTGGGAGCAGGAACAGGCAAGGAAACAGGTTCACCTCCAGAGGCTCAGAGGAATGCAGCCCTGCTGACACCTTGATTTTAGTCCAGGGAGACCCATTTCAGACTCTGACCTTGAGAAAAGTAAGATAACAAGTTTGTGTTATTTTAAGCCATTAACTTTACGCTAGTTTGCTATAGCAACAATAGGAACATAATATATTCTGTTAAGCAAATTTAGGAATTCTGTTATCTAGTTTTAACTAAACTAATAGTCACAAATGGGCAAGCGTCTTACAGAAATTACAACAGAAAATCTGTGGCTGGAAGACAGCTTTAATAATGTGAGCACAAGTGAGCAATAAGAAACAGCAGAGGCAAGCTTCGCCTCACACCACAGCTCATTTTGAGGTCAAGGCAAAGATGAGCTGACATTTAATTCCATTGCTTTTCACTATAATAATTTTTTAAGTGAGGACATTGGTTTTTATATCATGAATACATAAAATAAAAATAATAAAATATTACTTTAAAATATGTATTTTATATCTATTAGATACCTTTTAAGTAACTTTTTAATTTTGAGATAATTATAGATTCACATGTAGTTCTAAGAAATAATACAGAAACCCCATGTACCCTTAACCCAGTTTCCCCCAAGGGTAACATCTTGTGTAACTACAGTGCAATATCACAACTGGGACATGGACAGTGATATTGACCTTATTCAGATTTCACCAGTTTTACATGCACTGGTGTGTGTCTGCACGTACACACATGTGTTTGTATTCAGCTCCATGCAGTTTTATCACATGTGGATTCATGTAGCTAGCCATCAGGACAGTCATGTTACAGAATAATTCCATCATGCTATGCATTTGCAGTCACATTCACTCCCTCCCTTTTCCCTCCAACCTTTAGAAACCATTAATCTGTTTTCTGTCTCTATAAGTTTGTCATTTAAGGAACATTATATATATGGAATCATTCAGTACATAACCTTTTGAAACTGGCTTTTTTCACCCAGCATACTTCTCTTGGGATCTATATTAGTTTTCTATTATTGTTATACCACATTACCACAAATTTAGCTATTTAAAGCAGCATACATTTTTTACCTCACAGTTCTGAAAGTCAAAAGTCTGGATACAGGGTGGCTCAACTGGACCTTCTGCTTAGAATCTCACAAGACCTAAACCAAGCCTTGAATTCCTTTCTGGAGTTGGTGGGGATGAATCACTCCCAAGTTCATTCAAGTTGTTGGACAAGTTCAGTGTCTTGCAACCATAGGACAGAGCTCCCATCTCCATGCTGGCTGTCAATAGGAGCCAAGCGCTGCTACTAGAAGCTGCCTGCATCCTTCCTGCTCCGTGTGGTCCACCTCCAGCAATAGCAGAGGGGGTCCCTCCCATTCTTGGAATCTCTCTGACTTCTTCTCTTACATCTCTCCCCAACTGCAGCCAGAGAAAATTACCTGCTTTTAAGAGTTCATGTGATTAGATTGGACCCACCTGGATAATCCAGGATGCTCTCCCTATTTTAAAATTACTAACCTTAGTTATACCTGCAAAGATCCTTTTGCCATGTAATGTCACATAGTCATGGTTCCAGGGATTAGAGAATATACATCTTTTCTCAGGAGAGGGGGCATTCTGTCGACCACATTGTGCTATCAATAATTTGTTTCTTTTTATGGCTCAGTAGTGTTCCATGGTGTGGATGTACCACAGTTCATTTAATCATTCACTTATTAAAGGATATTTGAGGTTTTTTCCTAGCTTTTGATTATTATGAATAAAGATGCTATTAATATTCTTGTTCATGGTTTTAAGTGAACATAATTTTTTTTCCCCTCTGGGATAAATGCCCAGGAGTGCTATTGCTGAGTCACGTGGCAAGTGCAGTGTTCAGTTTTATAAGAAACTGCCAAACCATTTCTGGAGTGGGCGTGCCATCTTACATAGCCACCAGCAATGCATGAGTGATTCAGTCTCTCTGCATCCTTACCAGTATTTGTTGTAATCACTATGTTTCATTTTAGCCATTCTGCTAGGTGTGTGATAGCATCTCATTATTGTTTTAATTTACATTTCAGTAGTGAGTAATGATGTGGAACATCTTTTCATGTGCTTCTTTGCCATTCTTTTCAATAAAATCTCTGTTCATATCTTTTGCTCATTTCCTTTTCTGGAAATTTATTTTTATTGAAGCATAATTGATTATACATATTTTGGGGACACAACATTTACTACCATCACCTGTATACAACGTATGCCGATCAAATCAATATTATTAGCATATTCATTATTACAAATCATAATTATTCTTTATGCCCCTTATCCAATCTTCCCCATCCTCCACTCCTTCCCTGCCTCCCACCTCTAATAACCATAGACTTGTTCTCTCCTACCGAAGGATTAATGATCACTGTCTGATTTGTTGCCTAGGTGATCTATCCGGTGCTGAGAGACGGATGTCCAGGTCTCCTGCTGCTATCACAGAGTTTTTTCTAATACTCTGGAGTGTGCTTTGTGGAGAGAAACATCCTTTTTTTTTTTTTTTTTTTTTTTTGGTCACCACTGGTGACTATCCTTGTGTCAATGCAGTCGAGTGTCTGGCAGGCCACCTGGATGGTGGCTGTGGCTACTGTACTGCTGTGACATCTAGGCACTTTTGCAGCAGCTGTAACTTCTGCGGTGGCTGTGGTGGGCCACATGGAAGCAGTGTTTTTGGCATGCTCTTTGCCTGGTTGTGGGTGAGGGGCGGTCCCCGGCTCCTGCCTCAGGACCCTGGGCGGGCACGATGGTGGCAGCATGCCTGGTTCTTTTTGCTCATTTCCTAATTGGATTTTTTTTTTCTTTTACTGTTGAATTTTGAAAGTCATACGTATTCTAAATTGGAAACAAGTCCTTTATTGCATTTACAGTTTACAAAAATTTTCTCCCCATTTGTAGCTTACCTTTTTACCCTCTTCACTGAGCTTCATAAAGCAAAAGTTTTAATTTTGATTACGTTCAATTTATCCATTTTTCCTGTTATGGACTAGGTTCTAAAGATTTCTCCTATTTTTTTGCCTAAAAGTTTTATAGTTTCATGTTTTACATTTAAGTCCATGATCTATTTTGAGTTAATTTTTGAATAGTATATGAGGTTTAGGTAGAAGTTCATTTTTATTTAATTTATTTTTTTTCGTATCTACTTGCTCCAGCACCATTTGTTGAAAAGGTTACCTACCATACAGTGTATTTTTTTGTACCTTTGTAAACAATTAATTGGACAAGTTTTCGTGGGTTGATTTCTGTGTTCTCTGTTCTGTTCCATTGATCTATGTGTCTGTCTCTCCACCACATTCTCTTGATGTTGCTAACCTATTGTCAATTTAGGGACAATTGACAACTTTACTCTGTCGGGTCTTTCACTCTATGAACATCATATGACTCTCTGTTTATTTAGTTCTTTCTTGATTTCTTTCATAAGCATTTTGTAACTTTCAGTATATAGCTCTTATACAAGTTTTGTTAGGTTTATACCTAAATATTTTATTTTCTTTGGCAAGATTGTAAATGGTATTGTGTTTTAAATTTCAGTTTTTTGCATGTTCATAATTGTCCGCTGAATTCTTTTTACTTGCATTTTTGTACATGGTTTATATATTGATAATGAAACAGAAAGGTAGTGATGCATATAAGGTACAAATGGATATGTATCTTTAGGATGCTTGTCTTGAACTTTTTAAATAATTGATCAAAAATTTTCAGAGACTATTGATTTAGAATACCAAAAACTACTTTGTGTGCAAATTCTAAGAGAGACAAATTAGAGGTGACCTCATTCAGTCTGAGTCCAGACTTGCTTATTCTAAGTAATAAGTTTTACTCGGCAGCTCTTTGGTTTGGGAACCCTCTGTCAGCTTACTAGTTTGCCCAGTGGGATTACTCTACCCTCCCTCTAGCCCGGCCTCTCCTTGTTCTCACCCCTCTCTGCAGCCCTGTCCTCCTGCTCTTCGTTACTTGCCACTCGCTTCTAAGTTGTGAGCCTTTCTCCTGGGCCCCGCCAGACCTCACCTCCGGAGCAAGATGTTGCAGACTCATTCAGTTTCTGTCTCATCCCCAATTACATATAAGCACACATGAACAGCTTCCTTTTAGTGGAACACTCAGCATTTTTCACAATCCTTCCAGGATAGTCAGGAAGAATATACAAAGTCCCAGATCATAACATTATTTAGAGCTACCCAGGAGCTTAGAACATTAGCTTCAGAGGCCCAGAGACTTTAAGGACCCACTTGCTCTTTTTCAGTGGGAGTTCTTCTTCTCAGTTCAAGAACATTCTGTGGAGACAGAATTCAGAATGGCACTTAGGTTAGATCAAATATAGAAACATTTCCTTATGATATAAATGCCAGTGTTACAGTTGCATATTCAGACAAGTATACGTTGCCAAAATTTGATGGTTGAAGGGAATCAAGAAGATTGTGTGAGGACTGCTGCTGCTTTTTTACAAGCCATTTGTGTATTGACAACTGATTTCTATTTTCACTATCTTAAAATGAAGGAGAAAAAACCCTAGAGGACTGCCTGGACCTTCAGTGTGACATAAGCTGATGTTACACATATTCATAAGAGTACTTGGACGATATTCCTTACACGAAGATTTTTTTCCTCTTGTTATGCATCGCACAGTTGTATAGACTCAAGGACTATAACTTGAAACTTTTGTGAGTCTCAAAGGAGAGAATATTCCATGATTCCCCCAAGCCAAATAGCATCAAAAGGTGTTTTGTAAGAAATCATTTATTAATTTAACAAATTCTCTTACACATTCATTGCCCCATGCTACATATTGTAGCCCTGATACCCATAGTCCTTGTCCTAATGGAGACACAGCTCAGTGAAAAATCCCAGTCAATAAACAAGCAACTGCAAAATAGTAGAAGTGTAATGCTGGAGGAAGGACAGAGTGCTGCGAGCACACACTGGAGTGTCTTAGTCAGGAGTCGCATGGATGCAAGTAACAGAAACTCACTAAGGGTAGCAGAAGTTGGTAAATTAATACAAGGGTGGAACTCACTATGTGTATCAGGAAACCCAAAGGTTAGGAAGTGGAGTTGTCAGGAAGAAAGGCAGCGGTTTCTTGTTCTTTATGTTCCCAAAGCCAATGATCTTACACATTTGCTCCTTTCGGGGCAGTTCTTTCATTCTCTGTGACCTAGTTTTTATGATTATGATTATAATTACAATTATCATTAATTCTCCATGTGAATGGTAGAATATGGATTTTCCACATTAGTACCCCAACTAAATTTATCTCTCTTTCCATTTCCATTACTAACTAAGATGGATTATTATCTTAGATTCCAAACCAAACTCCCAGGAGAGAATTGAACTGGCTTGATTTGGCTCATGCACCCAGGTGGCCTAAGAAGACACCTCAGATTAGGTGTACTTCAATGGAAACCTTATGCTGATTAGGGGATTCAGGGAGAGTGTCCTGGAGGAAATGGCAACTAACCGAAACTGTGTAGAGGTGATGTTATCAAAGGCCTGGAGGGGGCACAGTGCATTTGGGGCACTGAAAGAGGTTCAGGACATCTAGCTCTACTCAGGTATGGTGGGAATGGGGGCACTCTAGGTGAGGAACTGAGGCTGGAGAGGAAGGAAGAGGTCAGATACAGAGCATTCGGAAACCATGCTAAGGGGCTGAGTTTTGGGGAGTCTTCCTGGATATAAACTTGAGCATTAACAATGTCATTCCCATCCCATAAATCACCCTTTGTGACTGACAGTATTGACTCCATTTACATTATACAACTAAATTAGAATGTTTTGTTTTGGTTTATGGCCATATGGCTTTGTCTCTGTCTTCTTGCTATAACTATCCTTTTCTGGGCCTTCTCTGGATCTTGCTTGACATTCAGGTACATAGAATTACAGTTTTTCACAGAGGTGGAACCATGTTTTATTTATATGACTTTTCCAGTGATGCTCAACATGTCCTTGACTCTTTGATGCACTGGGGGGAAAAAAGGAAGAAGAAAGTCCAGCCCCTTGACTGAGCCACCTACTTTTATTCCCAGAAGATGACATAAGTAGAGTGAAGGGTAAACCCAGGCATAAGAATAACTTATGTATTTTTAACTTTCTTCCCTTTGAGATTTGTCCTCAAGCATGGTGTGTTGCTTTGCCTCACACGGATTTGTCACCTCTCTTCTCCTGGGTGACAGAGTCACAAAAAGGATTACTCAAAGCCCATTTCTTCCAAGCAGTGAGAGACCCCGAAGGGGTTGATTTCCTGGAACCCTTGAGGGAGAGGCATTCCTTCCTTTGGAAATTAACCATGAACTTGGGTTCTCGTCCCACATTTATCCTCCAGACCAGAAGTTACAGGAAGAGAACATAGGTGGGATTATGTCTAAGTATAATTTAACAATAAAGGCTGGTAACATCAGTAAAACAAGAAAAGTGACATTCCATAATGCAATTTGCAAAAGGTTAAGTCAATCCACCAACAAAAGCTTGATATTAGTAAACACTGTTTTTCCCTACAGCAATTTCCCCAGTAGTTTACATATCAGTCAAGTAACTTGTCTGTCCTTGAGCCAACACCTTTGCTGTGTTACAAAGACTTTAGCCTGAGGAAATTTTCCTGTCTTTTGCAAGGTTAACATTTCTATATGTAATTCCAAAAGGTTAGGCCAAACCTGAGACTACAGGGCTTTGGAAAATAGGCCCTGTGAAATACATTTGCCTTATAAATGTTGGTATATTCCACATGATGAAGGACAGTCAAAAAGTGACAATTTGGAAAATCCCATTTCAAAGCAGTTTTCCCTAAAACAATAAGGGAAGATAAGCACTAAGACAAGGGACACTGACGAAAGAGAGGCTAGCTCGGTAATCAAACTTGGTTTGCATAATGTGTTTCATACAGAACATTCCTGTATTTTGAAATGTTTCAGGACCACCCCCACCCTCTCCCCATTTGCTAAACTGGACAGGTTTTTCCAGGCTGTTACTTTACATCCATCAGCTGATGCGCCAGAACTGACAGCCTGTAACTGACTTTCTCCCACTGATTCCCCTCTTTAATCCTCTTGAATTTTCCTTTTCATGTTTCTGGTTGCACCTTCTCACTTTTGCCATTCCGTGAGCCTTGTTTAGAAATGGCTTACTGAATTTCTTTCTTACTAGTTTCTTATTCTAAGTTCTGGGCTGCTGAAAGGTGCTTCACAGGAGTCAGATCAAAGAGATTCAACAGATCTCTAAGAGGTCACGTAGACAGGAATACACAGGTTGTGCGCCTTGTAGCGGTGGCTCTTTCTTCAGATCCACGTGCTGCCAGTGTCCTCTCCTTTCTTGGGCTCGGGCCAAGGGCAGAGTCAGGTTCGTGTGGGACGTTTGCTACCTTGAGACAAATGAGAGCACACTACGTGGAGGGGATCCTCTAGAGGACAGCACAAACGGCTGCCACCCCTTTGTCCCCTGAAGCCAAAGGAACACTGGTTTCTGGGAGTGTGGCTGCATGCTTGTCTGGAGAACCGAGGGAATAACCGCTCTGCCATTTCTGTGTCTCCCTGCTTAGCATGTGGAAAATACAAGTTAACTAATTCTCTGGCACAATGCCATTCTTCTTTCTTGGCAGATCCCCATGGGCTACTGTCTTTAATACTAAGGGTCTATTCCAGTTTAGAAAGTCATTTGGTTATCACTAAAATTTTAACTTACAAACTAAAAATTTGAATTCAAGAGAAAAGAAGTAGAGACACGTTTTTGACTGCATGACTAAATGCTGAGGCTCGACTACACTGCAGCTTTCCTTAGCAAATATTCTGGAGCTGGCTCAAATCTATCACTGAGCTGACATTTACCCAAACTGGCACTTCATAAATAATTCACACTCGTGGAAGTACAAAGATTATGAAAAAAATATTATTTTTGCTACTGACTTAAATAGCCAAGATATTTGTCATCTGTTGACACTCATTTTTGGTTGTTTGCTCCTTGGATAACAGAAAATGGAGCAAGAGAGGGCTGAAAGGACACTAAATACTCCTCCTTGTGTAGCTGGAAATATACAACTCCTATTTTCTCTGCAACATAAATAAGCATCTGAGAGAGAAGGTACCCTAACACCACAGGGTGGCAGACCCCAAAAAGGTAAGACTAAAACCAAAATGCAATGGAAACTTTGACATTAAACATGATAAGTACTAAATAGATTAGACATTTATTAACCTAAATTAAACTTGATATTTTAAAATAGTCAAAAGATTTAGAACTTAAATTCCAGTGATATTTCTTGGCAGTTAGAACCAAAAATAAATTCAGGCCACCATAATTACCTGTAAGAGTTTAATTTTTCAAAACAAGTCCATTCGTTTTTAGGGATGGGGAAAGAACAGACTTAACAATGCTCCATGTTTTCCACACACAACTCCGCATTAAGCAATCTTCTGGACCTATGTGAAATGTATTTGTTACAATATTTTTCTTCCTTTGCTCTTTTTATAGACCTTGATATCAGAAAAAAAAAATCTGCTTTGTGGTGATCATATCAACTTTCTCCCAGAGGAATTCAGGGGACTCTCCAGACCTAATGTATATAACCCAGCAAGCTTTCTATTACATTATGAATTGACATAGCACATAAAAATATTCAGCATTTTCTTCACTCATGTGCTAGCTATGTTTTCATTTTCTTGAGTCATGAGATGTAATCTGTCTTTTCTTCTGGTTTCAGCTGCTTAAAAATTAAAAGACAATATAAAAACACAACAATGTCAATATAGAGTTTTTCAGTTTTCCAGTTTCTTTATTTAATCAAATCAGTCCTAAAATGGATCAGTTAACCATTAGATTTTGCATAAAGATATAAATAAATAAATAAATAAATAAATACATTTTTTTCTATTCTACAACAAGTTTTACATCTTATGCTGTGATATATACTCCTCTTCAGGGGTATGATCAAGGAGTTTCTTCTGAGTTTTTCCATTACTACGCTTAGAGCATTTCCTTAGGAGTAGAGCAGAGAGGAACCATAATATGGAGCTATGATTTGCCAATTTGGAGAATTCATGCAAAAAGACCAGATTATGAGATAGTCCATGTGGGGAAAATAGGATAATTTAGTCAGGCTCCCTAGGCTCAGGTCTGGTTGGGGGTCGAGCAGCACATTTCTTGTAAACAAGTTGTGTGTGGGTGGAGTTAGTGCACATGTGCACAAATGTGTCTTTTTAGTTTTGTTGTTACTGTGTGTTCTTGAGTTTGTGAAGCAGGCTGGCCAGCAGAGAACTCATGTCTAAAAATAGTGCATGTTTACTCTGCTGGCAGCTGCTCAGTTTTTCTTTGGACTTTGCAGGTAGCATTCGAGTTTCTGAGTTTTTCTGTGTGCTGCCTAACTCTTAGATTTGTGTATGCTGAATAAATTCTATTCTTTCTTCAACCAAGGCTCCAAGGACCTTTTTACCAGTTACCTAGCTCATAGACCTGTGTGTGAAGAGTTTGTGAATGGGCTCGTGGGGTCTTTGAGCTCCAGACCCTAGCCCTAGATCTACAGTCCAAAATGTTAGTTCCAAGCATATAGTGTTTTGATAGGTAGAATAGAGAAGCTGATGAACACCTCTCTCTCTGGCATATTTTTTCAGATTTTTTGTTGTGCATGAAAAAGTTAGCCTGTTAATTATCGGCATATGTGTCACTCAACACTACAGAGATTCCTCCCTGCACCAATGATGCTCTAGGTGCTCTAGAGCCTTTCTAGAAAGATTTCTAAAAGTTCTGAGGAAAAATATGCTGATACTTTTCAAACACAGCATTAGTCTCTTGAGATAATAAGAAATAAGTATGTATTCTCATTTTCAACAAGGAAACTGGGACAGGAAAAAGAAATTATGAGCTAGATGTCTGTTTGCTGAAACAAAAGATAAAAAAAAGGAAAAAGAGGCAATTTTCCAAATGATTGGTGCAAAACTGTAGAGCTAGGGCTGGGTCTGAGGCTCACAGACCCCTCGAGCCCATTCACAAACCCTTCACACACAGGTCTATGAGCTAGGTAACTGGTAAAAAGGTCCTTGGAGCCTTGATTGAAGAAAGAATAGAATTTATTCAGCACACACAAATCTAAGAGTTAGGCAGTACACAGAGAAACTCAGAAACTCGAATGCTACCTGCAAAGTCCAAAGAAAAACTGAGCAGCTGCCAGCAGAGTAAACATGCTCTATTTTTAGACGCAAGCTCTTTGCTGGCCAGCCTGCTTCACAAACTGCAGAGCACACAATAGCAACAAAACAAAAAAGATACATTGACACACATGCACACTAACTCCACCCACACAACTTGTTTATAAAGAATTAAGAATGTGCTGCAGGGCCCCCAACAGGACCTGAGTTGAGGGAGCCTGACTAAACTATTGTGTTTTCCCCACAAAAACCATCTGATGTCTTGAACAATAAGGGTTTTTTCAATACTTTGTATTTGGAGTCCCTGTGTTAGTTTTAGGGACACAAAAGTACTGGGGATTGAGCAACTTAATTTTATAACTCAATGTTTCAATTGCCAGAGGTCCTTAAGTTATTGTAAAATAGAAATATAATCAGTGCTGGTGTCTTTAACTGAATATGAATTTCATATTTTGAAATCTGAGAGAAAAAGAACAGGTAGAATAGTATTTCACTTGAACAGTGTTTTGGCAAAAAGAACAAGCACTCATTTGGAGGGTTGCATTTCTAGCTTGCTTTCCTTCATGGACGGAAATGGCAGGACGGATTCACTCATCAACAAATGATTATTTGGCTGTTTCCACTTTCCAGCTATTTTGAATAATGATGCCATAAATATTCAGGGACAAGGTTTTGTGTGGATGTGTGCAAAAGTAGATTAGTAGTGAATTGGACCATGTGGCATCATTAAATAGGTGTGTCTGACCATTTCAAGCAGTAAACTCCAACTTGAACAATGAGAATTGTGGAAACAATGTGTGTAGTTTGCTTTCCAAATAAATAAATAAAGGTGAATAAAGAACCAATCAAAGACCTAAATGTAAGAAGTAAAACTGTAAAACTTTTAGAAGAAAACATAAGAGCATGTCTTCACCACTTTGTGTTAGGCAATGGTTTCCTAGATATGACATCAGAAGTGCCAAAAGTTTAATAATAATAATAATGAATAATAATAATAATAACAATAAAATAAGCCTTTATCAAAATTAAAATATTTTGTGCTTCCAAGAAAATTTCAAGAAAGTAAAAATAAAACCCACAGAAGGGGAGAAAATATTAGCAAACAATGTATATGATAAGGGACTTGTGTCCAAATTGTGTAAAGAACTCTTAAACTCAACAGTAAAATCACAAATAACATAACATACAAATGAGCAAAGGATTTAAATAGAAATTTCTCCAGAGAAGATAAACAAATGGCCGATAAGCCCATGAAAAAATGCTTGACATCATCCGACATTAGGGAAATGCAATGAGATACCACTTCACACCCACTAGGACAGCTAAAATTAAAAAAACAGACAATAACAAGAGTTAGCAAGCTTGTGGAGAAATTGGTACCCTCACACATTGCTAGTGGGAGAGTGAAATGATACAGTTGCTTTAGAAAAACAGTTTTGCATTTCCTCGAAATGTTGCACATGAGTAACCACACGACTCAGTTCTACTGCTCAGTATATAAACAAGAGAATTTAAGACATACATCCACACAAAACCTTGTCACTGAATATTCATAGCATCATTCTTCATAGTAGCCAGAAAGTAGCCCAAATAATCATCAGTTGGTGATTGAATAAAAAATTACAATGGAATTTTATTTGTGGATTAATAATTGGACAATGGAATTTTATTTGGCCATAAGAAGTAATGAGATACAACCTAAAACATGGATAAACCTTAAAAACATTATGCTAAGTGAAAGAAGCTGATGGAGTTTGGATGTGTTGTCCCCCCCAAAACTCATGTGGAATTTTGATCTCTAATGTGGCAGTGTTGGAAACTGATTGAGTCATAGGGCGGATCCCTCATGAACGGAGTAGTTCTCTCCCTGAGGGAGGGGGTATTAAAGAGTGAGTCTTGCTCTATTAGTTCCCCTGAGAGCTCATTGCTTAAAAAGACCCTGGCACCTTCTCTCTCTCTCTTGCTTCCTCTTGCCATGTGATCTGCTTGTACCCGCTGGCTCCCTGCCACTTTCCACCATGAGTAGAAGCAGCCTGAGGCCCGTGCCAGATGCAGCTGTCCCAGAATCATAAGCCAAATAAACCTCTTTCCTTTATAAATTACCCAGTCTCAAGTATTTCTCTTATAGCAACACAAAATGGACTAAAACAGAAAATTGGTATGGGAGTGGGATGTTGCTAAAAAGATACCTGAAAATGTGGATGCAGCTTTGGAACTGGGTAATGGGCAAAGATTGGAGGAATTTGGAGGACTTGGAAGAAGAGAAAAAGACGAGGGAAAGTTTGGAATGTCTTAGAGACTTATGTGGTGGCGAGCAGAATGCTGATAGAAATGTGGACAGTAAAGGCCATATGGATGATGAGGTCTCAGATAGAAATGAGAAACTTATTGGGAACTGGACAAAAGATAACCCTTACTACACCAAAGCAAGAAACCTGGCTGCATTGTGTCCATGCCCTTGGACTTTGTGGAAGGTGGGACTTAAGAGTTGTGAACCAGAGTATCTGGCAGAAGAAATTTCCAAGCAGCAAAGCATTAAAGATGCTGCATCATTATTTCTAACAGCCTATGCTGAGTTAGGGCAGAAAAGGCATGATGTGAAGCCAGAATTTAAAATGGGAGCAGAGTGTAAAGATTTGGAAAATTTGTAGCATGTGGTAGAAAAGCAGAGAGCATACAATGGTGCAGCCCAGCGACCATTAGCTAAGAAGATTAGTAAAAGGAAAGGGATTATAAAGAGAAGGAGAAAAAGGCCCTGAAGGCATTGCAGAAGCCTCTGGGGCTGACCCTTCCATTTCAGGCCCAAAGGCCTAGGGCGACAGAATGGTCTTGGGGAACAGGCCTGAGGCACCCTCCATGGGCTCACTGCCCAGGGCCACCTGGAGAAGCTGCTTCCAGCACCAGCACCCCAGGTGCTTTGGCTGCTGCAGCTGTGGCTAAATTGGCCCCAGGTGTGGCTGGACCCACATCTTTGGAAAATACAAGCCAGAAGTCTTGGTGGCATCAACGTGGTGTTAGGTCTGCAGGCTCACAGAATGCCAAAGCTGGGAAGGCTTGGGAGCCTCCACCCAGATTTCAAAGTATGTATGGAAAAGTCTGGGGTCCCAGGAAGAGATCTGTCACAGTGGTGGAGTCACCGCAGACAGCCTTCAGTAGAGCAATGCCGAGCAGAAATGTGTGGTCAGAGTTGCAGCAGAGAAACCCCAACAGCACCATGCCTAGTGGAGCCGTGAGAATGGGACCGCCATGGAGACCCCAGACCTGTGGAGCTACCAGAGTGGAACACCAGCCTGGGAGAGGTGAAGTGTGGCCTGAGACCAGGAAAGCCATAGGAGTGGAGCTGCCCGAGGACTTGGGGACCCAACCTCCACACTAGTGTGCAGAGGCAGTCAAACATGGAATCAAGGTACCTGATTCTCCAGCCTTGAGATTTAATGCCTGCCCTGCTGGGTTCCGGACTTGTTTGGGACCTGTTTTTCCTTTCTTTTGGCCTATTCCTCCCTTTTGGAATGGGAATGCATACCCAATGTCTGTTCCACCATTTTATCTTGCCAGTAGATAAATTTGGTTTTGTTTTTCAGGTTCACAGCTGGAAGGACTTTTGCTTTTGGTCTCAGAGGAGACTTTGGACTTTGGACTTTTAAGTTGGTGCTGGAGCAAGCTAAGACTTTTGGGACCATTGGGACAGAATGATTGTGTTTTGCATGTGAGAGTGACATGAGCTTTGGGGGCCAGGTGCGGAATGATGGAGTTTGGATGTGTTGTCCCCTCCAAAACAAGTCATGGGGGCAGATCCCCCGTGTATGGATTAGTGCTCTCCCTGGGGGAAGGGGGATTAATGAGTAAGTCTCTATTAGTCTCCACAAGAGTTTGTTGCTTAAAAAGACCCTGGCACCTTCTCTCTCTCTCTTGCTTCCTTTCTCACCATGTGATCTGCTTGTACCCGCTGGCTCCCTGCCACTTTCCACCATGAGTAGAAGCAGCCTGAGGCCCATGCCAGATGCAGCAGTCCCAGAATCGTAAGCCAAATAAACCTCTTTCCTTTATTTACCCAGCCTCAGGTATTTCTGTTATAGCAACACAAAACGGATTAAAACAGAAGCCAATGCAAAAGGTAATGTATTGTATGATTTCATTTATATGAAGTGTTCAGAATAGGCAAATTCATAGATGCAAAAGGTATATTAGTGATTGCCAGGGGCTAGACAGTAGAAACTATGGGCAGAGATTGCTAATGGATGTGGGTGATGAAAACATTCTAAAATTAGTGATGATGGATACAAAACTCTGTTAATATACTAAAAGCCACTAAATTATACACTTTAAAATGGTGAGTTTTTGAGTATAATTTTTAATTATAATAAAGCTGCTATATTTTTAAATGGTGACTAAGGAGTCTAGTTTGGGTTGCTGAGAGTGGGGCAGCAGCAGTGGCAAGACATAGGTGACCTAGTTCCTTACAGGTTAAAGAACTGTCAGTAGAATTCTTTTTTTAGAATGCACTGTTTTCATGTTCTATGTTCTTCCATTGGACTTACCCTAATGTATCCAAAGTATAAGAACGGATCACTCTGCCAAGTACCAGGGAAATTTTGGGCAGTGCTTCCAGAAGGTATGAAAAAAATCTGCAGCAGGTTCCATTCTACGGACTTTGCACAAGATAATGTTTCAAATCAAGTTGATTTCCAGAAACCAAGAAAGTCAGTCAGCTCAAGCCAAAGCACTCAACTAGGGAGCAGATAGCTTTGTTCTTCTGTGGTCCAATTTCTTTGTCTTTGCAATAAAAATCCACATGCCTTCATGCTGTAGATTGGATGCCCCGCCAATGTTATTGAGGCTTAATCCCCACTGCTAACTGTTGAGGGTGGGAAAGGTGGAGACTTGAAGAGGTGATTAGATTGCAGGACCACGCCAGAGTGAATGAATTAATAATGGTGGTCAGGGGCTTGGTTCTGAGGGCTTTAAAATAAGAGCACACAAGAAGTTAGTCTCTCTCTGCTCTGCCATTTTCTGCCATGTGAGACCCCACATTGCTGTAAAAGAAAACACTCACCAGATGTGTTCCCCTGACTTTGGACTTCCTAGCCTTTGAAACTGTAAGCAATAAATTTCATTTTCTTACAAAGTACCCAGTTCCAAGTATTTTGTTACAAGCAACAGAAATGGACTAACACAATTCAAAATCTAAGACTGAATTAGCTACATAAGGAGTCATGGATATTTTTATTAAAAATATAGAAACACACTAATTATACCAAGTATTGATGAGGATTTGGAGCAACTGAAATTCTCATAGTTTGCTGGTGGGAGTAGAAAATGGTTCAGTCCTTTGGAAGACAGTTTGGCAGTTTCTTATTAACTTATGCATACACTTACCAAAGGGGCGTGGAGAGGGGTTGACTACACAGTGCAAGGGGCATCTGGGAGGTGACAGAACCATTTAACATCTTGATTATGGTAATGGTGACATGGCTGTACACATTTCTCAAAAGTCACTAAAAAAGGATGACTTTTATTGTAAGTTACCCCTTCATAAAAAAATAAAAAAAAAATTCCCAATGTATTTATTTACTTTGAAAGATGATATTACTTAAATATATGCACCTAGCACAATGATTAAAAGTGTTATTAGTTTATGATCAAATAAAATATGGTTACTTAAAATAAAATTTGTGAGATTTCTGAAAGTGTACGTATAATATAAAACTGTATATTATGTATACACACAATATATATCCAAGTATAATCATCTCTAGGTAATTCATATGACTCATCTGCAGTTGCTTCAGATAAAGAATAATTTTGATTAAACTGGGGCTAAAAAAGATTTATTGAGTTTTTCCTTTGGAAAAGCCTAATCCTTGTACGTAACCAGGAAACGTTACTATTACAACTACTGAGAATAAATGATCACAGAGATGTTTTAGTTTATTCTTGTCCCTGTTTCAAAATTCTACAAGCCTATGTAAGCATGTTACTTTTCTAGTTATGTTCCAGGGCAGGGAAAAAAAGAGGTAGAAATTTTTAGCTCTGAAGTGACATTGGCAAGGATTTCCTAAATTCTGGGGACAGATGGTGTGTGGTATTTACGAGCCCAGTTGTTGAATGCTTACAGAGTGACTCATGAACTCATAGCTGTTTATTCAAGGGGAGGAAGTGCATTATCTTGTTTAAAATGTTGCCGTGTTGCAGAGAGACTAGAAATCTCACTCATCTCTGAGTCTGTCTCCCTTCTAGCTTTATTAGCTATAGGCAAAGTGCTTTTGTTCAAGTTACTTTACCACATCCAATTCTTATAATATAGCTTTGATATGCTGGGCCAAATTTTTATTCCAAATGATACACAACTGCAATGTGTTTGCATAAATATGTTTCAACCTATGATTCTTCATGGGTAAGAAAGAGTGTCTACATACATGGATAAATTAATTAAATTTGTTTATATATCATACTTGGATTTGAGTAAACAAGACTGTGTTTTGGCTCCCCTTAATCAGAATGTGAAATTAATCAAAGTAGAGGGAAAATGAAGAAGAACTTAATGGTATTCATGACAGAGGGTTTTAGCAACTCTTGGTCTTTACAGTTTGTAGGTCAAATATTATATTTGTGATGATGATGTGATTCAAATTTGTCACTACAGCTGGTGACTTTTGAAGGTTGCCAGTGTATGAGATATTTTGGAGTAGCATTATCACAACTATTTTAATATAGGTGCATTTTTTAAATTATCACTATTAGTTTTGATAGCCAGGGCCTTTTCTAAATTTAAACTGATGAGTGGGTTACGAGCCTGAGGTGGTAAAGAGTCACAGAATTCTCAGATCTTTGGGAGAAAAGTGTCCAAACGAGGAGCAAAGAGACTAAGTTTGACTTTCAGGACTGAAAGTGGAGATGAGGTCTGTGGCATGGGGTTGGTTGTTCCTGTCGCTAAAGAGCCTGGGCATTTTATTTAAGAAGGGGAGTTGAATACATTCATCTGAATCTGACAGCTCCTCCTCCGCCTGCTCTTGGCCTGCTATGCAGAGAAGAGTTATGGTCTGTGAAGAAGTTCTTGGAGCCTGCTGTGAGAAAAGCTTCTTTATAGGAACAGGTTGTCATTCTTTGCCAATAGCAAAGGTGCCTGAATAGTTTATGTTAAAAAAAGAAAAAAAAACCTGTTATTTGCCACTACCCTACACTGGTCCACCTCGCTCTTCACAAGAGCTCTCTGCCGTGGCCTAGAGTCAGAAAAAAGGACGCTGTTGCTAGAATCCATTCAGCTTAGACTCTGCTTGATTTTACATTCTTTCCGGATTTTGTGTTTGAAGGTAAATATGTTTCCAAAATCAAATTCAAAATTAATGGAAAAGAGCCAATTTACTGCTTTTATTCTAATACGAGAGCATGTATTATTTGAGTTATTGCTGGCAAATTGTATTTTATTTTGTAAAATGTCACTTCCCCATGGTAGAAAATTACATTAAGGTTCTAGGTCTGAGATCCAAGAGTTAGTACATATTTTTGGACTAAAGATTCTGAGTTCCACTTTGTAAAGTATATTCAGACCACAGCTAAGGAACAGATTATTTGCCTTCCAACCAAGAGAAATCCAGCCTTCTTGTTGTGACCGCAGACTATGATTTGTGGGAGGACCTGTCTATAATATTTGCCATCCTATTGATTGCTGTGGTGGATCCAGATGATCTAACTTAATGGACGGGTGCCCCCTATTTCCTGAGCACTCACGTGGGCACTGCTCAAAGCTGCCTAATGCCTGCTGGGTCAAACAAAGGGACTGAAAACCCATTCTATCCCTGAACGGCCAACTAAAGTCAAAATGTAATAGCTTTAGCTATGACATACTAGTAATATCAGAATTCGTATTTCACAATAATGTCAGAAAACCAGATCCATATCTCAGTTGTATCTCTCCTTTCTGGTTTGCTTCTGGTATATGAAGAGAGAACAGTATAAATTTAGTATGCTTAAGGATTGAGCCCTGACAAACACATCAACTTCTTTTCTACGAAGGGATCTTAGAGAAAAAGAATGTTTCTTCCTATAAGCTCTGGTTCTCAGGCATATATAAAAAACAAACGTCACTATTTCCTGTTCCATTAAATGGAGATAATGCGGGATGTGGGGGAAGATTAGCTGAGCTGAAATATGTACACACTTAGCAAGGTATGTGGCTAATAGCAAGTGCTCAGTAAATGGCAGCTGCTTCTATTTTGTTTTTCTTGTTAATAAAATAGAGCAGAGCAACCATTCATTCTTATGGAAAAAGCACAAGGAATAAAGAAGCAAAGTGATGTAACCCTTGGTCTACCTTTTGGCATTTTGTTGACTTCAGAATTAGATGAGTCGATATTACTAAATTCCAGAATTATAGAATTTAAGAGCTGAGAGGCACCTTATGCATTCATTTATTTATTTATTGAGTACCTACTGTGTGTTCCAGATGGAGATGGAAAGATGCAGACTCTGCCTTTCCCTCCAGGAACGCACACTCTCAGGGGAATGACTTACAATGATAAGACAAAGAAGAAAACACAGTAAAGGACATGCAGAATGTATTACAGAGGTGTCGGTGATGGGGACTGAACTCACGGAAGATGTGAAGTCCTGGGGGTTAGGAAGAGCTACCTAGAGTTTCTGAGCCAAACGTTGTACTACCATACGTGATGATGGTGTGATTAGAATTTTTATCTACAGCTGGTTAGAGAGGTATGAAATTTTTCCATATCATGATAGGATGGGTTCAGGCCTACAGAGGACAGGCAGGATCCTAGGCCAACAGAAAGGCCTAGTGAGCTGAGCACAAGAAAGGCCCTACTCACGAAAGCAAGGTGTGTGCATGAAGGGAATAAACCTACCTGCACCTGCTGGCTTCTGTAAGGCAGAGTTGAAGCTCAAGACAAAATATTATCCAAAGAGTAGATACCTCAGAAAGTATCAGTACAAGGAATTCCAATCTAGTACATAAGGCACAGAGACTGTGGACAACAAAATAAATATTAGGTTTTGGTTCTGGGATATCAATGCACTTACATCCAGATTATAGCCAGTGATTGAGAAAATAGAAAATGTAATTCACTCTCTGGAAAGGTCTTTAAAAATTAGAAAGGATGACTGTGGTTCAGCTCAAGACTGAGAGGGTCACCAGGGTAGATGGCATAGGGTCCACAGGCTGTGCAGAGGGCAGGTTAGAGACCACTGCTAAGTGCTGGGTAGACACTGTGAGGGCACAGAGGGGGCAAGGACAGCTCACAATCCACACCTGTGTCTATGTGTGATGATGTTCCAGGTGCACTGATCCCAGTTCTGGGAAGTGGTATGGATTGATCAATTGACTGAGTGATTGACTGATATCCTCACTTCATTTTCAGTAAGACTTAAGGTGATGATCAACATAGCTTAAACCCCCAGGTCACTTAGATTTTGGCAGTTAATCCAGTGTTGGTACTTGAGTTTAGGTCACATCTCCAGCTTGTTGGATGTCCACTGTAAATGGGAACAATTTGTGTTGGTGCCTTGTGTATGATGAAGTATGTGATGGGAAATTGGGGCACTGGACACTTCTAGGGGGTAGCAAATGTGTCTCTCTTGAGAAAGTACATAGTTAGATAAATAAATAAATAAACACACAAACAAATAAAGGGGTGGGGGGAGAAGACACAACAATTATAATTCCTTGAACTTGTTAACACAAGTGAACAGATATGATGTGGGGGGAAGGGCAGGTGGGGGGAAAGAGGAACGGGTAAAGGGTCACAAAAATCAACTACAATGTATATTGAGAAGTTAAAATAAAAAACATGGAAAGAAAGCACATAGTTAGGAATGTGTCTTTGGGTCTGAGTTCTTGCAGACCTAGGTTAAGGTTACCCAGGGACCAACAGGCCTTCATCTGAGCCTACACACACTGGTACTTCTACTGGTTTCTGCTATTCAAGAGCACTCTGCCACTTGCCAACTATACGGAGTGTCACAGTGCTGCTTACTATGGTAGACAGACATTCTCCCATATTTTAAGAACATAGAAGATCAGAGAGCTTGGCTGAACTGCTCTCGAGCTGTGGCTCTCACAGTTTCACATGCAAACATGTTTTTAGGTACCAACACTGCATACTCACTCCTGGAATACTGATGCTGGACTATCATGATTATCAGTATTAACACAAAGTACTATTTTAGTGAGTGTACCTACAGCAGGCATGATGTTAGGTATTTTACAAATGTTATTTCGAATCTTCATGACAACCCTGTGATATAGGTAGGGATTATTACTGATGTGAGGGGTCTTCAAGAAGTTCATGAAAAGATTCGTGTCATCTTTTAATTCCATTTTTCTATGATCTTTTTGAAGTACCCTTATATTTTGTAAATCAATAAACTGATAGAGGTTCATAGAGGTTTAACAAATTGCCCTAAAACATAGAACAAAGAGGGAGATCAGGTTCTGTTCAAATCAACTGCTATTTAATGCTATGCCACTTCTTCCTCCACCACCTCCCTGCTCTCTGTGCTTTTAACACAGGGTCTCATGCACCGTTTGGGCATTTCTCGTTGCGTACCAAGTTGTTCTTTAAGGAATTTATAGACATCCTTCATTTTCTGAGATGTCTCACAAACTAAAGCAAAGGGGGAAAAAAAGACAGATTAAACAGAAAAAGCCCAGTGGAAACAGCACATAAAAATCCTCTGTGTGTTACAAATATGCGTAGTATATGTGTGTGCACCAATTGTATATGAAAGGATGAGGCACAAATGCAAGGCAGCTCGCTGGAGAAGTTCTGATTTTATTTAGCGAGTACATCTGTTTTATAGGGTTAGAAGAGAGTTGATAGGTTTACAGGGGACACGGGGCATTTGGGGATTGGATGGATTATGTTGCTAAGGGGCCAGGAGCAGGGAGCTTGTGCTGATTGGCACGCGATTTGTGCCGGTGGGAAGGTATTGTGGCACCGGCAGGAAGGAAAAAGGTGGAAGAGAAGGGTAGCCAGTGCCATGATGGGGTGCGGCCGAAAAAGAGTTCTCATACGACCTAATATTCCTCCCTTTTTGCTAGAATAGGGGCGATGTCCTTTTTCTCTCTGGCTACTTCCTGCTGGTGGGGGGCGTCATTTGGGAAGGGGTTGGAGTGTCAGGGAGGAATATGGTTAGGAGACCCCATAATATGGTGGAATATAAAAGAACCTCCTGGGGGGTGAAATGGATGAAAGTTCCCTGCAGCCATAAGTCGGATAATCTGTTGAGTCCACTCCTGATGTGTAAAAACTGGGTGTAGTAGCCAGGCGTGGAGGAAAGGGCATCTAGGAAGGCAATCCATCGCATCCTGTAGGTTTCATCAGCACGTGGTGAGGAGTTTCTGAGAAGAGGCGGAGGGTTCATCAGTAGCTAGGAGCTGGTAGTTTCTCAGTAAAAGCTGGTTAAAAGTCTGGTTAGAAATTTTGCCCACTTGGGTTTGTAAAAACTTGAGTATACAAGGTAAAAAAAAGGCATACCAGAAGGATTACAGAGAGGGGGCTGAGGATGGGCCAAACCCAGGTGAGGAGAGGGTTGGACATCAGAGAGGAGAATGGGCTGGAGTCGGGTGGGGCACGCAGGCTGGTAGCTAATTCAGTGAGTTTAATGATGTTATTTTCTACCACACCCGATTCGTTAATATAATAACAACATTCTTCTCTTAGGAAGAGGCAGGTGCCACCTTTTTCTGCTGTGAGCAAATCAGGGGCTCTCCTGTTCTGGAGGGTCACTTGGACCAAAGAAGTTATTTTTGTAGGGAGGTTAGAGATTCCGCCGTGGATGTGAGGGCCCTTTCTAACCTGGATTTAATATCTTCGACAGCCCACAGAGAGTGGCCCAGGGCTCCTCCCGAGAGGCCGGCACTGGCAACGGAAATGGTTAAAGACATACCAACCAAGAAGGGAGGAAAGCCGCTCTTTTCTGTCGGTCTGGGGGATTAAGAAGGTGAAACATTTCTGAGCTGGTATATAGGGTGAGCTGGGGAACAACAGTTACGAGAAGGCAAGGAGAAGTTATGTTGGGGAGGAAAGTGGTGATAAGGATTCCACTGCACCAAAAAAAGGTTCCAGGTGATGCATGAGTGGTATTTGTGAGGTTAAGACTATTGGCAAAAGGGGTCATTGAAAGATTTGGAAATAGTGGGGCCACAAAGGCACATTCAAGGGAGGAGGGTGTGGTTGCCATCCTCAGGCTCCCACAAAGGAACATTGGGTAGGGGTGAAGAGGGCAGTGGGGCCTGGGAAGGCTTTGGATGAAGGAGTGAGTCGGTGTTGTTGACTGGGACAGCGGCAAGCAGGGGGCAAGCCAAGGAGGTGCACGAAAAGCAATTTCCAGGGGAAATGGATGGAACAGTCTGGTTTAAAAAGGACAGGGTATCGGAGATGATATGTAACCAAGTATATATAGAGGAGCCCAGGGCATGAAGGGAAGGGGCATTTTCTAAAGAGGATATGATGTTCTGTTCCTGATATTTTATGTCTATAGAGACAAGAGATATAGGGTCATGAAGAGGAACATACTCACGGGATATTTCAAAAGTTCTGCAGGGGTGTGAAGCATAGCCATTACAGTAAACAGAAGCAAGGACCCTGGTAGCCCATCATTTGCCATCACACTGAAAAAGTCTCCTACCAGTAGGCTGTCCCATATACCCTAACCCCCAGTGGATCTTACATGAACAATACTGTCAGCCTCCATAGGTGTCAGGCCACCAGCGGCAGTAATCGCGGGTCTGATCAAAGAGGAAGCAAAGGTAAGGGCAGTTGGCTTGTTTAACTAACTTAGAATTGGAAAGAGTGATAGTGACAGCCTCGGAGCAACCTTTGATGGAGCAGTCCGCAGTTGCGGCCAAATGGGTGACTTTGGTGTTTTTGTGTGTGTGTGTGTGTGACTCTCACCTTAAATCTCCATACGTAAGACAGAGAAGGAGAGGAACTTTGAGGAAGTATAAAGAGAAAGAGGAGGAGGATATTAAAAGTGTTAAAATTACTAAAAGGGAGCATCTTTGTGGTTGAGGAGAGGAGGGGCAGGAATGCGGGAAAACCGCAATTTCAGGGGATTAGATGGGTCTGCAGTACAAGAATAAGAGGGTGAAGGAGTAGATGGAGGGGAGCCTCGGGCCTCTTCTGAGATATCCTGGACGCCGGTGGGGACGAGGTTCTGGGTGTCTGGTTTTAATCTAGAAATGTGAATCCAGGGAGTAAAACGATTACCAGGTAAAGAGATTTTGGTGGCTGTAGGGGTGCAAAGAATAACTGGGTGGGGGCCCTCCCACTTGGGCGTGAGAGGCCCTTTTTCTTCCAGGGAGTTCTAATATACTAGTTGTCCAGGGTGGAGAGGCAAGAAGTTTTGAGAGGAAGCAGGGTCAGGAAGAAGCCAATCTTGAAATTTCCAAAGTTCAGAGCGGAGATGGAAAAGGAGAGGTAAATTGAGGTCTGGCGGTATTGGGCCCTGTGAGGGAGCGAGCCCTGGAGGTAAGAGGGGACGCCCGTACATTATTTCAAAAGGAGACAACAGAGAGGGTTTTTTGGAAGAGCCCTTATCCTGAGTAAGGCCAACGGGAGTAGCTGAACCCAGTCCAGGTGTAGTTCTAAGGATAATTTTGTTAAAATATTTTTAAGAGTTCTGTTGGATCTCTCTACCTTTCCGGAAGCCTGGGGACGATAGGGACAGTGCAAGTGCCACTGAAAAGAGAGAGCTTGAGAAACTTTCTGGGTAACCTGAGAGATAAACTCAGGACCATTGTCTGACTGTAATGAAGTGGGCATTCCAAGCCCAGGGATAATCTGAGAGAGAAGGACGGACGCCACTGTAATAGCCCTTTTATTAGATGTGGGGAAGGCCTCTACCCATCCAGGGAAGGTATCTATGAGCACTAGGAGATATCTGGTGCATTGTACAGGCAGCATGTTAGTGACATCCACCTGCCAATCAGCTGCAGGTGTGTGACCTCTGGCCTGGTGGGAGGGGAAAGGTTTAGGTTTTAAAGGAGTGTTGGGGTTAGAGTGCTGGCAGACTTTACAAGTAAGGGAAATTTTAAAAGATTGTTAAAGTTTGGGGGCTAGTGTGGAAGAGAGCATGTAGAAGCTGGAGCAGGGCCGTATTGTCCGCAGGGGGTAGGTCAGTGAGGGCGGCTAAAAGGTGAGCAAGTTTATGTTCGGGATTCATGGCCGCTGTTCGTGCAGCCGCGTCGGCCCTGGAATTGCCCTGTGTGATAGGGGAGTTGTCTTTCTGATGAGACTTGCAGTGAACTACCCCTAGCCAGACGGGCGGAGGAGAGGCCTCTATAAGTTTGGTGATAAGGGATGAATCAGTGATTGAGTTTCCTTTTGTGGTGAGTAGGCCCCGTTCCCTCCACAGAGCAGCATGGGACAACAGGATGTGGATAACGTATTTGGAGTCAGTGTAAAGCATGAGGGATTTACCTTGGGCTAAAATACAGGCTCTTGTAACTGCTGTAAGCTCAGCCTGTTGGTTGGTAGTGCCTGTGGGTAGGGGTTTGGCTTCTATGATTTCGGTGAGAGAGGTTATGGCATATCCTGCATAATGGGCAGAGTCCTGTCTGAAAGAACTGCCATCCGTAAACCAAATGTAATCGGGATGAGAGAGAGCTCCTTCTGAAATAGAGGAGTGACAGGGCAGGAAGTTTTCTAGGGCCTCTAGGCAATCATGGGAAGGGGTGCCTATACCTGAAGGACAAGGTATGGGAAGTAAAGTGGCAGGATTTAAGGGGGGGCATGGAAGAAAGGTGATGTCAGGGTTTTTAAGGAAGGAGGTGAGAAGGGACAAAACCCTGGGCGGAGGGAGGGATTGAAGTCCCTTGTATGTCAGGAGATCCTTTAAGTGGTGGGGGGAAAGGATAGTTAATGGTGCCCCGAAAGTTAATTTGTATGCCTCCTTTTGTAAGAGCTGTCCGGCGGCTAGGGCCCTTATGCAGGGTGCCCATACACGGACGGTGGGATCTAACTGCTTAGAAAGGTATGCTACAGGAGCAAAGGTGGGTCCATAATTTTGTCCCAACACCCCGAGTGCCTGTCCGCCCTTCTCATGGACGTACAAAAAGAAAGGTTTAGAGAGATCAGGGAGATGGAGTGCCGGCACCTGTACAAGGGTCTGGTGCAATTTTAAAAAGGGATGGCGGGGGGAGGAGAGTAGGGGTTCATCAGGGGGACCCTTAGTTAGGTTATACAGAGGTCTGGCCAGGAGGGAATAATTTGGGACCCAGGCTCTGAAGTATCCAGCTAATCCCAAAAATGACAATATTTCAGCCTTTGTTTGGGGAATGGGAAGGTCCATAAGAAGTTGTTTTATTTTAAGCGTAATTGACTTTTTCCCTGGGGAAAGGAGAAAGCCGAGGTAGGTTACCGTTGACTGGGAAATTTGGGCTTTATGTGGGGAGACCCGATATCCTTTATTAGCTAAGTGACTTAATAGGTGAGCGTTATCTGTTTGCGATTGCTCCCACGAGGGGCTGCACAAGAGAAGGTCACCTACATACTGAAGAAGCATGGAATCGGGGTGGTTGGCATAAAGATCAGTGAGATCCTGGGCTAAAACCTGGCCAAAGATGTGAGGACTGTCCCGAAATCCCTGTGGGAGAACAGTCCAGGTAAATTGTTGGGAGTGTCAGGTGTGAGGATCAGTCCAAGTGAAAGCAAAAATATCTTGAGAGCTTGGAGCTAGAGGTATAGAGAAGAAAGCATCCTTTAAATCCAAAGCCGAAAAATGGGTTGTGGTGGCTGCGATGTTAGAAAGGAGGATATAGACACTGGGCACTAAGGAATGGATAGGGATGACTGAGGAGTTAATGAGGCACAAATCCTGCACCAAGCGATAGGTCCCGTTAGGTTTTTTTACAGCTAGTATAGGGGTGTTGAAAGGCGAGTGAGTTGGCCGGAGATGGCCCTTTTTTTGTAAATCCTGAATGATGGGGCAAAGGCCAAGAAGGGCTGTGGTGGTCAGGGGATACTGGGCCTGGCTTATAAACTTAGTGGGGTCCTTAAGCCTAATGTGTATTGGAGAACACTTTGCAGTGGAGGGGCTTGACGTGTCCCAGATAACTGTGTTGACAGGCTCAGTTAATGTTGGAAAAGGAGGCCGTGAGTCCGAGTCGTCGGCCAGGAGTGCTATAAAACACTGTGTGGTAGGCGAGGCATGGGAGTGATGCTGATCGTAACCCTGAGAAGGGAGAGGATATCTCTTCCCAGTAGAGGGATGGTACATTGGGGCATGACAAGGAAGGAGTGTGAGAAGGGTGTGGAAACATCTTGCATGGTGCCTGTTAATAGGGGGGTTTTACGAGGGAAAATCTGTTTACCTCCTACTCCAACAATAGGAGAGGTGGAAGGTGTAGTTGGGCCCCAGAACTCCCTCAGGACTGAAAAAGTGGCTCCGGTGTCTAAGAGGAAGGAAATGGGGCTCCCATCTACCACAAGCCGCACCCTGGGTTCCTGTGTCGTGATGGTCATGGTCAGGAACAGAGACCCAGGGCCCCATCAATCTTCTCCTGCTAGTCCCAACAGGTCGGGCTTAGATTGTGGGGTGATTGGTCCCTCTCCCCTTCGGGTGGCAGGGCAATCAGATCCCCAATGGCCCCTTTTGTGGCATTTGGGACAGGGAGTGGTTGGAGGCCGAGGAGAGGGGCAGGCTTTTGCCCAATGTCCCTCTTTTCCACATTTAAAGCGGGTTCCAGGGGGTGGCTTATGGGTTTGTGGGCGCCTGGGTTGCGGCTGTCCTTGGATTATTTGTGCAAGCATCTGAAAATTTGCCTGATCAGCTCTCTGCTTGCAGCATTCCTTTTCCTCCTCTCTATAATGAAAAACCTTAAAAGCCACCGTAAGAATTTCAGTCTGAGGAGTAGTGGGCCCCTGCTCTAGCTTTTTAAATTTAGCCCTAATGTCAGGGTAGCTCTGGGCTAGGAAATAGGTCATTAAAACATGACAACCATCTGGGGTTCTGGGTCTAGATTGGTATATTGTTGAAGGGCCTTGGTTAACCTGTCTAAAAATTCGGAAGGGGTTTCTTCCTTTTTCTGTATTACTTCCTGTACCTTTTGGAAATTTACAACTTTTTGAGTAGCCCGTTTGAGGCTGGCTACAAGGCAGGAAGCAAAAACATCACGGGAATTTATGCCAATAGGGGTGTTATAATCCCATTGGGGATCCTGTTCTGGAACTGCATGGGGACCTGTAGGGTGGTTAGGATTAGTCCTGTGTGTTTCGTCTGCATGGGCTCGGGCCAATTCCCATACATGCCTTCGCTCCTCAGGAGGGAGAGTGTTAGCTATCAACATGTATATGTCATGGTGTGTGAGACTGTAAGCCTGCAGGATCCACTGAAACTCCCTAACATAGGTGGTGGGGTCAGTGGTAAAGGAGCCCAGTTTCTTCCCTAATAGTGTGAGATCAGAGATGGAAAAAGGTACCTGAACTCTGATTACCCCTTCTGGGCCAGCCACTTCTCAAAGCAGTGCAATAGTGAGAGGGACCAGAGGGAGCCCCTGTAATCTAGTCCGTGGAGGACTAAAAGGTTTTGTGGGAGGAGGGGAAATGGGGGGCAGCTGTGGAATTGGAGTGGAAGGGGAAGCTGAAATGAAAGATGGCGAAGAGGAAACTGAGGCGGAGGGGGAAGTGGGAGCGGAGGGTGGCGGGCGGTCAAGAAGGGGTGGAGACTTACAGGCCAGGAGGACTTGGGAAGGAGAGGGGATCTCCTTCCACTTTTTGAGGCACTGGCAATAGTTAAAAAGGTCACAAAGGAGGTCTGGGTCTAGGGATCCCTCAAAAGGCCAATGGTTTTGGTTGTCCAGGGGGTACTGGGGCCAATCTTGAGTGCAAAATCTGATCAAGAGCTTTGACTTAATATCTGGTGTAAGGGAGAGTACAGTAAGGTTTCTGAGTAAACATTTGAGGGGCGAGGTTTCCAGAAGGGATGAGGAGGCTCCCATTGTGAAGTGGACAGAGATAAGGAAATCAAGAGGAAAAGAAAAAGAGAAAACAAGGAAATGAATCCCCAGGCCGGAAGTGGGTCAGCAAAATCGGAGTTTGTGAGCTACGGAGGTTCTATAGGAACCGGATTAGGAGGAGAGTGAGGGTCATCACCCACACTTCAAGCTCCCAGGAGGCACAATGCCGGAGGCCATGAGGAACCTAGTACTAGGATTTTTGGAACACGTTTTAGCATCCAGAGAGAGAGAGAGAGAAGCAGAAAGGAGCCTCCACCCTGAACCCTCATGCTCAAAGGCTCCTGGAGAGAAGGGAGTGGATAGCCGGAGGGTCCACCATGACTGTAAAGGTCTTAGTGGGATGTAACTTTACATCTCTTAAGGGCGTCGGAGACTTGTTGGTCGATAACTGCTCCGCTATAGCCCAGAAGAGGGTGGCAGCCCTATAAGGGAGACTTACCCAAGGGTGGAAGCAGTGGTGAGTGTGAAGAGCCAGCACCTAAAACAGTGGACAAGGGCGAGCCGCCTTGGTTGAGACGGAGACGGGGCCCACAGTGGACAATCCCGCCTCCCGGGTTTCAGCACCAATGAAAGGATGAGGTACAAACACAAGGCAGGTTGCTGGAGAAGTTCTGATTGTATTTAGCAAAGACATCTGTTTTATAGGGTTAGAAGAGAGTTGATAGGTTTACAGGGGACACAGGGCGTTTGGGGATTGGATGGATTATGTTGCTAAGGGGCCAGGAGCAGGGAGCCTGCGCTGATTGGCGCACAATTCACGCCAGCGGGAAGGTATTGTGGCGCCAGCGGGAAGGAAAAAGGTGGAAGAGAAGGGTAGCCAGAGCCATGATGGGGCGTGGCCGAAAGAGTTCTCATACGACCTAATAGTATATACATACATTACACACACACACACACGCATGTTTTCAAAAATTATAAAACTTCAAAATCACTGGACCAGAAGAAGTTGAAGGCCTAATCAAATTCTTTGGCTCTCTGAAAGCAAAGCAAATGCAGTTTTGCAGAAGAAAGTCTCAGAAGTGAGTCTCGAAGCCTGGGAATCCTGCCTTGCTCTGTTTCTTCAGTGCTGTCAGGCAGACTGTTGAGCTGCTGGTGTGGAAGTGTAGCCACGGCCCCTCGAACAACTTACTTCCAGAAGGATTCTGAAGTACAGAGCAAGCCCATATGTAAAACCCCAGCTTTTCAAAAGTGCCTTTCTTATACCAAAGAGAGTATTTACTACTGCCCTTTTTGAAAAATTCCCTTTCTGATAAAAAATGTTCAAAGCCAAGACAAAGTATTCTTAATGAGATTATTCTGGAAAATAGCTCAGAGTTGAGGGCATTGAGAAGATTGCTTGAAAAACTACAGAAAAAAAATTCTAAAAACAGAAATGCAATTTTAATATTATTCTTCTGGCTTTTAAAATTTTCTTTGTTGTGGGGTTGAGGCAGCTTTATGGGCTCCTTATGAGAAGTCAAAGCCAGCCCTGAGTGCAGGTGTATCTGTTATCATTCAGAGCTGGGGCGAAATGGAACATTCCATTACACCTGGGCAGCTGTGAGGGATCGAGCAGTTTCTGGTGTCAGAGGTGAAGAGCTTCAATTTAAGGAAGTCTTTTTACTGCAAGGTTTTTGCTACAAGGAATTTGTGCTGCTTTTGATATGTATATTTTGGAGCATGTAAGACCCAGAAATAGAAGAGCCCCCACTGGGAAAATCTCACAGATCATAAACAGTCCTGGAGAGCTAGTGGCCTGAGGGGACTCTTGTCTCTACCACCCACTTCCCTCCCCCACCCTCACTGCCCTCCTCACATACATCAAATACAAATATTTGGAGCAGACAGAAAATGTTTGCTCCAAATACACAGGGGATATGTTCTTCTGGTGGGATTTGATTGGATACACTTCCGGGCCCTTTCTATTATCCTGTGAAAGGTGTCATGCTCTCTTACTTCTGTCCTGTTAAAAATAAGAGATTTCTTTTCTAGCTTTTCTGAGGAGATAGATTATACCCACAGCAAAGTAAAGACACACACGGCACTCTTGAGCCTTGGAGAGGATGTATTTTTTCCCCTAAGAAACAAAACAAACAAACCTGAGTGTATATGTGACTAGATGTTTTTCTTTCTTCTTGTGGCTGGGAGGTATCACATTAAATGAGTGGCTTTAACCCCTTTTTATACCCCAATTCAAACCTTTCATTAGGCCTCCAGGGAAATGGTAATATGGCAGAAAATATCAGGATGGCAATACTTTATCACATCATAGATAAGTTTCTTTTTCTTATGAAGTAATGTGAATTTGTTCTTCTGAAAGCAAGGCTTTAGAAATGTGGAGGGAACCACAAGGGATTTCAGAAAGCCTAGTGAATTTTTAATAATCTTCTAAATCCCTCTGAACAGGGAACAAGATTCTGTTTCATCCTCAAAGAGAGCAACTATGATGGTTCCAGGCCCCCAAATTTTATAGTCAGAACCTTCCCTCTTGGCCAGAAGGCCTTTGCAAAACTTCCAGAACAAAAACCAAACACAATAAAGAAAACTCTTCAGAATAACATACACATCAGAACACAGAGTGAGTTTCTGAGCATGGAAAAAAACATTATTTATTAGTTGACTTCATGTGTAGAATCATCAGGTTAAATGTTATAGCAATTAACTTCTCAAGCTAAAACATCTCTTATTCAGATTTGAAACAATCAGTGCTAAAAAGGACACTCTATATGTCACGCATCTACCTTTGTCACACTTTTAACAAGACTTTCCTTAAGTTGTTCTCAAATAGATGTTGTTCAGAGTAACACAAGAAACTTCTGACATGGTTCTAGAAGTGCTGAAAATGAAATGATCTAGGGACTCAATAATTTGAGGTTCTTGAACTATAAAAGGTTTGTGGTCACAGTTATCAAACGTGGCCACAGGCAGAGCTTGATCAGAGAAAGCCGTAAAGATACAGCTATGATTATAAAGCTCAAATTCAGTCAATAAACTGGTCTAAAACAGCTACTTCTTCCTATGGCACCTGGATCTCCCATGTCATGAAAGCAGTGAGGACACACTGGGCTTCTCTTTATCGTGGACTGTCAACCTCTGCAGAGGTATCCTTTGTTCTGTGTGGTCTGGGAAGGGACCACTCTTTGTGAGAAGTAAGAGTTAGGCAGTGATTTTAATTATGTACTTATTTGGGGTACATAACTAAGTACTAATATCCTGATGTAAAGCTGATGCAGACATAGCTAGTAGCCATGCTTTCTCTTCCAACAACTGAACTCAGTGTTCTTTTGGCAAGTGCTTTTCCAGCACCTGATAAGTTCCAGGCACTGTGCTGGGCCTCGGGTGCAGTGATGAGCACGAGAGCCACCGGTGACAGTGCCCGGCCCACAGTAAAGGCTATATTTATCTTTTGAATAAATAGACATAATTCTGAATTGTAGCCAAGGCACTGTCCTGCTGTAGTTATACTTCAGATCAAGATCTCAAAAATCCATTTTTTCAGTATGTATTAAATCTCAAGTACATCGTACTGGATGAAAGAAAGCCCAGTCTTTGAAGAAGTTAGTCCAACATGAAAATTAAAAACAAATGAGACCTTAAACAGAAAAACCAATACATCAATTTGTTTACTGCTGATTATTGTGATAAGTTTAGATAAAATGGAATTGACCTAGACAGCAAACTCGAGAACATATGGAACATATAATACTTGCTATAAAAATAAACCTTTTTAACTGACTCAGTGTTGAACATGAGGACTAGAATCAAGAATCCTAGCACTGGATTTCAGAAATTGCTAGGTGGGGCTGTGGTTATCCCACTGGAAGATTCCAGGGTACCCATTGTTTTCTAATGTTCTTAATTCAAAACTGTGGGAAATAGCCTTTGGATTTCCAAACACATGTTCCTAATTACCACTCCCTGTGATAGAAAAAGAACAAGAGTTTTAAAGTCACCTTAGGATAGACCAAATTGGTTAAAGAGCTACAAAAGGTTTTCATTGTTGTGTACATCTGGGAGCTGATATTTCCTCATGTGGGATCCTACTGAATCTGAGCCAGCATTACAGAAGGAAAAACAAATGCTAGCAATCTTCTTCTTGTTTCGTGTCTTAGGGGCCAGCCCTGTGAAGAGCTGCAGAGCCCCACGGAGAGCCCACTGAGGCCTCCCTGGGGTGAACGGGGCTCCCCTCATGAGCCTGCGTGCAGGAAGGAGACCCAGGGAGGAAGGCATCAAATCTGCTAGCTACTCTGGAGGCAGGGGTCATCAGAATTGCTTCAACAGCCTCAAGACTGTGAATCACAGAAATGGAACATTAATGAGTTGGCCCTTCAGGCCTAACTCTGGGAACACTCTAATTCACAAAGCCTCTTCATCTCCTCTGACCTGGACTGAGTTTAGGGCATCACTGCAAGGGTGTCGTGAGAAAGGCTGGTGGAAGCTCCCTTATGGGACCATCTACTTATAGACATAGCTCATTTGTTTCAAGGAGGAACAATGGGACATCTGTCCTTTGACGTCAGGAAGAAAGAGATAAGGGAAAGGAAGTTTGAAAAAGGAAGAGATAGAAGAGGAGAAGGATCAAGATAGCAGGAGTTCAGGAATTGCTACCATTTATTTTGTGACCTCTCTTTGACAGACTGTGCCAGGCCCTTGATTTACATTACATTAATTTCTTTCACAGACCCTGTAAGGTAGATGATATTATCTTGTTTGGCTGATTAGGAAATCAAGGCCCACAGAGGTGGAAAAACTTGCCCACACAAGGGGAAAAACTCAAGTCTGCCTAACTGTACCGCACCCTCCTGTATTACCCCAACCCTTGGATCCTGAAAACACTTGAGAAAAGCCACCATATATGTAGGTCATTGAATGCAGGGAGCAAATCAACAACCCTCAGAATTATTTTTTTAGTTTATTTCCTGAGAAGGGATCTGAACATTTTCTTTGCCCTGGCACTGTAGACAAAAATCTACCTTCCACGATAGCTAATGACAGATTCAGGGAGACAGGAAAGCTTGGGGGTTTAAGGGCAGTCCCCAAGAAGGGTCTGAGACCACTGTGTTGCCTGTTCATGGACTACTAAGAGCATGTTCAAACTGAATGATGATTTTTCTAGCTTGCTAGTACTTAAAAAGAGAAAAAGAAAAGCAATGGGTAGGTTAGACCTACTTTCATTTTAAATAAGTTTTCTGTTTCAAAGTCATATCCTACCCACTTCTAACCTCCGGCACTTCTAAGCCCAGAAATCTCGCCCAAAGCCTGTTCCTGGTAAACTCTGTCTGTCATGTACCAAGATACTATTTCCACCCTCTCTTCACCTGACCAGTATTCCCTTCCGAATGGCACTCTCATTTATAGCTCACTGCCAGTGCTTCAGTTCTGTCTAGTACTGAACCTCTCTGTGGGCCTCAGTGTCCACATCAGTAAAACGGTGACACTAATCAGTGGTTGGGGTTGTTTAGAGGACAGTGTGAGAGAAGTTTATGTGGACACTTAGAACAGTACTGGGCACAGTGGATGTGCTCAGAAATGTTAGTGGCTGCTGCTGCTGCTGCTGCTGCTACCACAACTACTACAATTTGAAACACCTACCTGGATGTCCTGCATGTACTTTGAAATCAACATTTTGTTAATGAAATTGTTAACCAGTAGTCAGTCACATATGTTGAGTCATTTAATCCCTACTGCTTTGTAAAGCAGTGTTCCAGTTACCTTGTTACCTATCTACTGCTGTACAACAAACTACCCCAAACTTGGTGTCATTAAACAACCATTTTATTATGCATATGAATTCTGTGAGTCGGGAATTCCAAGAAGTTTCACTTCTCTCTGTGTAACGGAGACCAAAAAAGGATTACTCAAAGCATCATGAATGCAATGAGAAGCCCAAAGGGACTGCCCCTCAGCCACTCCTCTGTTAGGAGGAGAAAACTGGGTACAGCCTTGATTCAAAGTTAGCTTCTGTTTTTTATTGTAAAGACAAGGAAGTTTCACAAGAAAATCAGTTGATTCAATCATTACAAAAGGACACAAAGACACAGGCGGTGTTACAAAAGTTATCTAGGGCTAAGTATAGCTTAAACAATGGAAACTAGTAACATCAGTAAAATTAACATTGTGACATTCCAAAGTACAATTCGTGAAAAGCTAAGTTGGTCAAACCGTGATCATCATCTAAATTATAACCTCTCCTTAAATGATATAAACAAAAGTTGCACTCTAATGATAAAATCTAAGTATAATTATCTCTCAAGTTTCCACCAACAGATAGCTTGCCCCTTGCAAACATTTTTTTTACATCTTTCCCTTCAGCAATTCTTAAAATCTCTTAACAGGCTCGGTATGACAACCACCTGTTAGCTCTAAAATCATTAAAGTATACAATCCCATACCTAAGCAGTGATTAGAGTTGATTAGATGGGCTGTTGCCTGCTGGCTGTAAGAACGTCATCACCTAATCCGAGGGCTTTTGCTCCATACATGTATTTACCTAAAAACCCTATTCTAAACATCAAATGAGAATCGAGATTTCTAACACTCCACATAACACGACTTTAATAATGAAGAAATTGAAGCTTAGGGAGATAAACTAACTTAAGGAAGATAACACAGTCAGGAGGTGGGAGAGTCCAGCTTTAAACCCAAGACTTTATGTCAGGGATGGGTTTATTCTTATTTGTCCTGCCAGGCACATGACACATTTTCAATGTAAACACCAATGTCTCTGTCCAGTTCTAGAAAATTCTCAGCTGTTTTTCCTTTAAACGTTGCTTATCTGCCAATTTTTCTGTTCTCTTATCAAAAATTCACTAATTCTCTCTTTGACTAGATCCAGGTCTAGAGTTCTTTAAGACTTTTTCAATTAGTTTGTTTCAAGAATTTCTAACTAGTTCTTTTCACACGCAGCAGTTTATGTTTCAGTTCCACTTGTTTTGTCTCATAATTTTATTAAATTTTTCAAATGAATTTTATTCTTTTATCCCTTTCAGGATTCTAAACTCAACTGGGTAATGTATCAGAACCACATCAGCTAGAAAGCTCTTGTCCAAATGCATCTTCCTCATCTTCATTTCTGTCCTCCCCCCTCAAACAACAGATGTAACCAATCAAAGATGCAACCTAGACATCTTTATTTTAGAAACGTTTCTGTGATAACACCGCCTTGCTGCTCATCTACCTTCCCCATCCTCTTCCTGCTACTTCTGTCCCCCAATGCACAAACTCTACCCCAAGGCTGGGCATCGTCACTTTAAGATATGGATGAAAAAGTACCATGCACAGTAGGTACTGATTTTCTTTGTTTGTTTACTCCTAATCCATCCCATCACCAAGTAGCACCAGTTCCAACTCTATACTGGCAATGTGGATTCTCTGGGATGATTTAGAACACACTGCCTGAAATTTGGGCAGACCCAGGTACAACCACCACCACCTTCACCCCCTCTAAGTAACTAAGCTATTTCAGAGGAATGGGGAAATTCTGATTCAAAAGGAGATGCTTCATAGCTGTAAGCAGCGATGAAGTAGGATAGACGCATGGCAGGTGTGTTTTCAGGCTCAGAGTTCAATCAAAAGAAAACCCAGATGGGTTATTAATTAACAGAAGCCTTTGGCTGTCAAAAAATAACATGGGGCACAGGGCACCAAGGGGAAAACAGGGGAATGGTGTGGAAGGGATAATAGGGTGGAGGAGCCCTGAAAAAGAAGTTTAACTAATTGATCAAACTGCTTCTGGTGAGTCTTATTACCATTTTATAAGATGATAAGTAGAAGAAAGTCACTGCTCACCTTTTAAGGTATACTGTGGGCTTTAAACAAGATTGCCTTTGGAGGAGAGCAAAAATCAGACAGGTGTCAGAACCCTCCTGGCCTGCCCTGAAGAGCACTCCTGAATTTATTGCAAATAACTACATTCCTAAATTGGACTCACAACTGAAAATTTTTTCCCTAGCTAATATTCAGCTGCGTGCTTCTTTACACACATCTCATCAATAAAAAGATTCACTGAGGAAATGTCACAGGATGATGGTTTTGATCACACAGAGACTCTATACAACCTTTTTTTTTAAAAAAAAAATTTTTTTTTAATTTTGTTTAAGCAGCAAGTTTCTTTCATGTACCAAAAGCATGATTTGATTTTTTAAAAAAGCAAAAGCAATTTTTACAGAATCTTTCAGGAAAACAATTAATTCACAAAGAAAGTTACTCAAATATTTACTCTTGAATGTACTTGAAAGAAATTATTAGACTTTATTTTTAAAAGTAGTTTTAGGTTTACAAAAAGAAATTGAGCACAGAGAGTTCCCACACACAGCCCTTCCTCCCCTTCCCTTCATAGTTTCCCATTAACATCCCGCATAGTTGTGATGGCTTTGTTACAACTGTGGAATTAGTACTGAAACATCATTACTAACTAAATATGTACTACAGTATACACTAAGTTTCACTCTTGAGTTGTACAGTTCTCTGGGTTTTGACAAATGTATAATGGCAGGTATCTACATTACAGTATCATACAGAATAATTTAATTGCTCTAAAAATCTCCTATGCTCCACCTATTCACTTCTCCTTCTCCACTGAAACCTTAGCAAGCATTAATTTTTTTTTTTTCATTGTCTCTATAGTTCAGTCTTTTCTAAAATGTTGTACAGGTAGAATCAAACAGACTGGCTTCTTTCACTCGGCAATATGCATTTAAGGTTTCTTCATATCTTTTCATGGCTTGATAGCTCATTTCTTTTTATAGCTAAATAATACCTGTATTCCATTATATGGATGTACCATAGTGTGTTTATCCATTCACCACTGAAGGATATCTTGGTTGCTTCTAAGTTTCGGCGATTATGAACAAAGCTCCTGTAAACACTCATGTGCCTGTGAGTTTTCACCTCATCTGGGTACATACCAAGGAGCACGATTGCTGGCTCATATGGTAAGACTCTGTTTAGCTTTGCAAGATATTTCCAGGTGACTCATTTTTTAAAAACTTTCCTTTTAGACTTTCGAATGTAAGGAGGGTCAAGGTAATTTTTTATCCCCATCCCTATATCATAATGAACTAACAATAGACATCAGAATCAAACACGTGAGCACATTTTGACCACTGAAAAGTAAGAAAAAATCATGGCTATTTCTGTGCTCCGTAAAACGAAGGAGGTGGAAAGATGTGAGGTGGTGGTGAGAACACCATTGTGAGAGCGTGTCCCAAAGATGGCCTCAATAGATGACCTGCGACTCCCGTGCTGACTGGTCACCCTCCACACTGAATCTGAGCTAGCCTTGGAACTCACTTTAACCAACAGAATGTGCAGAGGTGATAATGTGAAAAGTCCAGACCTAAGCCTCAAGAAAGTGTGGCTGGTACTTTGAGGAACCCTGAGCTGCTATGTAAGAAGTCAGGATACCATGATGGAAAGACCACATGGAGAGGCAGAGGCTCTAAGACTACCTGGAGAGAAAGGGAGGTCCTACTGTCTCAATGTCCCAACTGCGCCCAGCTGAGTCCACTTGCCAGCCATCCCTGCCAAGGCACAGATATGGCAGTGAATCTTCTCAGTCCAGCCCATCAGCCCCCAGATGATTGCAGCCTTAGCTGACATCTCACGGTGCAGGAGGATTATCCTGGTGAGCTTAGTCAACTTACAGAACCATTGAGATAATACAATAGATGTTTGAAGCTACTAGGTTTGGGGGTAGTTTGCTACATGGCAATGGATAACAGAAAGAATCACCTACATTGCTTTTCCTTCATTTTTTTATTTCTATTTATTCACCAGTCTCTGAAATAGTTGAAGAATCTTGTGGTCAAAATAAATTTAATTTAGTAGAAATCTTGTTTATTATTATTTTAAATTTTATTTTTAAATTCTGGTGGTGACACCCTCTAGTGATTTCTATCCACCCAACTCTTTTTTTTAAACAATAGTAATCTTTTTTTTTTCTTTTTTAATTGACTATACATGTTCACTCCACCCTACTCTTGGCCCCTAAGCCTCCACAGCAGTGTGTGTGCTGCTGTCCCTGGTTGCCATGTAGCTCTTCAGAGCTAAATGAAGTACCTTCACTCCCTCTGCTGCATTTGCAAGAGCAGCATGAAACTTGAAGGTGGCCAGTTCATGTTAACACTCAGCCATGCACTAATTATTGACCAAACATTCCCATAGATGGCCATATAAAACTTAATAAGAATGCTTAGAAAGCTCAGATTATGGCAAGGTCAGAAAATATTGCAGAGAGAAATGTTATAGTGAACACTGAACAAACTAGACATCTGCAAAAGTATGAAATTGAAAAAGCATTAACTACACCTTTGAGAAAACGTAGTCCTCATAGGAAAAAGCAATACATCTAAGTCTAATTTTCTTCCAGAGATTTGCCTTATTATCACATTAATTTCACTGCATATATAATGTGCATGCTACCTCTCCTGGTTATTAGCTTTCTATTTACTAATTCATTCAACCAACATTTACTGAGATCCTCACATGTGCCAAGCATGGACTGTGCTAGGTTCTAGAAACAAGGAAATGAGGGAGAGAGAGATCTCTACCTTAACTAATTTATAGTTTAGTGAGGTAGACAGACAAGTAGACAAAAAATTAAAATGCAGTGTAAGTACTGTACTAAAACAAAGCAAAATAAAGGGTATTTATGAAAGAGGCAGTGTGAGAGGTCAAGGGAACTTTCCTGGAAGGAAATGTTCCAGGTTGAGTCCGACTGTGAAAGACCGGAGGACTTACCTGCCCACCTCTGTCTTCGGCCCCCAGTCTCTTCGTAGGGTCCGTCAGCCAGGGAAAATATTTGCTGAGTGTTGCTTGCAGGACTCTGGCCTGGGTCACTGGTGAGTCAGCACTCTTGACACCCAACAAGGATGAGTCCTCCACTCACACAATGGATTTCCCTCCCAGGCAGAGCCCATCTGGTGGCTCAGGAAGGACAGTCAGACTCTCAGACTGTAAGATCCATGCACCATGCACAAACCCCACACCCTGGGATAGCTCACCTCACAAAGACCAAGAGACAGAGTCTGATGGAATCAAGCAAGAGGAGTTTATTTCCAGCATGCTGGGCTCACTCAGCATTCAAGACATAAGCGACCCCGAATTTAAAATACAAGCAGCTTTTATACAGTTTTTCTAAACAGATCTTGTGACAGGATGAGTTGTTGGTTATCTGTGGTGCCTTTAGGTTTACAAGTGGGCTTTAGCAGGCTGGCACCCCAATAGTGCATTTCTCAATCGTTTATCTTCCCCGGGGCCTGGCCAGGTGGCCTCTCGATAAGGAACCAGTCATTTCCTGGAACTGGGTGGGGGCTATTAATGTTTAGTGTGCTCGGGCCTGACCCTTGTATGGCCCCTTAGAAGCTGCTTTGCTTAAGCATTTGTTACAAGACTGCATACATTAAGGTTATATTTTTCTACAATTCTACTACAATTTTCTATGCCCCCCTACAAGACCATAAATATGGACTTTTCCCAATTTCAGGTTTGTATTTTGGTGCAGACGAGACTTACTTAGTCAACTTTGTTCTGCATGCATCTCCACCCCACTTACCCCAACATCTCTCTTGTACTCAGCAAGTCAATAAACCTTTCTTCCCTTCCATTCCTGAAGGTAGTTACTGACCATGAGGACTGTTGTACTTTTTGTTTTTACTTTCGATATTTCCATCTTGAGATAAGACACTGCATCAGTTGTTGCTTTGCCTCCCACGGGTTTGTCACCCCTTTCCCCCTGGGTGATGGAGCTCCCAAAGATTACTCAAAGTCCATCTCTTTTGAGCAGTGAGAAGCCCCAGAAAGGGGTTAATCTCCCAGAACTTCCTCAAGCACGAGGCATTTCTTCCATTTGGGAAATTAACCATGAATTGGGGTTCTCTTCCTGCATTTATTCTCCAGAACAAGAAGTTACAGGAAGAGACATAGGTGGGGTTTTGCTAAGTACAGTTTAACAAGTTTTACAATAGAAGCTGGTAACATTCGGTGAAAACGAGTTAGAAGACATTCTGTTAGGCAATTAAGTGATCCACTAACAAAGGCTTGATTTAGCCAACATTCCTTTTCCCTCTAGCAGCTTTTTAGTAACTTTACATATCAATTAGTAACTTGTCTGTCTTAGAACCAGCAGCCTTGCTGTGTTACAATTCTTAGCTTGCAACAGAGACTCAATGCCCTGGGGGAAATTTCCTGTCCTTTGCAAGGTCAATACTTGAAACTGTAAGGCTTTGGAAAACCAGGCCCTGTGAGGTACATTTGCTTTATGAATCCTCTACAATCAGTTGGTTTTTATACTACAGGAACAATATTTTCTTTTCTCCCCCATGTGGGTTCTCACACCTTTTTCTATTCATTAGATTCTTAAAATGCTAATGATGCCATGGGTCCCACATGACCCCTTTCCAAGGAAGACCAGCCACAGGAGAGCATCAATTGTGAGATGACCACCATGAAGTGGAGGAGGGAGGGTCTCCAATTTCACCACAAAACTATTAGGCAGATTCTTAAGTCCTATCTCAGCTGCTTAGCATCCCAAAAGATAGTTTCTTTTAGATACTAATCTCCCTGGATTATTTATTTTCCTGCTGGATGACACTCAAGATCATCTAGTCCAAAAGTCACAAATTGCTGGCCTGCAGGGGAAATTTGACATGCAGATAGATTTTGTTTGACACTCATGGTGTTTTAAAATATTTTTAGTAAGTTGCCCACATATAAAATTTAGGAAATTGCATGTAAAAATCTGAATTTCTAGCTCCTTTTAAAACATTAGAGAATCTGGCGTGTTGCAGCTCACATTCCAATTGGGAATCAGCTATTTTGGAATGATAACTACCCTCAGAAATGCAAACAACTGTTCTCCATCTCACCTTAGTGCCTACCCAGAGAACTGCACTCCAAGCCCTTGCAGGCATTGAAGTTTTCATCCCTAAGTTAGTACAACTCCCTCACTCAACATAGAAAGAAACCGAGACCCGGAGAGACCTCAAGACTTTCCTGGGCTTAGAGTTGGTTGTTTGTACTGCCAGAACTAGAATTTGAGCCTGGGTCTCTTTGCTCCATTTTCTACTTGCAGGTACCAGCTTTCTTACTTATATCCATGACTAACTGCTCACAGTGCTTCAGGCTAGTGACCCAGTGAGGAGGGTAAAGCGACTGAACAACATCAAACTCAATGCAAAGAGTGATTGTGTAATCACAGCTTGAGTCTTAATACTGTGATTTTTGAAGAAGTTTAATTATTTTGACTTTTTTTTAACTTAATTTCTCTTTTCGGTGGCACATTATAGTAGGTGGATAAAAACACACATAAGAAAGCAATGAGCAAATGCTTTCCTGGTCACTGTACAATATAACTCATGAAAAGGCATGGACTTCCGCCTTATAATGACATCTGGTTACCTTGACAGGGAGAGCCCATTTGAAATATTACATTACATCAATGTATCAGATTGACTTTGTAACACAGATGCAGTCAATTTTCATTTTACTTTTGGTTCCAGTTGAACATAGTTAGCAAATATTATTGTATACTCATAATCATGAACTTGCTGCCAATGAAACATCCCGTCAGCTGTAATGAAGTAGACACTTTTCTATAGAGCACTACTTCACACAGCCAGGGACAGCAGTAGAATTCCAAAAGATAAGCTTTCCCTCTACCTCAACATATTATGGATGTGTTAATATTCTTACTTATTCCCCAGGAAGCTAATTGACAGAAAATAGTTCTTTTTACTTTTAATGAGTGAGAGGCACATCTCAACAAAAGCAGGAAAACTTCAGACAGGCTGGAGCTTTTCATAACCTTTTTCTTCCCTGGGAGATGCCCAGGATCTCACAATAGAGGTGCTTTGTGAGCCTCATGCCAAGGTTAATCTGGCACCTCTGTCACAAAGAGCATGTGCAGACTGTGACAAGCATTCAGGGAAGCCACTTCCCACATGTGCTCTTTGGATTTCCTCATTGGTGTTTGAGAAGAGGAGGCTGGTTCCTCCGGGGGAGCTGGGTGCTATGACAGAGTAGACTTTTATGCAAGAAAATAAATCCTGCACGACTGTTGTACTGCTTTAAACTTAAAGACTTCTTTGGACCTGAAATTGTAAGGTAAGCAGTGCTCAGCCACAATTCTTGAACTTTGAAACTGTGAGTGTAATTTGAGGACTTTCCTTAAAACTCTTTGTTGTTTAATGTGAAACTTGAACATGCTGCCTAACCTCCTGCCTTTAAGAGTAACAGCTCACTGTCAAATGTGCGCACACAGCTTTGTTTAAAAAAAAAAAACAAACCACTGCTTAAAAAAATAAAAAGTCTTCCCTAAAGAAATGGTCACGTACATTTGTTGTACTTTTACAACAAATGGAAGTGTTCAGGATGGGTTGGGTTTTCTCTCTGCTCTGGCAGTGTAATCAGTATGCTTTAAAATGGGATTGATTGAATTATCTTTGCCACTTGAAAATTGGCCTGGGTGTAGGACCAATCCCATAGAGAGAAAACCCTAGTGGAATTTTAACCAAGTGTCAGTCCAGATCTGTGGGTCTTTATCCTAAATGTCACTTGGCACTTGCTTAGGCATGGAAGGAGATTAGTTAAACTCTGCTGCTATGGTTGTGTTGGCACTGCTCTGCAAGACTTGAAAAATCTGTAGGAATCAGGTGTTGGTGTGTGCAGGCCTATTCCTTATGATCGTGGCAAATTAAATTGGGAAGCTGGAAGTTAGTATAGTACAGACTAAGCACCAGGAACTTGTCAGACATAAAATGATGTAAAACCAGTTCAACAGTATATAACACAATTACCTGTCTAATGTTGTTAATGAATCTTTCTGCAGAAATTTACAGGACATATTTGAATGTTTCTGTTCACGTTTGACTCTAAAGGTGGAATATTCAGTGCTTTTAGCTATCTAACTGATCTATTTCTAAGAAGGCATCAGTGTAAAATATTTATCTCTTGTAGGGGAAAATGAGATGTTGAATCTTCTTTTTGTGCTCTGGAGAAGGCATAGACTACTGTCGGGCTGCTTCTATTTTCTTAAATCTTTGCCTACATGTCACTTCTCTCCTACTTTGCCTTTGTCAGATATATGGGAACCAAGTAAATGGGGTTATCTCGAACTTCCCCTGAGATCTCCAAACCCCTTTTCGTGCCCTTTTCCCAGACAGCATCAATCTGCACCCATATTTCCCTCTACACAAAGCAAATCATATTCTTGCTCAAAAATGTCTTTCTTACCCTTGATAGTGTTTTATATTTATATGTAAGTCCCCAGCTAATATTCCTGTGGCACAGGTTCCCTCCTATTCACAGACTGAGAAGGTGAAGCCCAGGGGACACCCCACCTAAAGTCTGACGGTGTTGCAGCAGCGGGCCAGAACCTGGAACCCACCTCCCTTCCCCTGGGCTTTTCCCTTCCGGGACTCAGCTGCCTCACCTGACCCCACGTATTTTCATGGGTCTATGCTTTGCACCCCATTACTGATTAGCTGCATGTAGTTTAGGGGAGGTACTCATTCACTCTAAGGATGAAAATGTTGAAACTACCTTTGACCTAAAGGGAAAAAGAATTCCCCATCAGGCACACAGTAAGGAATGTGGGGGTCTCTGGAACTGAGAGTGGCTCTCTGAGGATTTTCTCCTTTGTCACTCTGCTTCTTGCTAGTCTTGGCACACATTTTTAAAATGGCTAGAGCAGAAAGGTGACGGTTCCTAAGGAAGGGAAGCTGGGGCTGTTGACTTGGTGCCTCCAGGACACCCAGGATGTGGGCTCTGGAGAGCGGTGAGCTTGGATTAACATTCCAGTGTGCCATCGCCTTGCTGAGAGAGTTATTGTTAACTTTATAACAATTCTACACATCTGCAATCTAAATACCCTGTACGTGAGAATAAATATTTAAGAAATGTGTTAGTTTCACTAACCGGATGCTACATCCAAGCCATTCTCAGTAATTTCTTTTCTTATTCTAATAAAATGAAAAGAAAAAGAAAAGGGAAACAAAAGTGAAATATATTGCCTATGTCAGTTCAGGAAAAACTGCCTAAAAAAATTCTCAAGATTTCTTTATTTCTTTTATCAAAGATGATATTTGCTATATGGAAAAATTCACTCAGGTTCTTTGCTTTTCATCTTTGGCGGTCTGGGGTCTATCCCTCAAGGCAGTATTCAGACTCTGATTTCTCAGCAAAGGTCTACTTGGGAGACAGTCCCCAAAAGGTAGATAAAGGTGCAGGAATTATAAATGCAAGGAATCAGAATCCTCTTTGTTAACAACCAAACCTGATAAAGTCACCACTGTTACAGAACTCACATTTAAAGAATGGATCATTTGTCTCTAGAGCTAATAGTTCCTTTATTTTTGTTATTTTTACTTTTCATTTTGAAAAATGGAAGGAATAGCTGAAATTAACTATTACAATTTCATGTCCCATTTGCAGAATCCATCAATTATTCTATAAGTTCTCACTGAAATTATATGGACATGTACTCCATGTGAACAAATTCTAAGAGATGTAATTAGACCATTTTATTTTAAACAAGCTGGAGGAAGTTGAAGACTATGTTATTAAAAGTTAGTAATTCTGAATGGATCATTATAGACAAGATGGACAAGAGTTTAGATATTTTTTCTTATCTAATGTGGCATATCAGGCAAAAGCATGTGAAGTGTGACCCACCACCAATGTGCCTGGCAGCAGTACTCAGAGGGCTCACAAAGAGGTTCTTGCCCACTTACAGGAGCTTTTCGTGACTCTTATACACCTTCCTTTTAGGTGGCCATAAATGCTGACCATGAGCAGAGCCAGGCAGCACCCCCAGACCCTGGGATCACACTGATTCTTTAAACGATAGTAATAACCAGTAAGATGGGTCATGGAAAAATAACACTGGAAAACCGATAGGGAAGGAGAATATTAAATGTACATTGTATTCTTGAATTGATTCTATAGAGATGCCAGAGGATGGAGAAGTTGAGCAATTTCCTTGAGAATCACTCAGTGTGTAATATTTGGAATGAAATGCTTGGACAGCATCCTAGCTTGGTTGATCAGCATTTATTTTTAAGTAGGAGGTTGTTCCTCATTGGTGTCTTCAGATAGCTTCAAAAGAACTTAAGCGCACTGTCAAATTTTCTCAAATTCACCAGATTCTAAAATGGATTGTTAAAGGAATGGTTTGTAAAACATCCAAAAAAGATGCCAGTAGATGCCTAGAATCCAGCACAGATTCACTGAAAAGGAAATCACCAAGACAGTCACATTTCTTCTTATTTATTTATTTATTTATTTTTATTTTAACTTCTCAATATACATTGTAGTTGATTTTCATGACCCTTTACCTGTTCCTCTTTCCCCACTCCCCCCTCTACATCATATCTGGTCACTTGTCTCAACCAGTTTAAGGAATTGTTGTGGTTGTTGTGTCTTCTTCCCCCCACCCTTGATTTGTTTGTGTGTTTATTTATTTTTAGCTCCCATACATAAGTGAGAACATGTGGTATGTCTCTGTGTCTGGCTTGTTTCACTTAATATAACTTTCTCTAAGTCCATCCATGTTGCTGTGAATGGTAGTATTTCATTCTTTTTCAAATTTCTCCTTTAATGTGTTACTAGCCTTGTAGATGGATAGAATATAATTTAGCCAAAAGTAATTTGATCAAAGCAAATTGGTCAGCACAATAAATTGGTTAAACATAAATGAATTCTGTCATTAGATGTTCAAGTATGGGTGATTAAACATGGGACAGCTTTACAACACTGTAAGTATTTTTAAAAACATTATTTTATAGTTTTGAAAACTTTTATGTTTATTGTTGTGTTTATTGATTTCATCTTTACTCTGTATTCTGAAAAGTTTGAACAATGAAGGAATTGTTTAGGGGACACGGTAAGGATCCAATAGTAGTACCTAATTACTTGAAACTAATAGAGTGGTTGAATAATTGACTACAATTATGATTTATGTATTGTTTTAAGCTTTTTAAACAACACATGCTCATTATGAGAAAATAATAAATATTAACCAGGAAAAAAACTTAAACACAATCCATTCAAGTAGTGACAACCAATGACTGCCCATTAGTGCGTGATAGCCTTCCATGAACTCTTCCTAGGACTACATATGATATTTTCCCTACCATATGGTACTTGGAAATTAGCATAATTTTTTAAAGCAGTCCACCAATAGTTGGCCATTTGCAGTCTTCTAATTAATTGTTGGCTAAACATTTAAATTGTTTCAATTATTCTACATTATAAGAAATGTCTGACAGAAGTCACTCCCTGGAAATGAACTAGAAATAAAAAATCAAACTATTAAGAAAAAAGCAGAATATAAACAAAAATAAAAGGTGCAAAATGGGTGGCAATTTGCCCAGCAGTGCACAAAAATGACCAACTTTGAAATAACATTGATTGGTATTATTTAACTAGATACTTGTTTTGACAAAATTATCTTCTTGATCAAATTGCTTTTTGTCAGATTGCTTTTAGCCAAATTGAATCTGGCCAAACTAGTGGGAAACAACAGTACAGGGAAATATAATAGACAAAATGTACCTGAACTTCAGTGGGGCATTTTGTAAATCCTTTATAGTATCATTGGAAACAAGATTGGGAAATATGGGCCAAGCTAATGCAATCGGGCAGATTAATAACTGGTTGAATGAACAACTTAGAGGGCGCTTATTACAACTTGGAGGAGGGGAGTTCTGGTGTCTTATAACAAAACTCTATTCTTAGATCTGTTCTAATAAACATTTCTATCAATGTCTTAAATGTCTTAAATAAATGCATATTTAATAAATTTCTGGATATAAAACTAAAAGGAATAATACATTTCTGTGTTGATAGCATCAAAATCCAAACATCTCAACAGGTCAAATAATGAATTGAATCTACCTAGACCTATATAACAATGGTAAATATAATATTATTTACTTTGGTCCATAAGCATAAATGCGTAAGTACTCATTGGAGGAATTTGTACTTGTGAAATAATACTTTAGGACTTTAGTTTGAGAGTAAATTCCAGATGGTATAGACAAAGAAGGTAATATGATCTTTGGTGGCATCCTCTAGGTATGTTCATTCAACTAGTTATTTATTAATCTGCCTAATTGCATAAGCTGAGCCCATAATTATTAATCTTGTCTCCAATGATACAATGATGGATCTACAAAATGCTCCACTGAAATTCAATGTGATCTTCAGTGTCATTATTAGAAACACACACTGTGCTAACAATAGCCTGTATCATAGTCTCACCCCCCCCCCCCAGGAGCCTTTCATAGCTTATGAGTACACATGTCACCTCTGAACTACCCTTGGAACCCTGCAGCCAAATGATTAGCCAAGCCAGGTGATAACCCCAAGACTGCCTACTCCAAAAGTTCTTTTTATTTCAATGTTACTGAGGCATTCAGGAGTAAATATGGAGAGAACGGTAGTGGCTGGCCTATCAGGGCAGGAGCAACTTTCAGATCTGTGCAAGCATAAAGAATAATGACTAGATTTTGTATAACAAAGTACAGACATTCAGGGCCCTTCACATCATGGCCATTAGTGAGCATAGGCAAGATTCCAGATAGGGCGGAACAAGGTATGGATGTACAGAAGGAGCCTCTGAGCTCTGGGAGATGGGTGCTGCACACCCTCTAAGCCCAGGCACAAGAGGCTTGAGAAGGTGTGAGCATACGCACCCTCGGATGTGGTTTCAGGACGCAGGAGGGATGCAAACCACTGACGAGCTGGCCTCTTTTGCCTGTCTCTGCTGCTAGAACTCTGTTTATCTGTTTAGTAGAGGTTTTTGCATTCCTTTTTGATTTGTTTCTACAAGAGGATCCATTTCCTGTGTCTGTGCTCCTTTCACCCATCTGCATCTGCTGATTACTGGCTGCAGACTGAGTCTTTCATCCTGTTCTGCAACAATTCTCAGCCGGGCATGATTCCCATTGCTCTTAATCTATCATAACTGGAAAGAAGGCAACGCACAGTGTGGCTCAGAGCTCAGGGTTGGGTGGATAGCCAGGCCCTGCCACTTGCCAGCATTGGGAAATGCACTTAACTTCTTCCCCATGGGTAAAAAGAGAGATATTAATAGTACGGCTTGTCAGGGTTGTCATGCAGATTACATAAAACAACGTGTGGTAAACTACTTAGCACAGTGGCTAGACCATTCGCTAAAAGTTGTCATTGCTATTGTTGATGTTTTTAATTAGGGTCTGTTTCAACCTCTCTACCCCTGGAGGCTGAGCAAACACTGACGTAAAGTAGCACGTGGGCTTCAGTGCTAGGTGCGATTAGACTAGCCCACTCCCCATAGTGAAAGGCAGGACACAGGTGGCTTCAGCAAATGCAGGATGGAGAAGGAAGATGAAGGACCTGCCCTGTGTATCTCCTCACACGTCCTCACTCCCAGAGCCTGGAAACATTCTCTTCCATCTCCATCTGGAACCTACCAGCTCGGGCACAAAGCTAACCTTCTAGACACTTGAGGGCCCAACCCTATTCCTGGGAGCCTCTGTCACTGCTGTACGGACAGAAATTCTTTTTTTCCTGGAATCTAAAGAGAACAGCATACTCGGCCCCTGTGTACTTGCAATCCAGCTTGAACAACTATCAACTCACAGCCAGTCTCATTTATACTCTCCCATGATGCCCACCACCACATTTCTTTTTTTGTTTGTTTTTATTTTAAAATTTAATTATACATAATTCTGGGGTACACTGTGTTATTTCAATACATGCATAGATTGTACAATGATTCACTTAGGGTAGATAGCATATCCATCACCTGAACACTTATCTTTTCTTTGTGTTGATTACGTTCAAGATCCTCTTTTCTAGCTACTTAGAAATCTACAATATAGTATTATTAGCTTTAGTCAGCCTAGAACACATGAACTTATTCTTCCTATCTGTCTGTGGCTTTGTACCTGCTGATCCACCTCTTTTACCCACTTCCCAGCCCCTAGTAACTATTATACTACTCTCGACTTCTATGATTTCTTTTACCACCAGATTGCTTCTGAAGTGAATACAAGACATCAATATTTCATCTATAAATATTTCAGTTTGTAATACCTCTAATAAAAGACCCAGGACTTGGTTTTAGCCCTTTATTTTTTCCTCAGGCTCCATTTTTTACACATATTTGAGAAATTTAGATCCAAAGTGTTTTAGTGTAACAATTACTCAGCATCTATTAAAAGGGATAATTTTGTAGTGGATCACATGAAAAACATTTTTACCATTGAAAAGTTTTCAGGCTTTTTTCATGTTTTGGTATCGCTGAAATTGAGATGCATTTTACAGCTGATGGCAAGTAGTAGTTTAATTGACAGTATTATTTTTCTTTCTGAGTGATATGCAATCTAATAGCACATCTCATAGAGGATAGTATCTTAGAAATGAAGACATGCAATAGTTGGGAAGATAAAAGGACACACTCCCATATACACACAAATACACCTAAAATGACGGGCTCAACTGTACATCTACATGAACAAGAAAATGTAAATAAATTTAAAGCAAACGAGTATGTAAGTTCTAAGGGAGCAAAGTAGATATTTCTAACATGTAGAGTCTAGAAAAGAGATAGAAACTACATAGTCATTCTCTCCCAACCGGGACAGAAGCATACCTCTTGTGGAGAATGACGCTTGAAATTCTCAAGATAAAGCTTTAAACTTTAACAATGTTTAACAACCTTTAACAACATTTCCACTGTCAAAACCCTCCTTCCTTGATCATCACTGCTGTCCTCACTTATCAGAAGCTTAAATGGAGGTGACAGAAATGGCATGGTGTGGAGAACATGAACAGAGGAAACAGGGGATACGGGGTGACCCCCAAGGGGCTGGGGACACATGATTTAGTCAGAGGTGGAACAGCTAGTGCATTTATGCAACCACGCTGTTTCTGTGTTAGACAGTTTGACAGGCAAATACATCTTTTGGACAATTTTAGAACTGCATACTAAAGAAGAGTTTTTAAAGTCTAATGTGATAGGGATCTGGGACCAGCCATGTGGCCTTGGGTAGTCAGCTGAGGATTCCCTGAACCACAGTTTCCTCATATTAAAAAATAGCAGTCTAAAGAGCTTGTTGGTTATACCAGAATGTAGCATTCATTAGGACAGGGATTTTTGACTCTTGTTCACTGCTGTATCTCCAGTGCCTAGAGCAGTGTCAATGCATAGTAGGTGCTAAATAGATGCTGAATGGATGGATGAATTTTAGGTCCCAAACTCTGGGACAAACCACATGAAGGAGAAAATTTACTTCCAGTAAACACAAATGATGCAATAATGTTCACCAAATACTGTGTAGGATGAATAGACAATGTTTTCCGTGTTTATCATTTACCAGTTTCCAAATATACATAGGTTCTGCTGTGATTAATAATACATTTTCAAGCCATATATTTAATATTATGTTGTACTTTGTGAAATTCTCTGACAATATGAGCAAACATTATACAGCACTTAGTCTGTCAGATACTCTAAGCCCTTTAAATATACTAGCCAATTAAATCTCCACATCACTCTATGCAGGAGCTACTTTAATTATCCCTATTTTGCATATGAGGACACAGAGGTAAAGAGAGGTAAAGTGGTGGGACTTTCATTCAAACCTAAGCCATCTGGCTAGAGTCCCTGCTCCTAAGCACAATGCTGTATTTATAGTACCAAGGAGTCTCTTCTCTAGATCAGTGTCATTAACTCAAAGACTAAAACATCAAAGATCCCTTCCAGCCCATAAATGCTGTGATTCTATATAATAAATTCTGATCTATATGTCGACAACAGTAAAACCTCAATAAGAAGCTAATTCAGAGAAACACTGGCCACTTTTCCTGAGGTACATGAAGGTGATCTTTTGTTTCCTCCATTTCATGCCATTCTCTGAAATTCTGTCAGAAGTCCTGGGGTTAAAGGCATGTGTAGACCCTACATATGACCTAGTCTCATTTTAGCACCAGCTTCTCTTCCTTCAGGGGCAAGTCAGAGGCCGTTTTATGCCTTTGTGTTTTCCAGGTCTCTGTGGTCAAGTGAAGAGTCTACTGACACACTCAGCCCAACAGCTTGTACTGTGCCTGTGAATGACATTGACTTATGACCTTCCCCTTTGGGACTCATTAACCAAACATAATGACACCCAGGAGACCCCTGGAAAGAGACAGAGTTGGGAATTCATTTTATTTTTAACTTAATGGTTCCCTTTTCTCTCATTTCAGGTCAGTCCTTTCTCAGTGGCTGCCTCTGAAAGCCAGAAAGCTTTCAGTTGGTTAAACAGCATTAGTCAGCCTCATTATTGGAAGAAAAATAGGAAAGCCAAAATAAAAAAGCACTTTCTCACATAAGAGAAAAATATATCCTAGGTAGTAATTACTCCACTGTCTGAAATAATCCTATTAGGAATTGTCTTTCCATCAAAATTAACCAGTACAAAGAAATTGGCGGGAGAAGGGAGCTAGTAGAATAAAACAGCGCTTTCATTTAGCTGCTGTTTGAAAAAGATAACTTAAATGGTATTATTGATTTAGAGGTACAAAAGTGACCATTAATTCTTGACCGTAACAAAATTAAATATCTGTGTATTGTTTTTCTTATTTTTTGTCCTCAACTTGATAGCCTCCTGCACATTTTGCAGCATTAGATCGAGTTCTTAACATTTTGGGGGGATCATATAATCCTTGAGAATATTAAAAATGCCCCAGAGCCACTTCTTTGAAAATGCACATAAATTGCATAAAATGTCAAGGGGGTTAGGTATTCTCCAGGTCCGATCCTCACCCAACAAGGGAGCATTAGGTGAAACATGATCACGAGCTTACCTTAAACAAGAAGCAGGACTTTACCTTTGAGGAATCTGGGTTCTATTGCTGGATGCTTCTTTGATAGGTCCCTGACCTTGAAATTTTGGCACCAATAACAAGGACACCTTCTCTCTTGTCCCTCCTTGATTTTCATCATTGTGTCATTTACAACATAGTTTATAAAAGGTTTCTCACTCACTGTCTCACTTCCTCCTTTTGGACAGGATGAGTAAAGTGAGTATAAGAGTCAATAAATATTTTTTAAATTTGATGACTGACATTCAAAGCAGGCAACTAACGTGACTGAAATTGCAACAAGAACAAGACATGTAGCCAGGATTGAAATCGAGGTCTGTGGGATTTCCTCAAAGTGAAAAGAGCATGAAGTTCCATAACATGCAACAAGCTGTGAATGCATGGAAGGGAGTTTTGACCAGATCCGAAGGCAACACAGTTCCATACTTCCTCATAGAGACCTCAGATGAAAGGTACTATTGATGTGGGAAACCCTGCTGTTGATTCGTCCTCTCTCACTGTGACACCAAAAACTCAACAAACATGGTAAAAACAGATTGAATGTGTCTGCTCCTACATCCTTATTTGGTGTAGTGTTGTATGTGATAATGGGCCACAAAAAGGAAACGGGTAGAATGAAGACCCCCCCATAGCAGTTTCACTTGGGGAAAAGACAGTGGAAGGGAAAAGCGAGGTTGAGAAGTTAGCAGCTCTTCAGCACCCGCAAGTGTCTCGGGTCTTCCGTGTCAGCTAGCAAGGACTTATGATTCCTTGGAGCAAAGAAATTCTTGTGTTTTATCTCCGGAAGGACTAAGAAAAAATAGAAACTAATACCCACTGCTCTTTGTACAACCCAACTCCCGTCCCTCCATCCCTCCCATCCCACAGAGGAAGCATTTGGACACTCCCCTTCCTGCTGTAAGTTGCCCGACTCTCTTCTGAGTGCTGAGGTCAGACTTGGCCGTCACTTATGCTGGAGGAGGAACACCGCCACTGCAGTGGGTGTACACAGTTAAAACAGAAGCTGAACTCCTCATTCAAGGGAGTTTGGAACCAGGGACCCCCCTCATTTCCCTATTGGAGAAGCTTTAAACTCGGTCTGGTCTGAGAGAGCCTGTGTAACTTTCTCCTTCCCCCTGAGTCTCCACCTGACCGCTTGGTGCATGACACTCTGTCTTTTTCTGACTCCTATAGAACACTTGGGCCATATAGGAAAGAATAAAAATGACTTAGAATCACACTCCCCTTTGAAGAACCTCTGTTAACGTTCCGTATATATCTTTGCAGTTCTTTTTCTAGTGTTTTGACATAATTGATCCCAAACCAAATATAATTTGTATTACTTTTTATTAGTTAAATATATAACAAAGGCATTTCCCCATGTTTTTAAAATTTATTATAAATATTGTTTTATTGACTGCAGCATACTATTTTATCTTTTGCATGTACATAATGTAACAAACATACCCTAGCACCTCAATATTTAGTTTGCTTACAGCACCCCTATTTTTTGAAATGCTGCTATCAATTTTTTTGTCCATTAAGTATCTCGGATCATTTAATAGTTCAAATAATTCTGAGATTTCTATCATTGAAAGCAATATTGTTTGATACCGGAAAATAATTTTCTAGAAAATTTGCACCAATAAACTACTATCAGCAGTGAACAGGAATAAACACCTCACCTCACTCTGACCAACACTGAATTTGATATGTTCTCAAAACTTTGCTAAGTTTATAGAGAAAAGAGAGTCTCATTTTAACTTGTATTATTGTTCTTGCTCCTGAGGTATGATTTTTTCAGATATTCATGAGCTTTTTTTTATACTTCCTCCTTGGGAAAATTTTATGTCTCTACCCTTTTGAGTAATGGGGTTATGGCCGTTTTCAAATGAATGGGTATTAGCTTAAAAATTTTTTTTTTACCTCTTTGTGATCTCTTCTTCTGAGGCAACTATAGAGGAATGTAAAACGTGGTGTACCCACGACTCCCACAGATTTTGTTTAGTTGTTTGCTCAGGAAGCAGCTAAAAGCCTAGGGGCAAAGTATGGTAAGGAGGGGGAGACCTTCCTGGATAGAACTAGATTAGACCGTCCATAAGAGAAGTCACTCCATGCTCTTCTTTTATATCTTCAGTAAACATTACCTCAGTTCTGAGCCACATTGAAGTATGTACTAAACACTGGATTAATGGGCTTATGAAAATGGGGGAAATATGGAGAAGAATCAGAGGTAATTGTTTCTCTGAGGATCCTGTGCCCTTGACCAGCCACGCATCTCACCTGGACTTCCAAAATCCTCTGGCCAAAGCTGTTTAGAAGAAAAGTATTAATGCCCATTTCTGGTAGTCTAACTACAAAATTTTCAAAACAAAGCAATTTTTCATTTCATTTTAGAGTGTCTACAAATAGTCAAATTATCAAAAGCACAGTGACTCTAAACTGATTGGGAAACTCTGATAGTTTTTGGGTTGGGCAAGAAATAAATTACTTTAACTATGAGATATATAGGAACCTATATGTATATCGGAATATGATCAGATTTTTTTTCTCTCTGGGAGGTTGTATCTCCATTCTCTTCCCTCTTCTCCTTTGACCTCCACTCCATACATGAACACACTCCCCAGTAAAGTCCCTACCCATCCCGTAATTGTCAAGACTAACAAAATTTAGTATATGCCAGAGCTTGCCTTACTTTCTTACTTCCTCTTCACTGGACTGGCCTCACAAACCCTGCTTTTCAGGTTGATCACCTGGGAAGGTAAACTTTGTCAATATCTGCTTCCAAAGGAGAACCACAAATTGAGAGTCAAGTCTCCATATCTCTTGTCTTGTAATCTCAGCGTCGAAGCTTGTCCTCCAAGTAGGTCACTGTGCATCACCAGGCTCAGACCCCATCATGATAACTGGCATTTGAGCCATGCTCTCCAGATTCAAGAGCAGTCGATTCAGTTTTTATTTTTAATGACACTATGAGATCCTACTGTTGGAGTAGTCTTCTTCCTGGGAGAAATCCAAGGAATAGGGTTGCCAGATAACATACAAGGCACTCAGTTTAATGTGAGTTTCAGATAAACAACAAATAATTTTTTTAGTATAAGTATGTCCCAAATATTGCATGGGACATATTTATACTATAAAAAGTTATTTGTTGTTTATCTGAAATTCAACTTTAAGTGGATAGCCTATACTTTTCTTTGCTATATTTGGCAACCCTATTGAGGAGACAACACCAGCAAGAAACTAACAGCACAGGGCTGGCCAGTTAGTTCAGTTGGTTAGAGTGTGGAATTGTAACAGCAAGATCAAGGGTTTGGATCCCCATATGGGCCAGCAACCCTCACCCCCCCATCCCCCAAAAAACTTAATAGCACACTCAAATAGGTATTTAGTTTCCAACCTCCCTGACAGGGAAGTGCAAACTACCCCCGGGTTTTACCATCAAAGACAACAACTGCACATCACCAAGGGTCCACACGTGGTCAGGACTAGCAAGGAAAGTCAGAAGGCAAATAAGTCAGGAGAACCACAAGATTTGGGATCTTTCCCACTGGCATGGAAGGATTATAATTAGGTTTTAACAACTGAAGAAATTTTAATGATTAAAGAAGTTTTTAACTGTTAGAAATCTCTTTTTAAACAATGAGAAACTGAGAACTAACACAGATAATAGCACTATTTCAAAAAAAAATCTTGCTTAGTATTATTGACATAAAGAAACATGGATTCAGCTCAGAAAAACTGCATAAATACAAATCATCTAAATTAAAAATGACACTTCTACTTGGGCTGGAGCCTTGCTGGGGCTTCATGGGCACGAGCATGGCTAACTCGACCACACCTACCTACCTGACCTCTCTACTCCCCTCTCTCAAGTTCCTCTGAGGACCTCTCAACTTTCCAAGCTCCTTGTTCAAACATAGCATTGGCGTCTCATCTCTGGAATTTAATAAAGATTTTTTATCAAAGAACAATATGTGAAACCATATCAGGTATGATTTAAGCCCACGAGTAATAAAGATTGAAATCTTTTATTTTTGTTATAGACATGGTTTCCCAGCTTGTAGAAAATACAAAGTTTCAGTTTTATCATAAATGGCATAGTGGCGGGGAGGGGGTTACAGAGAGACTAAGTCTGGCTTTTCCAGCTCAGAATGACATTTTCTAAGAGAAAAAATGGCTGCAACTAACTGATGCCAGACAGATAGATTTTAAAACACGGTTTTGCCCAAAATTATGGGTCTACTGATTTCATTTAGCATGTCCATGTGAAAGAAGACTTTTCACCTGCTGTCCTACTACATCCCAACAAAGGCATTTTTGCTTTTGTATCCCTGATATCTTGAGCTGGTGAAGAATCACTTGGATGAAGAGTAAAAGGAATGTTGAGAAAAAGATACTCCAGGCTGAGAATCAGAAACTTTTCCTAAATTGACAAGTGATTTAAATTTTTCTTAATGTGGATTTCTTATCTACTAGAATAGGAAAATACTTTCTCCTCGATTTCGGAGGATTTATGATATTATAGATACAAAAGCACTTGGCAAAGTTAAAAGCACTACATAAACATAATAATCATGTTTATATACCCATTTCATGGCAGCATTAGTTACAACAGCAAAGAGGTGGAAGCAACCCAAGTGTCCATCAACAGATGAATGGATAAGCAAACATGGTGTACACGTTCAATGGAAGAGGAAGGAAATTCTGACACATGCCACAGCATGGGTGAACCTTGAAGACATTATGCTAAGTGAAATAAGCCAGTCACAAAAGGACAAACATTGTATGGTTCCACTTAAGTGACGTACTAAGGTAGTCAAATTTATAGAGACAGAAAGAAGAATGGTGGTTACCAGTGTCTGGAGAAGGGGGGCACAGGGAGAGGTTTTGGTTTAGTGGGTACAGAGTTTCCATTTGGAATGATGAAAAAGTTTTGAAGGTCAATGATGTTGATGGTTGTACGCTTAATGCTTCTGAACTGTACACTGAAAATTGGTTAAAATAGTAAATTTTATGTAATTTATATTTTACCACAATAAAAAATATATTCTACTCTATACACCATAAAATAGAAAATGTACTTTATAGAAAAAAAGCCATAATAATTAGAAGTAATAGTAGGTTTAGTAGTGCAAGTGGTATTGTTAATGGAAATATCGATTTCGGTAGGTTCAACAAAACTTTCACATTGATTGCGTTTGTATGAAAGAGTGGGCTCAGCTACTTCCATCAAAGTACTATGATACATGTGTGTATATAAAGTGCAGAGGCAAGGTAGCCTTTATGCAGTTACACTTAAAATGTCAAAGGATGTTAATGACTCCAAAGGAAGTTTGTATACCTATGTTATAAGAATAAGTTAAAGAACTACTTATTTTTCCATTGAATTTATCCCAAATAGTTCACAAAAAAAAGTTTTGTAGATTTGCATATTTTCTACACATTGAACTTTAAATCTGAAGTTTCAGAGACTAGATTAATAGACTAAGTTAAGTTCTGTGCTATATGTTTTAGTGCCTTCCTGTACTTTCAATATTCCCTGAAAATACTATAAGATCTGTGAGGACGGGAATCTTCCTGACTTCAACACTGAATACACAGTATCTAGCACAGGGCCTGGCCCTTAGTAGGTGCTCGATAAGTATTTTTTGAATAAATGAACAGGTGTGTGGGGGTGATGTAATTATATTTAAGAATATGTTACAGCCAAATAGGCTTGGTGATTCTATCACTCTGATAAGTGAACATGTCCTAAGATATGTACACCTAGGGTCCTCACGATAGAGCTGCATGGTTCAGGGTGCTCAAGGAACAGTACCTGGGGTGGTGGGGTCAGTAGAGGGTTTGTCTAGCCACACCTTCTCCTCCCAGGTAAGTTCAGGGAATCTCTGGTTTGTATAAACCAGGACTCACAGACCCAGGCATTCTCTTCGTATTGGAATGCCCTTGGGAATATGAGTTTCCGTAAGAATCTAAATTATTCTGAGGACTTCCTGTGTGACACATCCACAACAAGATTTTCCTGGCCATTCAGAAAATCCAGAAAAGATCCTGACTTCCATCCCTGCTTTAAGATTCTGTAGCCCATGTCCCTATTAAGCTACCCATTTGGGTCTACATGACCAATGAGGTATGGGAGCATAGACTTAGTTTAATCAGACCTGATTGTTTGGGGAGCTCATAACCCAAGGGAAATTTCCTAGTTTTTTAATTTTCAAAAATATTTGCGAGCCAAACAAATCTGTGAGCCAGAAGTTTACCTGAATGTATTAAAAGTTATGAAAGGCTTGCAAGTCCTTTAGATATTTGGGGGATTGATCTTCCCTTTTTTTCTTCCATTCTTCTTTCTTCCATTTCCTCTCTCCCTCCTTCCCTCCCTTCCTTCCATGAATAGTTGTTGAGAAGCTACTATTTCCAGGGACTATTTCTAGAACTGGGTCTGAATCAGGGAAAAACAGACTATATCAAATCAGAGTCTAGATTCTGGCAGAGCGGGAGGGGAGACAGACAATAAACAAATAAATTAAATGAATCATTAGAATGCAGAGTGATAATTGCTGTGCAGGAAAGTAAAGCCAGAAGTGGGGTAAGGAGAGAAGATGGTGCCCACAACAGCAGGTGGCAGGGGAAGGGCGAGTGCAAAGGCAGGAGCGTGGCTGGCGGGGTCCAAGAGTGGACGGCATCACTAGCTCACTTAAATCCCTCTGTGCTAAGAACCTCAGCTTCTGTATGTTTCCAACTTTCAAGCAGGTTCTCGCAAGTTTCTCGGTGGGATCAGCAGCAGCACCTCCTGTAGGACTTCAAGCCTGCAGTACCAAGGAAGCAGTTCTGGGAACCAATTCCAGAACCTCCTTCTGGCTGTTCCTATCCTGTGCTCATACGGAAATTTGCCAATAATTTGCATTTGTGAATTCATTCATTTATTCATTTATTAACTATCCACTATGTTCCACTTACTATATACAAGGCTGATGAATCAAAAAATAAAAAAGGCTCTGCTCCCCATCTAGTATGAAGAAAGAAAAATACACATAAATAGAAACAAAAATAAAAATAAATGAAATACAGTGTCTCAGATGCTCAACAAATATATATGCAGGAGGAGCCCGAATGAAGGAGTGATCACTCCTACCTGGAGAGATCCGGGCTAGAATGGGCTAGAACAGGAGAGATAAGAATGTCTTGATTTGAGACCATAGCAGTGATTTATAAAGTCATCATTATTATGGACTTGCATGTCAATAAAATTTGACTGTAATATATTAGCCTCCTGCACTGACATATTAAAATTGGTCACAGAAAAATACCAGCAGTTCTTGCCAATAAGTGTATTTCTTGTCTGAAGAAACTATCCATTATTGTAGCTCTGATTTCAGTTGCATAATACTTAGCCAGAATTTTAGTTCATGCAATTCAAAAGAAAGGTTTGGTATGGTTGTTTATGTCTATCTACTATAGAATAACCTTTAAAGTTGAGTTAGTCTCTCAACTAATAATTACGTTCTGAATTTAGAAAGACATTAGGTCTGCTTGTCCCATTAAAGCCCATTAAAAGAAAGAAGAATTCCTATTATGAACTACTTGAATTTTGAAAGCATCCAGAATTGTAAAATGCCATGCAGTTATTTTGTGTACCTACTTCTCAGAATTCCTCCAGGGGATGAGGGGCAAGACAAGCAGTCCCTTTCACAAAGAGAGAAATGAGGTGTGGCTTGTTGAGGGCCACAGAACCAGGGATCAGAGAAGCAAGACAAGAAGCAACCGAGTCTGAGGCCCGAGTATTGCTCTTTCTATCACAGCCTCCTGCCGTTCAATTGGCTCCAGAAGACTTCACAGTATGCCAAAATCAGGCAGAAGTATTTCCAAAACCTTCCACCTCTGACTAACCAAGGTAAAATCATCAATTAACCTAACAGCTTTTGTACCATGGCAGAATAGTTTACAGAAATTTACCTAGTTTAATTTTCAATAAATTACATTTCAACCCACTTCATCTCTCTCTACTGGATTTTTAGAGATATGATTCATGTTCCATAAAGTTCTTTCTTTTAAAGTTACAATTCAGTGGTTTAGTTTAGTGTAGTCCCATTGTTGTTAAAATCATCATCACTATCTAATTCTACAGTGATTTTATCATCCCCAAAGAAATCCCATATCTATTAGCAGTCACTCCCAGTTCCCTGTTCTTGCCCTACCCAGCCTGCACATTTCATATTAGAGGAAATCATGCAACACATAGCCTTTTTTTAAGCCTTCGATTTCTTTTTCTTTCTTTTATTGTTATTGAAACATAATTGATTATACATATTTGTGGAGTACAGAGTTGACTATCAATACTTGTGTACAATATGTGATGATCAAATCAGGATAATTAGCATATTCATCATTACAAATCATTGTGTATGGCTTCTTTTGAATAGCACAATATTTTAAAGTTTTATTCACAAAGCGACATGTGTCAGTGCTTCATTCCTCTTTATGGTTGAACAGTAATTCCGTTCTCTGACTATATATCATATTTTCATTATTGATTCATTAGTTGATGGATATGTGGGTGTTTCCACTTTTGGGACATTATAAACATGCATGTACATGTTTTCCATGGACGTATGTTTTCATTCCTCTTGTGTATATGCTTAGGAATGGAATTGCTGGGTCATATGGTAACTCTATGTTTAACTGTGAGGAAGCCAAACTGTTTTTCCAAAGTGACTGCATCATTTTACTATCTCACCAGCAATGTATGAGGTTTCCAGTTTCTCCACATGCTCATCAACAGTTGCTGTTGTCTGTCTTTTTCATTACAGCCATTCTAGTGTCTGTGAAGTGATATCTCATTGTGGTTTTGGTTGCATTTCCCTAATGATTAATGCTGTTGGGAATCTTTTCATATGCTCGTTGGTCATTTGCATATCTTCTGTAGAGAAATGTCTATTCAAATTCTTTGCCCATTTTTAAATCAGGTTATTTGTTATTTTATTGTTGACTTGTAAGAGTCATTTGTATATTCTGGATGCTAGTCCCTTATCAGATATGTGAATTGCCAATATGTTTTCCAGTTTTGTGGTTTATCTTTTCACTTTCTTTTTATTTTTTTTACTGAAACATATTGATTGTACATATTTATGGGGTACAGGATTATGTTTCAATACATGTACACAATGTGTGCTGATCTATTCAGGGTAATTAGTCTATTCATCATAGAAAACTTAGTCATTTCTTTGAGATGTGCACATTTGATCTCCTGTCTTCTAGTCATTTGGTTACATGCAGTAAAATATTATTGATTATAGATTTCTGAGTTGACCATACACCAATAAGGCTTATTTTTCCTATCTCACTGTACAAAAGTTTTTAATTTTGATGTATTTTGCCGTTTGTGCTTTTGGTGTTGTATCTAAATAACTATGGCCTAATCCAAGGCCACAAAGATTCATGATTTTTTTTCTAAGAGTTTTATAATTTTAGCTCCTAAATTTAGACGTTTTATTCATTTTGATTTAATTTTTGTTTATGTTATACTTTTCCAACTTTATTCTTTTGCATGTGGATATCCAGTTGTCCTACCACCATTTGTTGAAAAGACTATTCCAAGATGGCGCCCCTCTGGAGGGAACTAATGCTGTGTTCTCACATGGTGGAAGGGCAGAAAAAGGATCTCTGGAGCTCACTTTAAATTTTTCGTTAAGAAGACTTAACTCATTCATGAGTGCAGAGTCCTCATGGCCCAATCACCTCCCAAAAGTCCCACTTCTTAAAAGCATCTCATTGGGAGTTAAGTTTTAAATTGATCTTCTCTCTCTCTTTTTTTTTTTTTTCCAAAATCCAATATGGATTTTGGAGGAACACATAACATTCAGATCATAGCACACCTTTATCTGTGACATCACTTCTTCCATTTTACCCCTGCAGCACCAATTACTGAATTTTATTTTTGTATAGGTTCTTCTTTAGAATAAAGTTTAAGAATTCAACCCTCGTAGCTTTCCACAGAAAAGTATCAAAAGACTTGTGACATTAAAAGGTAAATCTTTTTTAACTGGACTCACATTCAGCTGTAAAACCAAAATAGGAAAGTCCTACTGGGAAAGGACAGAGAGGCCGTTTTCACTCTTCATCCCCATTAAGAAGTGGTTGAAGCTTCAAATTGTCTTATGTGAGTCTGCGTTTGGCAATCGAGTAACTGGGAGTATGTCTGTGAACCAGGAAAAAAATGAATATGAAATTTCCCTGACAAAATGTTTTGAAGGAATGAAAAATACTGTGCTAAGAATAAAACTTCAGACAAACTATATTTCATAACAACTATTAATTTTGTTTTTCATTAGTTAGGAGGGTTTTGTTTTTATTTTTATTGCTTCCAACTAAGTATTTTAAAGTCAGAGTCACTCATGTTAGTTAAATGTGCTGAATTAATTTTCTACTTGGATGAGATATAAATTTAATTAGTTACCTCTTTACTCTGACTACCAAGGTTAATTTTTTTTTTTTCATTTGAAAGCTAAATTACCAAGCCCTCATCTATATTTAATAGTGTTTTGAGATCTTTTGAGGAAAGTTGATGGGTGGATAGACAGGTGGATGGATGGGTGGATGGATGCAGATATTCATTAAGCCAATATTTGTTTTGAACTTCTTGTGTGTCAGACTCCTTTGGCTTAGAGCCTACAATAGCACAAAGAGCAAAGGCCATCGAGATTGTACTGTATTTCTAACACAATACATAAGACAACAGGATGGAAAGTAATTGGGGGTGGTGGGAGGTGGAAGGTGATTAAGCCCAGAGAAGGCCTCTTGAGGAGATCATATTTGAGCTTAGATCTGGAAGATGAGAAGTAGAAAACCATGAAAAGTCAAGAGGAGTACATTTCAAACTGAGAAAGCAACTACAAAGGCCCTTTCACATAGTAGTAAATATGCAATAAATGTGTCAGGTAATCTGGGCTGATAACCAAAAACAAACAAAATATAATAACTACAATTTTTCTAGTTACCTAGAATCTAGATTATCTGAATTCTAGAAAATTTGATCAAATTAGGTCTGAGTCTCATTCCAATAACAAAATAAAAACTATTGCTATGCGAGTACAACCAGCTGTGATTTGAGGCAGGTCACTTCTCTAGGTCTTGATTTTCTTTTTCTTATCAATGAACCGGAGAGACTAAGCCAGCTACCCTCTGATGTGTTTATAGTCCTAATGACCTCCTTAATATAGAGAGAAGGAAACTGAGGCACAGGCAAGAAGGAAAGTAAAGAAATTAACTTTCACTTACAGACTATTACATGGGAAACTTTTTCTATATCATGCCACCATTTGATCTTTCCATATTCCAGACTAAATAGAATTCTTCCTGTATTACAGACAGAAAACAAAGTTAAGTCACTTCCCAAGAGTGCATAGCTGGTAAGTGGCAGAATGGAGAATTGATCCTAGGCCAGCTGACACTGGAACCCAGCATCTGTAAGGTGTGAATTTGAATCTTGCCTTTGGTTATCCAGCTAATGAACTTCTGTAAATCAATTACTTTCACTGAGACTCAGTTTCCACATTTAGAAGATAGAGATAATATTATCTGCCTAGTGGTGTTGTTGAAGAGATTAAAACTCAACTTATAAAGTACACTGTAAGCTCCTAGCACAGAGTAAGCATTTAATACATGGCAGCTGTTTTTATTTTATTTCTCCAAGGATGCACAATAGATGGAACCAGATCTTAAGTCTCTTACACCCTAGAACAGGCATTCATCATTTGTCTTATATGAGATGAGACTTATTAAAAAATAAAATTGTTCACTGAGTACCTGATTAAATATACAATAAAATATAAATAATTAAGAATTAAAATAATGAAGAAAATCATTAGTTTATTTTCCACATACACAAGAAAAATCTTTTGGATCCTATTCTAACAAACACTAAGGCAGAATTCTATGGGACCAAAACCTTTGCTAGATCTTTCCCACCTACAGCATCTTGAACACATCATCACGTCATGTGATGGGGTTCCATAACCTAGATATGTAAGGTTTATTGATCAAGTTTCTTCAAGATAGTTTCTAACTAATGGGACTGTCATTGGCATAAAAAAAAAGAGAGAGTTCAAGTAATTATCTGAATAATTTGATCAATTCGTGGAGCCAAACTACATGATTCAGGTCAAACAATTTAGGGAGGAGGTGGGGAGGAGAGGAAGGCCGCTGAATGACCTCTGCTGAACACTGTCGACCTGAACTACTGGACTCTCATCCAGGACAATGTGCAACTGGCAAATGTACACTATGGGAGCTGTTTCTTAACCATAAATACTAAATATATTCTCTTTCCACAATAAAGTAAGTTACACGAATTACTAGCATGACTGTGATAACTTTTTTTTAGGTAAAAAATTTTTATGAATCCCAAGAGATATGGATAAAAAGGAAAACATATTCTGAATTTCTATGTGATTACACCTTTCTTCCAGGGAGATCAAATCCTTTTTCATGCGATTGAATCCTTCTAAGGCAGATATAAGCAAGATCCCTTTTACAACTATAGACATCAAAATTAAGAAGGAACTGGTCCAACATCAGTAAAATGCAGATATATATATATTTTCCGGGTAGCTATCTGTTTAAAAATTAGATATGTTTTAAGTTAATTTTGCAATTGGTGGAGATCTTCCTTAAAGGGACATTTTATTTGAAATTTTTCATTTTATGTTTTAGGTGGGCTGCATACTTCTTTATGTAATTATTAAATACAAAATAAGAACCCACTTGTATATGAAGTATTTTCTTTCATATCGATTATTTTCTTACCAACTAATTTTGTTATCTTCCCATGAAACATTACACTTTCAAAGTTTTATTTAAAAGCCAACAAATAAATAAAACATTGTATTATATGACTCCTTTCACTTTTTAAAGCCCTTTGCATGTAGTATTTTATTCTTTTGAATTCCATGAAAACATAATATCTTAACACTTCCTCCCACCCTTTGGCCAGAATTCTGGAATAGTTCAGTTATAACATGCCGATTATTCTCAGCCAAGGAAGAAAATGAGTTGGGAAAGGGCTGGTTGCATTCCAGTATAGTTATTCAATGAAAAAAGACAGGACCTAGCCATCAGTCAAGAGTGTGTACTCAGGACATGCTCTCTTTATGTACAGAGTTATCACATAAGGCTTTATTCTTGCAATTGGACTTACCTGGATTAACCAATTTTACATTTGCTTTGATAAGCTTTTTGTCCATTTAAAAAATCATTACCATCTCTCTGACAACAGCTAGTGTTTGTTATTACTCAGATGTGTGTTCTGCATAATATCCTGCAGCTGAAAATGTCTCAGAATTCTCAACTAGTTTTAATAGTTGGCAAGAGGGGGAAAAAAGGGAAAACCCCTCTGTGATGTTGCTGCTGATGCATGCAAATGGGATCCTTCCTGTGTGATCCGGGCTGAAGGAGAAGTCGGCGCCGCCCAAGCGCTCCTGGGAGCAAGCTTTTGCTCATATTAAATAGCCCCAAGATCAAGTACAGCCCCCCAACTGCAATGCCATTTGCTTCTAGCTTTAGGGGACAGAACTGATGGCCAACCTCTTCTCTTCATGTTGCTAAACAGTAGAACGTTTTTTCATCATAACAAGATAACCCTCTGAGACTGTGGTTTCTACAATTCTACTATTGGTTAGTTATGTTAATGGCTCCTGTGCCCCTTCCAGCTACACAGTTAAAAGAGCACCTGCTTATAATGAGAAAAGTAGGATACCCTTATATTAATTACCTATTTCTGTGTAACAAAACATCCCACAATTTCATGGCTTAAATGCACGATTTCTTTGCTAACAATTCTGTGGGTCCATGATTTGGACTGAGCTCAGCTGGGTGATTCTTCTGCTGCTAGCTGCTGGTCTTACCTGGGGTCAGCTATAGATACAGGCATCTGGTAGCTGCGTGTGGCTTGTCCAAGAGGCCTCACTGACTGCCAGCTGATGCCACCGGCAGCTAGGCCTTTCTCTCCCTGTGGTCTTAAATCCTCAAGATGCTAAGCAAGGCTTCCACACAAGGAGGTCTCAGGGCCACAAGAGGGCAAAAGTGGAAGTTGTGAGACATCTTGAGGTGGCAGCTTGCAGATCACCCAACTTCATTTCTGCCACATTCTTTTGGCCAATGTAAATCACAGTGCCAACCCAGAGTCAAGGAGAAGGAAAATAGACTCCATCTTTTAATAGAAGGAATGACAAGGTAACATTGCAAAGGATTTTTATGTCCATCTTTGCAAGCAATCAACCACAAAGAACTAGTAGCAAAGCATTTGTAATAAAGCTGTGGCAAGATTCTGTCCAGAAAGAAAATTTCCATGTCTTCTATTTACTACTTACTATTCAGATTTTGTTCTCTATTGATGCAAATGCAAATCTATCCCATGAATATTGTTCTAGTGGAGAGATCTGAACAATTGAGTGTCATTGTTCCTAGACAAGTCCATATTTAAGCTGCTGTGCACAGCATAGAGAATATTACAAATTCTCTGAAATAATTTGATTCTTAATTATTCAGGCAGTTTTACAGGTACCATCAGTGTCTTAAAATAACCTTTTGGTTAGGAAATAACTGTTCCTTCTTTTTCTTGTTTCTTTGTAAGATTTTTTTCTTTTTTAAGTCTGACCTCAAGGACAGCTCAGGCACCTGGATGGGGAGGTTTGCAGAGTTCTGGTTGCTTTTATTAGTTCTAAGTGAGGCAGAGAATGTCAGTCCACAGATCTGTCCAGAGAGACTCCCTGAGATGGAGTTGAGAATTCCACAAGGCACACTCATTGTTTAATTAATGCTTTTTTGGAACAGAGACTCAAGCAAGTTGCCACAAGTAGTTGCTAGTGGGTTTCTGTTTTGTTTTGTTTTGTTTAGTCAGTTATAAGCTTGGAGTGGGAGAATAGCTGGACTAGAAAGCTGTCAGCTGTCAACTCTAGGAATAGACCTATTTCCTGCTTTCATGGCTCAATGACACCTCCTCTCTCTCTCTCTCTCTCTCTCTCTCTCTGTTGCTCTCATGGTATCCCTATTTTTTTCTGTCTCCTCTCTACCAACCAGCTTCTCAGAGCCATATGAGCAAGTTCTTGCACACCCATGTGGAGCACTATTCACATCACTGCCTATTTGATGATACCCCCCAGCGCCAGGGCTCTTCCCTCTAGTGTGTATCTATTGTTCACTTGTACTGATTGACATTTATTGAAAACTTACTATGCACCAGGCATGGTATTAAATGTTTTGTAATAAATATAATAATAATTACAATAATAATTCCCAAAACAACCCTATGACATATGTACTATGATTTTCCTCATTTTGCAGGTGAAGAAATTAAGGCTAGAAAAAGATTAATTTTGTCCCAAGTCACACATCTAGGAAATGGTCAGACAGGACTGAATCCAGTATTGTGGGCCTCCAAAGTTCATGTTTTTAACCTTCTTCTGTCCTCCTCCAAAGCTTTGTTTTGCACGTGGGTGGTCCAACCTTGTCCTTCTAGCTTCTCGACCTTGCCGGTTCAGTTCCCACTCTTCACATAAAAGGTTGCTGATTGGAAATTTTCCTGTTGTCTCAGAATTTTAGCTAAAGCCTCAAAACTGAAGCTAACAGATATTAAGAACCCCCAAATTTTTAAGGAGCGTGTGGAGGGGCACCCAGATACGTTCTGACTGCAGCACTTACTAAGAGGTGACCAAATGGGTCTTTTAAGCCCTGTCCTTATTTTCCCCATTTGGCCTCTCCAAGCAGATGACTAGAACTTATTGGGGAAAAGCGGGGGATGTGAAGAGTTCATTGATGCAAAAGGGTAGTTTGAATTAGGAAATTTGTTGGGAAGTGTAGGAACATGAGTGTGAGCTGCTCATCAACCCAGTAAGCCAAGAGAGAGAGGTTCCACGAGAAAATGAGGATACCTGGCCCAAGGACAGACTGACTGGCATCCTCCTCTACAGCCCCAAGATGGCTGAACTGCAGAATCAAAGGCCCACGACAGCGCAGCAACCAGGGGCATGCAGCAGGAGAGTTCTTGAGAAAGAACTTTCTTGAGAAAATTATTTCCTTTCTTGTACCTCATGATTTCAAGTACGTATTTTGCAATTCACATTCCTGAGAGAAAGTCTGACTGGCTCAGCCCTGCCTTGTTCTTGGCCATATGGTAAGTCTGTAGCGCACCCCTGGTCCAGTGGAACCAAGGACAAGGCCTGAAGGTCATTCCTTCTGAAGTTGTAGTGGGTGAGAAACTTCCCTTATGGAGGCTTGTAGGCAAAATAGGCAAATACCAGGCATTCTCTCAGGCTCTAGGGACTGCTGGAGGCTTCTGTAAGAGGAACCAGACAATGAAGATGCTCCTGCTCTTCCTAAACATCCTCCATCTGTGTGTGTGTGTCTGTGTGTGTTGTGTGTATGTGTGTTGTGTGTCTCTATGTTGTGTATCTGTGTGTTATGTTTATCTGCGTGTTTGTGTGCTGTGTGTATTTGTGTGTGTTGTGTCTCTGCATGTGTTGTATGTCTGTGTATGGTGGATCTGTGTTGTGTTTGTCTGTGTATGGTGTGTCTGTGTTGTGTGTATCTGTGTGGCATGTGTCTGTGTATTTTGTGTGTGTGCGTGTGTGCGTGTGTGTGTATGTTGTGTGTGTATCTGCACATGCAATTTAAAGTACTCAACTCATTTTACTGGCATTCAGTGGAACCTCAAGGTGTAGCAATACATTTTGTATGTACACATGCACGCATATGTAGTGAAAAAGTTCTAGGGCTCTCCTTCCTTAGCCAGCTGAAAGCAGTGATCCATTTCTTCAAGGCTTCAGTGCAGGGTAATTGCTTAACAAATATTTATCCACTGCAATAACGGTGTGCTTGTGTGTGAGTTCATCCTGACCTCTTGCCTCAGTCCAAACCTGGCCTGCCTTGATCTCAGCTTTATTTGTTCTGAAGCAAGCAGGGAGTTAAGGTTTGTTTGTTTGTCCCCAGAGTTCCTTTGCAGTTTCTGGGGATCCCACAGCCCCACTGTCATCTTGCCTTTGAGCAAACACAGAGTAGACTGATTAGGGGAGGGCGGGGGCAGGAATGGGTGTGGGACTGCTGGAGTCAGCCAGATGTTATTAAATCCCACCTGTGCCAAATAAGAAATAGAGGTGGGGCACAGGAAGTGCATGATTCCTTTTAGGAACTGGCCCAGCAGCCACCTGGCTGCTCCCACCGCAGGCTCACTCCCCCAGCAGCGCTTCTCCAGGCCCACAGACTTTGGCTGGAATCCACTCCATATTTTAGCAAACTTCTCTATTATCTTTCACAAATTGGCTGCTCTATGCAGCCTTTTCTCTACATTCCTAATCACACCTCCCCCTGCTTCAATGTTTGTACATCCAGATGTTTATTTTTAAGCTCTAACTTTATTTATAATCCTTAACTCCCACGCCTCACCCTGCTGACTGTTATCCTTCTCTTCTGTGTAACCATTTTAAAATAATAATTTTTTAAAAAGATCATCTCAATAACCCTCATGAATTCATTAATTCAGCCATTCATCCAACTACCCTCTTGTGAGTACTCTGTATTGATACAAACTTTTTCAGTGGGATGATGAAAAAGGAGAGAAGGGAAGGCTCATAGATGAAAAAGACAAATTACTATTTTCAAGGAACATAGAGTCTAGAGTGAACACCATCATTAATTGGTGATAGTTGTATCCTTCACTGTTATCCAATAGTTATGTCTTCAAATTAGCTATCAAAGCTAGTATTCCTTTTTCCTTTTTACATCAGCATGACAAAAATATCACAATCCTGTTCATTTCTCTTCCAGGATCTTGTCTGGGACAGGGTGGGTTTTGGCTACTGAAAGTTACAAAGTTTAGCAACAATTAATTTTTTGAAACTCATTTTCCTTATCTCTACAAAGGGGAATAATAATCAGTATATCACAGGCTTTTTTTGAATACTAAATGAAAGAAAACAATCATCCAGCATGGTTCCAGGAATAGAAGCAGGTGCTCAAAAAAATTTGGGATCCTCCCAACTATCCTTAATCAGCAGAGTGAGGCGGGGAAAAAAAAAAAAAGAAAAACAATTCTCTTTATCCATCTACCATCTGAAAGGGTATGTTTCCCACCCTTCTCTTCCTGATCTGAGATTAGGATCAATCCCAGCCAGAAGACTGATGCATTTGTTACTGAATTAGGCTCTTGGGACCCAAAGTCATAGAAATGAATCATGCACCTAGCAGTAAAGCAAGCAACTCTTTATTAAAAGAGAGAGACTTATGCATAAGGGGGGTAGCTACAGAGAAGCCAGCCCCTCAAGGGGGAGCTTTTCAGGGTCCTTTATAGGGAAAGGGTTAAAAGGTGCAGGCTGTGTCATCATTCTGCACCTCTGGAGGTGGTCCGTTCTGTTTTCCTGGTTGTGTCATGGGCACATGCTTAGGGCTTTGGTCCTTGCGCCTGCCTGGCAGGTCCAAGATGGTGGTGTCGCTCATTATCACCACTCCAGGAGGGTCATTAGAGCAGTAACCTTGAAGCTCTATATGCATGCAGGAACTCCTAAAGGGGTCTTAAGGTTAATCTATAGCTTAATTTTTACAATTATCAGAAACATGCCTTGGGGAGGGATTTTGCAACTCAGTGAATATCTGTTCCCCTCTTATCTCAGTTTATTTTATAGTTAATGCCCTGGGAGTCTCATGACTGAGGAGTGGAAACGTAACTAAGTGTCCTCTGCAGGGAAAACAGAGTTAGTTTGGTTCACAGGCCTAGCCTTACTCTGTCTCATATTCACTTCCTCTTGGTGCCTTAAGAGCTGCCTCAAATCGTATTTCTGAGCAGGGACATTTACAAGCCTGTATGGAACCTAAGGATCTGCTGTTTAAAGAGTCTCATGAGTAATTGACAATGAGATTTATTTGACAAGTAACAAAAGCCATCTGCCAAATCCATCATTAAATGGCAGAGACTCTGGGTCTCTTGAGCGTTTCCAGTGAAACACTGAAGAAAACCCACCAGGCTGGAGAAGAAGAAAGGAAATATCGTCCACACTGTTTCCTCAGTTGATTCACAATGCATTAACACCCTCATTTGCATGGGCTATTAGAGGTTATTTATATTCTAATTACAGGCTACTGGAATATTGCATTTATATTCTAATTACAGGGTTTTTGAAAAGCTCATTTGTTTTCAAGAGGGAATTATGGTTTAAGGAGAAAGAAACTGAGCACACCGGGACCCAGTGCAGAGAAATCAAAATGAGAAATGATGCCCAAGAAACAGAAACCACTTACCCTTGTGGTCCTGTTAGGGGAAAACCAGGCAGAAACACAAAGAAAGAGGTGTGTCTTTCACTGTAATTGCAAACAGCGACTCACCATAGATTGTACAACAGCCTCAGGACACCAGCGATATGATCCACCGTGCGTCCTTGAGCTCCTTCAGGCAAGGACCCCAGACGATGTGTTATACTTTGATGGGAAAAAATTAAACACATACATAAGTTATTGTTCTGGGGGGAAAGATTTTTGGATCTATAACTGGACTGGGTAACTGCATTTTTATAGAATGTGCTTATCTTCTCTACAGGGGCTTCAGATATGATGTTGGAATTTATTAAGGAGTTCAGCTTAGAAGTACAGCATTGGACTGAATAAATACAAACTGTGCTATCTCTAAAATCATGTAGATGCTTCCTTGGTTTTATCCAGGGAATTTTTTCTAAGCCTTCTCACTTTTCTCATCTCTTTCCTGCATCCCCCTGGGGATATAATGGAAAACAAACTAAGAAAAATACTGGACTGGGAGTTGGGAAACTTTTCTTAGAGATTTCGCTTTAATTAGCTGGGTGACCCTAGGCAAATTCCGTTGGGAGGTCTCCTCTGATCTGTCGCTCTGCCCAGGGAAACTGGAGCATTCCCTTGTGACTACTTTGAGAATTTTGCTATGTTGCACTGACTTGCTTACATGTCAGTTTTCTCAACCATTCGGGAGCTCCCTGGAGGCAGAAACCTTATTTTCCTTTAAACAGCAAACTTCATGAGGGCAAAGACCATGGCTGTTCTTGTGCACGTTGACTCCCCCATTTCCAGAACACCCTGGCGTGCAGCAGATGCAGAGGTCCTGGACCTGCTTCTTCCGCAGCCCAATACAGTCATGTCCAAGGACTCCCATGACCGACCTCCACTCTAACGCTCTTCCCAGAGGCCTCTCTGACCACCCTGTCTTCAGTGGCCTCTCCCACTATCCCTCATATCACCCTTTACCCCTTTGTAGCATTTGTCGCCATCTGGCATTATCTTATCTGTTTATCTATTTCTTGGTTATTTTTTTTTTCTCCATAGACTGTAAGCTACATGAATGCAGGGAGCTTTTCAGTTTTTTCACTGCTTTTATCTCCAACACCTAGAAAAATGTCTGGTTCACAACTGTCCCCTGAATGAATGAATCTGTGAACTGAGGAGCTGACTAAAGGCTTGGGTAGTTCAAGTTCGAATATAATCAGTCTATTTTCTCTGAGTTTATTTATTTATTTGTTTGTTTATTTATTTATTTATTTATTGAATCATAATTGATTATACATATTTTTGGAAATCAATGTTGACATATGTTGATCAAATCGATATTATTAGTATGTATATTGTTACAAACTGTACTTATTCTTTATGCCCCTTGTACAATCTCTCCCCATACCCTCTCCCTTCCCCCTCCCACCACTGATAACCCTAGATTTCTTCTCTCCTTCTGAAAGAGTAATGGTTACTCTGTTGATTTGTTGCCTCGATGATCTGTCCAATGCTGAGAGGTGTGTTCAGGTCCCCCAATATTATTACAGAGCAGATGCTTCTTCTGTCATTCTGGAATGGGCTTTGAGGAGAGAGACGTCCTCTTCTTTTCTTTGGTCTCTACTGGTAACTCTCCTCGTGTCAATGCACTCCAGTGGCTGGTGGGCCATCTGCGTGGTGGTTGTGACGTCTAACCACTTTCGTGGCAGCCGTGGTTACTACTGTGGTGGCTGTGGTGGGCCACCCACATGGAGATGATGTTTTTGGCATGGTCCTTGGCACTGGTAGTGTGCCTGGTTATCGCAGGGTGTCTGGTCCCTGGCTCAATGCCTTTGTTCCCTGGCAGGCCCTGAGGCACTGGTGGTGTGCCTGGGCCAGAACTAATTTTTTGTCCTCTGCTTACTTCTAAAATGGGGAACTTCTGTGGGAACCAGTACTTGAGCTGTGTTGTTGAACTAAATTGCTGCTTTGCTGCCATTGCCCTCGGAAAGACTTTTTGTGCAGCTCAGGGTTTAATGGTTGACCGTACTTCTGGCTCTCCAGAGACTGGGTGCTCTCTGGGTGCTCCTGGGTTGTATAGAAACTCTGATCTGGGCCTGAATCTTTTCATCAAACTTCACCCCATGCAATTCTGCATTCCTGACCAGTCTCATCGGAGTGGTTCTGCTCTGATTGGGGGGTGGATCAGCTGTCCTTGCTGTGTCCCAGTGTTCTCCTGGTGGGCTTGTCTTCCGCACCACCCGTGCTCCAAACACTCCCCATGGGATGGGCCCTGCACCGGTCCCTAGCCATGACCCACCGGCCTCTGAATGGTTCCACTTTTTCAGATGTTCTGGCTCCTTGCTTGTGCGTGGGCCCACGGGAACCCAATTAGTGGTCTTGCTGTTCTGGGAACCACCAAAGCCCTCTTCTCCCTGCCATCTCCAAGTAACTCCATCTGAAGGGCACAGCTGCAGCTTCTGCTGGCTCCTGCTCCATGTGCTCAGCAATTCCAGTCTTAAAGCTGCCGCAGCCTGAAACACTCCAAGCAGCTTTTTCTTTCTCTCATCGTGGCTTCTCCCGCCTTCATGAACTCCGTAGGTCTCTCCTCCTCTTCCCCTGAGCTCCAGCGGCCCCAGCTTGGCTGTCCTTACATTTTTATAGTTGAAAAGTGGTTGATGTGTGGGACAGAGTGACTCCGGGGACCGTCTATTCTGCCATCTTGACCGGAGCTCCATCTCTGGGTTTAGGAAAGGAAGAGTGGTTCCCTCTCACGGAACACCTGGGAGACACCTGACCTCAGTAATTGCCTAAAGACAGTGTCTTAGAGGCACCATGATAACTTGTCACTGTGCTTCCTGGTTGAGGTACTCTATGTGGCACATACTCACTGCCAATGTCCTCAGCACTCAGTGAGCACAGCAGCACTCTGCATTTCTGTCTTACCAGTTTAGAAATTCATAGCAGAAACCTATATGAAATATTATCTGCATATCACAATTTGGTATTTTAAAAAATATTTCATTTATTTATTCATGTATTTGCCATCTCATTATTCCTACTATTCTACCCCTGCCTGATTTTTTGAGAGAGAAGGATTATAGGGGGACACTTCGATATACAGTGAATGACAATACTACCAAGCTGGATAGAATGTAGGATTTTAGGTATTATGGAAATGCTAGCTTACTACAAATTCTGAAGATCTGAATAATTTCAAATAAATGAGTTTCCACTATATTTATGAAAGTAATGCCTGTGTATACGTGTTTCCAAGTTTGTAGTTATAGAAACCTTGGAGGAATCAACCAAGCAACATTTCTCTCACACTGGGTTTCCAAATACAGAGACCAAAATACAGGGAAATAGCTGATAACACCAAGGTCAAGGGTTCAGCTCAGATCCCCAAACTGGCCAGCCGCCAAAAAAAAAGAAAAAAAGGGGTAAAATATACTGATATGAAGCAACACAAAGTCATTCAAACACGTGAGAACTTGTTAAAAGAACATGACAAGGGAAAATACGGAAACAAGTCATTAGACACCAAAAAAAGTTAGCTAAATGAAAGTTATAAATGAATTTATGAATAAAAACATAACTACAAATATGGTTAAAATTTGAAAAGTGGCAACTTTGAATATAAAATATAACATAAAAACAATGCTAATACGGTGATTGAAAAGAAATCAAATTTATTTAAAGAAGTCTGGAAATTTGAGTTCAATAGCTGATATTTCATGAATATAATTTTTTACCTGTTGATAAAATTGACTCTGCAAAAATTAAAATTTAAACTCAGACTTATTCTTTTTAGATTTCATGTGAATGTGAACCTTTTGTAGCAATGTAATTAACATCAATTTAACTCATGTTTTTAAATTCCTTCCTGGAAGCAAATTGTCTGGGTTAGCATTAGTGTTGCAGTTTCCTTGAATTTCTTTCCATGTGATAGAATGTGTGCGTTGATTAGAACCTATCTTTCAGTCATTGGCAAAGTATTCATCAGAGTCCTTGAATGAGCTGCAAAATAGTAAGTGTGAACGGCTAAGTAGAAAATGCCACACTAGTTGAAAGGTCAGTCACATGTTGGTGTTCAATGCAGATTGGCAAGACCTTGAAATGATCACAGAGTGGAATCAGAATAATATATTCCGGGCCTTGCCAGTCACACGATGGGAACTGAGCATTTTCCTGAGGGCTGTGTGTTGAAATGTGCCTTTGGTTGTTTACCCTTCTTAGGGCAAGTTTTGCTGCCAATTACCATCTAGGCCAAATGACAGCACTTTGAGGGTGTGACCCACAGATATGCCTCCTTCACCCTACAAAATCTAAATAAATTCTTTTTCCTGTAATTTCGTGGTGGAAATTTGGAGACCTCTGCTTCTACTGAAGGTCACTGGTATTGGTCTAAGGGGGCAGAGTTAGGGACACAGCCATTCAATGCAGAATGCTCTCCATTTAAAGTCTCATTTCAGCTTACTAGTTGATTAGGTCTGTAAGTTCTCTCTGTGTCTCCCCCCCTCCACCCTCTTTACAGATGATGACACCGACGACAGAGGTTTGTTGTGGGGACCAAATGAGACACTCCCACTAAAGACAAGTATAATTAGTATTCAGTCTTTCACAGTGCTTTCAAGAGTGGCGTGTTGCTCACAACTTGAACTCCCAAAAGGATGCAAAATCTGAGTTTAGAAAAAATAACACTACTTAAATTGTTACATAATACTACTTCCGGAGATTAAAAACAATTCCAAACTGTTAGAGATCTCAGAGGTCCCTGGAACCAACTCTCTGTGTAGGTGGCATAACTGGGACCCAGACAGTGAGAATCAGCTGCCAAGCAGGGCCATGAACCCAGAAATCCTGATAACGCAGCCAGTGTTTTTGACATGGGCATAGTAGAGTGGCAATATGCTTTGTTGTTGTGATACATTTTTGGAAACTGGAGTTTCTGGATAAAATATTAGGTGCAATTATCTCCTATTTTTGTTGACATACAAGAATAGACTTTTGAGAAAATTAGCACCTTTCCCTCCACTTGTCCTTCAGGATTTGAAACAGGAAGAAGGTTTAGGATCTCAGCTTCCTGGATAGTCCTATAACCAGAGTGAACAAACTCCCAGTTTTCCTGGGAGAGTCCGGTTTATGCCTACTACCCTGGTGTCCCATGGGATTAGCACGTCATTTCACGCTGCAATGTGTCCTAGTCTGCATGCTGAATTTTATGCACTCCCTACTCAAAATGCAATCTCAACAAGAGTAGTGGTGAGAGAAGTTCCTGAGCCTCCAAGCCTCTCTTTTCTAGGAGAACAGGAGAAAGCCTTTTTCTTGTGTTTTTTCAAATAGAGGACTAAGGACTAAAAAGAAAGCATGTGTCAGGGGCTACAATGATCATCATAATCATATTTACTCCCATGTGTTGAGCACTTACTATGAGCAATGATCTGTGCTAAATTTTTTGTGTGTGTGTGTGATCGGCAAAGGGATCATAACCCTTGGCTTGGTGTTGCCTGCACCACACTCAGCCAGTGAGCGCACCGGACATCCCTATATAGGATCCGAGCCTGTGGCCTCAGCGCCTCCAGCGCCGCAGTGCTCCCAGCACCGCATTCTCCCGAGTGGCCCTGTGCTAAATATTTTTATATCCATTTTTTGCAACTCTGTAAGGTAAGTATTTACTTTCCATTTATTGGGTAAGAAAACTAAACCAGGGATGTTGAACCACATATGGTAGGAGCTAGGATTTGAACCCAGGGCAATCTGGTACCATGGCCTGTGCTTGGCTCCACTGTACTATTCTTCTGTACATTCTGCACATGGAGCAAAGGAGCCACAAAGTGGGCACTTTCAGAGGTTTCTCTGAGCCCAGGGAAACATTTTCTAAAGCAAAGGGAAGGGGCTTGCCAGTTAGCTCACTTGGGAGAGTGTGGTATTAATAACACCAGGGTCAAGGGTTCAATCCCCATTCCAGTCAGCTGCCAAAAAAAAAGTTGGGGAAGAAGTGGGTTTAGCAATTTATATCCTCTTTGTTTAGTTCTATAATTTATGGTAAAAAAAAAAAATCCTTCAAAAAAGAGTGGAATGTGTCTCAAGTGTCCCCTGGTAATGAATGAGTCCCATGGGATTCTCCTTCACCAACGGAATCCCTGACCATTCTAGGTCCAAATGCTCTTTGCTATAGAATCACCAATCACACCCACCAGACAGAACTTAAAGGAAAGTCTTTTTATTTTGGAAGACGTCAACCAGGAGACAGAGCAAAAGTCCCAACTGCCTCCCCCATCAACTGAGGGCTTTGGTTTATATTGGTAAATGTATTAAGGAGACAGGATGTCTTCAGGTATGACGGACATCTGCTTCCTCCTTTGAGAGATGTATCAGGCAAGACCTAACAATCTTAATTAATCATTAAGAGCTAGCTATGAAAAGAGAACAAAGTTAATTCTATAGTGTATACGTGGTGTGGGGAGTTTTCCACCTTTACACTCCATTTGGTAGTGTCTCCAGGGGACAGCCGATGCATGGCTGCCTTTCCCCCACTCTCACTGCAGATCTTCTACCTGCCAGTGCCTGGCCTGGGGAAATCCTGGGAATGGCAGGGCTAGATCCTTCGTGGCCAGCACAGGGCATGTCTACTCTTTCACTGCCTCACTCCACTCTTTGTGTGCAGCCACACTGCTTTCCCTGGGGGACAATGAACGTTGTCTTTCTCTCTGTCAGGGGGATCATCCAAACTTGTGAGAGAGAAACAGGAGAAGGGACGTGTGTGTGCATGCAAATGCACGCACATGTGTGGTTTTGAAGAGCAGCAACAGTAATTTAGATCATGTACTTGTGGTCCAGTGTAGAAGCAGTGAGGTGAATTGATTTACCTCTTATGTTTTCAGGATTTTAAATCTGTACAAAGAAGGAGTTTGGTGACGCAAAGTGGCTTTGAGGTATCTGTTCAAATGTAACTTCAGAGGGGAAAAAAAAGCTTACGAATACAAAGTCCTTTAGGTGTCTATTATGTTTGTAAAACAAACTTTGAAAACACAGTGTAGTTGTGGGTTTAGAAACAGTTCAGAAGTTTTAGGAAATGCCAACTGATATCTTTTTTCCATGTATTTGCTGAACAGCTTCTACCATTGGATCATTAAGTCATATTTTAACTATGAGATCACTGATGCTGTGTGAGTTTAGAATTCATGGGGTGGTTTGTTTCTAAAGGGAGTTCTGACATGTCTTTGGCAAAAGCTTTCAGATGCTATGGACTGATGCCACTCAGAATTCTTAGCTCAGGATATAAATCAAGTTGTAGCATGAATAAGGCACATTAGAAATATGACTTTTGGATATAAGGTAAGAGAGAAATGAGGTTATTTAAACAATCCATGTTTATATGGTGGCCATCTTTTAATGAAAATTCTTTTCAAGCCTTTAAAAACTATCACTGAATCATCAAATGTAGTTTTGTCCTCTGGTAGACAAAACAGTAATGTCTAGACTATCTGAGGATTCCATTTGACTAGAAGATGCAAACGAATGTGGTCTTGTTGCCATTTCTGGGTCCTTCTGAGAGCCCTGTGTACAGAGTTCAGACAGGGAGCCCCCAGAGGGTGGTCAGGAGAGCACTCCATTGTGCCAGCTCATTTACCAACACTGCACTGGGCTGGGTCAGAGCTGGGGTGCTGTTCCCACACTGAAATCACTCTCTCCCTGTGACCTTGGATGCCAGGATAAATTCTTCTAACTGTAATTGGCTTTCCTGTAAAATGGTTGAATAATGAAGCTTAGAAGCAGCCTGAGACTTAGAAGCTGCCTTTTTCACATTTTTAATATTATTCTGAAGATGCAGTCAAACATAACCTAGCTATTTTGTGCAGTGATTACATCTTAAAAGTTGTGCCAATCATTCATGTAGAGCCCAACACAGAAAAGGAGGCTGCAGGTACAATGAAGGACATTCAGCAGCCAATGTGCATTTTCTTTCATTCGTTTCTCACAATTTAACATCCACAAACTGGATAATAAATAAGTAATATATACGAAAAATATATTATTAAATATACATAGGTATATTTAGAGGCCAGTAGACATTGTTTCTTTGTGTTAGGTACACCTGGAGTCAATCTTATGAATTAGGCATACAAGGGTCGATCTATGAGTCTGTTTACAAGAATCTGGTATAAGGTGCTAGCATTCATTTAGAACTTCCATTTATGTGCCATAAAAAAGACAGTATCATGTGAGCAAAGGAAACCATTCAATCCTTTGGTAAATAGCTTTAGGAAGCATTTAGATGACAAGAGGAAATTGAAAGGTAAGGGCTTTCTAAATGCTCAGAAGGGTTAAGGCAATGAATGGCATAGCTGAATAATATAGCTGACATTACCAAGCACTGATTATCATTAACGTTATTTAAAATTCAACACACCTCTTAATAGGAATTAACTGAATTTTTTGGAGAGTTTCAAGATAAGTCCATTGCACAAAATGAAAAATAATAGCTTGGTCCAGAGACACTTTTGCCCTTTTGAAGTAATGGAGTTGACATTTTCCAACACTAATGCTATATTTATTCAGGTCTTGGGTTATTATTTTATCTATCATTATTCAGTTCCCTGAATAATCACTATGCTCTTGAAAGAAATTATGGCTTTCTCATTGCCTCTTAAACAGGAATGAAAAAAATTTAAAATATAAGGCATCATGCTATATAGAATATAGCATAGTGATCAGCATATGGGAATATAATGAGATTTTATTCTTGTAGAAAAGTAGATAGGTAATCAATTTATTTCCCTCTAAAACACATTTTTCTAGCAGAGTAAAAACCTGCAAATAAGAAGGTTAGAAAATGAAATATATACCAGTGAAGAGAAATGATAAAATTTGGTGATAATTTTGCCAATACCTTTTTTCTTACAAAAGCACTAAAAACTTTTGTTCCCACTTTGATTCTAACCCCTTTTCTGGATTTGAGGGATAAAACGCTTCCACTTTAGAGCAAAATTTCTTCTTGAATACATCCAAGTTGGTATAAAGATAGATATGTAGGTAGAATATAAATGCAGAGGAATAGGTGCTAGCCTATTATAATTAATATCAAAATACAAATATATAATTCTGGCAGAATGCCATAGACAAACTTACAAGGTTCTAAATAATATGTCTGGTCAAAGTAGTGCTGAATATCAGTGATGAAGTGGCTCAATAAGGCTAGAATGTGCAGAAACATTTTCTAAAGAGAGCAAGAAACAGTAAAAGCCCAGAAAATGACTGTACAAGAGCTCAAGCGTTGATGTCTTAGCCTAGACTCAATAACTCATATGCATTCCTGGGTTTTAAGTAAATAGCCTACAGCTTATTAGTTACATGCATTAATTACAGTTGGACAGTATCACAATCAACCTGCATCAGTCAGTTCCAGTTGCTGAATTAAGCTAGTAAATGAAAAGCGAAGATTCCATTATAATGACAAAAGCTGGTTTCCTTTGGTAGCACTATGATCAGGAATTTTTGTCATGATCATTACCCAATAAACTCTATTGAAGTTTTCATGTTGGATGATTTTCTTTTTATTTCAAATCCAGTGAAAGTGTGTTACCATGATAGCCTTCTTTCTTTCCACTGTCAAAACCATAATTTTTACCACAAATTACTTTTATGTGCTCACCAGACATCATGAAAACATTTTAATCTGATCTCTGAGTATGGCATTTTGAATACTGGAAGTGTTCATATTTACACAGATATTTTAAAAATAAAGTAAAAAAATTAGCAATTTATAGCATCTTGTCAGTCTACTCCAGAAATTAAAAATTTCAATTGATTCAAATAGTACTATCATAGAGATTTGGTTAAAATAAACAAGCAAACAAAAATATCCCCGGTGATTTCCTACCTTCAGCATTTGTTAGCACAAAGCTCGAGCTGTATCCACGTATCTTGTACAATGAGGTCAAAGGGTCCACATTATGACATGAAATGCTAGCACTTGTCAATCATCGGCAACATAAAGTCATGTCGCTTACATGCTACTTACCAATGTGAGAACATGAAGAGCATATTCTAAGTGCTTTTAGAAAAGAAAGCTGACAGCATACTCTGTTAAACATCTACCTGATTTTATGAATATTCCAGATAATTGTAGTTTTAGTTTAGTATAATACCTGGCTATTTTGAGAACGCACTAAATGATTCTGGATAGATGGGTATCCCTGGTATTCTCCTTTAGGAGGGTGATATATTTTGGAAGCTCACTAAAAGTGCATGTCCTTTTCGTGACCGGCACTCAGCCAGTGAGTGCACCGGTCAGTCCTATATAGGATCAGAACCCACGGGCCCTGGCGGGAGTGTGGCAGCGCTCCCAGCGACGCACTCTACCAAGTGCGCCACGGGCTCGGCCCTCACTAGAAGTGCATGTAGCGGTGTAAATCCCTAGTGCTTATGCTAGACAAGGATTATTGTGTAAGAAAGAGACTACCAAGTGAGTCCTGCCCTGAGCTCATAATACAGTGTAATTTATTTAACAGCACTGGACAGAGCACTGATCATTTCCACCTGTATATAACACACACTGGGCTGACAGCAGGGACTTGGGACCTAATTTATAAACACTGAAACCTTTTCCAAAACTGCAGGCTCATATCTCCAAGGGCCTCGTAATGAATGCCAACTGGATTTATTATTGCCTAAGACGATCTGAATATTCTAGCTCAGTAACTGCACAACAGTAAGTCAAGGATGGGAAAGGTGTCAGAAAAGCAAGAAACTCCTTTCTTGCATCCACTATATTTTAACCAAAGAGGTGATGAGAGAAGGTAAAGAAAGATTAGGATGGATTCTCAGTACCAAAGATGTGCAAGAAAACTTGTGTTTCAGCGGTGGCTTTATGGGCTAGCCATAGAGTGGGGTCTTTACAAAAATTCTTTATTTGTTTAACTTTCTCCACACCTTACCCATAGTGGGTACAGGTCACTAGAGAGTTGACACGCGGTTCTGACCCCAATATCGTCTGTTGGAGAGTGGCTGTGTTAGATCTCTGCAGGCAAGTACACAACCCGCACCTCCGAAGGAAGAGTCAGCACGCCGCAGTGGCGGCAGCAGGCCAGTTTGGAGTAAGTAGCAGTAAATTAACTTTTCCCTAGGCTTTAAAGGAAACCTTTCTTAAGGGGCTAGGAAAGTGCGGGAGTTGTAGGAAAAGGGCCTGAAAGCCAGCCAAAAGAAGGTCTCGGAGGGCCTCATTAGAATGAGAGGAGGCTGAGAAGTGTTTGAGGATGCAAAGAAATGAAGGGAGCCGGGACTTGGTGGCTAATGAGCGAGGGACCAAGGGACCAGAAATTTGCAGTCTGGATCGGCAGCTGCTTAGCTGGGTGGCTCTGGAAAACTCACTTCGTTTCTCTGTTCCTCTGGTCCGTTGCCTATAGAGCAAGCTACTCCGGCTTACCTTATGGGGCAGCTGTGAGAAACAGGTAATAAAAGCAAGCTTGAAGACTCTTGCAAATACACACAAATTATATAAATGTGAAAGAATAACAGAAGTGTGGAATATATTACGTAAGTTATATCAGATTCTATAAAAAGCTCTTATTTGCCTTTGGCGTGCATTTACTTCTTTTATATTCACGAACCAAATGATACTGAGCTTGTATCACTTTGCAAACCTTCTGAGATTGTTGCTACATTAGAAGCAAATTAATGATTTACAATACAAGATAGTGCTTCTGATAGAATGGGGCCAGGGAGAGAGGCAAGGAGACAGTATTGATTTTTTGCCTGGCAATTCTTTGGCTCGCGAAAGTTCAAAAAATGATGTTAGAATTCAGCAGTATTTCTTTTCTGTTTGCTTTACATTCTTACTCATTTGAAGGTATCCAGTTTACAAGGAATATGCCTACAACAAAGAATGCCATATAGCATCATCTGTAATTTTCATATATATTACTTATCTAATTTAAAATATATTTACCCTAGAAACTGTAGTGTTTTCCTAGAGCACATGCATATTAGTTTCTAGACTTTGACAAAGTGAAAGCCCAGTGGACATCATCACGAACCATTAGAATATTTAAATTAAGGAAGGGCAAGCTACAAATTTGGTTCTATCTAGAAATCTCTAAAAAACAAACTGGAATACAGAAAACTTCTGACTGGAAGCATTGCTTTCACTTCTGAATAAGATAACCTGCAAGAGCAGCTCTTGGCAGTTTTGTTATTGAACAGATATACACTTATACCCCTCTTCCAATGCACTAATTTCCAGTTAAAATTGTTTCCAGTTATTTGTTGATTTACTAATGGGCTGACATTGTTGTTTTATCAATGAAGTATAGTCAGAAGTGAAATCAGTACTTCTAGACCTCAAGTCTGCCTTACTATGGTGTTGGGCTGGAGGAGTTGTGGTAACCTGACCCCGAGGAGGAGTTGAACTGAGGACCTAGCCTGCAACCCGGCACGTGCCAGAAGTAGAACTGTCCTTTCAGACAACTTTAGCGCAGGCTCCTGCCTTCACAAGTTATCATAAGCTCAACAAGGCTAAGAAGCTGCTGGTGACCCTCTCTTTGAAAGACTTCCACAATAATCACAATCACCTAACAGCTATCGTGTACTGAGTATCAGCACTGAGCAGACATCATCTCGTGTTATTCTCACCACCATCATAGCTATTTCCATCCTCAGTTCCCTGAGAAGGAAACTCAGGGTAGGAACTCAGGTGAAGAGATCTGCAGCTTTGCCACCACAGAAGCAAGTAGGAGACTAATCTGGGATTTGAACACAGGTCTGTCTGATTCATCCCCTGTAATGTAGCACCTCCCTGGCGGAGATGAATGGGCAACCATGTCGGTAATAGCTGTCTGATGTCTTGCCACGGAAGTTCTGGGTGGCTGTTGTAGTAAAAGAAAGCATTAACCTTCTCTTTAGTCTTCCTACCTCTGTTCTACAAAGAGCTTTGGTTTCTCTAAGGTGCCTTTCTTCACACAGAACGGGTTGAGTTTTGTCAAGTACAACTCTGATTATGTGAGATTGCTGCTGAGTGAAGCTGAGGTTGGTTACCTTAATACCTATTAGAACAGGTTCATTTCAATGTAATTCTGAGAAGCAGAGAAAGGACACATTCCACTCATACTTAATACCTCAACTTGAGTTTTGAAGTTGTTCAGAAGAGTTTTTTTCTGATCTGGAAGGAAAAAAGTGACTTGAAGAAAAGCAACAAGACTAGTAATTAAAGAATAAATTCATTAGTACTATGTACAAAGGAAGGAGAATAAAGGGGCATTCCTACTCCAATTTCTAAAATAAATAAAAGAAAAACATTGGGTGTGTGTGTGTGAGTGTGTGAGTGTGTGTGTGTGTGTGTGAGAGAGAGAGAGAGAGAGAGAGAAAGAGAGAGAGAGAGAGAGAGAGAGAGAGAGAGAATAAGAACAAGAAAAAATGTATTCCCCCAAACTCCTTGCCTTATTAAGCTGAAAGACCGCTATCTTACAAATAGCCTAAAACTATGCAAAATAAATCTAGGCTGATTTATTCTATAGAGGTGGGACTTTGTTGAATAGCCTCAACATTGGTCTCATTTCTGTGGTTGTTTTACCTCAGAAAAGGCAGGGGGCCCACTATGCAGCTCTGGAGGTCAGGCCACAAGTGACAGCCCTATCTAAATGAAGGTCCAGGCCAACGCGCAGGTTTTGGTGCTCACACTCAGAAGAGACCACTGTGGCCTCTCCACCTTCTGGACCATGTCTATAGTCATGAATGACAACATCTCAGCCGTTTTATCTTTAGGTAGAAAAGAACATAGTACACGTTATAGTACAGAAGTACCTATCTACCAGCGGATACATGAAACTTGCATGGATTTTGAAGCCAGATACCTCACAATACCTAGCACAGTGTTTTATAAATAGTAGGTACTTAAATAATGTTTGTTAGTGAAAGAATAAATGTCCTTTATAGTCATTCAGAAAATCAATAATCCTGCCACCTGGAAATGTAAATGTCAAATTGATACTGTCTAGATTTAAGCAGAAAAATACAATAAAATATTAATAAGCATTTGTGAAAAAAAGGTGGTGTAATGATCTGAAAATAGAGAAGGGAATAATATTAATGAAGCTTGCAGCAGATTTATTCTATTTCGCTTTATCAGAACCAATTTTGTAATTATGTTATTCAAGTCTGCCAACACACCCTCGTTAATCAGGGTAATCCTCCTTGCAGTGATTCCAACAGCCTGCACTCACTCTTGTGTGGAAGGAAATACAACTTTTAGGCACTTGCCCCATTGAGCACATCATGAGGGGAGGCAGCCATAGTGAGCAAAGAATAACACCCCGGTCAGTCATTCAGGTCCCAACTCTGACACCTAACCAGGATGGTCTCGCACGTTGCCTTGGAGTAAACTAAATTGTCCGTAAGTAATCTAGACAAACTGTTGGTGAGATAGAAACCTTATCCAGCCCTCCAGTTACTTCGCATCCAAATAAGGAGACATACTTATTATTTTACAGACATTATTGTATAACTATTGTATTGGCCTTAGAAGACTCAAATGAAATAAAAGCTGCATCTGAGTGTGCTTTTATTGTTTCACAAACATTGAGTCTGTACTATATGTCCAGTGCTGGACAGGATGCTGGGGATTTAGAGATGGAGAAGACCATTGTGGACTTCAAGGAACTCTTGGTCCAGTGAGACAGATGGAAAAGAAAACAAATGTTCACGATGCTCTGTTTTAGGTATGATGATAGAGGTGAACACAGGTGGGATTCGACCACTGGTAACAGAGTGGCAGAGACTCATCTACCTGCAGCAGGACCCATGGGTGTCAAAGATTGCTCTCACAAACATTTATGAAGTATCTTAGCAAGACATGCATCAGGAATTCATTCATTATTATTGCGGATTGGTACTCCATTGTAGGAATATAGGACAATTTGTTTATCTACTCTGTTGAAAACACATTTGAGTTGTTTCTAGTTTGGGTTGCTTGAGCTATTGTGAATAAAGCATCTCTAAACATTCTTGAATAAGTCCTTTTGTAGGCGTACTCTCTCATTTCCAGGAGCAGATTTGCTGGAAGCTGTAGTACCAGTGTGTGTATGTTAAGTTCATAAAAACTGCCAAATTTTGCCAAAATTGTTATGGCTTATTTTACTTTCATCGACAATGTGTGAGAGCTCCAGTTATTCTGTATCTTCTTAAACAGTTAAAATATTATTTTATCAGTCTTTTTTAAATTTAGCTATTCTAGCCAGTATGAAATGCTCTCTTTGTGTCTTTAATTGCATTTGCCTAATAATGAATAGTGCTGAATAACTTTTTCATGAGTTTATTGACTATTATTACAGCTTCTGTTGTGGAATATATTTTTAAGCCTTTTGCCCATTTTTTATTGATTTCGTTGTCTTTTTATTAGATAGATATATAGCAGAGATAAAAATATGTATATGTGTTCATGTACATAAATGAATATTTTCTTCCAGTCTGTGGCTTGCCTTTTCATGTTATTAATAAAGTCTTGTCATAAGCAAACTTTTATTTTTTTAGTTTAATGAGGTTCAATTTAACATTGTTTTATGTTTAGGATTTTTTATGTTTTTTTCTAGGCAAATTTCACCTACCTCAAAGATGCAAAAAATTCTGTATTTTTTTCTAGAAGATTTTTGGTTTTAGCTTTTATGTTGGGGTTTCAAAATAATGTTTGTAGATGGTGTGACATATTGGAAATAGCATTTAAAAAATTCATTTTATATTTTATTTTCAAGTTAGTTTTGCTGCTAGAATATACAAATAAATGTGGTTTTTTGTATATTGACTTTGTATCCTGCAACCTTGCTAAATTCACTTGTTAGTTCTAGCAGCATTTAATAAATTCATTAGGATTTTCTACACAAATAATTATATTACCTGTGAATAAAGACAGTTCTGCTTCTAAGTTTTCAATATTTATGGATTTTTTTTTCTTGCTTTGTTGCAATGTCTATGACCTCTACTACATTGCTGAATAAAGTTATGAGAACATAAATTCTGCCTTGCTCTCAGTCTTAGGGGGAAAATGTTCAATATTTTACCATTAAGTATTATGTGTGTTTTCCATGAATACCCTTTATTAGGTTGAGAAAGTGCATTTCTGTTCTTAGTTTGCTGATTTGTAATCATGAAAGGGTATTTAATGTTGCCAAATGCTCTTTCTTGCAATTATTGAGGCGGCTATATGATTCCCCTCCCCATTTTATTTTTTCAATGTGATAAGTTGATCTGATTGATTGAACTAATTACATTTCTGGTATAAAACCCATTTGGTCAATTTATTTATATATGTAGGGTACTGAATTGATTTATTATGTTAAAGATTTGGATTTTATGTCTCTGGTCTTGAGAAATGTTGATCTTTATTTTTAATGACTTTGTCAGGTTTTGGAAATATGGTTATTCTGGTCCCATAAAATGAGTTGAGACATGTTTCCTCTTCCACTATTTTCTTTTTTTTTTTTTAATTAACTTATTTTTTTTTTCATTGCACATGTTTATGGGGTATAGTTTGTTGTTTCAATACATGCACATATTATGTAATGATCCAATCAGAATAGTTAGCATATCTATCACCTACATATTTATCATTTCTTTGTGGTTATAAAATTCAAGATCCTCTTTTCAGGCTATCTTGAAATGTACAATGCAATATTCTTAGCTATTGTCACTCTAGAGGACCAGAACTTATTCTTCCTATCTATCTGTAGCTTTGTAACTTTGTATCATCTACCAACTTTTCCCTGTCCCCCACTCCCCCCTCCCTTTCCCTTCTTCTGGTAACCACTATTCTACTCTCTATTTCTTTTTTTTTTTCCTTTTTAATTTATTTTTATTAATTAACACATGATAATTGTGCATATTTGTGGAGTACAATATAATAGTTGGGTACATTCATACTGTGTGCAATGATCATATCAGGGAGCTCAGTATATCCATCACCTTAAACGTTTGTCATGTCTTTGTATTGAGAAAATTCAACATCCTATTGACCAGCTATTCAAAGTTATACAGTAATTTGTTGACCACAGTCTCCCTATATTGCTATAAAACACTAGATCTTATTTTTCCTATATCTCTACAATTTTGTACCCACTTATCACTGTCTCCCCATCACCCTCCCCACTCTCCCCTTACTAGTCTCTAATATTCTACTCTCTACTTATATGATCAACTTTTTTAGCTTCCACATATGAGAGAGAACATATAGTATTTCTCTTTCTGTACCTGGCTTATTTCACTTAACATAATTTTCTCCAAGCTCATTCATGTTACTCTAAGTGGCAGAATTTCATTCTTTTTTATGGCTTAGTAATATTCCATTTTGTGTGTAGACCACATTTTCTTTATCCAATCATCTGTTGAAAGACATTTAGGTTGGTTCCAACTCTTGACTATTCTGAATAGAGTCAAGATAAACATGAGAGTGCATGCATCCCTTTGACTTGTTGATTTCCATTTCTTTAGATATAGTCCCCATAGTGGGATTGCTGGATTGTATGGTAGTTTTATCTACAGTTGTTTGAGAAAGCTCCATACTGTTTTCCATAATGGCTGTACTAATTTACATTCCCACCAACAGTGTATGAGATTCACTCTTTCTCCACATCCTTGCTGACATTTGTTATTTTCTGTATTTTTTGATAATAGCCATTCTAACTGGAATCACATGATATTTCATTGTGGTTTTGATTTGCATTTCTCTGATGATTCGTGGTGGTAAGCAATTTTTCAAATACCTGTTGGCTGTTTGTATGTCTTCTTTTGAGAAATGTCTATTCAGCTCCTCTGCCATTTTTAAATTGAATCATTTGTTTCTTTACTATTGAGTTGTGTGAGTTCTTTGTATATTCTGGATATCAATCCCTTGTCTGATGCATAGTTTCCAAATGTTTTCTCCTATTCTGCAGGTTATCTTTTTGCTCTTTTTGTTTTCTTTTCTGTGCAGAAGGCTTTTAGTTTGATGTAATGCCATTTATTTATTTTTGCTTTTGTTGCCTGTGCTTCAGAAGTATATTTGTATCTTTACCCATTCCCATGTCCCAAAGTGTCTCCCCTATGTTTTGTTCTATAACTTTTATAGTTGGGATCTTACATTTAAGTCTTTAATCTATTCTGAGTTGATTTTGGTATATGATGAGAGAGAAGAATCTAGTTTCATTCTTCTGTACATGGATCTCTGATTTTCCCAGCAACATTTATTGAAGAGACTGTCCTTTCCCCAATGTATTTTCTTGGCTCCTTGACAAAAATCAATTGGCTGTAGGTACATGGATTTATTTCCAAATTCTCTACCATGTTCCATTGGTCTCTATGTCTGTTTTTGTGCCAGTACCATGCTATTTTGTTTACTACCACTTTGTACTATATTTTGAAGTCAGAGAGTGTGATATCCCCCACTTTGTTCTTTTTGCTCAGGATTGCTTTGGCTATTCAGGGTCTCTTATCATTCCATATAAATTTTTGAATTGTTTTTTCTACTTCTGTGAAGTATGTCATTGGCAGTTTGATGGGGATTGCATTGAATACATAGATTGCTTTGGGTAATACAGTCATTTTGATGATATTGATTCTTTCAGTCCATGAGCATGGGATGTCATTCTATTTTTTGTCTCTTCTTTAATTTCTTTAATCAGTGTTTTATAATTTTAATTGCACAGGTCTTTCACCTCCTTAGTTAAATTTGTTCATGGGTATTTTATTTTTATGTTTTGTTGTTGTTGCTATTATAAATGGAATAGCTTTCTTAATTTCTTTTTCTGCAAGTTCATAGTTGGTGTATAGAAATGCTACTGATTTTCATATGTTGATTTTGTATTCTGCTACTATACTGAATATGTTTATCAGGACTAGAAGCTTTATGGCAGAGTCTTTTGATTTCTCTCTATATAAAATCATGTCACCTGCAAACACAGATGGTTTGACTTTGTCTTTTCCAATTTGGATAGTCTTTATTTCTTTCTCTTGCCTAATTTCTCTGGCTAGGATTTCCAGTTGAATAGAAGTGGTGAGAGTGGGCATCCTTGTCTTATTCCAGTTCTTAGAGGGAAAGCTTTCAGTTTTCCTCTGTTCAGTATGATGTTAGCTGTGGGCTTGTCATATGTAGCCTTTATTGTATTGAGATACTTTTTTCTTTACATAATTTGTTGAAAGTCTTCATCATGAAAAAGTGTTGACATCAAATGCTTTTTCTGCATCTATCGAGATGATCACATGGCTTTTTTTCTTTCATTCTGTTGATGTGGTTCATTTGCATATATTGAACCATCTTGCAATCCCTAGGATAAATTCCATTTGATCATGGTGTATAATCACTTTGATGTGCTGCTGGATTCCATTTGCTAGTATTTTATTTAGGATTTTTGCATCTTTATCCATTATGGATATTGGCCTGTAGTTTTTTGTTGTTGTTGTTTGTATCTTTGCCTGGTTGTGGTATCAGGGTAATTCTGGCCTCATAGTATAGGTTTGGAAGAATTCCATCCTGTTCAGTTTTTTGAAATAGTTTAAGTATTAGTATTAGTTCTTCTTTAAATGTTTTGTAGAATTCAGCAGTAAAGCCATCTGGTCCTGGGCTTTTCTTTGTTGGGAGAATTTTTATTACTGATTACTTTTTGTTGTTCTATTTAGGTTTCTTGTTTCTTCTTGGCTCAGTTTTGGTAGGTCATTATGTGTCCAGGAATTTATTCATTTCCTCTCTAAGTTTTACTATTACCGTATAGCTGTTCATAATAGTCTCTGATGATCCTTTATATTTCAGTGGTATCTGTTGTAATATCTCCATTCACATTTCTGATTTTATCTATTTGAGTCTTTTCTCTTTATTTTGTAGTTAGTCCAACTATTGGTTTGTCAATATTGTTTATCTTTTCAAATCCAATTTTCATTTGATTGATCTTTTGAATTGTATGTTTATTCTCAATTTCATTTATTTCTACTCTGATTTTTAGTATTTCTTTTCTTCTGCCTATTTTGAGTTGGCCTATTCTTGCTTTTCTAGTCTCTTGAGGTGCACTGTTAGGCTGTTTATTTGAAATCTTTTTTTTTAAGGCCTACATTTTTTAAGGCCTGTTAACACTACCTTGGCTGTATCCTATAGGTTTTGTGTGTTGTGTTTCTGTCTTTATTAGTTTCAAAGTGTTTAAAAATTTTCTTCTTAATTTCTTCTTTAACTCATGGTCATTGAGGAGCATGTTGTTTAATTTCCATGTATTTGTGTAGTTGCACAAGTTCCTCTTATTATTGATTTCTAGTTTTATTCCATTATGGTCAGAAAAGATACATGGTATGATTTTGATTTTTTTAACTTGTTGAAAATAGTTTTATGGTCCAGCATATGGTCATTCTTGGAGAATGTTCCATGTGCTGATGAAAAGAATATGTGTTTGGCAGCTGTAGGATGAAATGCTCTCTTTGTATCTGTTAGGTCCAGATGGTCTACAGTGCCATTTATTTTATTTTGTTATTGAAACATGTTGATTATACATATTTGTGGAGTACAGAGTTGACTATCAGTATTTGTGTACAATATGTGATGATCAAATCAGGTTAGTTGGCATATTCATCATGACAAAATGCATTCATTCTTTGTGTCCATTAACCAATTTCTCCCTAATCCCCTTCCACTCCTTGATTCACCCCTCTAATAACCACAAAATTCTGTTTCTGAAAGTTCAAGGTATTATTCCATCTACTGTTTCTTTATTTCTTCCTTTTTGTTTGTTTCTTTCTTTCTGTTTGTTTGTTTCTTTCTTTTTTAGCTCCCACTTGTGTGTGAGGAAATTCTGTATTTCTCTACCTGTGCCTGGCTTATTTCATTTAACACAATTTTTTCCAAATTCATCCATGTTGCTGAAAATGGTAGAATTTCACTCTTTTTTATAGCTGAGTAGTATTTTATTGTGCATATATAACACATTTTCTTTATCCAGTTGTCTGTCAATGAACATTTAAGTTGGTTCCATATATTGGCTATTATAAACAGAGCTGCAATAAACATGGGAATGCAGGTTTTCCTTCAACATGATGATTTCCATTCCTTTGGGTATATACCCAGTAGTGGGCTTGCTGGATTGTATGGCAGTTCTATCTGTAGTTGTTTGAGAAATCTCCATACTGTTTTCCATAAAGACTGTACCAATTTACAGTCCCATCAACAGTGTAGAAGTATTCCCCTTTCCCTGCATCCTTACCAGCATTTGTTACTCTTGGTCTTTTTAATGATGACAGTCTAACTGAGGTGAGATGATATCTCAGTGTAGTTTTGATTTGCATTTCCCTGATGATTAGTGATGTTGAACATCTTTTCAAGTACCTATTGGCCATTTGTATATCTTCCTTTGAGAAATGTCTAACCAGCTCCTGTGCACATTTTTTAATCAGATAATTTTTTCTTTACCATTAAGTTGTTTCCGTTCCTCACTACTCTCACCATTCCTATTTATTATAGTATTAAAACTACTAGCCAGAGCAATCAGGCAAGAGAAAGTAATAAAGGCCATCCAAACTGAAAAAGATGAAGTCAAACTGTTCCTGTTTGCAGATGACATGATCCTATATAGAGAAAAACCTAAAGGCTCTACCTAAAGAACTCCTTGAGCTGATGAGCAAATTCTATAAGTCACAAGATATAAAATCAATATAAAAAGTCAGGAACATTTTTATACACTAACAATGAAATAGCAGAAAAAGAAAGCAAGCTCATTTACAGTAGCTACCAAAAAATAATACTTGGAAATAAATTTAACCAAGGAGGTGAAAGATCTCTACAATGAGAACAACAAATCACTGTTGATATAAATTAAAGAGGACACAAAAATATCGAATGATACTCCATATTCATGGATTGGAAGAATTAACATTGTGAAAATGTCCATACTACCCAAAGCGAGCTACAGATTCAATGCAATCACCATCAAAATACGAATGACGTTCTTCACAGAAATAGAAAAAAACAATTTTACCATTCTTACAGTACAACAAAAAACCCCAAATAGCCAAAGTAATCCTGAGCAAAAGCAAACAAAAAACTAGAGCCAGAGGCATTATACTACCTGACTTTAAATTATACTCCAAAGCTATAATAACCAAAAGATCATGGTATTGGCATATAAACAGAGAAATGGACCAGTGGAACAGAAAAGAGAACTCAGATATCAATCCATGCACTCACAGCCAATTGATCTTTGACAAAGGCACCAAGAACACACATAGGAGAAAGGACAGCCTCTTCAATAAATGGTGCTGGGGAAACCTGGATATCCACATGTAGAAGAATGAAATTAGACCTGTACCTCACACCATATACCACTATCAACTCAAAATAGACTAAAGACTTAAATATAAGACCTGAAACTCTAAAACTCCTAGAAGGAAACACAGGGTAAACATTTCAGGATGCAGGATTGGCAAAGACTTTATGAATAAAACCCAAAGAGCACAAGTAACAAAAGAAAAAAATTTTAAATGGGATTATATCAAACTAAAAAGCTTCTGCACAGCAAAGGAAATGATCAACAGAGTGAAAAAACCTACAGAATGGGAGAAAATATTTGCAAACTATACATAATATGGTGCCACTTAAATTTGATGTTTCCTTGTTGATTTTCTGTCTATGTGATTTGTCCAATGCTGAGAGTTGGTTTGTTAAAGTCCTGAAGTATTACTGTGTTGGTGTCTTTCTCTCTTTTTATATCTTATACTTACTTTATATATCTGGATGCTCTGGTGTTGGGTGCATATATATTTATGATTGTTATATCCTCTTGTTGAATTGATCTCATTATCATTATATAATGCTCTTTTTTGTCTCTTAGTACAGATTTTGATTTAAAGACTGTTTTATCTGATATAAGTATAGCTACACCTGCTCTCTTTCATTTTTCATTTGTTTGGAATATCTTTCTCCATCACTTCACTTTCAGTCGATGTGCATCTTTGTAGGTAAGGTGTGTTTCTTTCAGGTAGCATATAAATGAGTCATTTTTGGTTTTTTTATCCATTCAGACTAGTCTATGTCTTTTAATAGTGGCATTTAATTTGTTTACTTTCAATGTTATTATTGATATGTGAGGTCTTACTCCTGTTATTTTGTTGGTTGTTTTCTGATTGTTTTGTGTATTCTTTATTCCTTTCTTCCTCTCTTATTGTTTATCCTTGTGGTTTGGTGGTTTTCCATATTGATAACTTTTGATTTTTTTCTCTTTCTAATTTGTGTATCTACTCTACCTCCTGTACATTTTCAGGTGTTTTCATTATGGCTGTTATCATTCTTTCTCTTCTAGATGTAAGACCCCCCTGTATTTCTTGTAAGGCCAGTCTGTTGGTGATGAATTTCCTTAATTTTTGCTTGCATGAGTAAGACTATTTCTCCTTCATTTCTTTTTTAAAAATTTATTTATTAATACATATTTTTTACATTCTATGGTTCTTCATTTCTAAAGGATAGTTTTTCTGAGTATAATATTCCTGGCTGGAAGTCGTTTTTGTCTTCTCTCTCTCTCTCTCTCTCTCTCTCTCTCTCAGTACTTTGAATATATCACCCCATTCACTTCTGGCATGTAAGGTTTGTACTGAGAAGTCTGATATTAGTCTAATGGGGATTCCCTTATAAGTGCCTAGATTTTTTTTTTTCTTGCTGTTTTTAGAATTCTCTCTTTATCTTTACCTTTGGATAGTTTGATTACAGTGTGTCTTAGAGAGTAACTCTTTGGGTTGAATCTATTTAGGGACCTTTAAAGTTCCTGGATTTGGATGCTCATATCTTTCCCAAGACTAGAGAACTTTTCAGCTACTACTTTATTAAATAAGTGTTCAATATCCTCTTTGTTTTCTTCTCCTTCTGGAGTGCCCATAGTTTGAATATTTGTTTTCTTGATAGTATCCCATAGATTTTGTAGGCTTTGTTTATTCTTTTGCATTCTTTTTACTTTTTTTGTCTGCTTGTGTTATTTCAAAATTCTGTCTTCAAGATCTGAAATTCTTTCTTCTGCTTGTTGTAGTCTATTGTTGAAACTCTCAGATGTATTTTTTATTTCATTTGATGAATTCTTCAATTCTAATATTTCTTTTTTATTTCTTATTAGCAATTTTATTTTATTTTATTTTATTGAAGAAAATGTAAATTTTATTAATTTTTTTTTTTACATTCTAGGATGTTGTTGCTTAGCAGTTGGGAGGCAGTGGGAGAGGGGAAAGGGGAAGGAAACATGATGGAAGAAGGAGGAAGGATGAAGGACAGAATTGAGGTCTGTGGTACCCCCATCATTCTCACAGCAGAGACCAGGGGGCTCCCAGTGGTGGCTTGCTCATTGTCAGGCTGCATGCACATGTCAGGGGGGTGCAGCAAAAGCCCTCAGCCCTGCACCACCCCAGCTCAGGAACCCAGGGCCCTTCCTATGGTGGCTCAGTCATCATTGCTGGGCTGGCTGTGCATGTCAGGAGGCATGGCCAAGGCCCTCGACCCCCCCACTGACCCAGCTCAGGAGAGCCTGAAGCACTTCCTGTGGTTGCTCAGTGGTGGTCACTGGGGTAGTTGCATGTATGAGGGGTGTGTGGCCAAGGCCCTCATCCCCCACCCTCGGGACTGGTTGAGGGTGTTGGGGGCATTCCAGAGGCCCCTGGCCCACTCCCCTTTCTGGCTTGGTAGCCCAGGTGACTTCCAGTCCTTCTAGGTGTTAGAGGTGTTCTTTGGAGAAATGAGACCTTTACTAATTAATATCAAACTTTTTCTCTGGTTGTGGGTACTTTGTTTTTTCTTTTAGTTCTGTGTTGGATTATTTGCTGTTCCCACCACTTAAACTCTGTGCTGGAACTAATTTGTTGTCCTTTGCTTACTTCTAAAATGGGGAAACTTCCTGTGGGGACCAGTACTTGAGCTGTGTGGTTGAGATAAATTGCTGCTTTAGGGAAGGCTTTTTGCACAGCTCCACTTTTAATGGTTGACTTTAAAGGTACTTTTGGGTCTAGTGAAACCCAGTGTACCCTGGTTGTGTAGAAACTCTGATGTGGGCCTTAGTCTTTTCATCAAGCTGCACCCCATGCAATTCTATATTCCTGACCAGTCTCCTCCAAGTGGTCCTATGCTGATTGGGAGGCAGATCAGCTGTCCTTGCTGTGCCCCAGTGACCTCCCAGTGAGCCTGTCTCCCCCACTACCCATGCTGCAAACACTTCTCATGGGACAGACTGTGCACTGGTCCCTGTGCTGACTCACCAGCCTCTGAGTGGTTCTTTTTTTCAGTTGCTCTGGCTCCTCACTCCTGTGTGGGTCCACAGGAACCCTATTAGTGGTTTTGCTGGCCTGGGGTCACCAAGGCCCTCTTGTCCCCTGCCACCTCCAAGCAACTCCATCTGAAGGGCACAGCTACAGCTTTTCTCACCTCCTGCTCCATGCACTCAGCAGCTCCAGCCTGGAAGTGGCCGGGGCTCAAAACAGAGCAGTTTTTTCTTTCTCTTGTCATGGCTTCTCCCACCTTCACTCACTCTGTAGATCTCTCCTCCACTTCCCCTGAGTTCTAGCAGTCCCAGAATAGCTGTTGTTGCTTTCCTATAGTTGTAAATTGGTTGATTTGTGGGAGAGGGTGAGGCTGGCGACCATCTATTCCATCATCTTGACTGGAAGTCCCTGTTTGATTTTTTAAAGAATATCTATCTCTTTCTTGAGTTTGTCATTCAGGTACTGAATTGTTTTTCTGATTTTGTTGAAATGTTTGTATTCTCTTGTATCTCTGAGTTTCCCTAAGATAGTTAATTTGAATTCCTTCTCCAGCAAGTTGGCAATTTCCCATTCTTTGAGATCAGTTACTACAGCATTATTTTATCTTTTTGGTGGTGTCATGTTACCTTGTTTTTTCATGTTTCCTCTTTCCCTGCATTGGTATCTGTGTAACTGGTGGAACAGTCATCTCTTTGAGTTTTGTAGAGTGGCTTATGTGGGGATAGATTCGTACTTACAAATGTGTCCTAGGGTGTTAATTGGGCAGAGTGCAATTCCTTTGCTCAGGATAGGTGCAGTACCATTGACTCTGTGTAGTTTCTTCAGCTATAAGTCACTTTTGCTGCATCTGCAAGTGACTCAGTGGCTTACACTTATAAGGTTTGTGGTGGCGGTGGCACTGATTTGCCAGGAGAGAGTTCACTGGGTTGGTTCACAGGCCGGGAGTGTGCACATGCACCCTTTCACTATTTTCTAACAAAGTTTGTATGGAATTAGTGGTTGTTGTTGTTGTTGTTGTTTCTTAAATGTTTGTTAGAAATCACTAATGAAATGATCTGGGCCTGCAGTTTTCTTTGTTGAATTCTGAATTCTGAATTCTGAATTCAATTTATTTAACATATACAGGCTTCTCAGATTTTTAGTTACTTTTTGAGTCTGTTTCAGAAAGATAATTTTTTCAAAGAATGCCATTTTTCTCTAAATTATCACATTTTTGGCAGGAAATTTTCTATAATATATTTTCATTCTTTTTGGATATGTAGCAATATGCCCTCTGTTACTGCTGGTGTTAGTAATTTGTGTTTTTCCTTTTTCTTGCTAAATGCTTGTCACTTTTGTTATTCTTTTCAAAAAATAATATTTGACTATGTTAATTTTCTTTATTGTTTACAAATTTTCTGCTTCATTTTGTTTGTTTTTAAATACATTTTTCTTTCTTCTACTTACTTTAGGTTTAATTTCTTCTTCTTTCTCTAACTTTCTTTTTTTAAAAAAAAGATGACCAGTAAGGGGATCTTAACCCTTGACTAGGTGTAGGGGATCTTAACCCTTGACTTGGTGTTGTCAGCACGATGCTCTCCCAAGTGAGCTAACTGGCCATCCCTATATAGGGATCCAAACACGTGGCCTTGGTGTTATCAGCACCACACTCTCCCAAGTGAGCCACACACCAGCCCTCTTTCTCTAACTTTTTAAGATGAAAGGTTAGCTTACTGGTTTTATATTCTTTCTTTTCTAATGTAAATATTTAATATTATAAATTTCCTTCTAAATGTATTTTTCCAGTTTTATAGTATGCCAGAAAGAAGATTTCACACCAGTAACTCTATTATAGCTAGAAGGGAAGTCTCATGATTTATTTAATTTGTATCCTCAGTGCCTGGCTCATAGTAAGTAAGCCATCGATGTAAGATGGATAAATGCATGGATAAATGGATATATGAACAGTTGGATTAGTGGAGAAACAGGTAGAAGAAACTTGCTAAAAGACAAGAAACTTGGTAGTCTTTTCCCACCATCATTTTTTCTCTTTGGCATTTCTCACAATCTAACATACTATATATTTCATTTTTTAAAAAAATTTTTGTTTCGTGTGTTACTCCCACTGGAATGTGATTTCCATGAGGACATGACATTTTGTTTGTTTTGCTCACTGATTTATTCCTAGTACTAGAATAGTGACTGGCATATACAAGGTACTCAATAAATATTTGTTGTTAGAGTTGACTGATAGACTTTTAAAGACAATATAGCTTACTTTACAGACATATGCTTAATAATGAAATAACTATAAAACCTGTCAATGGAAAGTTAATGTTTTTATGGCAGAGTCATTTTAGAGTGTCCTATCATTTTGGTTAACAACTGGAATGTTCATTCCAGCTACACGAATTCTTTCTCTGTTCCTCGTTTACATATGTCAAGGCTGCTCTTTCCTTAGAAACTTTGCTGTTGCATCCTCACTTTTTTTCAGAAGTCAACTTAAATGTCCCCATTTCAGAAATGCCTTCCCTGGTCTAAAAGAGAACCACGCATACCCCAAGTGTCTATCATAACACCATACTTGATTTTCTCAAGAGCACATATTTCTGTCTGAATTATCTCATTTACTTTGTTTTAACATTTGCAAAGTTTTATCTGCCTTCCCAGGTGATAAGCTCTGTGAGAGCTAGAATATCATGGGGCCTCTTCAAGGTAATGTCCAGCACCTAACCCAGTGCTTCATCCTCAGTAGGCACCAAAAATATCCTTCTGTTCATAGGCAGAATTCTAAGATGTCCCCAACAATCTTCATCCCTATCATTACTACTATGATAATGTTATGCAACATGGCAAAGGGAATCTGCAGATGGAATTAAAGTCACTAATCAGTTGGGTTAAAGAAAGGGAGATTAAATGAGTGAGTTGAACTTAATCAGTTGAACCATTTCAAAGCAGAGAGTTTTCTCTCGCTGGAAGAAGAGGAGGAAGTCAAAGAAGATTTAAAACACAAGGAAAATTTGATGAGATTTTCTTGGCTTTCAAGATGGAGGGAGCCATGTGCCAAGATCAAAAGAAGGCCACTCTGGCAGCCAGCAGGGAAATGGGGACCTCAGTTTTATAGCTGCAAGGAACTGAATTCTTCCCATAACCAAAATAAACTTAGAAACAGATATTTCACCAGAGTCTCCATGTAAGAATCTTACCCAGATGACACTTTAATTTTGACCTGTGAGACCCTAAGCAGAGAACTCAGACAAGCCTGCTCAACCTTCTGACCTTCAGAACAGTGAGATAAGAAATGGGCATTATTTTAAGCTGCTAAACTTGTGGCAACAGCTTATGCAACAATAGAAATACAATCATTCAATAAATACTGGTGCCAGTCCCTAGACCCCCCACTGGCTCTCTAACCTGAGTAGTGGCTTTGCCTCCTCCTTTTTAGAGGTGATAGAGGCCTTTGAGCTTGGGACCCCTTATGTAGCTGCTTCCTGTGTCTGAAACATCCATTGACAATGCACATCTGCAAAGGATCTCTGTATGTTCCCATCTTCTCCTTGCTCGCCTCTGGGGAAGAGAGACTCCTTTGAACAGGTTTTCATTGTGCTGGTGATTTTACACACTGTGTGACCCTCTTTGTCAGAGCATTCATTACCTCCCTGCCATCACCTGTCCTCCTTCACATCAGCCTCTTCCACTCCATCAGCTCTTCCTCTTTGTCTCAAATAGAAATTAGCAGATACTTCATCTCATTTACTGTCAAACTTCTTGAAAGAGAAGTCAGAACTCACTTCCCCACTTTCCTTGCCATCAATCAATTTTTTATAAACTATTATTTAATTCAATTTTAACAGAATTAATTATGTATGCGCACTTTGTACAAAATCCAAAACACACAAATGGGTTGTAGTAGTCTGTTTTGTGTTGCTGTAACAGAAATACCTGAGACTGGGTAATTTATAAAGAACAGAGGTTTATTTCGCTTATGATTCTGGGACAGCTGCATCTGGCATGGGCCTCAGGCTGCTTCTACTCATAGCAGAAGGTGGCAGGTACAAGCAGGTCACACAGTGAGAGGAAGCAAGAGGGCGAGAGAGAGAGGGAAGGGATGTGCCAGGGTCTTTTAAACAACCAGCTCTTGTGGGAACTAATAAATCGAGAACTCACCCACTATCCCCACCCCACAGGGAGAGCATTAATCCATTCATGAGCTCCCACTCATCCTGTTCTCTTGGAAGTTGCCAACACTTTCATATTATATTCCCCTTATTTTCTGGCCCTTTTTAAAGCTCTCACTGTGCTTAGTTTCCATGAAGCATTTGACATTCTTGAAACAAAGCCATCATCATGCCACCTCAATTTAAAAAAAAAAAAAAAAACCTCCTCATTGTTTTTATAACAGTGCAATCTCTAGATGGTCTCCTAATCCCTGGGTTACATCTTGTCTGTTTCATAGTTGCCTCCTCTTCAGCCTCCTATCCTCTCGATGTCATGGTTCCAAGGCTGTGATTTCGTAGATTTATACAGCTGCAGCCACTAACCTCATGTGGAAAATTGCCAAACGCTTCTTTTTAGATAGCCCAAATCTATTAGCCAAATTCTAGCTCCTCATTTCAGCAGCTTGTTGGGCATTTTCTTCCCAGGGTTCCACAGCTCTTTAGGATAAGATTTCTGAAGCTAAATCCCACGTCAGCTTTTTGGGGGAGAGAAAGGGGAGACTCTAAAAGCAGCAGCTGTTGTGCCATCCCTGTTCATGTTAAAAGCTCTACTTCGACTCCACCCTTAGAGTTACAGAAAATTCTTTTTTCTCGGTCCTCACATACACCCACCTACCAGATACCATCAGCTCTTGATTTCCAATCTCTTCCCATCTGTTCCCTCTTGCTACCCTCACTCTAAGTCTATGCCTAGATAAAGTATCCTAATATTCTCAGTGTCTATATCCCTTCCCCTTCCATTCTGAACCGTTACATTGTTTAAGACAATTCCCTTTTCTTGTTCAAAATCTTAAATGAGTCTCTATTGCTTACAAAATAAACATTCCTTAGCTTGTCATTCAAGTTCAAAATAATGTGATTCCAACATACCTTTGAAACTTTACTTCTTACTCAATCTTCCATTTATTTTGCAGTATGGCCTAAGCAGAATATTCCCTGCACATACTATCCTGCTCCAGTGATATGGCTCTCCACACCACCACCACCCCTCAATTTTCTGCATCATTCGCACTTTTCGAAAACCTACCATCAATTCGAGGCTAAGTCCAATGCCTCTTAAACTATGAGTATTCTCTGATATCACCTCTCTGCTATGTAGTTGATATGCATCGAGTGTGCACTGATTGCTCATGTACAAGAAGCAGGAAATCAAACCCACCGAGTGCCTAAAACTCACTGAGCACTGTGCCGGGTGCTATTGTCTCATTTAATCCTCACACAACATTATAACATTATTGTGTCAGCCCAAGGCCACACAGCTAAGTGATCAAACTAAGATTCAACCCCAGGTGGTCTTAATTAAAAAACAGAAGCAAAATGAAACCAAAACAAAACCCCTGGAAGAGTACAGTAAAACAAGAATAAAGGAACTCAATGTCTGTGGTTCCACTTTGACACACGCTAATGGTGCTGATAACATCGGGTGGGACTGCGCGGACTGATGGATGCGCCCTCTCTCTACATCTCGATCCACAGTTCCTACTGTTTGCATTTACTCCTCACCCAGTGCCTCCTGCCTGGTTCACTTGTACTTATCATTCGGGTCTCAAATGAAACATCGTTTCCTCCAGGAAACTTTTCCTGACCTGTCCTTCCTCTCAGCCCCATGGGAGGCAGGTCCACTTATTATATATTCTTACTATACTTCGTACTCTTCCTGTGTAGCATTTTCACAATTGAATTACAGAACATTTCTCTTGTTACGTATTTTATTAATCATTATTATTCAGTTAAGTGCTTACTTAATCATTAAGGCATGAACAAATTTAAGGGCAGACACTATACCTTTCTTCTTCTTAAGTGTCAAAGTGCCTAACAGCATGTGGCTTGTGGTAGGCACGGCGCGCATGTTTGCTGAGAGAATGAACAAATAAGTACCCAAGTGCCTAGGACAGCACTTGCCTGGCGTATCACACACTTTCCCTATGCCTTGCCCCCACCGTTGCCGAAATTATTTCCTCTTCGGTGAATTAATAGATGAATGTATAGATGGATAAATGGACAATTATCAAATCTCCCCCAGTCTAGATTTCTGAGACTGGCATCCCAAGAACGGTAAATATACAGAAGAAAGAGCAGAAGGTCTTCGTCGTCTCACATCCTTTGGTTGTTGACAACGAGGACCACCAGCACACTACTGTCCCCGTAGCTCTCATTTTAGGTGAGGCTGCTAGAAAGGGTCTTTCTTTCCTTTTCTTCCCTTCCTCCCTCCCTTCTTCCTTTCCTCCCTCCCTCCGTCCCTCCTTCCTTCCTTCAGTTCCTGCCTTTCTGCCTTCTTTTTTAAGCAAATTTAATCCTGACAAGAAATATGCTTTAATATGCTTGGCACAGCTCCCTCTACAGAGTTAGCAAATGTTAAATAATACAAGACAACATAAATAATACAAATAACAGTGGTACTATATTGCTAACACTAAGCTGCTTCATTTAAGGATTGGCAACATCAAGAGTTATTTTGAAGACACTATAGATACACAATAAGTATTAATTGGTCAAATAGTACTTACAACCCATGAGTAATTTATTTTCCCACATAGCTAGTCACAGCCAAGGTTAAACACAAGCCACACTCAAAGGCCTCTTTGTTTGGGTGCAGGACTGCGCTATTGGAACAGTACCTACATGTCATGATGATATATCTAACGCTGTGGATTTACACAGAACTGTGCTTCGCAGAAGCTTAATTGTGTTGTTGTTTTAAAGACAGATTTGTGCCAAAGATCTGGCACTCTGCAGAGGATGCCAAATGGTTGCCCTGGAAAGCTTCTTCTCAGAAACAGGTGTGGCATTCCATCTCACTATCCAGCCCGAAGGTGCAGCCCGGCGTTGCCTTAGCTCTGTGCTATTCTGGGAACCAGTTCGCAGTAGAGAAGCACTTTTCTGAAAATGGAAACTATTTTTCTTCTAGTGGTGCCAAGCACACAGTAAGCACTCAAACATACTATCTATTGGTCTTCTAAGTTTAAAACCTCATATCTCCAGCCCAGTTTTCCTTTGAGCACCAGCTGCCAGCAGCCTGCTCAGCATCTCCTCTTGCATTTCTGCCACTTAAGAGCCAGAGAAGAGCCATCGGTTCCTGTCCACAATCCCCAACCTTCACCCCAAACTAAATCAGCTCCCACCCCCACTTCTGCAAATGGTGCCACATCCACCAAAGTGCTCAAGGCAAAAACATAGGGGTTCTTGTGAATTGCTCTTGTTCCATAACATCCCGTTCAAATCCACTAGTTTTAAATCTGTTGATTCTACCTCTAAAATATATCTCTAACCTCATTCTATTGATTCAACTGTAGTCCAGGTTAGTGTCCTCTCTTACCTAACTGGATTCTCTCCTTCACTCTTGTCTCTCTAGAGACCATTCTGCACCTAGCAGCCTGGGAAAGCCCTGCAGTATCAGGCAGATCCTTTCACTCACCCAGCACCTTCCAAAAGTACTTAGGCTGAAATCCCACTGGCTGGCCCAGACATGAGGTCTTGCATGATCTGCACCTCCCCCCACTCACCACTCCCCAGCCCCATGACCTTGTCTTTGACCCTCCAGCACACTGAGCTGATACCAGGCTCACAGGCTTGTGGCCTGCTGGCCCTGCTGTTTAAAATGTACATTGCCCAGATCTACCTGGGACTTTCTCCTTCTTGTCTTTTAGGCCACAGGTCAAATACTATCTCCTTAGATTGTTCAGCCTTCTTGGTTCTCAATCACATGACTCTATTTTATTTTTTCCATAGCACTTGATTATGTCTGAAATGATCATTTGCTTACATGTGTTTATTGCCTATAGCCCCCACTAGCATACCAGCTCCTTGAGCATGTAAGATCTGTGCACCGTGCACAAACCCCACACGTTGGGATGGCTCACGTCACAAAGACCATGAGACAGAGACTGATGCAATCAAGCAAGAGGAGTTTATTTCCAGCATGCTGGGGTCACTCAGCATTCAAGACAAAAGCGACCCCGAGCCTTTAACACAAGAGCTTTTTATACAGTTTTTTAGACAGACTTTCACAATAGGATGAGTTGTTTACTGTTTACAGGTTATCAGAGGTGACCTTTGGATTTATTGGTGGGCTTTAGCAAGCTGGTACCCTAATAAGGAACAGTGCACTTCCCAATCGTTTATCTTCCAGGTGGCTTTTAGATAAGGAACTGGTCAGTCAGTTCCTGGAACCGGGTGGTGTTTTACTCCCTTCCTGGAATTTAATGTGTCTGGGCCTGCCTTACTTAAAATGACATTAGTTATGTTTTCTCGTTTTTAGCAAGCATTAAATACAGAAGCAAATTAAGCATGTTAAAGTTATATTTTTTCTACAAGCACAGAGACTTTGTGAGTGGCTCTGCATTCCCAGTGTGCAGAACTGTGGGCACAGCAGCAGCACTCTGAACACCTGCTGATGGGCTGGCTGGCTGAACACACAAGTGGGACCAGCATTTGTCTCCATGGGACCAGGCACTTTCCCAAGTCCTGAGATTCTGAAACTTCTACACAGCAATATTTGGCTGTGTTCAGTCACAGACAGTGTGAAAGAATCTAATTCTGATTTTCTAGAAGAATTAAAAAAAAAAAAAAAAAGACAACATATCCATAGAGATAAGGTACACGTAGGCAGCATTTGAATCCCTACCAGAGATTTGATTTTTCAAGCTGAATCCAGGATGCCTGAGGGTTCTACCCCAGGGAAGCTTGAGCCCTGGGCAACCAAGTACCCCTCTTCAGCCAGGGCAGCTCTGTTTCAATCTGCTTTATTTTTAAAAAATATAATTGGCTTCCACAAAAGGAGATGTCTGAAAAATAGGATCCCACCACTGAAAAGGAATACAATTGCTTACGTTAATGTGCATTTAAAAGTCTCCTTCTGAACATCCAAAAATAGAGATAAGATGTGTTTCTTGTAATCGCCCACTTCTCTCTGCCTTCTGGTCCCACTGCTGCTGCCCTAGTTTAGATCCCCACACCCGTACTTTTGGCCCTAAGAGTATCTAGAAGGCTTCTGCCTCCATTCCCATCCCTTCTGAGAACGCCTTTTTCACCCTGCTGCTAAATCAGCATTACTCCCCCCACCCCCGAGCACAAATCTGAGCTTGTCACTCCCCCAGAGGCTCCCATGTCCACCTAACTCATTCGACACGTGTAGCCTGGCCTGTGCAGAACTCCCTTTGTGAGAAATGCCCTCACTCATCCAAGGCCAAAGGATGGACACGGGGACATGAGGTACAGTGAAGACTTTAATTACGGCCTTGCAAGGTTCAGGTGTCTGACGGGCAGGCACATGGGAAAGGGCTGTAGCAAGTAACTTATTCCCTAGTGCTCAAGTCCCTGCCCCCACCTCCTCATGGGCCAAGAGTACTACAGGATGCACAATCTTCCCGGATGATGTCTAAGATTACCCAATTTATTACCCCCTTGTAAGAAATTTCTTTTTCTGATGGCTCAGGATAAGCCCATAAAATAGGCCCACTGAAACCCTGTGAAAAGAGAAAGATTAGGAAATGAAGAGAACAATAAAGGGCTATTGACTCATTACCATCTCAAGGACAACTTTATCTATTCAGTGACCCCCCAGGAATGGGCTGGACCAGTCAGACAACTTTAGGGCTGGGCCTGAATTATTTCTGAAAATGAATCGCTTAGATTGTTTTCTTACACCTTGCCTTCACTTTGGCCCCACAACCCTTCAGACCCACTGCTCTTTTTTTTTTTTTTTTTTTTTTTTTTTGTCCTTTTCGTGACCGGCACTCAGCCAGTGAGTGTACCGGCCAGTCCTATATAGGATCCGAACCCGCGGCGGGAGCGTAGCAGCACTCCCAGCGCCGCACTCTACCAAGTGCGCCACGGGCTCGGCCCAGTCCGCTCTTGATGAGTCCCTGACGTGCACGAGCCTAGAGTTCTCCCTTCTAGTGCATCACTGGCCCAGACCATTGTTCTTGCCTATTATTGATTCGCATTTCTGCTGGGACTTGCTAGTTGAAGTTCCACCTCTGCTCACATAGGTTTCCGCATTCCTCACCCCATCCTACCTCACCCTCAGGGAAATCTCCACCCTCTCCTTCAGTACCCACAACTCTCTGCTATTGTGACACTAATCATTGCTACTTTCTTCTCTGGACTGTAGCTGTAGCCTGCAGTCACAGGGAAAGATAAGACTTATAGCAGAGGCATCAGTTTCGGGTCCCACTGCAACTCTTATTGAGTAAGCTTAGACTCACCCTCTCTGAGCCTCATCCACTTTACTTATAAAATATATGTAATAATATCGCCCTCTCAAAGCTGTTGTGAGTGTTAAATTATATAATACATGTGGAAATAAGTTGGAAATTATACATATGAAGTGTTTTCACTCCTATTGGCTGCTTGAGGGCAGGGACCATTCCATTCATCTTTGTACCTAACCCCCAGCCCCAGTGCATGCCAGTAGCAGCAGAGCCCATTCATTGCTGCATAATTCTGAGAAAAAGAGAAAGGACCCACTCTAATTCAAATTTAATACCTCAACTTGAACTTTGAAGTTGTTCAGAAGAGTTCCTTCTGATTTGGAGGACAAAAATGATTGGAAAAAAAGCTATTAAGCTATTTATTAATGGTTTTGATTTACATAACAGATTATTTGGGGATGGGTCTGTTATGGCCAATGTCCGATGGGTAAAAGAAATTTGCCCACAAGAACCGGGTGGTAGGAAAAGGAAAAGAGTTTATTTCTGGCAGCTAGGGCTACGCAGGCCAATCGAGAAGCGCAGCCCCAAGTTGAAACCTCTCGCAGCTTTTATTTTTAGCTAGGTGGGAATTTTTCGCACCTGACACAATCTAGCCAATGCAAGCAAGCCAGCGATACATAAGCTAATTTTGCGGTTAGCCCTGTAGCCCCTCCCCACCCTGGATTCCCCATAGGGACTTTCCAGGCTAAAATGGCAGAGCTGCCTAAGATGGCGTTGGCCATGCTACTCTGTTTATTCCCTGATTTATTTTAGCAAGCGACTTGTACAGAAGCAGAATGCATATGTTAAGGTCAGTAGGGGTTGGGGCGTCCCTTAACAGGTCCAGGTGAGCCTCTGACAGAGCAGCTATGAAGTTAGGACAGTGCTGGGTCTTTTGTGTACTCTGAGAAGTCCAGCCCCAAGGAGTTTACAGTCCTCTGGCATTTGCTGCAACACACTGCAGACTTCTGCTCCATTCTAAATTGGCATGGGGCCTAGGATCCATTTGAGAAAGAACATGAATGAGACTTTGGGATCAAGATGTACAGGTCTGATGGACAGGGTGGATGGGTATATTCTCCAAAGGGGGCTAGATGGGAGTTAAACAACACAGGCTCCCTGAAGTGATGTTTCGTGGAAAAGTCTTGAAGGATGGTCTGGTTTCTGCAGCAAAGCTTGGATGATGCAAGGAGTAGGAGTTTCAGAGGAAGCTGTGCCTGGCTTTCTTTTTCCCATTTTGAGTGCTGGATCACCATGTCTGGCTGGTCAGGTTGCACACTGAACAAAGGGGTGCATAGAAATGCATCCATATTAGTCTGTTTCTGTTGCCTATAACAAAATACCTGGAACTGGGTTATTTATAATAAAACTATTTATTGCTTGCGGTTTCAGAGGCTGTGAAGTCCAAAGTCCAGGAAACACATCTGGTGAGGGTCTTATTTGGTGATGATGCAGGGTACCACACTGTGGATGGTGGAGCTGAGAGAGAGAGAGAGCTCCTCATGCACTCTCCTTTTAAAGCCCTCATAACCATGCCCATGACCACCATTAAACCATCAATTTATTAATCTAATCACCTCTTCAAGGCCCCAGCTTTCAATTATCTTAGTAGGATTCTCCCCCCCCCCAATAGTTACAGTGCAGATTAAGCATCTAATAACTTTGGGGGGACTTTGGGGGACACAATTCCATCAGAAGCTTCATTCACATGACAAATTTGTGTATACTTTCTTTACAGTTTTCTGCCAGAGGAATGTCAAATATCTTAAGGAGGGGGTGATTTTCCTAATGCTTACTGAGACACAATTTGGGCTAGGGGAGTCCATGGTAGGGCACCCTGGTAGGGTATCCCTGCAAAAGACCTAGTTTTGGGAGGTGGAAGGGGTTTCCATACCAGTCTTGGGGCAGAAAAGCACCAGAGCCCTGTGATCCGGCAGGGCCTGTGAGGAGAACGGAGATTCCCAGTCCAGGGCAACTGACCTGCCTAGTCTGCCCTCTGACAGGGATTAATTAAACTACCTCTGTTACAGCACACATATAATCCGAACATCTTTATTCCTTTCTTACTATCTATCCTGCCCTCCCCAAACTCTTTAACGGTGAGGACTATACTGTAGTCATATTTATCCCCTTGGAACCTAGCACAGGATCTGCTAAATAATATTTACAGTAACTCTGACTGATAGATACCTATGGGTTTTTAAAATTTTATCCAGGAGGCTTCATATATCCCATTTTCTCCATTTATGGTTTCTTCCCAGACTTGAGGTTTGTCACAAGGAGATAATATTTTCAGCAAACAATATAAACCCTCACGTGACACACAAGCTAGAAAATGTCCTGGCGGGAGCCCCAGTGAAGAAGTCATCCTTCCAGGCCCAGATTGGACAGCCCTTCATTTCCAACTTATCATAAGTGCTTTCCTACACCCTAAAATGCAGCACACTGATCGTCAGTTAAGTTTCTACTCCAGGCCTGCTAGGCTTTACAAAGGATTGCATTTGACTCTGGGCATGGATTCAAAGTCTTTCAGAATAAATGACCTGCTTGTCTGGCTGTCAAAATGTGGACTTCATTGGCACCCTTACCGTAGCCCTAATTCAAGTTTATGTGCCAGAAACGGAACTGCTGCCTTTCAAATTCAACAAGGCCTTCAGACCGTGTCGGTCTTGCACAATATGGACCTGCTATTAGAACAACCAAGGGTATTTATAACGTAGTGCAAAGAATAGGAGGTTTGAAAGTCTGGCAGGGAGTTGGAGGATTGACTTCCATAAATCTAAGGCCCTAAAAATACCTTTTTTGTTTAAATGCTGGAAGGAATTGAGTCGACCTTTTTGCTTCGTTGAGATTTCTTTACGTTTTCTTGGTAACCAGAACAGTTTCCCAGTGTGTGTGACATCTGGCTCCCGTCTGGGAGCTCCAGGGAAAGAGGCCTTGCAGCGGGCCTTGCACGTGCCCCCGGGCAGCAGCAGGGCCAGGCCCAGCAGGGAGGGGCGGACAGCGGGAGACGACGTGGTGGGAGACGGGCACCCCGACCGAAGACAAGAAAGCCACGTCAGTCCAGGAAGCAGCTGCGTCTTTGCCCGGCGTTGCAAAGGCAAACCCGGGTGAATTCTGTGGCTGCTGCTGTTTCACAGAAAGCTCCCACGAAAGGTCAGCGGGCAGGGTTGAAACAAAGTGCTTCTTCTCTTAGATCTTCCTGTGGGTCTTGCTGCCTCGCCGCAAGTCTTGTTGCCAGCACTGTGTCCTGTCCCTCACACTAGTCACAGGCCAGCCCCTTGCTCCTTCCAGTGCTGTCTAGGGAGGAGGCGGAGGGGTCCGCGAGCTGTGCTGTCCTGGGAGCTCTCTGAGCGCCTGTGTCCCCGCGTCCATCCTGACCTCCAGGGAGAGGAAAACAAGACAAAAACCAAACCAACAAACACCTGGGTTGTCCCGGCCACCAAAGTCCCAATGAGTACCCACCCCACCGGGTAGCTCTGTAGGACTCCTCCTGGTGGCCCCATAATGACCTGTGGGTGGTCACTGTTGGAAGGTGAAGGCATAGTGGCCTGGCCCAGTGCTCGGGCATAAACAGGAGCTCAGCCCAGCTCCGGAGTGCGCGCGGCTGGTTCTTGCTGCCTGTACCTCTTTTATTAATGCAAAATAAAATGAGCGATTTTACTTTTAGCAATGAAACGATCAAAAGTGCAACAAATAAGATGACATCACCACAATGTTTAGATGTTACTATTATTGGAAACATCTTGCATTAAAAAAAAAATAAAAGAAGATACAATAAAGCCCTACCTTCAACCCTCCCCTCCCCAGAGGGAACCTCCTTAAATGGATCTGTATTGGTCCCACGTGATTTTTCGTACTTCTGCCATGTATATATAATTATCATAGGGAGATAATATTTTCAGCTATATATATATATATATATATATATATATATATATATATATATACATACATATAAATGAGCTTGTGTGTTGAAACACAAATGATAACTTTTAAATATCATTTCACAATTTACTTTTTGCACTCAACCTGCCATTTTTGAAGTTTATCACTGTAAATATTGGTAAATCTAGCTTTAAGATTGTTTAATATTTCTTTAAATAAAAGCAGTATTATCTGAAATCCAGCTTCCTATTTAGGAACATGCATTTTTCTCCCACCTTTTTTATTTTTATTACAAATAACACAATCAACATTTGTACATTTATCCTAGTGCATGTGTCTAGGGTTTATTGATGTAGACCCTCTACTACTAAATTCGTAGTAGAATTTGGAGGCCATAGTTCAATTTCAACTTTACTAAATATTGGCAAATTGTTCCCCAAGAAGGCTGTGCTAATTTACATGCTCATCAGCAATGTCACCAAAAGTTTGTGTCACTAGATTAACTATGGTTTTGCTGATCTGATAGTTGCAATTGGTGCCCTGCTATTTCACTTTTTAGTTCCCTGAGAAATAGGGCAGTTCAGCATATTTTCATATGCTATTGTCCACTGGGGCTTCTTGCTTTTTAAATTGCCTGTTCATATACCTTGCTCACATTTCTGTGTTATTGGATGGGTTCTTTATAAATTTGGGTTCCTATATAATATGTGGTTCCTATAGATTTTCCCAGTCTATTACTTTCCTTTTCAATTTATGGTGTCTTTTAAATTTTAATATAATTAAAATTTACTTTTTAATGTAGTTAATCTATTCAACTTCTTCTCTGTGTTTTATGGGTATTTTGTGATTTTTTTTAAAAGAAATCCTTCTTTAATTTTACACGGTAAGATTCTTCCGTTCTTTATTATTATTATTATTATTTTTAACTGCAGTCTTTAAGCCATCTGGGAATGTGAATTTATGTATCATGAAATATGGATTTATTTTGATCTTTTTCCATGTGGATAATCAACTGTCCCACACTATTTGCTGAAGAATCTACCCTTTCTTCACTGATTTATGATACTACCTGTCATATTCCAAGTGTTCTTATATTTTTGGGTCTGTTTCTAATTTCTCTCATTGATTTATTTTTCTATCTCTGATTCAGTACTATACTTTTAAAATTACAATAATTTTAATAGTGTTATTATAATAAATTATGTTTTATCTTTTTCCTATTCCTCCTCTTCCTCTTCATATTTTTCTTTCTTGTAGGTTTTTTTAACTCTTCTTGGCCATTACTCTTCCATAAGATTTCAAAATCTCATATAGATCCTCAAAAAAGATCCTTAAAAAATTAACTGCAATTATATTGAAATTTATAAATTAATTTGGGGAGAATTGACATCTTTATAATATCGAGTCTCTCCATGCATGAAAACAATGTATCTCTCCATTAATAAGGTCTTGTTTTATGTCTTTCAATAATCTTTTAAAAATGTTTTCTTCAGAGATATTATACATTTTTGTTAGGTTTCTTTGTAGGCAGCTTATAAATTTAATTAGTAATATAAATTTATCTTTTAAAAATTATATTGTCAGACTATTTGTTGCTTATTTATAGTATTTTAATGCAAATAATATTTTCATATTATATTCAGTATCTTAATAATAAAAACAAAATTCTTCATTTGCTCTAATTTGCATAAATTCCAGGATTTTCTATGTAGAGAATAACATCAATTATGAATGTTTTCTTCCACCTTTCTAATCTGTATGTTTGTCCCCTCCTTCACCTGCAATATGCACCATCAGAAAAGAAACAACAATAGCTGACAAACTTTCTCATTTCTGATTTTAAAGATCATGTTTTTATTTTATTTTTTATTTTGACATTTATAAAAGATTTAAAAGATGGCTTTTAAGAATCATCTTCTTTTTCTAACGGGCTAATAATTTTTCTATTTTCATGAAAAGGTATTTTTGTTTGCTTTTCTGCGTCTACTAAAGTGATAGATGTTTTTCCTTTTAATCTGATAATGTCATGAAATAATAGAATATCAAAATTTAATACTTAGGCTATTCACCCCCAGGGTCTTGAGAGGACAACAGGAGTCATGGGCTTCGACCCTGCCCATCGTCTTCTGCAACCAGGCTGACAGGGGAGGGGACCCAAATGCCTAGGGGGCTTCCCTGCCACCTTCTGCAGGGCCTTAGCCCCGCCCTCCCTGGCCCCTCCTCACCCCTTCCCCACCCCCAACAACAGCTTGGAGTGCACTTATTAGACACATGGGGTGTGTAACTTCTCTGCTCATGTTTTTCACCAGGTTTCTGCTTAGATTTTTCTAATTCACTTTTAAGAGTTCTTTTTTCATTAAGGATGTTAATCTGTGTTAAATTTGTTCCTTATCAAATGACATTAAAATTAAGAAAAAAAAGAAGCTTAGGTAGAAGCTTTGAGGTACAAATAGATATGGTTGATTATTTTGTTTTGGGCTTCACATCTTAATATAGCACCAAGAAACTTGCTTTATAAAGTTTACAAAGGTGAAATTAGTGATTTAGTAGTTCTATAGGTGTGCTGTCAAGCTAGGCATCCATAATTAACAATAATTACTGCATGTTATCAAATGGCTAGAAGAGAGGAGCTTTAAATTTCTCATCACAAAGAAATGATAAATTTTTACAGTGATGAACTTGCTAACTACCTTGATTTGATCACTACACATTGTATACATGTATTGAAATATATCTGTGCACCACAAATATGTATAATCAATACGTTTCAATAAAAAATTAAATTAAAAAAATTAATGCTTAGTTATAATATATGCAGGATTTGATTTTATATTTTTTTTCACTTTTTAGATACATTTTTATTTATTAATTTTTTTCAGGAGTCCATTCTTTTTTTTTTTATTTTATAATATTTTATTTAGAATTTTTGTATCATAAGTCATGAGTAAGATTGGACTATAATTTTCTTTTCATGTACTGTTCTTGTATAGTTTAAGTGGTGAAATTTACTGGGCTCATGAAATTAATTGTGTTACTTTTCCTGTTATTGCTATCTCTGAGAGAGTTCATATAAAACAGATACCATCCATTCACTGAAGATTTGGAAGAATCTGCATATAAATCATTTTGGACTGGAGGGGATGGGGTGGATTTTGGTCCACTGATCTGATTTCTTAAATAACTGCAGGTTTGTGTAGATTTACAATTTCTTCTTTAGTCAGTTTTGTTGAGTTGCAGTTTTGTAAGACAGAGCTTCTTAATTTATCACAGAACAAAACTTTTGTAAAATACAAAATTATATGCTTGAAGCATTCAAGCATAAAAAAATGCTTTGACAGGTTCTAATCACTTTCAATTTCTGTACTTACTTCATCACAGATTGGTGAGAATTAGTTTGCACAACAGTCAGTTGATGACACTTTAAGTAGCACTGTTCTAGGAAATCCATTTGTCAAAGTTTTCAAATCAATTAGCATAGAAAGCTATTCATAATATTCTCATGTTATATTTAAACATTGCTGTTATATGTGTAGTTACGTTGTTTTAGCAGTCCTAATGTCATTTATATTCTGTCTGTTTTCTTGGATATATTTGGTCATAGTTTCATCTGTTTCACTAGTCCTTTGAAAGAACCCACTTTGGTTCTGTTGATTATCTCTATGGCATTTTTGTTTTCTCTTTAGTGAGATGACTCTAATGTAGTTGTTAAGAGCACATACTTTGAAGTCTGGTGTGTGGATTTGAACCCCAACTTCTTCACTTACTAGCTGAGCAAGTTACTTAATCTCCCTGTGCCTCAGTTTTCTCATTTGAAAAATGGAAATAATAATACCTTTCCACAGGGTTATTTGAGGAATTAAATGGTTATTTTAGGAATTAATATGTGCTAAGCAAATATCATAAGTTCTCAAAAATATTAGCTTTATCATTATTGCATCAATTTCTCCTTTTCTTTCTATAATTTTCTTTCTTTTATCTCCTTTGGATTTACTCTATTTTTCCATCTAATATCCTGAGTTGTATACTTTGTTCTTTATCTTTGATTATTTGTAATGGGCTGTACATTTCCCTATGACTACTGCCTTAGCAGAATCTGAAACATTTTTATATGTAACATTTTTTATATTTAACATTTTATATAGTATTTAATTTCCACTAGTTTACATATCAGTTTCCTATTGCTGCTGTAAGAAATTACCACAAATTTACCAGCCTAAAACAACACAAACATATAGTTCCGTAGATCAGAAGTCCAACACGGGTGTTATTGGGCTAAAATCAAGGTGCTGGCAAAGTTGTATTCTTTTCTGGAGGCTCTAGGGGAGTATCCATTCCTTTGCCTGTTCCAGCTCCTAGAGGCCCTCTGCGCTCCTTGGCCCGTGGCCACTTCCTCCAGCTTCAAAGCCAGCAACAGCAGATTGAGTGCCCCTCACATTACATCACGGAGACCCCCTCTTCTGCCTCTCTCATAGACTTTTAAGGACCTTTTCATTACATTGGCCACACCTGGATAATCCAGCTGTTATTATTTTAAGGTCACCTCATTAGTAACATTAATTCCATTTACTACTTTAATTCTCCTTTGCCACATAACCTAACATATACACAGGTTCCAAGGTTTAGGATGTAGATATTTAGGGGACCATTTTTGCCTACCACAACTAGTATTTATTTATTTATAATTGTTTTTAATGTACAATATATGTGAAATGTATAAATTTTTTACATGTCCAAGTATGTAAAATTTTGGTTCATTTTTGGTTTTGATTTTTAATTCTGTAGCATTAAAGTCTGAGAATATACTCTATGTGCTGAATATACTCTTTGGCATGTGCTGAATTTATTTTATGGCTCAATATGGGGACAATTCTTATTAGTGACCCAAATCTGAATAGAATGTACATTCTCTAACTGTTGGGTACAACATTCTATATTTATCTATTAGATCAACTTTATCGTGTTGTTCAAACCTCCTATATATTTATGAATCTTTTTGTCTTATGTGTGAATTATGTTAAATCTTTCACTATGATTTAGTATTGTCAATTTCTCCCTATATTTCTGTTCAGTTTTTCTTTATTAGAAAGCTGTGAAACAGAAGCTTAGAATTTTTAAATTGTCATATACTTCTGATAAATTATTTATTTAATTATTATGTATTGATCATCTAGACCCTTAATAATGCTTTCTTACTTAAATATCTTTTTTATTTTTTGGTGGCTGGCTATTACAGGGATCCAAACCCTTGACCTTGGTGTTATACCACACTCTGACAAACTGAGCCAACCAGCCAGCACATTAAAATATTTTATATTTGATAGAATTTTCTTCTCATTAGTTTTCTGTCCTTTAATTTCATTGTTTTTATTGTGTTCTAAGTGAGCTTTGTTTAAGTAACTTAAACAGAATGTATTAAAATTCAGCTTTAATGTCTTTGTTAGCTGGTGAGTACAGTTGGTTTATAATTATTATGAATATTGATACATTGTGATTACTTTTGCTATTTTAGTTTGTGCTTTTTGTTCTTATCATATTTTTTCTTCACTTTATGATTCTGCCCTATAATTGATTAATTTTGTTCTTTACAATCTTTATACAATCTTTATAATCTTGTTTCCTTTCATTTAATTATAAATTATATTCATATTTCTACTGTTTAGGCCAGAATTAAAATTTAAGCATATATCCTCAACTTAATTTATTAAAGTTAATCAATATCTCTGTCTTCATCTTGAACAAAGCAAGTGTTTTTAAACATCTTCAAGCAACTTTAAATTCTTTATCTTCAATTTCCCCTCCCCTTTTTTATGTGGTACTGTTTTAATTTTTTCAGCTTTATCTTTTGTTTTATTTTGCAGTACCTGAGCCAGTCACTACTATTAGTGTTGTTTCATCATGTCAGTGTTAGAGTCAATTTACCCAGGTGTTCACTAACATTTTGCTTAACTTTTGCTTACCACTTTTCTTGCATTATATGAATTCCTTCTGTACAAAATGTTTTTGTTTGCAAAGTACAAGTTTGGTATTTCTTTGAGCAAAGGTCTATAAGTGGAAAAGTCTTTATATTTTTATCTGGAAATGTCTGTATTTCAACCTGATTTATGGCTTATTATTTAGGTAGATATAGAATCCTATGTTTTCAGATACTTCCTTTTAGCATTCTAGCCTCTACTATTGCTGTGGAGAAGTCGGCTATTAATAAAATTTTGTTCTTTTTCATTCTGGTTTCCCCTAATATCTTCTCTTTGTCTTTCGTGTTCTATAATTTTACTATCATATATCTAGACATATATATTTTTTTTTAATCATGCATGGTGCTCATTAGACTACATGAATCTGAGGATGCATGGGTTTTATAAATTTTGGAAATTTTTTAGCCATTTTCTCTTTGAATGTTTCAGTCTCCCAGGAACACTATAATTTCTTTTTGATATTTTTATTAGGCACATACTGCTGATTTTCATCCTATTCTCTATGCTTCTTAACCACTCTGTTTCTTGGTAGTCCATTCTGTATAATACAATATCCACAGATATATTTTGCCCTTAATAAATTCTCTCTTAGGTTCTGACTTTATTTAATTTGTTGATTTTGTGTGTGTGTGACCGGTAAGGGGATCTCAACCCTTGGTGTGGTGTCGCCTGCACTGCGCTCAGCCAGTGAGCGCACCAGCCATCCCTATATAGGATCCGAACCCACCACTTCAGCACTCCCAGCGCCGCTGTGCTCCCAGCCCCGCACTCTCCCGAGTGAGCTACGGGATTGGCCCTTTAATTTGTCGATTTAATCTTTAATTTAATGATTCTTTTTTACTTCTCAAAATTCTACTTGATTATTTTTTAACATACCTAACTTTAAGAGTATCTTATTATTTTCTTAGAATTTATAATGTCTTTAATTCTTTTTAAAATCCTCATTTTATAATCTTACCAGAATATTATGTTACCTGAAGTTTTAGGAACTTTAAATGTGCTATTGCTTTGTATTCCAACTCTTTCTATGGGTGGATTATTTCTTTCTAAAATTTTTAAAATTTGGATTGTGAGATTATGGAGCACACACAGATCTGAGTCTAAAAGAAAACAACTTCAGTAGGATTTAAACTATAGAAATCCAGTGCAAAATCTAAAAAAAAAAAAAAAAAAAATTAAGTTTGCTTTCCAGAAGTCACTCTTTTAGATTTATCACTGAACTGGGATAGATTTTTTAAAATTATTTTGATCAACTTAGGTGGTCCCTGATATTTAGGGAACATCAGTTTGTGCCTTAAATCCATAAGGCCCACGCTTATAAATTCTCAGAACAGAATTTTTTATGCTTCTACCCAGGTCCTAGGCATGAAGAGAAAAACCTCCTTGACTTTACACTGTGCTGGTGGGTGGAGTTCTCTTGATTTACCTTTTCATTGTGTGTGCAGCCTCTACTGAGTCCTAGCTGTATGTATGTGAGGGCTTGGGAGCTTGTTCAGTTCCAGTCCTTCATCTTGAACATGTCCAAATGTCAATTTCTGTCCTTAAATTGACATTGACACCTGAACAGGTTAATAAACTGCTTCCCATCTTGTGAGAAAATGCTCTGACCTGTCCAATGCCAAAGGATGGACATGGAGACATGAGGTACAACAAAGCAAGATTCTAATTACAGCCTTATAAGGTTCACGTGTCTGAAGGGCAGGCACACGGAAAAGGGCTGGAGCAAGCAATTTATTACCTAGTATGCAAGTCCCTCCCTCCAGTTCCTCATTGGCTGAGTACTACAGGATGCACAATCTTCCTGGATGGCACTTAAAATTTATTACCACGATTTATTACCCCCTTCTAAGAATTTTTTTTTTTTTTTTTTTTTTTTTTTTTACCAGTAAAGGGATTGCAACCCTTGGCATGGTGTGGTCCACATCACGCTCAGCCAGTGAGGGCACCGGCCATCCCTATATAGGATCCGAACCTGCGGCCTCGGCGTTACCAGAGCCGCACTCTCCCGAGTGAGCCACGGGGCTGGCCCTAAGAAATTTTTTTTTATGTCTGAGGGCTCAGGACAAGTCCATGAAAAAGGCCCGCTAAAACTCTGTGAAAGGAGAAACACCAGGGAATGAAGAAAACAATAGGGGCTAGTAACTAATTACCATCTTAAGAACTCTATCTGTTCTGTGACCCTCCAGGAATGGGCTGGACCACTCAGACAACTTTTGGGCTGGGCCTGAATCAGTTAAAACACCCTTAGATGAGTTATTTCTGAAAATGAATCACTTAGATTATTTTCTTACAATCTCCTGAAGTAGCAAAACTATCAAGTCATATCTATGTGATCTGGTTTTCTTTTCCTACTTCATTCCTGAGGTTTTCTCTTTCAACCTTCTGAGATGTACTAGCCATTTAAAAAATGTTTAAAAACATTTCTAGGTATTTGTCACAGATTTTTCAGATTATATAATTTACAGTATTGCTGAGCCAAATCCTCCCATTCTCAGGAACAAATTCTTCCCAAATGCTCATGGCCATAGAAGAAACAAAATTTTTTTCCAGATGACTGTCAGAGAAATCCATGCAGTGTGAACAGAACTTGGAAAAACTACTGTCAGTTGTTAAATAGAGATCTCAGCATGCTCAGGAAAATCTTCTAGGGCCTCCAGTCTTGTGCCCCAGTGTTGTCACCCCCTGCAGGGACTGCTGCACTTCACAGCTGTCTGTCACAGAATCAGGCCATGGAGGCACAGAATATGTTGAGAGGAGGAACCAGGTGAGGTCTGATGAGGAGCAACAGGAAGTGTGGGGTAGTGGAAAGAGATTTACAGTCAAAAGACCCTCTTTAATCCCAGCCTTGGTATTTGTGAGCTATGTAACTTCAGGCAAGTCACTTCTCAGAGACTCAACTTTCTTTAGTGTTAGATTAGGCCAAGGCTTTTTCAACTTTCTTCTAACCCACTCACCCTTCCCTCCCATGAAACATTTTCTTCAAAGGAAACCTAACATTAAAGCAGATCAAAGTGGAATTACGCTGCTTGAAGGGGGTGGGTTATTGCTCCCTGCTTCCCACCCTCTCCCAGCCCCAGAAAAGCCCTGAGACACTTCCACAAAACCCCTATGGCTAGCACAGTTTGAACTATTAGATGTACCTTGCAAGGGTTTAAAGTGAACCTTCTTTGAGTTGGCATCAAGCCAAACAGCCAAGAAAGAATCAGTCAAAGTGATTGCACTAAACATGGTTACTATGAGAACTAAAAGTGCCTCCCAGGTTTCTTAGCAACAGAAATCAAGGTCTGCTGACCAAAAAAAAAAAAAAAAGAAAGGTTCTTTGAAAGGTGGAACAAAATAGCTAATTGAGCTTAACCCTTGTCCTCTTTTATGACACAACAGTAGAAATGATTATAAGCGGAACAACAATTTTCTAGTCCCTCCACCTCAAATCTTCCACCATCTGAGCTGCAGATGTCAATCGTCCACCAAGACAGGAGTAGCAGAATGCCCATTTAACTGAAAAATGAAAAGTGCTAGGAACATTTTCTTCTCTTTGATCCCAAAATTTTACTTGATAAAAGAAAAGGGTGAGAGGAGAGATGATACTGCGATCCCTTTCTCCCTTCTTTCCACAGTACGTAGAGGAGGATTTGCACCCGAGTTTTGGGTTATCCTTGGTCTCTTTATCCTTTTTTTGAAATGAACATCATCTCTTCGTTTTATAGATTAGAAAAATTTATTCCAAGTTTAAGTGGTCCATTTAAGGTTACATATCTACTAGATGGCAAAGCCAGGAGAAGTCAGACTTTTTTTTAAAAAGCTGATTTATAATTTTTATTAAGGTATTAACTGACATACTGTGCTTTTGGTACAGAGTTTGTATCCTATTTCTTGTGTTCCCCCACTTTTTAATTTTAAAACCTTTAAGCCTCAAAAAAAGTTGAAAAAATAGAACATGAATACCCTTCATCTAGATTTACTAATTCCATTTCACCCATGTGCTTTCTTTCTATGTATATGCATGTGTGTAAGTGCATATGTACACAGGTATATATACACATAAAAGGTAGATATGCATTTTTATGCTGAACTATTTAGTTACTTAAAAATTAGCAACTCACTTACACATAAGGAGTTTCTTCTATATAACCAAAATGGCATCAATTATCATGAGAATTAAATAAACTGATTATCAACTAATAAGTCTATATTTAAATATTTTCACCTGTCTTAATACTGTTATTTACAGATTTTTAAAAATCTCAAATCCAGTCGAGATTTGCACTGTGCATTTTTTTTTTTTTTTTTGGTATGTCTGATTACTTTTATCTGGGGCATTCCTTTCCCTATTTTGATTTTCATGACATCTACTTTTTTGAGTCCAGACCAGTGTCTTCAAGAATGTTCCACATTCTAGACATGTTTGATTGTTTCTTCATAATTTGAAATAGGCTGTGATTTTTAGCAAGAAACCATGTAGGTGATGTTGAGTTCTTATTGCATCACATCAGGTGGCAGATAAAGTCAGACGGATTCCCTGTTGATGAGGCTAAGATTGATCACTTGATTAAGATGGCGATAGCCAGATACATTTTCCGTTTGTAATTTGTAAGTAATCTTTATTGTGACACTTTGAGACCATGTGAATATTTAGTTTCACAATCACCTTTCAGCCAATGGTTTTAGCATCCATTGTTGACCTCAATGTTGCCTGAATGATTTAATATTGAGAAAAGTGAAATGATGATTTTTAAAATTCTATCCATTTCTTCTATATTTATTAGCTGGTATTCTGTTTATAAAAAAGAGTCTGTCTCTCTCTCTTCTTCCCTCCTCTTCCTCTCTTTGTCTCTGTCTCTCTTTGTCTCTGTGTCTCTCTATCTCCGCCTTTGTCACTTTGTGTGTGTGTTTCATTCCTGTGCACCGCCTCTTTAAACTTTTTTGCTCTTGACCTACATTTCTCCTTAAAAGGCCTCCTTGTGGAAAATATTTGCTGTTGGCAGGCACAGTAATTTAGGCTTCTTTATCCATGGTGCCTTCCAAAAGCTTAATGAGAAGGGTAGAGGTAATTCACTTCACCTACACTCCTAGGGATAAAGTTTTTATTTATTAAAAAGGAAATTGATAAACAATGTTATTAAGTAACTAATGAAAATAGAGAACTATCAATAAAATTTTTAAAAGGGTAGGACTTTTTTTTTTCTTTAAGAGGATTGCTGAAATCCGCAGACTGCTCACTTGATTTCTGGCTAAGAAAAGAGTTTGAGATGTTCTTTGGAAGCCTCTGAGCTCCATGAATGAAAGGATCTGGTTCCAGTATTATAAGTATAATTAGTACAAAGGAAGTTTATGGAAGAGGTGAAAAGTTTTAAGGCCAGTATGCAAAGTTTTCTTTATTACTGCTTTTCCAGTAAACTAATAAGAGCAGAAATAAGTTTTGTTTGTGTCACGATGCTTGAAATAAAACCAATCATAACATCATAAGGACGAGGCTGTTTCTCAAGGGAATTTGGAACAGAAAACTCTAGATGATTTTTTTAATTGAAGTTTCCTCAATTGAAATTGTTTCTTTATAGATATTACTCCCAGAAAATTTCTTACACCATGAAAACCATGAATATTTCCTTAGTTTATAATAAAGGAAAGAAAGCTCTTGAAATCTAGATTTCTTATGACCATGAATTTTTCAGGAAACATTTAAAGAGCACCTACTGGGGCTGGCCCCAGGGCTCACTCAGGAGAGTGTGGCACTGGTAGCGCCAAGGCCAAGGCCATGGGTTCGAATCCTATATAGGGATGGTTGGTGCGCTCACTGGCTGAGTATGGTGCGGACAACACCATGCCGAGGGAAGAGCACCTACTGCCTTCTGGGCAGGGATTTACAAGTTAGTGATCCAAAGATGAATAAGGCCCAGCTCCTGCCCCGTGGCACCTCCAACATTTTTGTCTAGAAGTTTAGGGATGGCAATTTAGTAGCTAAGAGATTTGTGATGCAGCTGTGTTGCATTTCAAGTGAAGTGTTTTTTTTTTTTCTTAGATTATATATTACAGATCAATTGAAAAATCAGCAGTTTTCTGAAGTTTACTCATACTTTGCATAAAACAGTACATATCAGTTGTATTCATGTCAAAAAACGTGAGGGGATGGAGTTACTGATGGAAATTATGAAAAAGCTAAAACTTTTTGTCACATCATATGATACCATCACTGTTTCTACACTGGAGTCCCTTGGTCTACACAGCAGTAAAGGATGCATAAGCAAATAATTGTAATAAAATGGGAAGATGAATGAACAAAGAGACATTAAGGTACCCAAATGAGGCTAATATTATTTATGTGAGGTCCAGCCTAAGAACACAACCATGAGGTTTTCCTTCAGAGACATTTGGGGGCAGAGTTTGATTCAGAATTTGGTTCCTGTCTCTATCTTCAAACTGAATGTTCCTGGGGAACATTCAGACATCGAACCAGGTTGTTCTCTTACTGTGCTACAGTTCTAGGGAGGATGAATTCAATTCATGTGAGTGGGTTACAGGGTACAAAATCTCTGGGAGTAAAAGTCAAGAAGCAGTGAGACTACTGGCTTAGCAAAAAAGGACACTGATGTCAGTCTGGGTAGAAAAGATCATGAGCCCTTTGTAGCCTTGTCAGGGATACCCTAGAGGCTGGGGTCAAATGGCAAAGATGCATGATTAATAGTCAGGTTCTTGAAGAAAATGTGTAGAACAAATAGCATTATTCAGACACTCATTTATTTTTCAGTAAGATATGTCATCGTTAAAATCTATCAACTAATAGCCATTAACATTCATCCAACTTCTGCCTAACCATATTTTGAGCTTCTTGAGGGCAAAGATGGAATCTTAGCTATCTTTTACCAGTGCCTACTACTGGTAGGCAGAATAAAGGTTGTATGACTGAATGGGAAGAGTCTTGATAATTCTCCTAACCAAGAATGTAGAAACACATTGGAGTAATGGGTAGTAATAACACATATGTTGAAGACATTCCAACTATGCCATATATACTGTGGGTTCATGACCTAACCATAATACAATGGAGTCTAGTAGAATGAGGTACTTTTTCAAAGGATATGATTTGATGATTTAACCCTTTCACTTGGGGCTTTTTGCCCATCATAGGAATGATGAAAACATCAACAATTAACCTTTGAAACAAAATGATGGAAACAAATATAACTTTTCAATTTTCTCTGCTGGATACATGCTGTTTCCATATACAAACAAACCTTAGTGACAACAACAGTCCTTAGCTTAATAAATCATAGCTTGAAACAAACAATTCACATATTACGTAATGATTCACTGATAGTTCTAGGACTTGAGACAGTTGGTTCATATCTGGAAGAGCATCTGATTTCAAACCCAGGCTACAAATCCCGGAGATAAATGCAATCTAAATAGTGAACTATGCATGAATAAAGGATTGGCTGTTCTCTTAATGGTAAGCTTTAGCACAATTTGTAGAAACTTAGTGAGAAGCTGTGTTTCTTTGTTTGTTTTAACAGAGCTATTGCAACAATTTGTAGAAGAGTTTTTAGAATATGATTAAATCACTGGGCTTTAAAATCTGGCCATTTTATAATTGCTAAAAACCATGCCATGCTGACACAGTAAGACTGTTCCAAATTGCTGATTTATTATTCTACAATAACCTATAACTTGGTATTTAGTTCCCCTGAGTGAATCTATTCTTTAGGGTACACAGTAAGTCACTTGTTTAAAGTAGATTTTATGTATACACGCACATCTCACTTACCTTAGACTGAAGATTTTCATCATGTTTTTAGAAAGGCTTGGGTATAATTGAACTAAGAATAACTTTTTATATATTAACAATTTCCTTTAAATCCTTACAGAATTTCAAACTCTGCTGTCATTGCAATTTAAATCATCTCCTTTAAACAACCATTTAAACCTAATGATCCATTTTATTGCCAACTCATAGCATCCTTATCTAAAATGTTATATGATGCCCACGAGACAACGTGAAAGCCGTTCAGTGGACTGCTGCAGTTCACATGTTCTCTATAAGATCCACATATCCAGGTCTTCTACCACCAGATAGTTTTTTTTTTCTTTTTTAACATTCTAATGGCTCTAATGTACTTTTATTTGCCCAAACTTTAACAGGCTTAAGCTCTCTTTCATAGATGATGGAACAACATTCTCTCATAACCCCAATCAGTATATACTGTGTATATACCCCAAGAATTAAAAACAGAGACACAAACAGATATTTGTATACCATGTTCATAGCAGCATTATTTCCAATAACCAAAAGATAGATGAAATCCAAGTGTCCATTGACAGATGAAGGGATAAACCAAATGTAGTATATACATACAACAAAATATTCAGACTTTAAAAGGAAGGAAATTCTGATATATGCTATGACATAGGTAAA